>NC_140945.1:139344485-140636985 GCF_014529385.1 Adiantum capillus-veneris
TTGACATGTCTTTACTTTTCTTGCATTCTATTGTTTTAGAATGCTAAAGTGAAGCTTCACCTTGCATAATTTTAGTAAATTTCACACATACACACACTTGGTCACGACATCTAACCATGATAGCTATTTCTAGTTACACTCATGACTATACTCAACCTATTGGTATTGCTACCCGAACTATGTATGCAGCTAATGCTTCACCCAACACACACATACTCATACACTTCTGGCAGTTGACTAAGCCTTTGACACTATTGCTGCATGATTTCAAGTAGCTTAATTTTAGCATAAGGCTGTCCACCTTGAGCATGAGATTACTACATAAGGGAAATGAGATTCGATTCCTTGATACTGGCTTACACTGCTATCTTGGTTAGCATGGTTGAAAGTGAGCCACTAAAAAGCTAAACTCAGTGGGAGCAATCCCTAAAGGATTTAACCCTTAAAAGATAAGTGGTAAACCTCCTTCCCATTATGGCTCCTCTTGGCATAAACCAATGCGAGGGTATTCCATTCAATATTTGTTGCCACAAATCCCCTTCCCCCCTTTCATTCAAGAGGATTCACGATGGAAGCTTCCCTTTCTGATGACGCTGGTGCCTTGGCGCAGCATGTAGCTCATCCTTTTCGTGATATGCATGTACATGATTCCGATGGGATTGCATGCAGTGGTGAGCATGCAAGGTGTGTCCATACCTATCATATTCTAGGATAACGACAACTAATGTGCTTCTTTACTGCCTCATATCCATCCACTACCCCTATATGAAGGTGAGGGGCTCTCTCCCTTCACTTAGGCTTGGCTTTTTTTGTCTTTTACCTTTTAGCATACAGGAAAAGCAATAATCGTTTAGGGATTGGGCATGGGGTTTTGATGTGCTGTCCCTTGCAATGTCGACTTGATTTTATTGTATAAAAAAAGGGGAAAAGAGAGAGTAATAAGTGTGAATGGAAACGTGCTTAGCTTTCCCCGGGCATTTTGGAGATTTTTTGGAATTGCTTCTGCTCCACAGGTTCTATATTTCACTCAAATCTCAGTTTTAGAAAACTTCTAGCTCTATATTGGATGATTGGATGGTTATGATAGGATTTGATTCTTACCTTAAAGCATTGATTCTAAAAAGGATGTTCTCTGTCCTTGTTGGGTGATGAATGCAAAGAAAAAATGTAGTTTTTCACTAACTATTCTGTGAGCTGGCATTCGTAGAATACTAAATATGTGCATTAGGACTTGAATTCCATGTTGAAAAATGTTAATTGGCCTAATTGGACCAAATAGGTTCTATTTATGGTTATTGATTATAAAATGAGGGTTGATTGATTATTGGTTGACTCGTTGTTGGTTGAAGTATAGAATAGTTCACTTGGTAATCATAAGGCTCTTAAACTCTTTATTACAACATCTTTATCACTTAGTGGTTGTGGTTTTACTAAAAAAAGTTGAAACTATTTCTTTTATGATTTACAAAAGAATGGGAGCTTTGCTCACCTGGTCTCTGTTCTTTAGCATGAGTAAAATAATGATTAATATGGCTTGGACACAAAACATGATGATTTTTTTTCTCTCTCTCTGGTTATTATTGGTCCTCTAGCTAAATGTAGCAAATTTCTAGATAGTTGGACTCCTGGCCTGCTCACTGAGCTTGAGAGTTTATCAATCTAAACTTTGATATCTAAGTAATACCTTATTCATGGACCACTTGGGCACAGAATAGGAGTGACTTATATTCACACATCGATGGAGTGTTGCTACTGTAATTGGGGTGTAATTTTTCAAAAGTGAAAATGAGTCTTGCTCACTACCTTTGTATAAGAGGTTTACAATAGAAAGTAGCTCCACTTTTTGTGGCTCTACCTGATACTTCTCTGGGCAGTTGGTTCAACTACTACTTTGATACCATGGGAAATTCTTTATGGTACTTGGGTGTGCTAATGAGTGTACATGCATGTTGTAGATTACAAGAATACTCATTGACTTTTATTTCTTGATGTGACTGGCCTAAATCTAGTCTTCTTTAATTGTCGGTAACCATATTCTTACTTACATGTTATACTCTTATTGACTCTTGAGTTAGTTTTTTTTACTCTTAATTATTGACTGTATTTATTTCTGAGGAAGGTATGGCAAAATCTACTATATGGATGTTCTTATTGTGATCTAGTTGTTGTGAGTTGATCTTGGGTTTTCACTAATAATAATACTTAAAAATTTTGGATGTGTTCATTGTCATGCTAACTTGGCAAGATCTTTCACTTCTATGCTGATTTTGTTGGATTCCTATTGGCTGATGACTTTTAGAGGAGATCTGGTTTATGGCTGGACCTATAGGTCATGGTCTCTAGTTGTTGCTAGTATGGCTTTATTTTTGTTGGGACTGAAGTCTTCCTAAATCACCTGGCTTTGTTTGGTCAGGGTCTGCCGATGAGGAAGTTGATTTTTTAAATAAAACTCCACCTAAACCTATATCTGTTAGTTATACTAGGTATTTTTAGTAAAAAGGTTTTTTACAAGATCTACTATAGTACTTGATCTTGGCTAAATCCTAGGAGATATGAGACCCTATAAAGGACTCGAAATCCTTGCTTTGTATGGTCGAGGATCTAGTTTTGATTGGTAACTTATACATACATACATATTCTCGATTTTGAGTTAAACTCTGGTTCTTACTGCCATGTTTTGATTTTCTGAAAGATTTGACTCTGATCCAATAATCCTCTTAAAATTCCTAGTCTCCTTTCTGGTTGCTAAGCCAAATATATCTTCTGCTTTGTTGGTTGAAACTTTGGGATTTTGCTACTACAACTTTCTGTCATATGGTGGAAAAATGGATTTTTTGGTAAACCTATACAGGGATAGCACACCCTAATTATTGTGAGCTTGCTTTAACTAAAGCTTCAATATTAACCGTTGTTATGATGAAACATTTTGGCAAACTGAGATTTTTGGCCATTTTGTTCTATTATGGTTAGTTGGTTTGTTCTATTTGAAGGGCTCAACTTCGGTGCATATATTAGGATGTAGTTACAAAACAAAGCATTGCATACAAGTTTTTGTCCATACATTTTTTAGCTACAAAACAAAGTAGTGCATAGAATGTTTTAAGCTTATGGATGAGTGGACATTTTTTACAGTAAATGGTTATTATAAAAAGAAGGTTTTTTTTAAAGACCATATGGAGCAATTCCAGCAGGAATACTTTTGATGTAGAAAAAACTTGAGATGTTAACTACTTTAATATTTAGGACAATAGCTAGTCTAATAATTTGTTAATTTGACATGGATAACAATTGATAGGTTCTTTGAATCCTGCCATACGTAGCCAAGTCTAACATATCTGTTGTCTTGACTATATGGATGCAGGTAAGAATTCTATCTTGACTTAATAAGGTTTAGCATGCTGCAGTCCGACTTTGAAAACACTTGAAGATTCAACTGGGATAGTTCTGATACCTTTGTATAAACTTATTTGGACTGATACCTCATTCTTATAATGTTGTACAGTTATGAATCAAAGACTGAGTTGTTTTTGTACAAATCTTTGCCTAGTCATATAAAGCCAGCCGTCTTTTGAACGTCATATTCTTTGGTGTATATGTATTTAAATTAAAACAGCTACACACACCCCTAAACACCAAGCCCTCACAGGCATATGGGTGGACTTGGGCATTGGCTTTATATTATTCTTGTTTATAGGCTTTGATTCACCCACTGTCTATAATTCCTTGTTAGGCTGTCAAGTATCATGTGGTCTCTCCTTGACTATAGACCGATTCCTACTCACGACTATTGTAGTCTTTTGGCTCAATCGGTTTTAGGTAGCAAGGTAATCCAATTCTACTCACCCATGCTTAATAAACTATATTTTGATGATTTCAAGAACATGTTACTTACTACACGTATGAGGACGTTTTTGGATCAGGTGAAAAAACATGACATATATCATCTAAAGACTCTCAATGACAACCATAATTTTTTCAAACTGGCTGACAAAGCCTTAAAACTCCTACAAGAGTAATGTATTTCTTGAAGACAATATCAGATATTGTGTTAATACAACTGATTTTACCCTCTTCAAGGACACTCTGACTTGGCACTTCTCTGTCTCAAACTTTAGGCTTATGTTTCAAGCTTAAAACGTAAGCCCTAAGCCTATATTAGTCTTTATCATTCACTCTATGAAAAAAAATTATATTATGTGTGCTTAAGACCTATTTATAAAACCCCTTATCTATAAATTTTTCAAGATATGATCCATTTTTCTTCATAATCTATAAGTATTTTGTTATTTGTAACACTCTTTTGCTACAATGCTCATGAGTCTGGACTCACATGGTAGTGCTACACTAAAATACAAAGGCAAGGCTTGAACTTCAGTTCAATCCTACAAAATAAAATTCAATTTCTTGTTAGAGATTATGACTCTTTTTCAACATATGTAATTGCTACAGTAGGATATGAAATTTTAAGCCTCACTTGAAAACGTTGAGGTACAATTCTATGACAAGGACTTTTGTCGTTGAAACTCATGCTACCATATACATGGTAGTGAAGTGTGTGAATACACTTAGGACCGCCGGGACATTTTTTCCCTCTTTAGGAGGTTTTTTCCCCCGTGCATTGTATATACTCCCATCATTCTAGGGCTATCTATCTTTCCATTGCACACTAAGTAATACACTCTTGGTTGTGTGCCTTGAGCTTCCTTCATCTTCTCCAAGTTGTGTATGTCTTTTCCTGCAACCCTAATTCCAACAATTAGAGCAGGTTGCGTCCTCCCGAGCTTAGTTGCCAGCAGCTCCAGCACTCGCCTGCTCACTTTCTCCAATTTTTGTGAGCTTTGGCGAGCGTTCGCAAGTCAACAAAATTTTTGGGAGAGATCTAAAAAGCTCGGTCTGCTCAAAATTTTGATTTGTGCTTATTTCACCTCCGTTTCCACTACAGGCTACTAGTACTACACATGCTATTTCATTATTTTGTGCAAAACTTTTGTTAGTGTCATTTTTTGCATAACAAGTCCCTTATAGTCTTCTACAGATTGTGCTATATAGCACGTGTTGTTCCCGCTTTGTTTCTCCTCTTTTCGGGCAGTTTTCACATCAGGTGCAGGCATTTGCCACGGCAGACAACAACACAAATGTGTTCAAGATGTTTTCTACTGAGATAGATTGGATGGGGATAATTACCCTATGTGGGCTTACATGATGCAAAATGTTCTTGTGTTAAAGGGTGTTTGGGGGCATTGATGTATGTCCAGGTTTTGGGGATGTAGGCAATGTTGAGGATGTTGCAGGTCTCGCTGCAAGAATTGTTGTTGTTATAGTTGTTTTTCCTACATCTAACCAAGCTCATTGTTTGGGATGTAAAAGATGCACATGCTCATGCATTGATTGTGTTTTCTATGAAGCGCACTATTACTCCCAACATTTGTTCAGAAAAACCTGCCAAACAGGCTTGGGATATTCTGGCTGGTGGTCTTTATGCAAGTCGCAATGAGGCTAAAATTGCATTGCTACCTAAAGAGCTGGAATCAAAGATTATGCATGAGGAAGATGATATGAAAACTTTCCTTGCTGGTGTCTGTTACCATATACATGTGGTAGTGATGTGTGTGAACACACTAGGACCATCGGGGCATTTTTTCCCTCTTTAGGAGGTTTTTTCCCCCGAGCATCGTATATACGCCCATCACTCTAGGGCTATCAATCTTTCCATTGCATACTAAGAAACACACTCTATATTGTGTGCCTCGAGCCTCCTTTGTCTTCTCCAAGCTGTGTGCGTTTCTCTGCAACCCTAATTCCAACAATTGGTATCAGAGCAGGTCACATCCTCCCGGGCTTAGTCGTCAGCTGCTCCAGCACACGCTTGCTCACTTTCTCCAATTTCAGTGAGCTTTGGTGTGCGTTCGCGGGTCGACAAATATTTTGGGTAAGCTCGAAGAGCTTGGTCTGCTCAGAATTTTGATTTGGGCTCATTTCGGCCTCCGTTTCCACTACAGGCAGTACTACACAGGCTATTTCGTCATTTTGTGCAGAATTTTTGTCAGTGTCGTTTTCTGCATAACAAGTGCCTTATAGTCTTCTATGGTTTGTGCTATATAGCACAGGTTTTTCCCGCTCCGTTTCTCCTATTTTCGGGCAGTTTTCACATCAGGTGCAGCATTTACCATGGCTGACAACAACAACACAGATGTGTTCAAGATGTTTGCTACAGAGGACAGGTTGGATGGGGACAACTACACTATGTGGGCTTATATGATGCAACATGTTCTTGTGTCAAAGGGTGTCTGGAACATTGTGCAGGGCATTGATGTACGCCCTGGTTCTGAGGATGTAGGTGATGTTGAGGATGTTGCAGGTCTTGCGGCAAGGATTGTAGCTGTTAGAGTTGTTTTGCCTACGGCAGAACAAGCTCATTGGGATGTTAAGGATGCGCAGGCTCATGCATTGATTGCGTTGTCTGTGAAGCGCACCATTGTTCCTCACATTCGTTCAACAAAATTTGCAAAACAGGCTTGGGATATTCTAGCAGGTCTTTATGCAAGCCGCAATGAGGCTAAAATTGATTTGCTGCGTAAAGAGCTGGAGTCGAAGATTATGCATGAGGAAGATGATATGGACACTTTCCTTTCTAGTGTCAAGAATATCAGTGAGCAACTTATTTCTGCAGGTGAAGTTATTTCAGACAGTTCCCTTGTGCAGACTGTTCTTGATGCCTTACCAGATTCTTACCAGACTTTTGCTAGTACTTGGAGACTTATGACCCAAGGAAATCCAAAAGTTGTCAAGTTTGATGCATTATGCACATTGCTATTGCAAGAGTCACTTTCCAAAAAAAAGCAGGACTAGACAGCGTGCAGTTGAAAAGGCTTTTATTGCTTCTCAAATAAAGGGTGGTAACAGCAATGTAGCCACTTCTTATGGTTCTGCTGCGAGTGGAAAAAATTATGTTCCTAATGCTTGTGTTGGCACCAATTCGTTTGGAAATTCTGCTGATAAGGGCAAAAAGAAGGTGCGTTGCCATTATTGTAAAGCCAATGATCACTTGATCAAGTCGTGTCCTAAGTTGAAGGCCAAAGAGGCTAAGAAGAAAGATGGTGGTTCGACTGCAAATGCTGGTTCCACTACAAATACAGCCATTGTTGAGTCTTCTGTGAAAGGAGACTGCGTTGCTGATGTTGATGCAGAATGGGCTTTTAGCGCAGAGTGCACTTACAATCCTGATGTCCATGATGCATGCTTGTTAGTTGCTGCAAATTCACATGTGTGGTATTTTGACAGTGGTGCTACAAAGCACATTACCTCACATCGTGAATTGTTTACCTCTCTCGAGTCTGTCCCTCATGGGAATTGACTCACTTGTGCCAACAACGCCTCTTATCCAGTTCAGGGAGTTGGAAAGATTGTGCGTACTGCTGCTAATGGCAGTTATTTCACACTTGTTGATGCACTTTATGTACCTGGGATCAAGAAGAATCTCTTGTCCGTATCCGCACTTGCTAGACTTGGACTTGTAGTCAAATTTGTGGATGACAGATGTACAGTTCATGATCTCAGTTTTGGTGATGAAATTGTTCCATCTGGCCTTTTGTGCCGTGGGCTGTATAAGCTCACTTTGTATGACAAGTGTGGACAAAATTTTGCAAATGCTGTTGCAGATTCAAGGGCTATTTCAGATGAAGAACTTTGGCATGCACGTTTTGGTCATCTGAATTTTTCCAGTTTGATGCGTTTGCAAAAATCTGATATGGTTGCTTCTTTGCCGCCTCTTGAAGCACCTGTCAAACATGTTTGTGAAGGCTGTATTTTGGGTAAGATGCAGCGTTCTAAATTTCCAAAGGATGGTTCAGTTCGGGCCACATGCATGTTGCAGCTTGTGCATAGTGATGTTTGTGGGCCCATGCAAACTCCGTCCTTGGGCAATTACCTGTACTTCGTGACATTCATTGATGGTTACTCCAGGCATGCATGGGTATTTTCGCTTAAAGCGAAGTCCGAAGTTTTTATGTGCTTCAAACAATTTCTGGCTATGGCTGAAAATGTCTCGAAATGTACTATGGGCACCCTCCGTTCCGATCGAGGGGGGGAGTATATGTCTCATGAATTTAATGCATTTCTGGCTAGTCGTGGGATAAAACACCAATGTACAGTGCCTTATACACCTCAGCAAAATGGTGTTGTTGAGAGGAAAAACAGGTCACTGACGGAAATGGCACTATGTATGGTCAAAAGTCAAGCTTTGCCGCATTCTTTTTGGCTTGAGGCCATCATGTGTGCCACTTATGTACTTAACAGGTGTCTTACAAAAGTTGTGCAGTCTATTACTCCATATGACGCATGGCATGATAGAAAGCCTTCTATTGAGCACATGCGTGTTTTTGGTTGTTTGGCATATGCTTTCGTGCCACAAACATAGCGCAGAAAATTGGATGATAAGGCTGTCAAATGTATTTTTGTTGGTTATAGTGCTGAAATCAAAGGTTACAGGTTGTATCATCTGCAAACAAAACGTATTCTAGTTTCTTGGGGTGTAGTGTTTGTGGAAGATTCTGTTCAGCCCTTGCTGTCATGTACTAGAGATAGTAATGTAAGCTCACAGGACATTTATGACACTTTGTTGCCTCTTTTTAGTGGTGGGAATACGAATGTAATTTCCAATGAGGCAAATGTACAGCCTATGGGGGTTTCTGAAAAAATTTTAGATCAGCCTATTACTGATGCAGATGTACATGATGTACTTGATGAGGAAAGGGCTGAAAATGAGCAGGCTAGAGGTATGCCAAAATGGCTGGTGCACACTTTGCGTGACAGTAAATTGGATGCACCTTTGTCTAGTCGTACTCTTTCAGGCTCTCACCATGCATCTTATGCATCAGATTGTTATTCTTTGGTTGTGTCTAGCTTACATGATGTTGAGGAGCCTCCGTCTTTTGATGAATCACAGACTTCAGAAAATTGGATGGCTGCCATGCAATCAAAATATGATGCACTTATAGAAAATAACACATGGACTTTATGTGATTTGCCTCCTGGAAAAAAGGCTATTGGTACGAAGTGGGTTTACAAGTTGAAACGCAAGCCGGATGGTGAGATTGATCGCCATAAGGCTCGACTTGTTGCAAAGGGTTATGCACAGCAAAAAGGCATAGATTATGAAGAGGCTTTTGCTCCCACTTGTCGTATGACTACTGTGCGTTTTCTATGTGCATTGGCAGCTCATTTTGGTTGGGATGTACATCAATCAGACATTGTTACTGCTTTCTTGAATGGTGACATATTTGAGGAAGTTTATGTAACGCAGCCTCGCGGTTTTGTCATAAAAGGACAAGAGGACAAAGTGAGCAAATGTAACAAGGCTTTGTATGGGTTGAAGCAATCTCCTCGTGCTTGGTATGAGAAAGCTGACACTCATTTGGTCAAACAAGGCTTTCGTAACAGTCCAGCAGAAAGCACATTGTATGTAAAGCGTGAGGGTGATGTACTTCTCATTGTGGTTCTTTATGTTGATGATTTGTTGATCACTGGACCAAATGAGAGACATATTGCTGAATTTAAGGCTGATTTGAATGCTACTTTCAAGATGAAAGATTTGGGGTTGTTGCATCATTACTTGGGTATGCAATTTAAGCAGTGTGATGGTGGTATTGCCTTGTGACAGAAAAGCTACATAGAAACATTGCTATGTAAGTTTGGACTTGAGGATTGCAAACCTATTGCCACTCTCATGGAAACAGGTTTGAATTTGAGTCTACATGATGCTGGCAATCCTACTGATGTCACTCTTTACCAAACTGCTGTTGGCTGCCTCATTTATGTATGCAACACGAGGCCAGATATTCAGTTTGCAGTCTCACAGGTCAACAGATTTATGCATAGCCCAGGGTCTAAGCATTGGCAGGCTGTCAAGAGGATTTTCTGGTACCTTAGTGGCACTTTACATCTTGGCTTGTTTTATCCCAAGGGGGAATCATTGCCGCCAGACTTACATGCTTTTTCGGACTCAGATTGGGCTGGTTGTTTTGACACGCGAGTGTCCACAAGTGGTTTTTGTTTCATGCTTGGCAATTCATGTATATCATGGTTGAGCAAGAAGAAACCTACTGTGGCCACTTCGAGTTGTGAGGCTGAGTACAGGGCAGTCTTCACAGATACGGTTGAGTGTGTATGGCTCAGACGCCTTATGGCGATTTGGGTCTCTTTCCAGAAAATAAGACTAGATAGCGTGCAGTTGAACAAGCCTTTATCGTTACTCAAAGAAAAGGTTGTAACAGTAATGCAGCCACTTCTCATGGTTCTTCTATAAGTGGAAAATCACTTGTTCCTAATGCTTCTGACTATGTATGGATTTCAAACGGGCACCAATGTACATTGAAATGGTTGAGCAAAAATTATGGATGAAGAACCTTCAATATGATGCACCATTGGAAACTAAATGGGAAGCTTTCGAGAAATTTATTTTTTCTTGTGCCAAAGAATGCTTTGCTATAAAGCATCTCGATGGTATCAACAAAGATAGATCATGCAAAAGGTGGTTTGATAAAGAATGTCAAGATGCTCGAAAGTCCTTGATAAAGCTTGATGCAACTATGGACAAAGACAACTATCAAAGTCATTTGCATACATACAAGGCATCGATTCAAAAGAAGAGAAGAAGATGAGAAGTAAAGCAGCAACTTTTTCAACTCCAAGAAAAGGCACATGCATGTGGAAGATTTTGGAGAAACTTGAGGGGCAAGCGGGTTGAGACTTTTGGTAACTTGAGTCTTGTGGATATGTACACACATTGTAGGCAATAATATGAGCAAGCAAGTGCTGAAAAAATTTCATTTTATGGTTCTCTCCCATGTATGCCCTCTTTTTTTACTACAGAGGATGTATGTGGTGGGCTTGAAAAGTTGTCCACTCGCGAAGCGGGAGATCTTCAAGGTATCAAGCCGAAGATGATCAAATGGACGGGAGATTTTACCCATGAGTGGATGTGTGATATGTTCAACCTTGCACTTCAACATGGTATGTCTTATTATTGTAGTACTAATAAGGTTAATCATTTGCATAAAGGAGGGGATGTAAAGAATGTAAACAACTACTGGACTATAATGATTTGGTTTCTTATGGCAAAGTTGTTTGGGTGCATAATGGAGATGAAATTGAGTGATTGGGTTGAAGAGAATGACAAGCGTGCAAAGAGACAAGCGGGTTTTCGTCGATGCCATAGCACCATTGATCATCTCGTTACTCTTTGTGTTCTCATGGAGGAAAGTCGGTTGAAAGGCAAGCAGTTGTTGTTTTGTGGACTTTAAGAAAGCCTTTGATATGATTCCACGTAACAATTTGTGGAGAAGAATGGAAGAACTCCAAGTGCCAAGTGAGTTTATGATTGCGGTTTCTCGAATCTATGAGAAGGTGATTTGTCAACTGTGCATGGGAAGAGAAATTTCAGAAATTTTTGTAAGCACTATTGGGGTTAAACAAGGATGTCCATTGTCACCAACTCTCTTTGGTTTATGCATCGATCAATTGGAACAAATGGTAGTTGAATTTATGCAAGAAGAAGACATTGAAAAGGTCACTCATTTGCAACGTCGTAGTCATGCTTTTGTTGTATGCGGATGATTGTAGTGCTTCTAGCACACACTTTAGAAGATGCACAAAATCTTATGGTTGTCCTTGAGAATTTTTGCTTGCATAGTGGGCTGATTGTGAATAAATCCAAAACAAAGGTTATGCTTGTGAAACCCAACCATAAGGAGAAGCCATGCATCGTGTACAACAATGAGACACTTGAAGTTGTTGAGAGCTTTAGGAACCTTGGCCTTGAGGTTCCGTCCAATCACAAGTGGCATGAATGTGCTATGTGTCATTTGGAAGTGGGAAAGAGAGCATATTATGCATTTGAGAACATGTGTAATGCGGGAAACGTCAAGTGTTGGGTTCTCAAAAAGTGTCTTTTTGATGCATTGGTGACACTAGTTCTTCTTTATGGAGTTGAAGTGTGGGGCGGGAGCCTCTCAAAGTCTACTTGGAAAGAGTTTGAGAATGTCCAAAAGCATTTTCTTACAAACTTTCTCCAAGTGAAGACACAAACACCATATATGCTCCTACTTCTTGAGTCAAGATGTCTTCCAATTGAGGTTATAGGCATGGAAAGGTTTGTGGAGTACATGATAAAGATGCGTCAAAACCCCTCATATCGACTTCCTACAATTGCATGGGAAGCAAGCAAAAAAGTTCAAAAGAGGCATAAAAGCAAGATCTTGAGCACAGGATGGATGCAAGACATAAAGAAGTGGTTTGGGAGATGGGATGCTTTACACTTGCTACATGATGCTTCAATTGACTCCCAAGTGAATGAAGCTTTTCTACAACGCCAATGTATTACGGCTTGGGAGAAATCCGGTGGGTCGCGCTTCATACATTACACCACCCATATTGCCCCCAACTACAAAACTATGTTCTTCCCTGAAAGAGGAAACCGTACTCACACTTACATGCTTGAGCCTATCCCCTTATTGGCGATACGCACTATCACAACCATTCGGCTTAGCTCCCATTTCCTTCGATGCGAGATAGGGCGTTGGGGCAATGGAGAAGAGTCAAATCGGTTGTGCACAGTATGCTCACTGCAAGTTCGAGAGTCTGAGTACCATACACTACTAGAGTGCTCAGCTTTTGGCCACATTTCTCTCACATTTTCAGCCATAACTTAGACCTACTACACACTTTCCTCTCCCATCCAAAGTGTGGGCTCTCCGTTGCGACTCTCATCACCACAATTATGGAGCATCAAGAGTCACTCATTAGCCATGCACATACTACATCACATGTAACTTTGGTCCCATAGGTCTTATTTGACCTCCCGGGACAATAATAAAATCTCTCTCTCTCTCTCTCTCTCTCTCTCTCTCTCTCTCTCTCTCTCTCTCTCTCTCTCTCTCTCTCTCTCTCTCTCTCTCTCAACACTTGAATGAGCGCTATCGTCCACTGCTTCAATATGCTTAAGGGGGATATCGAGGCTTTTCTCTCACTTATATACAGACATGAGGATATATTTGAAATGTCCTCCTTGTCACTAACAGTGTTGCACCATGGAAAGGTCCTATCGCTCTCGTGCAACTCATCGCAACATTGTTACTCGATGGTGCATGTCATGTTAGCAGCCCAACTAACTCTTTCTTTCTCTCTCTCTCTCTCTCTCTCTCTCTCTCTCTCTCTCTCTCTCTCTCTCTCTCTCTCTCTCTCTCTCTCTCTCTCTCTCTCTCTCCTCTCTCTCTCTCTATATATATATATATATATATATATATATATATGTATATATTTATTTATTTATTTATTTATTTATTCATTTATTTATTTATTTATTTATTTATTTTTATTTTATTTTTTTCATCTACTTTGAGTCGACCACAAATAACGAGGGAGATGTCAGGAAACTGCCCTGCAATAACGACCCTTCAGGTATGTCCCTTGCTCTACACCCCCATTGTTGCCTTCTCGTCTGTTCGTCTCTCCTGCAGCAGCTGCACTCGAGAAATAACCTACAGATGACCATGTAGCTCCCCCTAGAAGCGTAGAGAGAGAGAGTGTGTGCAGGTTGTGTTGCCAGTACAGAATGCATGCATGCCTGCTTGTTATTGCCCGGGTGATCCAGAGGCACGCATTTGTAGGCTCGCAAACTCTCTCGCTGTCATTTGTAGGCACACAATCTCTCTCTCTCTCTCTCTCTCTCTCTCTCTCTCTCTCTCTCTCTCTCTCTCTCTCTCTCTCTCTCTCTCTCTCTCTCTCTCTCTCTCTCTCTCTCTAGCGTGTCTCCATCTGTCTCTGACGGCAATCAAGCACTGATAGATGTTTATTTTCCCAAAGCACCCCCAATATGTTGTCATAAATTCCCAAAATGCCCTTCAAATTTTCACAAATTCCCAAAATACCCCCGGTTGTGAGAAAGAAACTGGAAGTAAAATCAAAGAAACCACAGTGAAATCTGGAGGATCAATTTTGGTTGACAAAATTTTTGAGCCAATCAATGCAGGCTTGGAATCTTACCAAGCGGCACTTAAAGCAGGCCAAAACATGGAAAACAAATGGAAAAACTATCCTTCTCCAGATATGGAAGCAGCTAAGCTTGAATCTTATCAAACTATGGTAAGAATTACTCAAGAGATGCTGGAAAACAAAAACCCAAGCTCGAGAGTATGGCAAAATTTGAGGAGCTTGTGGAAGGAAGATGTAAAGAAAAATCCAAAGTGGTGGTAGAACCCCACCTCGAAACTGAAGAACCAGAACTCATAGTGTCTGATAGTGAAGATGTCTTAGATGGAATTCCATTCTTAGAAGAAGACTGGCCAGGACACTTATGGGAAAAAGTTAGAGAGATTAATGATGGGATCCTAACTCTGAAGTCAGCTCCTATAGAGGAAGTTTGGTTAGACAATCTACCTCTAAATATGGACATGGATGTACAATCCTTGTATGGGGATGGTGGCTCTGAAGCTTCAGGAATGTCTAAACCAATGATCTGAAAACACTACCCTCTTACTTGAAAAATAACGAAGATGAATCCATAGTGTGTAAAACCGCTCAGGTAAAAAGAGCGAAACAGACCCTAGAGGTAGACAACAACCATTCAATGCACTCTTACTTTAGGAGAAATGTTAAAGATCAAACCATACTTATGGAATGATCTATAGAAAACTCTAGAGAAGGTGGGGATAACATGCTAATTGCCAAAAATTTGGGAAAATTGAAGCACGAATTGGATAACAAAGAGATTAGATCCGTTCCAATGAACAAAGTGGAGAATACTACAAAGGGGAAGAAGGAAACACAACCCTTCCAGTGAGATATAATGTTATAGAAACCATGGCAATATTGGATAGTGGGACACGCATGCCATAGCCATGAAAGCAGTATGAAATCATGGGGACAACCAGTCATTATACAAACTCGAATAAATTGCAATTATTTGATGGACACATCGAAAGACCCTTAGGACTGCTTGAAAAAGTAATAGTAAGTTCCTGTGGGATTGATTATCAACATACTTTTGCAATAGTGGATTTCTGAAAGAAACTCAATTATGAAATCATCTTGGAAAGACCTTTCATGCGATAAGTGTAACTCGTTCAGGATTGGGAAAACAATTATTTGTACTTGAAGCAAGTGGGATCAATAACAAGGGTTAATCTAAAAAATTACACTTATAGAGATGTCATGAAAACGCCCATACAAGAATTTGACTCGGTCTCTTCGGCTGAAACTAAGCTTCCATCTTGGTTGAACAAAGACAAACCTATTTGGATGTGCGGAGCCTCAGAATACGGCAGCTTAAAATGAGAAGAATGTATCTTAGAAAGGGATTGCACAGATGAATCCTATGTACCTGAACCCGTTCTAGAGCATTTTTTTGAGCCATTTGAGTGGACTCAAATTTTTGCAACAATGGATGATGTGTAAATACGTATATGCCTACTCAATTTTGCAATGAGGACGTCTATGACATAATTCCCATACAAATGATCTCAACCCTTCAAGTTGAAGACAAAATTCAAGAAACCAAGGACTTGATGAAGGCTCAACAAGTCTTTTCACACCTCTACTATGATGCAATAGATGAGTTAGAAGAACATTCAGCTACCTTAGATGATTAGGGGTCAGAAAAAGAACATGTGAGGGCTAAACTACTCATGAAAGGAGGGGAGGAAAAGTTTTTTGACTTTCCAAACCAAAAACCGAGAAGACAGAAATGGTATAGAAGAAAAAGAGACACGAGAAACTTGAAATCTAGACCTATGCCATCAGTCTCCAGTAGAACACAGCTTCTGATGCAAATAGACACACATGATTGCGTCAAAGACAAAATCACTGGTAGATATCCTTTAAACAAAAAAGTAGGAAAAATCAAAAACATTGAGAAAAACAAGAAAGAAAACTCAAGCAAAACCTAAATACCAAAACAAGGATTCAACCATGACACGAGTTGAACGGAGAAAGAAGTATCAAGAGTTCAAGAAAGCTCTAAAGGAGATATATACAACTGAAATCAAAACCACTGAGGAGGAAGGTAAAGATGTAATGAGTGTTCCATCCCCTTACAAGAATTATACTCTCCTAACCAAAAAATCATATTCAAACAACCTGTCAAGGAACTAAGAAAACAAGGCGAGTCCTACGAAGGACCTAAAAACACAAAAGAGATAGATTTGGTCGAACCAAGAGAAGAGCCTAGACCTACCTACATTGCAAACGACCTTACAGAAGAAGAAGAAGAGATTTTGTTAAGCTTACTGAAAGAATACCAAGATATCTTTGCTTGGTCTTATAAGGATCTCAAGGGTGTTGATCCAAAAATCTGTCAACATACCATACCTATGAGAGATGATGCAAAACCAAGTAGACAAAGGCTATACACTTATAATGAGACATTTGCCAGAAAGATCAAAGAAGAGATAGAAAAGCTAAAGGAAGCCGAATTCATTTATGATATCGAACACACAGATTGGGTGTCTCCAATTTTGGTAGTACCCAAGAAAAATGGAAAATTACGGGTGTGTGTCAATCTCAAGAAAGTGAATGCAGCTACCATTAGAGACAACTTTCCTCTTTCAATCACTGAGCATGTTTTAGAACGAGTTGTAGGAAAAGAAGCTTAGAGCTTTTTGGATGGCTTTTTGAGATACAATCAGCTTTTGGTTGACCCTAAGGATCAACATAAAACATCCTTTGCAACTGAATGGGATATTTTGCCTATCGGTTTATACCTTTTGGGTTAACTAATGCTCCTGCCACCTTTCAAAGATTGATGAGCCATGCTTTTAAATAATATCTTCAAAAATTCTTGGAAGTATATATGGATGATCTATGTGAACATTCATCAATCCGGGCTGATCATTTTGAACACCTCAAAAAGGTATTCAAAAAATGTAGACTTTATAGGATTTGCCTAAATCCTGAAAAGTGTACATTTTGGGTAGACAAGGAAAAATTCTTGGACATATAGTGTCTAAAAATGGCATAGCTACTGATATGGATAAAATTTATGTGATTGTTGATTTTCCTAGATCGACAACAGTCAAAGGGGTTCAAGCCTTCATGGGACATTGTGGATATTATAGACGATTCGTTTACATGTACGCTATAATTGAAAAACCCATGTACAACTTGATTACACTCTTTGAATGGACTGATGAGTACGAAGAATCCTTCGTGAAGCTTAAGCAAGCTCTCATGTCAGCTCCAATATTGAAAGCACCAGATTGGAATAAGATATTCCACATACATGTAGATGCTTCCAATTTTTCCATTGGGTGTGTACTAGCTCAACCAAGGGACGAAAAGATTGATTTTCCTATTTCTTATTCTAGTAGACAATTGAATATGGTAGAGAAAAACTATACAACCACCAAAAGGGAAGGATTAGGAATGATCTGTGTCGTAAAAAAGTATAGACATTACCTATTAGCTAACAAATTCGTGTTCTTTGTGGACCATCAAGCCTTATTGTACTTGGTCAACAAGCCATGCAGCACAGGAAGAATAGTGAGATGGTTCATTATTCTTTTAGATTTTGATTTCACTGTAGTTGTGAAAAAGGGCCCCACTAACCAAAGAGCAGATCATTTGTCAAGGATTATGTCAAGAGAACCACCAAAGGGAGTAGACGATGATCTACCAGATGCATATATGTTCTCCGTGGAAATGATACCTCGATGGTCGAAAAAAATGGTATCTTTGATGACCATAGCTCAAGTGGATTCACAAATACCACTTCCTATTACAATTGGATTAATTGAGCAATCGGCTATGTATCAATTACTAGCTGGAAGGCTATAAAAAAGAAATCAAGATGGAATGTTTCTTTTATGCATTAATCCTGAGCAGAAAACCCAATACCTAAGTCAAGCTATGCAATGGATCTTGAGACTTGGAGTATTTTGCCAACTATGAGGAGAGATGTTCATTCATTTGTAAAACAATGTCCTCAATGCCAAAAACAAGCACCCATACCTCACGTGACATTGTTCCAAATATCACTCGTTCCTAAGTGGAGTAACTATCTAGTTGCTTACTTATCAAGCCGAACATTTCCTGGGGATATGAGTAAACACCGCCAAAGAGCAATTGAAACTAAAGCAAGAGACTATGCTCTTATTGGAAACCAACTACATCGGAGAGGCAAGGATCAACATTTGCATCTTTGTAAAAATGAAGATGAATATATACCCATTATAGAACAAGCACATGCTGGATTAGCTAGAGGTCACTTTTCTAGTGAGACCACCGCAAGAGCAATCTTAATGGCAGGCATATGGTGGCCAACACTTTTTGCAGATGCCAAAGAATATGTTCGAAGGTGTGATGCATGTCAACGAGCTAAAGTTCCAACCCGTGTAGATAGCATGTCCTTAAGACCAATGATGGGGGCAAGAGCTTTTGCAAAATGGGGTACAGACTTTGTTGCGCCAATAATGCCACCTGCTTATAGAACCCAATCTCAATATATTATTGTAGCTATGGACTATTTGACCAAGTGGGCCGAGGCTAAAGCAAGCCAAAAGAATGATCCAAGAACCACAGCGGCATTCTTGTATGAGAATGTGTTCACAAGATATGGACTGCCAATATAAATTGTCAGTGATAGGAAACTTATTTCCTCAATGAGGTAATTGAGTATCTGCTTAATGAATTTATGGTCATCCATAACAAATCAGCTCCCTATCACCCACAAGCAAATGGACAAGTTGAGCATACGAATAAAATTCTTAGCTTGGTATTGACTAAAGTGGTTAGTTCAGGATGGACAGATTGGGAAATGAATCTCCATGCTGCTCTATGGGGCTTATAGAGTTTCATTTAAAACAGCTTTAAATGCTACACCCTTTAACCTTTTTATGGTCTTGATACCATACTGCCAATAAAATTTCTATTGCCGACACTAAGGGTAGCTAAGGATCTTGAGTGGACTAGACATGAATTGTTAGAGAGGCTTGAAGATTTAAAAAAGCTTGATACAAAGGCTAACAGATGTAGCTCACATCTATGCACAAAAGCGAAAACAAAAACAGTTTTTTGATTCCCATCTAGTTACAAAAATCTTCAAAAAAGGGGACTTAGTTTTAGTCTATTCCTTTAAGCAACACATTCCCAAGTTTAAGAAAAAGGGAAACGGACCGTTTATCATTGAAGATGTATCTCCAAGTGGAGCAGTTAAGTTGTCCACCCTAGATGGTAAACCAAAGGCTAATTGGATTAGTGGATGTCGTTTAAAGAAGTACAATTTTCCACTAACCAATGAATTGTTAGAAAAGATGCATGCAGCAAAGCAAAGAAAGATAAAACGACAGTAGGTTATCGATGAATCCCAAGAGGAAGCTCGGCTTTGAGTACTCAAAAGGAAATCTGCTCTCAAAAATCAACAAATACCTATTCCCATCAACACTCCGGAACTAGATGAACGACTATGGGAATTACAGAAAGATGCAATGTCAACAGAAGATGAATGGTTAGATGGAATGGACCTTCGCATCAAAGTATAACTGAACAATCATAGCACAAATGCATTGGTCAATAGAGGAGCTCAAGTAAATGCAGTCAATTATTCCATGCATAAGAAAGCAACAAGTCAGTCTTTGACAGCAGGAATATTGACTTTTAAATGATGCAACAAGAACCCAACACCGACACTGAAAGTAGTCAACTTAAATGTGATAGTACATGGATGTTCATGCCCTCCTCAGTTTTTATGCTTACCAGACGAACACATGAATGAAACAATAATTCTTGGAATCTCATGGGAATGCGGACATACAAGGCAGTACCAAATTGGGATACCAATCAACTCAAGCTATCACCTAAAGGCGAACAACTCATTGTTCCAACTGCACCAAGTGAAGAGGAATGGAAAGGAGGTTACTAGCAGAGCAAACCACGAAGCAATCAACCTTCTCCATCCTATCGACAAGCAAATGGTACAAGTAGCATGCAAGGAGTCAGGAAAATCTGGGTACCAAAAGCATAACTTAAGGACAAGCCGTGTCAAATGTGGGTGTCCAAAACATCATCGACTGTACCAAAGATGGTTCCAAGGTTCCAAACACAGAGAGAAGCATCTTCGAGCAAGGAAGCTAAAACACAATGGATATGGAGGAAAAAGGAGCTCTTATCTTCTCCACAAACTGTAAAACCAATGAAGCAATGGAGGGTTAAGTCTCAAAACACTCGACCACAACCTTTCATTGAAGAAAAACCAAGATACCAATGGTGGGTAAAAAGCTTGACAACCACCATTAGTGTTACTGATAGCTTAGGAAATCTGGTATAATCAATCAAAGAGCACATCAGGTACAAAAATTGCTCTTTGGGAGACAGCAAAAGAAAACCTCAACCTCAAAAATCCTTGAGTTAATTACTCAAGACCCAACTCTTGCATAGCATAATGGTTTGAATTGCATTGATCTTAAAAGCATGGTAGAGCCAATCAAGGCTATGCATAGACACGATAATTCAACCCATGCACACAGTCGTCCACAGAGTACGCCATGTAGGAGGAGTGGAAGGGAACTAAGTAATTAAGGGCAATGTTGAAAAGGGAGGAAAAAGTTTTATGTTAATGTGTGATTTTTTACAAAATTACCTAATAATGTCCTTAATAATTCATCAACAGGAAAAATTTGACTGATAACATCTCCCCGATCTGTGTTTTTCAATGGATTTTTCTAATTATTGGATTTTCACTTTGTTTTTTAACCGATTTTTGTTATTTTATTTGATTTTATTAATAAACAGGTCAAAAATTAATCATAAATAGCAAATGAGCTCAAATGGAGAAACTGAAGATACGCTGATGATCAGAAGGACAAGGGAGACAGGCACAACAAATTTCAATCAAATCAACAGATGGAAGAGGGAAGCGTAAATTAGGCTGCCAAGGCCTACTTTCGTAAATTCTTGCAGAATGAGCTACCGAAATCCCATTGAAGAAATTTTTGAGTTTAACATAGATTTCACGGTCTAGTAGGACTTACAAGGGAATTTGGAGAAAATTAGTTTGGGAAGTCCGAGTATAGATATCCAAGGTGGCCCAAAATCACTTCATTTCCACTAGTCACTCTTAGAGAAAAGAGCTCTCGCCCTTCTTCGCGCGCGATTTTCGGAGTCCACAATCACCCTTTTACAGCACCATCTCACATGAGACATGAGGGGTAAGTTCTAAGCTTATCAATGATCAATCCTATATGGTCGGGTAGCAAGTCTAGGCTCAGGAAAAAAAACCCTAGAAACCTAGCAGTGCACGAAGTCCTATGACCAAAAATTGACCATAGCGGCCTGTCATCTCAACCAAATTCAACAAGACTTGAACTGTAGCATGCCCCTATATAATAGAACACTTCTATATCACCAGATGACCATTCGGTCGGGGTCGAGGGGGGTCCCAAGTAGAAAATATAGGTTTTTCCTAGATGCGAGAATTGGATTATGACTCCACAGACAACTTATAGACTGGTTCTATACACAATGTACATGGATGGTTTCATGAAAATAGTCAAGGAAAGCTCTGGAAAAGCAAAAAACAACTCAAAGGCTACAAAGCGTCAAATTTGACATATAAAGTCAAACTGACCCCAAATGGGCCAAAACTAGATAGGTAGCTTCAGGACTATGTAGCGGACAAGTCCATAGCTTCAAAAGTGACTAACCAACTCCACAGGCCATCTAGTCACAAAAATCAGTGATTTCAGAGTCGACAAAGCACAAAGTGATGTCAACACGACAAAACTTTACCAAATTCAATTTAGGACTTGTTTTAAATGTATTGAATGTGTCTAGGTCAAAAATTGTCAAGTCTTGCAAAAAAAATGACTGCTGTAAATAATCATGATTATTCACCCAATGCACTCAAATGAGCCCACAGTTCACTCAGAGCACCTAAATGCCATATAGTTCAAGCCTATCATGTCAGAAATGCAAAAATTTGGAAAAAATCCCTAGCTGTAAATAATCGTGATTATTTACTTTTGTTGCAAATTTTTGCATGAACTGTATGATTTTGATCTCTACATGTTTTTATGCATCTATACATGCTCCAAAATTGATTTGAAGCAAAATGAACATCATTTGTCAGCAATTCAGACTCGGGGCATTTCAGAGCGGGATTTGCAAAATTTTCTAACTTTGACACTGTATTCCCTTAACAAGAGCAATGCAAACTGCTGAGAGGCCATCATTTGTCAGCAATTCAGACTCTAGGCATTTCAGAGCGGGATTTGCAGAATTTTCTAACTTTTGACACTATATTCCCTTAACAAGAGCAATGCAAGCTGCCGAGAAGGCCAAGAAAAGGGTGTCCCAGAAAGAAAAGTTGCAAGAGTTTCCACCCTACCAACTAGACCCAAGTTCAGTTAAAGATGGCAAACGTAATGTACTTGTCAAGAGAACAGCTTGAAGAAAACAACACCACGGTTTTCATAGGCAGGTTCAAGAGTGAAGAAAGACACCAAGTGAAGAAAGACACCAAGTGGAACTGCAAATGCTTCCAAAAGAGATATATGATGTAGCTGCCAAGCTAGACATCAAAGAAGCTAACAGAAGGCTGGGCCTCAAAGACTTCTATGACCAGGAACCATGCAGTGTAGATTTCCAGAAAGCATATGAGCTATTGTCTACAATCAAAGAAGATGGGTCAGCCCAAATCACCAACCAACAAGGGCAGAAGGTAGAAGTAGTAATCACAAAAGAAATTTTGGTTGAGGCACTGAAGCTGCCTACTAAAGGTATGACGATGCGGGCCCGAGATAGAAAGACAACTAGCACATTCACCAAAGAGATAGCTACTGCCACTTTTTCAGACCTCATCCAAAGGTAGGTGGAAGAACCAGCTCGCCTATACCATTAGCACTTCCACTTTTTATCAAAGAGACCGCCACGGTACACCACCCCAAATCATGCGGTTGTGACTACCTTCACCAAGTGTTGAAGTTGACAACCAGGCAGCCAATTGATCATGCACAGTATGTGCTGACAACGTTGAAGGGCACCAAGAAAGGAGGTAAAATCACATATCTGGGTGCCCTTGAAGTGCTAACAAGAATAGCATATCATGCTATTGCCATGGCTAATAATTTGTCGCCAGCCCCAAATCAGAACACATGGATTATATCTGCACAACCTTCTCCCAGAACCACGCGTTCATCAAAGAAGGTATGTAAGTCAGATGAAGAATCTGCAGAAAGCTCTCATGAAGCTCATAGTGTGAGAGCTTAGACAATGAGGAAAGAAGGGCCCGAATTGAAGAATGAAGAAGAAAGTTGTAGCAGCACACCAAGAAGAACATCAGCAAAAGAAGGCGACATTTGAAAGAGAAAAAAAAACTTATGAAAGGAGCCATCAAGCCATAGGTGAGGACCCGGAAAGATGGGCTCCAAGAGAGATAAGGGGACCCAGAACCAAAAACCCTGCAAGGAAAGGAGGAGAGGATCCCAAGGACTTTCTTGAACACATGTATGCGGAAGCAGAACCCCTAAAGTTGAAAGAAGCTCAAGAAGCTGAGACGAAAACAAGGGAAGATGTAGCAAAGCAACAGAGACAAACTGAGGCTACTGAACAAAGTGAGACACATCACGACCAGGAGGAGATGTCTCCGAAGCCCACCTCACCCGCTACGGAGCAAGAAGGCCACCCAATACCAAGCCCGCACCTTTCACCAATAGCTAAACCCAATGAGGGCGAGGAAGCCAAGGAAAAAGAGCAGGAACAGACAGTAGCAAGTTTTGAACAGCCAAAAGAAATCGAACAAACAGAGGCAGACCCTTCTACGACCACCCAACAAGCAACAGTTGAGCCATGTACTAAGCCTCAAGAAACAGAAGCAGTTGAGGCAACCGTAATGCCTCAAGAAGAAGTAGAATGCCAGCCGCAACCACAAGCAGCCACCACAGCACCACCCAAAGAACCACGCACTGAAATGGCTGAAACCTCTAGACAGACTCAGGCAGAGCATGAAGATTGGGAAACAAACGATGAAGTCATCATACAAGTAAATGAATATGCAAAGCAGATGCAGTAAATGACAGAAAAAATGCAAACAACAGCACTTAGCCGCAACACTTAGCTGACGGATGAAGCTGAACAACACTAGCTTGTAAAAGAGAAGCAGCAGAAAGAAATGGAGGAACTGGGAGAACTTTTATTCAAGTTCTCCAATGCCTGCAAGACCAAAGATCAACAGCTCACAGAGATAACAAATGAACTCTTAACTACTACTCTATCAGTACAGAAGATCCAAGTGCAGCTCAATGTAGCAAATGCTTTGATGCAGTACTCTGAGCAAAGCATCAATGATCAGGCAACCTTTTTGAGACAAATAAGAGAAAATCCTATTGTCGCCTCGATCAAAGGTACAGATGAAGTATATAAGACTTTGGAAAAGAGAAACAAGGATCTCAAGCTAGAGCTGAAGCTAGAGCAATCATAAAGAAGAGACCTTGCAATGATGCGGATCCAAAGAGAAGAGCAACTGCTAAAAGAGATAGCAAAGCTGAAGAGAATCAATCATCTCTGAGAGAGGGAAAACCAGAGACTCAAGACAAAGCAGGACACTCTGAACAACCAATTGTTGGGATTCCCTCAGTCTCTTTTGTTGAGATGGAAACACAGTTGACAGAAGGGCTAGAGGGAGAAGCGGATTTTCAGGTACCACTCACTGAAGTTGAGCAAGTGCCAATGGTCCAGCTTTCTAAAGCTGAGGAAGATGCACTCAAAGAGCAGATTTCCCAGGAGAGAGATGCAGAATGGAAAGCAGCGATGGATTGGGAGTTGAGAGTTCTCCACTCATTCAATGTAACTCAACTCACTCCCAACCAAATCAATGCACAATGGCATCAGCAATCATTGCCATACCCTTTGATCAAAGTAGAGCTACTACAGGTAAAAGAAAGATTATACAAAGATATGCAGGCAGAAGGCTCAGAGGATATCCACCCCAAGTGGAGAAAGAGCTGGTTGAACAAGAATCCGAGATATCTGATTATTTTCTCAAGAGCACCTACATCCCTTCAAAAAGACCCAACATACTGTCCTATCTCAAGAGTAAGGTCCTGGCAGGCATACGAGGCGCTAAAAAAAAAGAGGCCTACATGGTTGAACTATCCACGTCTACCAGCTCTAGAGCAGGGACTGGCGACAGAGGAATACATGGTGAAAACCCTAACGGGCGCCATGAATTTCTTCAAGAGCCTCCCTGACCTCTCATGTGCCATGTTGTATAAGATTTGTAGAATGCTGCTCACATGCATTCAAGATTTTCACAAGCCAAAGCAAGCTAGAGCGCCATGGATGTATTTCATTGAAGGCAATAAGGGTCTGTGTTATGACCTAAGTGGCCAGCCTTCCAAAGAAGTCCTTTACAGCTTCTACGCCCGATGCATGTTTTTGCCCTCTAGCAATATGTTGGAGTTTGAGGAAGCCTTCTATACAGGTTTCTTCACTTGGCAACGAAGATATTTGGGCCAGTGATAAGCAACCTTACATCCAGATTTGTTGGCTATTCAGTCATTGAGCTTAAAAACAGAGTCACCATGCAATTCTTGCAGGTTCCTGACAAAGAAAGAAGACTCAGATATAAGAAAGCACTCCATGCGCTTAAAGACTGCCTCATCAGCCGTCAACCCGAAGACTACTTCAGTCCATGAAGCTGTGTCAAGGGATGACACGGTTGAGGAGGGGGGAATGTTAGCAGAAGGCTAACTTGGATATCATTTTTCGAAGCTTCCATTGTAAACACACATATTATTTTGATGAATCAGGAATATTGTAACTCCTACTTTCTAGATAAACAGTGTAATTGATGAGCTGGGGCTACAAGCTTCCAGATTGTATCAACTTGTTGTTAGTTAGAACTCCCATATGATTAGTTTTGACCACAAAAACCTTGGCTAAGGTATAAAAGCCAATTTTTGTAAGTTTTGATAATGAAACACAGTGTGAGCTAACGACACTCACTTCTCTCCTTCTCGCGTTTCCTACACCCTTCCCGGTTGTCATATTACTGTTGCATTGCAACCGTAGGTAAGAGCTCTACGCATTGACGTAAGCATTTCATGGTAATTCGTAGCTTTTGGTGTCGTCAACCCGCAGTTGAATTTCATCATAAGTAGGAATTTAAGCATAAAAATCATAAAATAAGTATAGGCGGAGTATTGGGGCATCATTGCTAAGCATTTAGATGCATTCTGGGTCAAAAACGACTGGGTCAAAAACTCATTGTTGCTGTTAATAATCGCAATTTTTTCACTTGACCTAAAGTAAAATATGAGACCAGAAGCATGTGTGCTTAGGTCTTATAGACATGTCCTAAAAGTTTCGTAACGTTTGGATGTCCTTTGATGTTGTAATGGTTATGATTTGTTTACCGATTAGCGACTAGCTTTTGGTGATTTCTGTCATTTGAGTGTAGCATGAGATAGATACAAGTTGTGTGTTGTTTTCCAAGAGATTGAAAACCTCATGCAGCCTCTATGCACTAATCGGGCCAGCTTCATCCCATGGATTGACAATCATATTTGTGGTTCTCGTTGTGTCTGCAATAAGATAGGAGTGAGGTTAGACACCCGTCCCACACATATGTAGTTGTGTGGCATGAACTGTAATAGTTGAATTTATATTGTAATTCATTTTGTCGGATTCTCAGTTTGAGAGGGTGGCTTGTGTCTTCTTGTCCTTCTCCTATGTTTGAAGCATATTTTTTTCCAATGCACATGTCACTTTAAATGTTCTATTAAATTTGTGAAATAACAAAAAAATATTCCTCCAAAAAGCTCTCTCCAACTAGGCGCAGAAATCTTTTTTCCTACAAATACTATACCAGTAAAATGCTTAGAAAAAGCTCCCTCCAAAAGCTCTCTCCATTCCCATCCCCACTGATTTGTAAAATTTTCAGAAACCCCCATAGGTTGTACATTTGCCTCATTGGAATTTACATTTGAACTTCCACCACTGAAAAGAGGCAACAAAGTGTCATAAATGTCATGTGAGCTTACATTATTGTCTCTAATTCATGACAGCAAGGGCTGGACAAAAACTTCCACAAACACAACATCCATTGAAATCAAAATACGCTTTGTTTGTGGATGATACAACCTGTAACCTTTGTTTTCAGCACTATAACCAACAAAAATACATTGGACAACCTTATCATCCATTTTTTTGCGCTATTTTTGTGGCACCAAAGCATATGCCAAACAACCAAAAACACGCATGTGCTCAATAGAATGCTTTCTATCATGCCAGGCTTCATGACTACAAAGCTTTTGTAGGGCTCGTATTTAGTACATAAGTGGCACACATGATGGCCTCAAGCCAAAACGAATACGGCAAAGCTTGACATTTGACCATACATCGTGCCATTTTTGTAAGTGACCTATTTTTCCTCTCACAAACACCATTTTGATGAGGCGTATAAGGCACTATACAGTGGTGTTTTATCCCACGACTAGCCAAGATTGCATTAAATTCATGAGACATATACTCCCCCCCTCGAACTAAACGGAGGGAACCCATAGTACATTTTGAGACATTTTTAGCCATAGCCAGAAATTGTTTGAAACACATAAATACTTCGTACTTCGCTTTAAGCGGAAATGCCTATGCATGCATGGAGAAATCATCAAGGAAAGTCACAAAGTAAACGTAATTGCCTAAGGACGGAGTTTGCATGGGCCCACGAACATCACTATGCACTGGCTACAACTTGCATGTGGCTCTAACTAAACCATCCTTTGGAAACTTTGAACGCTACAACTTACCCAAAATACAGCCTTCACAAACATGTTTGAAAAGTTCTTCAAGAGGCGGCAAAGAAGCAACCATATCAGATTTTTGCAAACGCAGCAAACTGACAAAATTCAGATGATCAAAACGTGCATGCCAAATTTTTGCATCTGAAATAGCCTTTGAATCCATAATTGCATTTGCAAAATTTTTCCCACACTTGTTATAGAAAGTGAGCTTATACAATCCACGGTATAAAATGCCAGATGCAACAATTTCATCACCGAAACTGAGATCAGATAGTGTACATCTGACATCCACAAATTTTACTACAAGACCAAGTCTAGCAAGTGCAAATACAGACAAAAGATTCTATTTTATCCCAGGTACATAACGTGCATCAACAAGTATGAAAGAAATACCATTTGCAGCAGTAAGCACAACCTTTCCAACTCCCTGAATCGGATAAGAGGCATTGTTGGCACAAGTAACTGAATTCCCATGAGGGACAGACTCAAGAGAGGTGAAAAAAATCACGATGTTAGGTAATGTGCTTTGTAGCACCACTGTCAAAATACCGCAAATGTGAATTTGCAACAATTGACATGCATGCATCATGGACAACAGGATTATAGGTACACTCTGCATCAAAAGCCCATTCTGTAGCATCACAGTTTCCTTTCACAAAAGACTCAACAATAGCTGCATTTGTAGTGGAACCACCCTCTTTCTTCTTAGCCTCTTCGGCCTCAACTTAGGACATTGTTTGATCAAGTGATCATTAGCTTTACAATAATGGCAATGCATATTCTTTTTGCCCTTATCACCAGAATTGCTAGACAAAGTGCAGCCAGCAGAAGCATTCAAAACACGTAATTTTCCACTCAAAGAAGTGGTTGCATTGTTGTTACCACCCTTTCTTTGAGCAGCAATAAAAGCATGTTCAACTGCACGCTGTCTGGTCCTGTTTTTTCTGGAAAGTGACTCTTACAACAGCAATGTGCACAGTGCATCAAAGTTGACAACTTTAGGATTTCCTTGGGTCATAAGTCTCCAAGTACTAGCAAAAGTCTGGTAAGAGTCTGGCAAGGCATCAAGAACAATCTGTACAAGGGAACTGTCTGAAATGACTTCACCTACAGAAATAAGTTTCTCATTGATATCCTTGACACCAGTAACGAAAGTGTCCATGTCATCTTCCTCATGCATGATCTTTGATTCTAGCTCTTTACGTAGCAATGCAATTTTAGCCTCATTGCGACTTGCATTAAGACCAACCAGAATATCCCAAGCCTGTTTTGTAGGTTTCAATTAACAAATGTGAGGAGTAATAGGGCGCTTCACAGACAACACAATCAATGCATGAGCCTACGCATGTTTTACATCCCAATGAGCTTGTTCTGTCGTAGGCAAAACAACTCTAACAACAGCAATCTTTGCACCAAGACTGTTACCAAAAACATGTGGTAGTGATGTGTGTGAACACACTTAGGACCGTCGGGGCATTTTTTCCCTCTTTAGGAGGTTTTTCCCCCCATGCATTGTATATACGCCCATTCATTCCAGGGCTATCTATCTTTCCATTGCACACTAAGTAATACACTCTCTGTTGTGTGCCTTGAGCTTCCTTCATCTTCTCCAAGCTGTGTGCATTTCCCTGCAACCCTACTTTCAACAATTGGTATCAGAGCAGGTTGCGTCCTCTCGGGCTTAGTCGCCAGCAGCTCCAGCACACGCTTGCTCACTTTCTTTGATTTCAGTGAGCTTTGGTGAGTGTTCGCAGGTCGTCAAAAATTTTGGGAGTACTCATAGAGCTTAGTCGGCTCAGATTTTTGATTCGGGTCATTTGGCCTCCGTTTCCACTACAAGCAGTATTGCATAGGCTATTTTGTCATTTTGTGTAGAATTCTTGTCAGTGTCGTTTTTTGTTTTCACATCAGGTGCAGCATTTACCATGATTGACAACAACACAGATGTGTTCAAGATGTTTGCTGCTGAGGATAGATTGGATGGGGACAATTACCCTATGTGTGGGCTTACATGATGCAACATGTTCTTGTATCAAAGGGTATCTAGAATATTGTGTAGGGAATTGATGTACGTCCTGGTTCTAAGGATGTAGGCAATGTTGAGGATGTTGCAGGTCTTGCTGCAAGGATTGCTATTGTTAGAGTTTTTTTGTCTACGAAATAACAAGCTCGTTGGGATGTAAAGGATGCGTAGACTCATGCAATGTTTGCGTTGTCTGTGAAGCGCACCATTACTCCTCACATTTGTTCAGTGAAATCTGCAAAACAGACTTGGGATATCCTGGTTGGTCTTTATGCAAGCCGCAATGAGGCTAAAATTGCATTGCTGCATAAAGAGTTGGAATCAAAGATTATGCATGAGGAAGATGAAATGGACACTTTCCTTGCTGGTGTCAAGGATGTTAATGAGTAACTAATAACTACAAGAGGTCATTTTCTGATAGTTCACTTGTGTAGACTATTCTTGATGCTTTGCCAGATTCTTACCAGACTTTTGCTAGTACTTTGAGACTTATGACCCAAGGAAATCTTGAAGTTGTCAAGTTTGATGCATTATACATATTGTTGTTGCAAGAGTCACTTTCCAAATAAACAGGACTAGGCAGCATGCAGTTGAACAGGCTTTTATTGTTGCTCAAAGAAAATGTGGTAGCAGCAATGCAACCACTTCTCATGGTTCTGCTGCGAGTGGAAAATCACCTGTTCCTAATGCTTCTAGTGGCAGCACTTTGTCTAGAAATTCTAGTAATAAGGACAAAAAGAAGATGCATTGCCATTATTGTAAAGCTAATGATCACTTGATCAAGCAGTATCCGAAATTGAAGACAAAAGAGGCTAAGAAGAAAGAGGCTAGATCCACTACAGGGTCCAATACAAGTGCAGCGATTGTAGAGTCTTCTATCAAAGGAGATTGTGATGCTGATGTTGATGCAGAATGGGCATTTAGTGTAGAGTGCACTTATGATCCTAGTGTCCATGATGCATGTATATCAGTTGCTGCAAATTCACATGTGTGGTATCAGTGTCCATGATGCATGTATATCAGTGTCCATGATGCATGTATATCAGTTGCTGCAGATTCACATGTGTGGTATTTTCACAGTGGTGCTACAAAGCACATTACCTCACATCGTGATTTGTTTACCTCTATTGAGACTATCCCTCATGGGAATACGCTGACTTGTGCCAACAATGTCTCTTATCCTGTTCAAGGAGTTGGAAAGATTGTGCTTACTGTGCAAATGGCAGTTCTTTCACGCTTGTTGATGCACTCTATGTACCTGGGATCAAGAAGAATCTTTGGTCTGTATCTGCACTTGCTAGACTTGGACTTGTAGTCAAATTTGTGGATGACAGATGTACAATTCATGATCTCCGTTTTGGTGATGAAATTGTTGCATCTGGCCTCTTGTACAGTGGGCTGTATAGGCTCACTTTGTATGACAATTGTGGACAAAATTTTGCAACTATAGTTGCAGATTCAAGGGCTGTTTCAAATGCAAAAATGTCGTATGCACGTTTTGGGCATCTGAATTTTGCCAGTTTGCCACGTTTTAAGAAATCTCATATGGTTGCTTCTTTGCCGCCTTTTGACGCACTAGTCAAACATGTTTGTGAAGGTTGTATTTTGGGTAAAATACAGCGTGCTAAGTTTCCAAAGGATGGGTCAATTCGTGCTACATGCAGATTGCAACTTGTGCATAGTGATGTTTGTGGGCCTTTGCAAACTCCGTCCTTGGGAAATTACTTGTACTTCGTGACTTTCATTGATGACTACTCCAGGCATGCACGGGTATATCCGTTGAAAGCTAAGTCCGAAGTGTTCCTGTGCTTCAAGAAATTTATTGTTATGGCTGGAAATGTCTTGAAATATGCAGGAAGGGACTCATTGCAAGATGTAGAAGTATTTCTTGGTAAAGGGCAATGTTTAGAGGGCATGTCAAAGGTTCTATGGGCACCCACTGTTCTGATCGAGGGGGGGAGTATATGTCTCATGAATTTAATGCATTTCTGGCTAGTCGTGGGATAAAACACCAATGTACAGTGCCTTATACACCTCAGCAAAATGGTGTTTCTGAGAGGAAAAACAAGTCACTGACGGAAATGGCACGATGTATGGTCAAAAGTCAAGCTTTGCCGCATTCTTTTTGGCTTGAGGCCATCATGTGTGCCACTTATGTACTTAACAGGTGTCCTACGAAAGCTTTGCAGTCTATTACTCCATATGAAGCATGGCATGATAGAAAGCCTTCTATTGAGCACATGCATGTTTTTGGCTGTTTGGCATATGCTTTGGTGCCACAAGTGCAACGTAGAAAATTGGATGATAGGGTTGTCAAATGTATTTTTGTTGGTTATAGTGCTGAAATCAAAGGTTACAGGTTGTATCATCCGCAAACAAAACGTATTTTGGTTTCACGGATGTAGTGTTTGTGCAAGATTCTGTTCAGCCCTTGCTGTCATGTACTAGAGACAATAATGTAAGCTCACATGACATTTATGACACTTTGTTGCCTCTTTTCAGTGGTGGAAATACGAATGTAAGTTTCAATGAGGCAAATGTATAGCCTATGGGGGTTTCTGAAAATGTTACAGATCAGCCTATACTCATGCAGATGTGCATGATGTACTTGATGAGGAAAGGGCTGAAAATGAGCAGGCTAGAAGTATGCCAAAATGGCTGGTGCACACTTTGCGTGATAGTAAATTGGATGAACCTTTGTCTAGTCGTACTCGTTCAGGCTCTCTCCATGCATCTTATGCATCAGATTATTATGCTTTTGCTGTGTCTAGCCTACATGGTGTTGAGGAACCTCTGTCTTTTGATGAAGCACAGAATTCAGAAAATTGGATGGCTACCATGCAATCAAAGTATGATGCACTTATAGCCACGGGATTTTGATACTCTTCGTAGGCTGCATTTCCGCTACGATGGGCTACTTAAGCCAGTGCCTATCCGGGATAGTAGAACCATGGATATTCTCAACATCCCCCCTCTCCATCCTCGTGCACGACAGACAGAGCCGTCTAGGGCTGAAACAAACAACAGAAGGACCCGATCACGGGTCGAGAGAAACGACACAGATGGGTAGGCTAAGATAGCCGCAGAGGGGCATGAGCAAGCCAGAGTGGACCCCGAGGCAGTCATGGAAGAAACAGAGACAGTTATTGAGGAGCCAGCTACACACCAAAATGAGCAAGTCATGGAGGATCCATAGCCAGTAAGGGATGATGAGGGGCAAGAGCAGGCCAGGGTGGAGCCTGAGGCATCTATGGATCAACCATGTGAAGGAAAATGATCCGGAGCCTGAGGAGCCTGAGGCAGCCAGGGAGCCAGCTCAAGAAAGGAAAGGGCAAGGCTCTGCATCACAAGGGCCATCCAACGTATTGGATGAGTCAATTACTTTAGAGAAAATCAACAAAGAGAATGAAGAGGAGTTGAGAGTTCTGTTGAGCTCAGCGCCTCTGCATGCGCAGATACAGTTGCCTGCAAGGTCAGAGGAGGCATGCATTTTCAACCTCGATCATCTAGACTTCCTGTGCATGCGCAGTTTCACCAACTCCAATGCAACGAATGAGGTCGTCAACGTTGCTTTGTGGTAATTCTCATGCTCTTTAAAAGTCACGTTTGGTTCATTAAATGGGTCTCTACCGAGACATGGGTCAATACCAATCGAGACAGTGGCTTATGGAATTGGATAGTGGTACTACTCGCTCGGTATTGACCCATGTCTTTGCGACAGTCGTCAAGTTTTTCTTTATAATGGCTCACTTACCTTAAAGACATGGGTCAATACCAAGCGATTCAGTGGCTTATGGAATTGGAATCCGCCACTGACTCGCTCGGTATTGACGCATGTCTTTGCGGCAGTCGTCAAGTTTTTCTTTATAATGGCTCACTACCGTTAAGACATGGGTCAATACCAAGCGAGTCAGTGGCAGATGGAATTCGATAGCTGCCCCACTCGCTCAGTATTGACTCACACGTTTGTGGCAGTGACAACCCGCTGAAATACCTCAAGTCTAATCTCTGCCATTTGTTCATGTTAGCCATGCTGTCTTGCTTCTGCCCCCTAAGGTTCAAGACAAAGTATACGTAATAGATCCACTGATATCGCCTTATCTACAGAACAACTCAGTTTCCTTTTTGAGTCTGATGAATTGGTTTAGTAGAGTCAACTTTGATCTAGCGCGCTTTTTGGTCACTACGTACAATCAATCGTGAGTATTTTCTTGCCTTGTAAAAAACATGTTGCATTTAGAATCTCTCCTCATCTTTGATGGTGTCTTTGTAGTGATCATTGGAGTCTGATGTTATTTGACATGGAAGCTAAGATTTTTTACTACGAAAAATCCGGGCAAAGCAGGGCGTTTCACGGTCGTGTAAAAACATAAGGCCCATTTGGGTACATTTGGAAAGCAGTGTCCCTTTGTAATGTGTTGCTAACTCAAATGGTTATGTATGTAGTGCCACGAAAAAACTTGTATGCTGTGTAGAGCATCTTTTGTTAGAACATGATCTAGGAAATATAGTCTGGCACAAACGGGAGACAACGCCCACGCAGACTGATGACTATAGCTGTGGCTGGCGAACCTGTTTGAATGCCTTGTTGCTCATCAGTCAAATTATGGATGTACCGAACGTAAGTAATATGTTGTTTTATTGTTTGCTGCAACGTATGTATGAAGCAACAAATGTTTGTATCATGCTTCTACAGGAACTTCGATTACATAACTACACCCCCAACGATGTGCGACATTTTTCTGTAATGGCCATCCAACATATTATAATCTCGGTAAACAAACGCACAAGAGAGGAAGCGGCGAGAGCTGAGGAGTTTGAAGAGGCTCGCATTAACGAAATGACGCAACGCCACAATCAGACTCAAGAAGAAGTTCGAAATATGCAAGAAGCAATAAATCAATATTATGCGGACGCCGCAAAAGTAGAGAAATGGGCTACATGTCGACGGCAAGAGCAAGAACAGTGGGAAGCTTCACAGGGGCAAGAAGCATGGGAAGCCATGGAAGAGGCCCATGATTTCGAGCGACGCGAAAGGATGTTCGAGACCAGCGTTCCCAGAGGCAGAGGTGCAGCAACCGCAGCAGAGGGCAGGGGAGCAACCAGAGTAGAGGGCAAGGGACGAGTGGCACAAACTGGGGGAGAGGACAGGGGACGAGTGGCACAAACCGGGGGAGAGGACAGTAGCAGGAAAAGGGAGCAATTTACTTGTATAAATCTTGACAGAACAACACAATATGTAAAGTTTGAAACATTGAAAATGTACATTTTTGAAACATTGTTTGACCGCCATAAAATGTCTCTGCATTAGTCATTTTGAAGAGTACATCATGGTTTGCATGGCATCAAAGCTCTTTGCGTGCACAAGGTATGTGACCTAGCTTCCAGTGGAAGCTAGGTCACTTAATTGCTTCCGGTGGAAGCAATTAAGTGAAGTGTATTTGTTAGTGACTCCTTGCACAATGTTGTTTTCTCCTTGCGCCTTGGAATCTGAAAAGAAGAAAAAGTTAGATTCTGTCTTAATGTATTAAAGACAATCAAAATTTATCGATTTAGTAAGCACCTTTCTATTGTTGAGACTGAATACATACAATTCTGGCAAAAGTGGAAGTTCTTCACATGTAAGATCTATCCTGAGTTGTGCTTGACATTGTCTCCATCACAGTAAGTAGGCTGTCTTGAAAGTAGAGCTCCATTGATAAAGGTTTGTTCTCGAGGCTGTTCTCTGTATCTTGGTCGAGTGGAATAAGCTTCCCACTAAGAAGATGATAACTAATATAGTAAAACGATACTAAGAAATTTTGAGAGCTTATAATTGAAGGAGTACGAGCGGAAGTGCGACGCGAGAGAGAGAGAGAGAGAGAGAGAGAGAGAGAGAGAGAGAGAGAGAGAGAGAGAGAGAGAGAGAGAGAGAGAAGAAGAGCACGACGATATGGTGAACTCGCTCTACTGTAATGTGTAGAGCATAGTGAGTTCTTATTAGGTTTTTACAAAAGAATATGTGTACATACCTGGCGGCCCGCCCACTTACCTGGGCGACCACATTGGGCTTTATACCCCAACAACCTCCCACTTAAATTCCAATGTGGTACTTTAAGTGTGAGAGAAGCTACTATACAAGCTAATATACAAGAGATGTAGAGAAGTGATGTACTACCCTACACCTAACTGCTTGCGAAAATACGCAAAGCTCTCTGAGGGAAGTCCTTTTGTAAGTAGATCAGTAGGATTTTCTGTGGTGTGAACTTTGACAAGCTGAAGTTGCTTATCCTCGAGCATTTCCCTGATGAAATGATACTTCACATCCACATGCTTTGTCTTTGAGTGATAAACTGGATTGCGAGCCAATTGTATAGCACTTTGACTATCACAATATAACACAGGCATCTCTTCTTTGATTCCCAAATCTGTTACTAGTCAATTAAGCCAAATTGATTCTTTGCATGCCTCTGATGCTGCAACATATTCAGCCTCTGTAGTAGACTGAGTAACACAATCTTGTAATCTAGAACGCCATGATACTGCTCCACCAGCCAATGTAAAGACATACCCTGACGTAGACCTTCGGTTGTCTAAGTCACCTGCATAATCTGAGTCTATAAAACCCTTTACACTTAGCTCCTGACTCCCATAGCATATACGCATACTCTTTGTAGCTTTCAGGTATCTCAATATTCCTTTCACTGCCTCCCAGTGTTTCTTGCCTGGGTTTGACATGTATCGACTTACTACTCCCACTGCAAATGCAATGTCTGGGCGAGTAGCAATCATTGCATACATCAAACTACCCACTGCAGACGCATATGGAATCTTATCCATTTCAGCCTGTTCTTCCTCAAACACAGGACAATCTTGTTTGCTAAGTTTCACATATGGTGGCAATGGAACACTCAGTGCCTTTCCCTTCTCCATATTGAAACATTGCAAAACCTTGTCAATATACTCTGTTTGAGATAACCAAATCAACTTCTTTGATCTGTCTCTCTCAATGCGCATACCAAGTATATGACTTGCCTCACCCATGTCTTTCATGTCAAACGATTTTGCCATCTTTGCCTTCAAAGCTTAAATTTCTTCCAAGTGCTTGCCAGCAATCAACATGTCATCCACATACAAAATAAGGATCAGCCAACTACCATCCTTAGCCTTCTTTGTATATAGACAGTGATCGAACTCACTACGTTTGTAGCCTTGAGAAAGCATAAACTTGTGGAATTTATGGTACCATGCCCTCGGTGATTGTTTTAAGCCATAAAGACTCTTTAACAATTGGCATACCCAATCTTCCTTGCCTTTCTCAACAAACTCTTTTGGCTGCTGCATGTAAATTTCCACATCTAAATCACCATGCAAGAACGCTGTCTTGACATCCATTTGGTGCAACACCAAATCTAATATGGCAACCAATGCAAGAAAGCATCTCAATGTAGTCATCTTGACCACCGGAGAGAATACTTCATCAAAGGCAATGCCTTGTTCTTGCTTAAAGCCCTTGGCAACAAGCCTTGCTTTTTTGTACTTTGGCTGACTATCATGAGCGGTGATCTTATACCTGTAAACCCATTTACAAGGTAGAGCCTTTTTGCCCTGTGGTAATTTAACTAGCTTCCATGTCTTTTTTTATGCAGAGCTGTCATCTCTGACTGCATGGCCAATTGCCAATTCCCAGAGTCCTTCATTTGCACTGCTTCCTTGTAACATGAAGGCTCATTGCAATCAGTCAACATGACATAGTTCATAGATGGAACAAACCTATCAGGAGGTCACGTGACACGTCCAGATCTACGCACAATAGGTGGCTCAGGCTTAGCCACAACCTGTGGTTCCACTCTATCCTATCCTTGCTCCTCTTGAGCCCTGACATTTTGTCTTGCACGTGCAGGTCCATCTTCTTGGAAGACAAATCTTCTAATCTCCTCAACCCTCTCTGGTTTAGAATGATATTTGGATTCATTAAAGTGAACATCATTGCTGCAGACAACCTTTCTGGATTCGGGATCCCAAAGTCTGTACCCCATCTCACCATAATAACCATAGCCTAGAAAGATGCACTTTCTATTCTTTGGCTCAAGTTTGTTCCTAAATTCCTTTGGAACGTGAGTATATGCCTCACAGCCAAAGACTCTGAGATGCTTGTATGAGGGCATTTTGCCTGACCATACCATCTCTGGCACTGAATCCTTCTGCAAAACCTTGCTAGGAGATCTATTTACAAGATGAATAGCTGTTGATACAGCTTCAGCCCAAAACCCATTTGGCAGTTGTGCATTAGACAACATACTTCTGCCCTTCTCTTGTATGGTCCTATTCATCCTCTCAGCAACACCATTTTGAGGAGGATTGTAAGGAGCAGTAAGTTCACGTTTTATACATTTTGACTCACAAAAGTCTTGAAAGGCCTTTAAAACATACTCTCCACCATTGTCAGTGCATAAGCATTTAAGCTTCTTGCCACTCTGATTCTCCACAAGTGTCACAAACGTTTGGAAAACACTAAACGCTTCATCCTTGTGCTTGAGAAAGTAAACCCATACTTTCCTCGAGTAATCATCTATAAATGTCATAAAGTAAGAAGCTCCCCCTAGAGATAGGTTAGGCATAGGTCCACACAAATCACTATGAACAAGTGCCAACTGTGTATCTCTTCTACTGCTTCTATGCTTATGTGGCTGCTGTGTTTGCTTACCATACAGACAATGTTCACAGAATTCAAAATCATTAAATGAAAAGCCAGGCAAATAACCAGAACGAGACAAGATTTCCATTCCCTTCTTGGACATATGTCCTAACCGGCTATGCCACAAAGAAACGTTCGGCTGCTCGGTTACATTGATTACATAGTTAGAGACATTTGATACATAAATCATGTAAAGTCCTCCAGACTTTACTCCATGTGCTACGGTCATAGAACCCTTGGATATCTTCCACATGATCTATCCAAAAGTGGTGACGTAGCCAGCATCATCAAGTAAACCTGTGCTGATCAAGCTCTTTGTAATTGCAGGAACATGTCTCACATTCTTCAGCATGAAAGAAGAGCCATTCTGAAACTTCAATTCAACATCTCCAACACCTAAGATCTCACATGTCTGCCCATTGCCTAGCCGAACATGATCTTTAGTGGTCACATAAGAGGTAAACCACTCCTTGTTTGGAGATACATGAAGTGATGCCCCTGAGTCTATAATCCAGTCACTCGGTTCATTTCCATCAGATGCTGTAAGAAGAGCTGAGTCCATTGTATTCTTCAAGAAGTAGATGTCTCCTGACACTAGACTGTCATCCTCTGCAACAGTGTTTGTCACATTTATTTCTTGAATCTTCACTGAGGACTTGTTCTTCTCACCATGGTCTTCAGCTTTCTCTTTGCCTTTTTCTGCTTTCCATTCTCTGCAGTCTCTTTTCATGTGACCCTTCTTGCCACAATGGTATCATTCTATGTCACTCTTGCCTTTCGCACTGCAGGACTTGCTACGAGACTGATTCCTCTTTCCACCTTTGTACTTTTCTTTGGTCCTTCCCCTGACAACTAAGGCTGTTCCTTTGCCTTTGTCCATTGTCTTTCTATTGGTTTCTTCAGTAAGCAGACTTCCTTCTACACCTGCTATGTTCAAACCATCTGGAGGTGCAGAATTACTCAAAGCTGTGCGAAAAGTGTCCCAACTTTCCGGCAATGTGATCAACAGGAACATAGCTCTAACAGGTTCATCAAACTTGACACCTTGAGCTGACAACTGACTATAGATTGTGTTGAATTCATTTAGATGATTGGACATAGGTGTCCCTTCTTTCATCTTCAAGTCAACAAGCTTCTTAAGCCAGTATACCTGTGAAGCTGCACTCTGCTTCTCATAAAGATCACTCAGCTTTAACCATGCTTGATAAGCCGACATCTCGTCTGCTACATTGAAGTAAACGCTTTCTGCCAAAGTCAGCATAATGGTAGAAAGTGCCAATTCATCCATTTCGCTCCATTCATCTTCGTCCATATCTTCTGGTTTTATCCCCTTGAGCTTTATAGGTTTTATCTGCTTCTTTTGTACCAACACGTGCCAAATCTTCTTCTTCCACAATGGGAAATTGGTTCCATCCAGCTTCTTGATATTGTAAAGAGCAGTGTCCTGTGATCCAGCCATACCTACGCTTCACAGTAGTTTACTTTCCTGGGAAAAATTCGGCAGAGTTTTCCCTGTAAACTGACCTCTGAACCAATATCAACCTGATGAACTAGTGCATGTCGCCTATAGTCTGTGTGTAGATGCGCCCGTGTCGTATGTGACACGCCTCCAAGAACTGTGAGCCGTCCTTCGATGTGTAGACAGCCACAAATCAACACTCTGGGAGTGTCGATATCCTCAGCACCTGCAGTCGTAGGCCGAAAACCCCAAATTTGCAGAGTCGGATCTGCACCCGCTGAGACCACGTCAAAAATGGCCTGCACAGAACTTTGTCGAAGCCGAACGGTGACCGAGATGACCTCAGAATGAAATTCTGAGCACACCATACCCTACGGGCTTTCCCACAAGATTTGGGGCCGTGTCCTTGCCTGTCGAATTTCACTCCAATCTGAGCTGGTGACTCAAGCCTCCTGCAGTGCTGCCCCGAGCCTCGATCTGAGCTCTGATACCAGTTGAAGGAGTACGAGCAGAAGTGCGACGCGAGAGAGAGAGAGTGCGAGAAGAAGAGCACGACGATATGGTGAACTCGCTCTACTGTAATGTGTAGAGCATAGTGAGTTCTTATTAGGTTTTTACAAAAGAATATGTGTACATACCTGGCGGCCCGCCCACTTACCTGGGCGACCACATTGGGCTTTATACCCCAACAATAATGAACTTGCAAATTATGGACTTCTTTTTCAAAATACAGATTTTGTTATGTGATTGTTTCCTATCCCAATTATCATCTAAAAAGTCCAAACAGCTCTCAGACTTGCAAATGAACAGTGTTGCGGTAGTTCTTATTTGCTCATCGAAGAAAAAATCTACAAACACTTCAAGAGGCATAAATAGTGCGAGCCGAACTATTTTTGTGGCAATTGAATACTTGAGGGACTTTTGTATATCCTGAAACAACTTATTCCTTCACTAGTTTACGAAGCAAGCAAGGACCAATCCTTGTTGTCAAAGGATGGAAGTGACAAAGGAGCTACACGACCCCAACCAATGGAAGTTCTCGGTTCCACATATGACATACCATAAAAGAAAATTCCACTATCTACAAGTTCCTTGTGTTGTCTTCCTCGGTACATTTGGTCACCAATAAACGCATGGAAAGCATCAAAAATCCCAACTATGCTCTCAACTGGTTGCCAATCTGTCCTATTCGATGGATAAATATCTGAAACATACCAAAGATGATATCCACCACTTAATATTCGAATATAATCATGTACTAAGCGAGATACGGAAATAACTTACAGTTGGGTCGATGCCTTGGAAAACTTGAAGGAGATGTTTGCAACCTTAAGTCTGCATGCTGGAAAGTATGTTGTATGAGGACCTCTTTCACCCGCTTGCTTTGTGCACACACTTTAAACTCTTTAACTTGACCTTTAAAAGCCTCCACAAAATCATTGCATTGCCTCCTCTTCCTCCTCCTAGTTTGCATTAGAACCCAACTTCCGATAGTTATTCGAGATGGAATCCATGCTTGATCGTCTGTAGTATAACTGTTAAAAATGCTAACAGAGTCAATGGTAGTGCTAGGCCTTCGAGAAGTAGACATGGTGTGTAATAGAATGAATACACAGAAAGGTTAGCGCAAATATAAAAAAGGAAAGAAGTTTTGAGAGGAAAGTAGAGCTACTCAAAGTCATATTTCGGCGGGAACAAAGATACTAGATAGAGTCTTCAATGAAAGTTCTGAAATTCCTCGGTACAGAGTTAGTACGACTTACGGCATTTATGCCTTGAAAGCGTGAAATTGTGCAATTTGATGAACCAAAATAATATTTCCTCCCTTACTCCAAAATGTCGATTTTCAACGTAACGTTAGCCTCTTCCTCATTGGTCGAGCGCCACTCTCTCTCTAGAACTGAAAGGCCCAAAAGTGAGTCCAGCTTTCTCCTAATGGCTAGCCCAATGGAATGTGTGTAAGATGATCGATTCGCCGACGCATATTACATGCAGTGTGTTGTAGTTGAATGTAATTGTCTAGTCGGCGCTCTTGCTCCATTTTCTGATGCTCTACTTTTTTATGAGCTTTGCCACCTCATCGTTTAGCTGCTTCGTCTTCTCGTTGGGTTTCTCTCTGACTTGCTGAATGTCTTTCACATACTTCTTGCAATGACGAACAGGCAGCAAAGAGATGTTTTCTTGCTTCTCTTTCATTGATGAAAGCTGAAGCCAAACAATCCATCTCTCCAATCTCCAATAAAACGCAGTAGCTCAGTGACGTTACGAAAAGGTGGTAATACATTGGTCATTGGATCTCCATGGTAAATATAGCCATCAACCCATAAGTTGATTGCCTTGTCACCAATGTTCGTAGCTGATTTTGTAATGTCTTGCAGTGGTAGGAGATTGAATGACATTTGTGTTAGCTGTAATGGTGACAGCTAGAAGCAGGTGGAGCTGGCTATGGAGGGAAGAAGTGGAGAGTCCTCAAAGATATGAGAAAATGATTATGTAGTGGAGGGAAGAAAGAGAGGGAGTGCAACTCAAATTCAAATTGTTGATCATGAGTGTAGGGAGAGAAATGTTGTTGCACATAGAGTTAATAAAGGTTTCCATTGCTCTCACATGGAGCTGGAGTAGGAGAAGAATGAGAGAGAGAGAGAGAGAGAGAGAGAGAGAGAGAGAGGGAATGGGCGAGAGAAAGACATTAAAGGAAGAGAGAGTGGGAGAGAGAGCAGATTTGTAACCTTGGAGAATTTGCATTTTTTGTTAGAAGTAGGCAGCAAAGAATGTCCCCTTAATGATTGGGAGGGGGAAGTGACAAGAGAGAAAAAGGGAGGGAAGAGAGAGAGAGAGAATAGAGGAGAGAGAGAGAGAGAGAGAGAGAGAGAGAGAGAGTTGACTCATATTTTAGAGAGAGAATACAATGAGAGAATGCGGAAAATTTGCTTTTCTGGCGGGGGCGGGGGGGGAGAGGGGGGGGAGGGAGCATGAAAAGTGCCTCCCTTAATTAGATCTAAGTGAGAGAGAGTGGTTTATATGTTAGAGAGAGAGAGGAGAGGGATGGACAAAAGAAATTTTAAAATTCATTTATCCACCTCTCTTTTGGGTTACTAAATAGACTATTTTCAAATACAAAATATAGAAATGGCATTTTTAAAAATCCTTGCATAGGCCTTTTTGCCCTCTCTTTTAGGCTTGGTCAAACTTGGCTTAAGCTTTAAGAATTCCCTTAAACTGCCAAATAAAGAGGCCCTCCTATATCCCATTCACTTCCTAATGTTTTACCTTACCAGTTGTAGAAGCTATCCTAGGATCACCTTCTATTGATTGAGCAATAAGTCGGATCTTGAGATGTTGTGCATGTGGTCCATTTCCTTCTCCACAATGGTTGGTTGTCGAGGATTTTTTGAATTTGTGTAGCAATTACATGGACATCCTTGTAATCCACTTTGTGGTTGCAATAATATCGGGCCCACGGTTCTTGGCTATCTTGTCAAGTGTGATCATTAGAAGTGCAGCCGACTCCATTACCTTGAGTTCATACTGCATATATTCTTTGTGAGAGGGATCACACACTTTTGAGATCCACCTCTGAATTTCCTCTCGAGCATCTGCTTGATCTTCTTTATCATCTGTATCTTCATCAAATTCATGTAATCCTGCTTCTATAGAAGTGCTAGGAATTTCTATAGCAGGAAGATCCATGGTCCTTTGTTCTTGCTCGGCTCTTTTAGGAACTTCTACTGTGGTTGGATGGGCCTTCATGGCACTAATGTCTAGATCTTTATGTTGTAAATCCACGGCATGTGTGGCGCTTTGAGCAGATTACTTAATGAAGAGAGGTAGATTTCACACACAAGAGATTATAGAGTAGAGAGAGAGAGAGAGAGAGAGAGAGAGAGAGAGAGAGAGAGAGAGAGAGAGATAGTACACAAGATATACGTGGTTCACCCAATGTGGGCTACGTCCACGGGAAAGCAGCCACTCAATGGATTTATACTTCAAAAAAAAAAGTAGTTTACAAAGGGATTATACTCTTAATAGAGCTCTCACCTTGCTTCACTCTCACCACCTCACACTCACCTTGTTGCATCAACTTCACACTATGAAATGTGTGTAGAAATGGCCTCCTTTTATAGGCCAAAAGGGTTGCCCTCTCTCATGAGAGGCAACCATCTGTAGCCGCCTTTGTGTAGATAAGTCCAAATCGGACCCTCCAATCCGCCCATGTGTGGTCGCCCTTGAGAAGACAAGTCCGCTTTTGAATTCGGCCACTGGCCATTGACTTCCGACCACCGGCCATTGGCCATTGACTACCGGCCACCGCCCAAGCGGCCAACCGACCGGTCATTTTTCGACCACTTTCCGACCGCTGTCCGGCCATAATATTCCAGCGAAAAGGAATATTCTGGCGAGATTGTTCGTGAAAATTTTGGTTCTCGACGAGTTATTTTATTTTTCGACGAGTTATTTTTCTTCACGCACGATGACTTCTCCTCATAATGGGGGCCTTACAAATGTCCGGTTTTACCATAGAAAATTACAAGGGGTAAATCAGGCTCCATACTTAACAATCTCCCACTTGGAGACTGATCTCCAAACCAAACCTGTGACTGCTTTCCATCCTGGCTTCTTATCCTTGAATGTCGATTGAAGATGAGAAAAAACTCAACTTCTCCTTGTTGACCACCTTTGTAAACATGTCTGCAAGATTTTCACTTGTATGCACCTTTCTTAGCTTTAGCTGTCCCTCTTCCAAAAGAGTGTGTATGAAGTGATATCTCACCTCAATGTGCTTTGTCCTTGAATGAAAGGCTGAGTTCTTCGCAAGATGGATAGCGCTTTGGCTATCACTGTACATGACACAATTGTCTTGTTTGAATCCAAGCTCTTCTAAGAATCTATGAAGCCACAGAATTTCTTTGCTTGCCTCCGTCATTGCTACATACTTTGCTTCCGTGGTAGAAAGTGAGACCACTTTCTGCAGCTTTGAAGCCCAGCTTACTATTGTGCCTCCAACCATAAATATATAGCCCGTAGTGCTCCTTCAAGTATCTTTGTCACCTGCTATATCTGCATCAACATACCCTTGAAGAAAAATATCAGTTCCTCCAAAATACAAAGCATTTGTATTTTGGAGGAACTAAGTATCCCTTTTAGATACCTAAGTATCCACTTCACAGCTTGCCAATGCTCTTTACCTGGGTTGTCCATGAACCTATTGACAACTCTCACTGCATGTGCAATGTCTGGCCTTGTCCACACCATAGCATACATTAGAGAACCTACCGCTGCAGCATATGGAACTTTAGACATATAGGCTATCTCCTCTTGTGTCTTTGGACACATATCCTTCGTTAATTTAAAGTGACCAGCCAAAGGTGTAGAAACTGGTTTTGCATTTTTCATTACAAACCTTTCTAGTACCTTCTTGATGTAATCTTCTTGAGATAGCTTTATTTTCTTCTTCGTCCTGTCCCTTGATATTTTCATACCAAGTATCCTCTTTGCAGCACCTAAATCTTTCATTCAAAAAGATTGAGACAGCTCCTCTTTTAGGTCTTTGATGTCCTGCATGTTAGCATGTCATCAACATACAACATTAGGATGATGAACTTCCTATCTCCCAAATTCTTCGTGTAGACACACTGATCCAAGTTGCATCTTGTGAATCCATGATCCAACATCCATCGATCAAACTTCAAGTACCATTGTCTTGATGCTTGCTTTAAATCATACAAGTTCTTCTTTAATATGCAAACCATTTTCTCCTTACCTTTTACTTTATATCCCTTTGGTTGAAGCATGTAGATTTCCTCCTCTAAGTCCTGTGAGGAAATGCCGTATTTACATCTATTTGCTCGAGATTTAAATCATGAGCAGCCATAAGGCTTAAGACAAGCGTAATTGAGTTCATTTTTACAACAGGAGAAAATATTTCATTGAAGTCAATACCTTTCTTTTGAGAAAACCCTTTTACTACAAGCCTAAACTTGTACCTTTTCTTCCCACCTTCTTCTTCCTTCAGCTTGTACACCCATTTGTTTTGAAGTGCCCGCTTACCTTTAGGCAACTCAACCAACTCCCATGTTTGGTTGCGATGTAGTGAGTCCATCTCCACTTGCATGCTCTTCGTCCATTCTTCTTTGGATTCGTGTTGCATAGCTTCTTCATATGATTCTGGCTCTACAGAATCTGAGATCAAGAGATGGTTGAAGAAATAAGCAAACCTTTCTGGAGGTCTACTTGCTCTTGTAGATCTTCGGGGAATAGGTTGAGTCTCTTCATTTGGTTGACGTTGTTGCACATTGTCACCGTTTGTAGTCCTTGAGTCTTCACCGTCTTCAAGCTCCATGTACTCATCACCTGTTTCTTTTGTTTGTTTTCTTTCCAAGTAATCTTTGTATATATTTTATTCATTGAAAATTACATCCCTACTTCTAAAGATTTTACCATCTTCAAGATTCCATAGGCGATACCCAAAGTCACCTTCTCCATAGCCAATGAAGAAACACTTTTTGGACTTTGTATCTAGCTTTGATCTTAGGCTTCTATCTATGTGCATGAAAGCCTCACACCCAAACACTTTGACAAATGCATAATTAACCGGTTTACCTGTCCATGCCTCTTCTGGAACTCCCCCATCCAATGCCATTGAGGGTGACCGGTTGATTAAGAACACAGACGTACTTACAGCTTCCACCCAAAGCTCAAGCGGTAGGTCTGCATGTAGCCGCATGCTTCGTACTCGCTCCATGATTGTCCTGTTCATCCTTTCCGAAATCCCATTTTGTTGAGGTGTCCTTGGGGTTGTCCTTTGCCTCCGAATGACATTTATAGCACAAAATCTTTCAAAAGCTTGGCTGCAATATTCACCTCCATTGTCGGATCTGAGGCATTTAACCTTGGTACCTATTTCATTCTCCACAAAGGCTTTCCACCTTTGAAATATGAAAAATACATCGGACTTATTCTTCATGACATAAACCCATATTTTTCTAGTCACATCGTCTATGAATGTTACATAGTACAATGAGCCACCAAGTGATGATGTACTTGCAGGACCCCAAACATCAGAATAAAACAACTCAAGTTTTTTATTTTTTCTTTCATTTCCTGATTTTTGAAATTCTACCCTCTTTTGTTTACCATAAACGCAATCTTCACAGAACTCTAAGTCCACTTCTTTCAAACCTGGTAGAAGCTTCTTTGTTTGAAGGATTTGCATTCCTTTGGCACTCATATGCCCAAGCCGGTAGTGCCACACCGCACTGTCAACTTCTGTAGTTGTTGCACAAGCTGAAAGTTGCATGCTGATAGTACACAAGTAAAGTGTACCGACCTTTTCTCCCTTGGCAACCACCAAAGATCCCTTTGAAATCTTCCACCGTTTGTTTCTGAATGCAATGTTGTGACCTTCATCGTCCAACTGTCCTGTAGAGAACAAATTTTTTCGAAGAGAAGGAACATGCCTAACATCTTTAAGCTTCCATTCATTTTCGTTAGCAATTTTGACATAAACTGTATCTTTGCCGACAATCTCACAAGCTTTGTCATCTCCCAAGTATACCCAAAATTACCTTTGATGTAATCTTGGAAATGTTGCTTGTGTGGTGTCGCATGGAATGAAGCCCCGGAATCTACTATCCAAGAATTAGACACATTGTCTAATGAGAGAATTAGAGCATCTTGCTCTACTTTACCTGCCACATTGGCCTCCGATGTTGGCTTGTTGTCTTGAGACTCAGTCTCCTTCTTCTTCTTGGACCAACAATCTTTCTTGACGTGTCCCTTCTTGCGCAGTTCCAACATTCAAGAACTGACTTTATGCGTGACTTGCTCCATCTTGAGCGATCACGACCCTTTTGGTTTTTGAACCTCTCCTTATGCCTTCCTCTTATTTCCACTGACAGCAGCACTTGATGATTCTCCTATGCTTTTCCTTCGTATTTCCTCGCTTAGGAGAACACCCACAACATCATCAAACTTAAGAGTATTTGTGCCAAAAATAGAATTACTTATAGCCATCATAAGGCTGTTCCAACTATCCGGTAGAGATGATAGTATAACAAGAGCTCGTACTTCGTCATCGAAATTGATCGAAGTTGACTTATGTTTGTGTTAAAGTCATTTAGGTGTTCTGCAACTGAACCATTCTCTGCCATCTAGATCTTTAGATTGAACAAGCGCTTCATAAGAAATACCTTATTGGATGCCGATGGTTTCTCGTAGAAGTAGTGAAGTGACTTCATCAAGTTCTCCGTGCTCTTCATCTCCGAAACATTGAAGGCCACCGTTGACACCAAGCTTAACCGGATTGTTCCCAGTGCTTTTCGATCAAGGACAATCCATGCTTCATCTGCCATTGTTGCGGGCTTCTTTGCAAGACCGCCTAGTGGCAAATAGAGGTCCTTCTGACAGAGATAGTCTTCAATATGCATCTTTCAATGTTGGTAGTTTTTGCCATTGAACTTCTCAATCTTGAGCTTCCCTTCCTCCGCCATAACTCCCACTCAATTCAAGGAATCCTTTCCTTGAGATAATTTAGCTGCGAGCAAACCTTGCTCTGATACCAGTTGTTAGGAAATATGACGTAGCTAAATAGATATTTGAGTAGATTACTTAATGGAGAGAGGTAGATTTCACACACAAGAGATTATAGAGTAGAGAGAGAGAGAGAGAGAGTACACACGATATACGTGGTTCACCAATGTGGGTTACGTCCACGGGAAAGCAGTCACTCAATGGCTTTAGTACTTCAAAACAAAAAGTAGTTTACAAAGGGATTATACTCTTAATAGAGCTCCCGCCTTGCTTCACTCTCACCACCTCACACTCACCTTGTTGCATCAACTTCACACTATAAAATGTGTGTAGAAATGGCCTCCTTTATAGGCTAAGTTCAAATCGGACCCTCCAATCCGCCCATGTGTGGCCGTCCTTGAGAAAACAAGTCCGCTTTTGAATTTGACCATCGGCCATTGACTACCGGCTAAGCGGCCAACCGACCGGTCGTTTTTGAACCACTTTCCGACCGTCGTTCGGCCATAATATTTCGACGAAAAGAAATATTTCGACGAGATTTTCCGTGAAAATTTTGATTTTCGACGAGTTATTTTTATTCACGCACGATGGCTTCTCCTCATAATGAAGACCTTACAAATGTGCGTTTTTACCACAAAAAATTACAAGGGATAAATAAAGCTCCATACTTAACACAAAGATCACAAAGAATTTACATATTGCCTCGGGGGTGCACCTCCAAAAATGTTAGTGTACGATGTGAGTTGAGAAAAGGGGTATATTATTTGATGAAATTCTTAAAACCGAGATGATCACATTTACACAAAAGGATTTTTACATGTCATATAGAAATACAACTCAAAAGTTTCTTAAGAAAAGGGAGCACTTTATTGCCTCATTACAAAATGCAATCAGTGTTTCTCTTAAAACTTCTCTTTTTGGGCATCTCAATTTATATTGTCTGCTACAGCTTGCACAATCCCTATAAATTCAAAAGGGTTATAGATGTATATCAATACAAGTGTAATATGGTTAATACTTGAGCTAGATTTATAGAATGCATTTGGAATTCCTTTTTGCTTAGCATTTGGTACTATCCTGGCTCTCTACTTATAGAGTATCTCTCCCCTTTCAACAATGAATAACTTAACTCTACGTCTTTTGAAGGCGTACAAACATTTAATCCAATTTTTGTCACAATGAATGAGTGAGTTATGTCAAAAAAATTGCAAATTTAGCTACGAGTCCTTCGGGTCTTTCACAAATTTTCATTTTTTAAGTTACCTACACATCCTATACCAAGATCTCACATGGATTGATTGTTTGAGCACAAACATGATAAGTTTTGGGGAATGTTCAACCCTTGGTATGGTTCTTAGATTTTTTTTATTTTTTTATTTTTTGGTTAAGGCGATGTTTTTGAAATCCAAATGAGCTCTAAACTAATCCACACTTACTCCATACAACACAAGCATACAAAACAGATAGCCCATAGGGCAAAATGATGAAACTCCAAAAAAAAGCATTAATGGTTAGTGGGCATACGAGTGTGTGGCCCGTTTTGTTGTGGGGGTTTTTTGGGGGTTGGGGGGGGGGGGGGGGGGGGGGGGGGGGGGGGCGGGGGGGGGGGAGAGAGAGAGAAAGAGAGAGAGACCTTTTCTAAGCATCCAATCCACTCATGACTCCCCATGAAGTGAGGGTCTCCCTCTCTTTCTTTCTTTGCCTCAAACACACACACACACACCCCCCCCCCCCCAAAAAAAAAAAAAAAAAAAAAAAAACCCAAAAAGAAGAAAAGAAAAAAAGATCCATATGTTAAGTAGATTTTTTTTAAATCCAAATGAGCTCTAAACTAATCCATACCACTCCACACACAACACAAACATAAAAGATATACTGCTACTCGGTCTGAACCCATTAATGGCCAAAATTCTCAAGGAATGCCCCCATTCAAAGGGGAAACTCCTCGGCATCTCGTCTGTGCCTTGCCAATAATATAGCACCCTCAATATATTAGGCTGCCCTGGATCCGCTGCCTGCATTCGCTGACCTGGAGTGTGCAACCCCTCCCCCCCAAAATCGCGCAGTCCTCCAACCCGTAAAGTCTTCCCTCCTGTGCATCACCACGCACCACCCGACTCTACTGTTACGTCCTTGTCTACAAAACGGCCCTGCTGTACAACAGTTCGCCCTCCCACCATCGCTTCAATATTTCCGCTCCCCATTGCAGCTGCTCTTGGGGTACCTCGCGACTATAACCTGCACCACAGCTGTAGCATTCACACGCCGTCCTACCCCACCTCTCCTTATCACCATGATATGTTGGTCGTTGGCTGCCACCATGACGACCAGCTAGCCCTCTCTCTAGGTACGCCAATACGTTGACACAGAGCATCGACTATGTCATGCACAGATATCTCTACCTCTCTCAGATTCACAAACACACAATAACGATTGAGAGGGAGAACGGAGAAGCCCTCATCTAGATTATATTGATTGCTCTGTGCCTCTCAAAGGCTGGAGCCGGCTTTTGCCACCTCGCATTTCATGGCTGCTTCACGCCTCTTGGACTACTCACCTTGATATTTTAACCGAGAGACAGTATGCGCCTTCACCCAAGGGGCTCTCTCTCTCTCTCTCTCTCTCTCTCTCTCTCTTGCCCCCAGAATAACATTTCTATCTTTTTGTGCGTGCACGCAAAACATTGAGAGTGAGAGATGGTATGCACCTCCACCAGAGGCCCTCTCTCTCCCCATCTCCCTGCACCCCATCTTCCTACGCTCCATCTCCCTGCGCCACTGTCCAGCAAACCACTCCCCAAGTCCTGCACGACCTCTGCCCTCCTGCCTCATAATGTTGATGCCAATCATCAAAGCCGGCCTGCACATGCCCTCCATCACCCTATCACCATGTGAAAACACCCTATCACCATTTGATCCGCGGTGTAGACAAACGAGAGAGAGAGAGAGAGAGAGAGAGAGAGAGAGAGGGAAATAGAGAGCGAGCCACGAATCACGGTAACCCCCGTCTCCTTGCCTTGCCGCCCAACCTCGCACTGCATTCCTTCATCTGTGCTGGCAGCTCAAAATATGCGCAAGCTCACAAAAATGATAGATACACAGACACGTGTGGAGAGAAAGGAGAGACTCCAAGATATTGGTTTCGAAAATTGGTCTGGGGTCAAAATGATGCAACTCCAAAAAGTAAAAATTAATCATATGTTCAACCCTTGGTATGGTTTTGAGACTTTTTCTGTTAAGTTGATGTTTTTTAAGCCCAAATGAGATCTAAACTAATCCACACAAAACAAACATACAAGCTATATAAAACCCAAAGGGCAAAGTGATGAAATTTCCAAAAGGCAAACAATTAATGGTTACTAGGCATATGTTCAACTCAACCCTTATAGGATTTTCATTTGTTAAGTTGATGTTCTTGAGGGGTTATTAGGCATATGCAAGGCTTTTGTATATTCAAAGTTTCCACAGTGTTTGCTTTTTTCTTTTTAAAGCAAAGAATGCAAAAAACACCAACCCATATTTTAGAGAATAGGTTGATGTTTTCCATTGGCCTTTTGAAGTTCAAACGTGACCACAACATTGGTGGATAAACTTAAGTACTAGTATGGTCAGAGATCAATTTGTGTGAAGCTTTCCAAAAATGCAATTTTGACTTTTCTTTTGTAGATTGGCCCTCCTTAGGCTTCTAACGACCCCTTAGCGTTTGCAATTGAGAATTGAGCCCATAGGCCAAAAATTTCAGTATGTGCTAAGCTTTTGGACTTAAATTATCACTCGGTTTTAACTTCGTGAAACGCTTTTGGATACTTGAACATAAATGAAACGTTGTGTAAGTAGGTAATTTCCAACAAAATTCTTGCATAAATTATTTATGAATGTCGACCATAGTAGGTAATATTGTGTGACCTCCCCACACATCCAAATTGTCAATTCAATAGGAAATTCTATCTTTAAGCCTGACTATGGCAAGGACACAATCAAGAATTGAAAAGGCGGCTTTGCAATCAAGGGTGAACAACATTGTGTACTACGCTTCATATTTCCCTCTCCTTTCTAGGCCCGTCTTGCAAGGAGGTACATGGTGCTCAAATCTCCAAAGATGTGGTGATGTAGCACTACTCCTTGTATAGAGTGAGACACCGCTTACTATACCACCCAATGATGGAATGGACCCCAAAATTTGCCCCATACCATAATCCCAAAGTGGAAAAAGGGAGCAATACAAGCAACAATAATATGAGATGATCTCAATTATTGAACAATAGCACACGCATAACCTTAATTTGTTATTTCATAGAAGAAAGGAGAGTGGAGAGATAAGACAATTAGAAGCTCCCCAAGCATGGAAAGTTTGGGAGCTTGCAAAAGCACATGTAGAAGCTTAGGGAGTGAAGAAGAAGCCTTGTAATTTATCTATAAATCTCTTGGGCTACTCAAAGAGTACTCAAGCCTCTTTCCTTAAGGTGAATATATTTGATGTGTAATGGTGGACTGTTTATAGTGGTCAAAGAATCCACTTTAAAGTAGCACCGATTCTAGCAATCTTGACAATCCTTTTTATTTTCAATTCAAAAAAACAAACTAAACAAAACAGTCCAAAATAGTTAGTGCACTATTTACCTAGGCTTCTACTACCAAGAAACACATGGTCTTAGAGGTAATTTTTTCTTTTATATACAATTGCCCAAGATTACCTTACTCTCTTTATTACCACGTACAGCTCTTTCGGCTAGAGCAAGAAATTGCTAAAAATCAAGTTACAAAGCCAGGAAGAACGGAACACCTTCCCCTAGCCTTTTTAATTAATGCACAACCAAAGCTTGGTATGTGCACAAGGCTCTATATGTTCGTATAGCATGCAATGCACATATCCATGTATCATAAACTCGTTTTTCGTCTTTTGCTTATGGAAGGCGATTATGCAGAAAGGGAGGCCACACCACAAGGGACAAGTATGTTCCTATCCAATTTACCATGGGGAAAGACGCCTAACAACAAAGGGAACAGAGGGATGAGGGAAGGGAAAAGTTCCCAACATCCAAAGCCCTATCGACTAAGCATCCCACGTCATCCAATAAGCAAATTTCGAATTGTAAAAGACTATTCAATGCTCTAATACTACAATTAATGTTTTATAGCGAAGAGGTTCAAGTTAGACCTTACCACAAAGGTCACCATGTGCAAGAAGATGTTGGAACATCAATTTGCTAAGCGTCTCCCGGCAAAGGTCCACAAATGAAGCGTTAATGTTATCAAGTCATGGAGTACGTTTCTGTTTACATGTCCTAGTACATGATGATATAACTACTGAAAGTAATGTGGGAGTGATGAAAATGTTGACAAGTGAAGACCCAAAAGTTCACAGGCTAGTGTCAAGAAGTGAAACAAAAAAAAAAAATCCATGGCAAGTGCAAACTAAACCAACACAAAGACATCGTCTGGTTAGATTAAAAAAGGAACTAAGGAGCTCTGAAGTCATGGCAAGGTATAACCATTAGCTTTACCATAAGGAAACCTAAAAATCAAAACTATACTCACAAGAAGAAGCCTCACATGTCTCTTAATGACAATTTGTAGCATATGACGTGTATCCTAGGATAGACAGCTCTCTCTCTCTCTCTCTCTCTCTCTCTCTCTCTCTCACACACACAAAGATTGAACCACACTCTTACCACCTCACAAATTTCAAACATATATGGTGAACAATAGGACAAAGCCTAGGACATTGACTCCAAACTGGGACATGAAATGTGAAGTGATGGAGCCCAGCAATTTCCAAACTAAGGGGGCCACCCAAGACATGCTCTGTAGCACCCCATCTAAGCTAAATTCATGAGTGCTCCAAACTGCCTTTGCTCCTGGAGAGGAATTTCTGCACTTGTGCTGGAGCAAACCCTGCCATTCAAAGACCACATGACACACCGTTGGATGCTGGCAACTGCAAAACAGAAGCTTTAGGTATAGTCAACCACAAGGCAAGATACAACTGAGGTGTTTGCCTGCATTAAGGAGTGTCCTTGCTTGCTGTTTTTACTTAATTCCAGTTGCTCTTTTACAGCAGTTTGCTCCATATTCAACCAATCGTTGGTTACAGGTGCCTGATAGCAAAACCCTTTTGTGGCTCCATGAACACCAATCAAAACTCTTGCCTTTGTGAACTCTTCAATACGATCATGCAAGAGATTTGGATGCCATCCCAATACGCAAAAAATAAGATATATCTTTCATCATTTTCTCTTCTCCCGACGTAGACGTAGTAGCTGTCGAACACAACGCGATATACATTTATGAAGAATCCTTTTGTGACAAAATCTCCAATTTATGGACAGCCACCATCTTTCCATCTGCATGTTTTGCTCTTTGCATGACCTTTTCCCAACATGGCAGCTTTGATCTTGAACAAACCTCCACAGCTCATCAAATATTTGCTCCTGCTCACTGGTGGATAAAGAGCTCCACCCACATACTGCATCCAGCAGCAATTTACGGCCTGCCGCACAAGGCGATTCACGATCTCCAATGAGATCAAGCAAACCTCTCAGCCCATCAAATGAGCTGCAAAGACTCACTATGTGACATACAGCTGAATCCATCAGCATGGTTGAAGGAAACCTTTTCAATAAAGTTGAGCATGTCTCTTTTAGTTGCTGATACACAATGAGATCATTTTCTATAGAAAGTTGCTGTCCTGATAGAGCAAGATGACCTTTGTGATGGCGAACATCTCCTGGAGCAAAATATAGGCGTAGCAATGCTAGAAGCTGAAATGATGGCCTACCATCAACTTCTATATGCATGCTACCATGCTTAATCGATCCAGCCAACTGCTCAGACAGTAGAGTTGATGTGAAGCCACTGAAGTTTTCTAACCTCACAAATACCTTGTCATTAGGGTTACAAGGCAGAATAAAGCCATAATGCTCCAGAAGTTCTAGATTGGTGTACAAGCCATAGCACAGAAGAACCTGAGCAAGCAGATTTTTATAATTAAGACTTGAAACAAATTAGGACTATAGCAATACTGCAGCTTACCTGATCTCCTTTCTTGTAGTCTTCTCGGGCATAGAAACAATAAGAGCATGAATTCATATCGTATCCCCCATCCGTAAGTCTATCTGTGAAATGAAGGTCTCCTCCAGCCTCATATAAATCGAGCTCACTTCCTTCTACCATACCCCTCTCCTCAACCAAAGAGAGATTCTCTACATGTGTGTCAGAAAGATTGCAATAGCTGGTCGCCTTAATGCCCTCAACATCAATATCTCCTGGGGGTGCATAGTTGAACAAGTCTCCCACAGGACATAATGTACCAGCACTGCTCCATGACACATGCAAAGTGCGTGAAGAGACCTGATTGTAGATTCTCGTCATCCGAAACAGGTACATGTTAATCAACTTAAGATAGCTTATTCATACACAAAATCTCTTTTGTATATAATCATTTTATTATATTTAACAAGCAGCTATGAACTTTTGTAATACATCTTTCTTTGTATACTTCTGTGCATTTCAAGAATCTAAATGATTGAAAAATGGTAACATTGTCTGCAAGTCTGCAGATACATCCAAGCCCAAGTACAAAGAGGATAATATAACAGGGAAAGCATTCAAGCAATAATTAACGTACATAATTGCTGGCTCCTCTCTATTTCCATCAAAACCACGAAGATATGGATGTGATGCGAAGTACTCACTCACTGTGGAGCATGCCCATTGCCAGGCCTTGAAAGTGACAAAACGGCCCTTCAATCCCAAGTTTTCCAGGAAGGGCTTAGTTTCCATCCACTCGTTGTGCGCTGTAGAGACAGCATGTTCAGCTGTCCAAACTGCATCTTCTGCCTGCAGATTTCTTATGCACAATGATATCATAACACTCTCCTCGGTGTTGACAATTCAAAATATACTATCAAGCCTAGTACCTGCAAGGCCTGAATTTGAAATTTTGAAAATTGAGCAAATGTATGATAGGATCGTGGAAGAGTCTTCAAGTAAACAAACCATCTAGACAATGGACCCTTCCCAACCTCTCTCAGTAATAGTGCAACCAATATCTGTACCAAGAATAAACAAAGACTGAGATGCTACACATAAACAGCAATACAAAAATACCATTAGCAGCACCAGGTTATTTCTAGCATATCTAAAACTCTGGCGTCTTATTGAACCGTCCAAACAACCAGATTTAAGTGTTCCACACAAGTAGACGTTGTCTGAGCTTGATGTGACTAGTAGCTCAACATAGTTGTCTCTATTCATTCCTTCTCTCAGAAATCATGAGAGGTGAAGGTGAAGTCAATTGTGCACGTTGCATTCCTTACGAAACATCCATTTTGGTGCTTCCTTTTCCGGTTCAGTTTACAGCCAAGATTTCATACAACTCACAACCCAATGGTTGTCCATCTTCTTCTTCTGCACCCGCACCCAACTCTATCCGAATAATTTACCCCCCAGGTGGTTGAATTCAAGCTCAAAGAGGTAAAAACCCGTGATCACGGATCGCCCCTTCTATCCATGGCATGGAATATAGAGTCGCACCATCAATGGACCACAACAATCCCCATTGAGCTCTGCACGCGTGAACTGCCAAGCAAGAGGAGCACTAGCCATGAAAGAGCGGGGAACACGAGGAGGTGGCAGAGCACAGAAAAGGGCGGGGGTGGAGAAGCTGCAGGTGGGGGAGCTCAGGGAGATAAAGCACAGCGGAAGCAGGTGATAGGAGGTGCCAATGCAATACAAGAAGGTGGAAGAGGGAGAGGTGTCAGGTGCAATGGAAGGGTTAAAGGATTTTAACTCATATCTAGTACTTTGCACAAACACATGGTTGCTTTACTGAATTGAGAGAACTAAACCGAACTGAACACAATGAACACGAGAGGCAAAGAGAGAGAAAAGAGAGACCTCAGACAACACATTGGTCCCAGCCACCCTCAAGGGCCCCCTTGCTCTGTTGCCAAAGCAAGTACTTGCTTTAAATTACTTGCACAAATGCTGATACAAATACCGAGCGTTTCGTGCCAATGTTGATACAAAAACGCTAAGGCTAATCTGGTGCAAAAACGTTGGGCTGAACTGATGCAAAAACGCTGATGTTGGGTTGCTGGATGGAAAAGCTAGGTACTAAGGTCTTGTGGGCGATGGATGCTCCTGCAGGTATTGGGTTTTGATGTGCTTAAAACTGAAGACCAGGTGACTCTTTTATGGGTTTTCTTGTCATTTGCCCTGCCTACTTTTTATAAATGTCATGTCAAAATCACTTATCAATAAATGGCTTAAGTGATTGTTCATATGCCTGTATGCTTAAGTGATTGTAATGTGCAAGTGAGGGTGTGCAACTATGACCTGCATGATCATGCACATCCTTCTAGAGGCTCACAAAATGCCACGCTAGATCCTAAGCTTTACTAACTAAGATTGATGTTGACCTATAGCAATAGCTTGTCCACGTGGCTCAAGCGCAATGCACATGTGACATTCCCCCCTATTACGAGTGAGACAAAATTGCCGAACTTCTTCCTGTGGATGCTTTTTATACTTATGATGCTAAATACTTCTAAGACTCATGGATGCATAAACCGATGAAAACTCCTCCAAGAAGCCAAGGCTATCAAACAGATTACCAATAAAGAAATGGGGAAGTTTGTTTACAAGCATATAAGTTGCAAATTTGGTGTGTCCCTAGAGCTACTTTCTGATAGAGGACAAGGATTTAGAGGAGAGTTGTTTAATTTCTTATGTCAGAAGCTCAATATACAGCATAGGTACATTTCTCCTTATTATCCACAATGCAATGGTCTTCATGAGAGGTTCAATGGAGAGTTGGTGAAGATCTTAACAAAGGTGACCCAGACATATGGGAAGACTTGGGATTCAAAGTTGCCTTGTGCATTATGGACCTACAGAACTGCTATCAAAACAAGCACAGGATTTTCTCCTTACCATGTTACAAACTGGTGACGTGGCTGCCCATGGTACACACACACACATGCCCCGACTGGCTGCTATGCTAATGTGGTTGCTTCAGATTTCCGGAATTCACGCGGAATGCTGACGTGGCATGACTAACGGACCCCCGCAATTTGAGGCGCAAAATCCGATGGAAGTTTCGGGCTGTTGACGTGGTAGAAGCGTACGGAAACTCCTACGCTGGCAACTTTTGGCTACGCAAAGCATAAGAGAAAGAGAGAGAGCTTTTGATAAAATTGCTGTATTTTTGCAAGGCTTTTGATTTTCAGTTTTTGGGGCTCTGCTTTTGGCATCCCTTGTAAAACCTTTAGCAGGGCTTCCACTTCTCAGAGCATCTGGATGTAGAGTCTGAGAGTGAGACCCTCCCACTCCCTTGTACTTTGAGTTGCAGATTAATACAAAAAGAAATAGCAAAAGGGGCGCCAGTCTTTGGGGCCGATATCTCTAGGCACGGAACTCCGCCGGGCCGTGCCGAATCAATTCTGAACTGTGAATTGTTTTGAAGCGAATTCCTGTCATGTCGAGGTAGAATCGTGTCCAAGTTTGTTACAATGGTATCATAGCGCGGCCAATTTCTCTTCTACCGGGAAATCCGATCCTTTTTCTAGCGCCACTTATAAATTCAAACAGAGACCAGTTGACTTCCTCATACTCAAAGGATGTTTATGTCACGTGACACATCCAGCCCTATGTGTCTGTGGACAAGCTACAGCATGAACAGGGTTCAGCCAGTCTTGATTTAGCAGTGATCTGGCACTTTTTGTGAGTCTATTCGTAGACCGTGCATGCCCACTCACTTAGTATAGATGCATATCCTCTAGTTGCACACAGCATGATCATCTGTATTCCCTTCAGAATCCATCAGATTCAGTCAGGGGAATTTTCCAATGCATTTAGCCTATTTTCCCTATTTTTTGTATTTTCACTTATTATTTTTAAGTGACTTTCCAACAAAAGTAGGTAGGGCAATTTTGCTATTAATATATAAGCAAACCCAAGTTAGCACTTTCTAGCAGAAGAGGCAACAGGAGCTCCGCGCTCAACAGGCACCTTCTCAGCAAGAACTCTCCAAGTTCCCCTTTGTGATCCCAGAACCCCCTTGGCGTTTGTTGGTCTCCTTCATCACCATACTCGGCCCTGGCATTTTTCCCATGATCACCAGCAATACCCAGACAAGGCAGTGTTTGTGGTTTTCAGCCTAGCGACCACCTCAAGGTTGTTTCCGTACGTACGTACGGTATGGTTCCGTACCGTACGGTACATCCGTACGGTATTCGTACGCACCGTACGATTCCGTATGTACTCGGAAAAAAAAAACCTCTGGAAAAAAAAAAATCGCCAACGGTGCCTATTCCCCGTGGTCGGATTAGGTGGGCGAGGCCTTTAATAAGTCCACCTATCCTATACTGGTTATTGTCACAACAGAGAATCAGAGAGTAGAACAAAGTCTCTGCACAGTGTCTGCACAGAGACCAACGAAGGATTTGCCGCCACCGATAAGGTTCTTTCTCCCTCCCTCCCTCCCTCCCTCTCTTTGTGTTTGGAGTCTGCAAGGAGGCACTCTGGAGTCCTGACCTCGCGAAAGATTGTAAGTTTTGTATTCAACTTGGAAGTGTGCGTTAATTGTGTTGCACAGTTATCTAGCGGTTACTTAACTTGTGGGGTGATTTTAAGTGTTTTCTGAAAGTTGTGGCTATGTTTAAGTATTGTGCAGTGTTTTTAAACTAGATAGGTTGTATATAAATTTGAAATTCTTTGTATTTTTAGCTTTTAAAAAATATACTACGAATTTTACGTACCTTATGGCCCAATCCATACGGTACAACGTACAGTACGTACCGAACACGTACCGAATACTACGTACCTTACAACCTTGGACCACCTTCAGATGCATTAGCGTTTTTGGATTTCATCAATAACAGACCCAGAACAGCATAGCATTTTTACTAACGCTCGGCAAACAGATCAGCGTTTTTTATTTTCAGCCTCAACTACAGCAATTTGTCAGCGTTTTCAGCCCTATGGGACAGCAGACAATTCAGCCCTAATTGGTTGCAATAGAACCCCCATTTTCAGCCATAAAAACGCAGCCAAAACAATCATTTTCAGCCACCGAAACAGTCCCGAAATTCAGCAGATAGAAGACCACAGATTTCAGCCCTAAAGTCGTCGTCGTCATCATCGGCATAGTCCCAAGTTGCATCAGTCCATTGCATCCGCATTGTACCACTTTGTGCAATCATAAGTAGACCACTCTCGCCGACAAAGTGGGGCCTTCGGAGGAGGGTTTTACAACGTCTCTGGTGTCGTATCTCTCTTCTCTCTCTATCTCTCAGTCTCATACACTTGCACGCACAGTGTCCATTCACTTTGTTCGTGATCATAGCACTTTCCATTAAGAACGGAAGGCTCTCCCTTCCATAAGAACTAAAAGGAACCTTGAGCACAGTTCAGAGCACTCATCTTGAGCAAAGCGCAAACAATCATTCCGCTGCACCTAACATTGGTATCAGAGCTTTGGCAGTATTTTGTATCACTCAAGGAAAGAACCACAAGATCCACATGAATTTTTTTTGCTTGTTGAGGTCACACGAACCCAAGCTCGCTTGGGCGTGTCGATTCCTAATCGTGTTTTGTTGAAGAGTGACAGGAATCCCAAGAAAGAAGGGCTTGTCCAGCCTCCCCTTGTGTCTCTTTTCACTCATTGAGAACGGACCGTGCACTTAGCGGCCAGCCAATCGACGTGAGGTGGGAAAAAGCAACCTTGGAAAGGAGTAGAACTCGGGTGAAGAGAAGATCCTTCTCAAACGCGATTTGCAAGCAAAAGAAAACCTCAAGAATCCAAGACCCACAAGAACCCAAGTTCCTCGTGAACTTAAGAACCCAAGATCCCACAAGAACCCACGACTTCAGTAGATGGTCATCACTCGAAGCGGAATGGATACTTCGCTTGGAGGTGATGAGCATGAGAGAGGAGAAGAAGAATTTTCCCCACCATGAGGTTTTTCTGACCCTTCCCCATCTACGTCAAGGATTGCACTAACTCCTATGAAGGAGTTGCCGCAGTTGTTTATGGACAAGAAGTAAGACCGAAAAACAAAAATAGAGCGTGAACATGAAGAAAAGATGGCAGCCATAGAGCGTCAATACACAGAAAGAGTGGCAGCCATACATCGCGAGAACAGAGCAAGACAAGCAGAACATGACCGCGAGACCAAAGCAAGAATGCAAGAGATGTTGCGACTCTTTTCTCAAATGCAGGCACAGATTCAACAGGATCAGGAAAAGGAGACTCTCTCAGTCTCTTCTTCTCCAAAGCATGACACACAGGAATTGCATGATTGTGTGAAGCATGATGATGATTTGATTGACAATGACTTGCATGATGTTTTGATTGACAATGATGAGCACCATGATTTGGATGACAAAGATAAGCATGATGATTTGAATGACATTGCTAAGCATGATGATTTGGATGCCAATGACATGTCAAGTGACACACCCCAACCCTATGTGTCCGTGGACGCTACACCAATTCCTATTTTTGGTTATTTTCACTTATTATTTTTAAGTGACTTTCCAACAAAAGTAGGTAGGGAAATTTTGCTAAGTTAATATATAAGCAAACCCAAGTTAGCACTTTCTGGCAGAAGAGGCAGCAAGAGCTTCCCGCTCAACGAGCAACTTCTCAGCAGTATCCCACACCCCCCCCCCCCCCCCCCCCCCCCCCCCCCAGCAGATTACCATCACCATCCTCTTCCAGACTTTGGCGTTTTCCCCCACAGCATCCAACATCGCCATCAAGTCCCATTGCCTTGCGTTTTCCCGCGACAAACACCGCCCAGCCATTAGCATTTTTACTAACGCTAGCTAACCAGCATCTTCACAGTTTTTTGCAGCGTTTTTCAGCATTGAGGAAACTGCAAATATCAGCGTTTTCAGCAGGTGCAAACAGCCTAAAAACGCAGCCTCACACGTACAGATCCTCAGCGTTTTGCCATCAGCATGACTGTCACGTTTGTGACTTCACTACATTACAATACTTACTCGTTGATGCAGATACGCGAAGTGCCATGCCAAGGAGAACCCCTACGCTTGGATGGTTGCCACTCTTCGCTCAAAGGACATGCCTCTTCGCCAAAAGCCACACTCCTTCGACAACTGGTCACACCCCTTCGCTCTACGAGTGCGACTCTTCGCCCAATGGTTGCAGCTCTTCGCCAAAAGGATGTGTCTTTACGTCTAAAGTCATGTCTCTTCACCAAGAGACGTGTCTTTTCATTTGTGTCTATTCGTCTCCTATATAAGGAGCCCTTGTATCACACATTCAATCAATCAAACACAGAGTCTTCTAAGTCTTGTTCTAAGTTCAGTTTCAGTTTCTTAAGTCTTAATCATGAGTTTAAGTACTTAATTAAGGATTAGCGACTAGAATCCTTACAGTGGTATCAGAGCAAATTTTTTCCCGGGACCCGAAGGTTGTGAGCCTCTCACCCTCGCCGCTACTCTCCCCCCCCCCTTCCCGGAGTGACATGGAAGCAGAAGAAAGGTGGTACGCATGTGCATACGAGCATATGAGGTAACCTAAACCTTATTTCTCAATTCTGTAAACTGAAAACAGAACACAGATGTGTGTGTGCGCGTGCACGTACCCGTGAATGGTGATGCTGGTGGCCCTGTTGTTGCCCTTTCGAGGGATGTACCCTATGGCTGTCCCTTCGTGTTCGCACCCTTTCCCGCCGGCGTGCCTCTACGTGCTCGCACCCCTTGACGTATAACCTGTTGACTGCCGTGCCTCTTCGCTTGCTACCCATTGGCGCATGAAACGCTGGCTGAATGCTGGGTTGAATTGAGCATATGCGTTGGCAGCCAGCACCCCCGTTTTCTCCTGTACTCACACCCCTTCCCAAGCGGCATGACCTTTGGCGCTCCTGGCTGTATTGAAACATAAAGTGCCGTACCTGTTGGCTGAAAGTTTCAAGCACCTCTTCGCCGAGAGCCGGTGCTCGCACCTCTTCACACACCCCTCGTTGGCTGAATTGCTGAAACGCTGCCATGCTGAAACGCTGGCTGAAAACTCTTCGCTGGCCTGAAATTCTGAAGCGCTGGACTGAAACGTCACAGGCAGCAATTCGCTAAATTTTTTTTTTCTCTTGCGCTGATTCACGCTGCTGGGCATTTTGTTGCGCTGAATTTTAATACACCAAGTGGCCTTTAATTTTAAAGAGCTTAATTGGCCAGCCAGCCCCAATTTTTTAAAAAGCCCATGTGGCCAGACCTTTTAAGTGACCAGCTCTAAACTTACCCAATGTGAACTCACTAAGAGTTACATTAAAAGAAAATGGGACAACAATGTGGCTTGTTCCTTGTGGGCAACGGTATTACTCGTGTGTTCTCTTTCCGCATAGCCCTCACCATTGGCTCCTTGCACGTGTGGGGCTCCCTCTACCATGGACACGGACTTCGAAATTCCGATACCCTATCTCTTGTATATAGAAAAAGTTCCCGCTAGCAAACTGTGGCAAATTTGTTCCCTTCACGAGATTCTTGTCATTCCGGATTCACCCTACCCAAGTCGGAGGTTATCATTATTCTCGATTCCCCGACTCCAAAGCCGAAACCTGTTCTAGACGCAGTTTCCGCTCCCAGCTTATTCAAAGAAACAGTTACTTTCGCTGAACAGTCGACATGGCCGAATCACACAATGATGACGACAATATTTTACCCGAGGATCCAATAGCAGTTCTCAAAAAGCAGATGATAGCAATTTCATCAAGCCTCGCATCGATTCACACTCGCTTGGATCAAATGCAAATGCAAACCCCTTCTCGGAGTCAACCAACAACTTCTCCAACAATACATGCATCTTCTTCCGACGCTTCAGTGGTCGACCAGAAAGAACCACTCAAACATAAGCCTTCGGAACCAAAATTTTCTCACCCAAAGCATGGTTTCTCAGAGACAACTAGACGCAAAGTACCTTCGTGCGAGCAGCAAAAGTCTCATCATGAATATTCTTGGAAATGCTACAGTTGTAAGCAACCAACTTCTTATTCGAATCATCAACAACAAAAGCAGCAATATAAAGCTTCCAACAGATCATCAGCAATATCAAGATGGGCTTACTTAGTGGCACATATATCCGACCCTAGTCGAGTACTCGGTCGTGAATGCTGCGACGCTAAACAAGTTCCCCTTCGCGAGCCATGCCCTACATTTAAGTCTTTCTTATCTGATGGTGGTAAAGTTGAAGATTTATTGATCCTTTCCTTGTGCAAGAGGATCCTTCAGAGGTCTAAGAGGCAACACTTCCCTCGACCTCCCCCTTCTCAATTGGAAGCCTTAATACCCGCTGAGAAAGCTGAAGATTCAGAAGATTCCAGTTCTTACGTGACAACCAACAAGCACATAACCCCTTCTTTGGCCGTGATCCAGGAAGAAAAAGTAGCCTCCTCACCGCCCTTGCAGAACCAAGTCTTTGTCTTTGAACAGATACCAGATGCTGTGGTGAATGAAGATTCTTCTTCAAACTTGAAGACTTTAATCCTTACCTTCAGCAGTGCAAAGGATAAAGCAGATACAGACTCTTGCAACACGACTTTAGTCGCTGCAACTGAATTGTTGGACACAACTTGTTCTATTGATAAACCTTTACAGATGGATATACCTTCAAAAACTAATCTATCTCAGTCTACAACATCCCTTCAGGAGGATTTTACTGTTCCAAACAAACCAATGGAATACCTTACAAATTTCCAACTTCAACAAAAAACGCAAGTCAATTTACCAATTTCACTCGAAGCAGATACAGATTCAATCTTTTATTGGACAAAGCTCGAAGTTACAAATGACTTTGACAAAAGCACTAATCAAGTTGCAGATGTGATACTGATACTTTTGAAAAAGATGAGACAAGTTGCAAATATGATCAGTTTTCAGTTTGGCAAAATAGTCATGATCAATAACAATGCCATGACGTGGGAATTAACAAAAAGAGCTTTGGATGCAGAAGCACAACAACAATACATTTCCTCCTCCCGGAGTTTCTACAACTACCCTCAGTTTTATTTTAAGAGGGAGGGAATGTCACGTTTGTGACTTAACTACATTACAATATTTACTCGTTGATGCAGATACACGAAGTGCCATGCCAAGGAGGACCCCTACGCTTGGATGGTTGCGACTCTTCGCTCAAAGGACATGCCTCTTCGCCAAAAGCCACACTCCTTCGACGATTGGTCACACCCCTTCGCTCTACGGGTGCGACTCTTCGCCCAATGGTTGCAACTCTTCGCCGAAAGGATGTGTCTTTACGTCTAAAGTCATGTCTCTTCACCAAGAGACGTGTCTTTTCATTTGTGTCTATTCGTCTCCTATATAAGGAGCCCTTGTATCACACATTCAATCAATCAAACACAAAGTCTTCTAAGTCTTGTTCTAAGTTCAGTTTCAGTTTCTTAAGTCTTAATCATGAGTTTAAGTACTTAATTAAGGATTAGCGACTAGAATCCTTACAATGACCCCCCGACAACTCCACCATTTTCAGCTCTTAAGATAGCAGTAAAACAGTCAATTTCAGCCCCGAAACAGTCCACGAAATTCAGCCAATAAAAGATCACAGATTTCAGCCTAAGTCGTCGTCATCGGCATAGTCCAAGTTGCATCAGTCCATTGCATACGCATTGTACATCTTTGTGCAATCAAAGTAAACCACTCTCGCCGACCAGAGTGGGGCCTTCGGAGGAGGGTTTTACAACCTCTCGGTGTCGTATCTCTTCTCTCTCCTTCTCTCAGTCTCATACACTTGCACGCACAATATTCACTCACTTTGTTCGTGATCATAGCACTCTCCATAAAGACGGAAGGCTCTCTCCTTCCCTAAGAACTAAAAGGAACCTTGAGCAAATATAGATCACTAATCTTGAGAAAATACAACATTCATTCCGCTGCACCTAACATTGGTATCAGAGCTTTGGAAGTGTTCTGCATTACTCAAGGAAAGAACCACAAGAATTTCTTTTGCTTGTTGCGGTCGCATGAACCCAAGTTCGCTTGGGCGTGTCGATTCCTAATCGTGTTTTGTTGAAGAGTGACAGGAATCCCAAGAAAGAAGGGCTTGTCCAGCCTCCCCTTGTGTCTCTTTTCACTCATTGAGAGCGGACCGTGCACTTAGCGGCCGGCCAATCGACGTGAGGTGGGAAAAAGCAACCTTGGTGCGAGCGCAAGGCCACCAAGGGGTGCGCCCGCAGAAAAGAGTAGAACTCAGGTGAAGAAAAGATCCTTCTCCAACGCGATTTGCAAGCGAAAGAACACCTCAAGAACCCAAGAACCAAGACCCTCAAGAACCCAAGTTCCTCGTGAACTTAAGAACCAAAGATCATAGTACATGGTCGTCACCCGAAGCGGAATGGATACTTCGCATACAGGTGATGAGCATGAGAGAGGCCGCGAAGATTTTTCCCCACCAGGAGACTTTTTTGACCCTCCCCCTTCGCCATCTATGCCACGAGTTGTTCTAACTCCTATGGAGATGATGGTCAAGTCAATGACGGACATGATGCTGGCACAACAAGAAGCGACTCGCGTCACTTTGGAAGCGAATCGCGTTGCGTTGGCACAACAAGATATCAATCGCCTTGCTTTCGAACGCGAACGCGATGAACGAAATGAACGAAATGAACGAAATGAACGAAAAGCAAAAAGGGACACCGAGCGTAAAGCTCAAAGGGCTACGCACTCAAGAATTTATTTCCCACGTGCTAGCCTCGGAGACCGAACCACCCAAAGATCCTGGAAGTTCATCAAGTGACGCAAGCCACGATGCGGATTCCAACCATCCAGTCACAGAGAAGTTGACTTTTAGTAAGTATGACGGTAAGATGGATGCTACAATTATTCATTCTTGGTTGCATCAATTTAATACTTATTTTGCGACAACTAAGAAGACAGGAAATAACAAAGTTTTGACGGCAGCTATGTACCTTGCCGGTGATGCCATCAATTGGTACCACGCATGGCAAGAGGCACAGCTAGCTGCGCACCTAGAGGCAGCCGACGATTTCACGCCCCTCTTTTAGTTGGGCTGATTTCCAAGACGAGCTCAAAGCGCGGTTTATGCCACCTCAGTACCTCGCACGATTGAAGCACGATTGGCGCGCTGTCAAGCAAAATGGTATGCCGGTTATGTCTTTTTCTAATCGTGTTTTGCAGCTAGGTACCCAATTACGCATGTCGGATGATGAACGCAAAGAGGCATTCCTTTTTGGATTAGACGACTATATCAAGTTCAAATGTTTCATTCGTGATCGTTTCCTGTATTTTAGTCAACATCGTTATGTGATCCCTTTTCCTAGGCATGACATATTGTATGTTGAGCACGTTTCTCTCATGGATGAGCACGAATGTATGCGGATTTTTCATGAAAAGCTGAAAAGTATGTATGTAAGGAAGTCACATTCTATGTCTCTTCCTTGGCATGACACAGTTGTAGACAGAGAGCATGAAAGTATGAGCACCAAGCGTGGGCATTTCCATTGTGTTTTGCCACGGTTGATTGCTCTAGATCATACGAGAAAGATTCGATCTCATTGTTTGCGTGTATGTGGTGAACGGGTTGTCACTCCATCTCTATGTTCATCTACATTGCATACACAGTCTTTAGAGAAGACAAGATTTTTTCCATTCAATTTACATGGAATAGGTATGTTCATGTTTTTGTGTTGGAAGTGGTTTCAGCAATTTTCAGCCATGGAGATTCTTGAAGACGAAAGAAGCACGACTCTAAACGAAGTTGAAGCATGAAGGAGCCACATAAGACTTTGTGTCGCTTTCGGAGCGGCCCAAAGAAGCAAGCATTGCAGACCGTTATGAAGTTCAAGTACCGCACGACTCACACCTCAAAGTGGGCCGACGCAGAGTCCCTTCCAGGATTCCGGATGCTATCGACGATCTCCCTCGACGCCATATAGTTCGGTACCAGTACCTCACTTTGAAAAGGAGGGGATGTCACGTGACACATCCAGCCCTAATGTGTCCGTGGACAAGCATGATCAGGGTTCAGTCAGTCCAACCACTCTAGATTTAGCAGTGACCTGGCACTTGTTGTGAGTCTATTCGTAGACCGTGCATGCCCACTCACTTAGTATAGATGCATATCCTCTAGTTGCACACAGCATGATCATCAGTATTCCCTTCAGAATCCATCAGATTCAGTCAGGGAATTTTCCAGTGCATTTAGCCTATTTTCCCTATTTATTGTATTTTCACTTATTATTTTTAAGTGACTTTCCAACAAAAGTAGGTAGGGCAATTTTGCTAAGTTAATATATAAGCAAACCCAAGTTAGCACTTTCTAGCAGAAGAGGCAGCAGGGGCTCCCCGCTCAATAGGCACCTTCTCGGCAAGAACTCTCCAAGTTCCCCTTGGTGATCCCAGAACCCCCTTGGCGTTTGTTGGTCTCCTTCATCGCCATACTCAGCCCTGGCGTTTTTCCCATGATCGCCAACAGTACCCAGACACGGCAGCGTTTGTGGTTTTCAGCCTAGCGACCACCTTCAGATGCATTAGCGTTTTTGGATTTCATCAATAGCAGACCCAGAACAGCAGAGCGTTTTTACTAACGCTCTGCAAGCAGATCAGCGTTTTTTATTTTCAGCCTCAAGTACAGCAGTTTGTCAGCGTTTTCAGCGCTATGGGACAGCAGACAATTCAGCCCTAATTGGTTGCACAAGAACCCCCATTTTCAGTCATAAAAACACAGCCAAAACAATCATTTTCAGCCACCGAAACAGTCCCGAAATTCAGTAGATAGAAGACCACAGATTTCAGCCCTAAAGTCGTCGTCGTCATCACCGTCGTCGTCATCGGCATAGTCCCAAGTTGCATCAATCCATTGCATCCCACTTTGTGCAATCATAAGTAGACCACTGTCGCCGACGAGAGTGGGGCCTTCGGAGGAGGGTTTTACAACGTCTCTAGTGTCGTATCTCTCAGTCTCATACACTTGCACACACAGTGTCCATTCACTTTGTTCGTGATCATAGCACTTTCCATTAAGAACGGAAGGCTCTCCCTTCCATAAGAACTAAAAGGAACCTTGAGCACAGTTCGGAGCACTCATCTTGAGCAAAGCGCAAACAATCATTCCGCTGCACCTAACAGTTTGCAAAGCAAGAATTAGAAGAGGTGGTTGATACACGAATTTCTCAGCTTTTTGACGTGCAGAACAAAGTTGAAAAGCACGACAAAAAGCAGAAGAAAGGAACTAACTTTCCGGGTTATTTGGGTCGTCAATCTGCTTTCGCCTTGGCAAGAAAACAAAAAAGCATGTCAGATTTGAAGGAGTATCCACTTCTTCTTCTTCTTCTGACAGTTCTTGTAGCTCTTCTGACTCGAGCGAAGAAGATAGAAAAGGGAAAAAAGCGAAGCAAAAAGCGAAGCAAAAAGCAAAGCTTCGGAAAGGGCAAGAAAAAGGCAAAGAAGCCTAGATTTCGCCCACTTTCTGATAGTTCTACAGAGGACTCGTCTTCAGACAGTTTGGACCCCGATGATCATAGATTCTATGCAAAGAAGAAGAGTTTCTATAAAGCCAACCAATATGACTTTCTCGAGGATCAAAGCAAGAAAGCCCGAGAGTTTAAAGAAGGTGGACGATCAATTAAATTTGACACGTTTTCTGGATTTCGAGATGCTTCGAAGGCTTTGGCCTTCATACAACAGTTTGACATAGCTTTCTCTGGAGGACATTACTCAAAGCACTCCAAGATTCGGATGGCTGCCTCTTACTTCAAGGGAAATGCTCGAACTTGGTGGTCCACTCTACTGTTGAACAAGAAAGCACCAGTTAAATGGCTGAAATTGAAAAGGCTTTTTATTTCTTCTTGGTTGACTCCAAAGTACGAACACGACATACGAACTGCTTGGACCATCTTCGGAAGACCACGAAAGATTCATTGGACGCATATTGCGAAAGATTCTGGAGCTCTTTTCTACCAACCTCTTCATTTCAGAAGATCTCGTTCAAAGAACAGATTGAGCGGTTTACCTTGGGACTTCCTACAAAGATCCGAGATCGCTGCTTAGAGCAAAAGTCAGATTCCATTCAGGAACTGATGAGGCATGCGAAACAGGGTTTTGCCATTCATTCAAGTAGTTTGACCTACCCCACAGATGAAATCATGACGCAAAGGACCGAACAGACGTCGAAGAATGAAAGTAGAAAGAAGAAGAGCAATCCAGAAAAGAAAGAAAAGGATGCACGACCCAAGCTCACTCTTCGAGAGAGAGCTCTCTACATCAAAGAAGGGAAGTGCTTTGGATGCGGGGAAACGGGGCACATCCCCACGAAGTACCCTAAAAAGGCACCAAAAGAACAGAACGACAAAGATGAAGACAGACCTAAGGGTTCAAAAGAAGCTGAGGAACATGGACGAAAAGGCAAGATGAAAGCAAGATTGGTGTCAGATTGCATGGGTACTGACCCAAGCACGATCGATGAGAGTACAGAACTTTGCCGAGCTTGGGGCAAAGTGAAAGACCAAGAAGCCCTAACTTTCTTTGATGGAGGAGCCAAGGCCAACTTCATTTCACCTGAATTGGCGGCGCGGCTCGAGATCACACCTGATCGGGTGGGACCACTAGCAGAGGCAGTTCTAGCGGCACCCGACAGGGACGTAGCCATTACACCTATCATTGGCAAACTTAAGTTGCATTGTCAGGGGTATTTAAGGCAGGAGGACTTCTACATAATGTCCTTGGAAGGTTGTGATGTCCTCCTGGGAATTCCCTGGTACCATAAGAACAACGCCATGGTCGACTATCAGGCGAGAAAAGCGACTTTGACTACAGAGAAGGGCCGAACTATTGTACTTGATGTGAAACTTAAGGGCGAGTCTGTCCCTATTGTATCGGCTTCGGCCGTTTCCAAATTAATGAAATCCAGTCTGTTTGTTTACTCGATCTTTTTGAAAGAGTTGAATGATGAGAATAGGACAAATATGTCTGAACTTGATAAAGAATGACAAGATTTTCTCAACAGTCATGCTGATTGCTTTTCAGAGGGCTTGCCAGGCGAGTTACCACCAGCTCGTCCTGAGGATCATACCATTGATCTGATACCTGGAAGCACACCACCAAACCGGCCACCTTACCGTGTGAGCCGAGCCCAGAATGAAGAGATTATAAACCAAGTGAGGAAAAGGGTCTTGTCCAACCTAGTACTTCACCGTATTGCTCTCTGGTGTTGTTGGTTTTGAAGAAAGACGGATCTTGGAGAATGTGCATCGATTATAGAGCTCTCAACAAAATCACCATCAAGAACAAATTTCCAATTCCTAGGATCAATGATATTCTTGACCGACTACAGGGATCCTCGTGTTTTAGCAGGATCGACTTAAAGAGCGGATATCATCAAATTCGAATCGCGTCGGGAGATGTCTACAAGACAGCTTTTCGGGCGACTTTTGGGTTATTTGAGTTTTTGGTGATGCCTTTTGGCCTAACCAATGCTCTTGCGACATTTAACCGGATGATGGACAGGATTTTTCGAGAGTACAGACTATTTGTTGGCACTTTTGACGACATCATTGTTTTCTCCAAGGATGAGGCAGAACATAGAGAACATCTGCTACAGGTCTTTCAAGCATTACGAGATCACAAGTTGGTGATTAATGCGAAGAAAAGTGAATTTTTCCTAACCGAGATACATTTTTTGGGACACGTTGTCTCAGCAGCAGGAGTGCAAATGGACCCGGCCAAGATAGAGACTATCGTGATAGGCCCGATTTGAAGAATGACCATGAAGTTAGAAGCTTCTTTGGCTTGTGTTCGTACTACAGGCGGTTCATTAGAAAGTTTGCAGAGGTTGCTTCCCATTTGCATATGTTGACGCAAAAAGGAGTCCCTTTCTTGTGGGGACCCACAGAGGTGACTGCCTTTCAGACAGTGAAAGAGAAATTGACTACAAGACCAGTTTTGACTTTGCTGGATTTGCAAAAGTCATTCGAAGTCAATTGTGACGCTTGCGGTCGTAGTCTGGGTTTCAAGGTCGGAATTGACAGCACAGATTTATGAGAAAGAGCTTTTGGCGGTCATCCATGCTCTTACTCCATGGCGACATTACCTACTCGGAGCAGATTTTACGGTCTTCACAGATCATCAGAGTTTGCGCTACTTCTTGTCACAAAAGCAGCTATCGGAAAAGAAGATGCGGTAGGCGAACATCTTGTCACAGTTTCACTTCCAGATTGTCCATGTGTAGGGACAAAAGAATTTGGTGGCAAATGCTTTGTCCTGAAAGCAGTTGGTTCTGGCTATTTCCGTGATACATCATAGGAGCTTCGAGGATATGGTCGATCAATATGCCACAGTTAAGATTTTGCAGATAGTTTCACTTGGATATGGAATAGGGAGATCGTAGCGGGATATTCCATTCGGGATGGCTACTTGATGAGGAAGACGATGTTGTGCGTTACACAACTGTTGAGGGAAAAGATTTTAACCGAATGCCACTGTCCACCTTTTACGGGTCACCGCGGCATAGCTACCACCTTGAAAGGTGTGGAGAGATACTTCTTTTGGCCAGGACTCAAGAAGGATGTGGACAATTTTGTACACAGTTGCTTGGTATGCCAGAAGGTCAAGTTTGACAGGCATAAAGCACAGGGATTATTACAGCCTTTACCCATATCCACCCGCCCCTGGGAAAGTATTGCAATGGATTTCATTTTTTATCTCCCGAGAACACAGAGTGGTCACGATGGTATCTGGACTATTATTGACAGATTTAGCAAGCAAGCTCATTTCATTCCAGTGAAGAAAACAGTGAAGCAAGATCACTGAGCGAGACTGTTTGTGGCCCAGATCTTCAGATTACATGGCATGCCTGAGACGATTGTCTCCGACAAGGACCCCGTATTCACGAGTTTGTTTTGAAAGGCTATTTGGGAGAACATTGGCACGCGGTTGCAGTTCTCGTCATCATTCCACCCGCAGACTGACGGGCAATCAGAGATTGCCAATTCAGTGGTACTAGATTTATTGAAGTCTTACATCTCGGATCAAAAGACTCGATGGGAAAAGTATTTACCTTTGGTGGAATTTGCCTACAATAACACAATACACTCTTAGACGGGGAAGGCGCCATTTGAGATTATTGAAGGTGCTACGAAAGGTTCCACCCTTCCTAAGCACGCAAGATAAGATTTTCGAAGGCAATGAGTACACGTGTGACTTGGACACAGCTTTTGCAAAGGTCCGCGAGGCTTTGCAGAAATCTCAGGAAAGACAGAAAAAGGCAGCAAATCGTCATCGTCGCGATTTGAAATTGAAGGAAAACGATTGGGTGCTCTTATGTTTTGAGAAGGCACGCCTAAGAAAGAAAAAGGGAAAGGAGAGGCTTTTTCCAAAGCTTAGTATGCCATACTACGGACCTTTCCAGATCTCCGAAAAGATAAATGATGTCTCCTTTAGACTAAAGCTGCCCGACACCTGGAGAATTCACAATGCTTTTCATGTGAGTCTCTTGAAGCCTTATAAAGGCGATGTGCCCGAAGATGGGGAGCCTGATGAGCAACCCAAAGTGGAAGAAAACGAGGAGATCCTTGTTCCAAAACAGATATTCAAACCGGCCCTTAGTGGGGCGGTGGGCTTTGGCTTTCACCCGAAATTCTTTACTTTAAACACACACAGAGAGAACGTGCAAAGGAAACCTGCGACGGGAATTAACACTTAATACACACGGCTCGGAAGCTAGAATGCTCCGAGCAGACGCCGACAACCTGTAGGCCCCAAAATTGGCGCCCCTTTTGGTATTTCTTTATACTTTGAGAGGGTAAATTTACAAAGTAGAGTCCTGGGAATCCTTTACCTGTATCCAACTTGGCCAAATTTTGGCAACGTAACAGCCCCAAAACTTGCGCGAAACCAATTCCCATGCTGGAACTCACTTGACACTTTTACTGGCATAAACCCTCTGATTCCTGCCCAAAAATAGTAAATTCAGCACATTGTATTTACTAGTTTTTGCCCTGTTTTCAGCCCCAAACAGTCCCCTAACTGTCCTCTGCCAGTGGGGCACTATTCCCAATGGTTCTGGCGTCCGTATGGCTGAAAAACACTCAATTTACAGCGCATACACAGCATTGAAAATGCACCTATACGGTGAGGTTATGACCCTCACCGTTGCCTGCTTTGGAGTAGCAATTAGCTACCCCTGTTACTGCTCAAGGAGCCTCTTGCCTCAGCACAAAAGCATGAAACCACACAGTTGTACATCAGTCAAATGAAGAGCCCTCTTGTGGGGCATCACATAACTGCGCGTAGGAAAGAGAGAGTAGTGTGTAGCGTGCAGGGCATCACTCCTAGCACCACACTGTACATGGGAGGGAAAGAAAGCACTCCATAGCTCTTAACTTGTGATAGGTTCTCAATGAAGTATCCTCCCAGCATAAATCGAGCGTCCCCCTCTGCTGCCCTTGACCTGTAATGCATCTGTGAACAAATAGATGCAAAAAGGGGAAGATTTCCATGGTTGCCAAAACTTGCGTATCGCTGAAAACGCAGCAAAACAGCCATGTAAACACGCATCTGATGCCTTCCAATGTTGAAAATGAGCTCCTTGGTCCTAGGTGAGGTCATGGGAAGCTCAAAAATGGAGAGAAATGGCTGAAAATCACAGTTATCAGCCTCCAAAACTGCTCCAAAGAGTCAGTTACGAGTTCTGTTCTCCCAAACTTGGTAAATAGACCAAAAAGTGCCACTTGGCACTCATACATGAAATTTCCCCGCATTGGGCTTCCTTGTCACGTGACACATCCCAACCCTATGTGTCCGTGGACAAGCTACACCACAGCAGGGTTCAGTCGGTTTAGTCAAGTCTAGATTAGCGGTGATCTAGCACTTTTGTGAGTCTATTCGTAGACCGTGCATATCCAGTCACTTAGCATAGATGCATATCCTCCGGTTGCACACAGCATGATCATCGGAATTCCCATCAGAATCCATTAGCATCAATTAGTGCATTTAGCCTATTTTCCTATTTATTGGGATTTTCACTTATTATTTTTAAGTGACTTTCCTACAAAAGTAGGTAGGGCAATTTTGCTAAGTTAATATATAAGCAAACCAAAGTTCACACTTTCTGGCAGAAGAGGCAGCAGGAGCTTCCCGCTCAACAGGCAACTTCTCAGCAATACCCCCCCTCATGACCCGCCATCGCCATACCTCCCACTCTTGGCGTTTTTGTCCAGATCAGCCATCGCTTGAAGCTTCCCCCTTCTGGCGATAATCCCCGACAGCTCAGCCTAAGACCTAGCGTTTTTGCTTGCAAAAACACTACAGATTCAGCCAGCGTTTTCCTCAGCAAAAACACCAGCCTCACCTCAGCCCTTAGCGTTTTTTACCATCAGCAACAACAGCAGATTTTAGCGAATTTCAGCATTGCATAGATCTGCAGTAACCAGCGTTTTCAGCCCCAAATACTAACACTAGCAACTTGCAGCATCAGCGTTTTTTCAGCAGATACCTCAGCGTTTTGCCCTTATCATTTCAGCCTGACAAAACAGTCATTTTCAGCCTTAAGACAGCGGTAGAAAACAGTCATTTTCAGCCTTGAAACAGCCCCAGAAATTCAGCATCAAGAAGATCCCAGATTTCAGCCCAAGTCGTCGTCGTCACCGTCGTCGTCATCGGCATAGACCAAGTTGCATAGTCCATTGCATACGCATTGTACACCTTTGTGCAATCAAAGAATAGACCACTCTCGCCAACGAGAGTGGGGCCTTCGGAGAAGGGTTTTACAACCTCTCGGGTATCGTATCTCTTCTCTCTCCTTCTCTCGGTCTCATTCACTTGCACGCACATTATCCACTCACTTTGTTCGTGATCATAGCACCCCATAAGACGGAAAGCTCTCTCTTTCCCTAAGAACTAAAAGGAATCTTGAGCAATAAAGATCACTAATCTTGAGAAAATACAACATTTATTCCGCTGCACCTAACATTCCTGCTTAAAAATCTCTCAACTTGTGCATCAGTTGACTTTGCAGCAGAGCAATAAAATGTTTCTTTTGTCATACCAAAGGTAGTGACGCGAACACATTTCACGACCCGAAATAGCAATTCCCTAATTTTTAGGAGATGCTTCCGTTGGGCTCCCACTGGTCATCTGACCATCTATCCTCATTGGGACCGCATCCAAAAGTGCAATGTGGCCCAACTGTCGGATACTTTCTATTGGTGATCCAACCTTGACTTTATGCCTTTATTGAGTTCACTTCCTAGTATCCACCAACTTGCTAAGTGCGACGGGGATACCTACATGATCTTGAACTAAGCCTAGACATCCTTTTACGTTACGAGTTCGAGTGCCGACCAACTTTCCGTCTGCGGGTGAAACTACCGTTCACATTGGCCATACAATGTCCGACCATTTGCAACTTCAAAAAGAGGGTCTCAAAAATTAAACAAAAATCATTGGAAAGAAACCAACAACTAAGATTAGCAGCTGCCACGTCCTCGTGACAGATATTGGCACATAAAGACAAAAAGATTAAGGGTAAAGTAATAAGGCGGTTCTTGGTTAAATTCAAGAACTATCCTGCATTGGATGCGAAGTGGATGGAGGAGGAGGACCTGGCACATACTGCTCAAATTGTGAATCTTTACCTCTAGCATTTGGATTAGCATAGTCTATTCTAAATGGAACCCCGAACTCAGCTTGGGCAGAATCTGGTGTAATGAGTATGCACAAGAGAGGAGTCGCTCCACTCCTTTGTCAATTGATTGCTTCGATTTTTATATTAAAGTCATTGATGTCTCTTTGAGTTTCAGGGATATTGTGGGCTGACAGTATTCTACTGTATGACTTTATCAACTGAAATTCCCGATAATATGATACTGATTTGTTCTTGAGTTGTTTAAGTGCACGAATTGAGAGACGAAATGACTGCAGCATTTCGGTTTGAAAGATCTCGATAGACATGGTTGCAATAAGGATTAGTCAATCGGACATTATTGAGGTCCCGAGTGGATCTAGATACGATTGCTAAATACGTTGACGATAAATCATGGTCTGAGATCCGAATGAATTTTGAATGTGATTTGTCATGTGATGTGACTGTCGATTGGTACATGTGCTAGATATGTGTTCCTAGTGCGTCGGTACTAACAGTCAGTGTCTGCTAAAACAATTTATGGCCTCTGTCTATTTTGCAGGCGTAATCGAGGGCGATTACAATGCTTTCAAGAAGGGGGTATGTCACAAACTGGTGACGTGGCTGCCCATGGTACACACACCTGCCCCGACTGGCTGCTATGATGATGTGGCTGCTGTGCAGATTTCCGGAATTCACGCGGAATGCTGACGTGGCGTGATTGTACGGACCCCCACAATTTGCGACGCAAAATCAGACGGAATTTTTGGGTTGCTGACGTAGCAAAAAGCGTACAGAAATTCCTACGCTGACAACTTTTGGCTACGCAAAGCATAAGAGAAAGAGAGACAGAGCTTTTGATAAAATTGCTTTATTTTTGTAAGGATTTTGATTTTTAGCTTTTGGGGCTCTGCTTTTGGCATCCTTGTAAAACCTTTATAAGTGTGGACAGGGCTCCCACTTCTCAGAGCATCTGGACGCAGAGTCTGAGAGTGAGACCCTCCCACTCCCTTGTACTTTGAGTTGCAGATTAATACAAAAAGAAATGCCGAAAGGGGCGCCAGTCTTTGGGGCCAATATCTCTAGGCACGTAACTCCGTCGGCGGGCCATGTCGAATCAATTGTAAACTGTGAACTATTTTGAAGTGAATTCCTGTCGTGTCGCGGTAGAATCTTGACTTGGGAGTGTCCAAGTTTGTTACATACCACCTAGTTTATGGCAAGGAAGCTTTATTGCCAATTGAAGTGGAGATTCCTGCACTCAAATTGTTGTCATTGGGAGATGAAGAGCAAACAAATACTTGGCAGAAAAGGTTATTGGATTTACAATGTTTGCAATTGGACAAAGTTTTAGCTTTGAGCTACTGTGAAGAAGTGACAAAGAAGGCTCAGCTAAAAGCAAATGAATGCGTACAGGATAAGGGAATTGCATAGTTACATGGGACGGTGGATCGGGGTCGGGAACGAGGATGGGACGGCAAAAGTCGGAAAACGGGGACAGGGGTCGGAACGGTATAAAAAAAAAAAAAAAAAGTTTTTTTGGCATTTTTTGACCTACACACATGCCACACACATAGAGCATCACTTTGACCACAAATTTACACTAAATAGACCAAAGAACACGAGTTATATAGGCGGAAATCTGCTAATAAAACATCGATGGATAAAAAAAGAAAAGTGCATGCAACAAGGGCTCAAGCGTCAAAAAGCCTAAAGGACTTAGGACAAGCCTCAAGGATAACAAAAAGTACAAAGGGCTATGTAGTAGGTAGAGTCGTAGACTCAAGAGTCTAGACTAGAGAGTGATCAATGATCATCAAACTCAAGAAGTGCTCATGAGTTAATCCTAAAAACTTAAACTCGAGAAGTGCTCATGAGTTATCAAACAAAAAAGAATAAGACATCTTAAAAACTTAATCCTAGAAATCAGACTTCACACAACAACTTCTAAATGAACAAATTCTAAGTCCTAACGTAAGTTTAATACGAAATTGAAAAATGAATACTACTATAAACCTACGAAGAAGAGGCTAGCACAAAGATCCAAACTTGACAATATGTGCCCTCAACTTCGCTGCTTGTCCAAACAGGAAGAATAAGATTATCACCTTTATCATGCATAGCTTGGACAAGAGCTATGACATCCCTATTCACGTCGTGAGTGCCCACTACCCAAGAGTAGGTGCAGGTTCTTTGAATGTACTTTACAAAACCAACGAGCTGAGTTTCTATCACCCTCCGTAGGTGATGGGCATACTCAACCATGATAAAGGCTAGCAATTGTCAAGCTAGAGTAAAAATACTAGAAGCGCTAGAGATCAAAACAACAAAAAACAAAAAAAAACAAAATAATGTGTTACTAAGTCAAACAATAAGTGGGCTTTTAAGCTCCCTACTTTTATTTAATTTACTATAGATTATCTTGAACATTCCAAAGGAAGAAACATTAAAAATAAACTTACTACGATGCAGAAATGAAAAGACGTTTTTCATTATTATTTTGAATGAGTATCCTTCTCACTGAGTAAAGAAATAAGATGGCACGATTGAACAACAAAAGCAAATTTACTGGAACAAAGAGGAGAAAATCTAACTAGTTGAGAGCAAATGATACAATACTTAGCTAAAAGAGAAATGTCTCACTATTTATGTCCACTATGAGCTACAGAGAGAATGTTAAAGTTATGGCATCTCAAGTGAACTCCCTGTAATAGACTTGGACACTCCAAGTCAAGAATCAACCGCGACAGCACCAAATAACCACTTCAAAACAATTCACAGATCACAATAGATTTGCACTGGCCCGGCGGAGTTCCGTGCCAAGAGATATTGGCCACAAAGACTGGCACCCCTTTCGGTATTTCTTTTTATATTAATCAGATCAAAGTACAAGAGAGTGGCTAGGGTTTCACTCTCAGACTCTGCGTCCAGATGCTCTGAGAAGTGAGGCCCTCACCACTAATTTAAAGGTTACAAGGGATGCCCAAAAGCAGAGCCCCAAAAGCTTGAAAGCAAAAGCAGATTCTCTCTCTCTCTCAATGAGAATTAGTAAAAAGCAAGTTCTCTTTTTCTCTTTCTTTCTCCCAAATCAAAGCGAAAAGCTGAGATTTGCATTGCTCAAAATTTCCCAAAAAATAATAATAATAATAATAATAATAACGCCTCTGCGATTTTCGGAAATTAGGGTTTCTGGCAGAAATTAGGGTTTGCGGGAATTTTAGGGTTTCTAGCAGAAATTAGGGTTTCTGCTGTCCACCACGTTATCACTTTGTGACATACCCCCCTCTTGAAAGCATTGTCATCGACCGCGATTACGCCTGCAAAACCGACAAAAGCCATAAACCGTCTTAGCAGACACTAACTGCTAGTACCTACGTACTAGGAACACACATCTAGCACATGTACAAAATCGAAAGTCACATCACACGACATCACCAGACATCACATGACATTCAACATTCATTCGGATCTTAGACCATGATTTATCGGCAATGTAGCTAGCAATCACATCTAGGTCCAATCGGGACCTCATCGATGTCCGATTGACTAACCCCTATTGCAACCATGTCTATTCGAGATCAAGTAGACCAAAATGCTGCAGTCATTTCGTCTATCAGTTCCTGCACTCACAAGAAGTCAAGAACAAATCAGTATCATAATCAGGAATTCCATTTCATAAAGTCATCTAGCAGAATACTGTCAGCTCTCAGTATCCCTGAAGCTCAAAGAGACATCAGTGACTTTAGTATCAAAATCGAGGCATCTGTTGACAAAGGAGCGGAGTAACTCCCCTCTTGTGCATCCCACTGCACCATATCTTCGGCCAAGCTGAATTCTGGGTTCCATTTGGAGTAGACTATGCTAAACCAAAACATCGAGGTAAAGTTTCACAATCCGAGGAGTATCTGCTACGTCCTCCTACTCCATCCACTTCGCATCAAATGCAGGAAAGTTCTTGAACTAAACCAAGAACCGCCTTCGGACTTTACCTTTCTTCGTATCATTATGTGCTAAAATCTGTTCAAGAACAAGGATCTCCTCCTTTTCTTCCACTGCGGGTTGCTCATCAGGCTCCCCATCATCAGGCACATCACCCTTAACAAGGTTCAAGAGACTCACATGCAATGCATTGTGAATCCTCCAAGTATCTGGCAGTTTCAATCGGAAGGAGACATCATTTATCTTTTCAATTATCTGGAAAGGTCCGTAGTATCGCATACTAAGCTTTGGAAAAAGCCTCTCCTTTCCCTTTTTCTTTCGTAGGAGTGCCTTCTCAAAAGTAAGAGCACCCAATCATCCTCCTTCAGTTTCAAGTCGCGACGATGGAGATCCGCTGCCTTTTTCTGTCGTTCTTGAGACTTCTGCAAAGTCTCGCGAACCTTGGCAAAAGCCGTATCCAAATCTCGCGAATATTAATCCGCTTCCAATATCTAATCTTTCGTGCTCAGGAAGGATGGAACCTTCGCAGCACTTTCAACAATCTCACATGGCGTCTTCGCCGTGGAAGAGTGTATCGTGTTATTGTAGGCAAATTCCACCAAAGGTAAGTTCTTTTCCCATTGAGTCTTCTAATCTGAGATACAAGACTTCAATAAATCTAAAATCACTGAATTGGCAATCTCAAATTGCCCGTCAGTCTACAAGTGGAACGATGACGAGAACTACAACTGCGTGCCAATGTTCTCCCAAATTGCCTTCCAAAACAAACTCATAAATCTGGGGTCTCTGTCGGAGACAATCGTCTTAGACGTGCCATGTAATCGAGAAATCATCGTGATCTTTCTGTGTTCTCGGGAGATCAAAAATGAAATCCATTGCAATACTTTCCGAGGGGTGGGTGGGTACGAGTAAAGGCTGTAACAATCCCTGTGCCTTATGCCTGTCAAACTTGACCTTCTGGCATACCAAGCAACTGCGCACAAACTCTTCCACATCCTTTTTGAGTCTCGGCCCAAAGAAGTATCTCTCTACCCCCGTCATGGTGGTAGCAATGCCGCGGTGGCCCGTAAAAGGTGGACAGTGGCATTCAGTCATAACCTTATCCCTCAACGGCTGTGTAACGCACAACATAGTCTTTTTCATCAAGTAGCCTTCCGAAGGGAGTATCCCGCTACTATCTCCCCATCCCGTATCCGTGTGAAAATATCTGCAAAATCTGTATATGTGGCATACTGATCGACCATATCCTCGAAGCTCCTATGATGTATCGCGGAAATAGCCAGAACCAACGGTTTCCGAGACAAAGCATCTGCCACCACATTCTTCTGTCCCTGCACATGGACAATCTGGAAGTGGAACTATGACAAGATGTTCGTCCACCGCATCTGCTTTTCTGAAAGCTACTTCTGTGACAAGAAGTAGCGCAAACTCTGATGGTCTATAAAGACAGTAAAATCCGCTCCGAGAAGGTAATGCCGCCACTGAGTAAGAGCATGGATAACCGCCAAAAGGTCTTTCTCATAAATCTGTGTTGTCATCTCCGGCCTAGAGAACAAACGGCTCTCATAAGCTATGACATGGCCTTCTTGCATCAAGACCGCACCCAGACTACAACCACAAGCATCACAATATACTTCAAATGACTTCTGCAAGTCCAGCAAAGTCAAAATAGGTCCCGTAGTCAATTTCTCTTTCAGTGTCTGAAAGGCAGTCACCTCTGTGGGTCCCCACGAAAAAGATACTCCTTTCTGTGTCAAGGTATGCAAAGGGGAAGCAACCTCTGCAAACTTTCGTATGAACCGCCTGTAGTACGAACACAATCCCAAGAAGCTTCTAACTTCATGGACATTCCTCAAATCGGGCCAATCACGGATAGTCTCTATCTTGGCCGGGTCCATTTGCACTCCTGCTGTTGACAGAATGAGTCCCAAAAAGTGTATCTCTGGTAGGAAAAATTCACTTTTCTTTGCATTAATCACTAACGTGTGATCTCGTAATGCCTGAAAGACTTGAAGCAGATGATCTCTGTGTTCTGCCTCATTCTTGGAGAAAACAATGATGTCGTCAAAGAAAGTGCCAACAAATAGCCTCTACTCTCGAAAAATCATGGCCATCATCCGGTTAAATGTCGTAGGAGCATTGGTTAAACCAAAAGGCATCACCAAAAACTCAAATAACCCAAAAGTCGTTCGAAAAGCTGTCTTGTAGACATCTCCTGGCGCTATCCTGATCTGATGATATCCACTCTTCAAGTCATTTCTGTTAAAGCACGAGGATCCCTGTAACCTATAAAGTATATCATCGATCCTAGGAATCGAAAATCTGTTCTTGATGGTGATTTTGTTGAGAGCGCTATAATCAATGCACATTCTCCAAGATCCGTCTTTCTTCAAAACCAACAACACTGGAGAGCAATACAGTGAAGTACTAGGCTGGACAAGACCCTTTTCCAAGAGGTCTTTCACTTGGTTCATAATCTCTTCATTCTGTGCTCGACTCACACGGTAGGGTGGCCGGTTCGGTGACGTGCTTCCAGGTATCATATCAATGGTATGATCTTCAGGCCCTCTGAAAAGCAATCGACATGAGTGTGGAGAAAAATCTTGGCATTAGATCAGGTCAAAACATATTCAACCTTTATCCAGCGTTCACTTCTCTCCCAAAAGAATGAGCAAGAAACTGAAGTTCATCAAGTACAATCTCTAAGCCCTTCATTTATCAAAGTCGCTTTCTCGGCCCGGTAGTCAACCATGGCGTAGTTCTTGTGGTACCAAGGGATCCCGAGTAGAACGTCACTCGCGTGCCCTGAACACCCCTGTCATTGCAAACAAAGTTTGCCAATGCTCGGTGTAATGGCAACATCCCATCCGGGTGCCAGTCGAACTACCTCCGCCTGTGGCGTCAATCTGTTGGGCGTGATTTCCAAATCGAGCCGCCAATTCCAAGTGAAAAGAAGTTGGCCTTGGCTCCTTCAAAAGAGCTTCCTGATCCTTCACTTTGCCCCAAAAGCGGCAAAGTTTGTACTTTCATTCATTAGATTCTGTGCAGGTCCCACGCCATGTGGTACCAGTTTTGCTCTTCTATCTGCCTTTTCTACCACATTCCTCAGCTGCTCTCGAACTCTCATACCTGTGGTCATCTTTATCATTCTGTTCTTTCTGTGCCTTTTTAGGGCACTTCGCGGAGATATGTCCATGTTCCCTGCATCCAAAGCACTTCCCCTCTCGGATGAAGCGAGCTCTCTCCTAAGGAGTAAGCTTGGGTCGTGCATCTTTTTTTCTTTGGGTTGCTCTTTTTCTTTCTACTTTCATTCCCAGAAGTCTGTTCGGCTCGTTGAGTCATGGCCTCATCTGTGGGGTAGGTCAGACTGCCAGAACGAATGGCAAAACCCCGCTTCGCATGACTCATCAACTCCTGAATAGAAGCTGACTTCTGTTCCAAGCAGTGATCTCGGATCTCTGTAGGTAGACCCAAGGTAAACCGCTCAATCTGTTCTCTGAATGAGATCTTCTTGAATGAAGAGGCGCGTAGAAAAGAGCTCCAGAATCTTTCACAATAATAATTCACTGTATCGCTCTTGATCATCCGGAGATGGTTCCAAGCAGCTCGTATATCTCGCTCAAACTCTTGAGTCAACCAAGAAGAAATAAAAAGCCTCTTGAATTTCAGCCATGTAACTTGCACAGTCTTGCTTAATAGAAGCGTGGACCACCAAGTACGAGCATTCCCCTTAGAGTAAGAGGCAGCTCTCCGAATCTTGGAGTGCTCTGAATAGCGTCCTCCCGCGAAAGCGATGTCAAACTGCTTAAAAAAAGACAAAACCTTCGAAGCATTCGAGTATCCTGAAAAAGTATCAAACTTGATCGAGTGGCCACCTTCCTTAAACTCTCGGACTTTCTTGCTTTCATCTTCGAGAAAGTCATACTGGTGGGCTTTGTAAAAAAATTCTTCTTGTTCGCATAAAAGTTTCCATCATCGGAATCTGAGCTGTGTGTAGACGAGTCCTCAGTAGAACTGTCAGTCTCTGGGCGAGATGTAGCCTTCTTTGCCTATTTCTTGCCCTTTCCGAAGCTTTGTTTCTTGCTTCGCTTTTTACCTTTTCTGTCTTCTTCGCTCGAATCCGAGGAGCTAGAAGAACTATCAGAAGAAGAAGAAGAAGAAGAAGTACTGGGTACTCCTTCAAATCGAGCACGCTTCTTCTGTTTCTCCTCGTCCAAAGAGGTCTGGTTCATATATTTTGCCATCTTCGGATCCTTGGCAAAATTGAGCATCATCTTTGTTGCATCGCCGATCAACTCGCGACACTCCATCTCTCGCCGCTCCGCCTAAGTAGGCCAAGGCGGGCCATACTCTCTGTCTGAATCTTCGTTGTGATCCCAGCCCGCATCTCCAGATGCAGAGGGAGTTGACTGATCCTTGTATGAAGCCATAGGTGCCGCGGAAAAAAATTCGGGGATCGGATTTCCCGTAGAAGAGAAATCGGCCGTGCTCTGATACCACTGTAACAGAATTGGACACTCACAAAACTGAGCATCATCTTCGTTGCATCGCCGATCAATTGACGACGCGTCATCTCTCTTTGCTCTGCTTGAGTAGGTCGAGGCGGGCCATACTCTCTGCCAGAATCTTCGTTGTGATCCGAGCCCGCATCTCCAGATGCAGAGGGAGTCGACTGATCATTGCCTGAAGCCATAGGTGCCGCGGAAAAAAAAATTCGGGGATCGGATTTCCCGTAGAAGAGAAATCGGCCGTGCTCTGATACCACTGTAGCAGACTTGGACACTCCAAGTCAAGAATCAACCGCGACGGCACCAAATAACCACTTCAAAACAATTCACAGATCACAATAGATTTGCACTGGCCCGACGGAGTTCCGTGCCTAGAGATATTGGCCCCAAAGACTGGTGCCCCTCTCGGTATTTCTTTTTATATTAATCATATCAAAGTACAAGAGAGTGGCTAGGGTTTCACTCTCAGACTCTGCGTACAGATGCTCTGAGAAGTGAGGCCCTCACCACTAATTTAAAGGTTACAAGGGATGCCCAAAAGCAGAGCCCCAAAAGCTTGAAAGCAAAAGCAGATTCTCTCTCTCTCAATGAGAGTCAGTAAAAAGCAAGTTCTCTTTTTCTCTTTCTTTCTCCCAAATCAAAGCGAAAAGCTGAGATTTGCGTCGCTCAAAATTTCCCCCAAAAAATAATAATAATAATAATAACGCCTCCGCGATTTCCGGAAATTAGGGTTTTTGGCAGAAATTAGGGTTTGCAGGAATTTTAGGGTTTCTGCTGTCCGCCACATTATCACTTTGTGACACTGCCCAATGTGATCTCAAAATTTATTTTGACTTTTAGGTATTTATTTTACTTATTTGTCAAAGTCTGCGTAGTGCAATTTGCTAAGGTGACTATATAGGTCATAGTTACCGCGAAACGCTCATTTAGGGTGTTGGAACGCCAGAACGGCGTTCCTAGGCATAATCATGGTAGGGAACGTCCTAGAACGGCCCAACGTACCGGCAGGTTTGCTCATATCGGAACGGGGAGGCTGGAACGGACAGGATTGGACGGGAACGGCTGGAACGGCCGGAACAGGGTAGCAAGCAGGCAGGTAGGCCGAACGGCCTGATTCAGGTCAACAATCATTTTTCCGGCCAACAGTAAAAAACGAACAGATTTATAAACGTTGGATTAAGTGTGCAAGCCTCAAGGGCCTATATAATGCAAACCCCTTCCCTTCACAACATACAAGTGAATGCTTCAATGCACCATTGCATTGTTCTACACTTCTATGCTCTACCCTCTCTCTCTCCCTCTCTCCCCCTCTCTCTGTCTCAATGCTCAAGCTCTATCTCTCTCTCCCTCTTGAGTCTTGACTCTTTCTCGAGCTGTCAAGGCTCAAGCCTACATGACATGCATTCGCCATTGAAGATTCAAGAAGCTCTCATTGCTACAAGGCTCGCCGCTCTCTCTCTCTCTCTCTCTCTCTCTCTCTCTCTCTCTCTCTCTCTCTCTCTCTCTCTCTCTCTCTCTCTCTCTCTCTCTTCATCCATGGCTTCTTCTCGTTCAACCCCCTCCGTTCAAGCGGGCAACACTCAAAAGGCGAAGGAATGGTCGTGGTGGGATAAAGTGACCTCAGAGAGCACCTTGTCGACGGCGGGAGATTCTCGTGCATGGGCATGCAAGTTTTGCTCTTACACACGGAAAGGGGGGCATGACAAAGTGAGGGCACACTTTCTTGGAGTGTCGAGACATGAGGTGAAATTTTGCACCAACATAAGCGTCAAGAAGAGGAAGGAGCTTGAGGAAAAGGATTGGCAATTCAATCATAAATCCAAGCCCGCACGCAAAGGTATCGACCCGAAGACCCTCATTTTCCCTTCTTCTTCTCTACCCGGTGTCGGTGCCGGTGGATCTTCATCGGGTCCGATTCGTTGCCAAAGGACCCTTGCCACCTCTTGGGACCCAAAGAAGAAGGAATAGGTGAATGCCACCGTGGCACGATTCTTCTATCACGACGATATCCCATTTGTCGCGGCGAGGTATGTTTTACCGATCTTCTCTCTCATTTCTTTCGTTATCACCGTTTCCGCCACTATGATCTCTAAAGTTTAAACTATAAATATTCATACTAACCTCTTCTATGTGTGATCGAAATACGTCGGAGTATTGGAAAGTTATGGTGCAACGGATAGGAGAGTACGGCACCGGTTATGTGCCGCCATCTACACAGGCTCTCTGAATCACTTTGCTCGATTGAGAGAAGGCGATCGTGGAGCAAGAAACACTCAATATTCAACATCTTTGAGCAAAACATGGCGTTTTTCTCATTGCCGACGAGTGGAGCGATACAAGCAAGAGATCTATCCATGGCCTCGTCGCATATTCGAGTGAAGAGATGTACTTTGTGCATTCTCATGATGCCACCGAGAGTGGCAAGTCCGCCGATGTCCTCTCTGCAGAGTGGACAACGGCCATAGAAACAATCAGTGAGCAACATGTGGTGGCCTTTGTCACAGATGGGGAGGCATCAAACACGGCAGCAGCAGCTATTACAGATGGCCACTATCCGCATGCGACAATGTGCTTTTGCATTGTACACTGCAACAACCTTCTAAAAGACATCGGCAAGCTAGAATGGATCGCTCCAATCATTGCTGATGCAGTGAAGATTGTTACTTTCATCAACAATCACAACTTAGTTCGGAGCGAGTACCTCGAGAGGTCGGGTAGCAAAGTGCTTCTGAAGTATTCACACACCCGCTTCGCATTCAACTTTCTTCTTGTGCGTAGGCTGTCTGAATGTCAAAATGCGGTCCGACAGGTCTTCATCAGTGATGAGTTCACCACCTCCCCCTATGCAAAGACAGTTGCAGGGATTTTGTGAAAGGAGAATGTTAGGTGCAGCGGAATGATTGTTTGCTTTGCTCAAGATGAGTGCTCCGAACTGTGCTCAAGGTTCCTTTTAGTTCTTAAGGAAGGGAAAGCCTTCCGTTCTTAATGGAAAGTGCTATGATCACAAACAAAGTGAATGGTCACTGTGCGTGCAAGTATATGAGACTGAGAGATAGAGAGAGAAGAGAGATACGACACCAGAGACGTTGTAAAACCCTCCTCCGAAAGCCCCACTCTCGTCGACGAGAGTGGTCTACTTATTGATTGCACAAAGTGGTACAATGACGATGCAATGGACTGATGCAACCTGGGACTATGCCGGTGACGACGACGGTGATGACGACGACGACTTTAGGGCTGAAATCTGCGGTCTTCTATCTGCTGTCCATAAAAACGCTATGGCTGAAAATCTGGACTGTTTTCGGTAGCTGAAAAGCGCTGTTTTGGCTGCGTTTTTTAGGGCTGAAAATGATGGATCTCTTGCACTGACTAGGCTGAATCTGCTGATGTTCATACATGCTAAAAACGCTGACTATCTGTCCCAAAAGTGGGCTGAAAATAGAAAACATTGGGGCTGTCTTGTAGCGTTAGTAAAAACGCTGGCCTGTGGGAATGATGGCGATCACTGCAAAGCTGAAAACGCCATGGCTAGGGAGAGGTTGACGATGTTCCAGAAAACGCTAGGGTTGTGGAGGAAAAACGCCAAGTCTAATGGGGTGCTTGAAGGGTACTGCGGGGTTCTTGCTGAGAAGATGCCTGTTGAGCGGGGAGCTCCTGCGGCCTCTTCTGCCATTTAGTGCTAACTTGGGTTTGCTTATATACAAACTTAGCAAAATTGCCCTACCTACTTTTGTTGGGGAGTCACTTAAAAATAATAAGTGAAAAATGTCAAAAATAGGGAAAATAGGCAAAATGCACTGGAAAAAACCCCTAGCTGATTCTAATGGATTCTGATGGGAATTCTGATGATCATGCTGTGTGCAACCAGAGGATATGCATCTACACTAAGTGACTGGGCATGCACGGTCTACGAATAGACTCACAAAAGTGCCAGATCACTTCTAATCTAAACTAACTGGACTGACTGAACCCTGTTGGATTAAAGGCCTAAATAACCCCTTTTTGTACATTTTTATACTTTGTCCAGGTTCATATTGAACCTGGACACATTTTTTAAAGGTCACTTATAATAAAAGTCAAAAAACCTAAAACTCACTTATTGAGTTTTTCCCAAAAACGTGAGCCCTCTCTCTTCTGCTAGCGCTTCCTCTCCTGCTGGCCTTCGCCTCCCCTCTCTGCACACACACTGCACTTCCTCGCGTGCTCTTTCACTTGCACACACCGCCGCGTGCTCATCAACTGGTATCAGAGCCTCGATTAGGGTTTACCCCAAACCTGCAAACGCTGAATTTCAACCAAGAAGGTCAACTTTCACACGAGATTTTGCAATTTCGTCGCCAAAGGACTAGTCCCCGGACACTAGAGAGCTGCCGGCAACCCAAATTGACCCAAAACAGGCTGAAATTAGGTCAAAAACAGGAAATTACAGGTTATGACAGCGAAAATACAGGTTTTGCAAATGATGTATTAAGGTGTGGGAATACTTTTGCTGAGACCCCGCTACCCGAAAACCCTGAAATTGCCGAAAAACAAGCCCTAAAACAGGTGTTTTAAGCAAATTTCAGATTTGCGCAGGTTTTTGCAAGTGTTTTTATGGTGCGATTACATTGGGGAAAGTGCAAATTGATGCAATCTATGCACATTTGACAAATTTTGTCGATGTATGACCATTTGTGGCTCAATTTCATGCAATTTTGATGCTACAAATTGGGGCTTTTGCGCTTACATGCTTCTAAAGGTTGTGTATTAGCCTTATGTATGTCTTCTGAGGCTACAACAACTAAATTTGTTGTTTTCGAGCACAAATTCGCTCGTTGAAATTTCCTAAATTTCAGAAATTGAATTTTGTGCCCAAATCGTCCTATTTTGCCCCAAATTGCTCCTGTGACCATTTGGAGCTGTAGTACACATCTCTGTGAGGCTATACTCTGATTTTTGCGCATTTTACCCAAAAATTCAACGTATTATCCCTCTTATTTCGTGCAACTATGGCCTCATCTTCTTCGGATGTGAAGAACCTCTTCAAGATTAGGAGGTTCGATGGAACAGGTTTCGATCTTTGGAAAGAAAGGATTCAAGGAATCGTATTTCTTAAGGATTGCGAAGGGACACTTGAACAGGGGAAGCCACAGAATATGACGGATGAAGCATGGGTTAGCATGAACAGGAAGGCCGTTACATACATTAAAATGGCCATGACCGATGAGACCGTCATTGATGTGAAAGGTCTCACGATTGCTTTTGATGTGTGGGAGAAGTTGAAGGGAATGTATGAAAATACAACGCCTGTCAACCAGGTGCACTTGATGCGAAAACTTGTTGGCATGCAACTAGATGAGTCCAAGAGCGCAGCAGAGCACTTGTCATGGTTCGCAGCTACTTTGTCGCAGTTACAGGATTCTAGTTTGCCCCCTTTTGATGATAAGCTGAAAGCTATCTTCTTGCTTATGACCTTACCTGAGTCGTGGGAAACTTTGGTGGTTTCGTTGTCCAATAACCCCAATTTGACCTTTGATGGTGCTGGGGGTTCTATCTTGAATGAAGAAATCAGGAGGAAAGCAAGTGGAGAGGGACGCAGCTCTGCCAACATGGTTAGAGGCAGGACAGAAAAGAAGAATGCTTATGCACAAAGGAGTAAGAGTAAGAGTAAAGAAAGGAGAAATGCAAGCAAAGGCAAGGGTGATGTGACTTGCTATCAATGTGGCAGGAAAGGTCACAAGAAACCCGATTGCAGGTACTATAAAGCTGAGTTAGAAAGGAAAAAGAATGGCAGAGACAAAAAGAAAGAGAAGAAGGAAGTCAAGGCAGATGCACAGGATAGCTCAAAGGACAAAGAGAAGGCCAATGTGGCTTCTAGTGTCGTGATTGAGGAGCTGTCAGATGTAGAGAACATCTTGTGTGCCACTTTGTCAGATAATGATGCTTATGACTATGATGCCTCTCTTAATGTTCATTCACACGACATGCAGATCACCAAGAGTGATCTTATTGATGCTTTGTTGACTGTCAATGATGCATTGTCCCAGACTTGGATTGTTGATTCCGATGCTTCATTTCATGTGACTCCTATCAAGGAGTGTTTCTCTACTTTTGATGCGAGCAAGCGTGGCCATGTATACCTTGGAAACAATCATGCATGTTCCATTGAGGGTATTGGTACTGTGCATCTCTCCATAGATGGCACAAATGAGCTTATCTTGCATGATGTTAGATATGTGCCGAGAATCAAGAAGAGTCTGCTTTCTGTTGGTCAGATGGATATGCATGGTTACAGCATCTTGTTTGAGAGAGGATCATGGAAAATGACCAAAGGCTCAAGGCTGATTGTAAAGGGCACAAAGAAAGGGACACTTTACTGCATGCATGGAAAGGCCGTGTTGGGCAAGTTTATTGCATTGGCTGAAATTAACTCTCACATGGAGTTGTGGCATAAGAGGCTTAGCCATATGAGCCAAAAGGGCCTTTCTAAGCTTTGTACTTTGAACAAGCTTGATGCTAAAGGCACAAAGCTTGATTTTTGTAATGAATGTCAATATAGCAAGCAAGTAAAGCGTTCTTATTACTCTGGTGTCTCTCGTAAATCTTGTGTGCTTGATCTTGTACATTCTGATGTATGTAGCATGCCTACTAAGTCTATGGGTGGTGCATGTTATTTTGTCTCCTTTGTTGATGATCATTCTAGGAAAATTTGGGTTTATTTGCTTAAGTCCAAGGATAAAGAATTTGCTGCGTTAAAGAGATTTCATGCATTTGTGACCACCCAAACTGGTAGAAAGCTAAAATGCTTGCGTATAGACAATGGGGGGGAGTACACAAGTGCTGAATTTAACAAGTTTTGTGAAAATTTGGGCATTAAGAGGGAGCTTACTATGCCATACAGCCTCTCTTCTAATGGTGTGGCTGAAAGATTCAATAGGACACTTTGTGAGAGGATGAGATGCATGTTGTCCACAGCTAATCTCTCTCATGGATTTTGGGGAGAAGCTTTGAAAACTGCAGTGCATATATGCAATCGATCCCCTCACATGTCTTTCAAAGGTGACATCCCTGAAGAGGTTTGGTCTGGCAAGCCTGTTTCATATGATCACTTACGCATTTTTGGTTGCGAAGCTTTTGTGCATGTTAGACCTGAGTTGAGGAGTAAACTAGATGAGAAGTCCATTAAAGGCCTCTTCATGGGATATGGTGAAGAAGGCGAAATGGGTTACAGGATTTGGTTACCTCAGCTCAAAAGGGTTGTACGCAACCGGGATGTTGTTTTTAATGAGGCAAGGCTGCTTCAAAACAATTGTGCCTCAAAGCATGACCATAAAAGGGTGAAATTTCAGCATGACCAGCCACCTGTTAGGCCTATTTTTGACCCTCAGGATGCACCACAAATGGCTGAAAATGTAGATGATCCAGTGGTGTTTGAGCCAGATGATGTTGGACAGCAAATTGAGGCTCCTGAAGGGCATTTGCAGCCAAGAAAAAATGTTGAAAATGGTGCTGAAAATGATGTACAGCAGCCCAATGTTGTTGATTTTGTAGTGCCACCTGATGTAAACCCATTGCCGGATAATGTGGATCATTGGGTGAGGTGGTCTACTCGTCAAAGACGGCCTGTGAGTCGATATGACCCCTCTTTGCATTACATTATGTTGACAGATGAGGGAGAGTCTCTTACGTATAAAGAGGCAAAGACATGTGAGCACAGCGACAAGTGGGAGCTTGCTATGCAGGAAGAGATTAAAGCTTTGCATGCTAATCATACTTGGGATTTGGTTGAATTGCCCAAAGGAAGAAAGGCTATTCCTAACAAATGGGTGTATAAAATCAAGACTGTTGATGCAAAACCCCCAAGTATAAGGCAAGGCTTGTTGCAAAGGGATATGTTCAAACCAAGGGCATAGACGTTCAGGAAGTGTTATCTCCTGTTGTGAAGATGACCACTTTGCGTGTATTGTTTGCCATTGTGGCTGCTCTTGATTTGGAAATGGACCAAATGGATGTACATACCGCTTTCTTGCATGGTGATGTGGAAGAAGAGCTATACATGAAGCAACCCGAGGGTTTTGTCATCCCTGGCAAGGAACATTTGGTATGTATGCTCAATAGAAGCTTGTATGGGCTGAAACAATCATGTAGACAGTGGTACAAGAAGTTTGATCGCTTCATGCTTAAACATGGTTACAAAAGAAGCCATGCAGACCATTGTTTGTATACCAAACGTGATGAGGATGGCAGCCCGATCATTCTTGTGCTCTATGTAGACGATATGTTGATAGCTGCAAAGAAAAGAAGCACTGTAGATGCTCTTAAAGGGCGGCTGAAATCTGCGTTTTCAATGAAAGACCTTGGGGCAGCTGAACATATACTTGGAGTGCATGTTACACGGCAAAGAGACAAGCGCCTATTGTATTTGTCACAAGAAAAGTACATTGAAAAGGTGTTGGACAGAACATGGCTGAAGCAAAGCCTCTTGGTGTGCCATTACAACCATATGTTAAAATCTCCAAGGATGATTGTCCCAAGTCAAAGGAAGAAGCCAATGACATGCAAAGTGTGCCTTATGCTTCAACTTGTGGTTCACTTATGTATGCTATGGTTGCTACTAGGCCTGACATAGCCCATGCAGTGGGAGTTGTGAGCCGGTTTATGGCTAATCCAGGGAGGTTGCATTGGGATGCAGTGAAGTCCATTATGAGGTACTTGAAAAGGACTAAAAACAAATGCCTCTGCTATGGTAAAGGCCCAGTGGAGTTGAAGGGATTTTGTGACTATGACATGGCTGGTGATGTGGATACAAGGAAATCCACAAGTGGCTATGTATTTACTCTTGCAGGAGGTGTTGTTTCATGGTGTTCTAGATTGCAAAAGATTGTTGCATTGTCTACTACAGAGGCTGAATATGTTTCAGCCACTCAAGCTTCCAAAGAAGCTATTTGGTTAGCACGCCTATGCAATGAGTTTGGCTTGCCTACCAAGGCACCTATGCTTGGTTGTGATAGCCAAAGTGCTATATGTCTAGCAAAGAACGCCATGTTTCATGCACGCACAAAGCATATTGATGTGCGGTATCACTTCATACGAGACGTGCTTGAGGATGGCCTTATTACATTGGTTAAGGTCCATACATCACAAAATCCAGCCGATGCTCTCACTAAGTGCTTACCCAAAGCACATCATCTATGCATAGAGATGGTGGGAGGCACGTAGCTTAAAGGCGCCATTTATGCCTTTAAGTGGGAGGTTGTTGGGTTAAAGGCCTAAATAACCTCTTTTTGTACATTTTTATACTTTGTCCAGGTTCATATTGAAAATATGAACCTGGACACATTTTTTAAAGGTCACTTATAATAAAAGTGGGAAAACCCAAAACTCATTTATTGAGTTTTTCCCAAAAACGTGAGCCCTCTCTCTTCTGCTAGCGCTTCCTCTCCTGCTGGCCTTCGCCTCCCCTCTCTGCACACACACTGCACTTCCTCGCGTGCTCTTTCACTTGCACACACCGCTACGCGCTCATCAAACCCTGTTATGCTGTAGCTTGTCCACGAACACATAGGGTTGGGATGTGTCACGTGACATCCCCTCCTTTTCAAAGTGAGGTATTGGTACCGAACTGTATGGCGTCGAGGGAGATCTCCAATAGCATCCGGAATCCTGGAAGGGACTCTTCGCCGGCCCACCCTGATGTGTGGGTCGTGCGGTACTTGAACTTCATAAAGGTCTGCAACGCTTGCTTCTTTGGGCCGCGCTGAAAGCGACACAAAGTCTTCTGTGGCTCCTTTGATGCTTCAACTTCGTCGAGTGTCATGCTTCTTTCTTCTTCAAGAATCTCCATGGCTGAAAATTCCTCAAACCACTTCCAACACAAAAACATGAACATACCCATTCCATGTAAAGTGAGTGGAAAAAATCTTGTCTTCTCAAAAGACTCAGCATGCAATGTAGATGAACCAATAGACGGAGTGCTAAACCGTTCACCACATACACGCAAACAATGAGATCGAATCATTCTCTTATGATCTAAAGCAATCAACTGTGGCAATTCACAACGGAAATGCCCATGCTTCGTGCTCATACTTTTATGTGCTCTTTCTACAACTATGTCATGCCAAGGAAGAGACATGGAATGTGACTTTCTTACATACATACTTTTCAGCTTTTCATAAACAATCCGCATACATTTGTGCTCATTCATGAGTGAAACGTGCTCAACGTACAATGTTATGCCTAATAAAAGGGATCACATAAAGGCGCTGACTAAAATACACGAAACGATTACGAATGAAACACTCGAACGATGCGTGAGTATCAATCATACGAACACATAATACTTCTTGTGAGGGTTCTTTGGACCTAGGCTCGAGAGCCAAGATCGGTTCTTCGTGTTTGATCAAATCTTCCTGTGGGTGTTCTTTGGACCTCGACTCGAAAGCCAAGATCGATTCTTCGTGATTGATCGAATCTATAAGGAGGTTAGCTTCGCTAGAAAAAGCATCAACTAACACATCATCCTTGTGAACAATCACATCATCTTCATGCAACTCATCATGCTCATGAGAAATCACATCTTGATCATGCAAATCATCATGCTTGTCATTGTCATCCAAATCATCATGCTTGTCATTGGCATCCAAATCATCATGCTTAGCAATATCATTCAAATCATCATGCTTATCTTTGTCAATCAAAGCATCATCATGCTTCACACAATCATGCAAATCTTGTGTATCATGCTTTGGAGAAGAAGAGACTGAGAGAGTCTCCTTTTCCCGAATCTCTTGCATCGGTGCCTGCACTTGAGAAAAAAGTCGCAAGAACTCTTTCATGTGTTGGTCGCTCGTTTCTTGAAGGGCTTTGTTCTCGATCAAATTCTACTTGTCTTGCTTTGTTCTCTCGATCAAATTTGGCTTCACTTTCTTTTTCTCCCAAGTCGTACTGACGCTTCATGGCTTCCATTTTTGCATCGTATTCACGATCTATGGCTGTCGTTCTTTCTTCGTACTCGAACTTCCTGTCCATAAACAACTGCTTCAACTCCTCCATAGGAGTTGGTGCAATCTTTGTCGTAGATGGGGAAGGGTCGGAAAAACCTCCTCGTGGGGAAAATTCTTCTTCGCCTCTCTCATGCTCATCACCTCCAAGCAAAGTATCCACTCCGCTTCGAGTGACGACCATTCTGCAATCGTGGGTTCTTGTGGGTTCTTAAATTCACAAGGAACTTGGGTTCTTGGGGGTCTTGAGGTTCTTGAGGTTTTCTTGAGGGTCTTGAGGTTCTTGAGGTTCTTGAGGGTTTCGTTCGCTTGCAAACCGTGTTTGAGAAGGATCTTCTCTTCACCCGAGTTCTACTCCTTTCTGCGGGCGCACCCCTTGGCGGCCTTGCGCTTACACCAAGGTTGCTTTTTCCCACCTCACGTCGATTGGCCGGCCGCTAAGTGCACAGTCCGCTCTCAATGAGTGAAAAGAGACACAAGGGGAAGTTGGACAAGCCCTTCTTTCTTGGGATTCCAGTCACTATTCAAAAAACACGATTAGGAATCGACACGCCCAAGCGAACTTGGGTTCGTGTGACCGCAACAAGCAAAAAAAAATTCTTCTGGTTCTTGTGGTTCTTTCCTTGAGTGATACAGAACACTGCCAAAGCTCTGATACCAATGTTAGGTGCAGCGGAATGATTGTTTGCGCTTTGCTCAAGATGAGTGCTCCGAACTGTGCTCAAGGTTCCTTTTAGTTCTTATGGAAGGGAGAGCCTTCCGTTCTTAATGGAAAGTGCTATGATCACAAACAAAGTGAATGGTCACTGTGCGTGCAAGTGTATGAGACTGAGAAATAGAGAGAGAAGAGAGATACGACACCAGAAACGTAAAACCCTCCTCTGAAGGTCCCACTCTCGTCGGCGAGAGTGATCTACTTATTGATTGCACAAAGTGGTACAATGACGATGCAATGGACTCATGCAACGGGGGACTATGCCGGTGACGACCACGGTGATGACGACGACGACTTTAGGGCTGAAAATCTGGGACTGTTTTCGGTGGCTGAAAAACGATGTTTTGGCTGCGTTTTTAAGGGCTGGAAATGATGGATCTCTTGCACTGAATAGGCTGAATCTGCTGATGTTCATACATGCTAAAAACGCTGACTATCTGTCCCAAAAGTGCTGAAAATAGAAAACATTGGGGCTGTCTTGTAGCGTTAGTAAAAACGCTGGCCTGTGGGAATGATGGCGATCACTGCAAAGCTGAAAACGCCATGGCTAGGGGGAGGTTGACGATGTTCCAGAAAACGCTAGGGTTGTGGAGGAAAAACGCCAAGTCTAATGGGGTGCTTGAAGGGTACTACGGGGTTCTTGCTGAGAAGATGCCTGTTGAGCGGGGAGCTCCTGCTGCCTCTTCTGCCATTTAGTGCTAACTTGGGTTTGCTTATATACAAACTTAGCAAAATTGCCCTACCTACTTTTGTTGGGAAGTCACTTAAAAATAATAAGTGAAAAATGTCAAAAATAGGGAAAATAGGCTAAATGCACTGGAAAAAACCCCTAGCTGATTCTAATGGATTCTAATGGGAATTCTGATGATCATGCTGTGTGCAACCAGAGGATATGCATCTACACTAAGTGACTGGGCATGCACGGTCTACGAATAGACTCACAAAAGTGCCAGATCACTTCTAATCTAGACTGACTGGACTGACTGAACCCTGTTATGTTGTAGCTTGTCCACGGACACATAGGGTTGGGATGTGTCACGTGACAGACAAGACAGAGGATCTTGAGTTCTGGAAGGAGCTCAAGAGTCTGGACGCACAGGTAAAACTGGTGGTTCATTTGCTTCGAGTTTTGAATGGCATGGACCCTTGCATTGCCAAGGTTTATGAGGCAATGGACCGCATGATCCAGTAGCTTGCACAGCTTGAGCCGAATGCAGAGCGATATGAGGAGATCCATGCGCTTTGCAGCTCGAGGTGGAATTCGTATGCCTCTCCTTTACACGGGGCAGCGTACATGGTGGATCTAAAGTTCCAAGGTGCAGGGCAAGAGACAGTTAGAGAAGTCCTAAACCAATTTACAGAAATCTTAAACAAGATGGTTCTAAACAGAGATGGGCGACGCATTGTCAGAGATCAGCTGAGACAATACAGAGAGATGTGGGGGTCATTTGGCAGTCCAGATGCTCAGATTGATCGCAAGAAGATAGGTTCAATGCTATGGTGGGAGGACTATGGCTATGATGGCCCTAAGCTTCAGAGATTGGCGATCCGTATTCTCAGTCAGTCAGTCAGTTAGTACCTCATGCTTGGAGCAATTGTGAAGTAACTTTAGCCACATTGCTTCCAAGAAGAGGAATCGTCTTGGAGTGGAGAAGGCAAATGATCTTGTCTTTGTCTCGTGTATTCTTCCCATTGCTCTACGCTTCCGCATCATCGACTTTGACAGAACGGGTCCCGCCTCATGCCAGCCTACCGGGTGAGCAGCACCGTGGAGTGCATCGCCGAGAACAGGTACGCCTACCTCATATACGACCACGCACAACCACAAAACAACCCACACTCCCTAATTTGCTCCTGGAAGATACTGGAGCCACCACCGGACACTCTTAACACCTACGTCCTCGGATGCTGGCCGAGCTAGGGGTGCTACTAGATGGTAGCTTTAGTTGGCTAGTTCATCTAATGTGTCTATAGACAGTTCTAGTAGCCGAAAAATTCCTCCCTCGTTATTGTTTCACATATTCTTCCAAAGATAAAAATACAATACCAAAAGTATAGTATTCTCTATTTAATGATGATTGAAGCATGCAGTCAATCCTTGATGGCCCTTCTCTAATAAGAATCCGACCAAAGAGGCCTTACTGAGAGAATGTGCTGACGACCTACAACACTTGACGACCTGCGGTGTGCCTTGCTCCATGTTGTCACATCATCATGCTGCCTAACGGTGTCTGCTGTTTCATTCTGAAATACCTCTGGAATACTGAGAAGAGGCACCATGATATGATACCAAAGCCCACTCTGGAACAACACGGTTCTCACCCCCCACACACACACACACTCGTGCGACCAATCCTTCTATAGCTTAGAGGTGAGGGGTGACTGGTGAATGTCGAGCAGCACAACTGAGCAAGAAGAGGTTATGGAGTCAGTATGATATCTGCTCACTCTATCTTTCTTTACCCGTTAGTGTGTGTTGCCATATCTTGTGCCCTCTCAAATCCCCTTCGAGTGAGACTTCAAATCCTCCAACCTTAACGAATGCTCGACAAGAAAAATAAAGGTTTACAGCTCAAATAATTATAGAGACCTGCCTAGTCTATTTCCAAATCGACGTACGCAAATAATGGGAAAAGAAAGAGGACTGCTGCTTATCATCGTGTGTCCTATTTTTACTTCCATGGACAGCTAAGGCATAAGACCCTTACTTGAAAAGAAGATAAATGCGGGAGGAGCTGCAGAGCTGTCTTCAAATGTGTGTCTTCGTTGAAACTATCCACATTAAGCAAAGCAATCTGGGGAACCATCAGAATCAGCTCTCCTTCTTTCAGGTCACGAGTAGCTGCCAAACCTCTCCTGCTCGAAACGGTGCAAAGAAGAGAGGCATGAGCTAAGAAGCCATGCACAACAGAAAGGAGAACAGGAGAGATTACCCGCCCGCTTGAGGAAAAGTAGCGATGGTGAGAGAGTGGCCAATGTAGGGTGTCGTTGCGCTGGGCGTATCCGTAATCCCATTGCTAAGCGCCCACGTCAAAAGCTCTGCCTCGTCCATTCCCGTCGCCTGCGGCAGCAAGAGACTCTTGTGTTTAGAGTAGAGGAGCCAATATAGAGACGGTCAAATTGGGAGCTAAAAAAAAAGGCTAAAATTGTTGGATGATTTCAAATCTGAGGTGCTAGGTAGGATTGCCATGTGTTGGTGAACATCTAGAGGTAAGATGATGACTTGGCACTACTCATAAGAGGCTTTCTTAAGCTGTTTTTCTATTTTCTTTGTAACTAAAATGGGGGTGAGAAGTGAGCCGGACCCGCCCCCCTCAGATGGTTAGTAAATCTCCAAAGCGTGTTTGGGCAGGTACCACTATACGGACTATTGCATTCCTTTAAAAATCCTCACCAACTCCTTTTACGAGCAATTGCTGAACCAATTTCTACACGCTCCTACGAGAAGCAAGAAGCAGCGGCATTCCCTGGTGGCAAACCTGGCGGCATTCCCTGGTGGCATTCAGCAGCGGCATTCCCTGACAACATTCTCTGCGCCAACTACACCCTTGTTACTACCGTTGCACCACATCCCTTGCACCATCCTGAGCATCACCTTAACCCATCAGGTCATCTACAAGCGGGCTGGATGGGGAGGCTCATTGTCATCGTAAATGGTGGTCCTAAATAGCGAGCGAATCATTATGGATGGCAACAACTGTCAACTATTACACCCCCCCTCCCCCCGTGCCACCTGTGCCCCTTGTAATGCCTCCCTTCAGCTGCATCCCTTAGCATCTCTTAGCTTCACCTTGAGCCATCGAATCTGGTGGAAATGCTGCCACAAACACAAGGCATGAAGTTGATGTTGCTCAGAAGGCAATTAGCTTGATGGAGTCTCTTACTGACAATCGCCTCCTTTCAAAAACCTTTCCGGATTGAATTCCTTAGCATCATCTCCCAGGAACATCAAAGGTTTCTCCACTTTGGTCTTCTGCCAGCTTCGCATCTTCTCCAACCAACAACCCACTTTGGGAGTCTCACAATACATTGCAAACGAGGTTACTCACCATCATTGAAGACACTTAAGACTTTTTGTAACACCCAGTGCAGAAAGAAGGTAAAAACACACATGCTCACTTCTCATAAGGCCTTTTCACAGATCCCATGTTGCAATCATGGTGCAAATACGCAGTGCATCAAAGGCTGGATCTTCATCTTCAACCGAGAAGTAGGCCTACACTCCAGGTGCAAATACGCAATGCCCTCCATGACACCCCAAAATCATTCATCGATGAAGCTCGTGTCAGAGACTTCGGCCTCCCTAAACATGTGGATGCATCGAGGGCTACACAATCAGCTTCAATGGGTTTTGGAAGCTCATATGGCTGCATTGCTCCTCGTAATTGAATAGCTCTCACAAATTTGCCTTAATTTTATACATTTTAGTCTCATTTTTGCATAATTTGCACTTGATGAAAATCTAATTTGCACTTCTTTGTGCACACAGAGGCGGATGGTAATCACTGAGCACTCACATAACGGCAAAGAGCACTCGCAAGCATGGTTGTCTGCATATTTAAATGGGTTCATTGATGCACTCAGAAGAGGAAGATGGTGCGGAACTGACATCCATGACATGCCTCTGCAGTACTCTTTCCAGGTGAGGCTTTGCATTCTAGCTGCCTCACTCAGTACTCGTACATGCTAATAGTACATTATACATACAGCAGTATGACAACTCAAGCTAAAGCATTGAACAGAGATACATGTCTTGGACATTATGTACATGATTTTTTAATTCATCATAAAAAATAATAAAACAAGAGAGGAAATAAGATGTCGTAACTGTTCTGAATTTCGATGCATTTATATGTGGATAAATTAACCTCCTAAAAGATTACTCAAAATGGAGCTTCTTACATGAGGGGTTGTGTCGTATACAATTCGATTTGTTAATGGGATAAAACAAAAAGTAATTCTCTGCATACATGTGGGACTAAAGGAAGACAAAAAACTGAGCCTATAATGTTGTATCTATTGATGAGCTTGCCGAAATCTTCTCCGCTCCTCCATACAGCTTGCTTTGCTAGAGGAGATAAGACAAAAAGGGTTTCTTGCATACATGGGCGTTGAATCAAGACAAAAATTCAGGCTTTACTGACTTCTTTGCTGATAAGCTTGTCGAAATCTTCTCAGCTTCTTCATACGGTGCTTGCGGGCAAAAGCATGATATGGCATATCTATGTGTAGTGGTCTTAGTTGCAAACCCTCGAGGGAACCTTGCTCCCATAGAATGGAACTCATTCTACCTTGAAATAAGGCTTGTTGTGCTTCCCATTCTTTCCTTGCATGCTTGGCTTGTTGAGCATCCACCCTTCGTTGTCGTGCTACTTCCTTCTCAGCAAGTGAGTTGAGTCTTTTCTTCTCCTTTTCCAATCTCTTCTCCTCTTTCACTTTGGCAACTTCTTCTTTCTTAGCATTCTTTGCTCTCGTACTTTCAATGTATTGAGAGGAGGTAAGAATAAGGCTATTGGTGTAGTCTACGAATGCTTCTCGATTTGCTTGTCTGACACACACTTCTCTCATTGGTACCTGTAGTATATCAATAATACGGTTGTGTTCTTCGGAAGCCTTTTGTTGTATGGTTAATGATGGAGGTTGATTCTCATCCCCAAACTCTTTCCGAGGTTGCACTTCTAATGTTGGAGGCATATTTTCTAGTCTACTTTGTTGCACTTCTGGTCTTGCTCTGGCTGATAGCTGAGCACCTCCAATAAGTTGGTGAAAGTGTCCCCCCATGAGCTCAGATTGCAGCATATTCTCACCTCCACTTCGATGCACTTCTGGTCTTGTTGTGGCTGATAGTTGAGCACCTGCAATGTGTTGGTGAAAGTGTCCCCCAATGAGCTCCAATTGTGGCATATTCTCACCTCCACTTCGATGCACTTCTGGTCTTGCTCTGGCTGATAGCTGAGCACCTCCAATGTGTTGGTGAAAGTGTCCCCCCATGAGCTCAGATTGCGGCATATTCTCACCTCCACTTCGATGCACTTCTGGTCTTGCTCTGGCTGATAGCTGAGCACCTCCAACATGTTGGTGAAAGTGTCCCCCCGTGAGCTCAGATTGCATCATATTCTCACCTCCACTTCGATGCGCTTCTGGTCTTTCTCCAGTCGATAGCTGATCACCTCCAATGTGTTGGTGAAAATGTCCACCCATGAGCTCAGATTGCGGCATATTCTTACCTTTGCTTTGATTCCCTTCTGGTCTTTCTCCAACTGATAGCTCAGCACCTCCAATGTTTTGGTGAAAGTGTCCACCCATGAGCTCAAATGGCTTTGTTGCTATGGTGATATTTGTTGGAATGTCACCAGCTTGTAGTAATTGAGTGAAGCTTAGGGAATTGGCTAGCTCCTCTTCCAGAGGCATGGCTGCTCCATCTTCTTCTAGGATTTCATTTGCCATGGAATTTAGGGCAAGAGCCGCGTTTTCTTCAATGGTTCCTTGCATGGGTGTGCTAGGAACTTGAGATAAGTCATCATCCATTTCTATTGTTACCTCTTGCGTAATGTTAATGTGATTACACGGCATTCCGTCAAACTTTACTGCTGATGCATTAAGTGGCCATATACCTGTTGCACAGAACCCATCCATGATGTTGGCCGAGGTTAAGGATGAGTTTAGAGCTTTTGAGACAATCGAGGCCAACTCTGACTTGCTGGCATGAGATGAGGCTGTCCTATGCTGCCAAATAGCTCTCTCCTTGCGGAAGTGAACCTTCAATGATTTGAAAACAGAAACATCTAGGGGCTGCAACTTATGTGAGGTATGTGCTGGTAACGTTATGATATCTATGCCTGCTTCGTGTGCTTTGGCCACAACCTCCAAGGAGACATGACTCCCATGTCCATCAAGAATGAGTAGATGTCTATTTTGTTTACTGATTTGTTGAGAGATAGCATCGTCAAAATGTTGAAGCCAAGCTTGGAAGATTTCTCCTATCATCCATGCCTTCCTTTGAACGGCCATTGCTGCCCCATCTTCATAGTGTTGAATGTAATTTCCATTAATCCGACTGCCCTTAAATATGTAATATCCTCGAATAGCACTCCTGGCTGCATTGACACAACATAAAACTGTCATCCACTCACGAGAATCGCAAGTGATTCCATAAACAAATTTGGTCCCTCTTCTTGTAAGTATCTTCATTCCTTTGTCTCTAGAACCTTGAAATCCGGTCTCATCTGTATTCCAAATATGTGAGGGAGGATAGTGATTTTGATTATACAACTCTTGAAGGTTGTCATGCAATGTTTTGACTATCTCCGGTCGAAATCTGGTTGCTCTTGACTGATCCAAGCTTTCAGAGACTCGAAAGACCAGCTTTGGGTGTCTTCTTCTGAATCCTTCCCACCAACTTCTTCGAGGAATGCTGTTTGTAAACAATGTTTCCCTGGTTTGGCAAATCTCCGCTACTTTTAGCTTCACATCCATGATTGAGACTCCATGCCCGAAATCACACTTCAAAAAGATCCACTGTAGTAATGCTTCCTCCTCTTCCATGGAGAGTATCGTCGATGGTCCTTTCTTCTTTTTCTGCATCCTGCCCTCTTCCCAATTGGATATGGCAGCTCTGCTTATGCCGAATTGCATTGAGCATTTGTGTAAGGAGAGCCCATTTTCACGTGCTTGAAGAGCGTTTGCCATATCGTGTGCTGTCCATGTTAGGTTGGGACGATTCTTTGGCTTCTTGGGCGTCATTCGCATGTCTTCACTTGCTTTCTGGGCTTGTAGGGTGGGGATGGAAATGTTTGGAGTAGTGGCTTTTGGGAAAGCCACTTTGGCTTGGCGTGCAAGAGGAGGACTTCTTTTTGTTGTTTTGCTGGGTCTTTTTCCACTATTTTTATCAATCTACCTAGTCGATGAAAAAACATTGTTGGGCTGATTTGCTGAAGTGTTTTGCCTGCTAGCCCTTGTGCTTCTTCCGTTGCTTTTTGCCATAGCTAACCTACGGATAAAAGAAGTGGTTTGAACTTTGAAAAAAGACGTTGGCAGGCATTAACAAGATTTAAAGAAGAAAGAGGACTTACCCTGTCCAAGAAAATGACTAATCTTTTTTGTCTTGAAGAAGATGTGAATATTCCTTCATGGAGAACTTCCTCTTTGGGGCAGGTGGAGCGATTGCTTCGGGACTTGGACTCCTCTTTTGGGGTTGTGAGGTAGAATCAACAAGCTTCAGACTAATGAAAGGAGGCTTCTTCCTTGGAATCTTGCATGTAAAGGCAGGCATCACATGAACTTTTCCACAGCAGCAAACACGTCCACCATTCCTATGTAGAAGAAGTGATGTACATAATAGCTCAGCAAGTTGGGGATGCCTTTCTGTCAAGCAAGCCTTACATTTGCAAGGAGCTACACCAGCCATAGGAAATGGTTTGCATATCTTTGGTCGATCTGATGTAAAGAAAGAGGCTTCTGACTCTTTTGCTTCAAGTAGAGGCAGTTGAACACCTTTTTTTCTCTGGATTCATGTTATTCCACCTTAGTTTTCGTGGATTCATGCTGATTCACAGTAAGTGTAGACATATGAGAAGTTGCAAAAGGTTGTGCAGACTCAGAGAGCATAAAAAATTTGACAAGTATCCTGTTATTTATACCTGCTACTACTGATTTGGCGTGAGAAATCTGGAGATTGGATTGAACCCTCTGCTTTGTTTTTGTTGGCTGAATGTTGTATTGAATCGTCTGTTGCTGGTAGTGACTGGCTGAACTTGTGTTCTGTGTTTCATGAAAAGTTGGAGGCCTTGAAAGAAATGGGGCGTCACATTTGATAATGAGAATTTGTTTAGTTAATGAGCTGATCGTGTTTGCTTTCATAAATGTTCTGAACTGAGAGGAGAGTGACGTGTGTACGAGTATTGAGCATCTCTCTCTCTTTTTGTGTGCAGGTGGAGAGCCGATTATGAGACATGCGAGTGGGAAGACTCAATGATTTTCCACGTTGATTTGTTTTACTACTATTGGAACATACTCATATTATTTTAAGGGTATTAATGTCTCTAAAAAGTGTCTCTCTTTTGGGGCCCGACCACCTTCTGGTTCCTCTACCCTAACGTCTTGAGTTCAAACCTCCTCGACTGCTCGTGTGACAAGTAGCCCTTAGGGGTTGTCCCCTTAGTCCATATGATGGGTTGGCCAACCTTGTCCGGCTGGGATGCTCCACCTCACAGAGTCGGGTGTGTGAGTTGTAATTTCAAGTTCCTACTCTCTCAAAAAAAGAAAAGATCATTAAAAAAAAAATTGCCCTTTCATAAGCCTACCATGTTTGTTGGTCAAGCATACCATTTTTTTCTTAAGAAACTTCTCAAAAGCATACCTTGCTAGCCATCGAAAATATGTGATCAAAATGCAGTTTCTAATCTCATGCTCACCAAAATTCTTGAGATGAAGATGAGGAAAGGACCAAAGAAACTCGACCATATTCACAAAAACCTAAAGTATATACATAGGCATGGGGTGGGAAGGTGTGCATGCCACATATAGCAAGCGCAATCAAGTTTCTTTTGGGTGGAGATTTGAGAGAGGAGAGAGGTATTTGAGAGAGGAGAGAGGTACTGGCCTTCACCTTTCATTGAAGATTGACACTTAACGCATTTGTATTGTAACAGGTGGAGAGAGGCTTGATGAAGAGAGAGACAGGCTCGATGAAGAGAGAGAGAGAGAGAGAGAGAGAGAGAGAGGTGGCCAGATGGGGAAAATGCTGCCACTTGGCTTTCCAACTGATTCGCCCTTGAGCTCTCAATTAAATTTTTTGCAAGGGAGAGTTGGAAGAAGATTGTTATCAAGATGGAAGGTCTCCCAAGCTCTTTGATGAGTCTGAAACGCCTTACTTTCTTCTTCGGTCACCAATCTATGTTCATGACCAAGGAGCAATGCCCCTATCGCCAATCTACGTTCATGGCCAAGGAGCAATGGCCGTGTCGCCTTCTCTTCCTCCGAGCAATCTTAACCCAACCTAAGGTTGTGTTAGAGGGCTATGTTGATTGCTCTTGCTAACATCATCGCCCTCCTCATCATCATGTCAAATTCTCTGATTGCCTTTTGTATGGCTTTTGGAAACACTTTTTGTGTAGCAAGCCTACAGAGAACAATGACCTCATACCAACCCGCTTCATGGATTGCAACCAACGTCAAAAGGCTAGCGTCAAGTCTGCAACTCCTACACGTGCATTTGAATTTCACTTCGTGATCATGAACTTGCAATGGATGGGGATGGTCCAGGAGACATGAGGTCTTTCCAAAGGGTGGAGGTGTTGGGATTCAAGCCAACTGGCCGGACATCCCACTTACTACTAACCCATCTACTAACTTAACCATGTATACACTTATTCTTTAATACAACAGAATAAGGAGCTGCAATAGGATAACGTTGGTGTGTGTTCCACTCAAAGCAGGTCTCTCTCTCTCTCTACTCTCGCACTTGCACTCGCACACGCTTCCCGCGGCACCTTCAACTGGTATCAAAGCAGGGTTTGTGCTTGTCGTTTTTCGTCCGCGCACGCACTTTCAAAAGTGCAAACAGGTTTCCAATTTCGGCATCGACAAATTCAGCGTTCCGAGAGCGTTTCCACCAGGTGTCCTATAGTTTTACCCCCCTTTCGAAGCTGTTCGTGCAGTCGAAAGCTTCATTAGAGCTACACTTGAGGAGTTGTATTTTTTCAACTCCACTTTTGCTACAGCTACAGGTATAGGTACAGGACACAGGTGCAGGTTGTTCAGAGACTATTTTGGGATGGTATATAGCCGTTTTATGGCTATTATGTGCTATTGAGCCAGTGTTTATGGGTTGATTAGGAGCACTTTTCGGCATCGACATTGTCTTGGGTTTTTCAGGCATCCATGTCCTCGCAGGTTCTTGCATACATACAAGACATCCAGGTTTCCTACAAGTTGTGGTGTTTTGCATCAGCACAGATTTCAGTGGGAGTATTTGATGCGCATATGCATTGTTTTGGCACTTTTGATAGTGCTTGAGCTCTTTGGAGAGCGGTTTTACTTCCCGCAGGGATTTATTTACAGCTTGCACATTTTGTTTGGCGCCTGTTTGAGCGCGTATACTGCACCTTGCAGTATTGTTGATAGTGGATGTACGTTGAGTTGTGGAAACTGTCATATGTACCTTTTGTGGAGCCGATTTGGCTTGTTTCTGGCAGTCCCGACCGTTTCTCAGACTCGGTTCAGAGGCCCTTTCTGAAACTGGGCTGGTTTCTTGTCTGCATAACCTTTTGTGAGGGTCGATAGCATGAGGTTTTCTTGAGCTGGGGGATTCTCGAATGTTGAGATCCTTTCGGTGATACAAGTTTCTAGAGTACCCCTTTTTCGTGGCCTCGCCATAGGACATGTATAGAGAGGGCTAGGTGCATTTGACTCCGTGTTGGCAGTCTTGGGTCAACTTTTGACCTTTTATGCACAATTAGTGGTTGATGCATCTGCCTTATGCTTTGAGAGCATTACCTTTGATGCGTTACTGATCTCTTGTGACAATTTTGGATTGAGATTATGTCAGTTTTTCTAGGGAAACTCTGCTGAATTTTTTCCAGAATTACCAGTGTTTATCACCATATTATCTTTAGCTTGTAGCCATGTCATCTAATGGTGAAAAGGATATTTACAATATCCGAAAATTTGATGGACGAATTTTGCTATCTGGAAAGAGCAGATTCAAGATGTTCTTATACAAAAAGGCCAGTTGGATCCTATCATGGAGCGCCCAGAGGGTGAGTATACAGATGTTGAGTGGGAGAAACTTGATGCTACGGCCAAATCTACCCTCCGTTTGCATTTGGCCGAATCTATGTACTTTACTATAGTTGGAGAAAGGACTGCTAGAGATGTATGGGATAAGTTGTGTTCCAGTTATGAGAACAAAAGTGCCACTAATAAGGTTTTCTTGATGAAGAAGCTGTTTGACCTTCGTATGAAGGAAGAGGACACTATTTCTACTCACATTAATGAGTTCAATATCATTTTCACTCAGTTGACCACTCAGGGTCTGGTCTTCGATGAGGAAATCAAATGTATCTTCTCGCTATGCAGTTTACTCTCGTCTTGGGATACGTTCTGTACTGCAATTAGCAACTGAGCACCTGGTACCGATCTAGTGTACAATGACGTCCTTGGGAGTCTGTTTATCGAGGAGATTCGAAGGAAATCTCTCGAAGGCAAGAAGGATGGTGATGCATATGTTGCTAGTGATAGACAGAGGGGTCGCACTTAAAGTCGTGCCAAAAGCAAGGAACATGGGGGCTCACGCAGTAAGTCTCAGGGTTCTATGCGTAATGTCGAGTTCTATCACTGCCATAAAAAAGGGCATGTGAAGAAGGATTGCAGGAAATGGCAGCAAAGCAAGAAGGATAAACAATCCGGTGAAACTTCTAAGTCTGATGATTCAAACAAGGGCAAAGCAAAGTTAGAGGAGATCAATGTGCTAGAGTCTTCAAATTCTCCTATTGTAGAGACTCTTCCAACTTGTTATGCCACTTACCTCTGACGTATTGGTCTTCGCAACGGATCTACCTGTCGAGGCTCTTGTTACAGAAGATGCGCAATATGCACAAAATTGGATAGTAGATTCTGATGCGAGTTTCCATGTGACACCACATAGAGAGTGGTTCTCTACTTATTCTCACTCTTGTGGCAAAGTGAGACTTGGTGATGCTTATGAACTAGACAATGAGGGTGTCAGAAATGTCAAATTGCATCTAAGGAATGGCACGCACTTTACTTTATGTAATGTCAGACATGTCCCCAAGTTGACTAAAAGCTTGATTTATGTTTGTCAGCTTGATGATTTGGGCTACAATACCACATTTGGCAATGGTTCGTGGATAGTACGCAAAGGTAATCTTGTTGTACTCAGAGGTCAAAAGCATGGTACCTTGTATTCTATGCATGTGTCAGATGTTAGTCATGATTACATATCTATAGCCGAGCTGTCGTACTGAGTTGTGGCATTGCCGACTAGGTCATATTAGCCAAAAAGGAATGAGAACTCTGACTCGTTTTGGCTACTTATCGGTCTTGTCTTATGTTGACTTTCCTGTTTGTGAGCACTGTATCTATGGAAAACAAACTAGGTCCGTGCACTTACCATTGGGTCAAAAGCGAGCTGAACCTCTAGATTTAGTGCATAGTGATGTTTGTGGTCCTATGTCAACCAAACCTCTAGGGGGGGCCAGCTATTTTGTGACATTCATAGATGACTCTACTCAAAAGGTGTGGGCATATCCTTTGAAACATAAGGATCAAGTACTTCCTGTGTTCCAGAATTTTTTAGCACTCATTGAGAATCAATCTGTCAAGAAACTCAAGAGGTTGAGGATTGACAACGATGGAGAGTATGTCTCCAAGGAGTTTGACAATTTTTGTGCTAAAAGGGGGATTAAAAGGCAGTTTACTGCACCATATACACCAGCTCACAATGGAGTTGTTGAGCGCATGAATCATACGATTCAAGAAAGAGTCACAGCCATGCTTTCTAGGGCAAATCTCACACAAGGCTTTTGGGCAGAAGCCGTCTTGACCGCAGTGCACATTATAAATCGTTCGCCTAGTACGCCATTGAATTATGAGATTCCAGAAGAGCTATGGTCTAAACGTAAGCCCCACTATGACCATCTACGTGTTTTTGGTTGTGAAGCTTATGCTCACGTGCCTAAACAACTTTGACAGAAGTTAGAGCCAAAGTCACACAAATGTATTCTCATTGGATATGGTGCAGATGGAGAGATGGGATATCGTCTTTGGCACCCAGAATCTTGTCGATTCATCCGTAGTTCAGATGTGATCTTCAATGAGTCGAAGATGCATAAACAACCTATCAAGGAAATAGAAATTCGGAGAGTCACTTTTGAGGATGTTGCCTCAGAGACAGTGAAATCAACTCAGCGGGCTAGTGATGTACCTTCCACTAGCAATGCTCCAGAGGGAGCAGATAGCAATGGTCAAGGAGTGAGACGGTCTACTAGAGTCTCGTCCACCTACGCATTTTGAGCCAGGTCTTGATTACATCATGTTGATCGATTGTAGTGAGCCAAGCTGCTACCAAGAAGCCATGATGGCGGATGGTGTGGTGAAGTGGGAGCAGGCTATGCAATCTGAGTATAACTCAATTCTGGCTAATGACACTTGGGACTTGGTAGAAATGCCAAATTATGCGAAAGCTTTACCTTGCAAATAGGTTTACAAGAAGAAATTTACCTCAGGTGATCCGAATCCAAAGTACAAGGCTAGACTTGTAGCCAAAGGGTTCAAACAGCAAAAGGGAGTCGATTTTGATGAAATCTTCTCGCGTCTGGTTAAGATGACAACGCTTAGAACCGTACTTGGTCTTGTAGCGATTGAGGACATGGAACTTGTTCAAATGGATGTGAAGACAACATTTCTTCACGGGGATCTCGATGAGGATGTTTACATGCAGCAGCCTGAAGGGTTTGTTTAGGAGAATGCATCTCGTGAGGAGCTAGTATGTAAGCTCAAAAAGGAACTTTATGGCTTAAAGCAGGGTTCGAGGCAGTGGTATAATAAATTTGATGCATGTATGAGGTCTCAAGGATATAAAAGGAGTGAAGAGGATCACTGCTTGTACACAAGAAAGCTAGATGATGGCTCGATGATCATTCTAGTTTTGTATGTTGATGACATGCTTATAGTTGGGAAATCCATTGCGGAAATTGCCAACTTGAAGAAAACACTTAGCAATAATTTTGCAATGAAAGATTTGGGGGATGCTACACACTTTCTTGGCATGCGAATCAAAAGAGATCGCAAACATCGTATTCTTGAGTTATCTCAAGAAACATACATTGAGAAAGTTTTGCAGCGTTTCGATATGCAGGGGGAAAAGCATTGAGTACCCCAATGCAGGCACTCTTGAAACTCAGCAAGGAAGATGCACCCAAATCTGATGTTGAGCGAGCTGAAATGGCTAAGGTACCATATTCTTTGGCAGTGGGTAGTCTCATGTATGCTATGGTAGCCATAAGACCAGACATTGCTTTTGCAGTGGGAGTGGTGAGCCGATATATGGCAAATCCTGGCAGCAAGCATTGGGAAGCAGTGAAGCACATTCTTAGGTACCTCAAAGGTACGGTCGACAAGTGTTTACGCTTTGGGAACAGTGATGCATCCATCGTGGGTTATGCGGGTGTAGACTATGCGGGTTGTGTTGACAATAGGAGATCGACATCTGGCTATGTCTTCATATTTGCTGGAGCAGCAGTATCTTGGAGATCATCTTCAAGATTGTACGTCGTCTTCCACTACGGAAGCAGAGTACGTTGCATTGTCGGATGCAAGTAAAGAGGCTATATGGTTATCTCGATTGGTCAAATACTTGGCATTGATGAGACTCCAGTGATATTTGTGATATTCAGAGTGCTCTTTCATTGGCAAGGAATCCCATGTTTCACTCCAAATCGAAACAAATTTAAGTCAGGTATCATCTCGTGAGAGATTTCTTGGCCAAAAAGTGTTGGAATTAGGGTTGCAGAGAAACACACACAGTTTGGAGAAGACGAAGGATAGCCCTAGAGTGATAGGCTTATATACAATGCACGGGAAGAAAAACCTCCTAAAGAGGGAAAAAATGCCCCGGTGGTCCTAGTGTGTTCACACACATCACTACCACATGTATATGGTAACAAATCCCCCCTGGAGTGATGCGGTGAACGAGAGTTGGCACATGAGTAAAGGGAAGTGCCATGCCCTGAGGACAGGATCAGTCCACAAAGGGGAGTAAGCCCAAAGCTTTGTGGAAAGCTTCAAGCTTCTCACGAGACAATGCCTTTGTGAAAAGATCTGCAAGGTTGTCTTGTGTTGGCACATAAGCCAAGCTGATCTCTCCTGCTGAGAGCCTCTCCCTGCATAGTGGTAATGCACCTCAATGTGCTTTGTGCGAGCATGAAAAACTAGGTTCCTCGCAACTGCCAATGCGCTCTGACTGTCAGTGTAGATAATGTTGGCAGTGTCCTGTCCAACACCCAAATCAGCCATAAGGCGTCTGAGCCATACACACTCAACCGTAGCTGTGAAGACTGCCATGTACTCAACCTCACAACTCGAAGTGGCCACAGTAGGTTGCTTCTTGCTCAACCATGATATACATGAATTGCCAAGCATGAAACAAAAACCACTTGTGGACACTCGCGTGTCAAAACAACCAACCCAATCTGAGTCCGAAAAAGCATGTAAGTCTGGCGGCAATGATCCCCCCTTGGGATAAAACAAGCCAAGATGTAAAGTGCCACTAAGGTAGCGGAAAATCCTCTTGACAGCCTGCCAATGCTTAGACCCTGGGCTATGCATAAATCTGCTGACCTGTGAGAATGCAAACTGAATATCCGGCCTCGTGTTGCATACATAAATGAGGCAGCCAACAGCAGTTTGGTAAAGAGTGACATCAGCAGGATCACCAGCATCATGTAGAGTCAACTTCAAACCTGTTTCCATTGGAGTGGCAATAGGTTTGCAATCCTCAATCCAAACTTACATAGCAATGTCTCTATGTAACTTTTCTGACACAAGGCAATACCACCATCACACTGCTTAAACTGTATACCCAAATAATGATGCAACAGCCCCAAATCTTTCATCTTGAAAGTAGCATTCAAATCAGCCTTAAATTCAGCAATATGTCTCTCATTTGGTCCAGTGATCAGCAAATCATCAACATAAAGAACCATAATGAGAAGTACATCACCCTCACGCTTTACATACAATGTGCTTTCTGTTGGACTATTACGAAAGCCTTGTTTGACCAAATGAGTGTCAGCTTCTCATACCAAGCACGAGGAGATTGCTTCAACCCATACAAAGCCTTGTTACATTTGCACACTTTGTCCTCTTGTCCTTTTATGACAAAACCGCGAGGCTGCGTTACATAAACTTCCTCAAATATGTCACCATTCAAGAAAGCAGTAACAATGTCTGATTGATGTACATCCCAACCAAAATGAGCTGCCGATGCACATAGAAAACGCACAGTAGTCATACGACAAGTGGGAGCAAAAGCCTCTTCATAATCTATGCCTTTTTGCTGTGCATAACCCTTTGCAACAAGTTGAGCCTTATGGCGATCGATCTCACCATCCGGCTTGCGTTTCAACTTGTAAACCCATTTCGTACCAATGGCCTTTTTGCCAGGAGGCAAATCACATAAAGTCCATGTGTCATTTTCTATAAGTGCATCATATTCTGATTGCATGACAGCCATCCAATTTTCTGAATTTGGTGCTTCATCAAAATTCAAAGGCTCCTCAACATCATGTAAGCTAGACACAGCCAAAGCATAACAATCTGATGCATAAGATGCATGGCGAGAGCCTGAACGAGTACGACTAGACAAAGGTGCATCCAATTTACTGTCACGCAAAGTGTGCACCAGCCATTTTGGCATACCTCTAGCTTGCTCATTTTCAGCCCTTTCCTCATAAAGTACATCATGTACATCTGCATCAGTAATAGGTTGATCTAAAACATTTTCAGAAACCCCATAGGCTGTACATTTGCCTCATTGGAACTTACATTCATATTTCCACCACTGAAAAGAGGCAACAAAGTGTCATAAATGTCTTGTGAGCTTACATTACTGTCTCTGGTACACGACAGCAAGGGCTGAACAGAATCTTCCACAAACACTACATCCCGTGAAACCAGAATACGTTTTGTTTGCGGATGATACAACCTGTAACCTTTTCTTTCAGCACTATAACCAACAAAAATACATTTGACATCCTTATCATCCAATTTTTTGCGTTGCACTTGTGGCACCAAAGCATATGCCAAACAACCAAAAACACGCATGTGCTCAATAGAAGGCTTTCTATCATGCCATGCTTCATATGGAGTAATAGACTGCAAAGCTTTCGTAGGACACCTGTTAAGTACATAAGTGGCACACATAATGGTCTCAAGCCAAAAAGAATGCGGCAAAGCTTGACTTTTGACCATACATCGTGCCATTTCCGTCAGTGACCTATTTTTCCTCTCAGCAACACCATTTTGCTGAGGTGTATAAGGCACTCTACATTGGTGTTTTATCCCACGAATAGCCAGAAATGCATTAAATTCATGAGACATATACTCCCCCCCTCGATCGGAACGGAGGGTGCCCTTAGTACATTTCGAGACATTTTCAGCCATAGCCAGAAATTGTTTGAAGCACATAAAAACTTCGGACTTCGCTTTAAGCGGAAATACCCATGCATGCCTGGAGTAATCATCAATGAAAGTCACGAAGTACAGGTAATTGCCCAAGGACGGAGTTTGCATGGGCCCACAAACATCACTATGCACAAGTTGCAACCTGCATGTGGCCCGAACTGAACCATCCTTTGGAAACTTAGAACGCTGCATCTTACCCAAAATACAGCCTTCCCAAACATGTTTGACAGGTGCTTCAAGAGGTGGCAAAGAAGCAACCATATCAGATTTCTGCAAACGCAGCAAACTGGCAAAATTTAGATGACCAAAATGTGCATGCCAGAGTTTTGCATCTGAAATAGCCCTTGAATATGCAACAACATTTGCATAATTTTGTCCACACTTGTCATACAAAGTGAGCTTATACAGCCCACGGCACAAAAGCCCAGCTGCAACAATTTCATCACCAAAACTGAGATCATGAACTGTACATGTGTCATCCACAAATTTGACTACAAGTCCAAGTCTAGCAAGTGCGGATACAGACAAGAGATTCTTCTTGATCCCAGGTACATAAAGTGCATCAACAAGTGTGAAGGAATTGCCATTAGCAGCAGTGAGCACAATCTTTCCAACTCCTTAAACTGGATAAGAGGCACTGTTGGCACAAGTGACTGAATTCCCATGAGGGACAGACTCGAGAGAGGTAAACAATTCACGATGTGAGGTAATGTGCTTTGTAGCACCACTGTCGAAATACCACACATGTGAATTTGCAGCAACTGACAAGCATGCATCATGGACATCAGGATTGTAAGTGCACTCTGCACTAAACGCCCATTCTGCATCAACATCAGCAACACAGTCTCCTTTCAGAGAAGACTCAAAAATGGCTGCATTTGTAGTGGAACCAGCATTTGCAGTGGAACCACCCCCTTTCTTTTTAGGCTCTTTGGCCTTCAACTTTGGACACGACTTGATCAAGTGATCATTGGCAACGCATCTTCTTTTTGCCCTTATCACCAGAATTTCCAGACGAAGTGCTGCCAGCAGAAGCATTAGGAACAAAATTTTTGCCACTCGCAGCAGAATCATAAGAAGTGGCTGCATTACTATTACCACCCTTTCTTTGGGAAGCAATAAAAGCCTGTTCAACTGCACGCTGCTTAGTCCTGTTTTTTCTGGAAAGTGACTCTTGCAACAGCAATGTGCATAATGCATCAAACTTGACAACTTCAGGATTTCCTTGGGTCATAAGTCTCCAAGTACTAGCAAAAGTCTGGTAGGAATCTCGTAAGGCATCAAGAACAGTCTGCACAAGGGAACTATCTGAAATGACTTCACCTGCAGAAATAAGCTGCTCATTGATATCCTTGACACTAGCAAGGAAAGTGTCTATATCATCTTTCTCATGCATAATCTTCGACTCCAGCTCTTTACGCAGCAAAGCAATTTTAGCCTCATTGCGGCTTGCATAAAGACCTGCTAAAATATCCCAAGCCTGTTTTGCAGATTTTGCTGAACGGATGTGAGGAACAATGGTGCACTTCACAGACAACGCAATCAATGCATGAGCCTGCGCATCCTTAACATCCCAATGAGCTTGTTCTGTCGTAGGCAAAACAACTCTAACAGCTGCAATCCTTGCAGCAAGACCTGCAACATCCTCAACATCGCCTACATCCTCAGAACCAGGACGTACATCAATGCCCTACACAATGTTCCAGACACCCTTTGACACAAGAACATGTTGCATCATATAAGCCCACATAGGGTAGTTGTCCCCATCCAACCTGTCCTCAGCAGCAAACATCTTGAACACATCTGTGTTGTTGTTGTCAGCCATGGTAAATGCTGCACGTGATGTGAAAACTGCCCGAAAATAGGAGAAATGGAGCGGGAACAACCTGTGCTATATAGCACAAACCGTAGAAGACTATAAGGCACATGTTATGCATAAAACGACACTAACAGAAATTCTGCACAAAATGACGAAATAGCCTGTGCAGTACTGCCTGTAGTGGAAGCGGAGGCCGAAATGAGCCCAAATCAAAATTCTGAGCAGACCGTGCTCTTCGAGCTCACCCAAAGTATTTGTCGACCTACGAACGCTCACCAAAGCTCACTGAAATCGGAGAAAGTGAGCAGGCGTGTGCTGGAGCAGCTGGCGACTAAGCCCGGGAGGACGTGACCTGCTCTGATACCAATTGTTGGAATTAGGGTTGCAGAGAAACACACACAGTTTGGAGAAGACGAAGGAAGCTCAAGGCACACAATAGAGAGTGTGTTACTTAGTGTGCAATGGAAAGATGGATAGCCCTAGAGTGATGGGCGTATATAGAATGCACGGGGGAAAAAACCTCCTAAAGAGGGGAAAAATGCCCCGGCGGTCCTAGTGTGTTCACACACATCACTACCACATGTATATGGTAACAAAAAGCTCATTGATTTGGTCAAGGTACACACTAATGACAACCCAGCAGATGCTTTGACGAAAGGCGAGCTCGCTCTTACCAATGGTTTCGGATGACCAATCCTATACAGTTTCTCGAGCTTAGTCATAAGCACACATATAAAAGCTCACAATATATCTCTCTCATTTCTTTAATTTTGCTTTTGAACATCTCTGTGTATGCATGTAAGTATGTGTGTGTGTGTGTGTGTGTGTGTGTGTCTATCTTTATATATATATGTCCACAACACACATCATGTACTCTCTGTCTCTCCCATGTTATCATCCCCCACCATCCCCACCTCTCTCTCTCTCTCTCTCTCTCTCTCTCTCTCTCTCTCTCTCTCTCTCTCTCTCTCTCTCTCTCTCTCTCTCTCTCTCTCTCTCTCTCGCCGTTTGTATCACATAGGTCATGTTAGCCCTCTAAAAGGCATTACTATAACTTTTTGTATGTGTGTGTGTGTGTGCGTGTTTGGGGGGGGGGGGGGGGGGGGGGGGGGGGGGGGGGGGAGATATATACTATATATCATACCAATACAATATCATGCCCATAGCCTAGACACATATTCTTACAGAGATAGACTCACCCAACATTTTTGCCTTGGGCTGCACCTTGAGCTTGTACGTGTGATTTTGCCCTTCTTGATGCTCTCTAAGCCACCATGGTGTTGTTTAGGTGCTATGTTTTCTCCCTCCAAAATTTGAGAGTGCAATTCGGTCTCTATTTGTAGCTGCTCATAGCCATTTTTCTAGATATACTCCTTGAGAGATATTGTTGACCTTTTGCAAAAGCACAAAGAAAACTTAGCTAACTTTGTGTGCATGTGTGTGTTGGAAGAGAGAGAGAGAGAGGGGGGGGGGGGGGGGGGGGGGGGGGGGGGAGGAGAAGGGTTTGGTACTCCCAAAACTAATAGAGGCTAGTCAGTACTCTAGTAGCGAATCTCTATTGTCCTTTTCCTTCAATTGTCCTCAGGTGCACCAACACTATTGCCTTGTTGGCCCTTTCCTTGCAAGTGTAATAGCACCAACTTGAGCAGTTGCCCAAGCACTTTGATGTTCAGATGTTCAGTTGTGTCTCATTGTAATTGCAAGAAGAGCTTCATCTTATACTATCTGCGTTTTGCTTTGAAAGACACCTTAGCTCTTAAAGATTGCAGTTACGCCTCCAAATCAACCTCAATCTCAACCACCAATATGCTCCTTGCATACATTGGCCACAAGTTTGTATTCAACTTTATGGTGAAGCTGACATGTGCAAGCATGGGTGATTGCATTTGGAGAAGGGCCCTCATTTTTGCATTCGATGAAAATAACCTAGAGATGCTTTGCCTAGCCCAAGTTACAGATTTTATCCAATAAGTGACATCTAAGAAGCAACATCCTGAACCAAACCTCATTCGGAGAAAAGCCCTAAATTTTCATTCGAAAAATATCCCAATGCTTCTTGACGTTGTAGGCTTGCTCCTATCAGGGTTCCTATTTGTGGTAGCCTCACGTCGTATCCTTTGAAAACAATTGAGATTTCTTTTTTTTCATGTCCATGTTGACAACTTGCAGCCAAGTGTCAAGCCTAAAAAAGGCTTGCCATAGTAGTAGAGTAAGTAGATGCTTGGTAGTTGTTGGTCGAATTGAGAGCTTATGATGGCATAAGCTATCTCATTGTGAAAACTTACAACATCGTAATGACTTCATTGAGAAAACCGATGGGTAATCTTTCAAACCCACAAATGCATAGAAGAGTGTCACACCATGCATAGCGACACTTGGGGATTCATACATTAAATTATAATCTCAGGTGGAGCAATAGACATGTGCTTAAGGATCTTAGAAAATTCACAATAACTTTATGCCCTTTATATGTGCTCATGGAGTGTCACCTTCAAAGACTATTTTGTCATTATCCAAGGAGAGATTACCACATAAAGAAACCTTTGATTGTGTGCATTATGGATCATGCCCTAATATACATTCCTATACCAAGTCTCAAAAAAAGGTAGGGCTTCTTTATCCAAATCCTAGTCAAATCAAAATATGGCCATCTCAAATTTTTGCAAGCAAGATTTAAGGTTGGCTCAAATTTTGAGGATTTTAGTTGAAAAGTTCCACCTTCTTAGAATGGGGTGAAAGATAGCCAAAGTCGGCTCCATAAAATCATTTTCCCAAGCCCTATCCTATACACAGGTGAGAGTAAGAGGTCTTAGGTTCAAATTTCATCGTTAGATCTTTGAGATCTCTTAGGGCTCTCTCTCTCTCTCTCTCTCTCTCTCTCTCTCTCTCTCTCTCTCTCTCTCTCTCTCTCTCTCGGATGACAGACTCAGTAAATGTTGCTTGCTTGTTTGCTCGTGTCCAGCTTGATAATTTGCATTGGTGCTACTTTACTAACGCTCTTTGTTCCCTACCCACCACCTCATAGTTGCACATGTCAACACTGAAATAGAGAACATACCTTTCTCTTGTGTTGTAGCCTCACCCCAACACTTTGGAGCCCTTCTTGAAGCGATTTTCTTCAAAGCACACCACCATTATCCTAGGCTGCTTCAATAAGTGTCATAATAATCAATATCTAATTCTCCTAAATGATTTTCTCATATTAAACTGATCATTTAATGTGGGGAAGGCCAGGGGAGAAAAAGTTAGAATATTGGTTAAGCTAGCAGACCGGCCACAGTAGGGATCCAAAGGAGGGAAAATAGGGATCCAAAGGGGGGGCCATCTGCAAAAGAGACATGTGCAACAATGGGCTAAAAAGACCCTAAGGTTCAGCCCATTAAGACTTCCAAAATGCTAAGGTTCCAAAATTCAAAGGTTGTGTCCAAAGGTCAACCCTAGGGAAAATTGGATGCTTTGTGTGCGCCCTAAAAGTCTTTGCACATCCCTACATGGGAGGGGGCGAGCCCTAAAGGTAGGGGATGAGAGAGAAAGCCACACACACACACACAGGCTCCCTTTACACAAAGGGAATGAGGGACACATGTCAGCTCCCTAGGCCAGATGCCCACAAGGTGTGCCCAATTTCTATTGGATGACCCTTGAAGTGGACCAATGAAAATTAAGCTAGAGTAAATCTAGTTTAATTAATTTAAAAAACATTTAATAAAAGAAACCAATGAGAATTAAGTCTCCTAGAAGACTATTGGGCAGTCTCCCAAGGGGTCCAATGAGCATTCAGGAGCCCCATGGCTTGCCTGATTCCTATTGGCCAGGAGGCAAAGGGGTCCAATGAGAGTTTAGTTTAATTATTTAATTACCTAAAGCTCTCACAAAAGGGGAAAGGGGGACACATGTCAGAAGGCTATCACTTATGCTGCTTAATTGTAATTGGCTTGACTTGGGGAGGGCCAATGAGGCTTCAGGAAGAGCATTTAGCAAGAGGGCTCGCCCAAGAGAGAGAGGGGGCTGATTTTTGCAAGGCATTATCACACACACACTCACACAAGCTCATGTGTGAAGAAAGAGAAGACTATCTCTTCCCAAGCTTTAATGGAGAACTCATCACCTACTCCAAGCTTGTGAGATAGAAGACTACATCAACACTCTCTTGGCATGTGGATGCAAATCCAACCAAGAGCCAAGCTTCAATGCATGCTCATCTCCTCTACCAAGCTAATTACTAAGCTAAGCTATGCTACATATGAGTGATTATGTGAGGAGATGTACAACTTTCTCGTAAGATACTCCTTCTTCCTCTCAATCTACTCTCATACCCTGCTAGCTCTCACCATCTTCGAAGGTGTGTGAGGCCTTGGGTCTGAGAACGGGGATAATTCAAGTTGTGTTTGTTTAGTGTTTTGCTTAGTGCATGAAGTTTCCATCTTCATTGCACTAGCTAGTCTTGAAGGAACACAAAGAATTGTATTGTACAATGTCTCTCTTGATGGGAGAAACCATAATACAAAGCCTTTTGGAGGGGGGACCCGCTCCATTAAAATCCGGTCCTCAACTGTTGTCAATAGCTTAATTGCTCTCTCTTTTGAAAGTATTGTCGATGCTATCTAACTAGGTGTTATGCTTTTTGTTGCTCTCTCCACCCAATCACTCTTGTAATTCTCATTAGGAATCTATTCTAATGAAATGCCCACTATGTTCATGCTAATTTCCGCTACACATAAGTTATTAGGCCATTAAATGTTACATTGGTATCAGAGCTCAAGGTTTCTCTTTTCTTGCTCAAGAAGGGAGGTCCTCAAGCTAGCTACAAATGGTTGGTATTATTAATTTCCTGTGAGTAAGTAGAATAGGGATTTTTGAGCCTTGCAGTGCGCCTGTCTTCGTGCAGTTAACGGGGCATCACCGTCGAGAGCTATGGTCTTAATAGTGGAGTCCTACGGGGCTTGCCTACGTTAACCACTATTGAGCTATTAGAAGCTTGACAGGAGCCGGTGCTGTTTTGGTGTCGAAAGACCCTCTCTTCTATTCCTTGCAATTAATGGTATTCGAGTCGCGGGTACAGTAGCTTGAGTGCTTTTTCTAAAGGGGTAAAGAGGAGTAGCAACTAGGGCTTGAAGTGCCAAAGTACACCTAAAAATTTTACACCTAAAAGTTGTTAGAATGGCTGACAATAGTAAAGAGAGTGAAATTAATGTTGATAACTTTGATTTTGCTCATGAGCAAGCTACTAATGATGCTTCAATGCTTGTTAACTATCTTGTTTCTAGGCTTCAACAAGCCATGGGCAATCCATCTCTCCAAAGTGAAGTGCAACGGCAGCTCCATGCTCACGGGATTCTCCAAGCTCATCACCATGACGAGAGAACACCTAGGAAGCCTCCTTGTGAGACTACCAAAAGAGGTCTCTCTCCAATTCGGGAAGAAGAAGAGAATCCATATGAAGGGCTCAAGAATTTACTTCTTGATGATGCATCTCCTTCCAAAAGGAGAACTCAAGAGCCTCCACCGAAGGAACGAGAAAGAAGCGAGTCTCCCGCCACCTCGGCGGAGATGGCTCCACGAAGACGGCGGGCTAAACTCTCTCCATCACCACCAAAGCGGAGAAGACCATCACACTCTTCTCCACGCCATAATTCAAAGAGGGATGATAAAAAGCAAGAGAAGAAAAAGGCGAGAAAGAGGACACCCTCTTCTCCATCTTCTTCATCCTCTTCCTCTTATGAAAGCTATGGTGAAGACGACAAAGATCAAGACAAGAAAAAGGCGAGAAAGAGGTCACCCTCTTCTCCACCTTCTTCAAATTCTTCACCTTCTGAAGAAAGTGATGGTGCAACCTTTGAACCATCAAAAAGAAGAGGTCATAGGAAATCCTATGCCGCATGGAAGAGGTCGTCCAAGTTGAATAAATTCAAAGAGGGAGGGAAGAGCATCTCTTTCCTTACCTATGATGGTACCTTTGGTGCTACGGACAAAGTATTGGCCTTTATCCAACAATTCGATGCGGCGTTTGGAGATGAGGGCTTCACGGAGTCCTCTAAGCTACGCCATGTAGCTATGCACTTTCAAAAGTCCGCCAGACAATGGTGGTCTAGCCTATGAGCCAACGGTGAAGCTCCACGAACATGGAAAGCTTTAAGAGCTTCCATTATGAAGTAGTTTTTGGCCACAGATGCCAAAGACAAAGTACTCACCGAATGGCGAAGCTTAAAGCTCTCTCCCCATGAATCTATCCACAAATTTTGGGACCTACAACTAAAAGACACTGTCTTCAAAAAGTTGGATTTTGGAGAGCAAAAGCAACAATTTTGTGCGGGCTTAACCGAAGAAATGGCGGAGTATGTCAACTCCCAAAGATCACGTACCATATCGGCGGTAATACACCACACTATGGTCGCCTCTCGAATCAATTTCCAAACGGGGGCAAAAAGAAATAATAAGCCCCCGGAAAATAAGGGTTCCAATGAGCCTAAGGGGAAGGACAATGTCCAAAAGTCTCCTAAGGGCAACTCCAACAAAGCTAAAGAGAAGGGAGTTTACAAAGGTAAGAATAAACTCTCTCCTGAAGAGCTTGAGCGTTATCGTAAGGATAACCAATGTTTCAAGTGCGGCGAACGAGGGCATGTGTACCGCGCTTGTCCCTAAAAGAACAACCGCCAAGATCCTCCTAGAGCTTCCTTGGTTGAAATCCAAGAGGAGGAGACTCACCAAACTCACCACAAAGGATCTCCTCTATGCCATGCTTGGGGAAAGGTAAGAGAACATGATGCTTTTATTCTCTTTGACCCTGGTTCTACTCACAATTTTATATCTATAGTGTTGGCCACCAAGCTAGGAATACAATCCTACGAGATGGGAGATGTCCTACCCGCAGACAGTGCCTTCAAGGGGCAAGAAGCTTCAGTCACTCCCTTAATCGGGAAATTGAGGCTTCATGTCCAAGGCTATGTGGACAAAGAGGACTTCTTTATCTCTCCTCTCAAGCATGAGGATGTAATCCTAGGGGCACCATGGTTTGACCGCCTGGCTGCCGATGTTAAATTTCCTGAAAGGAGAATCTCCTTTAAGTTCAGGGAAAAAGACATGTATATAGATGCTAAGGAAATGGGTAACACCATCCCCATTGTACATACACCAGCTTTCAACAAGTCAATAAAGAGCTCTATTTTCGTGTACATGATTTTTGTTAAAGACTTTCAAAATGAACCTAATGCTTTAGCAAAAGAAAATAAAAGCAACCAAAAGGAATTAGAGTTATCCAATTTTCTCAAGGGGTTTCAAGATGTTTTTATTGACGACATCCCTTGTGAGCTACCTCCTAAACGAGGTAATGATGACCATGCAATTGAACTTCTTCCAGGAAGTTCACCGCCTAATAAACCTCCTTATAGAGTTTCTCAAGCTCAACAAGAGGAGATTATGTGGCAAGTGCATGAGTTAGTTGAGAAGGGTATGGTTAGGCCAAGCTCATCTCCATTTTGCTCACCTGTGCTATTAGTGCAAAAGAAAGACGGCACATATCGTATGTGTGTCGACTATAGAGCACTAAATAGGATCACTATCAAGAATAGGTTTCCCATTCCACGAGTAGAAGACCTATTTGATAAGCTACAAGGATCGACCTACTTCAGTAGGGTTGACCTAAAAAGTGGCTATCATCAAATAAGGATAGTTGATCAAGACATTGTAAAGACCGCATTTCGTACTACATTTGGTCTTTACGAATACATTGTCATGCCTTTTGGCTTGACCAATGCACCAACCACATTCAACCGCTTGATGGAGAACCTGTTCAGGCCTCATAGAACCTTCACTGGAGTGTTCTTTGATGATATTATCATCTACTCTAATTCATTGGAGGAACACAAGCAACACCTCCAGGTAATATTTCAAGTTTTAAGAGAGAATAAACTTTATGTTAATCGAAAGAAAAGTGAATTTTTCTTGCAAGAGATTGAGTATTTAGGTCACATTATCTCTCAAGATGGCATCCAAATGGATCCATCCAAGTTAGAGGTAATAAAAGGATGGCCTAAACCAAGGAATCTGCATGAACTGAAAAGCTTCATAGGTATGTGTGCATACTATAGACGCTTCATAGAAAAGTTCTCACAAATTGCGGGACCATTACATGACCTAACAAAGAAAAGCGTTAGGTATACATGGTCTATTAAGGAGAACAATGCTTTCGAAAAGCTTAAAGAAAAGCCTATCTCTCAACCTGTGCTTACACTACCGGATCTCTCAAAACCATTTGAGGTCCAATGCGATGCTTGTGGTGATTGCCTTGGAGCTGTTTTGCTCCAAGAAGGGCATGCATAGGCTATGAGAGTCGAAGGCTCGACCCTGATGAGCAAGCTCTAGGCATATACGAAAAAGAACTCCTTGCAGTTCTACATGCCTTAGACTCATGGAAGCACTATTTATTGGGGACTCCTTTCATTCTGCGAACGGATCACCAAAGTCTTAAGTACTTCATGACACAGACCAAGCTCTCCGACAAACAAATGAGGTGGGCAAATTTCCTTTCGCAATTTCATTTTCATATTGCTCACATTGCTGGCAAGCATAATCAAGTAGCTGATGCACTCTCAAGACGGTCGAGAGTGAATGCGGTTTCCATAGCAACTCACAATGATCTACCTTCAATGATAGATGAGTATGCTATTGATCCCGATTTTAGAGATGTGATTTCAGCCCTTGCATTAGGGAAGAACGAAGAACCATTTACTTTACAAGATGGTTATCTTCTCTATGGCAATAGACTATGCGTTACTAACTCACTACGTGAGAAAGTAATGTATGAATCTCATGCTCCACCTTATGCGGGGCATAGAGGGATTCAGTCTACCTTAAAGGGAATTGAAACATATTTCTATTGGCCTACCATGAAAGTGAGCATACAAGAGTATGTTTCCAAATGTGTGGTATGCCAAAAGACAAAATTTGATAGAGGGAAGCAACTTGGATTGCTTCAACCCTTGCCAATCCCTAATTCACCATGGGAGAGCATATCCATGGATTTTATCTTTGGATTGCCTAAGTCTATCCATGGGAATACGGGAATATGGATGATAGTAGACAGGTTTAGTAAACAAGCTCATTTTATACCTGTCAAAAAGACTATCAAAGCCCATCAAATGGCAACCCTCTGTATTTCACAAATTTTCAAGTACCATGGCTTGCCCGTGTCCATAGTGTCGGATAGAGATCCTAGAATGACCAGTAATTTCTGGGAGGGTCTCTTTGAGAATTTAGGAACAAGGCTAAACTTCTCTTCGGCCTATCATCCACAAACTGATGGCCAAAGTGAAATAGCTAACCTAACCATTCTCGATCTACTAAAAGCCTATGTAACGGAAGTAGATCAAAGATCCCAATGGGAGAAGTACTTACCCTTAGTGGAGTATGCTTACAATAACACTGTACATACTTCCATAGGAAAAGCACCTTTCGAGGTAATTGAGGGAAAATAAAAAAGTCCCTTGCTACTTAAGGTACATGGGAAGATCTTCGCTGCAGATGAGTATAGCCGAGACCTACAAGAATCTTTCCAAAAGATTAAGGATGCTATCTCTATCTCACAGCAAAGGCAAAAGGCTGCTGCTGACAAGCACAAAAGAGCCCAAGCCTTTAAAGAAAACGATTGGGTCTTGTTAAATTTTCCCAAGGCTCGATTAAGGCACACAACGGGCAAGAATCGTACGGGTCACCCAAAGTACTATGCTAAACTAGCAAAAAGGTACTATGGTCCCTTTCAGATTCTTAGGCCAATCAATGAGATGGGCTATCAACTCAAGTTGCCCAATCATTGGCTCATACACAATGCTTTTCATGTGAGCCTATTAAAGCCTTACAAAGGAGAGCCACCTCAAGAACCAACTATTGAAGACCCACCGGAGATCGAGGACCAAGAAGAGGTGCTGCAGCCCGAGTCCATTCTCCGACATGAAGACAAGGTACTAAGAGGCGGTAAGACTATCCGACGATATCTTATTAAGTTTAAGAATTATCCTTTTGAAGATGCTAGATGGATGCAAGGCATACAATTAAAGGATAACCTAAACCTTGTCAATGCTTACAATGCTTCCCAAGAGTAAGCAAATGTACAAAATGTTAAAAATGAACAAAATTTTTGTCTTATAAGACTCTCTTTTTCTTTATTTGTGCACAAAAATGAAGTAGTATGCATGCTTAGATCAAGTTTGCGGAGACGACGTCTCCCAAACACCAAGTAGAGCTTGTCACTCTACTATGGAAGACTGATAGGACTAATGTGCAGACATGCTTGCGGCAACCTCAGGCTCTCAAGCGCCAAATGGACTAGTTATCCATTGTGGAATGATGTCGTAGGGTAACATAGGGATCCTCTACCCGCTAAGAAAAGGACTCATGAACATGCTTTATCTTCTCTACACCATAGTCGAGGACGACCATGATTTCAAGAGAGAGGTAATGTCATAATAATCAATATCTAATTCTCCTAAATGATTTTCTCATATTAAACTGATCATTTAATGTGGGGAAGGCTAGGGGAGAAAAAGTTAGAATATTGGTTAAGCTAGCAGACCGGCCACAGTAGGGATCCAAAGGAGGGAAAATAGGGATCCAAAGGGGGGGCCATCTACAAAAGAGACATGTGCAACAATGGGCTAAAAAGACCCTAAGGTTCAGCCCATTAAGACTTCCAAAATGCTAAGGTTCCAAAATTCAAAGGTTGTGTCCAAAAGTCAACCCTAGGGAAAATTGGATGCTTTGTGTGTGCCCTAAAAGTCTTTGCACATCCCTACATGGGAGGGGGCGAGCCCTAAAGGTAGGGGATGAGAGAGAAAGCCACACACACACACACACACACACATGCTCCCTTTACACAAAGGGAATGAGGGACACATGTCAGCTCCCTAGGCCAGATGCCCACAAGGTGTGCCCAATTTCTATTGGATGACCCTTGAAGTGGACCAATGAAAATTAAGCTAGAGTAAATCTAGTTTAATTAATTTAAAAAACATTTAATAAAAGAAACCAATGAGAATTAAGTCTCCTAAAAGACTATTGGGCAGTCTCCCAAGGGGTCCAATGAGCATTCAGGAGCCCCATGGCTTGCTTGATTCCTATTGGCCAGGAGGCAAAGGGGTCCAATGAGAGTTTAGTTTAATTATTTAATTACCTAAAGCTCTCACAAAAGGGGAAAGGGGGACACATGTCAGAAGGCTATCACTTATGCTGCTTAATTGTAATTGGCTTGACTTGGGGAGGGCCAATGAGGCTTCAGGAAGAGCATTTAGCAAGAGGGCTCGCCCAAGAGAGAGAGGGGGCTGATTTTTGCAAGGCATTATCACACACACACTCACACAAGCTCATGTGTGAAGAAAGAGAAGACTATCTCTTCCCAAGCTTTAATGGAGAACTCATCACCTACTCCAAGCTTGTGAGATAGAAGACTACATCAACACTCTCTTGGCATGTGGATGCAAATCCAACCAAGAGCCAAGCTTCAATGCATGCTCATCTCCTCTACCAAGCTAATTACTAAGCTAAGCTATGCTACATATGAGTGATTATGTGAGGAGATGTACAACTTTCTCGTAAGATACTCCTTCTTCCTCTCAATCTACTCTCATACCCTGCTAGCTCTCACCATCTTCGAAGGTGTGTGAGGCCTTGGGTCTGAGAACGGGGATAATTCAAGTTGTGTTTGTTTAGTGTTTTGCTTAGTGCATGAAGTTTCCATCTTCATTGCACTAGCTAGTCTTGAAGGAACACAAAGAATTGTATTGTACAATGTCTCTCTTGATGGGAGAAACCATAATACAAAGCCTTTTGGAGGGGGGACCGGCTCCATGAAAATCCGGTCCTCAACTGTTGTCAATAGCTTAATTGCTCTCTCTTTTGAAAGTATTGTCGATGCTATCTAACTAGGTGTTATGCTTTTTGTTGCTCTCTCCACCCAAGCACTCTTGTAATTCTCATTAGGAATCTATTCTAATGAAATGCCCACTATGTTCATGCTAATTTCCGCTACACATAAGTTATTAGGCCATTAAATGTTACACTAAGCATTCTCACCCTGTAAAACGTACTTTAAGGTGCAATTTTGACACATTCAAGAGCAAAAATAGATAAATCCTACAAATTTTGTTATTGTTCTGAGTAGTGTCAACCACCTTGAGTTGTATACTCCTTGACATCAAGAGTTTCTACTCTTTTAGTCTCCTCTCTCTTCCTTGCTTAGCTTTGCGCCCGGTTTTGGATAGCCAACTACAACTATATATCCACCCTGCCTTCTAGATTGATGGGGATGGGATCATGCTAGCTAGGGTGGATGAAAGATAAACAGCAAGTGAGTGTGTGTTGGCTAGATTATTACTCAAGTGAATTAGGTTCCAAGATAAATTAACTTGGACTCATAAACACGATCTTGAGTATTTGCTAAGCCATCACAAGCTCACCATAAAGAAGGGAGATGTAATGCAAAATAGACTTGTGTTTATTCATTCATGGAAGGAGCTTTAAGTAGCTCTACAACCTTGCACCAATGCATGTGGGATAATTCCATCTTTCCTCTCTTTGACCCTACTCTAGTACTCTAGGACAAAGCTTACACTTTATGATCCTCTCCTTGAGGTTTGGACTAGGAAGAAGTTGAAGAAACTCTGGCACACTCCAATCCAGGAGAAAAAAATAACATCTCCAATCCTGGAGATCCCCAATCCAAGGGACAAACTATCTCTAATCCAAGAGACTCTCAACACCTCCCCTCAAACAAATATATAAAATTGAGACCAAGCTAGTCCAAGCTATCTCTAAAGAAAATACAATTGAAGGGGAAATGCCAAAACAAAAGCTAGAGAATGTCGCCGTAGACTAGAAGGCTATTGTCCCTTCTTCTTCAGTCTTCTTTTGCCAAATACACTTTTGGCCTTGGATTTTTGCTGGTGCTGCCTCTGTCATTTTTGAAACACTTGGAAGGAAGGTGACCCTACTTCCCGCAAATTCTGCAAGTCTTTGATGCTAGATAGTCCTTGCTATGTGCCCTTCTTTGCTGCACTTGAAACAAGTTTTGTTACTAGAGCTAACTATAAAAGCTCCTCCCCGTGAAGTAGCATTCCTCCCTTGCTTCTTCTCCTCAGACATTAAAGAGTTGATGACATCTTGAAAATATGGATTTGGATCCTTCTCTTCAATGATGGTCATGATTTGGTCAAAGCTAGGTGGTAAGGTTGCTAGAAGAAATGCAATTTTGTCCTCCTCTGGTACAACACTGTTTACATAAACTAGTTGTGTGGTCATGCTTTTGAGGTGATTGACCAAGCTTGCAATATCTTTGTTATGTTCCATTTGTAATTTGTATAAACCTTTCTTTAAGCTCACTATGCTCTTATTTTTCTTAGCTCCAAAGTTCTTTTCAAGTGCTTCCCATGCAGCTGATGAGGTATCACAATCATCAGTAAAGTGTACATAATTGTCATGTAGTGCAGTGATTATGATTCCTAATGCCTGCTCGTCCTTGGCTTGATTTTGTGCACTCATAGCTCGTGTTAGTACTTGTGTACCAGTAGTGAATGTAGGATCAATGAGCGTTGAGCGTTGGCTTGACTATTCCCCACAATTGCTTTTTCATTAAGTAGCCTTTCAACTTGGTTTGCCAAGTATAAAAGCCCTCCTTGTTAAATTTCCCAAGCCCTTTCTCTTCCATTGCCTTGATAGAGGGGTCTTAGCTTAGGAGACTCTCCTAGCTAGTGTCTACCTCTTTACATGAGCACGAATACCCCTTGGGAGATAGAAAATTTGTCTAGAGGCAGACATCACTTATATTTTTAGAGGTCAGTACCAAGCGAATAGGGGCATAGGAAAGAGTTTGCCTTCCCATATTCGCTCGGTAGTCACCTCAGAAAATAGTAATAGCAGACATGACTTATATTTTCTGAGGTCAGTACCAAGCGAATAGGTGCATATGAAAGAGTTTGCCTTGCCTTATTCGCTCGGTAGTGACCTCAAAAAATAGTAATAGCCGACATCACTTACATTTTCAGAGGTCAGTACCAAGCAAATAGGTGCATAGGAAAGAGTTTGCCTTGCCTTATTTGCTCGGTAGTGACCTCAGAAAATAGTAATAGCAGACATGACTTATATTTTTTGAGGTCACTACCAAGCGAATACGTGCATAGGAAAGAGTTTGCCTTGCCTTATTCGCTCGGTAGTGACCTCAGAATATAGTAATAGTAGACATCACTTACATTTTCAGAGGTCAGTACCAAGCGAACAGGTTTGCATCCTCTGCAACAAAATACCTTATTTGCTTGGTAGTGACCTCAGAATAGTGTACAAGCAAGCGAACAGGTTTGCATCCCCTGCAACAAAATACCAATGTGAAGGAGACGTTTAAATCCATGCAGTCCTAACTGTCATGTCGTTCCCTCCCATCACCTCCCCTAATCTCGGGGGATGGTACCATTGATTCTCTCTCCCACGTCCACCTCTCATGAAACCGCATGGCGGTACCACCCCTCACAGACCACTCACTCTTAAGCTAGAACCCAGGCTCTGCTTTTTAGGCATGTCCATCTAGTCTACTTAACCAACAATTGTTTCAGAACCTCCCTCAGGGTTTCGCAGAACAACTACAAGAAGCTTAGGATAGTGGTGATGCCTTTCCAAGGTATACTCCCGCAGCGCCAGTAGCACCGCATCCGGGCCCTCCTCATGAGGTCCCTCCTTGGCCATCCCCCGATGTTACCCTTAATGTTCTCGATCGACACAGCCCGAGATTGGCTGCTGTCAACACTGGAGTCAATTCTCAAGGTAAGCCGCTGGTAATTCTTTGCTTTCTGCTCCCAATTTCCAAGCTCCTAGTTTGAAGAGGTTATTTGCTAAATGCTCTGTGCAGGATGCTAGCCTGAAGCTGCAGCAAATGCTGATCGTCAAGCACAGGGTCTCAATCCTTAAAGACTCTCTGGAAGCAAGAAGGCCTGAAGACATGCAGCGATTGCTCGCCGAGAATGGCTCTGTAGAGGCTATCTTTAATTGGCTACAGGAGATGAAGGATGAAGTGCTTGAGCTAGCCAGTAAATATGAGGAAGCCATTAACTTTGCCAACAGGCTTCAGGAAGAGATAGTCTGGCTGTGAAGGAAAAGGACTACATGGTTATTGCAAACCCTAAACCCCCGGAAATTAGTAGGCCACTCTTTGTAAAGTCTGAAGTGTTTTCTAACTCAAACCCGGTGTTAAGTTGTAATTTTGTTTCTTTCTTATAAATTCAAAACGCGTATTTGGAAAAAAAAGAAACCCTAAATCCGCAACAAATAGGATTTACCTTCCCCTTATTTGCTTAGTATTGACCTCTGTACTAGAAAACATCACTTAACTTTTCTTTTGGTCAGTACCAAGCGAACAGGGGCATCGAACTAAGTGACCTTCCCTTATTCGCTTGGTACTGACCAAGGACGATGGTCAGTACCAAGCGAACAGGTGTAGCAAGTAGGGTTTAACTTTCCTTATTCGCCTGGTACTGACTACAAAAAATACAAGTGCACAGAAGGGTAGTAAGTAGCATACCGATTCACTGTGTGTAGAGTTCCGCATCACTGAAGCACTGCAAAACAAGAGTAAGAGAAGGAGGATGCGCGAGAGTAAGAGGTGATGGAGTTTGCTTACCGCGTAGCATCGATGGGGGTAGAGTTAATTAGAATGATGCGCATTAGAGGACGCAAAAAGAGGTAGAATAGTTGAAACTTGAGATGTTTGGCGGGGGTACTGCCTCAACTTAGAATGCTTACCTCGGGGAGGGTGACAACTTCACTTATGCGCGAGATTGTGGTTGGTAAATCGTACAGTGTGCGCTCCTTGCCGCACTGTCGAAGCAAGGGACTTGCCAATACACCGTGTGCGAGCCACAAATGGCTCCAAGCACACAACAAGCCTAAACTAGCAAGATCAAGAGAGCAAAGGGTGTGTCACTCACCGCTCTACGCTCGCCTTCGTGGTGGATTGCTCGCCGCGATGAAGAAGAAGCTGCAGTCGTGCCGCGCTCAACCGCTTCGCGGCCGTGGTGCCTTCGTAATGCTCGATCGCACACACACTTTCCCTCTCTCTCTCTCTCACATACACACACACACACAAGGAGGTGAAGAAGAAGAAGATGGAGTAAGAGCACTCTTCTATTGCACAAATGAGAGAATGAGTGAATTTTAGGTTTAGTTGGCTTTTATATGAGCTCACCCCATTCACACTTGGGCGCCCATGCTTAGCCAACTAATCCCTTGAATGTCCCGGTTAGAGTGCGCCTCTCATCGGCGATCACTCTTACCCTTTTCTTATTGGTCCGACAAGCCCGGTACCTGACTCTACCAAATACATAATACACGTCCGTCGTAGGTGATGGGTGTCCGTGAGCCGTGAGGGTTAACATGCCCCCCTTCCTGATGTAGATTCCGTCCTCGGAAGCTATTTGAGATTAAGCTCGTTCGTCGAGGTGGAAGAGCATTTGAGATGAATGTCCTTAGCCTTCTTCAGTCACTGCAAAATCAAACAACATTGGCACAGTAACTGCATTCTCATAAGTGAGTAAAAAGCATATGCAGTTTTAGGTAGACAAATTGATTGGTAAAAGAATTTCAAACAATTTGTCAGCAATGAACATTAAATTGCAATGTAATCAAATGCATAAACACATGTAAAGGTAAAAAATTAAACAAGTATGGGGTCGCTAATTTGATGGTCGAAAGGCACTAGAGATCGAATATTAATACCATGGGTAAGCTTCTTAATTTTCTCTGGTCAATTAAGTTGTTTAATCGCGAGAGCCAAGTATTCATGTTCGAGGGCTGACTAGAGGCTATATCTAGAAGACCTTGTAGTTAAGCTACCATAAAAGGAATTTCTCATGAAATCATTGCTTGACTGATTACTTTTTCTTTGACCCCCCAAAGTCTTTTCACAGTGATTCAATTTGATGTGTGTGCTTATTTTGTATGCCTTGGGTTTTTTGCTTTTCAAGGAAAAGCGCCCACACTGGGAACCTCTAGGGCTCTAGTACCATAGGCAATACATGTGAGTGAAGTACCAAATCAAGCTGAGATTTCTCTTCCAACTTAAGATTTTACAGTGTGGCACTTTGATTTTTTGTTTGTTCATTTTCAACATTTTAATTTTGTAACTTTGGGGGGTCATATAACACTGATACACCTCCCCAGGCTCATCACACTAGTTAACTCCCTTTATAATACTTAAGCTAAAGGTCAATAGGGTCAAGCCCACTAGAAAGCCCTAGTACATTTCACACAATGCTGCCTAAATCGGATTAAGAACCTAAGTAACCATTGATTATTAGGAAGGCATTCCCCATGGTATTAAGAGAAGATTTCTAACACCTAACTTGGTCAAACTAGTTTGTCAGACTGCTTGATTTTTAAACCTAGACAAGTGATTATGACAAAAAATTACATTGAATTAAATGTTTGATACTAAGCAAATGAGGTGAATATTAGGCTACCAATCACAATTAAAGCAGACAATCATAGATGCAAGAAAGATAAGGGGCAATGCTAATGGACAAGAAACACCTGTTTGTGTCGATGGTCGCGCTTGATTTGAAGAGTGAGTCGAGATAAAGATTCCATGAAGGTCCAAATCCTACCAATAGCAACACGCTCCTGTACACACTAGGAAACAAAAGGAATACCTCCAGGAGGCACATTAGTGGAAAAAGGTACCAACACTTATTGAACACAACAAAAAACATAAGGAACCCTAACCTAATTATTTGCACTCCCTCTAGAGAGTCAAGGGAATAGGATATTGTAGAGGTTGGGGGGAAACCCTAAGGCTAAACCCCTATCCTCGTCGTCGAGATAAACAAAGTCATCATCCATGAGACCATATGTGCCATCCGTGTAGTCGTGTAAATTTTCTTCTTCATCATAGGTGCTTATGTTTACTAAGAAGGTCACTAGACGCCTATAGTTATCTTGGTCAAAAGGGTAGGCTTGTGCAATGGGAGAAACGCTCTCTATTAACAATGGATCAGACCTGGTCAAGAGACGTATCAGCCATTCTAACTCCTCAAAATTCCTCTCACATGCTAGCGTACCTATCAAATCCCATTCACATGCAAGCACTGGAAAGACCATGTGAAATATTTGTGAAAAGTAACGAGGGTACCTCTCACCCAAGGCAGGAGTGGATGACTCTAGTGTACTAGCCATATCTGTACACGCAAATAGATGATGGTTAGAGTGCAAATATTACAAGGGTCGTGTTCTTGTGCATAATTTGTTTTTATGATTTGTGTTATGGCTCTTGCTCTTTTACTTTTTTATCTTGTTTTTGTGAGTATAAGGCTTTATATATACATTCCCTAAGATTGGAGATTAAGGGGTCAGGGGGAAAGGTTGAGAGGGAAGCAAGTGAATAATGGATGTCCACAAACACTCCCCCCTTCCTTGGGTAGATCATACCGTTTGAAATGATGTCGTCACCCTTTGAAACCAATTGTTCCAGTTGGTAATAGGTGAGGATTTTTTCCAGTAGTTTTCTATTACCCTAGGTGCCTCGTCAAGTTGCAAGGGTGGTAAGGTACTCTCCCAGGATCGAACTTGAAGTGTTTCATCAGGTGATTCTTGAACACTGGGAGGTGTGGATTCTTTTGTAGCTTCATGGAGGTCCACTACTATAGATGGAGGCTGTGTAGAAGCTTTTACCTCTATGGATGTATTACATGAGGAGCTAGAAGCTTCAGGGAACTCCCCCCTTCCTGAGCTAGGTGGAATAAATTGGTTTTGCCTTGGAGCCCAAACTAGCTCTGGACTAGGTGTGTAGCATTCTGTGATCTTTCCCTTCCCACGGTCTGCCATTGGATTTAGCGTTACACTATTTGACTCATATGGGTTTGTTTTCGATAGGGAAGGACAAATTTTACGTTTAGGTACCCAAATTTGCTCATTTCCATCATAGTAGCCTTGGGCTTCTAATAGTCGTTTTGGAATCCATCGTGATTTGGTCTTGAATCTCCTAGAGCGCGCTCTTGGTTCTCCAGGGAAATTTTTTCTTGAAATGGATGGGAGGGTTGAGGTAGTTGGAAGTAAGGCCTTGGGGACCCATTGATATGTACTCTTAGGTCGTGCAGGTTGAGTACTTGCAATATTACTGCTTGCTGCAACTACAAGTGTTGAAGTGCTAGGTTCATGGGTAGCCGGCAAAGACGAGTTAACCACCTTGGCTTGTGAATGTTGACTGTCCTTCAACTTTGCTAGAGTTTGCAATGTAGGTGACTTTGCTTGAATGATAGGGGTAAGAGTCGGTGGTCGCGTCGTGGCACTACCAGTATCCCAATCAATAGTGCATTTGGTTGCCAACATCCACGTGCGTCCCAGGTTTACGTTGCCTTCCATAGCTCCCGCGGGCATGACTAGAAACCTCTGCACTTTGCTTCCATTGTCATCGACAATAGGGGTCTGAAGGACTCCAAGAATAGCAGTTTTCTTTTTATTAATGCCCTTGACTTGCATCGTACTCGGGGATAGGGTCGGTTTCCCTAATTGACACCAAACTCCATAGGATAACAAATTTTGTTTAGCTCCCGTATCTAATAAGGCATTGTATAGTACTTTCCCATAAGGGCTATTTAGCTCAATTGGGTATCGTAGGGGTGGATCAGATTCTAATGAGTCGTCATCTGTGTCCTTGAAAAATGCTTGCGTGATTCCCAGATTAGCCTCTCGTTGGCATCTAAGACGTTGTTGTCGTTCTCAAGCCTCAATTCTTGCTTGGATTTTTTTAAGCTCTGTTTGTTCCTTGGCAGCCTTCTTTTGATGGATGGCTTGCAACTCTTCCTGGCTTAGAGGATCATAATATCTTTTGAATTTACTCCCATTAAGGAATCCAATGGTTTCAACTCCATCTAGAGTCTCCACACGAATGGTAACTTGCGGGGTAATTTCACACACTCGATATGGTCCCTTACCAGCGTATTTCAATTTCTTCTTTTCATTACGTACCCCGTACATAAGAACTTTATCACCAACCTTGATGTCTTTATCCTTTAAATGTCTATCAAACCACTTCTTTCTCCTATCCTTCTCCACTAGAGTATTTCGCACAGCTAATTGCCTTTCTTCATCTAGCCTTTCCAGGATATATAATCGCTCCACTGCTTCCATTGGTAGGTATTCGTTGGGCTTTGGCATACACAACCTTTCGCTCCCCCGTGGTATAAGATTTAAAATGTTCAGGAGCCGTATGTAAGTCAGCAAGCTCTTGTCATGACGGAGACCTTTCTTTTAGTTCTGCCTCCTTTTGTTGTTGTGCTAACTCTCGGTTTTGACGTCTTCTTATAGTTCGACTCAATTTCGGCTCTGTAACCTCCAATTGAGCGAGGTCAATGGGTCGCGGGCTGCACCACATGACACTTTGGAGATGTTCACCCCAATTGTCTACTAGCTTTCGATGAGCATCACATGCCCCTAGATAGCTAAGCCATTCTGCAGTAGATCTTTCCTTGTTTATCCTAGCTCTCACATTTTCTCGATATCGTCGTCTCTTATATGACCTTTGTTTCTTGTTAAGGTTTTGATTTTGGTAAATGTTTGAACTCGACTCGCTTGATAGGTCTTCGCTTGTATCTTCTTCACTCTCATATAAATTACCATAGATGGTCGTACTAGACCTTGAGTGTTCAGTTTCTATACTTGGCTCACTCGATGTTTCCTCAGGTTCTGAATCCATTTCTCCCTGAGATTCCATTTCTGATGTGTATTGGCCTGAAGCCTTTGAGGAATCATCGGTTTCACTCTCAGGTAGGTGTGCCTCTTTCTTATCATCGGATGTTACATGCGCTACACCTAACATGTTTACTGGTGCAATGTGTGGTATCTCTTCCCCATCTGGTGTTACCCAGGTTGTTCCTCTAGCTCCCCATGTATCTATAGTTGCCGCTAGGTGTACCCAATCGACATTGTCTGACTCAGCCATTCCGGGTAGGATATCCATATAAGGAGAGTTCTCCCCAATATCCGTGTCTTCGTTACACGTGTAACAATATTGTAATGGAGCTGAGTGAATTGTTGTGTCTGATCGATTATCAATGATGAATTTATTTCCTAGAGGATGCGTTCGACCACTTAAAAGATCAACTCAAATGACAGAGTCTTGGAACTGTAAGTAGACGTGGTTTTTGGACCAGTCATGCACCATTTTTGCTTCCCTCATGAATGGACGCCCTAAGATCATCTCAAATGACATAGGATGCTTGGAAAAATCCATAACAATGAAAGTTTGCCTTACCTTGTGTCCCAAGACCTTGATTCTGAGATCCTTTAGCATTCCAATAGGCGTAACCATAGATCCATTAGCCATTTTTACCACTACGCTTGTGGCTTCAAGGTGAGGTCGCCCCATAGACTCCCAACAACTCTTTGCCACCATGCTGACTCCCGCACCACCGTCAAGGATCCCCTTTACAGTTAATCCTTTAGTAGTGATTGGTAGAGTAGCATTAGATTCATCACCTTCAAAGTATTGCCCCAACTTGTTAACGGGTACTTCAATTACAGATTCATGTCCTGCTAGGCCAGATGGTGGTGCTAAATGTTCCTCATCATTCATTACCGAGCCAGGTTTGTTCATATGTGCAAACTGTGGTAATCTGGCCTGTAATTCTCCATTGAGGAAGGCTCGAAGAGCTGAGACTAGCTCGGGGTCTTTATATAGTTTGGACATGATGGTGGTTCTAACTTCTGAAGACATGAAATCCATCAATTTGGCAACATTTAATGGCATCTTGTGGGAGGTAGGACCCTGACAAGAGAATGGTGAAGATGGAATCTCCACTTCCTCAAGGGGGTCGGGCATTCCCTCACCAAACATTCTGTCTAGTAGGAAAGGTGTGTGTCCACTTTCAGATGTCCTACCCTCACTCTCTTCCCGAATGATACTGGGTATAGCTAACGGTCTGTAGTTCTTGTGAGGTTGAACTTGTGTGGGAAACACTGTGTCCGACATCTGGATATGTTTGGGTTCAGGTTCTACTGTTCGTTGAGTTTCTTCCACCAAACCCCTCAGTTGTTGGACTCGTTCAATTTCCACTGTTGGGTTTGGATAGGTTCCAATCTTTCTCTTGCAATCCTCATTTTTTGTCTCTCGTGGCTTATCTTGGGGGTTCGCAACTGGGTGGTTTAACCTTGAATACTCTTTTGGTGTTCGTCGTAATTCCCTCTCATGATCCTCCTCACTGGCTTTTTCCTTTGTAGTAACAGTTTTGGTCTCCGTGGTCTCTATCGAATTTGAGTCATCCTCAGGGTCATTCATATACACGGGATCCTCTCCTATCCCTATGTTAGTCTTTGAACTAGGTTTTGAGCTAGAAGCATTAAGGGATTTCTTCTTCGTGTTTTCTTCTTTCTCGCTCGGCCAATGGATGCAGCATCCCTCTCTTCGAGGATGTAATTTTGCTTTTGGAGCATCGACCGTGTGAGTGCATTCACTGGTGTTATGTTTATAGTTGGTGGTGTCCCATCAACAATCTCTATTATGTTCAATGGTGTGATTTTCGGTGCGTTTGGATTGTTAGGACACTGTGCGATCAAATGATCTATGCCACAACGATTACAAGTGAGTATTGGCATTGCCAATGCACTCCCTTGACTTGTTTGCATTAGTGCGGCATTCTTTTGCATTCTAATGGGGCACTCAGCTACTCGATGTGGTCCACCACATTCGTAGCACTGAAGAGGTGGTCTCTTGGTAAAACTATTAATGTTTTGGCCTCTTGCTGCTAGCGCAGTAGCTTGATATACCGGTTTGATTTGTCCCCAATGGTCTTCCATATAGTACATGGGACACTCCTCAAGCATGTCGACTCCATAGGTGATACTAGAGTCTATGTCCTCTTCACAATCTACATAAGTACTAGATGACTCGCAACCTATTTGGTTCATAGGTGTAACTCTTGGATGAGGGGGTTGCGGTCCTAGCACTGGAGGTGGCAACGGTGTGGTTTGGACCACATTTTGGGTTCTAGGGACCATGTGCTGTAATGGCAAATGTTGCTCCATGGGTGGGGTAGGCATCAATGCAGGAACTCGAGGTGAGTCTGCCCAAGCTATAGGCGGTCTATTTTCCATGATGCGTTTAAGCATTAGGCAATCCTTCGCTTGATGGCCATACCTACCACACGCGTTACAAGTCCCGTTAAACTTTACTCTGAAAGTAGGGCATTCACTCGTAGTATGTGGGCACAAGAAAATTGAGCACCATTGTTGCTCCCTTCTTGGATACATATGAGTGTTTTGTGGAGCACAATTACCCCTAAGGCTTTCTTGGATGGCCTTGGTGAGATCTGCCAAAGTCATCTCAGATATCGTTTGCTCTTTCACGACTGGCTTTATCTTCATTGGCTCATGCCCTGACGCTTGCGAGCTACTAGACTTTGGCTCGGCAGACACTCTTTCTCCTGCAATCATTAAATTATCCTCCAATTGGATTGCATTCATGGTGACTGCTTCCCAAGTAGTGATACCTCTAATGACTAGGCCATTATAGATACTTTCATGTCGTAGTCCCCTAATGAATCTATCGAGCAATTGGTTGTTGTTGAATCGCTCGTTTGGATTGCATCGAGAATTCAAATTCTTTAGGCAACTAATGAAGTCTCTCACGGATTCACCTTCTTCTCGTTGGGCTTTCTGGAGCTGAGAGGCTACACCCCAAAGTACTCCCTCTCGTATGTGCTCTTTCAAGAACAATCTCCTAAGAGTAGAGTAGATCGTTTTCTCTTCTACTCTTAAGGTTCTATACCAATCTCCAGCCTTTCCGCTTAGGGTCAAACTCAAAGCCTTACACTTATGTAGCTCATTGTGCTCTTCCAAGGAATCGCACACATGTTCAAAGACTTCCATATGATTTCTAGCATCTCCGTCTCCACTGAATTTATGTGTGAGCTTAGCTACTTGAACTGCCTTGCTCCTAGGCTCTCTATCAGGTGCACTACGCATGTTTTCTGCAATAGAGCGACCGATAGTTTGAGCAAATGCTGCCAAATCTCCTATTTGAGCAAGTATAATGGGTGTATGTGCTCCTGGAACCACATGTGAGATGGGAGTTGGCCTTGGCCTTGGCATACGCGCGGCTCTTGGGTCCCATATTTCGTATGGTGGTGTACCAGACGGTGGTCCAAAGTTTACAGGCGTGGCCCTAGGCATAGGGGTTGCCTGATATGGCATGTTATTATTAAATGGCATGGCTCCACTTGTATAAGAGCTTGGATAATGCCATTGTGGATTGTAAGCTCTTGGAATAATCGGAGGTGTAGGAGCTACATGAGGCTGAGGTACGACAGGTGCACATGATTGATACATACATGTAGGTATAGTTGGGGGCACTGTGCTACTAGGCATCGGCGCAGTGTTAACAAATGAACTCCATGGTGTATTTCTTGTCATGCTCACCACTCGGATATGCATGGTAGCCGTAGTGTCATTAAGAGAAAGACGAGCTAGATCTGGGAAGGTAAAACTACCACTTGTGGGCTCAGATTGTACTGAGGCTCCCGACGAAACAACATATGGAGGATCAATGGGGCTCACTGAGGGAGTCTCCATTTGTGATAGGGTTGGTTGGTTGGCCTTTCCCGTATCCAAGAATCTCATTAGGCCTATTGAAGGCATGTTGATCCCTGTGTTCTGTCTTTCTAACTCGACAATCCTATGGAGGACATCACAGACTTTCTGTTGTTGTTCATCTATGCTAGTAGCACCCGATGTGGATTGTAGAACATCTAACCAACCCACATGATAGGTGTGTCCTGTGTACCGATCAGTTAAAGCTTCTGCTTGTAGGTCATATTCCCAATTTTCGTTTAGGAATATCCCATCTAGGCCTGGCGTGCTGGAGGTTTCCCTTGAAGTGGAAGCATTATTGCTCCCCATAGCTTGCCCCTCCGTGACTGCTACCTTGGGAGCACTCGGTTGCTCGGCTGGCATGATTGTTGTCATAGGAGCCTTTGCTTTCAGGGCTCGACTTTGTTCTAGCCTTTGTAGGTTCTCAATTTCCCTCTCCCTTGTTGCTTGCATATAGCGTTCGATCTCTTGTACTTTGGCAAGACTCCTACCATCGGGTAGTAAAACCTCAGAGGGAGATAGTCCTAAAGGATCAGGAGGTGCAGTGGATGGAACATTCACATGCACACTCTCAAGAAGCATAGGGTCTATTTTAGGTATGAATGACGAATTTACTTCCCCACTCCCTTCATTTATTTCATTAACCGCATGTTCGGAGTGAGTAGCTCTACTAAGGGTCTCTTTTAAGCGGCTAAACACGTTGGACCCGGGCCGTGGGCCCATGGCATGCATGTCTTGACTTGAACTATCAGGGTTTGGTGTAGGATACCCCTCCATGAATTCGTAGTCAGAGGAAGAATCACTAGACGCGATATGAGGATCTTGGGTCGCGCTACCTTAAGTCCCGGCCTAAGGTCCAGAACCTAGGGTGGAGGAATAATGGGTGCCCGCATAAATGGAGGCACTACCAATATGCTCGTGCTCTAACACTCGTCTAGAGCGTAGGTTCATATGACTTGGATCCCCTAGAAGTTTCAGTGAGGGCCCGTGAAGGCTGCTCACCTAGTAATTTTGGGTGTTTTGCAACCCAAGTCTTTTCTTATTTATTTTTTTTTTGATTTTTTGGTCCTTTTTTTCTGACCCAGCTATAGAATAGAACGTATGATAGCTCAAAATGAGCGTCTCGGTCAGAGGGACGTGCCGTGCTTTACAGCCCTCCGTTTGGTCACTTTATGTCCTAGGAATCCCTAAAACCGTCAATTTCTAGTAGGGAACTAGGCCCAAATTAGAAAGTCTAAGGGTGCAAGTGGGAAGAGAAGGGAGGAGAGTGGAGGACTTGCCCCACATGCTCTCATTCCCTCTTGAGGGGGTAGGGTATATATATAAGAGTGAGTCTAGTATATATCATAAGACTGAGGACAGAGGCTTGGGCTTGGGCTTGGGGAAACGATCCCGATCAAAATTTTAGTGTAGCCGCCCAGTCACTCACGCTTAAATATTTTCGGTTTATTTATTTATTTTTGGGCGCGCGCGGTTTTGGTGACCCTTTCTTGGCCACACACACCGTCACCTACCTAATCTCCTAGTCAACAGCTCACAGACAGCTCACTACCTTCTCTACTTCCTAACAGTGCTGCTAACTACTAACTAATCTACTAACTAATCTGTTAACCACTCTCCTAACTGCTTGCTGACAGTGGGCTAACTGTCCACCTACTTCCTCTCTCACTACCTTACTGTGCAAAGACTGTGTGCAGGCAAACCTTGACAGAAAACTGTTTACAGACTGTGTGCAAGCAGAAATTGCTAATTGCCTTCCTACTTATTCATTCACTGCAAACAAGCTAACGACTACTAATTGTGCAAAGACCGTGTGCAAACAGAAAACACAACATTATGCAGAAATCACAGAACTTGCAGACAATACAAAAATTAACAACTTGCAGAAAAACAACTCATTCCTCTTCCTCTTCCTCTTCTTTCCTACTACAAACAACTCATAGGAGAAGCACAAAGTGCCACTTGGGCTTAGTGCAGGGCGATTCCCCGGCAGCGACGCCAAAAATGTGCGCTCCTTGCCGCACTGTCGAAGCAAGGGACTTGCCGATACACCGTGTGCGAGCCACAAATGGCTCCAAGCACACAACAAGCCTAAACTAGCAAGCTCAAGAGAGCAAAGGGTGTGTCACTCACCGCTCTACGCTCGCCTTCGTGGTGGATTCCTCACCGCGATGAAGAAGAAGCTGCAGTCGTGCCGCGCTCAACCGCTTTGCCGCCGTCATGCCTTCGTAATGCTCGATCGCACACACACTCTCCCTCTCTCTCTCTCTCTCACACACACACACACACACACACATACACACACACACACACAAGGAGGTGAAGAAGAAGAAGATGGAGCAAGAGCACTCTTCTATTGCACAAATGAGATAATGAGTGAATTTTAGGTTTAGTTGGCTTTTATATGAGCTCACCCCATTCACACTTGGGCGCCCATGCTTAGCCAACTAATCCCTTGAATGTCCCGGTTAGAGTGCGCCTCTCATCGGCGATCACTCTTACCCTTTTCCTATTGGTCCGACAAGCCCGGTACCTGACTCTACCAAATACATAATACACGTTCGTCGTAGGTGATGGGGTGTCCGTGAGCCATGAGGGTTAACATACTGCATGGGAATCTGAGACCATTTATTACTGGTGTCCTTGTGAGCACAGCCCACGTGCCTTTTTGAGTGACCATTTAGGGTCAGACAGATGCCAATCGCCCTTGCAGTCGCCATCTCCATCTCCAAGTGGAACAAATAGATCGCCGCTGCCTTTGCCTTTTCTGTGCTCTTCCCCTTGGCCAGCTCTCGTGATCCTGCGTTTAGAGTCAGACGCCGATCACCCTTGCATTCGCCATCTCCATCTCCAAGTAGAACAAACGGATTGCCATTGCCTTTGCATTTTTCTGCGCTCTTCCCCTTGGCCACTTCTTGTGATCCTGCATTGAGAGTTAGACGCCGATCGCCCTTGCAGTCGCCATCTCCATGTCCAAGTAGAACAAACAGATCGCCGTTGTCTTTGCATTTTCTGTGCTCTTCCACTTGGCCACCTCTCGTGATCTTGCGTTGAGCGACCTCCACTGGGTTGAGTCCTTTGTTGCCGCGTCGCCATTGCCACCTTCTGGTTCTTGCTATCGGTGGCCTGCGACATCACCATCCAACTCGGTGCCATTGGATATTGCAGAGACATGTTCTTTCTCCCTGCCTCTTCCCTTCCTGTGTGCTGTTAACTGTGTGCGCACCGAAGCCACTGTGTTAGGGTAAAATTAAAAGTCTCGAACCGCATGCATGGTTGGAATAATTCCTCCTTATGTGACCGTACCGCATGCATGGTTGGAATAATTACTCCTTATGTGACCATGCCTGAGTTTGGGCATAGTGAGTGAGTAGGCCTATAAATCTATCACTGATACCATTAAATGCTCTGTTCTTATCCACCTGTTCCGAATGCTTGGGTCACAAGACAGAACCAAGCCAATAGGGCCCTTCGGAGATTCTTGGGCCCCTATTCGCTTGCTTCTGACTCAAGAGCCTGTCACCTTTTATGACATTAGCGCACGGGATAGAACCAAGCAAATAGGGCCCTTCGGAGATTCTTGGGGCCCCTATTCGCTTGGTTCTGACTCAAGAGCCGTCACCTTTTATGACATTAGCGCACGGGACAGAACCAAGCAAATAGGGCCCTTCAAAGATTCTTGGGGCCCCTACTCTCTTGGTTTTGACTCAACTAACGTCATCTCTTATGACATTAGCGCACGGGACAGAACCAAGAAAATAGGGCCCTTCGGAGATTCTTGGGGCCCCTACTCGCTTGGTTCTGACTCAACTAATGTCACCTCTTATGACATTAGCGCACGGGACAGAACCAAGCGAATAGGGCCCTTCGGAGATTCTTGGGGCCCCTACTCACTTGGTTGTGACTAACCTAACGTCACCTCTTATGACATTAGTGCACGGGACAGAACCAAACAAAAAGAGACATTGAGGGGTACTCGAGGCTCAATATTCGCTTGGTTATGTCACCAAATAGTTTTGCCTTGCTTTTTCTTTCAGTCATGGGGATCATAGTACTGGGGACAAACGTGAGCGAGGATACATGTGAAGAAAAACTATTCACGTTCTTATATAACGCTCGTGCTCATCACCGTGCACCAGAACTATTAGGAATGTTCAATGCATAGTTTTCTATATAGAGGATTATAGATTGCTCATTTGAGTACCTATAAACCCATTTGCAACAGTATGAGGCAGTCACTTGTGACAATTCCATGACAGTTGATGGCATGAGATATGTGCACCCAGCCGACCTTGACACTGACAAGAGTGCTTCAAGGAGACTGAATTGCTGTCTAGAAAAGTGTCCCTCCAATGCACTGCTTGTACAAGACAGGTGTATGAATCACTTCAAAAAGTGTCTCTTAGTGGAATTCTACCATGGGTTTGTCTGTTACTTATACTTGCAGACGGATGGTGAGTCAGAGACTTCCCAGTCAACAACTTTCGGTAGTTGTCCATTGGCGCCGGAGGAAGAGGTAGAGGATGTGGAGGTGCAGTTCGACCGAGAAGAAGAGTGGGTAGAGGTACTAAAGGAAACATTTGATGCGGGCTTAACTCTTGTTTCTCTTGCGGATGCAGCAATAAGGTCCAAGCAAGAAAGTACAAGTAAGGAAGTGACTTTGCCTCTGAATTGTGCTCCCAGCTTTGCTATGGCGGGCGACACCCACTATGTTATGCTCACAGATATCATGCATGAGCTCAATATACGGGAGGACTACTGCCTAGTGGCAATTATGAATTTTTGTGAGGCACACATGGGGTTTGTGGACGATGATGCAGTGGACCAACATCTTATTGCTGACACAGCTGTTCGCGACTCATAGTTCACTTCAGGGTGGCAACAGATCAAAGATACGTTCAATGAAGCGAAGTCCGGAGAGGCCAATTTTCCAACAGATGAGCAGTTTGAATCGACAACAAAACAACTCAGCTTGGAAAACAAGGGTAGGCACGTGGCACCCAAAGATCAGGTAATGAATAGTCAGTCTATTCACTTGTGGGGGAGGTCGATGTTGGAAATGGACGAGAATCAGACGGTAATTTTTGTCGTGCATTCAGATGGTATTAGAGATGGCCCAGTGATAAAATATCATGATCATTTTTTTTGCTGCCAGGTGCTAGTGTATGACGATTAGTTTCCTTAGAAGAGCGGGAGGCTCACGACAAGGACTTGTCACTGGAGTCCAAGGCAAGGATGCGGCGTTGTCTCACTACATCGGGCGTTTCAACCACAAAAAGGTTTGTAGAAACAATTCAAGTACGTGGAAATTGTACTCATCTCACTTACGGCCCATAAATTCATTACAATTTTTATGTAGATCATAATATACCACAAGGAATACTCCGATGACAATGCAAAGTTTCCACTGTTTGCAATGAAAGTTATTACAAGATTGTGTGATGGGCACCCCCTCCCACTAAACGCAGAAAGACTAATTCTGATTGAGAAACAGTTTGCTCTATGCGTATTTGGCATTGGGTATGGGTGCCAAGCACTCAGAGCCCCCTATTTCATGTCCTACACAACTCAGGCTCTGGCTGCAGGGGTTGAAGACCTGGAAAGCTTAGATCCATACAACAAGCGGCTGTTTCTGAGGGAAAGAAGATGCCTAATGCCCGTGGGGATGCTGCCATCAACAGAGGAACGAGCTCGTCTATAGAGCTTGCACATCGAAGAGGTACAAAGTGAGGAAGAAGGAGGTACATCGAAGAGGATAAAAACGACGGGCTCAGGTCCATCTTCTCCCGCTCTTGACTCGTGACCGTCATCACCTCGCATGGCGCTCCGCCGCATTTGAAGCTCCCCAAGCTATCTGTTTCTTCTCTTTGCGGATGTGTTGTAAAGACCGTGTAATTTCTGAACTCTTAAGAAGTTCCTTCTGCCTTGCTCTATGAATTAGTCGTCTATAAGTCCATTGGTGTAACTCTAATAGGCTATTGGCCTTTTATTTTCCTCCCCCATGTCTAGTGTGCTTAAAATAACCTGCTCTTGCCATGTAGTGGGTTTTTTCCATGCCTTGTGTGGACCATATTGATAGTGAGCCGTATGTCTTGGCAAAATATGGACCATGGTTGAACAGTATGTGCTGCATTGAAATAAAACAAAATGGTCAATAGAGTATAATTTAAAAATTTGTTTTGTATACGTAGAATGCCAACCCACCATGTAATGTGTGATATGTTGCCCACCCTACCCTGTAAGGTAAGCCTTTTTCCAATTCAGCAAGGCTGCTTGAAATGATGTGAGCTTACTTTGGTCCCAAGAATGTTGCTCAATGTAATGGAAAATTTTATCTAGTGATTTCCACATGTTCGCCTTGTGATTATGGATTGCCCCACCACCAGCATTGTCTTTAACCACTTTATGTAATTGTTTCCGTTTGTTGAACAGGTTTCTCCTTTCTTCTCTATCTGAATCTTTGAGGCTAAACCCAAGAAACTTTCTTGCCTTCACTGCGCCTATCGATGCTTTCCTCGGTACCTTGTATTGACTTTGAGACATCTTAGGGTCCTCTTTGATTTTGACATTGCCTCCATGCAAACCAATGTCTGAGAGCACTCCCTCTAATGCTTTGATCACTCTTTTCGACTCACTCTCTGGCTTTAATATCCATGCAAAACATATGTACAAATGAACCACCTTTTCAATTATTCGACAGAGTGCATGAAGTGTACATACATGAACTCTACTCAGAGGAATATCAAGCACTGGTTTAAAAGTTTTATCTTGAAGATGTCTGTTGGGAGCTCTATTCCATTGCACACTCTCAAGTGATTGTGCATCAGCCATGCAATATAAGCATGGATTTGCCACAGCTGCTCCGTGTGTTATGTTGTACATACACTTAAGAGTCTTTAAGTCACCTGCCATGTGCCATTCCACTGTGTAGTCACCAAATCCTTCCACTGAAAGAACGGCTTTGTTTCTTTGTTCACTGATGATAGAAGGAATTTGGGTTCGACTAAAAACCCAATCGAGGATTTCAAAATTTTCCTTATCAACGTGCAGTGAAAAACGAAAACACAAAATCAACAACAAAATAATTAATATTTTTGTTATCATAGAGTGAACGAAGTATACCTGAAATGATCCTAGAGTTAGAATGTTGTTTTCTGATTGCACGCTGAAGTATTGTGGATCCTCTTTCGTTATTGATGGATCCAGAGCTCTGTTCATGCGGGGAATGGTGACTCTCTCCAGCTTCTTGTTCTTCAGGACCTCGCACTCGTCAAGCTTTAAAACAAACTTGAGAACCCCACCGCACTCGTCTCGACTAATGTCAAAGAAGTGAACTGCATACCTTTGCAATGCTTCAAGATCAACGAAGAGGTTGTTGTGCTCGTTAAACTGTACCTCTCTGCCGCCCTTGCCTAAGAACATTGCTTCAATATGGAATGGTGACTCAAGTTTCTCAAACACCTCATCGTTTACGTGTCGGCGAGTAGCCTTTACATGTGATGGCTTTGGCAGCAATGATCCTCTCTGTAGTTTATTTTAAGACTTTTTAACTAATGCTTTGAAGAGTGCCCTATATCCCATCTGTGAGATGCCACTCTCATCAAGTATTGCTTGCACTTCCATTGGTTCCAGCTGATTCTCATTCATGAAGGAGGTAAGTAGCCTCCCTTTCAACTTACGAATTTTTTTTTGAGTTATCATCTCTTCAACTACTTCTTTTGGAACTAGACGGCTGTAATGCACTCCGGCATTGAAGCCTGCACCGTTCGAGTTTGGATGCAGTTAAGACCTGCCAAAAAAGCACCATGCGTTATGATCATGTATAGGAAAGTAAGTGTATCCATTTCTTAATGAAGCACATTGAAGAAACAAACTTCGAGTTACCTTAAAGCTCATATTCGTTTTTTCAGGCCACCACTATCAACCTTCATGTTCTCAATGTTTCACAGATCTCGTTTTCTTTTCCGACTACCAAGCACGGTGTCTTTCTCTTGCAAACTTGTGATCTTCTTCTCAAGGCCTTGGATTGTCTCTCTGTTTGATGAAATCTTTTGAGAGCATGCTTCATTAAGTTTCTTCAGCTGCATGTTCTCCATCGCCATGAAGTTTCTTTGCCTTTTCACATTCAATCCTCTCATTTCCAAATGTTCGGTGTATCCCAATAGCCCATCCTTTCCATCGCCTATGAAATGTAAGAGATTAGTGATATTAGCAAAGGGAGGTGGCGCATTTGTCGTAGGATCCTTTGGATAAATAGACCCATCGGTCCACAAATCCAAATGATGTTCCTTGTTTGTCCTTGTAAGTTCTTTCTCCTGTTGAGATAAGAAAGACTCCCTCCTACGTTTCTGCAACGGTGCGTACTCTTGCAATACATCAACATGAAGATGACATGTGTTATTTCTTTAGGTAAGTGTTAAAGATGAAGGGGCTGAGGATTGTAAGTTAAAATAGTGTTTTCATCAAGAAAAGATGCGTTCTCCATTCCTAGAGTTGATAGAGAAGAAGACGGAGAAATATCTCAGGTTTTGGGAGGGAAGGCCATGTTTTGAAGTTTAGAGTTGTTAGAGTTCGTGTGGCTTATGTTTCTGGAGGGAAGGCTTGTAAGTTGGCATTTCAAATCATTAGTCATACGGTTAGTTGGATTCCTGACAAGAGAACGAAGGATAAGAATGATAAAGACGGCGGCTACCTACCAAAGAATGTCATTTTGGATTTTTGTTGCGCAGAAAAGTATCACATAAAATGCACAATTTGACATTTTCATTTTCTCTCTCTAAGCCGACATGGCACTTCTTACAGGGCCCAAAAGTGAGTCCAACTTTCTCCGAATGATATACTAAGCACAAGAGACACATGATGTCTATGTTATCTTCAAATAGTGGAGCTCGATAGAAACGTATCCGTCAAACTCGATAAGGATACAAATGCAAGCTTCTAATTTCTTACATTTTTTGCAAGTTGCTGTAATATCATTTCAATATGCAGGAAATTGGCTCGGATGATGATGGGAATCGATTCCGATGCTCAAACAACTAGACGTACTCTGCTGCAGCATATCATCAATCCAAAGGAGTTTCTGGAGATATTGGATGATCTATCGAATGCTTACATTACTAATGTTTTGCGACATAAGTATTTCAAAGAGCTAAAGAGAATTGTTTGCCTCAGGAGATGATGGAGGTGTGTGACAACGCAAGAATAAGTTTCAAGGCCTACAAAGATTTGTACATACACACTAGGTCACATGGAAAAAGGTTTGTTTAGGTTTCTACCAACACCTTATCGTGTCAGCATTACAAAAAGGTGCGCCAATAATGATGTTGCAAGCTTGTTGGGTGGATTTCAATATGTGGAGGATGTCATGCCATTAGAAGAAAGAAAATCCTTCCATTACAATAAGTTCAACAATGTCTATTTTGACTTGTTTAAGCTCCATGAGTCAATGATTAGATTTTATGGGTTGACACAGGGAGAGTATGATGAAAAAGTTATATTTGTAATGAAACTTGATGAGTGCCAGATTGTCAAAGGTCAACGACTCAAAAGGGTAAGCGTTACGCTTATGAACTGAGCCTTGGTGGGCGTCGAAGTTGAGCTAAATGCCAATGAGAAGGGAAACATTTGTTTAGGTGTTCAGTCAGAGAAGAATATGGTGGCTGGCAAATTTTCATCTACCACACAAGACACATGAGTCCCTGAAATGGTATTTCAATCACACCCCAATCGTTTATGTTATTCGACAACAACAAGAAGGACAACGATTGTAGGTTTTAGGTTTGGGTATATTCCAAGTTGAGTGGCATTTGGCAGGAGACTTGAAAACTCTCAAGTGTATGTTAGGATGCAAGCAAAGTGCAATGACGCTCTTTCCATACATTTATTGTTGCCACAGTAAAATATAATTGGGAACTGAGGGCAAGGGTGGAAAGACCAACAAGTCAAAGGGCGGTAAGGATAAGGCTGACAAAGCTGCAGTCAACTGTGTGAAAGGTGTGCCCACTATACAAACAGTGGGTAAAGCACTACAACAATGGTTTCAAGGTATCCTCAGTTGTAACCAGAGTGTACCCCCTAATCGAGACATGGATTATCCAAATTGGGATCCTATTCTATCGATTCCACGTATAAATGTGCATGTGTGCGCCCTTCATGCCCGTCTACGAATTCTTAACCAGTTGCTTATGCTCCATATTAATTATGCTTGGAATATGGAGCTTGTATAAATAAGAGAAGAGTGGATAAGAGAACTCAAATCTATTCAATCAAGTGTTGGGCTACATGGGGGTGCAGTTGAGTTATCAAAGGACCACAAGGCATCTGGAAGTACACAGGATCATCCTAATAAAATATGTATGGGTGGTAGTAAAGCTAGGCATTTTCTTTCAGACTATTCTAACTCCCAAAGTCCTAGTGAGTTTCAATCGTGGAAAAAGATATGTGACATCTACGAATTCTCAACAAGTTGCTTATACTCCATATTAATTATGCTTGAAATATGGAGCCTGTAGAAATAAGAGAAGAGTGGATAAGAGAACTCAAGTCTATTCAATCAAGTGTTGGTCTACATGGGGGTGCAGTTGAGTTATCAAAGGACAACAAGGCATCTGAAAGTACAAATGATCATCCTAATAAAATATGTATGGGTGGTAGTAAAGCTAGGCATTTGCTTTCAGACTATTTTGACTCCCAAGTCCCAATGAGTTTCAATTGTGGAAAAAGATGTGTGACATTACCACCTACAAAGGTAACGAGCAGCCCTAGGAATTAAGCATGCTTGTGTGTGGCAGTCTCTAGATGATATTTTTTGTTTGCTTGAAAAGGCAAAGCTAACTTGTGCTGAGATATCCACCTTAAAGTTTTTAATCAATAGTTTCACAATGCAAATGGTGCCTAGTGGGAGATGCACATAACACATTACATGGTGGGTTAAACACTTCATCTTTGTAGTAGAAAAACATCAGTGTTTGAACTAAAGTTTAGTTGTTTTTTCAGTACATTCTTTTTGTATATATTTCTTATTTTTATTAGTATTATTGAGTTTTTAATTTTTTTTAAAATAAAAATTTTAAGTACTATACAAGTCAAAACTCACAACTTGAAGTTCATTTCTTGTTTGCACATTCTAGAAGATCCTCTTGACCACAAATGAGCACACACTCATATCTTGCATCACATGGACGATTCACACAAGCAGACCACAAGCACTTACACCACTAGAAAATCTGCAGCCAACCAGTACCTCATGGAGAATCTACGGCTTCAAATACACATCCTCAGACACAAGTGGATAACCCAACACCGCAACCCACTCCAGATGCCCAATAGCCTTCCCAACCATCAAATTGAGATGATCAAACCACCATGCAACATATTTTTGATGATCTTGCACCACTAAAATCATGCCAACCGCACACCTTTGCCATAACCCCCACCAATTTCATCTCTACACAGAGCCACACAAGAAACACGAGCAACCAAAGAGGAATATTGAGGTCTGCTACAAAATCAGGATCCCTGACCTGCTGTCACAGCACCTAGTGCTCAGGAAATCATGAAAACCAAGCCGCAAAGATTTGGACCTCGATACAAACAAAGGGTAATACAAGTAATACTATGTGACCCGGTTTTTGAAGCACAAGAGGCCAAGAGAAGAAAAATATGAAAAAGAAATAGGCAACTGAGAAGGAAGCACAAAGAATGCAAGAAGAATAGAGAAGACAAAAGGAGCAAGAGGAATCGCAGAGAGCTGAGGCCGAAGAGCTCAATTGACAAATAAACAAGCTCGAGCAGAGGCAGTGAAGAAGGCGGTAGAGGATAGAGCTCATACCACCCAATAAGTAAAGACTGGAAGCTCAAGGCCTTCTAAAATTCCTCAAAGAGCCAAGCAATGTGCAAAGAGGAAGAAGGACAAGGTGACGCCCGAAGAACAACAGGCCCAGGAGGAGAAGAGGAAAAGTAGAAAAATGATCCTCCTCAATGGGCCAGTCAGGCGGCTCTTCACCATCGTTAACAACACAGAAGAAACAGAGATGGAAGCCAGGCACACTTGCTTTGCGGGAGATCCAAAAGATCAGAAGAGCACTGAGCCAATCATACCCAAAGCGGCTTTCTCTCGGGTGGTGAAAGAGATAATGGATGAATACATTGATTTCGTTACACGCATACAACGCATAGCTTTACTGGCCATACATGATGCCACCGAGGACATTTTGGTGCAACTGTTTCAAGATGGTGTTTCTTGTATGGTGCATGCTAAGCACGTAACCGTGAAAAATACGGATTAACTCTAGCAATCAATTTGCAAAATGAAGGATGCCCTTATAAGAATTAGTTTATCTCATGTACTCTTTCTTGATGAGATGTGTAATCTTTTCATGTAATATCAAAGAGTCGAATTTTTACCATTCTATGCAATTGTAATATTGTACATTGTCTTTTTAAGTATTTAAATTATTCAAGTTGTTAAATTTAAACTCTCCTCGAGCATGCAAGCACCCATTGATGGATCTGGTGATCCGTGAGTGCAAGGGAAGGAGAGAAGGAGAAGGGGATGAGGAGAAGACAGAGGTGTTTGGTGGAGCATTAGAGAGTGTTGAGTCTCTTCTCCTTATTAGCAACCAAAGAATACAAGAGGGTGGGCGCCGGCTATAATCAGTCATGGGCCACTGGCATGTAGCTCAACAATCTCCCACTTGAAGGACAACATGGCCCAAGTGGCTAAAGAATGTAGGGGTTATTATGTACAACTATGCAACACATGAAGCATGACTGTAGCTTCATCCTACACCCATCATCTCTATGCAACGTGTGAATCGCTCTGAGGCTAGGCTCTTTGTTAGAGCATCCATTGGGTTTTCGTTCGTGTGAACTTTGACTAACTCAATGCGTTTGCTAGCCAAAATATCCCGTACCACATGATATTACCTCTATGTGTTTTGACTTGGAGTGAAACACGGGGTTCTTTACTAACGCAATTGCAGTCTGACTGTTGTAATATAGTACTGGAGTCTGGTGTATACCAAAGTCTCCCACTAGATGAGATAACCACACAGCTTCCTTATTGGAACTAAAAAATGCAACATACTCTGCTTCAGTAGTGGAAGATGAACTGCAATTTTGGATACATGATCTCCAAGAAACTGCCGCTCCAGCGAACAAGAAAATGTAACCAGACATGGATTGCCTAGTGTCCACACAACCCGCATAATCCAAATCAGTGTATCCACTTGGATTTTCCATAAACTTGTTGACCACTCCCACTACATATGCAATGTTTGGCCATGTGGCCATGTGCTAACCATGGCAAACATGAGACTACCAGCTGCCAAAGAATATGACACCTTTGCCATCTTTGCCTTATCAGCATCCAATTTGGGACAATCATGCTCGTTAAGTTTTTTGTATGCTTCCATTGGGGTACTCAATGCTTTCCCCATTGCATATTAAAACGTTGCAAGACCTTGTGAATATACTCTTCCTTTGAAAGTTCAAGTATACCACGTTTGCAATCTCTCTTGATAGGCATACCAAAAAAGTGATGTGCATCGCTTAAAGCATCCTTGAGAAGTGCAATCTCATCTTTTGACTTCTCAGATATGAGCATATCATCCACGTACAAAATCAAAATGATGAGGGAACCATCGTTCAACCTCTTTGTGTACAAGCAGTGATCCTCTTGGCTCCGTACGTAACCCTGGGATTGAATGTACTTATCGAACTTGATGTACCATTTTCTTGAGCCTTGCTTTAATCCATACAAAGCTTTCTTCAGTCTACACACCAATTCTGCCTATGTTGGCTTCTCAGGCTTCATTGCAAAACCTTTTGGCTGTTTAATGTAGGCATCCTCTTCAAGATCCTCATGAAGAAACGATGTATTCACATCCATTTGTTGGACCAATTCCATGTCCTCAATGGCAACTAGACCAAGCATAAGACACAATGTAGTCATCTTGACCACTAGACGACGCCTTTCATTTGCTTGAACCCTTTTGCAACCAATCTAGCCTTATACTTAGGCTCGGGATCATCTGTGATATACTTCTTCTTGTACATCCATTTGCATGGCAATGCCTGTTTACCTGGAGGTAACTCTATTAATTCCCAACCTTCATTTGCTAAGATCAAGTTATACTCACATTGCATAGCCTCCTCCCACTTCACGCTATCATCCATTTGAATGGTCTCTTTGTAGCAAGTGGGCTCACCGCAATCAGTGACTAGCAAGTAGTCCAATCCTGGCTCAAAAAGCTCAGGTGCACGAGTAGATCTCTAAAGTGACCGACTGTTGGATTCCTCTCTCTGGAGCAACATGTGTGTGTGTGCACTAGTGGAAGGTGCATCACTAGCATGTCCAACATTCTGTGTAACTGGGTGGTGAGGAAACATCCTGAAACCATACTCTGCGATACTCAATGTCTTTCACTGGCTTTTTATGCATCCATCTTAGACTCATTAAATATCACCTTTGAGCTACGTATAACCTTCTTAGTTTCCGACTGCCAGAGACGATATCCCATCTTTCCATCTACACCATATTAAATGAAGATGCACTTGTGTGATTTGGGGTCCAGCTTTTGTCTAAGCGCTTTTAGCACATGTGAGAATGCCTCACACCCAAATACACATAACCTGTCATAATTGGGCTCTTTCTCCGTTCACATCTCCTACAAAACCTTGTACTTTAGTGGTGTACTAGGTGACCGATTGATCAAGTGAACAACCGTGGTAACAACTTTTCCCCAAAAAATTTGAGGTAAGTTGACCGTAGACAACATAGAAGTTACCCGTTGGTGAATGGTTCTATTCATCCTCTCAATCACACCGTTTTGAGCGGGTGTGTAAGGCGTGGTAAAATGTCTTCTAATGCGTCTTTTATTGCACAATTCCTTGAACTCGAAGGAGATGTACTCGCCTCCATTGTCACTGCACAAAGATTTAAGATTTTTACCCGATTGGTTCTCGAGCAATGCTCAGAACTTCTGAAAGACACTAAAGGCATCGCTCTTTTGCTTCAAGAGATAAACCCACACCTTTCTAGTAGAATTGTCTATGAATGTCAGGAAGTATAATTCTCCCCCTAGAGACTTGTGGCATAAGTTCGCACAAGTTGCTATGAACGAGATCTAGAGGAATACCTAACTCCTTGTCCAAAGGCGTTGATGTCAACCTAATTGTTGGTGTCCTGTGAACACTCTAAAGTTGAAAGATAAACACAGGCACATGAAGAGACATAAACCATGTTACCATGGCTTTGTGGGAATCATAGGTGCACTTCAGTACTACTTGCACATCCGCCTCAATTATCGTTTTGGTTTTTCTGCTATCAAGGCACTCTCTGGCTTAGGCCATTCCAGACTGCAAGGTTGGTGAGTAAATCGGAGAAATATTACCATACCCATTCTGCCTAGGTGTGACAGCTCAGAGGATGGACAACCAACATAGATCAACTTGCCAAGGTCAGTGTGGATGGCCTCAAAAGTTCCTGTGAAGGACTCTATTGGCTCCCACTCTACAAAATCAGATGGAAAAACATCTGCAAACATGAACGAGCAACAGAAATCTTACAATCATCAAAAGCAAAGTACACGGAAGAAATACAAATTAGACAATCTAGACACTTGATAGAGGAGTAAAATTACATTTTTCAAGAAACCTCGATGGAGCCATTGTTGTCTCTACCGTCAGTTGTGAAGCAACATACACATGCTGCACCTTTGCAAGCCTCTTGCCATCTTGTGTTTGCTTGAACTCAATGATTCTTCCATTCCAATGATGTGCTCAAGAAGCCATGTTCTCCTTGAGACCTTGTGTGCACCTCTTGAGCTGGGTTGCATTGTCATCCACATCATTCATTTGAACTCCATCGTCACCCAACATCCACAGTTGTCTTGCACATTGCTGCATGATATAGAGTCAATGACACTCCTAGGTTGTCGAGTACCTGACAATTCCATGGGGAATAGTGGCACAACCTACAGACAAACACTTATGATTAATCACTGCACATCCATGTTCTCAGCTATATAAAGAGCAATATTTTTTATGGTACACAAAGATGGTTGATGCCACTTACTGCTATACTCCTTGTTGGCTTAATGGGGAAGATAATTTTGCAAAGCTTGAGAGGGAAGTAGATCCTCTCTAGAGAGCTTAATGGAGAAGGAGCATGAAACCTATTGAGGAAAGAAAGAGGGATGATCAAACAGAAGGATATGTTGCAGATCTTCAGCTTTAGGTAGAGGTGTTTAGTGAGGCTCATGGGGAGCTTCAGCTTGAGGAGAATGCAGCAAGCTTGAGGAGAATACAGTAAGATTGAGGAGGGAAAGGGGGTTCAAACTTCTGCTACAAAGCTTTTGGGAGGGAAAAGTGAAAGGAAGGAAAGAGAAGCAACTTGCAAGGTGAAGTGAAGAGAAGTGAGAGATGGTGCAGTACAGAGAGAGGGAGCGAATGATCTGCACATTTTTGAGGGACCCCCTTTTAGGAGAGAGATGGGGAGAAATGGCAGGCACTAGAGAGAGAAAGGATTAGTTTTTACCCAACTATTTAGAGAAAAGTTCGGTTTTTTGAATTTATAAGAGATTTTCTCTTTATATTTTATAAAAAGAATACAAGTTTGACCACTTACTTTTAGGCCCTTCCATACCCACCATTTCAATCCACATCACATCCACCCATTTGCCCCTTTCATAATCTCCTTTTGAATCCCATGGCAAATAAAGAGGCCCCCTTAGACCCCATTCCCTTCCTAATGGACCGGCAGTGTTGAACTACTAGTACTCACGAAGCCAACAAATAACTTTCCACCAAGTGAGAAATATATTGTCCATAATCTAAGGGGCGTTATCAATCACATGAAGGATGTTCCAGAATTGGCTTGCCAAATGCTACTGAAAATTTCAAAGATGATCATCACATGCATCATAGCATCGATGTTTTTTCTCTACTTCGACAGCATGAGAGAGAGAGAGCGGCCTGGCTCTCCTCTAGCATAGCCTCGCCATCGGCTATCCTCCCACGCTCATTCCCGATTGGTTTGGCTCTGATGGTTTCCCTTAGCATCCTCGACATTTCCCGACTTTGATAGACCAGGAGACAAATGAGAGAGAGTGGCATTGGATCTCCTCTACCACTTATTTGGAGCGGCTTGGTTTCGCAATGTCTCCTTGGCAACCCCCTCCCCCCCTTGGCGGAAATTCGGCTTTGAAAATTTCCCATTTGCTAGCTTTAGCTACACATACCAACACATAAGTTTGATGGACCATTTTGGAGCGGTTTGCCCTTGAGCGAGCTCGACTCTTGGACAACAGTTTACGACCATGGGCGGCAGGTGTACTTTGTTTTTGGTTCTTGATCGACGTGTTTTTCAATCGACAAGGTAGTGTGCACCAGATTCTAAACGATTTGCTCACAGGTTGCACAATCCTTCCATTGCACATTTTGCGGCACAAATAGTGCTTATGTATGACTGTGTGGATCATTCCAGAGAGTAGTTTTAGCACGATTTGGTGCGTTTATGCTATGTATGCATATGTGGAGATAGATTGAGCTAGTCACGGTTCACAAGAGGCAGATTCACAAGTTTACAGCATTTTGGACAGGTGCAGTTGTCCATAGAGCCACTCGTTCAGGAGTGAGCTTGTTTGCCAGCATTGTGGCAGTTGATGTATACCAAATTGTGGATTTTTCTATGAAACACTAAGTATCTATTTTCATGCATTTTTCGTGAGATTTTTTGCAATTTTGCTCAAAATATAGAGAAAACTCTGTTCGTTTGTCCCCAGATTCTTGCCATGTTTTGCAGGTATTTGTAGCCTACTCTCTGATGGTTTAGTGATCGAGTTTTTTACTCTCACTTTGATAGATTTTATCAGCCTTGTACACACTCTCGTATGAGCGAGAGTTGCATATGCTTGTGTGGCTTTTTGGTGATCTTTTCAACCTACTTGGGATGCGTTTTGAGCATTGTTTGCTCACTACTTGTGCATATGGTTATACACTTTACACTTGGTTGAGCTCTTTGTCCCAGACTTGGCTCACTTAGTTTAGTGATGTTGTTTATGCTTGCAGATTGTGGACCTTTATAGAGTTGTTTAACGCATATATGAGCATCGACTTTGATGTGATTGATCATGGTTTTCATGCTTGTGTAGTGGTAGAGTGATCTCCCACTACGTTGCTAGTTTGGTATGGTTTATGGTTGAGATTTGTGCTTGAGCCTTTTTCTTAGTTTATAGGGGAGACTCTATCAAATTTCTTCGAGGATTTCTCGTCATAGTTTGGTTTCTTAGCATCCATTTAGCAGACATGTGTGATAGTTCAAAGTTGATAGTGATGACTCGTGGGAGACAACGGTCTCGTAGTTGCGAATACATGCGATGCTGGCATTATGGTCACACAGGGCATATTAGGTCCCATTGTTTCGAACATATGAGATAGTAGTGGAGATGTATGTGACTAGCATCACATATTTTTGCAAACCTAGGTGGGGGTCATGGATTGCGATCCATGTTCCACCACCCTTGTCAATTGTGATTCCATAGCTTGATTTTGCCCATTGAGTAGAGTCCTTGGGTGAAAAAATCATTAAATTTGGACCTCACTTGACTTCCCAAAAAGTCCCTTGACACTTATCTCAAATTTTGACTTGGTTTTGATTGATTCTGTTTTTTTGCATTTTGGATCATACACAATTGTTCTTGTACTGATAAGAAGCATATTTGTGAAATCCTATGTAGTATGAGTGTCCCAAGTGGGTGTAGCAGGCAAAACTCCAGGAAGGAGCTCTAGGTCACAAAGCTCTCTCTCTCTCTCTCTCTCTCTCTCTCTCTCTCTCTCTCTCTCTCTCTCTCTCTCTCTCTGTGCAATGTCTAGCTAACAATGAGGTTTACCTTGCCCTATTTGCCTATATGTGTCTGGCTTATCCTGAATGCAATTTGCATACTTACCTTACTTGCCCACATTTTTCATGTCATACCACCTGTGACTTTGACGGCTTAGTCAATTGGACATTTGGTCATCATTTGGTCCTGATTTTGCAATCCTCGTTAGTTTAAAGTTAGCCCAAAATATGATTTCTGTCAAATCACTCTGTATTCATCATGCTCAAATCTCTTGCTTTGTAGGTCTGGTGTTTGCTTTCACAACTTAATTCCAAATTTCCAAGCTCTGGTTATTTTTTTAAAATCATTATTAGGTTAAAATGCAAGGAGAATCATAAAATTTATTATTATTTGACCAAAAAATCAGCCAAAATTATTCCTCACACTTGTATGTACACACTTTCACTCTAGACATTTGTCTTGTTGAAATTTCAATACTTTGCTAAATAAGAGTAAAGTTCTTCTAAAAACTATCAAAAAACGAATATTTAAAGCATCAAACACACTTACACATAATCTCTCGTCAATTTGCAGCGTGTTATCTTGCAATGTGTTGCATTGGCTACTGTGGCCACTATTGTTACTTCCCCCTTTCCATCTTGAGTCGTTACGTACGAAGGTTTGTGCGGTGTGCATGGGCGACAACAATGTATCTATGCATGGCCTTGTAATGTGGCCCTATCATGCTTAGAGAAGAGATGTAATGGGAAACACCGTGATGTGCAAGATATGGGCTTTGAACTAACTATTTAGTGGCTTTTTCTGCCAAGGTTTCCTTCTTTTTACATCCTCCTTACAATAGTAGTTGAAGGTGAGCTGCCCGTTTTACAATGGTTGGCTTGTTTGGTTGTTTTTGTATGGGCGTGCTCTTCACTCTTTGAGTAGGTTGGATTTTGGTGATCCACTTAAGTTTTTATTTTGGAGACTGCGGCATGGTTTGTGTATTTGGTGGTTTTGGTCTCCATTCCCATGTGACATCCTTTGGTTCGTTTTGCTTGTGGATGTTGTCTTTTGGAATCCGTTTGTGATCTTGCGGTCCACATGAAGTGTTGATTGGTTGATTGAAGTGCTTTCATCGTCGATAATTTGAAGCTTTGCTAGCTTTGTCACTGGGGAATTTATCGTACTTCGAGTTGAAAGATTGTTTAGCCAGCATTGTTTTTGGAATCCATATTTGTTTTGGTTTTGATTTCAAAAATGATTTTCGGATCCAAATTTTATGTATCTGTCCTTGACATTTACTGACGTGTAGCTTTGTTGTAGAAGCAAGTTGTTCCCTTAAAAAATTTATATCTATCAATAGTATATAATTTATTCCAAACACTAAGTTGAAAGGAGTTATATTTTGTGGTGTTTTATATGCTACCCGATATGCCCATATGGTTGAATGTAGCTTCAGTTCCCAATGTGTCCTAGATTCATTGACAATATTTGCGAGCACTGTGCACAAAACTTTGTTGGTACTCTCAGCTTGTCTAATAGCCTGAGGATGATATGGAGCTAATTTAGAATGAATGATCATAAATTCATGCAACACGAATTCAATCATGTCTTTGAGAAAATGCCTACCTCAATCACTCAGAATTTTGATAAGAAGGCCATAGCATGTGAAAACATTCTCATACAAGAATTGTGTTGTGGTGCAAGCATCATTCCTTTGGGTTGCCTTAGCCTCAACCCACTTGGTTAGATAATGTGTTGCCACTATAATGTATTGATGCGTTCTACAATGCCGGTGGAGAGATAGGCCCCACAAAGATTAATCCCCACTTGGCAAAAGTGCGTACTCCCATCATTGATCTTAGCGACATGTCATCTCGTCGTGCTGATACTTTAGTACGTTTTGCATTGGTTGATATGTTTGCGTGTTGACATTATTATATATACCCATAATTTACACATGATCCTGTTGCAAATATAGCACTTTTTTGCATGGCTCAATGCATAATCTGAGTATGCCATCTTGTCCAACAATCAGCACTAGGTCACAAGATTGCTCAATGATTGATGGTTGTTTCTTGATCTGTAGTGAACCTATGGTGAGAAAAGGTATGACCTGTTCGCTCCATCTTGGTACCATCTGGATGTTGAAGAGATAAGAGTATGACAAATCATCTCCAACCCCTATAGGAGATTTCCCATGCATCATTCGTGACAAATGGTCTGCTCTCTGATGTGTTGTTCCTTTTTTGACCAACACCGTGAAATCAAACTCAAGCAATATTAGGAATATCAAATGATGTGACCTGTATTGCAAGGTTTGTTTACAAGGTATAACGATGCATGATGGTCCACAAAGAACACGAATTTGTTTGCAAATAGGTAATGTCTAAACTTTTTTACACAGTAGATCATTCCCAAGCCCTCTCTTTTTGTGGTAGTGTAATTTTGTTCTGCGTTGTTTAGCTATTTGCTGGAGTAATAGATTGGAAAATCCATGTTGTTTTCTCCAAGTTGAGCCAAGATACACGCAATAGCGTATGCCGATGCATCAACATGGACATGAAAGATGTTCTTCCAATTAGGAGCAGAAATAAGTCTCTGCTTCAATTGTTGAAATGCTTTCTCACACTCCTCATACCATTCGAACTTAGTGATGAGTGCATAGAGAGTTTTTGCAATGATCGCTTACATGTAAATGAATCTACAATGATACCCACAATGGCACATGAAGGCTTGTACCTTTCTAATTTTTGTTGGTCGTGGAAGAGCAGCAATTACTTGTATATTTTCAAGATCAATGAAACACCGTTTTTGGACACAATATGTCCCGGAATCTTGCCCTGTCTTACCATGAATGTAATGGAATTTGCCTATTCAATTTGAGAATAGCGGAATTTAATGAGAGTACTTTCAAGAAATGATTTTGTGAGCATAGCGGGTAGACATAATTGAAGATAGCAACATAATCATAGCAATTAGTTAACTTGGCATAGACAATACTTTTGCAAGAGAGAGAGTTTAGAGAACATGACAACAATTGAGGACCGGATTTATGTGGAGCCGGTCCCCCCCTCCAATAGGCATTTGTATTATGATTTCTCCCATAAAGAGAGACTTGTTACAATACAGTCTTTGTGTTCCTTGTGACCTAGGTGATGCCATGAAGATGGAAGGCTTCATGCATCACAAACATAACATAAACTTGAAGAAAGCTTTAACTATCCCAAGCCTCAGTCCCAAGACCTCAAACACCTTCGAAGGTGGAGAGAGCTAGCAGGGAATGAGGGTAGGGAAGAGGAAGAAGAAACATTTCGTAGGAGAAAGAATTAGTTCCTCACTTATCATACTCTTGTTGCTAGCATACATAATAGCATAGTAATGAAGAATAAGGAGATGGCAAGCTTAAGCATTGAAGCATGGCTCTTGGTTGGATTTGCACTCCATAGCCAAGAGTGTTGGTGTAGGCTCTCAACCTCTACTTGCTTGGAGAGGGAGCTCTTGCACTTTGCATATCACACAATGAGAGTGCTTGTGAGTGTGTGTGGGTGAGTATACCCCCTAGGCACCCCCCTAGCTTGCTTGGGTCGACCCCCCCTTGTAGCTCATGCCTGAAGCTCATTGGACCCCTCCAGGCCTAGCCAATCACAAGCAAGAGCCATTACAAGCAACATGGGTAGCCTTGGGACAAGTGTCCCCCTTTCCCCTTTGAGAGAGAGGACTTGATAAATGCTAAAACAATTAGATAATTCATGTAATTTATCATTGGACCCCTTTGAAGCCTAGCCAATAGGCTTCAAGCAACACATGAAGGTAACATGGGTAGGGGCCTGACATGTGTCCTTGCTGCCTCTTCAAGATGGGCTTCCCTTGTGTGTGTGAGTGGGTGTTCTCTCTCTAGGCCCTAGGAAAAGGGCTCGCCCCCCCTCTTGTAGGAATGCTTTTGACTTTTAGGTGATCAAGCACCTTACTCACCAAGCATGACAAAGCACTTGAACTAGGGGGGGTTCCCACAAGCATCTCAGGCAAGCTTCTCAAGGCACCTCAAGTACTTTAATCATGCAGCAAGTCAAGCACCTCAAGCATGGAGCCAGTCAAGCACCTCAAGCATCTTAATCAAGCACCTCAAGCATGAAAAACACCTCAAGCATGACAAGCACCTCAAGCAGGACAAGCACCTCGAGCTTGGGCCGGGTTCCCACCTCAAGCTCACAGCCCTAGCTTACTTAAGGTCAAAAGGACTTTTACACACATTTATTGGAGGTCTTCAATGAAGCTAACCCTAAGGTCTTATGCTCCATTGGTTAGCCTTGCTCTTTGATAGACCATCTCCCTTTTGGGCCCCTTTACATTGGCCCCGTGTTGAGATAGATCTAAAAGCACATACCTATATCTTAACACTTGTTCCCGTTTATTCTCCCACATTAAGTGATCAATTTAATATGAGAAAATCATTTGGGTTAGTTAGATATTAGATTTTATGACATTACCTCTCTCTTGAAATCATAGTCGTCCTCGACTATGAGGTAGAAGAGATAAAGTCTTAGTCATTAGTCAATCGTACTTAGCGGGTAAAGGATCCCTTTTTACCCTACAACATCTTTCCAAGATGGATGACTAATCCATTTGGTGCTTGGGAGACATAGTTGCCGCAAGCATGTCTGCTCTTTAGTCCATTTCATTCTCCCAAAGTAGAGTGACAAATTCTACTTGGTGTTTCAGAGACGTCGTCATCACAAACATGATTCTAAGCATGCATACTAGTTAAATTTGTGCACAATTAAAAAGAGGACTAGTCATATAAGACAAAAACATCAGTTATTTAAAAGAAATTTGTACATTTGCTTACTCTAATGTAGCATTGTAAGCATTGACAAGGTTCATACTATCCTTAAGTTGTACTCCTTGCATCCATTTAGCATCTTCACAAGGATAATTTTTGAACTTAATAAGATACCGTCGGATAATCTTACCATGTCGTAGTACCTTGTCTTCATGCCAAAGGATAGCTTCGGGTTGTAGCACCTCTTCTTGGTCTTCAACTTCGGGAGGGTCTTCAATAATTGGTTCAATTGGTGGCTCTCCTTTGTAGGGCTTAAGTAAGCTTACATGAAAGGCATTGTGTATAAGCCAATGGTTGGGCAACTTGAGTTGATAAGCCGTCTCATTGATAGGCTTCAAGATTTGGAAAGGACCATAGTATCTTTTTGCTAGTTTAGCATAATACTTTTGATGGCCCGTAGGATTTTTGCCCGTCGTTTGCCTTAATCGAGCCTTAGGAAACTTGAGTAAGACCCAATCATTTTCTTTGAACATTAAGGCTGTTCTGTGCTTATCAGCAGCAGCTTTTTGCCTTTGTTGAGAGATGGCTATAGCCTCCCTAATCTTTTGAAAAGATTCTTGTAGGTCACGGCTATACTCATCGGCGGCGAAGATCTTCCCATGTACTTTCAGTAGCAAGGGACTTTTAGGTCTTCCTTCTATGATCTCGAAAGGTGCTTTGCCTGTAGAAGTATGTACAGTATTATTGTAGGCATACTCTACTAGCGGTAAATACTTTTCCCATTGTGAGCGTTGATCTACTTCGGTAACATAAGTCTTGAGTAGATCGAGTATCGTAAGATTGGCTATCTCACTTTGGCCATCCGTTTGTGGGTGATAGGCCGAAGAGAAATTCAATCTTGTTCCTAGATTTTCAAAGAGACCTTTCCAGAAATTACTGGTCATTCTAGGATCTCTATCTGACACGATGGATGTGGGTAATCCATGGTGTTTGAAAATCTGAGATATGAAGAGAGTTGCCATTTGATGTGCCTTAATAGTCTTTTTGACAGGAATAAAATGTGCTTGCTTGCTAAACCTGTCGACTATTGTCCATATTCCTGTATTCCCATGGATAGACTTGGGTAATCCAAAGATGAAATCCATGGATATACTCTCCCATGATGAATTTGGAATAGGCAATGGCTGGAGTAATCCAGGTTGCTTCCCTCTATCATACTTGGTCTTTTGGCATACTACACATTTTGAAACATACTCTTGTATGTCCACTTTCATGGTAGGCCAATAGAAATACGTCTCTACTCCTCGGAGAGTAGGTTGAATACCTCTATGCCCTGCATATGGAGGAGCATGGGATTCATACATAACCTTCTCACGAAGGGAATGGGTAACACATAGCCTATTGCCGTGGAGACGATAACCATCCTGCAAGGTGAATGGTTCCTCTTTCTTCCTCAAAGCAAGGGCTGACATTATGTCTCTAAAGTCAGGGTCAGTAGCATACTCATCTATCATAGAGGATAGATCATTGTGAGTAGCTATAGACACCGCATTAACTTTTGGTCGTCGTGAAAGTGCATCGGCAACTTGATTGTGCTTACCAGCTATGTGAGCAATATGGAAATTAAATTGCGAAAGAAAATTTGCCCACCTCATTTGTTTGTCGGAAAGCTTGGTTTGCGTCATGAAATACTTGAGACTTTGGTGGTCGGTTCGTAGGATAAATGGAGTCCCCAATAGGTAGTGCTTCCATGTGTCTAGGGCATGTAGAACAGCTAAAAGCTCTTTCTCATAAATGCCCAAGACTCGTTCATCACCATTGAGCCTTCGGCTCTCATATGCTATGGCATGCCCTTCTTGAAGCAAAACCGCTCCAAGGCAATCACCACAAGCATCACATTGTACCTCAAATGGCTTTGAGAGATCCGGAAGCACGAGGATTGGTTGGGAAGTAAGCTTCTCTTTGAGTTTTTCAAAAGCATTTTGCTCCTTAGCAGTCCATACAAACTTAACGTTCTTCTTGGTTAAGTCGTGTAGTGGTCCTGCTACTTGAGAGAATTTTGCTATGAAGCGTCTATAGTATGCACACATACCAATAAAGCTTCTTAGCTCATGTAGATTCCTTGGGTTAGGCCATGATTTTATTACCTCTAACTTTGATGGATCCATACGAATACCATCATGAGAGATAATATGGCCTAGATATTGAATCTCTTGAAGGAAGAATTCACTTTTCTTTTGGTTGAGAAAAAGTTTGTTCTCCCTCAAGGCTTGAAAAATCACGTGGAGATGTTGCTTATGTTCCTCCAAAGACTTGGAGTAGATGATGATATCATCGAAGAACACTCCAGTGAATTTTCGATATGGTCTAAAAATTTTCTCCATCAAACGATTGAACGTAGCTGGTGCATTAGTCAAGCCAAAAGGCATGACTAGATATTCATAAAGACCAAATGTTGTGCGAAACGCGGTCTTTAAGATATCCTCATCCACTATCCTTATTTGATCATAGCCACTCTTAAGGTCAATCCTACTGAAGTAGGTAGAGCCTTGTAGCTTATCAAATAGATCTTCTACCCGAGGTACGGGAAATCTGTTTTTGATAGTGATATGGTTTAGTGCTCGATAGTCCACACACATACGGTATGTACCATCTTTCTTTTGCACTAAAAGGACTGGAGAACAAAAGGGAGAGGAACTAGGCCTCACCATCCCTTTCTCTACCAGCTCTTGTACTTGCCTCATGATCTCCTCTTGTTGAGCTTGTGAGACACGATAAGGAGGTTTGTTAGGCGGTGAGCTTCCTGGAAGGAGCTCAATACGATGGTCATCATCCCCTCGTTTTGGAGGTAGGTCCATAGGGATATCATCGATGAACACATCTTGGAATCCTTTTAGAAAAGTAGACAAGTCTAACTCTTCTTGATTCCTATCATTTTCATTTGATGAAACATTATTAGCTTTTAGAGACTCTTTGACATAAATCATGTACGCAGAAACTGAGCTCTTCATTGATTTATCAAAAGAAAGAGGATTTACAAGTGGAATAGTGCGACCACGCTCACTAGCATCTATATACATGTTCTTTCCCCTGTAGGTGAAGTAAATTCTCCTTTCAGGGAACTTCATGTTGGCAGCCATGCGATCAAACCATGGTGCCCCTAGGATAACATCCTGATGTTGGAGGGGAGAGATGAAGAAGTCTTCTTTGTCGACATAGCTTTGGACATGAAGCCTCAACTTCCCAATCAAGGGAGTAATGGAGGCTTGTTGTCCCTTGAAAGCTGCATCAGCTGTTACTATATCTCCCATCTCAAAAGCTTGAATGCCCAAGTTGGTGGCCAACTCTATTGATATGAAGTTGAGAGTAGAGCTTGGGTCAAACAAGATGAAGGCATCATGCTCTCTTACCTTTCCCCAAGCATAGGAGAGTGATGATCCTTTGCAATGAGCATCCTCTTTTGGAGCTTCGATGGTGGAAGCCCTAGGAGTCTCATTGCGAGTATTCTTCTTGGGGCAAGATCGATAGCCATGTCCTTGCTCCCCACACTTGAAACACTTATGGTCCTTGCGAAAAGCTTCAAGCTCTTCAGGAGAGAGTTTGTTTTTACCTTTGTAAACTCCCTTCTCCTTGGACCGATTGTTGTTGTTGTTGTTGGAAGTGCCTTGGGAATTATTTTGAGCATTGGATTTCCCCTTTGCATCATTTTTATCTTTGTTTTCCATGGGCTTGACATTACGTCTAGCCCCTTGATGGAAATTGATGCGTGAAGCAACCATGGTGTGGTGGATTACTTCGGTAATAGTACCGGGCCGTTGAGAGTTGATATATTCGGCCATCTCTTCAGGTAATCCCGCACAGAATTGTTGTCTTTGCTCGGCAAAGTCTATCTTTTGAAAGACAGTAGCTTTGAGATGTAAATCCCAAAACTTATCTACATACTTGTTGATAGAATCATGAGAGAGGAGCTTCAAGCCGTGCCATTCGGTAAGAACTTTATCTTTAGTATCGCTTGGAAGAAATTGCTTCATGATGGAAACTCGTAGAGTTTTCCATGTCTTTGGGGCTTCTCCATTGCCACGAAGGCTAGCCCACCATTGACGAGCTGATTTTTGGAAGTGCATAGCTACATGGCGTAGCTTGGAGGACTCTGTGAAGCCCTCGTCCCCAAAGGTCGCATCAAATTGCTGGATGAAGGCCAACACTTTGTCGGTAGCACCAAAGGTGCCATCGTAGGTGAGAAAAGAGATACTCTTTCCTCCCTCCTTGAACTTCTTTAGCTTTTGTGACCTTCGCCATGCAGGAAATGATTTGCGATGCCCTCCCGTCTTGTATTCTCTAGGAGAATAACCATAACTTTCATCGGAAGAGAAGGAAGGTGAAGAAGAAGGAGAAGAGGGTGACCTCTTCCTAGCCCTTTTCTTCCTTTGTTTCCTCTCTTGCCTTTGAGAGTGATGAGGAGAAGGACTATGGGTTGCTCTTTTCCTCTTGGGAGGAGTAGGCGATCGTCTAGACCGCCTTCTTCGTGGAGCCACATCTTCAGAAGAACTTAGACTTTCATTGCTTTCTTTCTCTTTGGATTCCTCCTCTCGAATGGGAGAGAGTCTTCTTTTGGGGATCTCTTCAAGAGGCCTCCTAAGCTCTCTCTCCTCTTGGAGAGGAAGGCAAATTCCATAGGCACGAAGTTGTTGAGTAACTTCGGCTTGCAAGCTCTTGCACTTTGCATATCACACAATGAGAGTGCTTGTGAGTGTGTGTGGGTGAGTATACCCCCTAGGCACCCCCCTAGCTTGCTTGGGTCGACCCCCCCTTGTAGCTCATGCCTGAAGCTCATTGGACCCCTCCAGGCCTAGCCAATCACAAGCAGGAGCCATTACAAGCAACATGGGTAGCCTTGGGACAAGTGTCCCCCTTTCCCCTTTGAGAGAGAGGACTTGATAAATGCTAAAACAATTAGATAATTCATGTAATTTATCATTGGACCCCTTTGAAGCCTAGCCAATAGGCTTCAAGCAACACATGAAGGTAACATGGGTAGGGGCTTGACATGTGTCCTTGCTGCCTCTTCAAGATGGGCTTCCCTTGTGTGTGTGAGTGGGTGTTCTCTCTCTAGGCCCTAGGAAAAGGGCTCGCCCCCCCTCTTGTAGGAATGCTTTTGACTTTTAGGTGATCAAGCACCTTACTCACCAAGCATGACAAAGCACTTGAACTAGGGGGGGTTCCCACAAGCATCTCAGGCAAGCTTCTCAAGGCACCTCAAGTACTTTAATCATGCAGCAAGTCAAGCACCTCAAGCATGGAGCCAGTCAAGCACCTCAAGCATCTTAATCAAGCACCTCAAGCATGAAAAACACCTCAAGCATGACAAGCACCTCAAGCAGGACAAGCACCTCGAGCTTGGGCCGGGTTCCCACCCACCTCAAGCTCAACCCTAGCTTACTTAAGGTCAAAAGGACTTTTACACACATTTATTGGAAGTCTTCAATGAAGCTAACCCTAAGGTCTTATGCTCCATTGGTTAGACTTGCTCTTTGATAGACCATCTCCCTTTTGGGCCCCTTTACATTGGCCCCGTGTTGAGATAGATCTAAAAGCACATACCTATATCTTAACACTTGTTCCCGTTTATTCTCCCACATTAAGTGATCAATTTAATATGAGAAAATCATTTGGGTTAGTTAGATATTAGATTTTATGACAATGAAAACGTACTTTTTAGGGTTTAGGTAGATACAATACGAACTACATTTCTCAAAGACTTTCTTTAAGTGATTGATATGCTCACTTTTGTGAAGGGAATGCACACACAGGTCATCCATATAAATCTCTAAGAATTGTCTTAGATATTTCTTGAAGGCATGACTCATTAGTCTTTGGAATGTGGTAGGTGCATTTGTGAGACCAAATGGCATTACTTGATTTGTGAATATGCTACATTCTATAGCAAATGCAGTTTTGTGTCGATCCTCCAGCTTGATCGTGAATTGGTTATAGCCTAAAAATCCATCTAAAAAGCTGTAGGATTCCTTTCTAGTAGTTTTCGAAAGGTTTTCAGTTTCTTGGTCCGCCAAAATCATTAGAAAGGGTCTTATATCATAGCCATCTTTGTCACAAAATGTGATGTTGGTTACTTCATTTACGTAGACATCAAGAGTCACCACTATTTAATTCCATCCAAAGGGTTCAAATAACTCCTATGGGAATGGGTCCTTCATGTAGTGCTCGTCTTCTACTGCACGCTATAGGATGCAATCCTCCTTCCTAAGACTCTCGCATTTTGATGCTCTGCACATCCAGATGTGAGCATCCTTCACTAGCGAGGCAAGCAATTACGTTCCATCGTCTGTAGTTATAGCAAATTCTTCTATTGTCCCTTTGATTGATGTCCTTGTAATTATGATCCTTTGTGTTGCCCTCCCAATCTGTCTGCACACAATTTGCCACTATGTTGCCATAGCCATAACCCTGTAGAGAACTAGTCGTAACTTGAAGATCACAACTCCAATTGGGGTACTTTAAAGCTTGAAAATGACTGGCAAGAAAGTTGAAGATTACCAAAATTGATTCTACACGCCGTTATGTGAAAAATTGATGCGAACAGAGAGCTACCTCAGTACGACTACACATAGAGAAGGCAAGACGAGGGCAAAAACTGCATCGTTTATCATGGAGAAGCCCAAACAACTCAAAACATGTAATTTTTTGAACTTTGGCTGAGCTTTTTAAGTTTTTACATGAGTTTTAGTTATATACAAGTCTCACTTCAAAAAACTCACTTACATACCCTTACAGTAACTCGACAGCTAGCGCTACCCTAACGATTTGCCATGCATGTACATGTGCTTGCTTAAGCAAGATAAAAAAACCACAAAAAGAAATCCCACACACCCTTTTGACAGTGGGCGTCATGTCCATATGTACACATTAAAAAAAAACGGGGTGTCAAAAATGCGCCCAACAATGGCTTCTGCCACTCCAAAGCTAGGAATCTATATTTTGGAACTTGTGTATATTGTTTCTTCTAGCTCTTTGATTGGAGGCTTTCCCATCATTATCCATGTGCCATAAGACATTAAATTGTTTGTCGCATCTGGATCTATCACAGATGAACATGTGATTTTTGAGTCTTGTTTCTCCGCATATGCTAAATTTGATCTTCGTAAAAGACAATCGATCTTCTTCCTTATCCTTGTTCTTCTCTAGATCTTGTGTTTGCTGAACATTTGATGTTGAACTCGAAAATTTTTATCCTTCATTTGCTTTCAATTTTGCATTTTCTAGAGTCGGATTCTTTGAAACAACTTTTGTTGATTATTTAGATATGTTGATGATGACAAATTCTCATGGTTGCTCTGTTTTCTCCACTTGCGCTTTTGCATCATGATTCATGATGATCTGTCTGTCTCTTCTGTTCTGCTTTCATAATGGCAAGTTTTAGTAGCTTCCTTCAATACCTTTATTGCAAAATAGGGAGTTATATCATAGTCATTCTCATCACAAAACTTTGTATTCGTTATTTCGTTTACGCACACATTTAGAATAGCCAGTATTTTCTCCCATCCAAAGGGTTCAAAAAACTCCTCTAGAAATGGCTCTTTCATGTAATAGTTATCTTCTACAGGGAGCTCTAGGATGCAATCCTCCTTTATCAGGCCCCCGTATTCTGATGCTCCGCACATCCAAATATGCGTTCCTTTCATCAACCAAGCAGGCAATTGTGTTTCGAATTCCGTAGTTACACCAAAATCTTCCATTGGGGTTCGATTTACATCCCTGTTACTATGGTCCTTCATGTTGATCTGTGTTGTGACACCCTTATGCCGCAAGTAGAGATGGTCATTGCCCCGATCTTGAACCATTTTCAGATGACGCATGAATGCTCGTCCCAAAATAACCTCAAAGTTGTTGCTTTTTTAAAATCAACCACAACAAAAGTGTGCTCGTACTCTATTTTGCAAGAGGATACAATAATTTGTTCTAGCATCCCCAGGAGTCTCTACACATGTCCGTCTGCTAGTTGCAACTTCATGTGCGTTTTTTTGAGAGTTGGTCTTTCCCATTTTTTCCACATTCCCTTCATAGAAATGGCTATTCCAGCCCCGCTGTCAAGTATTTCTATCGTTTTTACTCCTTTGTACTCGAGTGATAAGGTGGTGTTTCCTTCTTCACCTTTATTGTAGTCACCCACCTTATTCACTGGTACATGCTTTGCTTTGGGTTCCTTTGGTTGGTTTATTTCCATGAACCAAGAATATGAGGTTTCTTGTTGATAAAAAAAACACCCATTTTGCAGATTTTTAAGCATGGTTAGGTTGTTGAATTCTTATACAATTTTGAAAAGGTGAGATAAAATTGTAATATGGGAATAATAGAGAGAGATATGGAGATAATGTATGTAGGTAGAGCTTCAAAAAAGAGCTATGGGTGTGAGAGGGGAGGGTAATCGTGAGGTGATGAAAACCATGGAAGCTGCAGGTTTGAGTGATTGGTAGAGAGGAATGAGTGTGTGTGAAAGTTTGAAGCAAGGTGAGAGAAGACTAGGATGACTTGTGAGAAAAAGTGGGCAGACTGAGGGGGGGGTCCACCATAAAAATAATATCTCATCGGTGGTAGCTCAAAAAAATATGAAAAAATGTAGAGAAATTATTTAGCTTGTGGGATACCTTTTTTCTTTTGATAACTTCTTCAAATTCGGATAGGAGATGGACGCAAAAAATCACACCAAAACATATATGATTTAGTCTTGTGGTCCCTTTTTGGTGGCTCCAAAAATGTATCCCTCCATGCATCATGGCATGAAAATGATAATTCGGATGCCCTTTACACATGTATGGATGAGAGGTTTTGGTGAAATAAAGTATGTACAAGAGGGAAGAACAAACAACTAGTACAGTGACTTGTGTTAGGATTTTATGATAAAGAGCTAGAAATATAAATAATAGTAATAGTAATAAAATAAAATAGATGTTCCTCAATTATTGATTAGCATGGTAGGTGATTGTGAATTTAATTTTGTTTTGTAAGAAAAAAAGATGTAGTAGGTAAGAAAAAATTTATCTTGAGAGAATGAAAGGATTTTTTGTGAATTTTGGTACAATGGAGTCACAACTAGGTTAGTGGAAGCTTGAGTGAGGACATTGAATACATGAGATGTATACATGGGTGCTTTGAAAATGTATTATGGATGGTAGAAATACAAGGTGGCTTACTTAGGCCCGGTATTTACACACACCTAAAAGAGTATACACATAAATCTTATATAGTAGAGTAATTATAATACCCGGGGGATTCACTCTATATATAAAATGGAACGCCACCTGCGAGCGGAAAACTTTGACAAAACCCCTATATACGACTCATATTAGGGAATATGACCCCCCTTTCTACGCTTATACGACAATCCATGCAAAAAACTATCATACTCCTATCTTACATATAAAATTTAGGTCTTACATTATCTAAATGAGTAAAACTAGTCAAAGAGCATGTAGCATAGTGATTGGCAACGTACTAAGGAGCCACTTCTATTGATAACTAGATGTACCCCCTCAATATGTCTTAGTTTGACTTTGAAACTATGTGCGCGATCAGCCTGCACTCTACCTACTCGTCCAATTCGGGTCCAATTTTGACCCATCTAAATTACTCAAAAACTATGGTTATAAAGTTTTGCTAGGTTCTCCATGTAAATTTGCATCTATACAAACTCAACAAATGGACTATATACAAAGCAGTGTTAGTTCTTGCATGTATCTTTGTAGCTATTGACTCACAAGTTGAAGGGAAGAATCTTTTGGGAAGCCATGATTTTGAAACACAAAAACTTCCTCTCATGTTTCCGTTTTCTCACTTCTCCCCCCCCCCCCCCCCTCCCCCACATAAATATGATACCCCTTCCCTTATTTTTAAGCTTGGAAGATAAATTACTGGAGGCCTACCCCTAGCTTATACACTTATGTAACTTGTAAAAAAAAACCCCTCCCCTACACTTACGTGGTGCGGTAAGTTTTCCATGGTGAATCCCCCGAGTTATAATATAGTTAGGCCCAAGGTAAGGGGAAATATTTACACGCAAAGAGTGGACCATAATATTTTAAAGATTTTTTATTTTTGGGAGATAATTGGTAACTCACACACACCTATGTACATGAGAAGAGAATGTGAATTTTTCAAGCATGTGCCTTGGGTAAAACTTTTGTTGCTTTGCGACGATAGCCTACCCAAGGGCAGTAGCTTATTGTTCCAAAATCCAAAAGCCAAAAAATGACTATCACTATGTTTGGAAAATCATCTCTGTTCAGTGGTTGGAACCAAGTCAAGGTTGTTCCTTCCAATGTCAACCATTAATTTTTTCAGCTCTCAAAACTTGCTTGATGAGTGAGACATGAGCATATGGATCCTTTGACGCATTGTACTTTATCTTGACGCATGTGGACACTTGATATGGTCTCATTTGTCATGGTTTAGTCACCCATCTAACCAGCTCGTAGTCTCTTGCAATGACGTCTCTCACTCTCTCTTCTCGTCTCAGAGAAAATCCTAGTGGAATCCTCTCTAATGTATGCTCTGGCATCATTTCTGGCTTAAATTAGGTAGATATTGGAGTACCCTTGTATGCCTATTGTTCTAGGTCCACAGTGTTAACAAGTTTGTACTTTCATCCATACTTATCTACCATGAAATCTTGCACTCCTTGGGCATTTGTGTATATGAATGCATAGAGGTTCTTATGGCCAGTCAACTCTCTAGCAATGGGTTCTACACACTTGTAGAAGGTATGTGGATCCCCATTTGTGAACCTATACAAGCCCTCATGAGAATAATCCGTTGGAACTCTCATGGCTTCGTTGGTTTTGATGAATCTCACATTTGATTTGTTGATCAGAGGATGCCTCTCCTCTAGATCTTCATCGATTCTCACTCTCAAAGGTATTGCAATGTTTTTTGCGGTTTGCATATCTTTGAGTGGAGTAGAAAACCCTGGTGATGGATGATTTGTCATGGTTAAGGCTCACTCAAAAATCTAAGACAATCTCTGACATGGCCACTTTGGCTTAGTGCAACTTATCCCTTTTTACCCTGGTCAGGTCTCTTAGAAGTCGGGACTTTGTGATCCTTGGTCTCTAAAAACTGGTCTTGGGTACCCTAAAAGTTTGGATTTAGGAAACCTAAAAAAGTTCAAATTTCTTCCTAGCTATACATGACTCAATTTGGAGTTGTCTATCAAAAGTTAGAGCAATTTTAGTGAATTGTACGTGACATAGCACTCAAAACAGTCTCAGGTAGGACACATGAACTTTGACTTCTTTCTTGGTCTCTATAAGGTATTTTTAGCTCAAACTTGAGATTTGAGATGTACTCATGTATTTCTACAAGCTCATCAAGTTGGATACCCCCACTATGAAGAGGTACACGAATCACGATCCATGGCCCCTTGACAAATTTTGACAGTATGTAGACAAGGTTATACACAAGCCTGTACCAATCTTCATCAAATTCTAAGGACATGGATCGCGATCCATGTTCAATCACATATGGAATTGATCTCTTTTTCAGTTTGTTGCTCACTATGTCCACAAGCTAAATCTCAAATCTTTTTGAATTTGGACTTGGTTTGATAGGTCAAATACCCAACACTATGTCTGCACTGCGGTTTTTAGTCTGTCACTTATTTTGCTACCTTTTGACCCAAATTTGTTGATTTTTTTTTCAAAATTGGACTTGGGGATTTATTTTTTTGTGTATGCACTAATGATTTGAAAATTTTTAGGTCAAGCTGTCACTATGGGGACATGGATCTCGATCCATGTTTAGAGGCCAAACTGACTTTTCTTGGTACCACCAAAATCAGCATGACTAGTAGGTGCTATGGTATCAGAAATTTTTGGATTTGGACGTGTGAGTTGAAAATTAGGTCAATTCTTGCACTTGCTGGTCTCTACTACATGCTAGTTTAGTTTTTGTCCAAAAATTCACATGAGGGACATGGATCACGATCCATGTTTGATCACTTTTGGACTTGAAATTTGGTGAGCTGATAGCTTATGATGTTTGTAGCCTGCTCATTAAATTTTTTTTTGAATTTGGACCGGTTTTGACCAATCAAAGGTGAAATCTTGAGTCTACTGTGACAGTTTTGACAATGTTCTGTTTTTGGCTCTTTTGACCACTTTTTTCAACTATTTTGCAAATGATTCTTCTGGGAAAAGTGTTTGTCTATGTGTTAGCTATCTACTGCTAAAATCTCAGCCAAAAATCTTGATGGGGGACATGGAATCGCGATCCATGCTGCATCAAATTTGGACACCAAATTTGGCATGCTGATTATTTGCAGTATCAGTAGTCTACTCCACCACTTATTTTTGGATTTGGATAACTTTTTGTCAATCAAAAGAAAGTTTTTTTGTCTGTCTTGCGATTTTTGACTAGTTTTCGTGTTTGGCTATTTTGACCAGCTTTTTTCAGTTTTTTGCTAATGTGCCTTTCGAGAAAGTTGTTCAAAATGATATCAGCTACGTGTTGGTCAAATCTCAACTCAAAATGATCAAGGGTAACATGGATCGCGATCCATGTTTGACCACATCTGAACATGAAATTTGGTCAACTTTATGTCTGCACTCTCTGGATATCAAATTTTCACTTATTTTTGGATTTGGATATCAAAATCTCAAAATTTACCCAATTTTGTGTCTGAATCCTTGTTTTTGTTTATTTTTGCCATATCAATCAATTTTGATGTGATTTTTGAATTTTTCCTTCAAACAAACTTTCTCGGAGCAATGTCCCACTGATGCACAGTGTCACTGATCACTTTTTTGCAAAAATGGTCTCTAGGGTACATGGATCGCGATCCATGTTTCTCCACAAAATCTGATCAAAATTTCCAGATTTCTTCTAGAGAGTCTGCTAATGCCCTGATCAACAAATTAATCAATTTCCAGGTCTCTACCATCAAATTTTCAATATTTTGAAGTGATGGTCGTTTCGGCCAAAATATGGTTTTCAACAGTTGCTGCCCTGATCTTTCAGCCCAACTTTGATGGTGGTAGTTTCTACTTACCCTACTCCTAAGTGGTGAAATGAAACATGAAATAAAAACAAACAAAACGGTACGAAATAAAGTCAAAACATACAACGGAATAGCACTTTGAAAGTAATGAGAAAATCAAAGAATGAAATGCTTTTGGCTATCTCACTCACAATCCTCTTTACCTCTTGATAATAGATCTAGCAAGTCCTCGACTTATAGACTCTATCAAGCACTAAACCCCGTGTCTAGCTACTTCACTGCTAAAGTGTAAATGGAATGGAAAGACAAATCTTTGAAAAGGAACGCTCTAAATATGCACTAGGTCACTCACCATCTAAGGATCATTCCCCGACAATGGTGCCAATGTTAGTGCGGTTACGACAAAGGAGAGAGAGGAGCTCATGCTAAGTAGCAGAGTGGTTGGATGGGCTCAATGATGAAGCATGGAGTCATCAACATCCCATGGCACATCTTTCCGGCATTACCTATGGCCAATTTGATGTAGGATGCTCTCTGCATTGCCACATCATCAAGAGGCCCTCCCTATGTCAAGCAATATTGACATCACTATTGGAGGGGGCCCATTTTAAGTATCTTTGGGAATTGAGCATGTATAGTGGGCTCAATAAAAGGATGCGAAGGAAGTTTCTTGCATGGGGGGAGGAAAGGGGGAGGTCTATCTCTTTTCTCGCTCTCTCTCTTTCTCATACCCAATCCATTTATCTCTCTCACCCTCATTAAGCTTAAGAGATATAGCTTGTTTCAAACTAGATCATCTCTCTTGTCCTTCCTAAAGCTTCATAGATCTTAATCATCAAGCTTCTATAGCCGATTAATCTCTTCTCCCTCTCAATTAAATTCCATGGCTCGATCTCTATTGAGCTTGCATAGCCAAATGTCTTTCCCAATCTCCATTAAGCTAATTAATCTCTCTCTTATTTTCCCTCATGCTCAATGAGAAAATCATTGTAGCTTGCTTCCTTTCATGCAAGCCATAGCTCTTTCTATCTCACCCTCAAGGCACCATAGTTTTCGTTTATGCTCAGAACGTCATAACTTGCCCTTATATCCAAGCTCTCATAGATCTCTCTTGCCCTCATACTCAAGCTGGGTTATCTTTCTCTCTCTTGAGCTTTCAAATATTTGGTAAAGGAGCAAGAAGAAGAAAGGGAATCTCTCTCTTCCGCTCGGGAATTTTACAAAGTGTAGGAGCTTAGGTAATTCGAATAATTTGTACCAGGATCCTTGGTTTGAGCCACCAATCACTGAATGCTTTAACTTTGGGAATTTCTGATCAAGAGGGTTGCAAATCAAAAGGCATACTGACGTAGGCGTATGCGATTGATTTGGATCAGGGATATCATAAATAAAAATTGGAACCATATGTTGGTTGATAGCTTCATTTATGTGTTGATTATATGTTCTTTATTTCTTTCAACAAACAATAGTGTTATTAATCATAATTCTCTCTAACCTTCACTTTATACTCTTATTAGCCATAAAATATCTTTATTTGCACTTGTTTCTCTTGGTTTGCACCTCTGCTAAATTCTTGTCTACAACCAGAAGCCTACGGTTGACCTTGGAGAACTACACTCTCTGACAATGCTTTTCCACGCTTGTGCTCATTTGCTATTTTGCATACTTTTCAAATAACCATTTCTTGAGTATCAATAATAACTAGTTTCCATTTGAGCATAATTATCTTGATTTTCGCTCTCTATGGACTCATATGGATTGTACTTGTCGATACAAGCACATTTCAAAATTAAGAATTCTTGATATCATGTGTGAGTTTTTCTCGAGAAATTTTTACATCCCACCATAAACTTACTTTTAATCCTAGAAGCTCTAGACGTGGATCTTAACACTAATAGGTCTTTTTGTGAGTTATTTAATAGGCAAGAATAGTGCTACCTCCCACCATACAAATTTATGATTGTGTGTATGGCATGTTGCAATCACACTCTCCGGCATGTTGATACTTTTACTATGGAATGTGTGCAAAGAAGAAAAATGGTTGGTGTGAGACATTTTGCAAACCTTACCTAAGCACCTTGCAATGGTAAGGGTATCTTCTCCTTCTTTTATTTTCAAAACTCACAAGTGTGAGTGATTGTATCATAAAGTCACCAATAGATATACAAATCAGCCTCAAGCTCTGGCCAAGCCTTGAGGGACAAAGGGTTACAACCAAGCTTGGTTACAAGTACCTATAAAGGGTATCTTCTCCTACATTGTGAACAATTTTTGTAGTTTCTTCTCTTCTAGTGGTCTATGTGACTGTTAAGATCAGTGTTGTTCTATAAGATTGTTTTTTTGTTTCTCTTACACACAATCACTATAATAGCTTTCTTGTAAGAAAGTTAGTATTCACACAAACAAGCATGCAACAACTCACTTGTCTCTCAAGTTTTTCATTGTCATTACTTGTGGTTGATTACCGCATTGTCTTACGGTAGCTTGTATGTCATTACATGCAGGACTAAGTTTTCACTCAATTGTTGTGTAAAATGTAGACATTAATAATGCATTTATATTTCACAATTTTTTTCCCGAACTCATTTTCGTTGTTTTAGACTCAATGTCAAAAAATAGTACATGCATAGATAGTAGTAGTACACTTTTTTAATTTCTTGCTACTTTTGTGCTATTTTCTTGCAAGTACTGTACTCACTTTTTTCCATAAAGGCGTCAAAAGTTCAATTAAATAAAATATTTTACAAGAAAAGGGTAAAAAGCCTTAGATGCAAAAACGAATGATCGGGGGCAAGGGGCTAGGCAAGCCTACTACTTAGGCCCAAATCAAATGAGCGTGAAGAAGCTTGCCTACATGTATCCTACCTCTACGCTCTTATTTACAGAATGTGAAAAGAAAATCTTCATGTTACTTGATGCAAAAGTTGAAATGTAATGGCCATTGGCAGAGTGGTTGAGTGAGCACCTATGAGTGAGCACATAGCAATCTAGAAATTGTGCTAAAAAGTGGTCGACATTTGCTCTTTATCAAGGGGTGTAGCCCATCGTTTAATGGGTCCGAAAATGTTATCCTTCTGTTTGGCCCAGTGAAACAATGCCATCATTTAGACTACACCTATTATGTCGTCTCGTCTGAACTTGGCCTTAGGTTTGCATCAATGAACTTTCTTAGATTTGGATTCTCCACCCTTGAGTTGAGATTGGCCTGAGCCAAGAATGTCTTGTTATTGATTTAAACCTCCATCATGGTAGGCCAATCACTGCTAACAAGGGGTTGGTTGTCTCGTTGCTAAAGTAGCTCCTTAACCAAAGCATTGAATTGTGCCACCAATGCAAGAGAAAGGGCTTCTTCTTCTTCCAATCCCAAACTCATATCAATTGTGGCTCAATGGTTTACTACTCCAAAGAAGAATGGTTCTTTAAGGTTTATGAAGGACATGCAACAAGTAAGGCAATAATTCAAAATTTAGGTACATTTTCAATTGTGGATGAATTTATTGAAGCCTTTGTTGGATGGGCTATCTACTATATGGGTGATCTTTACTAAGTTTTTGATCCGTTTTAGCTTGCTTTGGAGAGCACAAATCTTACCACTATGTGCACACCTCTTAGTTTGATAAGGATGTGCACTCTATCATAGGGTGCAATCAATTTTGTTGCTTATATGATGAACAATACGAATAAAGTGCTACGGAATTTGGTAAGGATGTGCACTCTATCAAAGGGTGAAATCACTTTTGTTGCTCATATGATGAATGGGATGAATAAAGTGCTAAGGAATTTTATTCTTCATATTACTATGCCTTTCATTGATAATTTGCCAATTCAAGGTTGTGAAGAAAGTTCAAAAGATGAGATAAAAGATTAGAGGGGGTGTCGAAGGTTTGTTGCTCAACACATTGCTAATGTGATGCAATTTTAAATAAACCTGAGGAAGTTAAACTTTCAACGCAAAAAAATTGACTTTTGGTGCTAGAAAGGTATTGATTGGAGAGAGTATATGTAATCCAATGGAAGAAGGAAAAATCCATTGAAGGTTAAAGCTATTCAAAATGATGAAAAATACATACACTTTAGTTACCGAAACTCGTCGATTTCTAGGTGTATGTGTGTTTTATCTTATTTGGTTATCACACTTTTCTCATATTTCAAAAGTACTATACTTATTATCACAAAAGGAGAGAAGGTTTGTGTGGGAAGAATACATACAAAGGCTGTGAAAAAGACACTTCTCAAGGCTCCTACCTTGAGAAAGATTGACTACAAATGTGATAGGCCAATGATCTTGGCAATTGGCACTAGCCCTACAGCGATTGGGTGGGCTATAGGTCAAGATGATGAAGAAGATCACATGGAGGCAACTTGATTTGGGGCTAAAGTGCTTAATGCTCATTAGCGTGATTACCCGCAAGTTAAGAGAGAACTTTGGGGTGTTTTTATTACCCTAAGGTTTGACAAGAAATATTCTATTGGAGCTTTAGTTGTGGTAGAGACACATTTCTTGCCATTTATAGGGATAAGAGCAACTATACTACTCTAGATTTATTTATGCTTTGATCTATAGCTTTCATCAAGTCTCTTAGCCATGATTTTTGTTGTATTGTAGGTAGAGATAACCCTATTGCAAATATGTTTTCAAGAGCTAGTTATGAAGAGGAAGAGGAGATGCTTACCACAAATGGTGATGGAGGCTTGAAATTCTATAGCTCTTCTCATTTACATGCAAAATACGGTGCTCTTGTTTTTTTTTTTTGAAGTTTTTTTATAGATATGTATGATGGAGAGTGGCTATTGATAAGCCACTATCTTAGCACTCTTACCTAGCAAGAAGGATGGAGTGATCAATAGGATTCAAAAAAAGGCTTATGGCTACTTTATTAGAGTTGGTCATTTATGGAAGTAGCCAAAGCATTTAGGAGGGGTACCACAATTGGTTGTTTGTGATAGAGCAACTCAACAATCTTCATAAGAGTTTATGGGCAAGACACAAAGGGGTACATGCAACTTTTGTCAAAATTAAAGACTGTTATAGGTAAAAAGGTATGTAGAAGGATGTTGCTTAGTTTGTGGAGGCTTGCATCATATGCTAGTAGTATTCTAATATATGGTATTGAGACAAGTTACATCCTACTTATTCATTAGCCATGTATTATAAGTGCGTTGTAGATTTGATTACAATGCCAGTGGATGTTTGTTTGCTGATGAGGTATATTATTCTTCCTAGAGAAGATCTAATTTACCAAGTTGAAGGAAGAGCTTTACATACTAAAGATACGAGTTTTGTATGCAAATTCTTGCTTGAGGATGTGATTTGCATGTATGGACATGTTGGTGCGATCACTGCTAATAGAGAGCAGCTAGATGCAGATGAAGATCATGAGTTTTTTGCCCGTTTGGCATCAAGTTGGCTTTTGCTACAACATACAAACCAAAAGGTAATGGGAAAGTGAAAGAGGACATCCAACTATTGTTGAAGCTTTTGCAAAGGCGTTCTGAGAGTGTATTGATGATTGGCCTAAGCTCATTCCCTTTGCTTTATGGAATGAACCATCTAGACATAGTTATGCTACAGGTTTTATGGCAATCGAGTTGATGTATGTGTACACCCATCATTGCTATAGAGGAGGCGATTATGTTTTGGACAGTGTTGCCATGGAAACAAGTATGTCAACGGAAGATTTTCTGTCAACTTGAGAGATGTCAAGAAGATAAGCAAAAGTAAAGCTTAGGGAGGCACATTTGATGAACAAAGCAGCATTTGATGAGAAGCATATGCGGCGGTCTCATGCTATCAAAGATGGTGATTGATGAGAAGCATGGGTTGTGGCCTCATGCTATCAAAGATGGTGATTGATGAGAAGCATAGATTGTGGCCTCGTGCTATCAAAGATGGCGATTGATGAGAAGCATAGATTGTGGCCTCATGCTATCAAAGATGGCAATGGGGTACTTGTTATGACAATAGCTTGGAAAACTAGTACTCGACTTCAATGCGCAAGATGGTTAAACATTGGTTTGTTGTGATGCATGCCTATGATAATGGGACATACAAGTTATGTGAGCTTGATGGAAATGAGCTTATATTGCCTATTAGAGGGGAGATGATCAAATTGTCTAAGAAGCAGGATGGGAAATAGTGGTTTGATTATCAAAGCTCAAAATCAGCTACCAGGATGATGATATATATGCGTCAGAGGATAAATTTGAGGATGGCCTTGACGATGTAGATTGATGAAGAGTAAATCTACTAGCGTTCAAAGGGCTTGGGTGTTGTGTCTCTCCACTTCCAAGATGGGAAAAAGGGCTAGGGAATGCAATTTATGCTTCCTTGAAGTGTATACACTATTTGTGCGTGATGGGGCATGTGTGCAGGCAAGAGTAAACGAACATGTATGCCAAATGCAGATTTTGGGGCAGAAAGTGTGGTTTTGTTGCCTATATATATGCGTAGGGATGCTTTGTACTCTCCAAAGCACACATTTATGGATTGATTATGTAGTGATCAAAGCACTCTCCAAGCTAGTCTTTACGGTTCTTGATTTGGAGTTTGAACGAAGAAGATATGGCCAATTTGATTTTTCTCAAGGGTTGGGTTTATCACTCTTGGACCCACCTTGAAATGCATGCATCATAGAAATTTTTCAACTTTCTAAGATTTTGGATAGTAGTATTCAATGTGTGTTCCAATATGTGCTTAACAGTTCATAAATAGGACGCTTGAGCGCAAAGATATATGCAATTGTTGGATATTGAACAAAGCTTTGGAAGAAATTTTGATTTTTATTCGATTTTGTGAGCTTGATGGGGGTGATTGGAAGTGCGGGATAAATGCTCAAACTTGAAGCCCAAGATGCAAGTTTTGTGTAGGTCTTTACAACTTTAAGATCGGATCTTTGAGCCACATGTTGCAAGCTTGAGAAGTTTGCCCAAACCCAAGGTGGGTTAAGAATTTTTGTGAGCTTCTATGTTTGAATCTCTGGAGGGATGCCCATTGAGTGCCACGTGGCACAAATAGTCCCATATACAAAGTGGGGTGGGAACCCCTTGTTATAGATAATGTAAAAAAGAGCCGAGTCTCATTGTCACTCAAGTGGAGAGAGCGGGAGCTTGTGAGCTCTCAAGCTATGGTGTGGTGGCACAACCTTGTTTTATGTGGGCGTGCACGTAACCTGGTGTAGGCGTGAGCAACAACAACATCATCATTGCCTTCCCTATTCAGGGTAGATTTCTCTCTCTCTTACTCTCTTTGTTTTTTGTGGCAAGAAAGGAGAAGAAGGGGGAAACGAAGCTTGAAAGTAGAGAACAATCAAACTCTCTCTCACTCTCAATTTTCTCTTGGTGGGCAAAGGTGAAGAAGAGAGCGGAAGAAGGAGAAGAAGACAAGCTCGAAAGAGGGGTCCTCTCAAACACACTCTATCTTTTGGTGACGATGAAGGAGAATAAAGGGAGGGAGAGCTCTCAATCTCTCTCTTGCCCTCTATCTTTTTGTGTTGGTCAAGAAGCATTTTTGTGTTGGTCAAGAAGCAGAGGAGGATGCTCAAAGAAAAGGGGTTTTCTCACACACAAAACCCGATACCTATTATTTGCATCTCACTTTTTCTAGCCATAGTGGAAGGTTGAGTGTGATCTAGTAATTCCATCTACAACAAATACATTTGTTGATATGATGTGTAGTGATATCATTCACGTTGGACTTTTAACTATTTGATGTAACTATTCTTTTAACTTCTTTGTGATTTAACCTTTGGAATATACACCTTATTTTTCATATTGAATTGCAGTGAAATGTGCCTTGATAACAAACTTACTAAACCGTAGCGTAAACACCAAATTACTAGAGAAAAGTTTTAGTTCGTTATCTTCGTCTTGAATACCATGACTATGTAAACTACGTGTTGACCGGCGGGTCAACAACACGACATAACTCAATTTCCGTACCAAAGTCTTATCTCTTGAGAGTTATGAAATGCTGAAGATTATGGTTATAAACATCATTTGTAATAAGTAGGTAGTTTAGTTGCAGAAGCCGGGGTGCAATGGCACTTCCATATTGTAAATACAAAGCCATTTGACCCCTCAAACTCTATTTTTGATTGACCTAAGGTGACCTTAGTATATAAGGTACCTAGGTCATTTTCTAAAGAGAACTTTTATCATAATCATAAGTTTTAAGCTGCCAGCGACTGTGCGTTAGAGGAAAAGAAAGAGAGAGAGAGAGAGAGAGAGAGAGAGAGAGAGAGAGAGAGAGAGAGAGAGAGAGTGAGCTTCATCTTGGTGCTACTCCCCGCTCGCTCATCGCATTGTAGATCCGACTTCACCATCGCACTAGCCTCAACAACAGCTACGCGACAACGCCAAGCATTCCTCGTGGAACGGAGCATACGTGCTCGCGCATCTACGAGCTACTTGTGGCCGTAAGTATATCAAATGATGTCTATTTTCTACCTGCAAATAGTCATTAGAATCGTAGCGACATAAGCTACGCATAGGTACTCATAGATTTTAGTTTCGGGCACGTTTAGAATTCGGCTCTGTCTTTATACACATTTTTTGTAGATGGGTTTAGAGCTAGGATTTTTTGAGTGTAGAGGCTTAGGGACAGGTGTATCCTAGTGAGGGGATGGTGTTCCTTAAGTTTCACACGATTCTAGTAGGATTTAGTAAGTTTCCTTCCGTTGTGTGTATGTGGCTAGGTGGTGTAGTTGAGAGCAATGACATTTTAGGTTGTGGTTTAGTTAGCCTTTTGGAGTGTTATACGTGTAGGATGGTCTCAGTCTGACAAGCTAAAGAGATTTCCTCCGTGTGCCTATCGTGTCATCTATGTCTTCGATTGACATTATATTGATCTAGGTCGTGTTACATGTACTTTATGGGTGTTGTGATTTGCTCCCGCAACATTGGCACTATTGTCGGGGATACGAGGACTTAGGTAGCTATTCCTACTAACACTCGTATGATGGTTGCTTTACTTTTGGCTAAAGAAAATATTTTTCTTAAGTGGATCCGAAAGAGGTTATTCCGCAAAAGTGGATAGCCAGGAAGCGTGTGACTTGTCGAGGGTCTGCGACTAGGTAGATTTAGTTAGGATTTGTAGATTAGAGTAGTTGTCATTGGTGGTTGAGTGATTTGTGAGGTGATAAAAGTGTTTTCTATTCCGTGTGTGGCATTGAAGAGATGCAAAACCCCATATGATTTGTAGGAGTAGCTTTAGGTAAGTGATTTGATTCTGATCTAGAGCTATTCGTTATTGATTTATTTGTTGAAGTGCTTGTTTGCATTCATGATCTCTGAAAAGCCTTCTTTTGATTAAAAAATGCAATAAAAAGAGTTCTGTCGACATTTTTGCATGGCTGAATGGTGCTGAGTATATAAGAGGGCATGTGCAAGAGGTTTATGTACAAAAACATAAATTTTGTAAACTTGGACTTTATACACGTATAAAGTCTTAGGGACATCTGGAGACACCAAATTTGAAAAATCTGATTGCCCCAATGTGTTCAAAAGGTATCATTTACCCTAGGAACACCTTGAGTGGGGAGTTTTGGCATAGATTTGGGGACCAAAAGATAGAGTGATTGTTACTGAAAAAGCTAAAACTTGTGTTTGTGAACATTTTTCAGCTTTAAATTTTGTTGTGAACACATGTACATGTTGCTGATGGATAAGGGAAATTTAGAATAGAGACAGATCTGGATTCTGAGACAGTAGACATTATATGCGTATGATGTCTCCAGCACCATCCTGAGACAAAATTTTGAAAATCTGACTGCACCAATGTGTTCAAAAGGGAGGTTTTACCCTATGTATACATTGAAAGGAAAGTTTTGACCAACCCTTGACACCCAAAAGGCAAAAGACGGAGTGTCAGAAGCGGAAAAAAGAGAAACTTGTGATTCTGTGCATATTTTTGCACGAAAATTGGTAGAAGTGCTTGAAAACCAATGCTAGAGACCTGGGGATGCTTGTGAAGGAATTCTGTCCAAAAAATCATTAGTAGACATCATACGCGTATGATGTCTCAAGGGTGATTCTGGCAGCCAAAATGAACTTTTGACATTATATCCATCTTCTGCATGTTGTGTTGAGCACACCCACCAAATTTCATATCATTTGGGCTTACAGATTGAGAGTTAAGGGGAGTTTACTCTTTCACGGTATTTCCTTGTAAAATTGATGATTTTGTTCAATTTTGACCTCCAAAATTTGCTGTGAGCACATATTCTTGTTTCACACACTAAGGGGCACCTCTGGTAGAAACAGAACTAAAATATGAGCAAAAGATATTATACAGGTCTGATGTCTTAGAGACCAGATCTGAGGCCAAAATTTGGGACTGAGTGCACCCTTGTGATCTACAGCATTTAGGAAGCATATAGGCCAAAATTTGGGACTGAGTGCATTTTTGTGATCTACAACATTTAGGAAGCATATAGGCCAAATTTCATTAAATTTGGATCATTTTTGGGCTTGCAAAGACCATAAGATGCATATAGGCAAGTGAATGCTTGTATTGGCCATAACTTGCACAAAAAATATCCAAATTCAATTCTAAAACTTGCTGTGAGTTGCCAGTATAGAGAGGAACCTCTGGAGTGAAATTCACTTCATTCTGACCAGTTAGACATCATACGCGTATAATGTTTAAAGGGCACTTCTAGAGACCAAAATTGAAATCTGAGCTTACCAGGGTGTTAAGCACAACAAGACAAGCTTACAGACCAAATTTTGTCAAAATCTGAGCACATAGACTTTATACATGTATGATGTCTCAAGGCCAGAACCTGACACTCAAATTTCACTTTTGACCACATAGGAGGATTGGAAATGATGTGTTAAGCTTGCTTGCAAAATTTTATCTCATTTCGACACATAATTTTGCACTTAAAGAGATTTTTGCAGATACAAGACTGTAAAGGTGAAAAAGTGCTGATTTTGAACAATTTTGACATCCAAAATTTCATGTGATCACATATTCTTGTTGTATGCATCAAGGAGTACCTTGGGTAGAAATCTAAGTGAATTCTAAGCCAAAAGACTTTATACGTGTATAATGTCTCGTAGGCCAGATTTGGGTCAAACCAGAGATTTGAGTACAGTGTCCTAGAGCATAAAAGAAGTCCCTAGCCAAAATTCCATAGAATTTGGAGCTCATTTGGGCTTGCAAAGAGCAAAAGACGGAAAACTACATATTCAGGCTTGCATTGGTCTTAACTTGCTCAAAAAGTGTCCAAATTGAATTCTAAAACTTGTGGAGAGTTGCTTGAGTGATAAGGAATCAGTGGAACAAAAGTCACCTCATTCTGCCACAAAAGACATTATACGTGTATAATGTCTTAAGTGTCATAATAAAGGTTAAATTCACAAACTGAAACTTGCAACGGGTAGAGGACATCAAGGAGAGCTCACATACCAAATTTTGTCAAATTCTGAGCACATAGACAAAGTAGAGGTCAAAGCAGTGCTCGAAAAAAACGTACGTTTAGTGTAATCCCACCTACAAATTTTGAAAGTTACCTCTAAATTTTATTTTTGAAGGTGAGAAAACCTACAAAATTTTGAAAAAAATAGTGTAATTTGGTGTAAAAACCTTCAAATTTTGTGCAATTTACCTTTGTTGTTTCACATATGTAGGTTTGCCAAGTTTTTGGAAAAAAAAATTCTTCGAGCACTGTGTCAAAGGTTACATCTGAGCTCACAGAAGTGTTTGCCAGCATAAAAGAAGCCTAGTGACCAAGTTCAAAAAATTTGGGTCACATTTGGTAAAGATACAAGCAAAAATCCTTGATCCTGAAACTGTTTTGAGTGTTGTTTGAAGTGCAGTTCACCAAAACTACTCTAACTTTTGATAGACAACTCCAAATTGAGTCAGGTATAGCCAGGAGAAAAGCTTACGGGCAATAGGACACAGAACCAGTTTCCAGAGACCAAAAGAGTCACAAATTCCTGACTTCTGAGAGACCTGATCAAGGGCCCTGATCAAGGGCCAAAGGTACTTATTAAGGACTATCTTGAGAGTATTGAGTGGGTCTGACATTAAGAAAGCTAAGATCATCAGGATGGAAAGCCAATCTACCAATCCTTTTGTAGATATGACCAAAAGTATGGCAAGCCAAACTAGAAGTGTTGAAATGCCAATCTATCCACATTTTGACACAAGCCCACACAATGCACTAGAAAGAGGTGGATATTTGGTCAATGAAAAATCACAGATATCTCCACCAAGCACGAGAATTCCAAAAAGGGAGCCACGTGGATTCCCTTCTATAGCGATAATGAGAGATGAATTGATCACAGAGATGGCATACATGCCTCCTTAAGTGAATCTGCCTAATGGACCATGGTTGTACCCAGATGCAACCATAGAACACGACTTTTATAAAGATGTAATTACGGCCACAACAGGGCCATATGTACCATCACCACCCCCTATAACTTACTCCTATCCAAATCAGAGCAGAACCTTGAGAAGATATGATACTGAGAGTGACATATCTTCTCAGAGGAGTGATTCACCAAGAACCCAACCTACAATAAAGCCAGAGGTCTCTAGGTGAAAATAAATCTTATAGAAGGATTAGCTCAGAGAGTAGCTCCTCTAATCAAAGCTAACCTCCAAGAACCTCTATGGTGCGAAATTGAGAGAAAATGGACAAACCATACGAGAGAAGAGCGTTACTATGGCATGGAATATGCTAAGGAGAGGTATATATAACCTATTCCAGTAGCACCTACTCCACCTAGATACATTATAGAAAATGCACCAGGACCAGTAGGAGTTTCAAGACCACATCTTGTCTTAGGACAACAACCTCCACTACCAGGTGCTAGAATGCCTATAGACATGAGATATGCAAATGATGGAACCATCCAACAAACAAGCACTAGTACCAACTACAATGTATGATAACAACCAAAGTGGGTACTTTCCTTTGAAGCGACAGAAGATGAGAGAAACACATAGAGTGGCAAGGCCAGCACAACCTCCACCACTTGCGTTTCGACCTAAATAAAGAAGATACAAGATGGATGTTAGGACATTGTGGTTCATTGCTAATAGAGTCTTAGCAAGGTCAAAGCTTGCTTATAGCCTAGAGGAATTGCAAGAAGAAGCTCCTCAACCAGAGGAAGATTGTCACAAAAGCCGTGACAACCACTTGGTCAAACAATGTCCTTAGACGGAGATCACACAAGTGATTGCCTATTGTCTTGACTGTGGTGTCATTCACTTGATCCCCAATTGTCCAAAAAACTCAAACAGAGTAAGAAAGATGACAAAGAGTGTCTCAGGAATTGTTCAGCTACCCAGTAGCTCGAAAAAGGAAAACATCATACCAGTTCATGTAGTTACGCGAGCGCAAGCTCAAAAGGAAGCTAATAAGAATCTAGAGACTGAGAAAATGAAAATTGATGCGAGTCTAGAGACGGGTGAACCAAAGACTGGAACCAAAGACTGATGCACCTAGTCAAAAAACCAAGAGTAAACGAAATAATTCAAAAGCTAGAAAGGCTAGGATGAAAGCACTTAGGGAACGAGAGCATAAATCCCTAGCTGAGAAGCTTACCCAAGCTGAAGAGAAGATAAGACAACATGAGAAAATGGTTGCACCTTCTCTTATGTAGATGTTTCAACCTCCAAAAGAACCATCAACAAAAAGTGAACCGAGAAGTGCTAGTTCGAGAGGATCAGTGTTGGTCGAGAAGGTTAATGAGCATTTAGACGACCTCCTAAAAGACTATGAAACACGACTCAATAACAACCAAACCCAAGAACAGAGGTGGATGGCATATCCATATGTGGAACTAGAAAAGGACCGGCTTGAGCATTGTTCCTCTGAGTGGGTTCTCTTCTAACTATACTGTAATTGTAGGAGGAATTGAAAGAATTCAAGCGGCGGTGCAGTGACAACAGTGTTATTGGTTTCCTTTGGGACCCACTTCTTTGTGATTGTTGGTTGTTTTGTTGATGTTTTTCGTTTGGGAATCCATACTTGTCCTTGCTTCATTTGTGTTTGAAGATACTTCTTTGGGATCCACCTTGTCTTTGTGTGAGTCTTCAGTGATCTTTGCTTCAGCTTTTGTACACTTGGTTGGCGACAAGATTCACACTTTGGGAGTTGACAGTTCAACCATTTTGGAATCCAAATGAACTCCTGACCTCTTTGTGCTTCAGTCAACTTCTTTGGAACCCAAATCTGAGTTGTGAAAGCTTGCGGCTTTGTGTTTTTCCTATATGCTCTTGCAGGCTTTGATTGTTTTCCTTTTGGTTTTGGATCTTATGATTTTTCATCAAAGATCTTGGTGTTCTTGATCCATACCTGCTTTTGGCCAATCTGGCTCTTTGTTATGATTTGTCGAACTTTTTGGTTCTGACTCGTTCTTTTCTTTTGGCCTTCCTTGGTTATGATGGAAGCTGCTAGTGATGGTGATGACCTAAGTTGCTGGTAGGGAATGTCGTAAGGATCATCACTATCACCGCTATCCTCAAAACGGTTACATTGTAGCACTTTCCCTTTGTGTTGGCTGGTTATGGAGAGTTGTTGTCTCTTTGCTCCTGGGTTGTTGTTTGTGGGATGACTTTGGTATCCACTTGATTAGCGCGTTGTTAGCTCATTAACATGGCTGTGTTCTTCTTGGTTGATTTTTTTCTTCATGTACAAGAGCCACGTATGAGGGTGCTTGTTGCAATTTCATTTCCACATATGAGGGTGCTTGTTGCAGTTTCATTTCCACGGAAGATTTTGGAATCCACTTTTGATGCACTTTATTTTTTTAGCATTGACATTGGTACGTGGGGTTTTTATCCGGACAATCATAAAACCATGCATTAGTTAAAGTTTCATTTTTGTCACTTGTTGGGTCGTGTGGATTTCCATTGTTTGCATCTTCTTGAAGCTCCAAGTGTTCTACAGAGTCTTAGAACTTGTCTTCTTCTTCGTCTTCATTTTCCTGGATCACACTCACTGCAAAATAAGGAACGACATCATAGCCATTTTCATTGCAAAACGTCGTTGTTGGATCATCTTGAATAGCACACACATCAAGAGTAGCCAAGATGTGTTCCCATTCAAGTGGCTCTAGTTCTTCCTTAGGAAAGGGTTCTAGGATGTAATCCGTATCATCAATTGCCCTTTCTAGGATTTCTAGCAGTCCTATGGGCCTTTCCATGTGTCCATCTAGAAGCTGCAGTTTCATCCTTGTAGCCCTCACTGCTGGTTTTCCCCATGTTTTCCAGACCTCTTTTGTTGCGATGGAAACACCGACTCCACTGTCAAGGATTGCCATGGTTTTCACACCTTGAAATTCCACAGTTTCTCCCTCATAATACTCTCCAACCTTGTTTAATGGCACTGGCCTAGTGTTTAGCTGAGGCATTTCTACCTCTCTAATCCCTTCCTCGATTTGAGTCATTGGTTTTTTAACACCACATTTCTCTAGGCATTTTCCCACAGTAGCCCACGTATTTGGTCTTATTCTGAGCAACTCAGCTGACGTTATTGTAGAGGTAACTAGTGTCGACAAAATGTCTATCAGCCCTTTTGAATCGATGACCTTGTTGGGAGACAGTCTCTGTGACGAAACTGCAATAACATCTGACTTGGCCTCGTACTCTCCCGTATAGGAGGGTAGTGTTCTTAATGAATGGAGTTGACTATCCATAGACTTTATAGATCCTTTGTCTCCCCAATATGATTCCACTTCTAGATTCATTTGAGATCTAACCTCAAATTCCTCTATTGGTGAAAGAGACACTCCTCTTCCATCACTTGTTTGGTTTACTCGTCTACTTATCTCACTCGCTTCATTGGCCTCTCTGACTTGTTTCCATAATTCGTCAAGACCATCTATTTCTTTACAGCTGTCATGTATAGTTATGTGAAATCCCTCGGAAGAGTTATCCGTGGTATTCAACACTATCCTTGGCTCTGATGTTGGGTCCTTGAGAGCTTTTCTTCGTGCTTGTGATTAGAATCTAGCTCTTTTTGTTCCTCATTTGGTGGTATTACTTGTAGGTGGACAGGGATCACACCCTCAGGTTTTTCAACTCGTGGTTCTCGTAATGCTTGGGCTTTTTGGATCATTTTTTTGTTATACTTCCAAAGAAGCATCAATCAGATAAGTATGCCTTCAAAAAATCTCTACAACCATCAATCAAGCAAACGACACATGAGCCTCAAAGATCATCACATTGATTAGAATAGGAAGCTTCGCCAGCAAATGCCAATGAGCAAATTGCTTATACCCACATCTTGCACAACATGAATCTTTTCCATGCATTAACGGTGTATGCATAATAGGCTACATTACAATGCTTGCATAGGCACATTTTTTGATTGCCCAAGCAAAACACATACCCTTGGTGACACCCTGTCGTCAAGGAGGACTCAAAATAAGAGGGGGGGGGGGAGGCATTTTTAATGCGGACCTAATATTATGAATATTAGAGGGCAATGTTTTGTGAGTTGTATTGATTTTTTGTGTTTGATTGTGATGATTTCTTGACAAAATTCAGAATATATGCCCTCATAGTAGCATTACAAGAGGATTACGGGGACAAAAACCATATATGAGCCCATAGGGACATGTGTACAATGTACGTAGAGTTTAGAATTCTATTTACTTGATTTTGCTTTTTTAGTTGAGTTGATTTTTTTATTTTATTTAATCGTTTTTTGAGAATTTCTTGAGAAAAACAGAAAACAAATCCATAATCCATATGAAGAAAATACTAAAGAGATGTCGAGCAGTACAAAGAGAAGCAGGAACATGAACATGAGGACAAAAATAATTGAGAATGGTCATAACACTTCGGGACAGCCTACAAGGACAAAGAAAGTTGGTGATGCAACTAAACAAAAGCACCCATCAAGTGTAAAGCTGCCATCAGAAACTTCATGCCGTATACAAGGAGTAGATCTTTATACTGTAAATCTTCTATCTTGTATGTGACTTAATGAAGCCTAACAAACAAAAGAGACTAACAATACTGACAAGACAAAACGGGCAAAAATGACAGATCAGTCATCTTTTGCAATAAATGGCTACAAGAGCAACCAGGAGCCAGAAGGTGCCAAAAATTCCCATCATCCTTTCCTGAGACTAAAGTCCAAAAAGTTAGCTTGGAAAGCCAAATACAAGTTTAAATCAAGCTAAACTTTGTGCATAAAGAGTACAAGCTAAGGGTTCATATATATATATATATATATATATATATATATATATATATATATATATATATATATATATATATATATATATATATATAAGGGTATAACTCCTAGCTAGCCAAAGATGCAATTTTTTCAAATCTAAAGCAATGATAGCCAACTACATACCTTGTACATCATGTATATGAATTTTGGGGCAAATGGACCATGATAGCTCATAGATGGGCATCTATCACGAATGATGTCAGATAAACCCTTTTGATGCAAGCTACTAACTTGGGAAATTAATTGGGGTTTGTCGGGCTAAAATAAAGTCATGTATCAAGTAGAAGCAGTATAATGATTTACAAAGCACACAAAAGCTAACATTGTAAAATGCGACTTGGATCACCTTGATGCAAGAACAAAGGAATCACCAACGAATGAAGACGAACAGACACAGAAGTAATCAAAGGATCTCACGATGAGGTGGATCAAATGCTAGACATGGGTTTTGAACCTCAAGTCAGGAAAAATTATCACAAAGATTCGGCTTGACAAACAGACTTTGCATTGGAGTGCAACTTGGTCTAAAGAAGTTGAAGGTTTAGCCATGCGATTTCTACAAAATCCTTACAAAGTTGTAATTGGCTCATAAGATCTGCAAGCCAATCATTCAATTCTACAGATTGTAGAAGTTGTTTCTGAGAATCACAAATATTCAGGATTGACAGATTTGCTGTAGCAAGTGATGGATGGAGCTTTTTCTATCCACGATGGTAAGAGTCAAGCTGAACGAGATTAGGTTCTTTCTGAATTTCGATCTGGCAATAGACCTATAATAACAGAAACAGATACTGTATCTGAGCATGGATGTGAAGGACATAAAGTTTGTCATCAATTATGATTTTCCTGAATTATGTGAAGACTATGTACATCGAATTGGACGAACAAGACAAGCTCCTGTAAAGGCTACAATCTATACTTTCTTTACATCAGCAAAATGACAACAAAGACCGCACCGACATCAACAACTAGGTCATGTCAGGGATTACATGAATGCAGAGGGGGGGAGTGCTGACCGGCGGATCAACAACACGACATAACTCAATTTTTGTACCAAAGTCTTATCTTTTGAGAGTTATGAAATGTTGAGGATTATGGTTATAAACATCATTTGTAATAAGTAGGTAGTTTAATTGCAGAAGCCGTGGTGCAATGGCACTTCCAAATTGTAAATACTGTTACCATATCCATGTGGTAGTCATGTGTGTGAACACACTAGGACCGCCGGGGCATTTTTTCCCTCTTTAGGAGGTTTTTCCCTCCATGCATTGTATATACGCCCATCACTCTAGGGCTATCTATTTTTTTTCTTTTCACACTAAGTAACACACTCTCTATTGTGTGCCTTGAGCTTCCTTCGTCTTCTCTAAGCTGCGTGTGTCTCTCTACAACCCTAATTCCAACAATTGGTATCAGAGCAGGTTGCGTCCTCTTGGGCTTAGTTGCCAGCTGCTCCAGCACACGCCTGCTCACTTTCTCTGATTTCAGTGAGCTTTGGCAAGCGTTCACAGGTCGACAAATACTTTGGGTTCGCTCGCAGAGCACGGTCTGCTCAGATTTTTGATTTGGGCTCATTTCGGCCTCCGTCTCCACTACATGCAGTACTGCACATGCTATTTCGTCATTTTGTGCATAATTTTTGTTAGTGCCATTTTCTACATAACAGGTGCCTTATAGTCTTCTACGGTTTGTGCTATATAGCATGTGTTGTTCCCGCTCCATTTCTCCTATTTTCGGGCAGTTTTCACATCAGGTGCAACATTTACCATGGCTAACAACAGCAACACATATGTGTTCAAGATGTTTGCTGTTGAGGACAGGTTGGATGGGGACAACTACCCTATGTGGGCTTATATGATGCAACATGTTCTTGTGTCAAAGGGTGTCTGGATCATTGTGTAGGGCATTGATGTACGTCCTGGTTCTGAAGATGTAGGCAATGTTGAGGATGTTGCAGGTCTTGCTGCAAGGATTGCTACTGTTAGAGTTGTTTTGCCTACGGCAGAACAAGCTCGTAGGGATGTTAAGGATGCGCAGTCTCATGCATTAATTGCATTGTCTGTGAAGCGCACCATTGTTCCTCACATTCATTCAGCAAAATCTGCAAAACAGGCTTGGGATATTTTGGCTGGTCTTTATGCAAGTCGCTAAAATTGCTTTGTTGCGTAAAGAGTTGGAGTTGAAGATTATGCATGAGGAAGATGATATGGACACTTTCCTTGCTAGTGTAAAGGATATCAATGAGCAACTTATTTCTGCAGAAGAAGTCATTTCAGACAGTTCCCTTGTGTAGACTGTTCTTGATGCCTTACCAGATTCTTACCAGACTTTTGCTAGTACTTGGAGACTTATGACCCAAGGAAATCCAGAAGTTTTCAAGTTTGATGCATTATGCACATTGCTGTTGCAACAATCACTTTCCAGAAAAAACAGGATTAGGCAGCATGCAGTTGAACAAGCTTTTATTGCTTCTCAAAGAAAGGGTGGTAACAGTTATGCAGCCACTTCTTATGGTTCTGCTGCGAGTGGCAAAAATTTTGTTCCTAATGCTTTTGCTGGCAGCAATTCGTCTGGAAATTCTGGTGATAAGGGCAAAAAGAAGATGCGTTATCATAAAGCCAATGATCACTTGATCAAGTCATGTCCTAAGTTGAAGGCCAAAGAGGCTAAGAAGAAAGAGGGTGGTTCCACTACAAATGTTGGCTCCACTACAAATGCAGCCATTGTTGAGTCTTCTGTGAAAGGAGATTGTGATGTTGATGTTGATGCAGAATGGGCTTTTAGCGCAGAGTGCACTTACAATCCTGCTGTCCATGATGCATGCTTGTCAGTTGCTGCAGATTCACATGTGTGGTATTTCGACAGTGGTGCTACAAAGCACATTACCTCACATCGTGAATTGTTTACCTCTCTCGAGTCTGTCCCTCATGGGAATTCAGTCACTTGTGCCAACAACGCCTCTTATCCAGTTCAGGGAGTTGGAAAGATTGTGCTCACTGCTGCTAATGGCAGTTCCTTCACACTTGTTGATGCACTTTATGTACCTGGGATCAAGAAGAATCTCTTGTCTGTATCCGCACTTGCTAGACTTGGACTTGTAGTCAAATTTGTGGATGACAGATGTACAGTTCATGATCTCAGTTTTGGTGATGAAATTGTTGCATCTGGGCTTTTGTGCCGTGGGCTGTATAAGCTCACTTTGTATGACAAGTGTGGACAAAATTTTGCAAATGCTGTTGCAGATTCAAGGGCTATTTCAGATGCAAAACTTTGGCATGCACGTTTTGGTCATCTGAATTTTTCCAGTTTGCTGCGTTTGCAGAAATCTGATATGGTTGCTTCTTTGCCGCCTCTTGAAGCACCTGTCAAACATGTTTGTGAAGGCTGTATTCTGGGTAAAATGCAGCATTCTAAGTTTCCAAAGGATGGTTCAGTTAGGGCCACATGCAGGTTGCAGCTTGTGCATAGTGATGTTTGTGGGCCCATGCAAACTCCGTCCTTGGGCAATTACCTGTACTTGGTGACTTTCATTGATGATTACTCCAGGCATGCATGGGTATTTCCGCTTAAAGCGAAGTCCGAAGTTTTTATGTGCTTCAAACAATTTTTGGCTATGGCTGAAAATGTCTCAAAATGTACTATGGGCACCCTCCGTTCCGATCGAGGGGGGGAGTATATGTCTCATGAATTTAATGCATTTCTGGCTAGTCGTGGGATAAAACACCAATGTACAGTGCCTTATACACCTCAGCAAAATGGTGTTGCTGAGAGGAAAAACAGGTCACTAACGGAAATGGCACGATGTATGGTCAAAAGTCAAGCTTTGCCGCATTCTTTTTGGCTTGAGGCCATCATGTGTGCCACTTATGTACTTAACAGGTGTCCTACGAAAGCTTTGCAGTCTATTACTCCATATGAAGCATGGCATGATAGAAAGCCTTCTATTGAGCACATGCGTGTTTTTGGCTGTTTGGCATATGCTTTGGTGCCACAAGTGCAACGCAAAAAATTGGATGATAAGGCTGTCAAATGTATTTTTGTTGGTTATAGTGCTGAAAGCAAAGGTTACAGGTTGTATCATCCGCAAACAAAACGTATTCTGGTTTCAAGGGATGCAGTGTTTGTGGAAGATTTTGTTCAGTCCTTGCTGTCATTTACTAGAGACAGTAATGTAAGCTCACAGGACATTTATGACACTTTGTTGCCTCTTTTCAGTGGTGGAAATACGAATGTAAGTTCCAATGAGGCAAATGTACAGCCTATGGGGGTTTCTGAAAATGTTTTAGATCAGCCTATTACTGATGCAGATTACATGATGTACTTGATGAGGAAAGGGCTGAAAATGAGCAGGCTAGAGGTATGTCAAAATGGCTGGTGCACACTTTGCATGACAGTAAATTGGATGCACCTTTGTTTAGTCGTACTCGTTCAGGCTCTCGCCATGCATCTTATGCATCATATTGTTATGCTTTGGCTGTGTCTAGCTTACATGATGTTGAGGAGACTCTCTCTTTTGATGAAGCACAGAATTCAGAAAATTGGATGGCTGCCATGCAATCAGAATATGATGCACTTATAGAAAATGACACATGGACTTTATGTGATTTGCCTCCTGGCAAAAAGGCCATTGGTACGAAATGGGTTTACAAGTTGAAACGCAAGCCGGATGGTGAGATTGATCGCCATAAGGCTTGACTTGTTGCAAAAGGTTATGCACAACAAAAAGGCATAGATTATGAAGCGACTTTTGCTCCCACTTGTCGTATGACTACTGTGCGTTTTCTATGTGCATTGGCAGCTCATTTTGGTTGGGATGTACATCAATCAAACATTGTACTGCTTTCTTGAATGGTGACATATTTGAGGAAGTTTATGTAACGCAGCCTCGCGGTTTTGTCATAAAAGGACAAGAGGACAAAGAGTGCATATGTAAGAAGGCTTTATATGGGCTGAAGCAATCTCCTCGTGCTTGGTATGAGAAAGCTGACACTCATTTGGTCAAACAAGGCTTTCGTAACAGTCCAACAGAAAGCACATGGTATGTAAAGCGTGAGGGTGATGTACTTCTCATTGTGGTTCTTTATGTTGATGATTTGTTGATCACTAGACCAACTGAGAGAGATATTGCTGAATTTAAGACTGATTTGAATTCTACTTTCAAGATGAAAGATTTGGGGCTGTTGCATCATTACTTGGGTTTACAGTTTAAGGAGTGTGATGGTGGTATTGCCTTGTGTCAGAAAAGTTACATAGAGACATTGCTATGTAAGTTTGGACTTGAGGATTGCAAACCTATTGCCACTCCCATGGAAACAGGTTTGAAGTTGAGTCTACATGATGCTGGTGATCCTGCTGATGTCACTCTTTACCAAACTGCTGTTGGCTGCCTCATTTATGTATGCAACACGAGGCCGGATATTCAGTTTGCATTCTCACAGGTCAGCAGATTTATGCATAGCCCAGGGTCTAAGCATTGGCAGGCTGTCAAGAGGATTTTCCGCTACCTTAGTGGCACTTTACATCTTGGCTTGTTTTATCCCAAGGGGGGATCATTGCCGCCAGACTTACATGCTTTTTCGGACTCAGATTGGGCTAGTTGTTTTGACACGCGAGTGTCCACAAGTGGTTTTTGTTTCATGCTTGGCAGTTCATGTATATCATGGTTGAGCAAGAAGTAACCTACTCTGGCCACTTCGAGTTGTGAGGCTGAGTACAGGGCAGTCTTCACAGCTACGGTTGAGTGTGTATGGCTCAGACGCCTTATGGCTGACTTGGGTGTTGGACAGGACACTACCAACACTATCTACACTGACAGTCAGAGCGCATTGGCAGTTGCGAGGAACCCAGTTTTTCATGCTCGCACAAAGCACATTGAGGTGCATTACCACTATGTCAGGGAGAGGCTCTCAGCAGGAGAGATCAGCTTGGCTTATGTGCCAACATAGGACAACCTTGCAGATCTTTTTACAAAGGCATTGTCTCGTGAGAAGCTTGAAGCTTTCCGCAAAGCTTTGGGCTTACTCCCCTTTGTGGACTGATCCTGTCCTCAGGGCATGGCACTTCCCTTTACTCATGTACCAGCTCTCGTTCACCGCATCACTCCAGGGGGGATTTGTTACCATATACATGTGGTAGTGATGTGTGTGAACACACTAGGACCGCCGGGGCATTTTTTCCCTCTTTAGGAGGTTTTTTCCCCCGTGCATTGTATATACGCCCATCACTCTAGGGCTAACTATCTTTCCATTGCACACTAAGTAACACACTCTCTATTGTGTGCCTTGAGCTTCCTTCGTCTTCTCCAAGCTGTGTGTGTTTCTCTGCAACCCTAATTCCAACAATCAGCTTGGCTTATGTGCCAACACAAGACAACCTTGCAGATCTTTTCACAAAGGCATTGTCTCGTGAGAAGCTTGAAGATTTCTGCAAAGCTTTGGGCTTACTCCCCTTTGTGGACTGATCATGTCCTTCGGGCATGGCACTTCCCCTTTACTCATGTGCAAGCTCTCGTTCACCGCATCACTCCAGGGGGAATTTGTTACCATATACATGTGGTAGTGATGTGTGTGAACACACTAGGACCGCCGAGGCATTTTTTCCCTCTTTAGGAGGTTTTTCCCCCCGTGCATTGTATATACGCCCATCACTCTAGGGCTATCTATTTTTTTCATTGCACACTAAGTAACATACTCTCTATTGTGTGCCTTGAGCTTCCTTCGTCTTCTCTAAGCTGCGTGTGTCTCTCTGCAACCCTAATTCCAACAAATACAAAGCCATTTGACCACTCAAACTCTATTTTTCGTTAACCTAAGGTGACCTTAGTATATAAGGTACTTAGATCATTTTGTAAAGAGAACTTTTATCATAATCATAAAGTTTTAAGCTGCCGTCGACTGTGTGTGAGAGAGGAAGAGAGAGAGGGTGAGCTTCATCCTTGCGCTACTCTGCGCTCACTCATCGCATTGTAGATCCGACTTCACCATCGCGCTAGCCTCGTGAAGAGCTACACGACAACGCCAAGCATTCCTCGCGGAACGGAGCATACGCGCTCGTGCATCTACGAGCTACTCGTGGCCGTACGTATATCAAACAATGTCTGTTTTCTGCCTACAAGTAGTCATTAGAATCGCAGCGACATAAGCTACACATAGATACTCATAGATTTCAGTTTCAGACACTTTTAGAATTCGGCTCTTTATACGCGTTTTTTGTAGATGTGTTTAGAGCTAGGAATTTGAGTGTAGAGGCTTAGGGACATGTGTATCCTAGTGAGGGGATGGTGTTCCTTAAGTTTCATACGATTCTGGTATGATTTAGTAAGTTTCCTTCCGTTGTGTGTATGTAGCTAGGTGGTGCAGTTGAGAGCAGTGAGATTCTAGGTTGTGGTTTAGTGACCGTCCAGAGTGTTGTATGTGTAGGATGGTCTCAACCTAACAAGCTAAAGAGATTTTCTCTGTGTGCCTGTCGTGTCATTTGTGTCCTCGATTGAGATTATGTTGATCTAGGTTGTGTTACATGCACTTTATGGGTGGTGTGATTTGCTCCCGCAACACTACAAGATGGGGACATGACTTTCTTTCCTTATAAAATTTGGAGAGACACTGTGTTGACTCGCCACCATACTTATGCATGGCACTCATGTATGCGATGCACTATCTACTTTTTTTATATATTAATTTTGTTTTTCATAGTACAAAAAGTTTAACAAGGGTCCTTTGTGCTCCTGAACGGCGATAATTTTGCCATACAAAGTTGTTCGAGAGAGACACTACTCATAAAGTTAGTAGTGCTATGTCTTGATGGACAAATTGCATGCGTACTTTATTAAAAAAAAAGAGGTTTTGATTTTGTTTATTTTGATTTATCTCTTTTGTTTTGAAAAAACTTTGTAAGCAATTATCCATAGTGTCATAATTACACATTAGCTACTATTTACACATTTGCACCAATTCACACATTTAAGTACTATGACAACCTACCATGACTATTTGGTCAAGAAATTGCCAAGAAATCTACTGCTAGTATACTATTATATCTTGAAAGCTTTAATTACGACAACAAGCTGGGCCAACGAAGCAAGACTAGTTACATTCATTTTTTAACAAATAGAAACATCATTATGAGTAGGAATTATTAAAATTTGTTCACAAATATTGCTCAAATTATTATTAACTGAAACGAGGAAGAAAAACAAAAATAAGGTAAGACTACCCTCAGCACTAAAGGGCATGGGGTCTTAAATGAACCCCTGCACAGATGGGATCCACAAAGGAGAAGTACGTGCACAAAAGCAAAGATACGCACTACCGTCTGATCTGAAAAAAGTAAACACGGACTAAATTTTGTAAACACGAGCGGCGTTAGAGTAAACTCAGACAAGCATAAGTAAAATTAAACTCACGAAGCAGAAGAGAGGCACACCCACCCACAGGTTTCTCCGCGCACTTTTATTATCATCAATGGCAGGGACAATAAGGTGCTCCATTTGTAAGTAAGTGGGTCCTTGCTAAGTGTTTGCAAACGATACCAGTGCTTAAGGGTTTGCTTTGCTGGCAAAAATACTGAAGTAGGCCATGGGTATGGGGGCTGCATCACAAGGATGAACACTGAAGAGGAAGATGCTCACATACACACAAGGATGAACATTTAAATAGGAACATGTTAATAAGCCTTATTCTGCTTTAACCATCTCCAGTCTCCATTTATTCTACTTGACATTGTTTTCATGAATGTTCAATGCATGTCAATCAAAAGACTAGAAAAAGAAAATGCTTCCAGACTGATTGCACCCTAAATGCAATGCGTTTTCAAGTTTTAACTTGAAGAGTCTGGAGCCATTGATCCACTGCTTGTGGTTTGGAAATGCCTTGTATGTCTAGAACACAGGAATTGGCTGACTACATGGTACCCCCAAACCTGCAAATTACACTTTTGTAAACTACCATGAAGCAGGGTTTTCACTCTTCGTGGGCGCATTATGGAAGTGGGTTTGTTACATTCCATGAATGCCTTTAACTAATCCTCCGTATAGTCAAATTGCAGTTAGTAGTAGGTTTAAGAATGGGCGAGAACACTCTTGCCAGCTCTTGCCTCTCCTATACACTTTTGTGCGCTTCAGGGTCAGGCAGACTAGATCATGCTCTCTTACAACAGTTTGAGGCTAATATCACGTGTCCTTGGGCGAAGTTGCATCGAGAAGTTTTGTTCATGGGCATAGGCATATTGCTTAGTTTGCTGTTTTTCCTTCTGTTTTGATTCACATGGGGCACGTGCATGTCGTTTCACCGTCCCTTTTTTGCAGCGACTTTGGTGGCGTTCACAATAAGTGGATCCCTCCTGAGCTTGATTTGAGCACTGCCAACTCTTGCCATCTGTACGACAACAACGAATGGGCTCGGCTTGATCCTGGTTCTGGTCTTGTTCCTCTGCACTTTGCCCCGAACAAAGCATGTCTTCCTCCTTTGCTTCCTGTCTTCTCTCATTGGAAGCATCACAAGAATCAATCACTTCACATGACGAACAGCCACTTGTTTCTGTTGTTGCGGACTGTGGCTCCAGATGGTGCACATTGCATGAAAACCCAGGATTATTTCTGTCTCCCTTATGGCACTGCGTACCGTGTTGACATGGCTTTCCGCTGAGATTCCTATCAACTATTTGTGATAGTGACCGTTTTCGCTTTTCAGAATAGAGCACTTGTGATAGTGACAGCTCTCTTTCAGAAAACTTCCGGTTATGAGCTACGTTACTGCCAAGTGTGACTTTGCCATGCAAACTGCTGCTAGCGAGCTTTTGGCCAGCTTTCAATATGAACCTGTGGTTTTTCAACTCTTTGAACAGTGGGCATGTCTTGAGTGTCATTTTGACAAGGGATGCAAATGCTTGTTGTTCATATCCATTGGCCTTTAAGTATCCTTCTTGTACGAGTGCTTGCAAAGCTTCACAGGAAGTCAGCCCACAGCCTTTTGAGTTGATTAGCACCACGGTCAGAGCTGTGGCAAGGGGTGAGTTGTCCAAGTCTTGAGTCACTTGTGATGCTTCTTTGTCGTCGCAGCTTTCAGAGCTGGCTGTAAAAGCAGCAATGTCTTAATTATGTTTACTTTTGTGTGCATTTGATGTGAAACACAGAGGAGGCAGCTTTACTTACATGGATCCCTGAGTGCAGTTCTTGCCCTGCTCGACCGTCTGCAATATAAGAAACTTAGCTTGTGGTCATGCAAATCCTGTAAATTGTGGAAGTGAGACATACCTGTTGCTGGCTGCATTTTTAGAAGATGTTGCTGTTAAGGATGACGCAATCTGACACAAAGCAAAGAACCAAGAAGACAAGTAAGCATGATGGGTGTATTGTTTTTTGAAAGATTTGGATATCAGTTGGGGAAAAAAAAAAGTATGAGAAACCAATTTATTGTCATGAATTGATAGAGGCTTGGATAGGTAGCTCAAAGAAAATGGTACGGGATAGTAGAAATCGATGAGTCCCAAGGAGATTCTTCAAGAGGACGAACTCGAGATTGTAGACAAAGTAGAAGATATAGACCCGAAGCAGTTTTTCCTGCATCGTGTTCGCCGCAGCTCAAAAAAGCAAGCATTGTAGTCCTTTTTGAAGTTCAAGTATCACGGTACCTACGTATCAGCGTGGGTCGACGAAGATCTCTTCACAGATCCCCCCGGAGTTGTTGGTGGAATACATGGAAACCATGCAGCTCGGTATCGATACCTCATCTTGACAAGGGGGGATGTCATGTGCAAATCTAATTCAATGTGCATGTGGACAAGGTGACTCCTACTTTGACGGTTTATGTAATGTGCAGTGGAAGCAAATGATGGTGCAAGCTTAGGATGAGTGATCAATGGGTGCTCAAGGTTCCAATTATTGAAGGAAAGGGAGAGCCTTCCTTGACTTAATGAGAGATTGTGCAATGACCCAAACAAAACCGTGAGAAAGTGTTGTGAGTGGTAGAGAGAGAGAGAGAGAGAGAGAGCAGATCCCCTCTCTATTAGAGAGGTATTTGCTTTAGACTGCACAAAGTCTGGTACAATGGTTCTAAATGCTGTGATGCTTGACGACGACGACAATGATGTCGACGACGATGACAAAGCTAATGGGCTGAAATCTGAAAATGCGCTTGATGCTTGTGGCTAAAATCTGAAATCGCCGGGAGTGCTGATGGGAATCTGCTAGTGCAACGAGGCTATGGGCTGATTTGCTGTCGTCCGCGACGACGATGGCTGAAAACTGAAAAACGCTAACTGCACTGCTGGCTGAAAACTGTTATGTTGTCTTGGTTGTGACGGAACGGGCGATTGCGACAAGGGAAGTGCTGATCTGCTGTGGTACTGCGGCGGGATGTAGAGAGAAGCAAAAACGCTGCTGCTGGCTGAAAACGTTGAGCCAAAAACGCTGATGCTATTGAGAAAAACGCCAAGGGGCTGGTTGGTACTGCGGACACTGCTTGGTGCTCAGGGGTGCTACTGCCTTTTGTGTCTTCTGCCTGTCTCTAGCGCCCAAGGGCTGCTTTTATAGGTGCAGATAGCTGGGTCGAGCAAGCTTCTAGATGCCCCCACGACCCTGGAAGTCGAAAGGTCATTTATGTCACAAGATGGGCACCACGTGCCAATAGAAAAGAACAGACTGAACAGACTTTTAGCACTTCAATAAAAACTGAACTGATAGAGAGAGAGCACATGCGACATGGAGAGGCGGAATTCCACCCCAGAGGGTATTGGCCCCAAACCTTGGCGCCCCTTTCGGTATTCTTTATATTGCATCAACACAGTACAAGCTGATACTTGAGACTCTGCACCTTCTATAGGAAGCATGCCAAAGAATGAGCCCATGGCCTCATATTTAAAGGCCCTAGGCCCAAAAGAAATTTACATGAAAAACCTTCAAACTCAAAAGCATCTAGTCCAAAAACAATGCCCGAAAGCTGCCAACGTAAATAACGGAAATCCGTACAACTGCCACGTCAGCTATGCAAATGGCGAAAATCCGTATAGGCTACCACGTCAGCATGCTAGCGCAATTCATGAAAATCCATACAGTCTGCCACGTCAGCAGTCAACGTGAAATCCAGGATGTCCATACAGATCTGCCATATCATCAGCTGGTTGCATATCTTTTGTGTGTGTGTGATGGTCCTGCTTCATCTTCTGCTGCTTCAACCTCTTCACTTAGGGCTTAGGCCCCTTAGTCGGGATCTACACAGTGGCTCCGTTCTTCAGTGGCTTGACACGTCAGCAATTTGTGACAATTTAATTGATAAATTGTCTGCTAAGGATTGTTCACGAGCAGTTTTGGAAAAAGGTTATGTGCAGTGAAAATGCTTATGCTTGGTACTATGTATTGATGCTAATGCTAATCGATTGTGCAGTCAGAGGGTATGCAGCTACTCTAAGTGCCTGGACATGCTTATCCTGCGTACAAGCTCACTGTCACATGCCAATCTAACCCTATGTGTACATGGACAAGTTACTTCATGACATGGGTTCGGTTCAGTTCAGTTAGCCTAGCTTAGGAAGTGTTCTGGCACTTTTGTGAGTCTGTTCGCAGACCGTGCATGTCTAGGCACTTAGAGTAGATGCATATCCTCTGGCATAGTTTTTTTCTCACGCGCATGATTGGCCAACCATGCTTCTGGACGCGTACGAGTCTGATTGAAGTATGATTGGGGTTTCCATACGTGGGGCAGTGATTTTAAAAACTGGCCAGATTTTGAGCGTTTTTGAACCAGATGGGCATTTCGCCCATGTGCGAACCCTTTGCCCTATAGTGCTATTACAATATACCAAGGAGTGGTTATTGTATTCTGTGGTTTTTGTGCTACTCTCTAGTGTTTTCTAGGGTGCCGTATGGTATCCCACGCATGGAATCTTCAGGGGGTCTGAACCGGGCTTGTGGCGGGTATGGAGGCTTCCATACCCGCTCGTGTATGCCAGCCTCCATACCCGCTCGCGTATGCCGCATGGTTGACGTTAGAAAAAACTATGTCCTCTGGTTGCACACCGCATGATCACCAGATTACCATCAGAACCCATTAGGAGCAGTTTTACAATGCACAAACCTATTTTCCCTATTTTAGTCATTTTTCACTTATTATTAATAAGTGACTTTGTTGGGAAACTGGGTAGGGCAATTTGGCCAAGCAAGTATATAAGAAAAGCTAGTGCTAGTGTTTTTTGGCAAAAGTGGCAGCAGGACCAAGTGTCCAACAATGCACCTTCTCAGCAAGACTCCCCGGCAGGCAACCTAGTTTTCTCAGCCACCAAAGACCATCATTTTTCTTCAACATTTGCAGATCAGCCCTAGCGTTTTGCAAGTTGCAGATTAGCTTGGCGACAACAGATCCCCTAGCGTTTTTGCAGCAGATTACATATCAACCCTGGCGTTAGCAGAACCACATCAACAGGCCTAGCGTTTTTGCAATTGCAGACCAACCTCAACGTTTTGCAGATTTCCGGCGACAGATTCAGCTCTAGCTTCAGCATTTTCAGTTTTCAGCATATAGACACCACAGTACAACTCCCAAACCTCGCAGATCTCACCTTCCCACAGCAGATCCTCGCCGCACGGTTAGATCAGCCCAACGTTTGCAGATTCAGCCCGCTATTCGCAGATTTTCAGTATCTGCATTTTCGTCGCGTCGTCGTCATCGCCATCGTCACTGACATAGAGTTAGAATTCAGCAAATACAAGATTTGCAAATTTCAGCCCCCCTTAGTGTTTTTAGATTTCAGCCCGTCCTCATGGTCGTCGACATTGTCGGCAAGTCCATTGCATTGTAGAGATTTGTGCAGTCAATAGTAGACCGCTCTCGCCATAGAGAGTGGGGCCCTTGGAGGAGGGTTTGACAACATTCTGGTGTCGTATTCTTCTCTCTTTTTCTCTCAGTCTCAGTACCTTCATTCAGAGTGTTTATCCACTTTGTTTGTGATCACTTGCACTCTCTCACTAAAGGAACGGAAGGCTCTCCCTTCCGTAAGTAAAAGGAACCCTTGAGCACAGTTCGGAGCACTCATTCTGAGCACTCATTCTGAGCAAAGTTCAACATTCACTTCCGCTGCACCTTACATTGGTATCAGAGCTTTGGCAGTGTTCTGTACCACTCAAGGAAAGAACCAAAAGAATTTTTTTTGCTTGTTGCGATCGCACATAACCCAAGCCCACTTGGACGTGTCGATTCCTAATCGTGTTTTTGAAGAGTGACAGAAAACCCAAGAAAGAAGGGCTTGTCCAACCTCCCCTTGTTTCTCTTTTCACTCATTGAGAACGGACCGTGCACTTAGCGACCGGCCAATCGCTGCCCATGGGAAAGAGAAGATCCTTCTCTAACACAGATTGCAAGCTAAAGAAGAACCTCAAGAACTCAAGACCCTCAAGAACCCAAGAACCATAAGAACCCAAGTTCCTCGTGAACTTAAGAACTCAAGACTTCAGTGTATGGTCATCACCCGAAGCGGAATGGATACTTCGCATGGAGGTGGTGAAGAAGAATTTTCCCCACCAGGAGGTTTTTTTGACCCTCCCCCTTCCCCATCTACGCCAAGGATTGCACCAAATCCTATGGAGGCTTTGGTCAAGACGGTGATGGACATGATGAGACAACAAGAAGCGTGGCGCGAAGAAAGAAAGGTAGAATTGAATCGTGAGCACGAAGAAAGAATGGCATCCTTAGAGCGTAGTAAGCGCTCTTGGCGGCCGAAGATAGACGAGCAGCCTTGGAGTTAGAGCGTGAAGCACAGAGAGACCAACACATGCAAGAGTTGGTCCTACTATTTTCTAATGTGCAGGTGCAGATTAAAAAGAATCAAGAGAAATAGACTCTATCAGTCTTTTTTTCTCCAAAGCACGACACACATGATTTGTATGATCAAGATGTGATTATTCACGAGCATGATGAATTGCATGATAATGATACGCATGATGAATTGCATGATAATGATAAGCATGATGATTTGCATGATAAAGATGTGATAGTTCACAAGGACGATGGTTTAGTTGATACTTTTTCTACTGAAGCTAACCTTATTGCAGCTTCGGTCAATCACGAAGAACCGATCTTGGCTCTCAAGTTGAGGTCCAAAGAACCCCCACAAGAAGTATTATGTGTGCGCATGATTAGTCAACATGCATTGTTCGAGTGTTTCATTCGTGATGGTTTCCTGTATTTTAGTCACCGTCCTTATGTCATCCCTTTTCACAGGCATGCCATATTGCACGATGAACACGATTCACTCATGAATGAGCATGGATGTATGCGGATTACTCATGAAAAGATGAAATGTTTGCATTCAAGGAATTCGCATTCAATGTCTCTTCCTTGGCATGCCACAGTATCCGAAAGAGCACAAGAAGGATTGAGCATCAAGCATCGGCATTTCCATTGTAATTTGCCACAATTGATAGATTTAAATGAGAAAGACGAGTTTCGATTCCATGTTTGCGTGGGTTTGATGAACGGTTTGGCACTCCGTCTATATGTTCATCTACATTGCATGCACACTTTTTAAAGAAGACTAGAATTTTTCCAGTCACTTTACATGGAATGGGTATGTTCATGTTCTTGTGTTGGAAGTGGTTTCAGGAATTTTTATCCTCGAAGATTCTTGACGAAGGTAGATGCATGACTATAGACGAAGTTGAAGTATTGAAGGAGTCACAGATGACTTTGTGTCGCTCTTGGCGCGGCCCAAAGAAGCAAGCGTTGCAGACCTTTTGTCACGTGACACATCCAACCCTATGTGTCCGTGGACAAGCTACAACATGATTAGGGTTCAGTCAGTCCAGTCAAGTCTAGATTAGCAGTGATCTGGCACTTTTGTGAGTCTATTCATAGACCGTGCATGCCCAGTCACTTAGCATAGATGCATATCCTCTGGTTGCACACAGCATGATCATCAGTATTCCCTTCAGAATCCATCAAATTCAGTTAGGGAAATTTTCCAATGCATTTAGCCTATTTTCCCTATTTTTGGTATTTTCACTTATTATTTTTTAAGTGACTTTCCAACAAAAGTAGGTAGGGCAATTTTGCTAAGTTAATATATAAGCAAGCCCAAGTTAGCACTTTCTAGCAGAAGAGGCAGCAGGAGCTTCCCGCTCAACAGGCACCTTCTCAGCAGGAACCCCTCAGCACCCCTAGCGTTTTTGGATCCCCATCCTCGCCGCATCAGCCCAGCGTTTTAACATCGCCATACAACCTCCCCTCTTGGCGTTTCCTCCCCCAACAATCATCATCGCCAGAAAGGCCTACCTCCTAGTGTTTTTCCCCATGACCGGCAACCCAAAACCGGCCACACGCCCTAGCATTTTTCAGCCAAAAATGCTGCAGCCTCATTGGCGTTTTTCAGCCCAGAACATAGCAGTCAAAAACACAGATTTTCAACAGATGAAATCGCAGCAGATTCAGCCTAATTAGTTGCAGAAGAACCCCCATTTTCAGTCATAGAAAACGCAGCCAAAACAGTCATTTTCAGCCACCGAAACAGTCCCGAAATTAAACAGATAGAAGACCACAGATTTCAGCCATCAAGTCGCATCGTCATCATCGTCGTCGTCATCGGCATAGTCCAAGTTGCATTAGTCCGTTGCATACGCATTGTACCACTTTGTGCAATCAAAACGTAGACCACTCTCGCCGACGAGAGTGGGGCCTTAGGAGGAGGGTTTTATGTCTCTGGTGTCGTATCTCTCTTCTCTCTCTATCTCTCAGTCTCATACACTTGCACGTACATTGTCCATTCACTTTGTTCGTGATCATAGCACTTTCCACTAAGAACGGAAAGCTCTTTCTTCCATAAGAACTAAAAGGAACCTTGAGCGCAGTTTGGAGCACTCATCTTGAGCAAAGCGCAAACAATCATTCCGCTGCACCTAACATTGGTATCAGAGCTTTGGCAGTGTTCTGTATCACTCAAGGAAAGAACCACAAAAACACAAGAATTTTTTTACTTGTTGAGGTTGCACGAACCCAAGTTCGCTTGGGCGTGTTGATTCCTAATCATGTTTTGTTGAAGAGTGACAGGAATCCCAAGAAAGAAGGGCTTGTCCAGCCTCCCCTTGTGTCTCTTTTCACTGGACCGTGCACTTAGCGGCCGGCCATGGGAAAAAGCAACCTTGGTGAGAGCGCAAGGCCGCCAAGGGGTGCGCCCGTAGAAAGGAGTAGAACTCGGGTGAAGAGAAGATCCTTCTCAAACGCGATTTGTGTTGCCAAATTGGCTTTATCTGATAGAAAAATAATTCTAAATGAATTATTGGATTTATAAGTGAGAGGGTTTTCTCGCTTGGAACACCAAGGAAAAATATGAATTATTGGAATTTTAAGTGAGAGGGTTTTTCTCACTGGAGACATCCGAGTACAGAATATTCCTAGTGCGTCATTCAGAATAATGACGGGAGCACTGTGAAAGGGAATATCTGTAAGGCCACCAGGAACGGGTACTTTTGATGCGTACATCGGATGGGTGACAGGGAGCATCGGGAAGAAGTATCCGACCATCCGGGAACGGACATCTCTGATGCGTCATAGGATGGGTGACATAGAGCATCGTGAAGGAGATTGTAGGAAAGGACTAGGTGATGGGTATTCTTGATGCGTCACAAGGTGTGTGACAGTGCATCGGAAAGGGAACATCCATAGTCGGGAGAAAATTCCGAACTGTGTTAGAATTGTGCACAAGGAAAAAGCAAGCACTTGAATGAAGATGGGTTCAGAGGAAACTTTGAGGAAAAACAGATGCTTTTTGAGAAAGCGGGATTGCCTTTCGGGAAAGCAAATGCTTTCTCGCGAGGAAGTCTATGTTTGCATTGCAACTGTGCATGTGATTGCATCCAGGGACGCCTGGGAAGTGCTGTGAAAGCATTGTTTTTAACTTATAAGGTTTTATTGAGTTTTTGGGCAGGTTCAAACTATTTTTAAAATACGCCGGCCGCCCACTTAATAAGTGGGCAGCCATCTGATAAATAAGGCAACAGATCAGCCAGCGTTTTCTCTCTCTCTTTTTCTGGCAGAACAGGGAAAAAAAAAAACGGCCGCGATCTCTACGCGAGCAACTATTCGTGCCCGTGGCTAGGAGCTATAAAAGCATCACATGCACTCACTCAGAGAGGAGGACCAATCTTTGCAAGGAGGAGATGCTACTGCAGATTTCAGCCGTAAAGAAGACGTTGCCAGTGATGCCCATGGCTGCCGCAAGTGTACCAGATGTCGCCAAGACCCAGTGCGCGAGTTCCCTCGCGAAGAAGTGCCTACGAAGCGTGTTTCCATCGCGACAAGTTGCTGTTTTTCTCTGTTTTCAGCTCATAAACGTCGTAGACGGGGCTGATTTACGAGAAGGAACCCGAGAACACACCTCTTTTGTGTGTAGGATTGGAAGAGAGGATTTTCTATGGAGAGATCTCTTCCGAGGAATTGCTTTTCGAGAATCAAGTTGCGTTTCGAGCGTCGAGACTTTGAAGGTAACGATTTTCATGTTCTGATCTTTGAGTATTTGATTGCAGGTGTACTTCCTCTTCCTGAGGGAGTAGAAGCAGAGGAAGGCATGAGCCTCTGCAGGAGAAAAGCGCTCTGAGGAACTAGAGCCAGATCAGCCCAAGGGTTTCATACCTGAGTTTGGGAAGTAGATCCATGGATCGGAGAGAGGTAGTCTCTCAAGTTGCGGTCCGGAAGTTGGGATTGCCAAGTAAGGACTTCGTGTCCGGGAAAGCAGAGTTGTTCTGCGAGAAGAGGACTCTGGAAAGAGAGTTGGAAAAGAGTTGCAGGGATGCCATGCCCCGAGTCTGGAAGGTGAGATCCAGAGGCGAGAACCTTGATTCTCGAGGAATTGGAATAAGGAACGGAAGTTCCTTGGAATAGGGTTTTGTCCTAGGAATCGGAAGCTGAGGCTTCCGGGAACCATCAAGTCTTATTCTAGAACGAACGTGGTAATACGTTCGGTTCAAGTGCTTGTATAGACTTCTCCTCAGTAATAAAGATACTATTAGGGGGGGGACCAGCCCATCTTCTGGTCCCCAGTACTTTGTCGATCTTCTCACTCTCTATCTCTCTCTCTATTTATTTCTCTGTATATCCTCTGGCTTCAGTAATAAGTGATAAATCCTATTTATCTGAATGTATTTTATATTGTTATGCGCTCCCGTTTGTGACAATTTGCAAGCGAAAGAAAACCTCAAGAACCTGAAGTACCCCAAGAACCAAGAACCCAAGAACCCAAGACCCTCAAGAACCAAGTTCCTCGTGAACTTAAGAACCAAAGATCCTAGTACATGGTCGTCACCTGAAGCAGAATGGATACTTCGCATACAGGTGATGAGCATGAGAGAGGCGACGAAGGATTCTTCCCACCAGGAGATTTTTCCAACCCTTCCCCTTCGCCAGCTACACCACGAATTGTTCTAACTCCTATGGAGATGATGGTAAAGTGAATGATGGACATGATGCTGGCACAATAAGAAACGACTCGCATTACGGTGGAACGAAATGAAAGAAACGCACTACAACAACAAGAAGCGATTCGCCTTACTTTAGAAGCGAATCGACTTACACTGGCACAACAAGAAGCCAATCGCCTTGCTTTCGAATGCGAGCGCGATGAACGAAATGAACGAAAAGCAGAAAGGGAGGCCGAGCGTGAAGCTCAAAGGGAGCTACGCACTCAAGAATTTATTTCCCAAGTGCTAGCCTCGAAGACCGAACGGCTCAAAGATCGTGGGAGTTCCTCAAGTGGTGCAAGCCACGATGCGAATTCCAACAACCCAGTCACCGAACAGTTGACTTTCAGTAAGTATGATGGTAAGATGGATGCTACGGTGATTCATTCTTGGTTGCATCAATTTAATGCTTATTTTGCGACAACTAAGAAGACAGGAAATAGCAAAGTTTTGACGGCAGTTATATACCTTGCCGGTGATGCCATCAATTGGTACCACGCATGGCAAGAGGCACAGCTAGCCGCGCACCTAGAGGAAGCCGACGGATTCACGCCCCTTTCCTTCGATTGGGCTGATTTCCAAGACAAGCTCAAGGCGCGGTTTATGCCACCTCAGTACCTCGCACGATTGGCGCTCTCTCAAGCAAAATGGTATGCCAGTCATGTCTTTTTCTAATCGTGTTTTGCAGCTAGACACTCAATTACTAAAATCGGATGATGAGCGCAACGAGGCTTTTGTCTTTGGATTGTACGAGTATATCAAGTACGATGTCGAGGTACTCGATCCAATCGATCTCAACAAGGCGGTAACGATTGCTCTCGCCCAGGAGATGAAGCACAACAAGGGAAAGCCTAAGGAGAACAAGACTTCCACAAGTACCTCGCAGACTTCTCAGAACCCTCAGAACGGTAAGAATGGTAAGAATGATAACTCTTCTAACCAATCTTCCTACAGTCTCTCATCAAAGAATTCTTCCAATGAATCTAAGGGTAAGGCTAACACAATTGCTAAACCTAAGCTTACTCCAGATGAAAAGGTAGCACAAGGAATTGTAGGAGGATATATCACGTTGGAAGAGCAAAGCACTTATTCTAAGGAAGGTCGTTGTTTTCATTGTCACATTAAGGGTCACATAAAAAGAACATGTCCTAAGCTTGAATCGAATGAATCTAAAGAACCCACAGCACCCACTTCCTCTGTCAATGCAATGAATGATAACACGAGTGTGCCCCAAGTTTCTCAGGACCCTCCCATTGATGATTCTCTCATTCAATGTTATGGTCGTACGTCGGGACACCGTTTTGTCATATTGTTTGACCCAAGTAGTATGCATGATGTGATAAGTTCCGCTCTTGTTGAGAGAGCCCGTCTCGAAGTTAGTCCGAGATCTCCTATCGAGGTCTCTGGCTTTCGTCCCGATATGGACGCTCTCATCACGGAGTAGTGCCTTGATGTGTTGTTTGCAATTCAACAGACTGCTTTCACTAGAAGATTTGTTGTTTCTCCTCTCTAAGGATGTGCATTCGATGGTTTCGTGATAATGACGCTCATGGATTTTCAGACTAACACTATAACTCTCAATGCCAAAAGTGATTCTCCTATTGTCATTCATGGAGAGGACATTGCTCATTCTCCATCTCTCATTGCTAATATGCAGAACAAGATTGCAAGGATTCAGGAGAAGGAGACTCTCTCAGTCTCTTCTTCTCCAAAGCATGATACACAGGATTTGCATGATTGTGTGAAGCATGATAATGATTTGATTGACAATGATTTGCATGATGATTTGGATGATAAAGACAAGCATGATGATTTGCATGATCAAGATGTGATTTCTCACGAGCATGATGATTTGCATGAAGATGATATGATTGTTCACAAGTATGATGTGTTAGTGGATGCTTTTTCTAGCGAAGCTAACATCGTTGTAGATTCGCTCAATCACGAAGAACCGATCTTGGCTTTCGAGTCGAGGTCCAAAGAACCCCCACACGAAGATTCGATCAATCACGAAGAACCGATTTTGGTTCTCGAGCCTAGGTCCAAAGAACCCTCACAGGAAGTATTATGTGTTCGCATGATTGATACGCACGCATTGTTCGAGTGTTTCATTCGTGATCGTTTCTTGTATTTTAATCAGCGTCTTTATGTGATCCCTTTTCCTAGGCATGACATATTATACGTTGAGCACGTTTCACTCGTGAATGAGCACAGTTGTATGCGGATTTTTTATGAAAAGCTGAAAAGTATGCATTCAAGGAAGTCGCATTCCATGTCTCTTCCTTGGCATGACACAGTTGTAGACAGAGCACATGAAAGTATGAGCACCAAGCATGGGCATTTCACTTGTGAATTGCCAAAGTTGATTGCTTTAGATCATAAGAGAAAGATTCGATCTCATTGTTTTCATGTGTTTGATGAACGGGTTGTCACTCCGTCTATTTGTTCATCTACATTGCATGCACAGTCTTTAGAGAAGACAATATTTTTTTCCTTCACTTTACATGGAATAGGTATGTTCATGGTTTTGTGTTGTAAATGGTTTCAGGAATTTTCAGCCATGGAGATTCTTGAAGACGAAGGAAGCAGGTCTCAAGACGAAGTTGAAGCAAGGAAGGAGCCATGGAAGACTTTGTCGCTTTCGGCGCGGTCCAAAGAAGCAAGCATTACAGACCTTTATGAAGTTCAAGTACCGCACGACCCACACATCAGAGTGGGCCGGCGAAGAGTCCCTTCCAGGATTCCAGATGCTATTGGCGATCTCCCTCGACGCCATATAGTTCGGTACCAGTACTCACTTTGAAAAGGAGGGGATGTCACGTGACACATCCAACCCTATGTGTCCGTGGACAAACTACAGCATGATCAGGGTTCAGTCAGTCCAGTCAAGTCTAGATTAGCAGTGATCTGGCACTTTTGTGAGTCTATTCGTAGATCGTGCATGCCCAGTCACTTAGCATAGATGCATATCCTCTGGTTGCACACAGCATGATCATCAATATTCCCTTCAGAATCCATTAGATTCAGTTAGGGGAATTTTCCAGTGCATTTAGCCTATTTTCTCTATTTTTGGTATTTTCACTTATTATTTTTTAAGTGACTTTCCACCAAAAGTAGGTAGGGCAATTTTTTGCTAAGTTAATATATAAGCAAACCCAAGTTAGCACTTTCTAGCAGAAGAGGCAGCAGGAGCTTCCCGCTCAACACGCACCGTCTCAGTAGGAATCCCTCAGCACCCCTAGCGTTTTTGGATCCTCATCCTCGCCACATCAGCCCAGCGTTTTAGCATCGCCATACAACCTCCCCTCTTGGCGTTTCCTCCCCCAACAGCCATCACCAGAAAGGCCTACCTCCTGGCAACCCGACCGGCAACCCGACACCGGCCACAAGCCCTAGCGTTTTTCAGCCAAAAACGCTGCAGCCTCATTGGCGTTTTTCAGCCAAGAACATAGCAAACAAAAACGCAGATTTTCAGCAGTCAAAAATGCAGATTTTCAGCAGATGAAATCGCAGCAGATTCAGCCTAATTAGTTGCAGAAGAACGCCTATTTTCAGTCATAGAAAACGCAGCCAAAACAGTCATTTTCAGCCACCGAAACAGTCCCGAAATTCAGCAGATAGAAGACCACAGATTTCAGCCTTAAAGTCGTCGTCGTCATCACCGTAGTCCAAGTTGCATCAGTCCATTGCATACGCATTGTACCACTTTGTGCAATCAAAAAGTAGACCACTCTCGTCGACGAGAGTGGGGCCTTCAGAGGAGGGTTTTACAACGTCTCTAGTGTCGTATCTCTCTTCTCTCTCTATCTCTCAGTCTCATACACTTGCACGCACATTGTCCATTCACTTTGTTCGTGATCATAGCACTTTCCACTAAGAACGGAAAGGCTCTCCCTTCCATAAGAACTAAAAGGAACCTTGAGCACAGTTCGGAGCACTCATCTTGAGCAAAGCGCAAACAATCATTCCGCTGCACCTAACACCTTTTTAAAGTTGAAGTATCGCACGACCCACACATCAGAGTGGACCAGAGAAGAGTCCTTCCCAGGATTCATCCAGACGTTGTTGACGATCTCTCTCGACGCCATACAGTTTGCTACCAGTACCTCACTTTGAAAAGGAGGGGATGTCATGTGCACATCTAACCCTGCGTGTACGTGGATAAGCTACTTCATGACATGGGTTCAGTTCAGTTCAATTAGCGTAGCTTAGGAAGTGTTTTGGCACTTATGTGAGTCTGTTTGCAGATCGTGCATGTCCAAGCACTTAGAGTAGATACATATCCTATGGTTGCACACAGCATGATGATCATATTACCATCAAAACCCATCAGAAGCATTTTTACAGTGCACAGACCTATTTTTCCTATTTTAGCCATTTTTCACTTATTATTAGTGACTTTATTGGGAAACTGGGTAGGGCAATTTCACCAAGCAAGTATATAGAAAAGCTAGCGCTAGTGTTTTCTTGCAGAAGAGACAAGAGGGACCAAGTGTCCAACAGTGCACCTTCTTAGCAAGACTCCCCGAAAGGCAACCTAGCGTTTTCAGCCACCAAAGACCAACGTTTTTCTTCAGCATTTGCAGATCAGCCAGCGTTTTGCAAGTCGTAGATCAGCTTGGCGACAGCAGATCCCCTAGCGTTTTTGCAACAGATTACAGATTAGCCCTGGTGTTAGCAGAACCACAACAACGAGCCTAGCGTTTTTGCAATTGCAAACCAACCTCAACGTTTTGGAGATTCCGGGCGACAGATTCAGCCCTAGCTTCAGTGTTTTCAGTTTTCAGCATATAGACACCGCAGTACAACCCCCAAACCTCACAGATCTCACCTTCTCGCAACAGATCCTCGGCGCATGGTCAGATCAGCCAGCGTTTGCAGATTCAGCCCGCTATTCGCAGATTTCAGCATATGCGTTTTCAGGGCATCATCGTTGCGCCGTCGTTATCGCCGTCGTCACCAACATAGAGTCGGAATTCAGTAGATACAAGATTTGCAAATTTCAGCCCTTAGCGTTTGCAGATTTTAGCCCGTCTGGGCGCCGTCCTCATTGTCGTCGACATCGTCGGCAAGTCCATTGCATTGTAGAGATTTGTGCAATCAATAGTAGACCGCTCTCGCCATAGAGAGTGGGGCCCTTGGAGGAGGGTTTGACAACATTCTGGTGTCGTATTCTTCTCTCTCTTTCTCTCAGTCTCAGTACCTTCATTCACAGTGTTTATCCACTTTGTTTGTGATCACTTGCACTCTCTCACTAAAGGAACGGAAGGCTCTCCCTTCCTAAGTAAAAGGAACCCTTGAGCACAGTTTGGAGCACTCATTCTGAGCAAAGTTCAACATTCACTTCCGCTGCACCTTACACTCACAAAGGTGCCATAACACTTCTTAGGCTACCTAAACCCTAGAAGTAGGTACAGCTTGTCCACATGCACATAGGGTTAGATGTGCACGTGACATCCCCTTCTTTTCAAGGTGAGGTTGTGAGGATTCTAGGTACTAATCCTTAAATAAGTATTTAAACTTATGATTAAGACTTAAGAAACTTGAACTTGACTCTGAAATAAGACTTAGAAGACTCTGTTCGATTCATTGATTGAAATTGTGATACAAAGGCTCCTTTTATAGGAGATGAACAGGTTCATATGGAAAGGTACGACCACCCTTCTCCAAGAGACACGTGTCTTTAGGTGAATAGACACATCCATTCAATGAAGAGCCGCAACCGTTGGTTGAAGGGGCATGACTAGTCGTCGAAGGAGTGTGGTTGTTGGTGGAGAGGCATGACTTTAGAGCAAAGGGTTGTGACCATTCGAGAACAGGGATCCTCTTGGGTTAGTCACACTTCGCATCTTGCATGTGTAATGGAATCAAGAAGAGTGTATAATGTAATAACAAAGACAAAGAATAAGTCAATCGTGATATTCCCTCCCATTTAAAAGAAAACCCAGGGGTAGTTTTAGAAACCTTGGGAGAAGAAAAATGTATTCCTATGTAAGATGCAACGGATGTGAATGTTGAACTTTGCTCAAGATGAGTGCTCCGAACTGTGCTCAAGGGTTCCTTTTACTTACAGAAGGGAGAGCATTGCGTTCCTTTAGTGAGAGTGCAATGGACACAAACAAAGTGGTGAACACTGTGAATGAAGGTGTTGGGACTAAGAGATAGAGAGAGAAGAATACGACACCAGAATGTTGTCAAAACCCTCCTCCGAAGGCCCTACTCTCTATAGCGAGAGCGGTCTACTATTGATTGCACAAATCTCTACAATGCTTGGACTTGCAGACGATGAGGATGAAGATGAGACGGGCTGAAATCTGCAAATCTTTATCTCCTGAATTCTGACTCTTATGTCGGTGTCGATGTCGATGACGACGATGCAATGACGACGTGCTGAAAACGTAGATGCTGAAATCTGCGTTTTCCGGGCTAAAACTGCAAACTACGCTGGATCTGACCGTGTGGCGAGGATCTACTGCAGGAAGGTGAGATCTGCGATGTTTGGGACTTCTATTGCGGTGGCTTGATGCTGAAAATTGAAAACGCTGATGCTAATCTGGATCTTGTTGCGAAGAATGCAAAACGCTATGAGGCTCTGCTGATCCAAAAACACTAGGGCTGATTCTGCTAATGCTAGGGCTGATCTGCGATCTGATGCCAAAACGCCAGGTGTTCTACTGTGGTCTGCTAATGCTAGGTAGATATGCAAGTTGCAAAAACGCTAGGCTTTGCAGATGCAAAAACACTAGGTCTGGTGATGGGGGGGAGTCTTGCTGAGAAGGTGCTTGTTGAACAGATGTTCCTGCTGCCTCTTCTGCCAGAAAGTGCTAGCGCTAGGGTTTCTTATATACTTGCATGGCTAAATTGCCCTAACTAGTTCCCAACCAAAGTCACTTACAAATAATAAGTGAAAAATGACTAAATTATGAAAAATAGGTCTATGCAATGTAAAAATGCTCCTGATGGGTCTGATGGTCATGCTGTGTGCAACCAGAGGATATGCATCTACTCTAAGTGTCTGGACATGCACGGTCTGCGAACAGACTCACAAAAGTGCCAGATCACTTCCTAATCTATTTGAATTGAACCTATGTCGTGAAGTAGCTTGTCCACGTACACATAGGGTTAGATGTGCACGTGAGATCCCCTCCTTTTTAAAGTGAGGTATTGGTACCGAACTGTATGGCGTCGAGGGAGATCGCCAAGAGCGTCCGGAATCCTAAAAAGGACTCTTCGCCGGCCCACTCTGATGCATGGGTGTCATGTGACACATCCAACCCTATGTGTCCGTGGACAAGCTACATCATGATCAGGGTTTAGTCAGTCAAGTCAGTCTAGATTAGAAGTGATCCGGCACTTTTGTGAGTCTATTCGTAGACCGTGCATGCCCAATCACTTAGTGCAGATGCATATCCTCTGGTTGCACACAGCATGATCATAAGCATTCCCATCAGAATCCTTCAGGGGAATTTTCCAGTGCATTTAGCCTATTTTACCTATTTTTGACATTTTTCACTTAGTATTTTTAAGCGACTTTTGTTGGAAAGTAGGTAGGGCAAATTGAGTAAGTTTGTATATAAGCAAACCTTGACTAGCACTAATTGGCAGAAGAGGCAGCAGGAGCACCTTGCTCAACAGGCAACTTCTCAGCAGAACCCATCAGAAGGCCTAGCGTTTTGCAGATTGTAGGACCTAGCGTTTTTTCCATCAAGATCAGCCAACGATTTGCTTTGCAGATTCCGACGACAGCAAGACCATAAGCCTAGCGTTTTGATCCCAGATCTTCACCGCCAGAAGCAGATTCAGCCCGGAAAGACCATCAGTTTCAGCCCTTAAGAACCTCAGTTTTCAGCTCTCAAACCTGAAGAATTTCAGCGACAAAGACCTACAGAAACTGGCCCCAAAATCAGCGTTTTTGGACTAGCCGCAGATTTCAGACCATAGCGTTTTTGGACAGCAGATACAAGATTGCAGATTTCAGCCCTTAGGTCTGTCTCGTCATCCCCGTCGTCATCGCCGACATAGCTTAGACTTGCATCAGTCACATGCATCATCATTGTACCAGTTTGTGCAATCATAAGTAGACTACTCTTGTCGACGAGAGTGGGGCCTTCAGAGGAGAGTTTTACAACGTCTCTGGTGTCGTATCTCTCTTCTCTCTCTATCTCTCAGTCTCATACACTTACACGCACAGTGTCCATTCACTTTGTTTATGATCATTGCACTCTCATTAAGAACGGAAGGCTTTACCTTCCATAAGAACAAAAGGAACCTTGAGCACAGTACGGAGCACTCATCTTGAGCAAAGCGCAAACATCCATTCCGCTGCACCTAACATTGGTATCAGAGCTTTGGCAGTGTTCTGTATCACTCAAGGAAAGAACCACAAGAATCACAAGAATTTTCTTTGCTTGTTGCAGTCGCACGAACCCAACTTCGCTTGGGCGTGTCGATTCCTAATCGTGTTGTTGAAGAGTGACAGGAATCCCAAGAAAGAAGGGCTTGTCTAGCCTTCCCTTGTGTCTCTTTTCACTCATTGAGAGCGGACCGTCCACTTAGTGGCCGGCCAATCGACGCGAGGTGGGAAAAAGCAACCTTGGTGTGAGCGCAAGGCCGCCAAGGGGTGCGCCCGCAGAAAGGAGTAGAACTCTAGTGAAGAGAAGATCCTTCTCAAACACAGATTGCAAGCGAAAGAAAACCCTCAAGAACCTCAAGACCCTCAAGAACCCAAGTTCCTCGTGAACTTAAGAACCCAAGATCACAGTGTATGGTCATCACTCGAAGCCGAATGGATACTTCGCTTGGAGGTGATGAGCATGAGAGAGGCGAAGAAGAATTTTTCCCACTAGGAGGTTTTTCGGACCCTCCCCCTTCCCCATCTACGCCAAGGATTTCACTAACTCCTACCTATGAGTTGAAGCAATTGTTTATGGGAAGGAAGTTAGAACGCGAAGAAAGAGAAGCAAAAAGAAAGGCCTACGAAGAAGAAATGGCAGCCATAGAGCGTCAGTACGACTTGGAACAAAAAGAAAGTCAAGCAAGATTTGATCGCGAGAACAAAGCAAGAATGCAAGAGATGTTGCGACTCTTTTCTCAAGTTCAGGCACAGATGCAAGAGATTCGGGAAAAGGACACTCTCTCACTCTCTTCTTCTCCAAAGCAAGACACGCATGATTTGCATGATGATGATTTGAATGCCAATGATATGCATGATGATTTGCATGATCAAGATGTGATTTCTCACAAGCATGATGTGTTGCATGAAGATTATGTGATTGTTCACAAGGATGATGTGTTAGTTGATGCTTTTTCTAGCGAAGCTAACCTCGTTGCAAATTCGATTAATCACGAAGGATCGATCTTGGCTCTTGAGCCTAGGTCCAAAGAACCCCCTCAGGAAGAAGCGATCTTGGCTCTCGAGCCTATGTCCAAAGAACCCTCACAGGAAGAATTTTCGACCATGGAGATTCTTGAAGAAGACAGAAGCATGACTCTCGACGAAGTTGAAGCATTGAAGGAGCCACAAAAGACTTTGTGTCGCTTTCGACGCGGCCCAAAGAAGCAAGTGTTGCAGACCTTTATGAAGTTCAAGTACCGCACGACCCACACATCAGAGTGGGCCGGCCAAGAGTCCCTTCCAAGATTCCGGATTCTATTGGCGATCTCCATCGACGCCATACAGTTCGGTACCAGTACCTCACTTTGAAAAGGAGGGGATGTCACGTGACACATCCAACCCTATGTGTCCGTGGACAAGCTACTTTATGATCAGGGTTCAGTCAGTCAAGTCAGTCTAGATTAGAAGTGATCCGGCACTTTTGTGAGTCTATTCGTAGACCGTGCATGCCCAATCACTTAGTGCAGATGCATATCCTCTGGTTGCACACAGCATGATCATAAGCATTCCCATCAGAATCCTTCAGGGGAATTTTCCAGTGCATTTAGCCTATTTTACCTATTTTTGACATTTTTCACTTAGTATTTTTAAGCGACTTTTGTTGGAAAGTAGGTAGGGCAAATTGAGTAAGTTTGTATATAAGCAAACCTTGACTAGCACTAATTGGCAGAAGAGACAGCAGGAGCACCTCGCTCAATAGGCAACTTCTCAGCAGAACCCATCAGAAGGCCTAGCGTTTTTCCCATCAAGATCAGCCAACGATTTGCTTTGCAGATTCCGGCGATAGCAAGACCACAAGTCTAGCGTTTTGATCCCAGATCTTCACCGCCAGAAGCTTCAGCACCTAGCGTTTTTAGAGCTTCAGCACCTAGCGTTTTTGGAAGACCCAGTCCCCTAGAGTTTTTGAAAGTTTTCAGCATGGCGTTTTCAGCATTGAAGCACCTGCATATTCAGCCCTAAGGAGTAGCAGATTCAGCCCGGAAAGACCATCAGTTTCAGTCCTTAAGAACCTCAGTTTTCAGCCCTCAAACCTGCAGAATTTCAACGACAAAGACCTACAGAAACAGCCTCCAAAATCAGCGTTTTTGGACTAGCCGCAGATTTCAGCCCATAGTGTTTTTGGACAGCAGATACAAGCTTGCAGATTTCAGTCCTTAGATCTGTCTCGTCATCCCCGTCGTCATCATTGACATAGCCTAGACTTGCATCAGTCACATGCATCATCATTGTACCAGTTTGTGCAATCATAAGTAGACCACTCTCGTCGAACTCTCGTCGACGAGAGTGGGGCCTTCGGAGGAGGGTTTACAACGTCTCTCAGTCTCATACACTTGCACGCACAGTGTCCATGCACTTTGTTTATGATCATTGCACTCTCTCATTAAGAACGGAAGGCTCTACCTTCCATAAGAACCTTGAGCACAGTTCGGAGCACTCATCTTGAGCAAAGCGCAAACATTTATAATTTTATTCCGTTGCACCTAGGAGTGGTTCATGCGATACTTGAACTTCATAAAGGTCTGCAACGCTTGCTTCTTTGGGCCGCGTTGAAAGCGACACAAAGTCTTCTGTGGCTCCTTCAATGCTTCAGCTTCGTCTATAGTCACGCGTCTACCTTCTTCAAGAATCTCCGAGGCTGAAAATTCCTGAAACCACTTCCAACACAAAAGCAAGAACATACCCATTCTATGTAAAGTGACTGGAAGAACACTATTCCTTCGAAAAAACTGTGCATGCAATGCAGATGAACAAAGTGACGGAGTACCAGACCGTTCATCAAACACACGCAAACAATGGGGTCGATTCTTGACTTTCTGATCTAAATCAATCAACTGTGGCAAAACACAATGGAAATGCCGATGCTTGATGCTCAATCCTTCTTGTGCTCTTTCGGATACTGTGTCATGCCAAGGAAGAGACATGGAATGTGAATTTCTTGAATGCAAACATTTCTTCTTTTCATGAATAATCCGCATACATCCGTGTTCATTCATGAGTGAATCGTGTTCAGCGTATAATATGGCATGCCTGTGAAAAGGGATCATATACGGACGGTGACTGAAATACAAGAAAGCATCACGAATGAAACACTTGAACAATGCGTGCTGACTAATCATTCGAACGCATAATACTTCCTGTGGGGGTTCTTTGGACCTGGACTCCAGAGCCAAGATCGGTTTTTCGTGATCGATCAAATCTTCCTGTGGGGGTTCTGTGGACCTCGACTCGAGAGCCAAGATCGGTTCTTCGTGATTGATCGAATCTGCAACGAGGTTAGCTTCGCTAGAAAAAGCATCAACTAAACCATCATCCTTGTGAACCATCATATCATTATCCTGCAAATCATCATGCTCGTGAATAATCACATCTTGATCATGCAAATCATCATGCTTATCATTATCATGCAAATCATGTAATTCCTGTGCGTCATGCTTTGGAGAAGAAGAGACTGAGAGAGTCTCCTTCTCCTGATTCTGTTCAAACTGCGCCTGCACAATAAAAAAAGGTCGCAACAACTCTTTCATGTGTTGGTCGCTCATCTCTTTTCTTGCTTTGTTCTCGCGATCAAATTCTACTTGTCTTTCTTCGCGCTCACGATCCAATTTGGCTTTTCTCACTTTGGCTTCCAAGCATGCTTGCTTGTGCTCACGTGCTATGGCTGCCATTCTTTCTTCGTATTTATGCTCTATGGTTGCTATTCTTTCTTCGCTTTCTAACTTCCTATCCATCATCATCTTACCGAAAGCCTCCATAGGAGTTAGTGCAATCCTTTGCGTAGATAGGGAAGGGAGAGGGTCGGAAAAACCTCCTGGTAGGGAAAACTCTTCTTCGCCACTCCCATGCTCACCACCTCCATGCGAAGTATCCATTCCGCTCTGGGTGATGACCATCCACGGAAGTCTTGGGTTAAGTTCACGAGGAACTTGGGTTCTTGTGGTTCTTGGGTTCTTGGGTTCTTGAGGTTCTTGAGTTCTTGAGGTTCTTCTTTAGCTTGCAATCTGTGTTAGAGAAGGATCTTCTTTTCACCCGAGCTATACTCTTCCCTACGGACCCCTTGGCATCCTTGCGCTCACATCAAGGTTGCTTTTTCCCACCTCACGTCGATTGGCCGGCCGCTAAGTGCACGGTCCGCTCTCAATGAGTGAAAAGAGAAACAAGGGGAGGCTGGGCAAGCCCTTTTTTCTTGGGTTTTCTATCACTCTTCAAAACACGATTAGGAATCGACATGCCCAAGAACACTTGGGTTATGTGCGACCGCAACAAGCAAAATAAAATTCTTGTGGTTCTTTCCTTGAGTGAAACAGAACACTGCCAAAGCTCTGATACCAATGTAAGGTGCAACGGAAGTGAATGTTGAACTTTGCTCAAGATGAGTGCTCCGATCTGTGCTCAAGGGTTCCTTTTACTTACGGAAGGGAGACTCTTCCGTTCCTTTAGTGAGAGAGTGCAATGGACAGAAACAAAGTGGTGAACACTGTGAATGAAGGTGTTGAGACTGAGAGATAGAGAGAGACGAATACGACACCAGAATGTTGTCAAAACCCTCTTCTGAAGGCCCCACTCTCTATGGCGAGAGCAGTCTACTATTGATTGCACAAATCTCTACAATGCTTGGACTTGCCGACGATGTCGACGACAATGAGGATGAAGATGAGACGGGCTGAAATCTGAAAACGCTAATGGCTGAATTCTGCAAATCTTTATCTGCTGAATTCCGACTCTATGTCGGTGACGATGTCGATGACGACGATGCACGACGACACTGAAAACGCAGATGCTGAAATCTGCGTTTTCCGGGCTGAAACTGCAAACTACGCTGGATCTGACCGTGCGGCGAGGATCTGCTACAGGAAGGTGAGCGTGCGAGGTTTGGGACTTCTATTGCAGTGTCTTGATGCTGAAAACTGAAAATGCTGATGCTAATCTTGGTCTTGTCACGAAGAATCTGCAAAACGCTATGAGGCTCTGCTAATCCAAAAACACTAGGGCTGATTCTGCTAACGCTAGGGCTGATCTGCAATCTGATGCCAAAACGCTAGGTGTTCTGCTGTGGTCTGCTAACGCTAGGTAGATCTGCAAGTTGCAAAAACGCCAGGCTTGGGGGTGGCTGAAAATGCTAGGCTTTGCAGATGCAAAAACGCTAGGTCTGGTGATGGGGGGGAGTCTTGCTGAGAAGGTGCCTGTTGAACAAATGTTCCTGCTGCCTCTTCTACCAGAAAATGCTAGCGCTAGGGTTTCTTATTGTCACATGACACATCCAACCCTATGTGTCTGTGGACAAGCTACAGCATGATCAGGGTTCAGTCAGTCCAATCAGTCTAGATTTAGAAGTGATCTGGCACTTTTGTGAGTCTATTCGTAGACCGTGCATGTCCAAGACACTTAGTGTAGATGCATATCCTCTGGTTGCACACAGCATGATCATAAGCATTCCCATCAGATTCCATCAGAATCAGTCAGGGGAATTTTCCAGTGCATTTAGCCTATTTTACCTATTTTTGACATTTTTCACTTATTATTTTTAAGTAACTTTTGTTGGAAAGTAGGTAGGGCAAATTGAGTAAGTTTGTATATAAGCAAACCTAGACTAGCAATAAATGGCAGAAGAGGCAACAGGAGCCAAGCTCAGCAGGCAACTTCTCAACAAGACACCTTTGCGGTTTCCCCCTCCAAGCAAGAAGGACCTCCCCCCATTGGCGTTTTCTCCAGCAATTAGCCATTACCATCAGACCCTTGCCCCTAGCGTTTTCTCATCAGTAGATCATCGCCAGAAGCAAGCTCAGGCCTAGCGTTTTGCATCAGCATCATCACCACAGATCTCCATCAGCTAGCGTTTTTGACATCAGTTCTGGCCTAGCGTTTTTTGACAGATTTAGGCAGCGGTTTCAGCAATGAACAACCTGCAAATTCAGCCCGGAAAGACCATCAGTTTTCAGCCTTAAGAAACCTCAGTTTTCAGCCCTAAACCTGCAGATTTTCAGCGACAAAGACCTTCAAAAACAGCCCCCAAAATCAGCGTTTTTTGACTAGCCGCAGATTTCAGCCCATAGCGTTTTTGGACAGCAGATAAAAGATTGCAGATTTCAGCCCTAGTGTTCGGCCTCGTCATCCCCGTCGTCGTCGTCAACATAGCCTAGACTTGCAGCAGTCACATGCAATCATAAGTAGATCACTCTCCCCAACGAGAGTGGGGCCTTCGGAGGAGGGTTTTACGTCTCTAGTGTCGTATCTCTCTTCTCTCTCTATCTCTCAGTCTCATACACTTTCACGCACAGTGTCCATTCACTTTGTTTATGATCATAGCATTCTCTCATTAAGAACAGAAGGCTCTACCTTCCATAAGAACAAAAGGAACCTTGAGCACAGTCCAGAGCACTCATCTTGAGCAAAGCGCAAACATTCATTCCGTTGCACCTAACACTTATATACTTTCATGGCTAAATTGCCCTACCCAGTTCTTAATAAAGTCACTTATTAATAATAAGTGAAAAATGGCTAAAATAGGGAAAATAGATCTATGCACTGTAAAAATACTCCTGATGGGTTCTGATGGTTATGCTGTGTGCAACCAGAGGATATGCATCTACTCTTAAGTGTCTGGACATACACGGTCTGCGAACAGACTCACAAAAGTGCCAGATCACTTCCTAATCTAACTGAATTGAACCCATGTCATGAAGTAGATTGTCCACGTACACATAGGGTTAGATGTGCACATGACATCCTGCTTGCTTCTGCATCCAAAGCTCTAACTGTTAAGTCCCATGTCATTGCACTGTCATGGACCATGACTATTTTGCCAAACTGAATACTGATCATATCTACAACTTGTCTCATCTTTGTCAAATGTATCAGTATCACATCTGCAACTTGATTAGTGCTTTTGTCAAAGTTATTTGTAACTTCGAGCTTTGTCCAATAAAAGATTGAAGCTTTATCTGCTTCGAGTGAAATTATTGGTAGACTGACTTGAGTTTTTTGTTGAATGATGACCATTGGTTGGAAATTCTATAAGGTGTTCCATTGGTTTGTAGGGAACAATAAAATCCTCTTGAAGGGATGTCGTAGACTGAAACAGATTTGGAGGTATATCCATATGTAAAGGTTTATCAATAGAACAAGTTGTGTCCAGAATTCAATTGCAGTGACCAAAGTCGTGCTGCAAGAGTCTGCATCTGATTTATCCTCTGCACTACTGAAGGTGAGGACTGATATCTTCAAGTTTGAAAAATTATCATTCACCAATGCATTTGGTATTTGTTCAGAGAAAAAGACTTTATTTTGCAAGGGCAATGACAAGGCGAATTTTCCTACCTGGATCGCGGCCGAAGAAAGGGTCATGTGCCTCTTGGTTGTCACACAAGAACCAGAATCTTCTGAATCTTCAGCTTTCTCAGCGGGTATTAAGGCTTCCAATTGAGAAGGAGGAGGTTGAGGGAGTTGCTGCCGCGTAATTCTAGGGCAAAGGTTTTGCTTGTGGCAAAGGAACTAGAGCAGGTGCGGGAGCCGAATCTGGAACTAGTTCGGATTTTGGAGTCGAGGATTCGGGAATTATGATAACCTTCGACTCGGACTCGGGCTCGGGCTCTGAAGTGTCTGGAATGACAATGACCTTCGGGATAGGGAAAGGATATGCCAGTAAGTCTTCCTTGGGAACTTTTTCTATGTACGAAATATATGGAAGAGGTTTGTAGGCCATGGCTGCGAAATGTTCCGCACACATGAGATGCACATAAAGGCCAGCGCTAGGTGATATAGTAGGAGCAGCTTGCGGCAATTCAAATCGCTGGCTGGCTGTTATTGTGTTTAGTTACGTAAGTGTTAATTATTGAAGAGGTTCCCTTTAAAGTGTGTTCACATTATAAGTAGTAATTAAAACCTTTGGTTGAGGTTTTATAAATGCTACCCTGCAGATTGCTTACGCAAAAACAGCCAGTGAAAGGATGCCAGCGCAGAGGCAAATTCAGCCCAGCGATTCAGTGTTTTGGGAAGGGTGTGATTCAGCCAACACTTTAGTGTTTGGGGAAATTGCGCAAAGCAGCCATCATAGAAGGCACCCCTTCACTTTGGTGGCACCCTTTCCCCAAGGGTTTCACAAAGAGTGTACCCCTTCTCCGCACCCTTTCCACACACCCCTTGGCGTTGTAATTCTCGACACTGGCGCTGAAATTTACTTGCTGCAGTAGCAAACAAAGAGAATCCAGCCACCAGCAAAGGGAACGCCATACGCGCAAAGAGCTACTCCTTTATGCGAAAGGGTGCCGGCAAGGTGAAGAGGTTATAGTAACAAGGAATGGCCGTTTTTAGGTCTCCGTTCTGCGTTCCCATTCCAAGTTCCCGTTCCGAATCCACGTTCTGTAACAGACTTGGACACTCCAAGTAAAGAATCAATCGCGACAACACCAAATAACCACTTCAAACAATTCACGGATCACAATAGATTTGCACTGGCGCGACGGAGTTCTGTGCCTAGAGATATTGGCCCCAAAGACTGGCGCCCCTTTCGGTATTTCTTTTTGTATTAATCAGTTCAAAGTACAAGAGAGTGGCTCGGGGTTCACTCTCAGACTCTGCGTACAGATGCTCTGAGAAGTGAAGGCCCAAACCACTTATTTAAATGTTTATAAGGGATGCCAAAAGCAGAGCCCCAAAGGCTTCAAATCAAAAGCAACTGCTCTCTCTGTCATAAAATCTAATATCTAACCAACCCAAATGATTTTCTCATATTAAATTGATCACTTAATGTGGGAGAATAAACGGGAACAAGTGTTAAGATATAGATATGTGCTTATAGATCTATCTCAACACGGGACCAATAGTAAAGGGGCCCAAATGGGAGATGGTCTATCAAGAGCAAGGCTAACCAATGGAGCATAAGACCTTAGGGTTAGCTTCATTGAAGACCTCCAATAATGTGTGTAAAAGTCCTTTGACCTTAGGTAAGCTAGGGCTGAGCTTGAGGTGGGAACCCGGCCCAAGCTTGAGGTGCTTGTCGTGCTTGAGGTGCTTGTCCTGCTTGAGGTGCTTGTCATGCTTGAGGTGCTTGACTGGCTCCATGCTTGAGGTGCTTGACTTGGTGCATGATTAAGGTGCTTGAGGTGCCTTGAGAAGCTTGTCTGAGATGCTTGTGGGAACACCCCCTACTTCAAGTGCTTAGTCATGCTTGATGACTAAGGGGCTTGCTCATCCAAAGTCAAAAATATCCCTACAAGGAGGGGTGCGAGCCTACAAGGGGGGGGGGGATGAGAGAGAACACACACACACACAAGGGAAGCCCCAGCTTGAAGAGGCAGCAAGGACACTTGTGAAGTTCCTTCCCATGTTGCCCTCATGGTGTGCTTGAAGCCTATTGGTTGGCCACCCAAGGGGTCCAATGATAAATTAGGATATTTAATTAATTGATTTTGCATTTATCAAGTCTTCTCTCTCAAAGGGGAAAGGGGGACACTTGTCCCAAGGCTACCCATGTTGCTTGTAATGGCTCCTGCTTGTGATTGGCTAGGCCTGGAGGGGTCCAATGAGCTTCAAGCATGAGCTACAAGGGGGGGTCGACCCAAGCAAGCTAGGGGGGTGCTTAAGGGGTATACTCACCCACACACACTCACAAACACTCTCATTGTGTACTATGCTAAGTGCAAGAGCTCCCTCTCTTTCTCCAAGCAAGTAGAGGTTGAGAGCCTACACCAACACTCTTGGCTATGGAGTGCAAATCCATCCAAGAGCCATGCTTCAATGCTTGAGCTTGCCATCTATTTCTTCTTCATTACTATGCTATTATGTATGCTAGCACAAGAGTTATGATAAGTGAGGAACTAGCTCTTTCTCGTATGAAATGTTTCTTCTTCCTCTTCCCTACCCTCATTCCCTGCTAGCTCTCTCCACCTTCGAAGGTGTTTGAGGTCTTGGGACTGAGGCTTGGTATAGTTAAAGCTGTCTTCAAGTTTAGGTTATGCTATGATGATGATGGATGAAGCTTTCCATCTTCATTGCTTCACCTAGGTCACAAGGAACACAAATAATGTATTGTAACAAGTCTCTCTTTATGGGAGAAATCATAATACAAATGCCTATTGGAGGGGGGACCGGCTCCACATAAATCCGGTCCTCAACTGTTGTCATGTTCTCTAAATTCTCTCTCTTGCAAAAGTATTGTCTATGCCAAGTTAACTAATTGATTATGTTGCTATCTTCAATTATGTCTACCAGCTATGCTCACCAAATCATTTCTTGAAAGTACTCTCATTAAATTCCGCTACTCTCAAATTGAATAGGCAAATTCCATTACATTGGTATGTAATGGAATTTGCCTATTCCGATGAAAGTTATGGCTATTCTCCTAGAGAATACAAGAGGGGAGGACATCGCAAATCATTTCCTGCATGGCGAAGGTCACAAAAGCTAAAGAAGTTCAAGGAGGGAGGAAAGAGTATCTCTTTTCTCACCTACGATGGCACCTTTGGTGCTACCGACAAAGTGTTGGCCTTCATCCAGCAATTTGATGCGGCCTTTGGGGACGAGGGCTTCACAGAGTCCTCCAAGCTACGCCATGTAGCTATGCACTTCCAAAAATCAGCTCGTCAATGGTGGGCTAGCCTTCGTGGCAATGGAGAAGCCCCAAAGACATGGAAAACTCTATGAGTTTCCATCATGAAGCAATTTCTTCCAAGTGATACTAAAGATAAAGTTCTTACCGAATGGCGCGGCTTGAAGCTTCTCTCTCATGAGTCTATCAACAAGTATGTAGACAAGTTTTGGGATTTACATCTCAAAGCTACTGTCTTTCAAAAGATAGACTTTGCCGAGCAAAGACAGCAATTCTGTGCGGGATTACCTGAAGAGATGGCCGAATACATCAACTCTCAACGGCGCGGTACTATTACCAAAGTAATCCACCACACCATGGTTGCTTCACGCATCAATTTCCATCAAGGGGCTAGACGTAATGTCAAGCCCATGGAAAACAAAGATAAAAATGATGCAAAGGGGAAATCCAATGCTCAAAATAATTCCCAAGGCACTTCTAACAACAACAATAACAACAACAACAATCGGTCCAAGGAGAAGGGAGTTTACAAAGGTAAAAACAAACTCTCTCGTGAAGAGCTTGAAGCTTTTCGCAAGGACCACCTAAAGAGATGGCCGAATACATCAACTCTCAACGGCCCGGTACTATTACCGAAGTAATCCACCACACCATGGTTGCTTCACGCATCAATTTCCATCAAGGGGCTAGACGTAATGTCAAGCCCATGGAAAACAAAGATAAAAATGATGCAAAGGGGAAATCCAATGCTCAAAATAATTCCCAAGGCACTTCCAACAACAACAATAACAACAACAACAATCGGTCCAAGGAGAAGGGAGTTTACAAAGGTAAAAACAAACTCTCTCCTGAAGAGCTTGAAGCTTTTCGCAAGGACCATAAGTGTTTCAAGTGTGGGGAGCAAGGACATGGCTATCGTTCTTGCCCCAAGAAGAATACTCGCAATGAGACTCCTAGGGCTTCCACCATCGAAGCTCCAAAAGAGGATGCTCATTGCAAAGGATCATCACTTTCCTATGCGTGGGGAAAGGTAAGAGAGCATGATGCCTTCATCTTGTTTGACCCAAGCTCTACTCTCAACTTCATATCAATAGAGTTGGCCACCAACTTGGGCATTCAAGCTTTTGAGATGGGAGATATAGTAACAGCTGATGCAGCTTTCAAGGGACAACAAGCCTCCGTTACTCCCTTGATTGGGAAGTTGAGGCTTCATGTCCAAAGCTATGTCGACAAAGAAGACTTCTTCATCTCTCCTCTCCAACATCAGGATGTTATCCTAGGGGCACCATGGTTTGATCGCATGGCTGCCAACATGAAGTTCCCTGAAAGGAGAATTTACTTCACCTACAGGGGAAAGAACATGTATATAGATGCTAGTGAGCGTGGTTGCACTATTCCACTTGTAAATCCTCTTTCTTTTGATAAATCAATGAAGAGCTCAGTTTCTGCGTACATGATTTATGTCAAAGAGTCTCTAAAAGCTAATAATGTTTCATCAAATGAAAATGATAGGAGTCAAGAAGAGTTAGACTTGTCTACTTTTCTAAAAGGATTCCAAGATGTGTTCATCAATGATATCCCTATGGACCTACCTCCAAAACGAGGGGATGATGACCATCGTGTTGAGCTCCTTCCAGGAAGCTCACCGCCTAACAAACCTCCTTATCGAGTCTCACAAGCTCAACAAGAGGAGATTATGAGGCAAGTACAGGAATTGGTAGACAAAGGGATGGTGAGGCCTAGTTCCTCTCCCTTTTGTTCTCCAGTCCTTTTAGTGCAAAAGAAAGATGGTACATACCGTATGTGTGTGGACTATCGAGCACTAAACCATATCACTATCAAAAACAGATTTCCCGTGCCTCGGGTAGAAGATCTGTTTGATAAGCTACAAGGCTCTACCTACTTCAGTAGGATTGACCTTAAGAGTGGCTATCATCAAATAAGGATAGTGGATGAAGATATCCTAAAGACCGCGTTTCGCACAACATTTGGTCTTTATGAATATCTAGTCATGCCTTTTGGCTTGACTAATGCACCAGCTACTTTCAACCGTCTCATGGAGAAAATTTTTAGACCATATCGTAAATTCACTGGAGTGTTCTTTGATGATATCATCATCTACTTCAAGTCTTTGGAGGAACATAAGCAACATCTCCAAGTGATTTTTCAAGCCTTGAGGGAGAACAAACTTTTTCTCAACCAAAAGAAAAGTGAATTCTTCCTTCAAGAGATTCAATATCTAGGTCATATTATCTCTCACGATGGTATTCGTATGGATCCATCAAACAAAAGAAAAGTGAATTCTTCCTTCAGAGATTCAATATCTAGGTCATATTATCTCTCACGATGGTATTCGTATGGATCCATCAAAGTTAGAGGTAATAAAATTATGGCCTAACCCAAGGAATCTACATGAGCTAAGAAGCTTTATTGGTATGTGCGCATACTATAGACGCTTCATAGCAAAATTCTCTCAAGTAGCAGGACCACTACACGACTTAACAAAGAAGAACGTTAAGATTTTATGGACTGCTAAGGAGCAAAATGCTTTTGAAAAACTCAAAGAGAAGCTTACTTCCCAACCAGTCCTCGTGCTTCCAGATCTCTCAAAGCCATTTGAGGTCCAATGTGATGCGTGTGGTGATTGCCTTGGAGCGGTTTTGCTTCAAGAAGGGCATGCCATAGCATATGAGAGCCGAAGGCTCAATAGTGATGAACGAGTCTTGGGCATTTATGAGAAAGAGCTTTTAGCTGTTCTACATGTCCTAGACACATGGAAGCACTACCTATTGGGGACTCTATGTATCCTACGAACCGACCACCAAAGTCTCAAGTATTTCATGACGCAAACCAAGCTTTCCGACAAACAAATGAGGTGGGCAAATTTTCTTTCGCAATTTAATTTTCATATTGCTCACATAGCTGGTAAGCACAATCAAGTTGCCGATGCACTTTCACGACGACCAAAAGTTAATGCGGTGTCTATAGCTACTCACAATGATCTATCCTCTATGATAGATGAGTATGCTACTGACCCTGACTTTAGAGACATAATGTGAGCCCTTGCTTTGGGGAAGAAAGAGGAACCATTCACCTTGCAGGATGGTTATCTTCTCCACGGAAATAGGCTATGTGTTACCCATTCCCTTCGTGAGAAGGTTATGTATGAATCACATGCTCCTCTATATGCAGGGCATAGAGGTATTCAACCTACTCTCCGAGGAGTAGAGATGTATTTCTATTGGCCTACCATGAAAGTGGACATACAAGAGTATGTTTCAAAATGTGTAGTATGCCGAAACACCAAGTATGATAGAGGGAAGCAACCTGGATTACTCCAGCCATTGCCTATTCCAAATTCACCATGGGAGAGTATATCCATGGATTTCATCTTTGGATTACTCAAGTCTATCCATGGGAATACAGGAATATGGACAATAGTCGACAGGTTTAGCAAGCAAGCACATTTTATTCCTGTCAAAAAGACTATTAAGGCACATCAAATGGCAACTCTCTTCATATCTCAGATTTTCAAGCACCATGGATTACCCACATCCATCGTGTCAGATAGAGATCCTAGAATGACCAGTAATTTCTGGAAAGGTCTCTTTGAAAATCTAGGAACAAGATTGAATTTCTCTTCGGCCTATCATCCACAAACGGATGGCCAAAGTGAGATAGCCAATCTTACGATACTCGATCTACTCAAGACTTATGTTACCGAAGTAGATCAACGCTCACAATGGGAAAAGTATTTACCTCTAGTAGAGTATGCCTACAATAATACTGTCCATACTTCTACGGGGAAAGCACCTTTCGAGATCATAGAGGGAAGACCTAAAAGTCCCTTGCTACTCAAAGTACATGGAAAGATCTTCGCCGTCGATGAGTATAGCCGTGACCTACAAGAATCTTTTCAAAAGATTATGGAGGCTATAGCCATCTCTCAACAAAGGCAAAAAGCTGCTGCTGATAAGCACAGAAGAGCCTTAATGTTCAAAGAAAATGATTTGGTCTTACTCAAGTTTCCTAAGGCTCGATTAAGGCAAACGACGGGCAAAAATCCTACGGGCCATCAAAAGTATTATGCTAAACTAGCAAAAAGATACTATGGTCCTTTCCAAATCTTGAAGCCCATCAATGAGACGGCTTACCAACTCAAGTTGCCCAACCATTGGCTTATACACAATGCCTTTCATGTAAGCCTACTTAAGCCCTACAAAGGAGAGCCACCAACTGAACCAATTATTGAAGACCCTCCCGAAGTTGAAGACCAAGAAGAGGTGCTACAACCCGAAGCTGTCCTTCGGCATGAAGACAATGTACTACGACATGGTAAGATAATCCGACAGTATCTTATTAAGTTCAAAAATTATCCTTTTGAAGATGCTAAATGGATGCAAGGAGTACAACTTAAGGATAGTATGAACCTTGTCAATGCTTACAATGCTACGTTAGAGTAAGCAAATGTATAACTCTCTTTTAAATGACTCATGTTTTTGTCTTATAAGACTAATCCTCTTTTTAATTGTGCACAAATTTAACTAGTATGCATGCTTAGAATCATGTTTGTGATGACGACGTCTCTCAAACACCAAGTAGAATTTGTCACTCTACTTTGGGAGAATGAAATGGACTAAAGAGCAGGCATGCTTGCGGCAGCTATGTCTCCCAAGCACCAAATGGATTAGTCATCCATCTTGGAAAGATGTCGTAGGGTAAAAAAGGGATCCTCTACCCGCTAAGTACGATTGACTAATGACTAAGGCTTTATCTCTTCTACCTCATAGTCGAGGACGACTATGATTTCAAGAGAGAGGTAATGTCATAAAATCTAATATCTAACCAACCCAAATGATTTTCTCATATTAAATTGATCACTTAATGTGGGAGAATAAATGGGAACAAGTGTTAAGATATAGATATGTGCTTATAGATCTATCTCAACACGGGGCCAATAGTAAAGGGGCCCAAATGGGAGATGGTCTATCAAGAGCAAGGCTAACCAATGGAGCATAAGACCTTAGGGTTAGCTTCATTGAAGACCTCCAATAATGTGTGTAAAAGTCCTTTGACCTTAGGTAAGTTAGGGCTGAGCTTCAGGTGGGAACCCGGCCCAAACTCGAGGTGCTTGAGCCTTTTCGTGCTTGAGGTGCTTGATTAAGATGCTTGAGGTGCTTGACTGGCTCCATGCTTGAGGTGCTTGACTTGGTGCATGATTAAGGTGCTTAAGGTGCCTTGAGAAGCTTGTCTGAGATGCTTGTGGGAACACCCCCTACTTCAAGTGCTTAGTCATGCTTGATGACTAAGGGGCTTGCTCATCCAAAGTCAAAAATATCCCTACAAGGAGGGGTGCGAGCCTACAAGGGGGGGGGGGGGGGGGATGAGAGAGAACACACACACACACACACACACACACACACACACACAAGGGAAGCCCCAGCTTGAAGAGGCAGCAAGGACACTTGTGAAGTTCCTTCCCATGTTGCCCTCATGGTGTGCCTGAAGCCTATTGGTTGGCCATCCAAGGGGTCCAATGATAAATTAGGATATTTAATTAATTGATTTTGCATTTATCAAGTCTTCTCTCTCAAAGGGGAAAGGGGGACACTTGTCCCAAGGTTACCCATGTTGCTTGTAATGGCTCCTGCTTGTGATTGGCTAGGCCTGGAGGGGTCCAATGAGCTTCAAGCATGAGCTACAAGGGGGGGTCGACCCAAGCAAGCTAGGGGGGTGCTTAGGGGGTATACTCACCCACACACACTCATAAACACTCTCATTGTGTACTATGCTAAGTGCAAGAGCTCCCTCTCTTTCTCCAAGCAAGTAGAGGTTGAGAGCCTACACCAACACTCTTGGCTATGGAGTGCAAATCCATCCAAGAGCCATGCTTCAATGCTTGAGCTTGCCATCTATTTCTTCTTCATTACTATGCTATTATGTATGCTAGCACAAGAGTTATGATAAGTGAGGAACTAGCTCTTTCTCATATTAAATGTTTCTTCTTCCTCTTTCCTACCCTCATTCCCTGCTAGCTCTCTCCACCTTCGAAGGTGTTTGAGGTCTTGGGACTGAGGCTTGGTATAGTTAAAGCTTTCTTCAAGTTTAGGTTATGCTATGATGATGATGCATGAAGCTTTCCATCTTCATTGCTTCACCTAGGTCACAAAGAACACAAAGAATGTATTGTAACAAGTCTCTCTCTATGGGAGAAATCATAATACAAATGCCTATTGGAGGGGGGACCGGCTCCACATAAATCCGGGCCTCAACTGTTGTCATGTTCTTTAAATTCTCTCTCTTGCAAAAGTATTGTCTATGCCAAGTTAACTAATTGCTATGATTATGTTGCTATCTTCAATTATGTCTACCCGCTATGCTCACCAAATCATTTCTTGAAAGTACTCTCATTAAATTCTGCTACTCTCAAATTGAATAGGCAAATTCCATTACACACTCTCTCTCTCACAGAGAGTCAAAACTTGACAGCAAAAGCATTCTCTCTCTCTTTCTTATTGCGTAGAGAAAAAGCAAGATTTGCGTCGCTCAAAACCCAAAAAAAAAAAAATCGCCTCTGCGATTTCCGGAAATTAGGGTTTGCAGGAATTTTAGGGTTTTTGGTAGAAATTAGGGTTTCTGCTATCCGTAGCCACGTCATCACTTTGTGACACGGTCCGTGTTTCGAACGTTAGTACTCGTAACACGGAATGGCATTTTGTGGAGTTGCCGTTCCGGTTTTCCGTTCTTGGTAACTATGGAAGAGGTGCTACCCTTCTACATGAAAAGTGTGAGCGCAATCCTGAAGTGACGCCATGTAACAGACTTGGACACTCCAATTCGAGAATCTACCATGACACCACAAAAGATAACTTCAAAACGGTTCACAGTTCACAATTGATTCGACACTGGCCCGGCGAACTTCCGTGCCTAGAGATATTGAACCCAAAGACTGTGTAAGGTGCAACAGAATGAATGTTTGAGCTTTGCTCAAGATGAGTGCTCCGAACTGTGCTCAAGGTTCCTTTTATTCTTATGGAAGGGAGAGCCTTCCGTTCTTAATGAGAGAAAAAATGGACACAAACAAAGTGAATGGACACTGTGCGTGAAAGTGTATGAGACTGAGAGAGAAGAGAATACGACACCAGAGACGTAAAACCCTCCTCCGAAGGCCCCACTCTATGGCGAGAGCGGTCTACTTATGATTGCACAAATCTCTACAATGCTTGGACTTGTCGACGATGTCGACGACGACGAGATGGGCTGAAATCTGCAAATCTTTATTTGCTGAATTCTGACTCTATGTCGGGGACAATGTCGATGACGACGATGCGACGACGACGCGCTGAAAACGCAGATGCTGAAATCTGTGTTTTCCGGGCTGAATCTGCAAACTTCACGGAATCTGGCCGTGCGGCGAGGATCTGCTGCGGGAAGGTGAGATCTGCGAGGTTTGGGGGTTCTACTATGGGTACTGGCTGCTGAAAACTGAAAACTCTGATGCTTGTGGGGATTCCGTCGCGAAGGAATTGCAAAACGCTAGGTCACCTGCTGCTCCAAAAACGCTAGGGCTGGATCTTTGTGCTGATGCAAAAACGTTGGGGTTTTGCGGTGGCAAACTGCTAACGCTAGGGCTGATTTGTTCCTTGTTGTCGCCGGGTTGATGCAGACGCAAAAACGCTGGCCGATCCGGGTTCTTGTCCAAAAGACGCTAGCTTTGCTGCAGTGATGCAAAAACGCTCGGCCTCTTGGGTTCTGTTGAGGAGTTGCCTGTTGAGCTTGTGCTCCTGCTGCCTCTTTTGCCGGAAAGTGCTAGTGCTAGGTTTTTATTTATACAAACTTAGCAAAATTGCCGTACCTACTTTCCAATAAAAGTCACTTAAAAATAATAAGTGAAAAATGTCAAAAATAGGGAAAATAGGTCTATGCACTGTAAAAATGCTCTTGATGGGATGTGACTGGAATTTGATGGTCATGCTGTGTGAAACCAGAGGATATGCATCTAATCTAAGTGTCTGGACATGCACGGTCTGCGAAGAGACTCACAAAAGTGCCAAATCACTTTCTATTCTAGACTGACTTGACTGAACTGAACCCTGATCATGCTGTAGCTTGTCCACGGACACATAGGGTTGGATGTGTCACGTGACATCCCCTTCTTTTCAAAGTAAGGTATTGGTACCGAGCTGTATGGCATCGAGGGAGATCGCCAATAGCATCCGGAATCCTGGAAGGGACTCTTCGTCGACCCACTCTGATGTGTAGGTCGTGCGGTACTTGAACTTCATAAAGGTTTGCAACACTTGCTTCTTTGAGCCCTGCCGAAAGCGACACAAAGTCTTGTGTGGCTCCTTCAATGCTTCAACTTCGTCTATTGTCATGCGTCTACCTTCTTCAAGAATCTCTGAGGCTGAAAATTCATGAAACCACTTCCAACACAAAAACATGAACATACCCATTCCATGTAAAGTGAGTGGAAAAAATCTTGTCTTCCTAAAAGACTGTGCATGCAATGTAGATAAACAAAGAGACGGAGTGCCAAACCGTTCACCACACACACGCAAACAAGGAGATCGAATCTTTCTCTTATGATCTAAAGCAATCAACTGTGGCAATTCACAACGGAAATGCCCATGCTTGGGCTCATACTTTCCTGTGCTCTTTCTACAAATGTGTCGTGCCAAGGAAGAGACATGGAATGTGACTTTCTTGAATGCATACTTTTCATGAATAATCCGCATATATTCGTGCTTATTCATGAGTGAAACATGCTCAACGTACAATATGTCATGTCTAGGAAAAGGGATCACATAGAGACATTGACTAAAATACAGGAAACAATCACGAATGAAACACTCAACAAATGCGTGCTGACGAATCATTCGAACACCTAGTACTTCCTGTGAGGGTTCTTTGGACCTAGGCTTGAGAGCCAAGATCGATTCTTCCTGAGGGGGTTCTTTGGACCTAGGCTCGAGAGCCAAGATCGGGTCTTCGTGATTGATCGTCTCTGCAATGAGGTCAGCTTCACTAGAGAAAGTATCAACCAACACATCATCCTTGTGAACAAACACATCATCTTCATGCAAATCATCATGCTTGTGAGAAATCACATATTGATCACCATGCAAATCATCATGCTTGTCATTCAAATCATCATGCTCATCATTATCATTCAAATCATCATGCTTATCATAATGCAAATCTTGTGTATCATGTTGTGGAGAAGAAGAGACTGAGAGAGTCTCCTTTTCCCGAATCTCTTGCATCTGTGCTTGAGAAAAGAGTCGCAACATCTCTTGCATTCTTGCTTTGTTCTCGCAATCAAATTCTGCTAGTCTTTCTTTGTTCTCGCGATCAAATTTTGCTTCTCTTACTTTGGCTTCCAATTGTGCTTCACGCTCTATGGATGCCATTCTTTCTTTGTATTCACGATCTATGGCTGCCCTTCCTTCTTCGTAGGCCTTTCTTTCTGCTTCTCTTTTTGCTTTTCTTTCTTTGCGTTCTAACCGTCTTTCCATAAACAATTGCTCCAACTCCTCCATAGGAGTTAGTGCAATCCTTGGCGTAGATGGGGAAGGGGGAGAGTCGGAAAAACCTCCTGGTGGGGAAAATTCTTCTTCGCCTCTCTCATGCTCATCACCTCCAAGCGAAGTATCCATTCTGCTTCGAGTGATGACCATCCACTGAAGTCGTGGGTTCTTCTGGGTTCTTGTGGTCTTGGGTTCTTAAGTTCACGAGGAACTTGGGTTCTTGGGGGTCGTGGTTCTTGGGGTTCTTGAGGGGCTTGAGGTTCTTGCGGGTCTTGCAATCTGTGTTAGAGAAGGATCTTCTCTTCACCATAGTTCTGCTCTTTTTGGCGGGTGCACCCCTTAGCGGCCTTGCGCTCACACCAAGGTTGCTTTTTCCCACCTCATGTCGATTCGCCGGCCGCTAAGTGCACGGTCCGCTCTCAATGAATGAAAAGAGGCACAAGGGGAGGCTGGACAAGCCCTTCTTTCCTGGGTTTCCTGTCACTCTTCAAAAACACGATTAGGAATCGACACGCCAAAGTGAACTTGGGTTCGTGCAACCTCAACAAGCAAAAAAAAAAATATGGTTTTTGTTGTTCCTTCATTGAGTGATACAGAACACTGCCAAAGCTCTGATACCAATATAAGGTGCAACGGAATGAATGTTTGAGCTTTGCTCAAGATGAGTGCTCCGAACTGTGCTCAAGGTTCCTTTATTCTTATGGAAGGGAGAGCCTTCCGTTCTTAATGAGAGAATGCAATGGACACAAACAAAGTGAATGGACACTGTGCGTGAAAGTGTATGAGACTAAGAGATAGAGAGAGAAGAGAATACGACACCAGAGACGTTGTAAAACCCTCCTCCAAAGGCCCCACTCTCTATGGAGAGAGCGGTCTACTTATGATTGCACAAATCTCTACAATGCTTGGACTTGCCGACGATGTCGAGGACGATGAGGACGACGACAAAACGGGCTGAAATCTGAAAACGCTAATGGCTGAAATCTGCAAATCTTTATCTGCTGAATTCTGACTCTATGTCGATGCGACGACGATGTGTTGAAAACGCAGATGCTGAAATCTGCCTTTCGGGGCTGAATCTGCAAACTTCGCGGGATCTGACCGTGCGGCGAGGATCTGCTGTCGGAAGGTGAGATCTGCGAGGTTTGGGGGTTCTACTGCGGGTACTGACTGCTGAAAATTGAAAACGCTGATGCTTGTGGGGATTCCGTCGCGAAGGAATTGCAAAACGCTAGGTCGCCTGCTGCTCCAAAAACGTTAGGGCTGATCTTTGTGCTGATGCAAAAACGTTGGGGTTCTGCGGTGGGAAACTGCTAATGCTAGGGCTGATTTGTTCCTTGCTGTCGCCGGGTTGATGCAGATGCAAAAACACTGGCTGATCCGGGTTCTTGTCCAAAAAACGCTAGCTTTGCTGGAGTGATGCAAAAGCGCTAGGCGTCTTGGGTTGTATTGAGAAGTTGCCTGTTGAGCTTGTGCTCCTGCTGCCTCTTCTGCCAAAAAGTGCTAGCGCTAGGTTTTTATGTATACAAACTTAGCAAAATTGCCCTACCTACTTTTCAACAAAAGTCACTTAAAAATAATAAGTGAAAAATGTCAAAAATAGGGAAAATAGGTCTATGCACTGTAAAAATGCTCTTGATGGGATGTGACTGGAATTTGATGGTCATGCTGTGTGCAACCAGAGGATATGCATCTAATCTAAGTGTCTGGACATGCACGGTTTGCGAAGAGACTCACAAAAGTGTCAGATCACTTCCTATTCTAGACTGACTTGACTGAACTGAACCCTGATCATGGTGTAGCTTGTCCACGGACACACAGGGTTGGATGTGTCACGTGACAGACTGGCGCCCCTTTCGGTATTTATTTTTGTATTAATCTGTGTTCAACGTACAAGTAAGTTGCCCGAGACTCGATCTCAGACTCTGCGTCCAGATACTCTGAGTTGTGAGAGGCCAACCCGCTTATTTGAAGATTACATGGGTTGCTAAAAGCAAAGCCCCAAAAGCTGTCCCTAAAATTAAAGCAACTTTCAATTTTTCCTCTCAAACCCTCTTAAGTTATTAAAGCAAGGCCTAGAAGCTTCTCTCCAACTTGCGTGGAATAAAGCAGGTCCAAAAAGCAGCGCCAAATCTGCTTCTGATCTACTCGCAAAAAGCGTCGCCAAACGCCGCATTTTCCGGCCAGCCAGACACGTCAGCATTTTCAAGGCAGCAACCACGTCAACAATTTTATATACCTTCATAAGTTCAGAATAGTCTGAACTCACGAATTATAGGAGGGAATAAAGCACTCATAAAACTATAAAAGCAAGGGACACAAGAAAAGAAAAGGAAAACAAAACCAAACAAACAAACTAACTAAATCACTTTGTTTGCTACGAAACAAAACTAGAAAAAACAAAACATTATTAACTTAAAAATGTTTTTAGAAAAGGCATGTGTAAAATAAGTTGATGCAACGTATTTGGCTTAAAACAAGTACTCAACTTTAAGCAAAAAATGGATACGACATCTTAAAAACTTAATCCTAGAACTCAAACTTCACACAACAACTTCTAACGAAACACATTCTTAAGTCCTCAGGTAAGCTAAATACAAAATCGAAAAATGAATACTACTACAATTTTAGCCGGACTGTCCATGCCAGAAAGGGTGGATGTGTGTTGTGTTGTGGCACGCCACGTCACCAGTTTGTGACATACCCCTCTCTTGAAAGCATTGTAATCGCCCTCGATTACGCCTGCAAAACCGACAAAATCCATAAACTGTATCAGCAGACACTGACTGTTAGTACCGACACACTAGGAACACGCGTTTAGCACATGTACCAAACGACAGTTACATCACACGACATCACAACACATCCCATGACCAATCACATTCAACATTCATTTGGATCTTAGACCATGATTTATCGGCAATGCAGTTAGCAATCGCATCTAGATCCACCCAAGACCTCATAGACGCTTGATTGACTAATCCCTATTGCAACCATGTCTATTCGAGATCATTCAGACCAAAATGCTGCAATCATTTCGTCTATAAGTTCCTGCACTTAAAAACAAGTCAAGAACAAATTAGTTTCATATTCGGGAATTCCATTTCATAAAGTCATACAGCAGAATACTGTCAGCTCTCAGTATCCCTGAAGCTCAAAGAGACATTAGTGACTCTAGTATTCTAAAATCAAGGCATCTGTTGACAAAGGAGCGGAGTAACTCCCCTCTTGTGTAACCCACTGCACCAGATCTCTGGCCAAGCTGAATTCGGGGTTCCATTTGGAGTAGACTATGCTAAACCAAAAGCTTCAAGGTAAAGGTTCACAATCTGAGGAGTATCTGCTAGGTCCTCCTCCTCCATCCACTTTGCATCCAATGCAGGATAGTTCTTGAATTTAACCAAGAACCACCTTCTGACTTTACTCTTATTCTTTTTGTCCTTATGTGCCAAAATCTATTCAGGAACAAGGATCTCCTCGTTTTCTTCCACTTCGGGTTGCTCATCGGGCTCCCCATCTTCAGACACATCACCTTTAAAAGGTTTCAAGAGACTCACATGAAATGCATTGTGAATCCTCCAAGTGTCAGGCAGATTCAGTCGGAAGGAGACATCATTGATCTTTTCGGAGATCTGGAAAGGTCCATAGTATCGCATACTAAGCTTTGGAAAAAGCCTCTCCTTTCCCTTCTTCTTTCTCAGGCGTGCCTTCTCAAAACGTAAGAGCACCCAATCATCCTCCTTCAATTTCAAATCGCGACAATGGCGATCCGCTGCCTTTTTCTGTCTTTCCTGAGATTTTTGCAAAGCCTCGCGGACCTTGGCAAAAGCCGTGCCAAGTCGTGCGTGTACTCATCGGCTTCAAAAATCTCATCTTTCATGCTTAGGAAGGGTGGAACCTTTGCAACATCTTCAATAATCTGAAATGGTGCCTTCCCTGTCGAAGAGTATATCGTGTCATTGTGCAAATTCCACCAAAGGTAGATACTTTCCCATTGAGTCTTCTGATTCGAGATATAAGACTTCAATAAATCTAAAACCATTGAATTGGCCATCTCAGATTGCCCGTCAGTCTACGGGTGGAAAGATAATGAGAACTGCAACCGCATGCCAATGTTCTCCCAAATTGGCTTCCAAAACAAACTCGTAAATCTGGGGTCCGTGTCGGAGACAATCGTCTCAGGCATGCCATGTAATTTGAAAATCTGGGCCACAAACAGTCTCACTAAGTGATCTGGCTTGACTGTTTTCTTCATTGGAATGAAATGAGCCTGCTTGCTAAATCTGTCAATAACAGTCCAAATACCATCGTGGCCACTTTGTGTTCTCGGAAGATCAAAAATGAAATCCATTGCAATACTTTCCCATGGGCGGGTGGATATGGGCAAAGGCTGTAACAATCCTTGTGCTTTATGCCTGTCAAACTTGACCTTCTGGCATACCAAGCAACTGCGCACAAACTCGTGCACATCCTTTTTGAGTCTCAGCCAATAGAAGTATCTCTCTAACCCTTTCAAAGTGGTAGCAATTCGGCGGTGACCCGTAAAAGGACAGTGGCATTCGGTCATAACCTTTTCCCTCAGCAGCTGTGTAACGCACAACATGGTTTTCTTCATCAAGTAGCCATCCCGAATGGAATATTCCGCTACTGTCTCCCCATCCCGTATCCTTGTAAAGATATTTACAAAATCTGTATTTGTGGCATAGTGATCGACCATATCCTTGAAGCTCCTATGATGAATTGCGGAAATAGCCAGAACCAACGGCTTTCGAGACAAAGCATCTGCCATCAAATTCTTCTGCCCCTGAACATGGACAATCTGGAAGTGAAATTGTGACAAGATGTTCGCCCACCGCATCTGCTTTTCCGATAGCTGCTTCTGTGACAAGAAGTAGCGTAACTCTGATGATCTGTGAAGACATTAAAATCCGCTCCGAGTAGGTAGTGCCGCCACTGAGTAAGAGCATGGATCAGCCTTGAGAACAATCAGCTCTCGTAGGCAATGACATGGCCTTCTTGCATTAAGACCGCACCCAGACTACGACCACAGGCATCACAATATACTTCAAATGACTTCTGCAAATCCGACAAAGTCAAAACTGGTCTGGTAGTCAATTTCTCTTTCAAAGTCTGAAAGGCGACTTCACCTCTGTGGGTCCCCACAAGAAAGGGACTCCTTTCTGTGTCAAGATATGCAAAGGGGAAGCAACCTCTGCAAACTTTCTAATGAACCGTCTGTAGTACGAGCACAATCCCAAGAAGCTTCTAACTTCATGGACATTCTTCAAATTGGGCCAATCACGGATAGTCTCTATCTTGACCGTATCCATCTGCACTCCCGCTGTTGAGACAGTGTCTCAAAAAGTGTATCTCTTGTAGGAAAAATTCACTTTTCTTTGCATTAATCACCAACTTGTGATCTCGTAATGCCTGAAAGACTTGAAGTAGATGTTCAAATTCTTCTTCTTTGCGTAAAAGTTACTGTCATCAGAGTCCGAACTGTCTGTAGACGAGTCCTCTGTAGAACTGTCAATCACGGGGCGAGATTTAGGCTTCTCAGCCTTTTTCTTGCCCTTTTCGAAGCGTTGCTTTTTGCCTTTTCTATCTTCTTCGCTCGAGTCAGAGGAGCTAAAAGAACTCGAAGAAGAAGAAGAAGAAGAAGAACTAGGTACTTCTTCAAATCAAACACGCTTCTTCTACTTTCTTGCCTTTTCAAATGTAGAGTGACGCCCAAATAACCTAGGAAGTCAATGCCTTTCTTCTGCTTTTTGCCGTGCTTTTTAGCTTTGTTCTGCGCGTTAAAAAGCCGCGCAATTCGTGCATCAACCACCTCTTCTAATTCTTGCTCTGTATACTTCCTAGGAGTAGGAGGTTTCTTGAGAGCGGGTTTGCGGGGTGGTTTTGTGGTCTTCTGCCATTGCATGCGCACCTCATCTAAAGAATTCTGGCTCATATATTTTGCCAATTTCAGGTCCTTTGCAAAATTAAGCATCATCTTTGTTGCATCGCTGATCAATTGTCGACGCTCCATCTCTTGACGCTCCTCTTGAGTAGGCCGAGGCGGGCCATATTCTCGCGTGAATCTTCATTGTGATCCCTTCCCGCATATTCGGATGCAGAGGTGTCGACTGATCTTTGCCTGAAGCCATAGGTGTCGCGAAAAAAAAACATCGGATTTCCCGTGGGAGAGAAATCGGCCACGCTCTGATACCACTGTAATAGACTTGGACACTCCAAGTCGAGAATCTACCGCGACACCACAAAAGATCACTTCAAAACAATTCACAGTTCACAATTGATTCGACACTGGCCCGACGGAGTTCCATGCCTAGAGATGTTGGCCCCAAAGACTGGCGCCCCTTTCGGTATGTCTTTTTGTATTAATCTGTGTTCAAAGTACAAGTAAGTCGCCCTGGACTCACTCTCAGACTCTGCGTCCAGATGCTCTGAGTTGTGAGAGGCCAACCCGCTTATTTAAAGATTGTACATGGGTTGCTAAAAGCAGAGCCCCAAAAGCTTCAATACTTGTCCATAAAAAGCTGCCCCTAAAATTAAAGCAACTTTCAATTTTCCCTCTCAAACCCTCTTAAGGTATTAAAGCAAGGCCTAAAAGCTTCTCTCCAACTTGCGTGGAATAAAGCAGGTCCAACAAGCAGCGCCAAATTTTCCGCTGATCTGCCCGCAAAAAGCGCCGCCAAATGCAGACGTCCGTACAGCTTGGCCATGTGGGAGATTTCCGCAGATTACGCCGCATTTTCTGGCCAGCCAGACACGTCAGCATTTTCAGGGCAGCAGCCACGTCAGCAATTTCAGCCGGACTGTCCATGCCAAAAAGGGTGGATGTGTTGTGTTGTGGCACGCCACGTCACCAGTTTGTGACACACCACCCGATGAAGAAGCACAAGAAAGGTCACCAACAAGAGTTTGCCTGAAATTCACTGGGTACGTGGCACACTGCACACACACATCTATGATTCTGTCCGCTATTTACGTGATTGAAACAGAAGGATTCATGTTACCTTTTACGCGTATGCGTGTGTGCACCACCTTTCTTCTGCTTCCATGCAACTCTCGGAAGGGGGGGAGAGGGTAGCAGTGAGGGTGAGAGGCTCACAACCATCAGGTCCCGGGAATTTTTTTTTGCTCTGATACCACAGTAAGGATTCTAGGTATAATTAAGTACTTAAACTCATGATTAAGACTTAAGAAACTTGAACTTGACTCCGAAATAAGACTTAGAAGACTCTGTGTTTGATTCATTGATTGAAATTGTGATACAAGGGCTCCTTATATAGGAGATGAACAGGTTCATATGAAAAGGTATGACCCTTCACGAAGAGACACATCTTTTAGGCGAATAGACACATCCATTCAATGAAGCGCCACAACCATTGGTTGAAGGGGCATGACTAGTCGTCGAAGGAGTGTGGTTGTTGATGAAGAGGTATGACTTTAGAGCAAAGGGTTGTGACCATTCGAGAACACGGGTCCTCCTGGGATAGTCACACTTCACATCTTGCATCTGTAATGAATCAAGAAGAGTGTATAATGCAATAACAAAGACAAAGAATACGTCACAATCATGACAGAGGTACTGATACCGAGCTGTATGGCTTCCATTTAGTCCGCCAACAGCTCTTCGCCAGCCCACTCTATTGCGTGGGTCTCGCGATACTTGAACTTCAAGAAAGTCTGTAGTGCTTGCTTCTTTGGGCCGCGCCGAAAGCGGTGCAGAATGATCTGCTTTGGCTCCATGTCTTCAACTTCGTCTACGATCTTGGGTTCACCTTCTTCAAGAATCTATTTGAAGAAATATCCCTGAAACCACTTCAAACACAACATCATAGAGACATCTGTTCCTTGTCGAGTGATTGGAAAAAGACGATTCTTCGTAAATGACTGCGGATGGAATGCATGACTGACAATGATGAAACATCGTGAATTTCTTGAATGCAAACTCTTTATCTCTTCTATAGTGATCTTCATGCATCTATGCTCATCTGTGAGCGAATCATTGCGTCGTGCAATACAGCATTCCTTGGAAAAGGTAACATACAAAGACGGTGACGAAATTACAAAGAGACTGTCACGAATGAGAGACTCGAACAATGCATACTGACTAATCATGCGAACAAAAGATACTTCTTGAGTGGGTCGTTAGACCTCGTCTCGAGAGCCAAGATTGGTCATGCGTGACTGATTGTATCTGTTATTGGGTTAGCTTTACTAGAAACACAATCAATCAAACCACCAATTTGCTCACAAAACTGGAACCATCTAGCTTGACGGTCACCCCAAGGTGCACTCGGTACAGACTAGAGCAACTTGAAGGCTTGGTGATCCTTACGAACAATCAAATCGCTGTCATGCAAAAAATGTGTGTCGTGCTTAGGAGAAGGAATGATAGAAAGAGATTCCTTTTCATGCAATGACCGATTCTTTTCTAGATTGTGGGACTGTTGCCTGAGAGAGACTATGAGACTGCGTGTTTTATCCTCCTTCAAAACATGAGAGAGAGATTAATGGCAAAGACGGAATATTCTTGTCACATTGAAGAACCACGGGAGGTGCTCCTTCAATTGTGTGAGAGAGTGTTTTCTTTCCAATCAATTTGTGGATTACAACCTTTAAACCACTTGATGCCAAAAATCAAATCACATCCTTTGAGAGGAGAAACCACAAACTTACAAGGAAAAACCGACATTTTCAACTAACACTATCACATCCGAACATTCATGCATAAAAGAAGAGAGTGCATGCCAAGAGCAAATCCAGAGATCACAATGGGATCTATTGGAAGAGCTTCTAAACGTGCGCTCTTGTCGCTTAAAAATCTCCCGACTGGTTGCCCAGTTGACTTTGCAGTAGAGTTCTAAAATGTTCCCCTTGTCATTCCGGAGGTAATGACGTGAACAGATTTCGTGGCCTAAAATAGCAGTTTCCTAAATTTTAGGGGATGCTTCCGTTGGACTCCCACTAATTATTTGACCATCTATCCCCACTGGGACCGCATCCAAAAATGCAATGTGGCCCAGTTGTCGGGTACTTTTCCTCGGTGACCCCACCTTGGCACTATGCCTTTATTGAGTTCACTTCCTAGTATCCACCAACTAAGTGCGACGGGGGGACCTACATGATCTTGAACTGAGCCTAGACATCCTTTTACTATATGAATTCCAATGCCGACCAACTTCCCGTCTGCAGGTGAACTACCATTCACATTGGCCATACAATGTCCGACCATTTGCAACTTCAAAAAGAGTGTCTCAAAAATTACACAAAAATCATTGGAAAGAAACCAACAACTAAGGTTAGCAGTTGCCACATCCTCGTGACATAGTTAACAGTTCCCACATCCTCGTGACACACCTCGAGGCGGATTTGATGCACCTTTGGATTCGTCTCGATGTGGGATCGCAGATGGCCACCATGTGGTAGATCTGGGGCTGAATTGCGCTCCCGCTTCCGATGTGAGAGGAATGAAGGGCTGAAAACGCAGATCTCGACGATGCCGATGATGGGAGCACTCGATGCAGCTAGGGAATGACTAAGCAGAGGCTCAATGGGCTGCTAAGGTACCGGACTGCATCTGGATGGTTGGCGATTGTAGATATCATGCACCCCCGGCGAGGGAAGGGCTGAAAACTGAAAAGGCTGGCTGATCTGCAAAGAAGATGTAGCGCTAGGGCTGAGGATGCAGATCGCTGACCAAAACGCTAAGGCTGATCTGGATCTGGGAGCAAAAAACACTAGGCTAGGCTGGTCTGCAGCTCTACAAAAATGTTGAGGCTGATCTGGATCGCTTGCTCTTCTAATGCCAAATCGATGGTGCTCTTGCTCCCTTTATAGGCCAATCTGCTGGTTATAAACTCCTTAAGGCTTACATAGGGAAAAATTGGAAGACAAAATTATAAAAATAAGTCATTGATATATAAATAAACTATTTCAGCTAAGTTTTTGGGTGAAAACTGTCGCACATCTGTCCACCTCACCTGGGAATTTGATCGAGGCCGGGAATGGCTCGTTGGATTCCTCTAACCTAAAACTACATGCACGTCATGCGAGATGCCCATCGTAGTGTAACAACATCTGTCAAAACGCTTGTACAATCCATTTATGTAAGAGGGTTCCAAAACTGATCTAATGGGCTCGTCCGGAACTACATGCACGTCATGCCAGATGCCCATCGTAGTGTAACAACATTTGTCAAAACGTTTGTACAATCCATTTATTCAAGAGGGTTCCGAAACTGATCTAATGGGCTCGTCCGGACATGCAGGTTCGACGAACAGGCTCAATGCTCACAAAATTGCCGATACTAATCCTCCTAGGATTCTAGACACTCCTATCTAGGGATAGGCGGAAAACTAGCTCTAGAAGTCGATGAAACATGTCCACGTGGCACACAGGGCCATGTGCACGTGACAAAGCTACATGAATGTATACTGTTATCCCAATTCGAGTGTGGATAAGGATATATGCGGATGCATGCTTTCTAAATATATTGTCTTGTGAGGATTTGCATGGAACCATTGAGGTGATACAAATGATGAGATGACGAGATTTAGACACCTGTTAGTGATCAGTAAGATCTATGGTTAAATTTATCATAAGGATCACAATTTGTGTCTGACATCTCGATAGGAATAATGATGTGAATGTGATGTGATTATTCAGTGACCAATGTTCTTTGTGCTAGTGCAGTACTCAAATATATGTATTGATATAGTGAGTATACCTAGATGAATCCAGGATAAACCCTTGAAGAAAAGTGCAAGGTATAGACCCATGGTAGTCACCCACAAGACAATATAACCATCAGCTCCATCATGCATAGTATTGACTAAATACCATGACATCCCCACTAACGTCGTCAGTGCCCAATAGTGTGTCTATTGAGTTGGTTTATTGTTCATTGTCTGTTTTACAAGCGTAATCGAGGGCGATTACTTCTCTCTTAAGGTAGGGGTGTCACAAAGTGATGACGCAGTAGTGGTTACATGACTCTCTGGGCTGATGTCACAACACGGGTACCACGTGCCAACAGAAAAGAGTAGACTGAACAGATTTTTAACACTTCAATAACAACTAAACTGAAAGAGAGAGACGACACGTGACACGGAGTGGCGGAATTCCACCCCAGAGAGTATTGGCCCCAAACCTTGGCGCCCCTTTCAGTATTTCTTTATATTGCATCAACACAATACAAGCCAGTACTCCAAACTCTGCACCTTCTCCAGGAAGCATGCCAGAGATTGAGCCCTAACCTCAAAATTAAAGGCCCTTGGCCTGAAAAGCAGTTATAGTGAAAAGCCTTCAAAACTCAAAAGCTTTTGATCCAAAAAGCAATGCCAAAAGCTGCCAGCGTAATTTACCGAAATCCGTACAGCTTGCCACGTCATCATGCCAGCGCAATTTTCGAAAATCTGCCACGTCATCAGCAGCTATGCAATTTTTGAAAATTTGTTGTTGCTTCTTTTGTTGCTTCTGCTTCTTCTAGGGTTTAGGCCCCTCGGCCAGGAGCTCCGTTCTTCAGTAGGTCGACACATAAGCAGTTTGTTACAGCTGATTTGACTTGCGGGTGAGCTCTAACTCAATGTGGGTTGCAGATGGCCACCATGGGGAGGTACGGAGCCGATTTGCACACCCGATGTGAAAGAAACCAAGGGTTGACTGCTGGTTGCAAAACCGCATATCTACAATGCTGAAACATAGAAAATCTATCACGTGCACATGGCTTTGTGTGCCACGTGGACATGCTTCATAGACTTCCAAAGCCAATTCTATACATATCTCTAGATAAGAGTGTCTAGAATCTTGGGAGGATCAATACTGGCAACGTTTTGACAGATGTTGTTACACTCCAGTGGGCATCTGTCATGATGTGCATGTAGGTCCAAGCTAGAGGAACGTGTCGGTCCACTTCTATCAAATGGTCCACAAAACAGTGAGTTATCGCCTGAAAACTCCCATATGCGCACATTTGCACATTTTTCCCATTTTTCTGGACTTGGCACTTAAAAGTTAGTATACAAGGAGCTCTGTAGCTAGCATTTTTCCATCACATCAGCCAAGCGCTAGTAGATCAGCCTGGCGTTTTGGCTTCTCATCTTGAGCCCAACTCTGGATCAGCCTTGCAGCCAGCATTTTCAGTACCGGCAACTTTGTGAGCCTGCTTGCACGGCTTGCATGTCTGGGCAAGTCCATTAGATTAGGTTTTTAGTTTTGGAGCCCTCTTGCATAAATGGTTTGTACATGCATTTTGACAAATGATGTTACACTCCAATGGGCATCTGTCATGACGTGCATGTAGGTCCAGGCTAGAGGAACGTGTCGGTCCAGTTCTTCTGTCAAATGGTTCATAGAACGGTGAGTTATAGCTTGAAAAATCCCATGTGCACACATTTGCACATTTTCTTGACCAAGCACATTTTTCTCAACTCGGCACTTAAAAGTTAGTATACAAGGAGCCCAATAGCTAGCGTTTTCCCCTCAAATCAGCCAGTGCTAGCAAATCAGCCTAGCGTTTTTGCATTTGCAGCCCCTTCTGTCACAAATTGCTGATGTGTCAAAGCCCTGAAGAATGGAGCCAACTTACAGATGCCGGCCGAGGGGCCTAAACCCTAAGAAGAACAAGTAACAGAAGAAAAAGTCCTACCAACTTATGGGGACCCCGTCCGATGGGACCCCAAGTGATATAAAGAATTAAAATAAAGCAAGACCCGCAACTGATGACGTGGCAGTTTTCGGAAATCACGCTGACAATGCTGACGTGGCAGGACGTATGGATTTCCACGTTTTGCGTTGGCAGTAGTACGGAATTCCGTGATTTATGCTGGCAGCTTTTTGGCATTGCTTTTGGACCAGAAGCTTTTGAGTTTGAAGGCTTTTCATGTAAACTGCTTTTCATAGGCCAAGGGCCTTTAAATATGTGCTAAGGGCTCATTCTCTGGCATGCTTCGTGGAGAAGGTGCAGAGTCTGGAGTACCGGCTTGTACTATGTTGATGCAATATAAAGAAATACCAAAAGGGACGCCAAGGTTTGGGGCCAATACTCTCTGGGGTGGAATTCCGCCACTCCGTGTCGCGTGTCTCCTCTCTCTCTCTCTCTCAGTTCAGTTGTTATTCAAGTGCTAAGAGTCTGTTCTGTCTGTTCTTTTCTATTGGCATGTGGTGCTTGTCTTCGCGTTTTGGCTTCTCATCTCGAGCCTCGCTCCAGATCAGCCTTGCAGCCAGCATTTTCAGCTTTCACCCCATCTTTCTTGCCGGAAAGCAACTCGTTTGCTAACACAAACTCTCCGGTTGTAGCCCGGACCTTCGGCAGCCCATTGAGCCTCTTCTCGGCCATTCCCTCGCCGCATCGAGTGCCCCCGTAGCTATCCATCATTGGCTCCATAATCTGTAGTAACGGTGTGGGGGGACCCTCGAGAGGGTTGGTTGGGACCGCATCGGGTGTCATTCTCTCTCTCTCTCTCTCTCTCTCTCTCTCTCTCTCCACATCTCTACCTCTCTCTCTCTCTGATTCTCTCTCATTCAACTCTCCTCGTTGGATAGATCTTTAAGGTCTCCTGGGATAGTTTCCTACGATGTTAAAATTCTCTTCTTCTTCTTTTCTTCTTCTAAAAGGAACTATCATTCGTGCTACGTAGCACACATTCAAGCAAGGAAAGTAGTAAATATTTGTGGGAGTGTAAAGTCAAGATCTTGTCACCGTTTCAATTCTGCTGCACGTGACAAAATCTAATGTAGATGCAAGGATGAAAACGCATCTAATGGCAGAGCAATCAATGAACAGCAGATAGGCCAATCTCAAGGTGATGGGGAACAAGAGAGAGGGCGACCAATTGTCAGCCAGTGCGTTCGGCGGTTTGGAAAATGCCATCATAGAGGGGGGCCATGTGATCCAAAAATGCTAGGGAGAAAGGGCTGCACTCTGCTTCTCAAAATGTTAAGACAAGCGAGAGAGAGAGAGAGAGAGAGAGAGAGAGAGAGAGAGTTGGATAAGGGAAGGTTGCCTTTGTAAGTTCAATGTCTGCCCCTAAATATGCAATGTGCACAAACATGAGTTTTTGGCAATGGAATGGCCATAACTTACTAATCGGTGATGCAATTGACAAGAAAAACACGTTTCTCTAGCCTAAATCTACATGCCCACCAAATTGTAAGAACATCCGTCAAAATGTGTGTACAAACCATTTATGCAAAAGGGTTCCAAAATTGGAACTTAATCTATATGGACATGTAGGTCCTCGAATAGGCTCGCAAAATTGCAAGTCCTAAATCCCTAGGCTCTAAGACATTGCTATGTACAGGATTGGCTTTGTAGCATGTCCTCATGGCACACAAAGCCATGTGCACCTGACATTTCAGTATTGGGGAAAGTTATTAAAATCAAAAGTTTTTAGAAGTGTTCCTCCAGTTGCTTTTTGGTGAGCCTAAGTGCCATTGTAACATAGATTGTGAGCAAGTGGTCGCACAATTGTAAAATTCGCTTCAGCAATTTATAAGTAAATACTACGAGCGCTCGACTTGAGGGCCAATACTCTCTAGAGTGGGACTCCGCTGCTTTCATGTTCTCTGTGCAAGTGTGATCTCTGAGTTCATTTCAAATCTATTGGTACAATTTTACGTGTTTTGGTGAGTCGTCCGTCTGGGGGTAGATTACGGCAATGTGCTTCAGATCTAGACTACGATGTGATTTTTGGGGGAGACTTTTTTTTTCGTGCGATGCTTTCAAAGGACGGTTACTTGAAGCGTAATGCCAGGTTATGTGATGAGGGCTTAACGAGCTTTCCCTTCGCATTAGGGAAAGACTTTGTGGTCGACAAACTAAATGAAGCTAATGTACTTCTAGGACTACGACTCAGAGCCAATCCATAGACCAGAAAAGCCCAAGGATTATGTGCTGGCACTGTTGTGACGTGTTTGTAGGACTTGCATGTTAAAACAGATGCATCAGGTAAGTTAAAACCCTTGCATAACCCACTTCGCATAGATGATTGTACAAAACAGAGTTGGGCAATTGGCGGTGTTAGGTGGTCGCCTAGACTAGCAGTATGCATATTTGCGGACAGGTAGCCGCCAGGATCGTGAAGCATAATGTGTGCGAGCTATACATGTCTTACCCGGTGTGTCTTTGCAGGTATACCTCATGCAGGTTCACTTGAAACACTTGGTATACTTGGCACAATTACATTTAACAGTTTGTAACGAAACACCTGCAAGTCGGGAACCATCCAAAAACAGTATAGAGGGCAAGGGCAGATCACTGCCATAAGGAGAGACAAGGGTAATCAGACCTCTGCCCATAGTTGTTATATTTTTAACCTAGGAGGGACCATCCAATAGAGGCGACCGAAATCAGCCCATCTGTTGCAGATTGGGCTCCCAATCAGCCAAGACTCATCTGTGCTTTTGCAATCAATACGTAGTTCTGAAATCTGGAGATAACCAGCCATCGTGTGGACATCAAGTAGACTATGGGTCAGTCACAAGAAGAATCCAGATCAGATCAGTCCAAGAGTTTGCTGTTTTAGCCAAGAAGAAGTTTCCGACCCTGAGAAGTAAGATCTAGCACCTTTAAGAAGTCCAAGAGGTGCCTCATCGAAGGAGTTTTGCTTGGAACCATTGGGTAGAGCGAGTTTGGGGCCTCACAGAGAGTGGACAGTCGGGGTGCCAAGTCATCATTCGTTTGGATTTTTATCGAAGGTACCGTCATCATTGCATCAGCATCAAGCAACGGATCATGCACTCATGGTTTGTGCAATTCAGAAGCAAATACCACTAGTATGTGGATTAGGGGGCCCTTGAGATGGTTCATTGGGCACCCGTTGCATTGTGAAGTCAAGGAATAATCTTTGAGCAAAGAACCAAAGAACTAAGTAGCACAAAGGGGCAAGGACAGGGTGGTTGGATTAGTGCGATATCTGATTTTTTGTCACGGTTATCATTCGCTATGCCTGAAGAGTTGGAAGAATCTCATTTCAAACCGTGTGATTTAGAAACTTAATGAATTACGAAAAGCTCTAACAATAGGCCCTGGAACCATAAAGCTAAATAGAAATCTTTAATTCCTAGCTGCCATGGAAATCCAACGACTCATCGAGGCACGAGGTATGATGAGAGAATTAACATCTCTTTTCCTCATCCTAGAAAGCTTAGTGCAACACAAAGCTCCTGATCAATGGACGAGTTCTAGGGATATTGCTGCAGCAGCTTATGACCGAAAACTAGGCCAACATGAAATACTCCTGCTGGAAATGAAAACTGCTCATTAACTCAGCTTCAGAGCAAGAAGATTGATTGGAAGCAAACAGGCATGGAGTTAAAGATGATGGAGAATGTACAGAGGAAAGAAGAAGTGCAGAACAAAGCTCACAGAGCTAATACATGCAGAACTGGTGAAAGAAAGAATAGAATTGGAATCCTAAATCCTCTACGATGAGTAGAGCTGCACTCAAACTGCGAGAGAAAGTGGACCAAGATCCGATCATACTATACCAAGCTACATACCAGCAGAATTGCCATGGGGGAGCCCAAACACTCACATAGAAATTATAAGCGCTACTTAAACGAAGGAAGCCCCATGACAAATCCACGGATCCCCATCAGTTTTGAGGAAAAATTATTTTCAGAACCATAAATAATTTCTTTTTGTGATTTTTTCAAACAAATTTTTTGAAAGATTGACCTAACTTTTAACATTTTAACACTCTCTCTCAAATCTAGGCAAGTTTTTTCTCTCTTCTTGCTCTCAACATGAACTTTTGAATCTTAAAGCGTCACACAGATGCACATGCACATGGCACGCCAGGCGAAGGAAACAAACTGCCAAAGCCCGACAGCAGCATGTCCAACTGTGAAGTGAACAATTTTATGCAGAGTTGTTTGAATCAAAATTTGTGCCAAACCATGGAGAAAATGAATAATTTTTTACTTGGATACCTTTTTGGTTGTGGACAATCTGGGACACTTCCTTGACCCATATCCTGAGGCTTTCCTCCTTTTGGTTCCCATCTCACAGCCTGTGCAACAAGGTAAGTTGCACTTGCGCTTATGCCGCACTCTCGACACTAGGAATTGGGCAGCCCTTTTCTTTATCCAACCCACTGCTTTCTTGGTGATGTTTCTTCTCCTACAATGAACTTTTGGAAATCTAAGGCGGTCATCCACTGCAGTTGTTTGATGATGATGCATGCTATTGCCCCAGTACAAGGGCCATTCTACATCAGATGTATCCTGTTCTTCATCTTGATCTGGATAGTATAAATAGCTATCATCGTTTCCATCCTTTTTGTGCATGTCATCATCCTCACCATGGCTGCAATTACTGACACCAATAGTTTGGATGTCATTACAATCGCTGTCCATCTCATGGACAGGCGGTCGTAGACTTCTCTGTAACTCCTCCAAATTGAAGCTCTCCATGCCAAGGTTAGAGAAAATATTATCACCGTTGCTTTTAGAATCTATTTTGAAGGAGGTGAGTGAGCTAGATTCGCCTAGGCCTGTGTATGTCGAAGAGGAGAGAAAAAAGCCTCCTCTGCGTGGGTTGGCTTGATTGCTGTGTGTTGAGTAGTGTGAGTCGGGATTGCCCAATTGAGGGCCATCAAAATTTTGTGCTTCCTTGTGATGAAGAGCACCTTGGCAGTTCGTTTGTTGATACAGATCTTGAGATGAGTGTCTGGAGATTACCCTTTGTAAAGGCATGGATACCTGACAGCTCTCTAAGTTATGACTATTGTGGGCACCATTAGGGGAGCAAGTACGGGGTATAGGTGCGCCGTACCCACCCACCTCATCCTCAGAATGTAAGCCTTGCAATCCTCTCATTTCAAGAAAATCCACCTCTTTACTGAACCTGTCAAGGCGGTGATTGTAGTGTACCTTCATACGAGCTGTGTCAGTGAGTTTAAGAGCATCCATGGTCCGCCAATGGTGTAGAGCTGTAAACGGGTCCTGTAATGTGTTTCGGACAAAGCGGATGATGGGCATGAGTGCAGCTCGCTCCTCATCGGGGATGGATTCGACAAGTGCATGCTCATGATCGATAATGTCTTGCATAGATGCAATTGGAGGATCTGAGGTTACAAATGCTGGGTCTATGCCAGGATTGCCAAGCTCCCCTGGGGTAAGGGAGCTTGTAAAGTCCATTTCAGCAGAAGCAAACTATTGATGTCATGAGCCCGGCACTTCTGTTAGTCAGCTGGAGCCCATCGCCGCTGCTAAATTATCCGGCCAGGGGTGGATTGCTCTGCCAAGAGCCCCACTCAAGAAACAAGGGGTGGAGCAATGGTGGGTGAAAGCGAAGAAATGAGCAGAGGAGGTAAGAAGCGAAAAGAGCAAGGGAGATGCGAGAGGAAACGGTTGTGATGGGGGCCAAGGCAAAGCAACTGAAAGAGAGAGAGAGAGAGAGAGAGAGAGAGAGGATTGCTTCGTATTCGCTTGTGTGTCTGTGCGCGCGCGCGCGCTCTACTGAACGTATAACGTGAAGTTGAAGGGGGGCAGGTCAAGAACTGAGCAACCCACCTCACCGAGACAAAACTTTACTCTTCCACCACGTGAAAAAGAACATCACATTCAACTTGAAGATCTTGTATTTTAGTTTGTAGAAGAATAAGAAGAAGGAGATGAAGAGAAGTTCAACCCTTGAGACATGCAGTTGTGGGTGAGTGGGTGCAATCCCGGAAAAAGTGAAGCTTCGAACGGCTTTAAAAAAAGAAAAAAAATAGAGAAATTTTTAACAATCCCAAGAGACCTCTGTAAGATCTACCCCACTAGGGCTTGAACTCTTCTCAAGAAGAACTAAGATAACCAATCTACCACACTTGGGTAATAGAGAGAATGTTTTAACTTCTACAAGGCTCTAGAAACCATTGGCCTCCAAAAAGATGTACTTCTCAAAGGAAAATTTGCTCTATTCAAGCTCCAAAAATTATCTCCCTTCTCATATATATATATATATATATATATAGAGAGAGAGAGAGAGAGAGAGAGGGGTACAAGTTGTGGGGTTTCATGCCACTTCAAATCCCCTTCCTCATTGTGAACTTATAAGGTGACCAAGGGTAAGGTCTTGGTGCTTTGTATAAGTTTCCTTAATTGCAGGCTTGTAATCAATTATCATCATCTTATACCTTTTTGTCAAGGTATGTTGCGTTTTTTATTCACATTTTGATAACAGAATTCCAACTTTGTCATGGCACTTCCCTCGGCTTCTAGCATCTAGCTAAAGAACTCAAATGTGCCTTCAACATATAATTTCACTAAGCACCAGTGGGTAAGAAGGGTATGTTGGCATGCCTACAACAACATTGCAAAATGAAATTGTAAATGTTTGAAACATATGTACAAAGATAAGAGGGAGAGGGAGAGAGGCTTCAATGGGTCTAGCTATGATGGCCCTACCAATGTTCTCCAATAAAACTCTTCACACAAAACATGACACATCTACAAGCCATCAAAATTATGAAATCAATGCTTGACCTCCAAAAAAAGCCATTGTGTCCTCCTTCAAGAGCAACTCACTTCACGGAAATGGTTTCCACGTGACCATTGTGATTGCTCTATTGAGATCGAGAGTTACAAATAGCCCTTAAACACTATGATGATGCATAATTTTCTTGCAATGCAATTTCATCAGTTCTGTAATTGGACATTCAAGTGTATAGGACACTCTAGTGTGTTTTGGTATGCTAATAGCATACTTTTTAGATCTTGATTGTTCTATAATTAGTGAAGAATATTTATATTAAAGAAATTCTAGCCAAAAGAAGTATTGTATTAAGAGATTCGTGAAAAGGTTTAGGTAAAAATCTTCATCAAAGTTAATTTGTAGGTGATTTTGCACCTACAAATTTGGTGCAAGAATTGCATAAAATTCTTGTACCTTTTGCTGCTGCATATGTCACAAAGAAGACGTTTTGAAACAACGTGCACTTCACATGTCATGATAGGGGGCATGAAATTCATATCACGGCCACCCAACTTAACATCAATTAATACATTTGCAATAAAATAAATAATCTATTAACTAGAACACATACAAACATACAGCTCTAGCATGAACTAGTTGGCATTTTCTGCTAGGCCTCATGATTTTCTTCTAAGATTATGCAATTTGAGTATGAAAGACACCCTGTGCAATTCTATAAGAGTAAAGTTTATGGCACAAATTCTTTAGGATGGTACGCTCAAAGTTTGAAGTAGCCATTGTCAAATATACTTTTGTTCATGTATAACAAGCTTTCACCAAGCATGCATGCATGTGTATACGTGTGCTCATGTTAGAAAACCCTTTATAGAGTAAACCATATAAGTGGACTACAATGAATAATACATTAACTACTATTAATACACTACATTGGAGTATAGACTCAATAGATTAAACAATACAACACTTGCAATGTACAACCTTGAATACATAATAATTTGGATTCTATTACTTGAAGTTCCAAAGGATTCACAAAAACTAGACCCGTATCATGATGCCCTTGGGAAAACTTAGCTACTAAACATGGAAAATACTCGAGAGTCCACTTTTCACCTACCACTATTGACAAAAACATGAAGTTGGAACTCGACGTATCTTAAGTGGGCAGAAATTTTTGTCATTATCTATCACACAATCTTAAAACCTAGTAAATACTGGAACATAAGGACTATTGGAATTAGGGTTACAAGGATGTACACACGACTTGGAGAAGATGAAAAAAGTCAAGGTACACAACAAAGAGTAGTGCACAAATAGAAAGATAAGTTAGCCCTAGCGTGATGGACATATATACAATGCACAAGGGGGGAAAATCTCCTAGTGAGAGTCTCTCCCTGACATAGTGATGATGCACCTCAATGTGCTTTGTGCGAGCATGAAAAGCTAGGTTCCTCGCAACTACCAATGCACTCTGACTGTCAGTGTAGATGATGTTGGCAGTGTCCTTTCCAACACCCAAATTAGCCATGAGGTGTCTGAGCCATACACACTCAACTACAGTTGTGAAGATTGCCCTGTACTCAGCTTCACAACTGGAAGTGGCCATAGTAGGTTGCTTCTTGCTCAATCATGATATGCATAAACTACTGAGAATGAACAAAAAGCACTTGTGAACACTCGTGCCTCATAACAACTAGCCCAATCTGAGTCTGAAAAAGCATGCAATCTGTCGACAATGATTCACCCTTGGAATAAAATAACCCAAGATGTAAAGTATCACTCAATTAGTGGAAGATTCTTTTAATATCCTGCCAAAGCTTATACCCAAGACTATGCATAAATCTTTTGGCGTGTGAGAGTGCAAACTAAAATGATCCGGCCTTGTATTGCGTACATAAATAAGGCATCCCTGATAAAGAGTGACATCAACAAGATCTCCACCGTCCTATTGAGTTGATGTATGGTTAGAACCCTCTAATGCCAATTGAGGATGTGATTCCTACATGGAATTCTTTGCCTTGGGAGGATGACATGAGAAGGGAAGGCCTTCTTTGCTTTGCATAACAACAGTTAGAAAGAAGGCCATAAGATATTGAGCTTGTAGTATCATCATTGAAAAAAGCAAGGTTGATGAATAAAGACAAGTTTGATAAGAGGCATTGGCTCATACCAAAAGATATTGATGATATTGTTTGGTATTGGGGTGCGATAGTAATATTGATAACCAACACTTTACAATAAGGAAGCTTGCAAAGAGATGGTTTGGTCCTTATGTTATTAAGCATGTGCATGGGAATGCAACTTATACTTTGTGTGACTTGAATGGGTAAGAAATGAAAATTCCCATTGTAGTTAAAAGGATTATTTTTTTTAAAGAAGAGGGGATGTTGGTCCATTTGATGCACAAAAAATCATGATAATGATGGATCTAATTGTGTGCAAAGTGAGGATGGTAGTGAAGATACGTTGTTTGATTGTGAGTTTTGATGCTTAACAAAGACTATTGTGGCACATGCCATATGATGCACACATTTAGACGGGGTGGATGTCATGCGGTGACACGTACATAACGTGAAATGAAAATTTTCACCTCACGTTTTATGCTTCTTGATATGTGGGAGTAAATGCTACAATGTACATAGTGATATATGTGTAAAAGTGGTTGTCGCAGTTGCAATCGTGTACATATGTTACCAAGAAGTCGAGGCCCTCGATGTGGTATCATTGCATGTTTTTCACTTTAGTACATACCTACTTTGGTAAATATTGTACACATGGCTAGTGCATTATGGTGGCACACTTGTTTTGCCTAGAAAATTTAATATAACGAACACCATTCAAAATAGCAGTTGATGTGTGCGACCATCAATGATGTGATTAGAGTTCATGACAAGTGTTAAAAAGAATATTCAACTTGAAAATTGATCTCAAGAGAAGTTTTCTATAATTTATGGGATTTTCCCCATCTCATTTGGACATTTATGATGAAAATAGGACGATTTGGGCAAAACATGGCCAAACAATCAATATTTGAAGGTATCCTAGCTGGTGCGGTGCTTTTTGAAGTTAGATATCACCACTTCTTCCCTATTTGAAGGAAAACACAGAGGGCTCTCCTATGGTCCACAAGTCAATCCTGCCTTGCTCTGACCTTGTTTCCGAGTCTGTGAGGAATCCAATTAGTGTTCTTTCTCTCTAAAAAGTGTGTGGGCTTGTGTGTAGAGGTGCTTAAGCTTCCATGAAATTACCCTAACAAAGAATTGGGAGAAGAAGGCAGGGTTTTATACAAAGCAAATTGGCAATATATCTATATGCAATTGGGATTAAAATCATCACACCCACACAAGAGTTTTGAGTTGTTCTTGGCCTTGTGAATGAGTGGAGCTCTTATGGCTTAACTGAAATTTTTATTCTTTAATTATCTCTTTTGAATAAGGGGTATCTGCGATTGATTTTTCCACAAACTCTCACAATCTGAGGTCCAATACCTTCTTGGCCGTACTGCAAACTTTCCCACCACATATTGAGAATGGAAGAGAGAGAGAGAGAGAGAGAGAGAGAGAGAGAGAATATGTATTGTGTTTGGGCTTGTGCACACTCGACAACCCACCGACACACACACACACACTCGGAAGCCAATGTTAATCATACCTACAAGCTATGCTCTAGTTTGCTTTATAGAAATTGCCATCATCCTTGGTCTTTATATAATCAATATATGTATCTTGACCTTTTGAATGTTAAACCCTTTACCTTACGAACTTCCAAATTTTATATCCTAAGGGTCACTCTAAGGCTCATTCGTATCTCAAAACTTTCTGACAATTGTTTCAATAAAAATCAATTGGGGGGTCCTATTGCCTCTTGTCTTCTAGAGAACAGCTTTTCAACAATTTATGGTCAAGGCTCAACTTCAAGGAATCAAACAAATGGCATAGACTTTTTTTTGTCTGTCATCTTCATTTTATGGTACTAATAATTTGCACAATATATGTGAGAAAATCTTTCAACTAAATCAACTTGTATGGAGAGAAAGTACACATATCCTGCATTAAAACTCAAACATCATTAAAAAAACCAACCAAGCTTTGGTAAGTGAGCTTTAGGAACAAGAATACAATGTTAACTCCAAGGCATATGAGGAATAGTAAATATAACCATAGGTGCAACGGCATTTGGGTCTACACATTCAATCTCACCCAGCTCAAAAGCAAAAGATTTACCATGACCTGCAAGCATCTCTTGAAAGCATTTGATCCCCTCTTCGGTAAGAAAAATGTCTTCTCCAATCTTCAATTGCTTCAATGTATCTTCAGTGAATTCATGCCCAATGTTCTGCGGATCCCTCATTGTAGGTTGCTAAGAAGCCTTCTCTATAACTTTTTCACTTCCTCTTGGTAGAGGTGTAGCCATTGGTCTCACCTTCTTTGCAATTGTTTTGTACTGTGTCTCTTCCTGAACTTCAATTGCATCATCCAAGTCTTCTTTTACCTATGTAAGAATGTCATACATCTCCATTGAATACACTTTCACAATTTCAGCTCCACTTTGTAACCTAGATTGAATGATAATTTCAAGCTCTAACATAGTATCCATGTAAGAAACCTCTTCAAAGATGAAATAACATCACTAGGTTCAAGTCCATCACATCCCTGCAACTCACTTTGCACATTAGCAACATATTGCTTTTCCCACTTAGGCAAATCATTGAACTTCTTGTAAGACATTGAACCTTTAGACATTAGCTACAAAAACCCTAAAGAAAAAATCTCATTTGGCAAGAAATTTCCCTTCTTTGCACCACCATAGTCCCTCTTTGCAATGGCATTCCAAGAAAATCAGGAGGAATACTTTTTCTCTGAAGTCATTGTGTATCTTTGATAATGGTTTCTCTTGCACACTATTTTTCTTTCTTGCATGATCAACACACACAGTCAAAAACTAAACAACTCTTTCACCATCTCTACTCTGAATCCTTACATAGGTTGAGCCATCATTGCTAGGGTAAGCCCAACTCGTGCCTTCAGAAATAGCAAGAGGGTACAATAACACTGGCCAATGATTATAAAGCACCAAGCCTATATGAGAGGCTTCTTTTCTAATGAATCTTTACACTTTGAGTTTACCATTGTGTTTATACTCTCTTTATGCTCTTGCTCTTGGTATACCCCTAATCCTCATCGCTATTGCTCTAATCCTAACCCTAGCACCATGTTGAGCTTAAGGCTTCCACCATAGCCTAGCTCACACTAATGGCGCTTAGGATAGAGCACCCAATTCCCAATAAGTGGCATCAAAGCTGACGGTTTACACCTAGGCCTAATTAGATCTCCTAATTGCACACCTATCACTCTCTTTTCTATTAAGTATTAGTAACAATTAGCTACGCAATTGCATTGTGATTCTCATAGAGATTGGGCAAGTTCATTGTGAGCCACTACCCTCGTCTATGAGAAAAACGCGTGATTGGTAGAAATTAGTGTGTGTGTTTCATGGCACTTGTATTTTTGGATTGCATTTAGTGATTGATTCTGCACAATTTTTATCTCCTAATTTCTTGCTACTTGAGCCTCAAGCCATTGCATCAATTTTGTGTGAAAGACACACTCATCAAGAGCTTTCCATCGAGCATCTCCTTGTTCTAATCAGGCTTCATTAGTGCAATCAAATACTCGGTCAATTTTGCATGATTAGTGCATCTTTAGCTTGTTTGATCTCTGCATAATGGTAGCTCAGAAGAACTTATGTGCGTGCACACGTGCATGCATGTGTGTGTGTGTTAAGGTGCAAGGTTGTGCATTTTGAAGTGGGTACCATTTTTAGGACAAAAGCTTAAACTTGTTGAGAAACAATATTGCATCCAAAATTTGCTTGCCATTTTTTGGATTTGCTTGCATCAACAATCTAGGGTTTCTCTATACTTGCACAAGTCTTGACCACACAGATAGGCTTATCATCACTGGCCACCATCCCATGCTAGCCGAGTGTTGCCTGCCCTATTCATCCGAGCTTGTCATCACCTCATTTACCTAATGTTGTGTCTCCATGTCATCAAGTGGGCCATTAGCCACATCTTTAGTCAGTGCTGTAGTGCTCAATCATTATGCATCTACTGCATTGATCTCATCATCGAGCCCTTGCTAGCCTATGCTTTCTATTTATCGGGCTCGTTCTACAAAACCTTGCCATGCTGCCTTGTGTTGTCGTCAATTACACCACACAGGCGGCCTTGCAATCAGACTTCCAATATTGCAATTAGATTTATTTTCTATTTGGTTTTTCAAGGCTTCTTTCCCACGTTGCTAATTGATGTTGTCACTTATTGGGTTTTTTACTACCTGCTAATTTGGTATTGCACCTTCTTCAGCTCAAGCCTCCTAAGCACAATTGACTATGCATTCACATGCCAAAGATGTGAAGATAGTAGACACTGGTTGTGCATTGACCATGAGCTAAGACCCTCTCCATATTGGCATCAAAATGAACGTAGGTGAAATTTGATTTGAAAACACCACAATTTTAGATCCTTTGTCTTTAGATTCCTCTTTATAAGCATCCAAAATTCACTCAATATGTCAAATCATTTGACTCTTAACTGAGTCAAGTTCTTGATCACATGGTATATGTCATTTCCTCTTAATGATGTGGATGATTTCTTCATGAAATTCACTCTTTGCTATCCCTAATAAGTTTACTTAATGTGAGCTCCACCTTGTTGTTGATGATACTCTCCTCACAAATCTTTTTCAAATATGTAGCCATTTCATTGTCAACTTTCAGTTTGTAAGAAGGTCCTCTGGGCTAACCTGGTTTCTTGTCCTTTGGTGCCTCCTCCATAACCATTTCAAGAGCATGAGTTGGCTTGGAAGTAGGCTCCTCTTCATTCTTAGTTTTGGACTTTTAGACCTCTTTGACATTCCTTCATTATCCTCATCCCTTTTACGTATCTCTTCCACTATGGCTTCATTGGCCTAAGATTTAGCAATAAATGCATATACAGCAAGAGAGTCCATTGGGTTTGACCATCATGTAGTTTTTCTAATACGATTTCCTACTTGGCATGGCTTCTTGTGAGCTACCTTGCCTAATTTTGTTGTTTTTAAAGCCCGAGGCCATAAATTTCCTTTAGCTATAACGCCTTCATGAATCATCATCCTCTTTACCATACACTTCTAGTCTATAAGTGGTTTCTTCCATAAGAGAAACATTAAGCTGCACCTCTCCCATTAGCTTCTTCATACCACCTCTGCCAAAGTTTGAGCAGATAGGCTCATTAGTTTCCTTGAGTTAAATCTTCATGTCCTGTATATTTTTCTTATAAGCTTCATCAAATACTTCACAATCTTTATGTTCATAATCCAAATTGTCACAACACATGCATCGGTCATCCCCATCCCATTCTTGAGGACATTGCTATGGTTCTAGAATCCCTTACCCCTTCTTCCTTCAAGTTTTATATCTCTCAAATTTAAATTTATCTCTTGTATACCCTTTACTAGTCCGTCAAGAATCTGTTCTTGTAGCTTGGGCTAGAAGTTGACTTCTCTTTTATTTCTACTTCTTTTGTGTCAATAGGATCGGCTATAATTAGCTTGTCCACCCTCAATTGACGCCTAACAATCATGTTCACTGCTTCAAAAACCATTTTTCAATTGGAAGTTAAGCCTAACTCACCTGTTGGATCTTTAAGTAGTTGTACCAAACTCTTTCGGAGTCTTTGGTCAACCGCTTGAACAAATAATTCCACCCTTTTTTACTTCATTGTTTGTTGCTCTCTTGTAGATAACTCCTCATATTTTTTCTCTTGTAGATAACTCCTCATATTTTTTCTCAAATTCTTGTAACATCCCTCTTGCAAATAAGACCTCATTTTTCTTGTGCACCCACTTCATAAAACCATGCTTGATCACTCTCCAAGACTCTTCAAGACGGTAATGCTATTGCAATGGGAGCTCACCCACAAATGAGATATGTCTCGTCTCTCGCTTATCACACGTCAATGTCGTAATCAAGACTATTTTGTCTCATACATGAGAAACATGCAGTGGGTAGATAATGTGGCTCCTTGATCCTCACACAATCACTAGGGAACCTAAATGCATGCAAAATGACTTCTCTCTAAGTAGTACCTGAAATCCATTGTCTCTCAAGCATCTCATTGTGATGAGACTATCTCAAGAACATAATGCACATGCCATAGCATAAAATATGCATCATTGGGTGGTGTCAAGCATACATCTCATGCATCTCCCCAATGTCGTACGCCAAACTATTGGCTAGATGCACATGACCGAGACTCCAACTAGACAAGGCACTAAACCACTCATGACATGGTGTGACATGTAATACCACATTTCCATCTATTAACCATCGGGAGGGAGTGCCACCTCTCAAAGACATGCAAGAAAGAGGAATGCTAGAGGAAAATGTGACATCATTGTCATTGGAATACTCAACCACCTCTTTGGCACGTGTCAAAACCATCTTCGCATCATGCATATATCATTGCCGCTACCTCATACATCAGGAGCAACAAAACCTATTCTGCCTTGTGTGATCGCAATGCCATCATTACATAAATTAACATGATTAAAATGGTTGTCTCTCATGAGTCATCATTGTTGCCTCGTCACACATAATGTCAAAAGATATCAAATCACTGAATATGCATATGCATCAAGTGGGAGATCACTTGCCCACTACATAACCATAACCATGATCAACGCATCAATATGATGCTCACATATGCAACATGTAGCTTAACGTAGCTCTACTATAAGATATACACAAACAACCCCATATAACACTGTATATCTACCTCTAATGGAGGTTGATTCGAATAAATTTCTTCAAAAGGACCAGCTTGTTTGTTCAAATTTTCATTTTTTTCTTCACTATCTTTCTGGTCTCATATGTGGTTCACTTTTCCACCATTTCCTAGGCCTTAGACTCTACTTGAACTTTTAAGTTTCTATTTTCTCTCTTCATACATGTTCCTTCTGACCTTTTGAGTTTTTTATGAAGACTTGACACTTTCCTCCAAACTCTTCATATTTTCCCATTCGCGTAGTTTTGCTTTTGTCCGAGTTACTACCTTGATGGGTATTGTCGGTTTGCTTTTTGATGAATTCAGATGCCTCGCATTTGTGGGATCCCCAGCTCCTTTTCTAAGGTGCTAGAGCTCTCATCATAGTGGTATGGCTCCCTAGTTTGCAATGAATTAAATGGGAGTATTTTTTAGTTGTGTGTAATAGACTCGCTCATACATAGGGAAGAAGATAGAGGCATAACGTCAAATTTTCATACGTCAATACTCTCAAACTCTGATACAACAAACCAAATCCATTTACATAGTGTCTCTACTAAACATGCACCCAAACTACTCTACCTATTCATATCTGCTACTTATAGAATATTGCATTTGCAGACACTATATAGTCTGCACTAGGTAACATGCAAGAACTAGAGGAAGGAAGAAAGGATCCATGGCCCTCTCATAAGGCTTCAAAAGAAGTGCCTACACCTCCTAAGGTGCCTATCAAGGAAGCATCCACTAGAAAGAAGAAAGAGCAGGTGAAAGCTTGAGCAAAAGGCCCTTCTTATAGGTTACAGTCCGACATTGAAGTGCTACAAACTTGACAAAGGTATTGGAAGAAAGTATTTTGAATAGTAAGGTTGAGTCCACTTTAAGTGAAGTTCTTGGTATATCTAATCATGAGTTCCATGAAGAGATTATAGATATCATAAAGAGGAAGAAGCAAAATCTCATTGAGTCTATTCCTCCACAATCATAGGGTGAAGGGGAGAAAGACACAAGGAATACATGTACAAGAGTAGGAATGTGAAGACATTGTGGTAGGATGCTAACAGTATTCTAGAAGAGAAAAAAATCTTAAGACATATTGACAATGATAATGAAGATGAAGCCACTTGAAAAAGTCACTACTCGAAAAGTCATTAGGTAAGATCTACAACTGAAACCTTTGTTAAGGTGGGTGATCTTGAGGAGACATATGTTGCATTAATTGGTCATGGCTCCAAAATTAATCTAATTTCCAAGAGTCTATACATATAGGGTAAGTGGTTGATAGACATAAATCATGGCTGAATTACTAGGGCAGCCAACAACTCATGAAGAGATTTGTATGGGGATTGTTCAAATGTGAAAGTGACCATTGACAATGTTAAGGATGACCAAAACTTTTTTCCTATCCTTGGGCAACCATACATCAAATCCATTTGTTTGAAAACAAAGGTCTTGGATGATGGTTCTACTTATGTCAACATAAATAGTAGAGATGGGAAGCGCGTTGTGCAGTTCTTGACTGTGTGTGTCAATCATGAAATAAATCGTGATATTCTTTGAGAGTATCTACCAAAGGCAAATATTTGAGGACTACATGGAGAGATGAGGGGCATTGGCCATCTACCATTATGAAGCAGGATTCCAATGTTATAGAGAGAAAAAGGTTCTTGCCTAACCCAAATGAGAAAGAATAGGTTTTTAAGGGTTAAGAGAGCATTGATCAATATGTTTCATGAAGCTCGAGGATATGAAAAGATGTGAATAACATGTATATAATGTACACAAAGAGATTCAAAAAAATGTTTTCATAGAGAATAATGAATGTATTTTAGGTCTCTTTGAGAAGGTTCCTTATATAGATACTATGTATGAGCTCAAGGCTATGATGGACTCTAGTATGCAATATGGAAGCCAAGTTGTGGAAGTGTGCTCAATGTAGATGTATGAATTGATTTAGACTTTTGAAAATGAGTAGGTTTTTTATGGAAATGAAGGAATAGAAATGTGGGTAGAGTCCAAATATAAAATTGTGCCAAAGAAAGTAAGACCAAGAACCTTACCTTTTACCATCAAATAGCAAGGAGAAGCTAGGGCAAGCTTCTTTGTAACCAAATCTTAGGGACCCAAAAAGAACTGGACACAAATGCATAATGAAATCTCTAAAGGTAGGACTGGCGGCCTTACCTTTACCATCAATTGCAGAGTGAAGTTAGAACAAGCTTCTTTGCAATCAAATCTTAGGGATCCACCAAAAAGATTTGGACACAAGTCCACAATGGAAACTCTAAAGGAACTAAGGGTTGGATGTGAGGAGTTTTCAACACAAGAAGAGAAGAAGTGATTTAAAAAAATTCTTTCAAGACATATATGGTAAGGCTTTTTCTTTTTAACCACATGATATAGGATGTGTTGATCCTAGTACCGCTTTCAGAGTGCGTTGTTCTTTGGGGTTGATCGGGAAAGCGTCAGGCTTTTGGTTGTATCAATGGATAATCAATCCAGGCGTAAACCAAGTGAAACGAGTACAAATAGGGTCAATTTTAGGGTTAATAAGAAGAAATTGTGATTCTTAGAGAGCTAATGTGAAAAAAAAAATCATGACTTGAAACACAAATAAAGGCTAAAAACAAATTGAAATGAGATATCGACACTTAATTGCTATAGCGAATACTTCCAATTTTTTATATCTGAAAAGCCCTGTTACAAATTGGTTGCATACGTCGACGTCGGTATGCCTTTTGATTTGCAAACCCCTGATCAAAAATCCCCAATCCGATGGAAGAAATGTATAATCTCCAAGCACAAATCCCACCCTGTACTGTTCCCTTGCTCTTCAGTTCCCAAAATTTCCCTTCTGCCCTCTACTCGGTCGCATTTTACCTACTCCCTTTCTTGTAGATCACATGCCCTTTGCACGCCTTAGATGTTCACCCTTGCTTACCTGCTCTGCTCACTTATGCTCATCAAAATCAGCGAGAGAGATAGTTGCCTCCCATTTTTCCCCACCTGCTCTCGTGATAAGAACTCAAGAGTGAGAGCGAGGGAGACCTTTCTCTACGGCCTTGAAATTCCACTAAGAAGAGATGAAGAACCGTCTTTCTTCACCATCTCCTCCTTTGCTTGTTGTTTCCTCCTGACTTCTCCCTCGCCTTTTCCTCGACTTTGTGGACCCGAGAGCACACGATCAAGACAAACTCCCTTTTTCGTTCAACTCCTCCCTCGTTTGCATCCTTTTGTCGCGGCCTTAAGGTTCCAAGAGCACAAACCAAGATTTTTTTTTTTGTTCTACCTTTTTACTTGGTGAACCCAATATATATTTTTACATTGTAGAGCTAGGAGGTGGCCGCTTGGCGTAATCTAGGCCATTGCTGAGCATTCTAATCGCACGCCAACAACGTCGCTAAAAAGAAAGAGCATTGAACAACAATGATGCTTCTAAAAAACAAGAAAGAAAGCGCTGATCTGTGATTGCAATTGTCTACTGTAAATTGCCACATCATTACTTGCAATTGTCTATTCCATTGCTTGCAATTGTCTATTCCATTGCTGCCTCGACCACACCCGAGCCCTGACCTGATCCTCTGGCTGCCCCAGATCCTTGGCCTAGCACCGCCAAGCTTAATCTTCTCCATTGGCCACAACCACAGCTTGTATGCTTGTGTCCCCTCGATATTCTATTTGTGTTGCCTGCCCAACAGTCCCAACACCTCCCTGTCTGCAGCTCTGTCCAATCACATTGCAGCCTAACTAGTAACTTCATTGAAACCACATTGCCCGCAACCCCTCCGGCCCCATTTGCTGCATCCGAACACTGCATAAAGCCACCCACAATCGGGGTCACTTGTGTATAGCCTGCCGCCCATCAAAATTAGATGCCATCATGAAAGAAGGCACTTACCCTGTTGCAAGCCCAAAGAAAGGGATGGATTACGTAGCTGATTTTAGCATTTTCATGAACGTGTGGCGACTGGAAGATCTGACGATGGTGCGGACTGCGAAGGAAGAAAGACGAGCTATATGGAGGAGCCATTGCCACGGTTGATGCAATTAGAGTGAGGGTGCTGAAGGCGTTGGTGACGGGGAAGGAAGCAGGAGAGAACCAGCAATAGCCAACTGGAAAAGCATCAATGCCAAATCCGTAGATCAAGTCCTCTAGGCATTCTTTGCGCTTGGAATTTTCTTGGGTGTTGAATTTGTGGGTATCCTATCACGACTTGATGAAGACTCCAGACAGTGAGAAACACAGTCACATTCATCTTTCTATGCGCTCTGTGTCCCTTATGGCAGAAGGAGAACCAAAGATCTACAAAACAACCTCGAGCATGAGGCTGACAATTAACAAATTAAGCATTGAGACCAACTCTTCCTTGGGCTTGCTGAGGGAGAATCAAAGATTTGCAAAATGAGGCTGAACACGAAGCTAAGTTGAAAGAAGAGGAACAACACATAAGTATTGGTGATGGTAGACATAATAGCATAAGTGAACGCAAAAATCGACCCCGATACAAAGCTATTGTAGCATTTTAGTCCACAATAACAAGTGGGCTCTAACTACATACCAACCTACCAGGTGATACGTTGACATCGAGTGTGACCGGCTCAATCGGTTACATGTTTTTTGCTTGGTAAGCCTAATATGCTCCTGTGATTACTTGAGCCCACAAGCAACCACTTGGTATGACCAAAGCCATTGCCCTTGACCTTAATCAGACGGCTTCAAATAAACAGGGCATGCTTTTATATTATCTAACATAAAATCAAAGCGGCAACCTGAACTCGTTATCCCACAACTGTCTCCTTTTTTTATCTCCTGCATGGATGACATTGTACGTACTACCTATACATGATTATCAAGTTGGTAGTACATTATAAGTTTTCTAATCTATTGATGGTTTGTTTATTTTTTGAGTTTGTCAATGCCCAATCTCAATCATTGTATCTATTTAAAAGTTTTTCAATGCACTTTGTATTTGTTTACTTAAGTGCTAGTTGATATCAATATGAATATATTCTATTATGTTGCATTGACGATGATGATGAATATTGTCTAGCATTGTCAGGACAAAAGTATGGAGCAACCCCCTACGCTCACCAACATTTGTGTTGTGAGTCATCCTAAAAGCAAAGCTCTATATGAGGAGAAAGTAAGCATTCACATTCAACACATTTTAGTGTACTTGATCACAGATGAATAATCAAAGATCTACAAATGAAGCTAGCTCGACAATAATGCAAGGTCTGTTATCTATATCCAATTCCCTATGCCTATACGTTTTCTTGGCGCAACACATAAATGCTACGAAGCAAGGTACGGCTTTCGTTTATTATTATTTTTGGAGAGACCACAATGCCAACTCTCCACCATACCTTTGTATGGCACTTCTGCATGATGTGCAGTGTATAACTAGCATTTTCAATTTGTGGCATTTCATTGCATGATGAAATGTTTAACTATTCACATTGCTTTTATGTAGCTTGATATAGACGTTGTCCTCGGACTTGCACAATTGGATGACACCTATACTCAATTATCAAGTCAGTAGTAAATATTAAAGTTTTTTTAAAATCACTAATGCACTTTGTACTCGTTTGCTTCAGTACTAGATGCTTGATGTCAATTTGTGTATGTGTTGTTATGTTCCATAGCAATGTCCACCAACCAAGACATGCACAAATTGACATCAAGCATCTAGTCTCCTCCTCTTTCTTCTTTCTTTATTTCTTCATTTTCTTTCCTTCTCCCTTTTCTTTCTCCTTCTTCTTCCTCTCAGCGCTTCCTCCCTTCTTCCTTTTTTTCCCATCTTTCCCTTATCCTTCTTTTCTTTCTTCTCCTTGTTTTTTCTCTTTTCCTCCTCGGGGCTTCCTCCTCCCCTCCTTTCTCTTCTTTCTTCTTTTCCTCCACCTCATGCATGTGCCCTTTTTTTCTCCTTCTTTCAAGCCTTTACTTTCTCTCTTTTATTTCATGCTTATCTCCTTCATTGGAACAATCACAGCGCCATGACTATTCCCTTGAAGCGAACATATTCTCAATAATTAAACCCTGTTTGTGGCCAACTAAGCCCCTTGTTATGTAAGGGCCACCAAATTCGCAAATCGCCACCACTTTGGTCACTCTCCACCCTTTATGTGGATAACCATCCTTCAGTACCCCCCTATCTCCCAAAGCATTGCAAGGCACAACATACATCTCCAATAGACTAACAATCTTTTTTTTATCAAAGCATTGCCAAGCAAGGAATCTTTCCCCACCAACCCTTGACTAGCAATCACACCATTTTGTGAAGACATCACATTTAGCATACATACTAACCAAGGCACTACTAAGCACAATACAGTGTGCCAATGCCCCAATAAACAATCTCAACATGAATTCACTTGCCCTTGTGAGGCCTCTTTACCTTCAAGGTGCAAGCATAGTTGAAATCATTTGGAGAAATCCCTCCCATTCCGATCCCGACCACAACCTATGATCAATCAAGGCATCCCAAGAGATGTCAGTCCAGATGGAAACCCTTTCTTAAACGTTCGTACTTTGTAAGAGCATCACATTTGGCAAACATATAGACTAAATCATTGTCAAGCACAAGTTTTGCTTTAACAATTGCAAAACATTTGGCATACAAATCCACCAGGGCATTGTCAAGCATCAATTTTGGCCCAAATATCAACCAACCCAATGTCAAGCACAAATTCAATTGCACCCCCATCAATTTTCCTTGCTCATGGATGTCCAAAACTACAGAGAAATTCAATCCGGCCATAAGTTAAGCACTAAAAGCCCGATTTGAGCACTAGAAACCATACCCTTATTAAACTTGATTCGACTTCTCCGGCAACATCCCAAGGGGACTATAAAGCCTTGTTTAACCAAATGAGTGTCAGCTTTCTCATACCAAGCACGAGGAGACTGCTTCAATCCATACAAAGCCTTTTTACATTTGCATACTTTATTTTCTTCTCCTTTCTTGACAAAAGAGAGAGATTGTGTTACATATACTTCCTCAAATATATCACCATTCAAGAAAGCAGTAACAATGTTTGATTGATGTACATTCCATCCAAAATAAGTTGCCAATGCTCATAGAAAACAGACACTAGTCATACGACAAGTGGGAGAAAAAGTCTCGTTATAGTCAATGACTTTCTACCGTGCATGAACTTTTGCAACAAGTCTAGCCTTGTAGCGATCAATCTCACCATCCACCTTACGTTTTAACTTGCAAACCTACTTTATATCAATGACCTTTTTGCTATAAATCAAATCACATTAAATCCATGTAAGTGCATCATATTTTGATTGCATGGCAACCATCTTATTTTTTGAATTTTGTGCTTCATCAAGGAAAGAGGTTCTCTTCACAAACTAGAAACAACCAAAGCATAACAGCATGATGCATGTCTAGAACCTAAGCAAGTATGACTAGACAAAGGTGCATTCAATTTACTGTTATGCAAAGTATACACCAACCATTTTGGCATACCCCTAGCCTCTTCATTCTCAGCCCTTTTCACATCAAAGTACATTTGGATTAGTAATAGGCGGATCTGTAATATGTTCAGAACCCCCATAGGATGTACATTTTTTTCATTGGAACTTACATTTAAGTTTTTATCAACAAGGTGTCATAAATGTCATATGAGCTTATATTATTGTCTCCAGTATATGATAACAATGACTGATTAGAATCTTTCACAAAAACAACATCTTGTAAAACCAAGATAACGGTTTTTGCCAATGGTATAACATATAACCTTTGCTTTCACGATCATAACCAACAAAAATGCATTTGATAGTCTTATCATTCAAATTTTTGCACAGCGTTTGTGGCACCAAAGCATAAGCTAAACAACCAAAAATGTGCATGTGATCAATAGATGGCTTCTTATCATGCCATGCTTCATAAGGAGTCATAGACTATAAGGCTTTGGTATGACACCTGTTACGTACACAAATAGCACACATGATAGCCTCAAGCCAAAATAAATGTGGTAAAGCTTGACTTTTGACCTTACATCGTGCCATCTTCGTAAGTGAACAATTTTTTCTTTCAGCAACACCATTTTTTGAGCTATATATGGCAATGTACATTGGTGTTTTATCCCACAACTAGCAAGAAATGCATCAAATTCATAAGAAATATACTCCTTCCCCGATTTGAATGGAGGGTGTCCATAGTACATTTAGAGACATTTTCAGCCATAACCAAAAATTGCTTGAAACACATGAACACTTAATACTTAGGTTTAAGTGGCCACACCCATGCATGCATGGAGTAATCATCAATGAAAGTACTGTTGGAATTAGGGTTGTAGAGAAACGCACACAGCTTCGAGAAGACGAAGGAAGCTCAAGGCACACAATAGAGAGTGTGTTACTTAGTATGCAATGAAAAGATAGATAGCCCTAGAGTGATGGGCGTATATACAATGCTCAGGGGAAAAAACCTCCTAAAGAGGAAAAAAATACCCCGACGGTCCTAGTGTGTTCATACACATCACTACCACATGTGTATGGTAACAAATCCCCCCTGGAGTAATGCGATGAACAAGAGATGGCACATGAGTAAAGGAAGGTGCCATGCGCTGAGGACATGATCAGTCCACAAAGGGGAGTAAGCCCAAAGCTTTGCGGAAAGCTTCAAGCTTCTCACGAGACAAGGCCTTTGTGAAAAGATCTGCAAGGTTGTCCCGTGTTGGCACATAAGCCAAGCTGATCTCTCCTGCTGAGAGTCTCTCCTTGACATAGTGGTAATGCACCTCAATGTGCTTTGTGCGAACATGAAAAACTAGGTTCCTCGCAACTGCCAATGCGCTCTGACTGTCAGTGTAGATAGTGTTGGCAGTGTCCTGTCCAACACCCAAATCAGCCCCATAAGGCGTCTGAGCCATACACACTCAACCGTAGCTGTGAAGAGTGCCCTATACTCAGCCTCACAACTCGAAGTAGCCACAGTAGGTTGCTTCTTGCTCAACCATGATATACATGAACTGCAAAGCATGAAACAAAACCACTTGTGGACACTCACGTGTCAAAACAACCAGCCGAATCTGAGTCCGAAAAAGCATGTAAGTCTGGCGTCAATGATCCCCCCTTCGGATAAAACAAGCCAAGATGTAAAGTGACACTAAGGTAGTGGAAAATCCTCTTGACAGCCTGCCAATGCTTAGACCCTGGCCTATGCATAAATCTGCTGACCTGTGAGACTGCAAAATGAATATCTCGCCTCGTGTTGCATACATAAATGAGGCAGCCAACAGCAGTTTGGTAAAGAGTGACATCAGCAGGATCGCCAGCATCATGTATAATCAACTTGAAACCTGTTTCCATGGGAGTGGCAATAGGTTTGCAATCCTCAAGTCCAAACTTACATAGCAATGTCTCTATGTAACTTTTCTGACACAAGGCAATACCACCATCACAATGCTTAAACTGTATATCCAAGTAATGATTCAACAGCCCCAAATCTTTCATCTTGAAAGTAGCATTCAAATCAACCTTAAATTCAGCAGTATGTCTCTCATTTGGTCCAGTGATAAGCAAATCATCGACATAAAGAACCACAATGAGAAGTACATCACCCTCACGCTTTACATACAATGTGCTTTCTGTTGGACTATTATGAAAGCCTCATTTAACCAAATGAGTGTCACCTTTCTCATACCAAGCACGAGGAGATTGCTTCAACCCATACAAACCCTTCTTACATCTGCACACTTTGTCCTCCTGTCCTTTTATGACAAAACCGTGAGGCTGCTTACATAAACTTCCTCAAATATGTCACCATTCAAGAAAGCAGTAACAATGTGTGATTGATGTACATCCCAACCAAAATGAGCTACCAATGCACATAGAAAATGCACAGTAGTCATACGACAAGTGGGAGCAAAAGTCTCTTCATAATCTATGCCTTTTTGCTGTGCATAACCCTTTGCAACAAATCGAGCCTTATGGCGATCAATCTCACCATCCGGCTTGCGTTTCAACTTGTAAACCCACTTCGTACCAATGGCCTTTTTTCCAGGAGGCAAATCACATAAAGTCCATGTGTGCATCATATTCTGATTGCATGGCAGCCATCCAATTTTTTGAATTCTGTGCTTCATCAAAAGACAGAGGCTCCTCAACATCATGTGTGTTGGGATTAAAGCCCAAGTGGCCTCTTATGCGGATATGGCCGGCCGCCCGCCTAACTCACTTACCCCTGACTCTTTGTATATACTAACATATTCTTTGTGAATACTAAGGATTTGGGAGATAACCCTTCTAACAGATCTCTGCGTACTGTACTGTGTAAGCTCACTGTGTGTGTGTGTGTGTGAGAGAGAGAGTCGACCCACGCTCCGCTCCGCGACTTCAATTGGTATCAGAGCCTTGGTTCAGTGCGGATTTGCGCAATCGCGCGCGCGCGCACTTTTCCGGCAAATTCTGGATCCGGAGTTCGAAAATTCACACTCGGCGTTCCGAGAGCGTTTCCACCAGGCGACCGGGGGTTTTACCCCCCTTTCGAAGCCGTTGATGCCCTCAGAATTTCGTTCTGAGCACTACAGCAGAAGATAGATTTCAGCCGCAAAGAAATCCGTCTTGTGTAGATTGGCAAGCAGGAGGTGGTCGACATCAATATCGACATCGACATACATCACTTATTCGTCTTCAGAGCATCATCTATAGACCAGGTACACATATATATCATCAGATATATATATTGCAGTCTGCATTGCTACTTCTTGTGCTTGCCAGGTTCCAGGGGAGGTGTGGCCATACGACGGCTTGACACCACTGGCATGTATTGCAGATTGATGTACTGTGATTGTGGGTCTGCTAGTTGTGAGTCACGCTAGCAGACAGACCGCCGCAGCGGTCATAGGACAGTGATTGGTCTATTATAGGATGTATGCTAGTTCTGGGCAGTTTGTTGAGCCATCTGAGAGGGTCGTGTGTGAGGTTTTTTGAAGCCAAGCACTGGGGGCTGGGTTACCCAGTGTGAGGTGGATTAGGTTGCTGGAGTTCCCCTCTACACGCATCCTCTTCGGCGACTTTTATCCCTTAGGATGTATGACTTTGTGTAGACACTGGATTGCATCTTATGCGTCAGGCCGTTGAGGCATTGTTCAGGGTTCAGTCTTGAGACAGATACAGGTTCTGTCATCGCCCAGAGAGGAGACAGTGTATGCTTACAGGACAGCATATTACAGGGATTTTTTAGATTTGTCACTGGTCAGCTATTTATGATTGTTTCTTGAGCTATCTTTTGGTTCCCAGAGCTCAGTTTACAGGGGAGACTCTGTCAAAAATTTTCAAAATACTGACAGTTCCTGAGGAGAGGTGTTCAGCTTGTTGATTACAGCTTGTTTACTGTGTACAGAGGCCAGTTTACAGGGGAAACTCTGTCGGATTTTTCTCAGGAGTAAACAGTTTGGCAGATATGACATCTTCTCACAGTGAGACTCTTTACAACATAAAGAAGCTGGATGGCACAAACTTTCCATTCTGGAAGAAGCAGATTTGGCAGGTTTTGGTGCAGAAAAAACAAGTGAAGCCACTGAAGCTCAAAGGGGAGAGACCAGAATTTATGGCTCAAGATGAGTGGGAAGAGCTTGACGAGTTAGCTTGTTCCACAATCATGCTGACACTGGCAGAAAATGTTTACTTCAACGTAGCAGAAGAGACTACAGCGTATGGCGTATGGCAAAAGCTATGTGATATGTACGAGAAACAAAGTGCTGCTTCTCAGATTTACTGGCTCAAGAAATTGGTGGATTTGAAGATGAAGGAAGGGACAGCCATGTCAAATCATCTGAATGAATTTCACTCAATTTTCAGCCAGTTAACAGCACAAGAGATAGTCTTTCCAGATTCAGTGAAGGCTATGTTTCTCTTAATCACTTTGCCAGACAGTTGGGATACTTTTCGTACAGCGTTAAGTAATTCTGTCGCGCCAGAAGGTCTTACAAGTGCCAATGTAGAAGGCAGCTTGCTCACAGAGGAAGTGAACAGGAAGAACATTGACAAAGGCAAAGGCAATAGTGCTTTGGTCGTTCGAGGGAGACAACAGTTTAAAGAGAACAAGGGTAAGAAGGCACAAAACCGAAGTAAGTCTCGTGATTCGAAGTCAAAGGATGACATAGAATGCTACCATTGTGGCAAGAAGGGTCACATGAAGCGAGACTGTACGAAGTGGAAACAAGAAAAAGGCAAAACAAAGAGTTTTGAGCAAGATGAAAAGAAGAGTTCAGTGAAGATTGAAGAGGTGAATGTCACAGGATCTGGTTTAGACAGTGATTCTGGTATAGCAGCTGGTGACATCTTCCTTACAAGCAATCTTGATTCTGTTTTCTTGACTGCAGAGGATGGACATGCTATGAGTGATTGGATTATCGACTCAGGGGCATCTTTACATGTTTCTCCGCACAAAGAGTGGTTTACATCATATGTGGCTACTAAAGATTATGTCAGACTTGGCAATGAGCAGGTTTGTGACATACTTGGAGTGGGAGATGTGCAGTTGAAGTTTCAGAATGGCTCTTCTTTATGGCTCAAGAATGTCAGACATGTTCCAGCAATCCGAAAGAGCTTGATTAGTACAGGGAAGTTGGATGATGCGGGTTATGTGACAGTTTTTGGGAACAGCGCTTGGAAGATCTCCAAAGGTTCGATGACTGTAGCACATGGCAGCAAGTCAGGAACTCTGTACACTTTACATGTTTCAGAGGTTAAAAACCATGTAATTAATGTGATTGAGCAGCCAAGTGTGTCACTGTGGCATCGTAGGTTGGGACATATGTCAAAAAGAGGAATGGAAATACTTTCTCATTATGGTTATTTGCCTGGCTTTTCATTTCAAGATTTCGAGTTTTGTGAGCATTGTGTTTATGGTAAGCAAACACAGGAACCGCACAGATCAAAGAGGAATCGTAGGGACGAACGGTTAGCTCTTGTACACAGTGATCTATGCGGACCAATGCCTAGTTTGTCACTAGGGGGAGCAGCGTACTTTTGTACATTCCTAGATGACTATTCTCGCAAAGTATGGGTTTACTTCTTGAAGCACAAGGATGAGGTGCTCAAGGTCTTTAAGACATTCTTGCAGCTGGTGGAGAATCAGAGTGGTCAGAAGCTGAAGTGCTTGAGAACTGAGAGTACGTTTCCAAAGCTTTTCAAGACTTTTGTGAAGCAAAAGGGATTAAGCGGGAACTTACTGCACCATATAATCCTTCACAGAATGGGGTTGCAGAACGTATGAATAGGACCATACAAGAGAAGGTCAGAAGCATGTTGTCAAATGCTGAGTTGCCTGATGGATTTTGGGCGGAAGCAGTGGCTACAGCAGTCCATTGATCAACAGGTCTCCTAGTAGGGTTCTGGATAAGAGTGCAGTGGCCGAGATGCTATGGACAGGCAAGGCACCTTCGTATAAGCATCTCAGAGTCTTTGGTTGTGAAGCTTATAGCCATATTCCTAAGGAGTTCAAAAATAAGTTAGAACCAAAGAGCAAGAAGTGTATATTTCTTGGCTACGGAGAATCGGGCGAGATGGGTTACCGGCTTTGGGATCCTGAGTCCAGAAAGCTTATTCATAGCAATGATGTGCATTTCAATGAAGCCAAGTTTCACGCTAAGCCAGAGAAGACAGAGGAGATCAGAAGAGTTGTCTTCAGGGAAGATGGACCTAGTGCTAGCACATCAAGACAGCATGGTCAGGCTCAGGAACAGCCTATAGTGGCTAGAGAGGCAGAATCAGTTGTGGTGAGACGTTCTGAGCGTGTCTCCAAACCACCTGATCGTTATGTGCCATCTCTAAATTATGTCATGCTCACAGATTGCGGAGAACCATCTTGTTACAAGGAAGCATTACAAGTGGTTGACTCGAAAAAATGGCAGTTGGCCATGCAGTCAGAGATGACAGCTCTGCATAAAAACCAGACATGGAAGTTGGTTAAATTACCACAGGGCAAAAAGGCTCTACCTTGTAAATGGGTTTACAGGTATAAGATCACCGCTCATGATAGTCAGCCAAAGTACAAAGCAAGGCTTGTTGCCAAGGGCTTTAAGCAAGAACAAGGCATTGACTTTGATGAAGTCTTCTCTCCAGTGGTTAAGATGACTACATTGAGATGCTTTCTTGCATTGGTTGCTATATTGGATTTGGTGTTGCACCAAATGGATGTCAAGACAGCGTTCTTGCATGGTGATTTAGATGTGGAAATTTACATGCAGCAGCCAGAAGGGTTTGTTGAGAAAGGCATGGAACATTTGGTATGCCAGTTGTTAAAGAGTCTTTATGGCTTAAAACAATCACCGAGGGCATGGTACCATAAGTTCCACCAGTTTATGCTTTCTCAAGGCTACAAACGTAGTGAGTTCGATCACTGTCTATATACAAAGAAGGCTAAGGATGGCAGTTGGCTGATCCTTATTTTGTATGTGGATGACATGTTGATTGCTGGCAAACACTTGGAAGAAATTTCAGCTTTGAAGTCAAAGATGGCAAAATCGTTTGACATGAAAGACATGGGTGAGGCAAGTCATATACTTGGTATGCGCATTGAGAGAGACAGATCAAAGAAGTTGATTTGGTTATCTCAAACAGAGTATATTGACAAGGTTTTGCAACGTTTCAATATGGAGAAGGGAAAGGCATTGAGTGTTCCATTGCCACCATATGTGAAACTTAGCAAACAAGATTGTCCTGTGTCTGAGGAAGAAAAGGCTGAAATGGATAAGATTCCATATGCGTCTGCAGTGGGTAGTTTGATGTATGCAATGATTGCTACACGTCTGGATATTGCATTTGCAGTGGGAGTGGTTAGCAGATATATGTCAAATCCCGGCAAGAAACATTGGGAGGCAATGAAAGGTATCATGAGATACTTAAAACATACAAAGAGTATGCGCATATGCTATGGTAGTCAGGATTTGAGTGTCAGAGGATACACTGACTCAGATTATGCAGGAGACTTGGATAAGAGGAGATCTACATCAGGCTATGTCTTTACATTGGCTGGAGGTGCCATATCATGGCGATCTCGATTACAAGATTGTGTTACGCAGTCTACTACAGAGGCTGAGTATGTTGCAGCAAATGAGGCATGCAAAGAAGCTATTTGGCTTGGTAGATTGGTTGCAGACTTGGGAATCAATGCAGATATGCCAGAGTTATATTGTGATAGTCAAAGTGCTATACAATTGGCAAAGAATCCAGTGTTCCATTCGAAGACTAAGCATATTGATGTGAAGTATCACTTCATTAGGGAAGTACTTGAAGACAAGCAGATACAACTGCTGAAGATCCACACCAAGGACAATCTTGCTGATCTACTCACAAAGGGACTTCCAGGAGAGGGCTTTGTGCATTGTCGTGAGTTATTGGGCATTGGATAGATGGCAGCCATGTAAATCTTTGTACATTTATGTTCATAGATTTACAGTTACTTAAAGTGCCACATTGGACTTTAAGTGGGAGGTTGTTGGGATTAAAGCCCAAGTGGCCTCTTATGCGGATATGGCCGGCCGCCCACCTAACTCACTTACCCCTGACTCTTTGTATATACTAACATATTCTTTGTGAATACTAAGGATTTGGGAGATAACCCTTCTAACAGATCTCTGCGTACTGTACTGTGTAAGCTCACTGTGTGTGTGTGTGTGAGAGAGAGAGTCGACCCACGCTCCGCTCCGCGACTTCAATGTGAGCTAGACATAGCCAAAGCATAACAATCTGATGCATAAGATGCATGGCGAGAGCCTGAACGAGTATGACTAGACAAAGGTGCATCCAATTTACTGTCACGCAAAGTGTGCACCAGCCATTTTGGCATACCTCTAGCCTGCTCATTTTCAGCCCTTTCCTCATCAAGTACATCATGTACATCTACATCAATAATAGGCTGATCTGTAACATTTTAGAAACCCCCATAGGTTGAACATTTGTCTCATTGGAACTTACATTCGCATTTCCACCACTGAAAAGAGGCATCAAAGTGTCATAAATGTCTTGTGAGCTTACATTAATGTCTCTAGTACATGACAGCAAGGGCTGAACAAAATCTTCCACAAACACTACATCCCATGAAACCAGAATACGTTTTGTTTGCGGATGATACAACCTATAACCTTTGCTTTCAGCACTATAACCAACAAAAATACATTTGACAGCCTTATCATCCAATTTTTTGCACTGTGTTTGTGGCACCAAAGCATATGCCAAATAGGCATGTGCTCAATAGAAGGCTTTCTATCATGCCATGCTTCATATGGAGTAATAGACTGCACATCTTTCATAGGACACATGTTTAGTACATAAGTGGCACACATGATGGACTCAAGCCAAAAGGAATGCGGCAAAGCTTGACTTTTGACCATACATCGTGCCATTTCCATAAGTGACCTGTTTTTCCTCTCAGTAACACCATTTTGCTGAGGTATATAAGGCATTGTACATTGGTGTTTTATCCCACGACTAGCCAGGAATGCATTGAATTCATGAGACATATACTCCCCCCCTCGATCGGAACGGAGGGTGCCCATAGTACATTTCGAGACATTTTCAGCCATAGCCAGAAATTGTTTGAAGCACATAAAAACTTTGGACTTTGTTTTAAGCAGAATTACCCATGCATGCCTGGAGTAATCATTAATGTAGGTAACGAAGTACAGGTAAGTGCCCAAGGACGGAGTTTGCATGGGCCCACAAACATCACTATGCACAAGTTGCAACCTGCATGTGGCCCTAACTGAACCATCCTTTGGAAACTTAGAACGCTGCATCTTACCGAAAATAGAGCCTTCACAAACATGTTTGACAAGTGCTTCAAGAGGTGGCAAAGAAGCAACCATATCAGATTTTTGCAAACGCAATAAACTGGCAAAATTCAGATGACCAAAACGTTTTGCATGCCAAAGTTTTGCATCTAAAATAGCCCTTGAATCTGCAACAGCATTTGCAAAATTTTGTCCACACTTGTCATACAAAGTGAGCTTATACAGCCCACAGCACAAAAGGCCAGATGCAACAATTTCATCACCAAAACTGAGATCATGAACTGTATATCTGTCATCCACAAATTTGACTACAAGTCCAAGTCTAGCAAGTGTGGATACAGACAAGGTATTCTTCTTGATCCCAGGTACATAAAGTACATCAACAATTGTGAAAGAACTACCATTTGCAGCAGTGAGCACAATCTTTCCAACTCTCTGAACTGGATAAGAGGCATTGTTGGCACAAGTGACAGAATTCCCATGAGGGACAGACTCAAGAGAGGTGAACAATTCACGATGTGAGGTAATGTGCTTTGTAGCACCACTGTCGAAATACCACACATGTGAATCTGCAGCAACTGACAAGCATGCATCATGGACAGCAGGATTGTAAGTACACTCTGCGCTAAAAGCCCATTCTGCATCAACATCAGCATCACAGTCTCCTTTCACAGAAGACTCAACAATGGTTGCATTTGTAGTGGAACCAGCATTTGCAGTGGAACCACCCTCTTTCTTCTTAGCCTCTTTGGCCTTCAATTTCGGACACTACTTGATCAAGTGATCATTTGCTTTACAATAATGGCAACGCATCTTCTTTTTGTCCTTATCACCAGCATTGCCAGACGAAGTGCTGCCAGCAAAAGCATTAGGAACAAAAGTTTTGCCACTCGCAGCAAAACCATAAGAAGTGGCTGCATTGTTGTTACCACACTTTCTTTGAGAAGCAATAAGAGCCTGTTCAATTGCATGCTGTCTAGTCCTGTTTTTTCTAGAAAGTGACTTTTGCAACAGCAGTGTGCATAATGCATCAAACTTGACAACTTCTAGATTTCCTTGGGTCATAAGTCTCCAAGTACTAGCAAAAGTCTGGTAAGAATCTGGTAAGGCAATTAAGAAAAGTCTGCACAAGGGAACTGTCTGAAATGACTTCACCTGCAGAAATAGGTTGCTCATTGATATCCTTGACACTAGCAAGGAAAGTGTCCATATCATCTTCCTCATGCATAATCTTCGACTCCAGCTCTTTACGCAGCAAAGCAATTTTAGCCTCATTGCGGCTTGCATAAAGACCAGCCAAAATATCATAGGCCTGTTTTACAGATTTTTCTAAACGGATGTGAGGAACAATGGTGTGCTTCACAGACAACGCAATCAATGCATGAGCATGCGCGTCCTTTACATCCCAACGAGCTTGTTCTACCGTAGGCAAAACAACTCTAATAGCAGCAATCCTTGCAGCAAGACGTGCAACATCCTCGACATTGCCTGCATCCTCAGAACTAGGACGTACATCAATGCCCTGCACAATATTCCAGACGCCCTTTGACACAAGAACATATTGCATCATATAACCCACATAGGGTAATTGTCCCCATCCAAACCTGTCCTCAGCAGCAAACATCTTGAACACATCTGTGTTGTTGTTGTCAGCCATGGTAAATGATGCACCTGATGTGAAAACTACCCAAAATTAGGAGAAATGGAGCGGGAACAACACGTGCTATATAGCACAAACCGTAGAATACTATAAGGCACCTGTTATGCAAAAAACAGCACTGACAAAAACTCTGCACAAAGTGACGAAATAGCCTGTGCAGCACTGCCTGTAGTGGAAATGGAGGCCGAAATGAGCTCGAATCAGAAATCTGAGCAAACTGGCTCTACGACCTCCCCCAAAATATTTGTTGACCTGCAAACGCTCACCAAACCTCACTGAAATCGGAGAAAGTGAGCAGGCATGTGCTGGAGCAGCTGGCGACTAAGCCCGGGAGGACGCAACCTGCTCTGATACCAATTGTTGGAATTAGGGTTGCAAAGAAACGCACACAGCTTGGAGAAGACGAAGGAAGCTCAAGGCACACAATAGAGAGTGTGTTACTTATTATGCAATGAAAAGATAGATAGCCCTAGAGTGATGGGCGTATATACAATGCTCAGGGGGAAAAACATCCTAAAGAGGAAAAAAATGCCCCGAGGGTCCTAGTGTGTTCACACACATCACTACCACATGTATATGGTAACAAGTACTAAGTACACGTAATTACCCAAGGAGGATGGAGTTTGCATAGGCCCACAAACATCACTATGCACAAGTTGCAACCTGTATGTAGCCCTCATTGAACCATCCTTTGGAAACTTTAAATGTTGTAACTTACCCAAAATACAACCTTCACAAACATGCTTAGAAGGTTCTTCAATAGGTGGAAAAGAAGCAACCATAGGTGAGGCCTTGGGCTCTAAAAACCTACTCTCCTCCCATCCTCTTGTCCCTTTTATAGGCAACCCCCAAGCTCGATTTCAGACTAGACCCTTGGCCTTACATTACTCCCCCTTAGAGAAGTGTTTTCGTCCTTAAAAAAATTCGGGAAATTCCTTCTTAAGAATACTAATGTTTTTCCAATGGGCACCTTCTTCAGGTTGGTCTTTCCACTTGACTAATGCTTGATAACTCACATGATTATGAGTATGTAAATCATGATAGTTGAGAATGCGTTGGGTTGGAGGTTCAATGAAATCCAAAATCTATTGGTCAGAATGACATTCCACCTCAATAGTCTCAGAATGACTCATTTTGAGGATGGTTTACTAACGTCTTACTATGTGCGATCATGTCTATGCCATGTTGCACAGAATGTGCCGGCGATAATCGTGGTGGTAAATCATTTGGAAACAGGTCCTTGTATTCCATCAAATTTTTTTTTTGAAACAGGTCATTGTATTCCATCAATATTTCTAGTAACATTTTGTTGTTCTGGTGATAGAGAAGTAGCTAGAGGTGTAACAAGAGAGTGAGAAGAATGTGGCATTGAGGAATTGTCATCTATTAATTATTCTCAACATTTGACAAAAAAATGACACAATGAAAAACACAAAAAAGAGTTCTTGTATTTCATCTTGAGAAGAGAGCTTTATAAGCTTGGTTGTACATATAAGTGGTGAGGAAGGAAGATCCTTTTCCCCCAATAGCAACACGTACACACCATTGGATTCAAACATCAAACTATTATGCTCATAGCTACACTTGATTGAGGATCCTAACCCGTATAACCACTCCCAACTTAGTATCACATATGTCCTATCCATGTTCATGACTTACAAATTCAAGGATGTATGATACCCTTGAATATCTAGCTGTACATCCTTTACTTATGTATCCCACATCTTGGCATCAATGATCACACAAGGAGAACTTGTCCCATGCAGTCCAAATTTTGTCTGCTTCATTGGTGGGTAGACTTTTTAATTTGAACACATCCTTGAAGTCCACACATATCTATGGTATGATGCCCTTCTTCTCGAGCGATATCAACCATTTATAGGTCTTTTGTTATACTTGTTTGCAGTGCCTTGACTACATCTAGAAAGGGTCTAATATCGTGAATACCATCCCATTTTCTCAGGAATATGTTCATAGTATGCTTTCTCCTTTTTCTCTCCTCAAAAAATAGGTGACTTGGTATTTCTTAAAAAGACTCCACCTTTTTTTGAGAGAGAAAGGGAAACCCCTCCAGATTGGAGCCTTGCTCATGCAGACTAGGTGTGTTTATTCTAGGCACAAAACCCTAGTCTTCTCATTAACTAGCCCCTTAGCGGTCTGTTGCATGAATTGCACAAGCATATTAGACATTTTGCTCACATTTGCATTTTGTTGACATTCGCATTCAACTGTGCAAAATTGGACTACTCTAAAATAAAGAGCAACCGTAGTAGGTGAGCAACCACAACAAAAAATTTGATTAGCCTTGCTAGATCAAAGTCTTTAAGTCAAACTAAGTTGGCGAGGTCGATAACGAATAGCAAAAATCAATGTCTGCCAAGAAAAAAAACTTGCCAAATATCCTTTTAAAAACGCCAAAATTGGCCTTGCCAATTTTGATCGATAATGGCCCTTCAATCCTGATGCACCAAAAGATCTTGCTGGCTATGTTTGGTCGTCATTAACTTATAAAATACTATGTCAAAATATAGGGATCCGTGATCCCAAATTCTGTACATTTTTGCAACTCAAAAAATCCTACAGTGCGATGGGGAAGGTCAGGTGTTCTCAATTGTTGGTTCCCCTGGGGGGCTAATTTATGCCCCTTGGATGCCCACCTTGTGAAAAGGGCTTCAACCCAAAACAATGGCAGCTTTAGGTAGCTCATGTAGAGGTTGCAAGAGAGATAGTGCAGATGCTGCGTGCCGATTTGGGCCACCGTGCAATTACAAGTTCTCCTCCCCGTGTTGCCCGCACACATAGAGAGAGAAATCATTCGTTTTGATGCAAGTTGAAGTCGACCTCGTCCCCCCACAAGTAGATGTGCCCACATGCTCCTCGATAGAGATTTTGTCCATGACTAGCATGCACATGCGAACCCCCAAAATAGACCACGCCCTTTGCTCCAAAAATAGCTTTTATACCCATATGAGACCTTGGACTCTGAAAACCTACTCTCCTCCCAACCTCTTGCCCCTTGGACTCTGAAAACCTACTCTCCTCCCAACCTCTTGCCCCTTGGACTCTGAAAACCTACTCTCCTCCCAACCTCTTGCCCCTTTTATAAGCAAGCCCAAAGCTCAATTTCAGACTAAATCCTTTTCCTTACATCATATCATATTTGACAAACGTAGTAAACTGGAAAAATCCAGATGCCCGAAACATGCGTACAAAAGTTTGGCATCTAAAATAGCCTTTGAAATCCACAGCTTCATTTGTAAAAAAAATCCACACTTGTCATATAAATTGAGCCTATAGAATACACGACTAGAAAATTCTAGATGCAATAATTTCACCAAAAGCAGATCATGAATTGTACATCTGTCATCCACAAATTTGACAGCAAGATCAAGCCTTCTAAGTGCAGATACAGACAAGAGGTTCTTTTGATCCCTAGTACATAAAGTGGGCAAAAAAGTGTGAAAGAACTATTGTAGACGGTGGGAACAATCCCTAGACATGAATTCAGATTGGTAGTTGAGCTGGTAATTACCCATCAAATTACTACAGTAACTGCATAGTGGGGTCACTCAGAGACCAAGTTTGAAATCTATAAATAGGGGCCATTACTTCATTTGATGTGGCTATGATTTGGGAAGTGACACGTTATTGTACTATGCTCTTGAGTCTAGTGTCTTGGAGCTCATTGTGCTCTTGTACTCTTTTGTCAATAAGCTCATAGCAACCCTTTGGCACATACTATACTTTGTTCCATCTATACTAATCTAAATATAATCTAGTTCCAATTCCAGTCTATGTGTCATTTCCATTTCAGTTACTATTTCCATTTCCATTTTAGTATCAATGCCTTTGTCTAATCTATTGTCTGAAGTGTGAATATTAAACTAACTTAGCTAACTCTTAACCCAACCTGAAATAGCTGTCAAAAGAGACCAGCTCATTCCATTTTGGTGATCACAGTGGTTTGAGATGAATTTCTCTTTATAGTGATTCACTCTCCCAGTTGGGGTTTTTGAGTTTGAGTTAATCATGATGAATCCTAGAGGGTGACATGAGAGGAGGACTTCAAGAAGACCCACCATAGTCAAGATGAAGTCTTTGATACTGACACAGATTATGGATGTTGATATTAGTAAATCCAAAATGCATTGGACCACAACAGCCAACAAGAGTTGGAACTCAACTAGCTCTTAGAGTATAGCTCAGAGTATAGTTCAAAATGAAGAAACAATGTATACGGATATTTTATTTGAACCATTTCAAAATGCAAGTATTGTTATTCCAGACGTCACTTGAAGTACCACTATTTAGTCAAATACACTAAATGATGATCCTTTCAAAGATGTCATGCTTGTTCATATGAGAATCTATTGGCAATATTGGAAGCGGTCAAGGAATGGTGGCATCAATCTCTAATCCAAAATATTGAACCACACAAGAGATGTGATCATTGTCATAAGAGAGGTCACAAGGTTTCTAATGCTGAGGATTTTCCATATTTAATTCTTCAAAGTTTGGCGGATATTCAGGCACAAGTCCATACCCAAAGGATGATGATATTCGAGTCCAAATGAAGTTTTCCAAATCATCCAAGTCATCATGTGATCTAGTCATGGATTTTGATTCTAAGTAGCAATGTCAGAATGATCCAAAGAATTCCCATCCGGAGTTGTTAATGGTAGAGATGAATGTTCCACATCTAGATGAGGATTGGTCACGTTTGTCATCTACCATGACTGGTCTTAATTGGAGGAAGGTGTACATTAATAGTAGGGAATTGGACTGGTCCCCAATTCAATTTCATCCCACCAAGTCTGACATTAACCCAAAATTCCATGTTCCAAGGAAGTATGATGTTTCTAAAGGCATTACCAGGATCACAACACTAGAAGGGTGTCTCTCGTATTGTATGCTGGAGGATGCACCAGTTCCATGGGTGAGGGTAATTCTTGAACAGATGGAGACACTCATTACAAAAGGTGTGATGATGTTCCATAATGAAGGGGATGTACTCATCACAAAGGGGGGAAGGGTGCCAGACTAGTGTAATAGGGAAGAAGGTTGTGATCAGGGGCTACTGGAAGAAACTCAACTGTCTGAGGATGGATGGTTGGATATGATAACTTCAAGAAACTAGTCTGAGGACCGATATTATGCTCTAGCACTGATGAAGGGGAAAGTAATATGGAATTGATATGGATGCTATCAAGACAGATGAATCAAGCATTGGACAACTTCACAGAACAATGACTAGAATATAATGGCATCAAATTGCTGATAACAAAAACTTTTTAGTTTTAGATTATGATAATCTGGACAATGGTTGGACGTGGTTTTACAACATGAATACAGGTCTAGACAAAGCCTTGAATATGCCATATAGAGGTCATATAGTAGTGAAACTAAGGGTACCAGAGTTCCAACAAAGAAAACTAGTAGACTACTTGGGTAGGATTTTAGTTTAAGCAATAGTAGGGTTTGAAACACGTACCAATCATTGGCTAGATATAAATGACCAAATCACTAAGATAATCTCATTATCATTATCATTAATAATGATAACAATCAACCACTGCATGAACGACACGTCACAAATGGTGCGCATAAACTCAAGGCAAGAAAGGAGTGAAGCATTCATCATGTGAGTGCATATAGCTATGAGAAGAGTGTATGAGCCTTCACTTTACCCTCAGAGACTTGCGCGACTCTCTCCTTGGACTGCAGAAGACACAAGTGATTTGCTACTCACAAAAGAACCGTGAGTAGTGGTTACATTGCTATTACAACCTTTTCTTTGATTTGCTATGCCCTATTTTTTCTTAAAAGTAACTCTTGTAATAGCAATGTACATAATGCATCAAAATTTACGCCTTGAGGGTTTCCTTGGGTTATAAGTCTCCATGCACTAGCAAAATTCTTGCAAGATTCTAGCAAAGCATCAAGAACAATCTGCACAAGTAAACTATCATAAATAAATTCACAAGTAGAAAGGATTTTCTCATTGATATCCTTGATACCAACAAGAAAAATGTCCATTAAGACATATTTAGGAATTTTAGGAATTATGGAAGTTCCATTTTTGAAAATGAGGCTTTAAAAATTGCAATATTTTTTTATTAAGTTTCACCTCATGGTTGTTTGTGTGGACCCTTTATGCCATATAAAAATGACGTAGTAGCCTATGAATAGGGGTTTCAAACTTAAGTTTAATTCTCACTTGGTGCTGTTGATCATTAATAGATATGGAGAATGTTTGGGTAAATAATGGGCATGCGACTCAAACTAATGTATCCATTTTTTGAAAGGAAAAAAAGGCAAGAAGGTCAATGTTAAATATAAGCTTCTTCCTCTTGCTAGGCATTGTGCTTGAGCCTCGTGCTCCTTATGTGCCCCCATTCTATGCGCCTTAGTGTAAGCTTCCATCTCTCGCTCAGTATTGAATGGGGGTACATAAGGGGCATGAGGCTAGAACGACCACCATGTTCAAGGTTCCAATGGGACATGCTAAGCACACTTAGAATTTGAGCCTCCACCTTGGTATAGGTATGTTATAAGGAGCATCCACCTTGTTATAGGTATGCAAGGAGCATGACTCAAGCATCAACGTTGTTCTAGGTACATAATCAATACAAGGGTGAAACTCCTTTCCCTTGGCCTAGGCATATAATGGGCATAGGACTTAGAAATCCACAGCCTTCATCTAGATACTGAAGGGGTAATTTCAAGTGTCCATCTTGATCTAGGTACGTAAGGGACATGAGGCTCAAACTTAAGTTCGAGCCTTATGTCCCTTTAATTCCTAGAGAAAGTTTGAAGTTCAAAATCTTGGGGCTATGCTATAGGTATGTAAGGAGTGTGAAACATTTGAGTCTTTACCTAGTTCCAAACCCGTAGGTAAAGACATGAGGCTCAAACTTAAGTTCTTGTTCATGCTCTAGGTATGTAAGGGGAATGAAGCTTGAACTTGAGTTCAAACAATTGCCTTGTTCCAAGTATGTAAGGGACATGAGGATCGAACTTAATCTTGAGCCATTGCCCTACTCCAAATTGATAGGTAAAAATGTGAGCCTCTATCTTGTCCAAAATTAGTAAGAGCATGAGGCTTGAGCCTCTGTCTTGCTCTAGCACCTAAGGGACATGAAATTTAAGCCTCCACCTTGCTCTAAGTCAATAAAGGGTAGATGCTAGAGCCTATCACCGTGTTAGCTACAAAATGTGCACCAACATCACTACTCAATAAAGGCTAGAGCCTATCGTCGTGTTACACTGTTAGCTACAAAATGCGCACCAGCACTCACATCAGCACATAGTTCAAAAATCTAAGGCTAGCACCAAAAACTTTAAGCTTCTCAAACCTTCTAAACTATAGATGCTATAGGCAAAACTACTCATGCAAGCATTAGCATGGCACAAATGGTAAGGCACAAGCATGGACATGCATAAAATTGTACCACTTCTTTCTCCCCCCATTTATATTTTGGATCCTCTAATATCTCCTAGACCATGTGAATGATTCTCTAATATCAATGCTAATGCCACTAGAGCCCCTTGCAATATGATGGTGACTCTATCAATACAACTACGGGTCATGGCAATTGTGCCCTACGGCATTTTCGGGTCATCCAATGGAGGGCAACTCCCATCACAGAGCACGGCGACAAGCGGAGGGACTATCACAAAGCAAGTGGCTTCTCCTCCATGTGCAGCATCATTGATGAAGAGAGGGAGATTGAGTCACGGGTGTGTATCGACTATTTTTGTCACTTTGCAGCTACGATCACCATAGTCACCTTGTCAGAGCTATTTTTCATCACTACTGCCACTGTAGAAAGACCTGTTCAGGGCTGATATCATCACTACTCATCTGCAACTATGATCACCGTCGTCACCTGGTCGGGGGGAGATGCTGTTTGTTGCTCCGCAGCAACCATCACCATTGTTACCTGCTAGACAAGGCTGTTGTTAACCATTCAAGGAGGCCTAGAAGGGGCTATTTTCCATCGCTCTATAGTTTTTTTTCACCACTGTCAAGTGCTATGACTAGTTGGGCTTTGCCCCTACTGGTGGTGGATCTCAAAGGTACAAGCACGAATGAGCAAGAAATAGCACCTACAAGGGTTGTTAGTGCTTTTTTATACCATTATCATGCATACATGATGGCGTTAAGCTCAACATTGGTAGCAAACTGCAATGCAGTACCTAACAAGAATGAAGGTATCTACAGACTGTAGGGGAGAACCACAGACATGAGGGAGAACTTGTTATGGAATTGATATTTTACTATTTATTGCAGCTTACAGGTGGAAAAGTCTTGACCAATCTAAGCCTATGCAAACAAATATATATATTGTACATTTTATTATTCAAGTGCTCTTTTATGAGCTTTGGCCATTTATGACTGGTCGACCAGTTTGTACTCAATTAGACCATTCAAGAAATCTATAAATCAAATACGTGCAAGAGGAAAATGGTCACTCTTGCACGGGGGGAGATTGCATCATGTGTCTACGTTGTTCTTCTCTCCTCTCCTTTCTTCTCTCTCTCCTCGCCGTGTCGGTGTAGCACTCCACTCTGGAAGGTGCGCCTGCACGTGCCCTCTCGCTCTATCTCGCTCTCTATCTCTTTGTGTTCGTGTTGAGCGTTATGGAATTGATATTTTACTATTTATTGCAGCTTACAGGTGGAAAAGTCTTGACCAATCTAACCCTATGCGAACAAATATATATATTGTATATTTTATTGTTCAGGCTCTTTTATGAGCTTTGACCATTTATGACCGATCGGCCAGTTTGTACTCAATTTGACCATTCAAGATATCTATAAATCAAATACGTGCAAGAGGGAAATGGTCACTCTTGCACGGGGGGCAATTATACCCAGTGCTTCCGATGTGGCACTCCGCTCTAGGAGGTGCACCTACAGGCTTCCTTTCTCTCTGTCCCGCTCTCTGTCTCTCTTTGTTCGAGTACGACGTTGTATATGAGCTATGGGTTGTGCCAGGTATGCCGATTTGTGATTTTCATGGATTGCAACGCGTTATTTACGTATTTTGTAGGGCAACCGTGCCTTCCGTTTGTAGCAATGGTATGCACAACAAATACATTAGTGTTCTTTTCATAATTCATTTGTCTACATTGTCTTCTAAGTTGAATACTCACACACTGCTACGGCCATGGTTTCTCATTGATTTAAAGGATTTTTCAATAAGATCATTTGTCATTAAGCTATACAGCTACTCATGTGAGCTAAGGTGCTCTGGGATAGTGAACAACAGTTTGTAAGTACTCTCCTACTCAAACATGCTCCAAATTGGTCTCACACATGTGATAAATGTTATATTTTTATGGCTAGCCTAGTCCATTGATCACGGACACACAGGTTTGCCGATTTAGGCAGTGTGTAGATACTCATCCTGGTGCAGATTCCTCGATTTAGGCAGCACATTAATAAATTGCAGATTCATGATTTTTCAACAATGTCAAATACAGATTCGCCGATTTAGGTAGTATTAGTACAGATTCGCCGATTTAGGCAGCACGTCTTATTGGTGTAGATTCGTCGATTTAGGCAACATCAATCACGAAATCATGCTATAGTGGCTGGCCACCATTATAACTGGTATGATTTTGTTACCCGGGTATACAAAATGATTCATATTTGGATTTGGATTTGGATTTGAAATGGGTATAGGTTGGCAGATATTTGGATTTGGATTTGAAATGGGTATATGTTGGCAGATATTTGGATTTGGATTTGAAATGGGTATATGTTGGCAAATATTTGGACTGGATTTATCTCGGATTTGAACTTGGTATATGATATTTTCCTGTCGTGACAGTATTTATGGAGTTGGACTTGAGATTGATGAGAATTTATTATTGAATGCTGAGTGTGACCAATGATATCCTAATTCATCAGAGTATGCCATATATTGCTTATTCTAGTGGTATAAGACACTAGAATAGGTAGTATGTGGATGACGGCAGGCATAAGCAATGTTGGTTAGTTTAATAAATTTTTCTTGTACTATGTGATATTTTGACAAAGTATACTAATCACTGTTTTTGACAAGTATCGTTTGCAGATTCATACTTTGCAACTGAGGATAGTTGCTTTCTAACGGAGAGGTATGTTATGGAAGTGATATTTTACAATTTATTGCAGCTGACATGTGGAAAAGTCTTGATCGATCTAAGCCTATGAGAGCGAATATATATGTTGTACATTTTATTATTCAAGTGCTCTTTTATGAGCTTTGGCCATTTATGATCGGTCGGCCCGTTTGTACTCAATTTGACCATTCAAGAAATCTATAAATCAAATACGAGGGAAACGGTCACTCTTGCACAGGGGGCGATTGTACCTAGTGCTTGTGTGTTTCTTCTCTCCCCTCCTCTCTTCTCTTTTGTCGTGCCGGTGTGGCACTCCACTCTAGAAGGTGTGCCTCCAAGCTTCCTTTCTCCCTCTGTCTCTCTCTATTCGAGTACGGCGTTGCATATGTGCTATGGGTTGTGCCAGGTATGCCGAATTTGTGCCTTTCATGGATTGCCTTATTACATATTTTACAGAGCAACCGTGCCTTCGTTTGCAACAGAACTATCATCAATATCTTATGAATTTGAAGTTTGAATTTCAAAATTCAAATTAAAGTGCATTTTCTTAATGAGGTTCACGTGATTTTTTTTGTCTTTAACTAAATAATGGTGCATGCCACTCACTTTTCATGAGACCTCCTCTAACCACCCAAACCTTAAACCACCCAATGAGCACGCGTGCGCACACACACACACACACACACACACACATTTGCTAGCCTCGAAAAGAGAAGCGCAATGTCTTTGGATCATGATGCAATGCTTTCATCTCGCTCAAGCTCAAGTTGGAGCTTCATGAGACCACCCACTGAGCACACACTCTCTTTTGCCAGTCTCTAGAAAAGAATCACAATGTCTTTGGATCTTGACACAATTCTTTCATCTTGCTCGATCTCAAGTTTGAGATTTGCTCTTTCTTTGAGGTTCTGGATCTAGACTTTGAAGATGCACATAGAGTATGCATTACGCTCTGCATCAAGTTTGAGCCTCAATGCTTATTTGAAGTGGTTTTGGTTGTAATGATACAAAGATGTGCACGTAGACTCCAAGCTAGCCACCTTGCAAGTTCTCTACAAATAGTCCTAGAATAGAACAACCTCTTTTCTATGTGTATGTCAACACAGTTTGGACCATCCATGGGTTCGTAAGAATTTTCAAAGAGCCTTGATCTAGAATTTCATTCTCAATATCATTTGACAAAACTTTTTTCATTGATGTAGCTAATGGTCATTGGTGAAGATATGTATCTACTATCATGAAAACTAACCATTGTGTCTTCTAATTTATTTTCACCCTTTATGTTTGCTTGCACAACTACAATTGGCACAAGCTGCTATAGATGGCACACACCATCAACCAAGAGTGAGTCTCACAAAGTCTTTTGACAGGATCCTTGTCTCTAGAAAATCAAACGTTTGAATTCTCACAATACTTTCAAGTAAAGGATTTTCACTACTCTTGGAGTGTTAGTGTCAAGTATATGCCTCATGATCATACATCTTTTACACCTTCTTGTAAGTTGTCAACACAACCTACGTGTAACATGTGCCTCAAGCATTGGGCTCCAAGGCAAAACGTAGAGCTTCGTAAATAGCACTTGCTTAGTAGTTTGTATAGATATGTGTATACATGGAAATTGCTTGTAAGATGAAGAAGAAAATCCTTTTCATCTCTCTCTCTCTCTCTCTCTCTCTCTCTCTCTCTCTCTCTCTCTCTCTCTCTCTCTCTCTCTCTCTCTCTCTCTCTCGCTTGATTGTTCTCGATCTCCTGCTCTTCTTCCCATCCACCAATGCACAATTCCATGCAGGCCAAAAAATACACATAACATCATGGAAACTCGGATAGAAACATAGAGGGGGGGAGAGAGAGAGAGAGAGAGAGAGAGAGAGAGAGAGAGAGAGAGAGAGAGAAGATGTGTGTGCAGGGCTTAGGATGACAAAGGAACACACACACACACACACACACACACACACACACAGAATTAGATAGATAGAGAGAGAGAGAGCGATAGCCAATAATATGCCAACTTTCAAAGTGCTTCAAAGACATCGAAAACAAAGCTATTTAAAAGACAAACATCCATTACTAATAGAGAAAATTACATTTTTTATTGCTTGCAGTACATAAGGGAGCACTTTATATGGTGCAGCCACATTCACTTTCTGGGAGCCTCGGGATTTGTAGGAGTGTTGCCCTCTATAGGCAAGAGGTGATTCACCATGCACCCTAGTAAATCTCCCATCATCCTCCTCTATGATGATTCCAACTCTTTTCTAGCAAGAGAATAAGAGAATGCAAATTGCCCCTTGTCGTTCAAGGTCAGCAATGAGCACATGTTGAGTTCCGTGTGGCATTGATAAAGATGATACACCTCCAATGTTACCTTGTGAGCCTCCAAATTATTCGGCTCCATATGTTGCCTCTCCATTGGGGATGGCATCCCAAGAAAACTTGATGCTATTCTCAAGATCGATGGACATTATAGCAAGATTAAGAAGCTCTCTAGGATAGTTGTTGAATAGTTACACAAAAAACTGAAGACACTATCAATTTTATATCATTTGGGAGACTATTAATTTATTATTCATTATTTTTTTTACTAATGTGACACCCCAACAACCTTATACCCTATCGCACAATCCCTCTCTCTCTCTCTCTCTCTCTCTCTCTCTCTCTCTCTCTCTCTCTCTCTCTCTCTCTCTCTCTCTCTCTCTCTCTGTGTGTGTGTGTGTCACACTTACACACACAAGGAGAAGTATACAACTAAATCATTTTACACCAAGATTAATGCTAACAAAAAGAGAGACAAAATGATTTATAAACCAAGATAATCCAAAATATCTTTGCCAAAGGTCCAATACCTACCCAATTCAAATCAACTTTGCCAACTTCAATACATGGCAAAAAATGTGTCATAAAATTATCCAATCATGGGGCTTTACTCTAAGTTTGGATATGTGTGTTCATGGCTAAGAGCATTGTGGACATCTACTTTTCCTAGCACAGGCTGATGTATGAACATGTTTTCACTTTGGCTCAATCCAAACACTCTCAAGTTTGGATATGTGTGTTCATGGCTAAGAGCACTGTAGATATCTACTTTTCCTAGCACAGGATAATGTATGAACATGTTTTCATTTTGGCTCAATCCAAGCACTCTCAAGAAAATGGAGTACAAGTGCTTGCAAGCCAAATAAGTTTTTTTCTTGGCCTCCTTGTCGGTGAAATCGGGGCATGTGAAGTAGGGATCATCCTTGATGTGCACCTCATACACCCCCACCTGTCCGCCTCTTGCGTGAGACTCAACCTTGAAGACTTCATGTACTTTGTCTACAATGCATTTCTCTTTAGTCACGTAGCCTTTAAACAAAGAGCCAAACCAATTTTCTTTGATGTCATGCCATTTCTTAGTATTGAACCATTGCTACCTACTTTTGTTGAAGAGGAAACACCTCTACCCCTAGGAAGAGTCCACATTGTGGTTGCACTCATTTATTCTTTTCCAACTTTCTCCACTTGAAATCCTCCTTCAAGCAATATCTCAACTTCTTCATTAGTGAGATTTGTTCCTAGATCAACCAGCCAAATTGTTGGAGAAGGAGTTGGCCTTGGATCTATGTTATGATCCACCACGTAACCATGAATAACACATGTTTGGGACAGAACCAAAACCATTGCCTACCCCTCAAAGGATGGTGCAGGAGTTCCTTTACTACATGCCACTACATTTTTTCCACATCTTTGTCCACCATTGGGGGGGCCACTACATGCTACACGACTGCCGAGAGGGGCTCTTCTGATTTCCCACATAGCTTCATTGACCTTTTGTTCCAAAACACAAAACTTTGTCTTCTCTTTGGAATTCTCACCCCCCTCTGCTACCCCCGAATCTTCCATGAAAATGATCTTTATGGGTCTTTCATGTGTTGTGTTGTCACATGTTTTGGCATTGTACTCTAGTCTATACAATTCATCCTCAACATCAATCACAATCGATGGCCCTCTCTTTTGCCAAACGGTTTGTTTGTCTCCTTCAAGTGGGGTGCAAGCCTTATATATGGGTGTTCTAGATGTAGCCTCATTTACTACTCTTATCACTTGTGCTAGACTAGAGGAAACTCTCTCCTTGAGTTTCTTTAATGAAGTACCCTTTCCAATATGTTTACCTTGAGAGTAAGAAACTCTCTTCGTGCTTTGTAGTATTTCATTCGCCATATTTGAAGTACATGCGTCATACAATGAGATTTTTTTTTAAGTCCCTCGCCTGCAAGCCTGCTCTCATGCTTATCTCGGCCAAGTTAGTTCCTCGAGTGTTTTCCCATTCAGTACTTCTCTCTATAGCTGTCATGATACTCCCCCAATGTGCAATACACACCTCCCACAAACTCATCTAAGAGTCCATTGCGGGGATGTTTTTGTCCATGCAATTTCCATTGCATCACCATTGTTGAAGGAGATGAGACTTCGCTTCAGCTACCTCTCTAGAGGGGGCTAAACACCTCTTTTTGCACATGTCTTTTTGAGCTCGTTGAGATGAAGAAACAATGTACTTTGTTGAGCGTACCACCATGTTTTTCTTCCAATGAAAAATTAAAAAATCACTCTTGATTGTTGTAGAACATTGACTTTCCCACCATTGAACACGGTGCGAACTGCATTCCAATCGGCTTGAGCTTTAGCAACCGAAATCCGCTCTCTTATATCCATGCCCCTCCACGGCTTCATTTATGCACTACCAAAAAATAATTTGTGCTTCCATGTCGTTGGAGATCTTGCATGCTAGAACCTAATACATTCATATCAGTATACATATTGCGAGTCGTTTCTTAAGATATGTCAAACTTGAGAACTATGTTCCTAGAATAACAAACCTTGGATCGTAAACACGGCATGCCATGGTCACCCAATTCGCCACTCGGTGATTGTGATCAAATTGCACCCAAACATGCCAATGATCTCCAGTTCCACCTTGTCACATTGGATTAACCAAATCCAATCCAGATGGAGGGCCAACTGTAGACATCTTGAACACAAAGCACTGTTCACCTTCTACTCCTTGCCTGGGAATCTTGCTTTTGTGAAACATATTATATGTGCAATCCCTTTTTAGCCGCAACAAAGAGTCCACACCAAAGCTCTCCTTCGTTGGCCCATTTCTTGTTGTTGTATGGACCTTCGAAACCTGCATTACATAATTTAGTTACTTTGGAATAATATGCACAAATAAGAGAAACAAGTAATGATCCTCACCAATTTTCCTCCACTAAGGGACCCATTGCTTTAACAACATTTAGAAATTCTTTCTTGCCAAGTACATGGGTAGAGCCCCCCTCTTGCATCAAAGTTGTTGTCACAATTTTCTTTGCACACACATTTGTACCTTTCATGCACCTGCATGTCTATCTACACTGAGGACTCATGCAACCATTTCTTTGGTTTTATCAGTGAGTCCTTTGGATGTACCATCCCTCATGTCATGCTGACGAGTTCCTTGATGTCCCATCAATCTACTTATGCTTTCATCCCTTGGCATGACATAATATACAAAGCAATCACATGTACGCAAACAAATGGGTGGTTGTCCACAATACTGGCAAGTAAGGTCGCCTCCAAGTCCATCACAAAACTCTCCCATACAAGGTAATTTTAGCATACTACCATTGAAACGTGTCGTGTTTTACTTCCCTAAATTAACAACTTGAGACAACTTTCATTGAGACACTTTAGGGCACCTACATGATGACTCTTGTAACATACTCCAAGAAATGCAACGTTCAAGGTTTGCAGTTTGATCTAATGGTGTGGATCATACTTATGTTTCATAGCATCCATTGGATGAACCTTTCCTAAGGTCGATGGAAACTCAAACAACGTGGTATGATTGGACACCTTTGGAATTTTTGACATTTGTTTGGTTTCCACCATCTTTGAAAGAAGCTTTGTCAAGGTGATAGGCTTCATCATTGAGTTAAAAAAATGACAAAATACTATTTGTTCTCCTTACCTCGGTAGAGTCTTGCTTGCTCCCCATAGGGTTGTTCCTTGCTTGGCCTAGTAAGGCTATGTAGGGAACGTTGTTGAGATGTCAAGCTCAACATATATACGTCTCCTGGATGACTACTACCGACAATCGTCATCAATGGTGTGCCTTGGTGGATACGCATATCTTCGTCACTGATACTACAATTGTACTACATAGAGTTGGTATACCTACCAGAGTGATGACACACTTATCTACTCACCTCACTCACTAGCGATTTACACTAGACCGTTGTACTAGTTTTCACTTTATGTTGTAGTTTCCCCTTATGTTTTGGAGACCTCTTTTCTTGAGTTTGTAAAGAAAAAGAAGTACAATCTCTTTGCCTCCATCTGTGTTTGTGTGTGTGTGCGCGCGCGCGCACGTGCACGCATGCACACTTACAAGAGCTCAGGCTCTCTCTCCTTTTCTATATCTTAACATGGTATCAGATTCCGATTGTGTCTAAGGAGCTTGGAGCGGCAAGCAGGACTAGTAGAGGAAGCGGTCTCGAGATTCTTGAGAGCCAACGTCCAACGGTCTCTAATTGAGGTGCTTCCTTTTGGAGAGTGTGCATCTCAGGGTTCTATGGAGTCCATTGGAATTTCTATGGAGTCCTTTAAACTAAGGCTATGTAGCTAGATGTCCATTTCGAGTGCGTTTCGACCCCTGTTCTGAAGTTAGAGTGCTTTTGCATGCAAAAACGCTAAGGTTCAGGATTCTGCAGATCTACATTTGGGAGGTGCAGAAAGCTTCAATTTGGTTGCAGTGTTCAAAGACATTGTTTGGGAGTGTGGAATAGGTGTATGTATGCATACTATGGTTATAGGTGGTAATTAACTATTTTTAGCATGATGCTCAAAGACTTGGTGCAGGGTTGAAAATATGTCATCCAATAGTGATGGACTTAACCAATTTGTCAGTGAGGGGTTGGACAAGAAAAACTTCCATTCTTGGAAGTTCAAAATGACCAATTTCTTTTGGTAGAGGTTATTGGGACTACATTGGTGGAGAGCATGAGACAACACCACCGTTACTAGAGGAAGGTGCAAGTGTTGTGGAGATAAAGATGTTCAGATATTAGAACCAGGCATCTTGGAAGATCATTTACTGGCTTCTTGTGAGTGTGCAAGACAGTGTGATTGGGCATATACAAGATGCTCCATACTTCAAAGGAGGCTTGGGACACCCTGTTGTCATTGGATGTGACCAACACAAAGGCAAGGAACCTGTAGTTGAAGACTGAGTTGAATATAGTGCAGAAGAAAAATCAATCCATCGATGAATATTCGTTGAAGATAGAGAACATATGTGAGTCACTTGCATCACTTGGTGTTACAGTTGATGATGATGATGACAAAGTTGAAGTGTGCCTGTGAGGCTTAGTTCCAGAGTAGAAGCACTTCAAGACTGGTATCCATCTTTGAGAGAACATTCCCTCATTTACAGATTGAAGGGGGCAAAAGGCGTAGGGAGGATGGTAACGTAGGGGAGCCATGGCGAGATTGTGTGCAGCAGAAAAGCAAAATGAGAGAGAGCAAGAGAGAGTTGACACAATGGAAAAGACAATAATACACTATGATATTGTTTGTGTTAGCTTTGTACAAAAAAAGGCCTTTCATATATAGAAGCAGACTTGCCATGCACACTCAACTTAAAAGAGGGGCTCTCACTAATTGTATATGCATGCTATACAAGAGCATTCCCACGGGCAGAGGGCTTGAAACCCAACAATCCCCCCTCAAGACCAAACTAGATAGACCAATCTCATGATACCTCGAGTTTTTGGTGTACTCGTCAACCATGAGTTTTATGTTCTCTCACAACCAAGGGTTTTGGTATACCCATAACCGGATGCTACTGTTAGGCTACCAACAAATGAATTTTTTGGTTCACTACCAAACCTTGGGTTTAAGGTGCACCCAACAACCTCATGAGAAGTGGGACAACAGGCTGAGAACATATGTTTTGTGGGAGGTCTTACCACTTATGTGTGGCACTGCCAAACCTTGGGTTTAAGGCGTACCCAACAACCTCATGAGAAGTGGGACAACACATGTTTTGTGGGAGGTCTTACCTTCATTTTGACTTTCTTGTGACACAAAGGGATCTATATCGCCTCTTCTTTTGAACAGTTTGATTCTTTTCCTTGCAATGGGAATCTTCATTTCTATCCCATCCAACTCAAACAAGGTATAAGCTGCATTACCATGTACATGTTTAACCACATAAGGACCAAACCATCTCTTTGAAAGCTTTGTATCGTTGAATATTGGTTATCAAGACTACTATCATACACCAAAACCCAATCACATTCCTCAATAGCTCTAGGTCTGAGCATATGCCTTTTATCAAATATGTCCTTATTCTTCAAGCTTGCATCTTTTAATCATGCTATTGCAATCTCAATATCTTGAGGCCTTCTTTCTAATTGTTGTATGCACAAAGCAAGAAGGCCTTCCCTATTCATTCCATCTTCCCAAGTCAATACATCCCATGTGGGAATTACATCCTCACTTGGCATTATAGGTTTTTGACCATACATCAACTCAAAAGGCATATAACTAGTAACGGAGCTATGAGTTGTACGATCATCCCATAAAGCATAAGGCAATAGCCTAGGCCACTCTCCCAATTTTCCTTTGCAAGCCTTAGCCAAAGCTTTAATGATAGGAGGATACCCACGTTCTGATTTACCGTTCCCTTCAGGATTGTATACAATACTGAGAGTGAGTTTAATGCCCAACATGTTGGAATTAGGATTGCACGAAACAACACATAGCTTGGAGAAGACAAAGGAAGCTCAAGGCGCACAATAGAGAGTGTATTACTTAGTGTGCAATGGAAAGATAAGTTAGCCCTAGAGTGATGGGTATATATACAATGCACGGGGGAAACAACCTCCTAGTGAGGGAAAAACAACCATCCCAATCTGAGTCCAAAAAAGCATGTAAATCTGGTGGCATGATCCCCCCTTGGGTTAAAACAAGCCAAGATGTAGAGTGTCACTCAAGTAGTAAAAAATCCTCTTGATAGCCTGCCAATGCTTAGACCCTGGGCTACACATGAATCTGTAAGCTTGTGAGACTGTAAACTGAATATCCGACCTTGTATTGCATACATAAATGAGGGAGCCAGCAGTTTGATAAAGAGTGACATTGGCAGGATCACTAGCATTGTGAAGAATCAACTTCAAGCCTGTTTCCATGGAACGGCAATAAGTTTGCAATCCTCAAGTCCAAACTTACATAGCAATGTCTCTATGTAACTTTTCTCCCACAAGGCAATACCACCATCACACTGCTTAAACTGTACATCCAAGTAATGATGCAACATCCCCAAATCTTTCATCTTCAAAGTAGCATTCAAATCAACCTTAAGTTCAGCAATATGTATCTCATTTGGTCCAGTGATCAGCAAATCATCCACATAGAGAACCACAATGAGAACTACATCACCCTCACGCTTTACATACAATGTGCTTTTTGTTGGACTGTTACAAAAGCCTCATTTGACCAAATGAATGTCAGCTTTCTCATACCGATCACAAGGAGATTGCTTACACCCATACAAAGCTTTCTTACATGTGCACACTTTATCCTCTTGTCCTTTCTTAACAAAACCATGAGGTTGTGTTACATAAACTTCCTCAAATATGTCACTATTCAAGAAATCAATAACAACGTCTGACTGATGTACATCCCAACCAAAATGAGTTTCCAATGCACATTGAAAATGAAGAGTAGTCATACGACAAGTGGGAGCAAAAGTTTCTTCATAATCTATGCCTTTTTGTTATGCATAACCTTTTGCAACAAGTCGAGCATTATAGCAATCAATCTCACCATTCTGCTTGCGTTTCAACCTGTAAACCCACTTCGTACCAATGGCCCTTTTGCCAGGAGGCAAATTACATAAATTCCATGTGTCATTTTCTTTAAGTGCATCATATTCTGATTGCATGGCAGCCATCCAATTGTTTGAATTATGTGCTTCATCAAAAGACAGAGGCTCCTCAACATCATGTAAGCTAGACTCGGCCAAAGCATAAAAATCTGATGCATAAGATGCATGGCAAGAACCTGAATGAGTACGACTAGACAAAGGTGCATCCAATTTATTGTCACACAAAGTATGCACCAACCATTTAGGCATACCTCTAGCATGTTCATTCTTATCCCTTTCCTCATCAAGTACATCATGTACATCTGCATCAGTAATAGGCTGATCTAAAACATTTTCAAAAACCCCCAAAGGCTATACATTTGCCTCATTGGAATTTACACTCAAACTTCCACCATTGAAAAGAGGAAAAAAAGTGTCATAAATGTCCTGTGATCTTACATTACTGTCTCTAGTACATGACAGCAAGGGCTGATCCATAAACACAATATCTCGTGATACTAAGATACGCTTTGTTTGTGGATGATACAACCTATAACCTTTTCTTTCAACACTATAACCAACAAAAACACATTTGATAGCCTTATCATCCCATTTCATGCACTGCGTTTGTTGCACCAAAGCATATGCCAAATAGCCAAAAACACGCATGTGCTCAATAGAAGGCTTTGTATCATGCCATTCTTCATATAAAGTCATAGACTGCAAAGCTTTCGTAGGACACCAGTTTAGTACATAAATGGCACAGTTGATGGCCTCAAGCCAAAACAAATGAGGAAAAGCTTCACTCATGACCATAAAATGTGCCATTTCCATAAGTGACCTATTTTTCCTCTTCAGCAACACCATTTTGTTGAGGCATATAAGGAGCTGTACATTGGTGTTTTATCCCACGACTAGCCAAAAATGCATTAAAGTCATGAGACACATACTCCCCCCCTTGATCGGAATGGAGGGTGCCCATAGTACATTTTGAGACAGTTTCAACCATAGCCAAAAAGAAAATTGAAGCACATAAATACTTCGAAATTTGATTTAAGAGGATATACCCATGCGTGGAGTAATTATCAATGAAAGTCACAGAGTAAAGGTAATTTCCTAAGGACTAAGTTTGCATGGCCCACAAACATCACTATGCACAAACTGCAACCTGCATGTGGCCCTAACTGAACCATCCTTTGGAAACTTTGAATGCAGCATCTTACCCAAAATACAGCCTTCACAAACATGTTTGATAAGTGCTTCAAGAGGCGGCAAAAAAGCAACCATATCAAATTTTTGCAAACGCAACAAACTGGCAAAATTCAGATGCCCAAAACGTGCATGCCAAAGTTTTGCATGTGAAATAGCCTTAGGATCCACAACTCCATTTGAAAAAAATTTCTCACACTTGTCATATAAAGTGATCTTATACAGCCCATGGCATAAAATGCCAGATGCAACAATGTCATCATCAAAACTGAGATCATGTATTGTCATGTCATCCACAAATTTTACTATAAGACCAAGTCTAGCAAGTGCAGATACAGACAAAATATTATTCTTGAACCTAGGTACATACAATGCATCAACGAGTGTGAAAGAATTGCCATTTGCAACAGTAAGCACAATCTCTCCAACTCCCTTGATCAGATAAGAGGCATCATTGGCACAAGTGACCGAAGTCCCATGAGGGACATCCTCGAGAAAGAAAAAAAAATCATGATGGGAGGTAATGTGCTTTGTAACATCACTATCAAAGTACCACACTGGAGCATCTACAGCAACTGACAAACATGCACCATGAATAGAAGGATCATAAGTGTACTCTACACTAAAAACCCATTTTGCATCAACATCAGCATCATAGTCCCCTTTCATAAAAGACTCAACAATAGCTGCATTTGTAGTGGAACCAGCATTAGTAGTGGAACCAGCCTCTTTCTTCTTAGCCTCTTTGGGCTTCAACTTAGGACACTCCTTGATCAAATGATCATTAGCTTTACAATAATGGCAACGCATCTTCTTTTTACCCTTATCACCAAAATTCACAGACAAATTGCTGCCAGTAGAAGCATTAGGAACAGATGATTTACCACTCGCAAAAGAACCATGAGAAGTGGCTACATTTTTCTTACCACCTTTTCTTTGAGTAGCAATAAAGGCATGTTCAATTGCACGATTTCTAGTCCTGTTTTTTCTGGAAAGTGACTCTTGCAGCAGCAATGTGCATAATGCATCAAACTTGACAACTTCAGGATTTCCTTAGTCAATAAGTATCCAAGTACTAGCAAAAGTCTCGTAAGAATCTGGCAAGGCATCAAGAAGAGTCTGCACAAGGAAACTATCTTAAATGACTTCACCTGCAGAAGTAAGTTGCTCATTGTTGATATCCTTGACACCAGCAAGAAAAGTGTCCATGTCATCTTTCTCATGCATAATCTTCAACTCCAGCTCTTTACGCATCAATGCATTTTTTGCCTCATTGTTGCGACTTGCATAAAGACAAGCTAGAATATCCCAAGCATGTTTTACAGATTCGTTGAACGTATGTGAGGAGTAATAGTCCGCTTCATAGACAATGCAATCAATGCATGAGCTTGCGCATCTTTTACATCCCAACGAGCTTGCTCAGCCGTAGGCAAAACAGCTCTGGCACATGCAATCCTGCCACCAAAACCTGCAACATCCTCAACATCTTCTACATCCTCAGAACCAAGACGTACATCAATGCCCTACACAATGTTCCAAACACCCTTTGACACAAGGACATTTTCCATCATGTAAGTCCACATAGGGTAATTGTTCCCATCCAACCTATCCTCAGCAGCAAATATCTTGAACACATCTATGTTTTTGTCAGCCATGTGGTGAATGATGCACTTGATTTGAAAACTACCCAAAAAGAGAAGAAACATAGTGGGAACAAGAGGTGCTATATAGCACAAATTGTAGATACTGTACGGGACCTGTTATGTAGAAAATGGCAGTGATAAAAATTTTGCACAAAATGACAAAATAGCCGATGCATACTATATGTAGTGGAAACGAAGGCCAAAATGAGCCCAAATCAAAAATCTGAGTAGACCAAAATCTACAAGTTTACCCAAAGTATTTGTCGCGAACACTCACCAAAGCTCACAAAAATCAGAGAAAGTGAGGAGGCATATGCTGGAGCTTCTAGAGACTAAGCCCGTGAGGATGCAACCTGCTTTGGTACAAATTGTTGGAATTAGGGTTGCAAGAAAACACACACAGCATGGAGAAGATGAAGGAAGCTCAAGGCACACAACAGAGAGTTTATTACTTAGTGTGCACTAGTATCACAATGACGTACATTTGAATACATTTGATAGGTTTCACAAGACTCCACAAAATGATATACATCTTTATACATACCTTTCAACCAATACCTCTCTTTGCTTTTAGTAAAGGTGACCCACACACCTCTGTGTCCAGCATAAAGACTCTTCTGAAACTTTTTGATAAAGTCCCTTTAGTGTCCTCATCATTCACGACCCTAAATGGCATCCCATTTCTTTGTTTTGGATGCTTCCACAATTATCCATCTTTCAAAAAGTATCCATAGACTTTTTTGCGTATTCTTTTGAACTCTCAATCAGTTTACCCTTCTTGCCTTGTCAAAATGTTCAGATAACATCCAATGAGCAACCAATCTCCTTGATATAGGTCCTGTGTAAATGACTCTTGCATTTGACAGGCAAACATGATCACCCTTCGCATGAGAGCTACGATAAAACCTTGTGCCTACATCATCACCCTTAACACTCATTTCTTCTTCATTTTCATATCTTTCTTTGGAAAGCATATCTGCAAATGGATTATCTTTCCCTAGAATATGCTTAAATTCAAGATTCAAGGACTTTATGTAGGTAATCCATCTCAACATAGCAATGTCATGAGTTGAGCAGCTTGTGATCATTCCAAGAAGGGGTAGATAATCACTCTCCAATATTACATTTGCACCTATCAAATACTCTTTATCACATTTTAGTGTTGTAACTATTCCCCATAATTCCCTTTCACCAGTGGATAATTGCATTGACGAGCACTTAGGACCTTTGCTCCAAATCTCACTACATATCGCTTACCATCTTCATCATCTTGGCCAATCGCCCATCCAATTCCTGTGGGGCTAGTATCCACTGTCACAATCACATATCTTCCACATTCATAGTTTACTTTCCTCGAAGTTGGACACGTACGCAATAACGTCTTTAATTTTCTCATGGCATGGGTATGCATTTCTTCCCATTGGAATTTATGGTTCTTTCTCAAAAGTTGAGTGACAAAGGTTCTACTACATGCTCATAATGTGGAATCCAAGTAACATAAAACACACATGAACCCAGAAACCTTCAAACCTTAATCATTCTTATACATTTCTCTTTCATTCTCTGAATTACATCAATCTTTGCAGGGCAAGGCCTTCTACCATATGGCCCACACATATGTATTACAATAAGAACTTCATTCACACCAAACACTGACTTTTGCCTAGACAAGGTAAGGTTCACTTCTTCCAACCTTTACAAGATCTTATCACAATCATTGATATGATTTTCCACATACTTGCAAGTCCAGAGCCACACCTTTATTACTTACATCGCATCCTTTGATCAACACATCATCAAGAAAGGGCATCATAGTTTGAGGTATGAAGTCATGTAGAACTTTGTTCATACCATTCATCATATGCGCAACTCAATTAGTTGCTCCATGAGGCAAGGTGCACATCCTTACCAAACCCAAAGGTGTCCTCATGGTAGTCAAGTCCCTGCTTTCCATTGCTAGTTGGAAGTGATCATACCTTGAGTACAAATTCCTCATAGAATATATCGTCCTTCCTCTCTATGCCTTTGCAAACTCATCTACAATTGGCCATGTACCCACATTTCTAATTGTAACCTTGTTGACAAGTTGCATGTCCTGGATAAAGCGTAAAGAACATTTTTTCTTCCGAACTGTGAACCACTTGTTTGAATATGGAGCACAAGAAGGCTCCAAAATACCCATCTTGATCTTTTCATTAAGTAACTCAATGAGTTTTGGCAAATGAGCCTTTGGAACTGGAATTGGTTGCAAGTTCCAAGGTACATGAGGGATTGTGAAGATTACCATAGGAGCAACAATGGAAGGATCAACACACCCTACCTCATGTGACTCAAATGCAAAAGCCTTTCCGTGTTTGGTGGCAAGCATATCTAAAAAGAATATCTTTTTAGCTTCTGTCAAACTGTCCTTGCAACCAACCTTTAGCTCCTTCAAAGAATCTTGTGTAAACTTGTGCCCAATCTTGCTTGGGTCATGAAGACTAGGTTGCAAAGAAGCTTGTTCCATCTTATCTGTGCAGTCTTTTGGTAGAGATAATGCCACTGGTTTCACTTTCTTTGCCACAGACTTAAACTTAATATCCACGTGCACATGAATACCTTGAGCATTTTCACAATCCTCAATAACTTTGTACATTTCTATGGAGCATACTGTCACAACCTCATTCCCAACACACAAATCACAATCCACTAAAGACTCCACCTCCTGCATGGTATCCAGAAATGAACACCATCAACCTTGACCTGAGTTGTTGCAACTTTGATTTTTCCTTTTCTTTGAGGTTGGAGTTTGATGTTGAGGCTACTGCTTGAGCCATGGGAGGCACTTGTGGCTCCATATGGAAATGCCCTCTAGCCACCTAGGAAGAGATAATTGATGACTTGGTCCAATAGCAAAAGGATGCAACCCATCTAGCCAATGATTGTAAAGCACCAAGCCTATTTGAGAGGCTCTTTTCTTATTAATCTTTGCACTTTTAACTCTATCATTGTGTCTATACTCTCTCCCTTTATGCTCTTGCCATTGGTGTAACCTAACCCTAATCTCCATCTCGCCAATCCTAACCCTAACACCATGGTTAAGATACGGCTTCACCCTCCATAGCCTCATGCTAACCATCGGCAATTAGAGAGTACGCTTCCGCATCTACTAACCCATCAAGTGGTATCAAAGCCAACGGTTCCATACCTAGGCCTACCAATCAATTAATCTCTATTTGCATTCCCAATAATCCACCCCCTAATCACTACAATCACTAATCAAGCTTGGGCTTGTTTTTGGCAATACCAACAAGCCACTACCCTTTCTTGATTAGTGTGCTTTTGATTAGTGGCATTACCAATAATTGTGTGTGTGTTTGTGTGTGTGTGTGTGTGTGTGTGTGTGTGTGTGTGTGTGTGTGTGTGTGTGTGTGTGTGTGCAATTTTGCAATTATTGTGCTTCATTGTGCTCATTTTCAGCATATTTCATTGCTTTCTAATACTCATTAAATTCATTCTTACTCTAAGTGACTCGTGTGTGTGAGAAGGCCTCGACAAGAGCTTTCCATTGAGCCCAACCTGGAGCATTCAAGGCCATCCACTTTTCTTCAAGGTTCCCCTTTTGCTAGCACAAGCCGTGGTGGGAACCCCCGTAAATATAGGAGTCAAAGGCAAGGAGGGTGCCCACTTGCCACAAGGGCCACCCACTGGTGGACCCCAACCAAGGTGGTGGAGCACCTTTGATGAAACGTGGCTCAGTGGCCCCCTTTCCGCGCAGCGGTTTGGCACCATCTTAACCTCTTAAGAGGTGTTCTCGCAAGTTGCAGGGCCTCATAACCCATAGTGCAGGTCCTTATTCCCACGGCCTGTTGCTTCAAAACCTTACCACTGCAACAAGTTTACCTGAGAGATTCACTTCCCCAAAAAGATAGCTCATCAAGTTTTAAGAAGCCTTCAAGTCAATTACCATTGCTACCTTGTTTGTAATGTATGCTTATTTTCTTAATGAAGATGCAAATCTCACATATTCACAAAACTCACATTGAAATGTATGTACTATTTGTGTACAATGGCACTATGCACATGCACATGGGATCTAGACACTGCCCAAAGGAGTCTTTCAAGGTAAAACCACCCATCATGGTGAACATAGACATCATAAGCATTGTAATGTATGCGTGCATTATGACATTAGCCAAGAAGATTGTACCCTCAATAAATTGGACCAATGAAGAACAACATCAACACAAAGATCAAGACATGAAGATAAAGATGATGAATGAAGCCAACGACATGAAGAAGACGACAACAAACAACGACAAAAACATGAACAAAAATTTTGGAGGGGACACATGAATACCCCTTCAGACAAAAAGAAAGAATGAAATTTCGTATACTACCTAGGACGAGTGAACCTACCAAGTCTCACTTGTGAACCATAGTGATGAATCCAATTGAGAACCACTATGATGTATCATGTGACATTGAACCATGGTGATGAATCAAATTGAACCACCATGATGTATCAAGTAGATGAATCATGGTAGCTTAGGAGTACACCATGACATGAATCCATAACCAAAAACATATGAAGTCTTTGTACAACCCCAATTTTGGCTTAAGGGGGGGATTGTTAGGGTAAGCCCAACTTGTGGATCCATATGGGAATGCACTCTAGCCACCTAGAAAGAGATAATTGATGACTTGGTCCAATAGCAAAAGGATGTAACCCATCTAGCCAATGATTGTAAAGCACCAAGCCTATTTGAGAGGCTCTTTTCTAAGTGATCTTTGCACTTTGAACTTTATCCTCGTACATATACTCTCTCTCTTTATGCTCTTGCCATTGGTGTAACCTAACCCTAATCTACATCTCTCCAACCCTAACACCCTAGTTAAGCTAAGGCTTCACCCTCCATAGCCTCGTGTAACCAATTGACAATTACGGAGTATGATTCCGCATCTACTAACCCATCAATTCAATGAGTGTAGCTCCCCCCTTCCTAGAGGATTCATTATGTGAACAAATACCATACTTCCTCTATACCCATTGAAGGTTGGATAAATTAAAATTCAAGAATGCTTGACTCTAATTTGTAGCTAATGGTTGTAATGAAGGTCATGTATTGTACCATGCTCTATCCAATTCATACTTTTGAAGACTCCCATAAACAAAGACATCTTGGTATACATAATCTTGGTCTCCTACTTCATCATAAAATGTATCTTTTGTTGGTCCCGCTTCATTTGCCTTAATGACAAAAATCATCTATTTTTCTCTTATAATCCCTTGACTTGATGGCCAATATATCCATCCAGCCAAATGGCTTGAATAAGTTCTCAAAAAATGGTTCAAGAATTTATGCATCATGTGCCACATCCCTTTCAGCAATATAGTCTTCCCTTCCTAGGCTATCGTGGTCTAAAGCAGCATAAATCCACATGGGTGTATCATCTTTGACCCATGATGGTAGATCTCTCTTACTAGAGACCAATTAATTAGTACCCAAATCCTCTACTAAATTTCTATGTACATTCCAATAAGAACGATCCATTAGACTCACTCTTGTTATTGCCTCAAATTGCCTGAGATATTTAGCATTATAGCTCCAATCTTGCATCATCTGGAGTTATCGCATGAATGGTCTCCCCAATATGATTTCATATTTGATTTGACCCCAAAATCCACAATGGCAAAAGTATGTTTATATTCAATCCCGTAAGAGGTGACTATTACCCCTTCTAACAAACCTAAAGGTCTCTCCTTGTACCTATTTGCAAGTTGCAATTTCATGCAAGTCTTTATAATTGCTTGTTTTCCCTAAGCTTACCAAGTTTTTTAGATATCAATGGCAATTCCAATCAACTATCCATATAGCAAGCAATCTAACTTAGCATATTCAATAGGCAGAGTGGTAGTGCCTTGTTCTCCTTTACAGTACTCTCCCTTTTTGTTCACATGAATAGATTTAACTATTTTCCCTAGAGAATTACCTTGGTTTAATTGCTTGGGTTGTTATTTGGTTAACATTCAACACCCATATTTTCCAAACTATTTTGCAAATCATTCCAAAGGTGTGGTGTGGGTTTCAACCATTCCTCTCCCATAGTGATAGTGAACTGGATTGGAATGGATTGGATAGAGTGTAAATTGCTCACATCAAGGGTCCCTCTCATTGTGTGTACCTTGGTGGTCTTGAAAATTAGATATCCTTGTTCACAATATCCCAAGTATGAGGGCAATTTTTTGAGGGTGTTGGCCTTTGAAGACTCGGAGGGTTTTTATCCCCAATCCCCATACAACGACTACATCTCTACTTCCATTGGAGGATGGTCTAGGCATAATTCTTCAAAGGAAGTTGGTTCTATGATTTGACTTGTGTCATTAGCACTCCTTAGTTTTTTCCACAATTGTTCCGGTCAATCATCTACAATGGGTGGAATCCCCCTATTTCATCTTCTATATTAGGCACTATTTGAGTTGTTTCCTCTTTTAAAATGGTTTGGTCTCTAATAGGCGGATCTTTTTCACCAATAGTCTCCTTTGGCTTTGTTTCATCAAGCTTTATTAGTTCTTGATTTTGGGCTTCCAAAAATCCCTTGTGTTATCTTAACTAGTCTCTCAAGTTTTATTGGTTCTTGATTTTGGGCTTCCAAAATCTCTTGTGTTATCTAGACTAAACTATGAAATGCTTCAAGTTTTGCTACTTGTTTGGGGTAAGAATAATTGCTCTATTTGTTTTCTAAGATATGGTCCCGCTTGTAATCTAGTTTGGTATGCTTTTAGAGCAACATTGATTAGCTCATGTACTTTATTCACCAAGATAGATGCTCTAGATTCCATTAATAGACTCCTCTATCTCGACTCAAGTGGATTTGGCTCTCTTTTTAGACAATTCTTCAGCCTTTTCTTCAATTTGTGCCACTTGTTTATGCTTTCTTGGTAAGTTTATATGCCTTCTTGCTCTTTGTAGCTTGTGATGACTTCTTACTTCCCTCAACATCCTCAACATCATTTCTTTTATGGAAATTTGTTTGAGCTCTCGTCACACAACATTCACATGCGCCTACTGGTTCACTCTCAAATGAGATTGGTAAAATTGACCCTACCACATTCAATCCCAGTTTGTTATGGTTGTTTGGTGAAAGGGCAGTGGTAATGCGTGTGCTAGTCTCCACCCAACCGTGCTATCTTATAGCCACCCCCTAGCATACACACTATCCCATCGCGCCGGTGGCCTTGCCCATAGGACCCATGTCCTTACATTACCCCCCCCCTGGAGAGTCGTTTTCGTCCTCTAAAATGAATGTAGGAAAACATTTCTTAAGTGAGGAGAAATTCTCCCATGTAGAACCTTCTTCGGGTCTATCTAGCCATTTTACCAACACCTATCGTCTGACATGATGTCTGGTGCGAAGCTCATGAGAATCCAAAATCTTTCAGGCTCATGAGGAATGCTTGGTGATGCAATAAGGTCAACCAACAGACCTGTGTCAATGACATTATCATTCTGTCCTAGCTGTTTTTGTCTAACATGAAAAACAAGATGAACTTGTGAGTGCTCTAGAAGAGCTAACTTATAGGCCACTTGACCTATACGTTTGAGAATGGTAAATGGTCCACAATAGCATGGTGAAAGTTTAGCAACTTTTCCCGTCTTGAAACTTTCTGAATGCTCTGGAACTTTTAGGAAAACCTTGTCTCCTTCTTCAAAAGTAGCAAGACGTCGATGCTCATCTGCGTACTTCTTATATCGATCTTGAGCTTGCTTAACATTCTGTCGAGCAACTCGAAGCATGTCAAAATGGTCTTGGAGAAAATCCTTCGCTTGTTGTATCGTCTCCTTAGCCAACCCACCGTAACGGGTGATCTAGGTTGAAATCCATACAAAAGCATAAATAGACTAAACCCTGTAGTCACATGCTTTGAACTATTATAAGCAAATTCCAATATAGGTAAGTAGTCTTCCCAATTGGTTTGCTTCTTGCTAACGTATGCTTGTAGCATATCCTCTAGCCCTTGGATTAAGTCTTTCTATTTGACCATCCATTTCTGGATGATCAGCCGTACTTCCATTAAGTTTAGTTTTCAACTTTTGGAACACAGCTCTCCAGAAGTGATTATCGAACTTTCGGTCTCTATCACTAATGATACTAGCTGGAAGACCGTAGAGTTTATATATATGCTCTACAAATAGTCATGCTAATTCCGGTGTCTTAACCGTAGTCTTAGTGGGAACGAATCGACCCATCTTTGTGAGACGGTCTACAATTACCCAAATGGCATCATGGCCATGATTTGTAGTAGGTAGTCCTACTACAAAATCCATAGAGATACTCTCCCACTTACCTTGTGGAATCTCTAAAGGATGTAAAAGGCCACCTACCTTGAGGCGCTTTGCCTTATTAACTTGGCATTATTGGCAGTTTACTACATACCCTTGAACATCGTGATGTAAGCCCGGCCAATCGAATTGCCGTCGAACTAAGGCATACGTCTTACGGATACCTGGATGACCAACACTTGGACTATCGTGACACTCAAATAAGATTTGGCGCCTAGTGTCTGCGTCCTTTGGCACACATACTCTACCTTTGTGGAGTAAGTAGCCATCATCAATGGAAAAATTCTTCCATTGCTTAAGCTCTTCCTGAGTAGGGGTGGATCTCTGTGTGTTGGAGTTTCTATATGTGCGTGATGAGACATGTCGATCTGGCTGTTCATAGACATGTGAGTATGAGGGATCCCTTTTAAAACTGCACTCCACACTTTAGCATATGATTGATCTTATGCACACTTGCCACGTAATGACTCCAAAAATCCACTCTTTAGTTCCGTGAAAGCAAGTGAATTATTCTGAGGCATCCGACTTAGTGCATCCGCTACTACATTATATCGCCCCTTGCAATATCATAGCTTACAATCATGATCTTGAAGGATTTCTGCCCATCTAGCTTTACGACCCTTCAAGTCTGTTTGAGTAGTAAACCATTTGATACTCTCATGGTCAAAAACAACTTCAAACTCGACACCATATAAATAGTGTTGCCACTTTCGTAAAGCGTGAATTATGGCATAGAGCTCTCTCTCATAGACAGAATAATTCTATTGAGCTCTATCTAACTTTTTACTTTCGAAGGCTATAGGTCTTCCCTCCTGGAGAAGTACCGCACCGATGGCTTTATCACTAGCATCAGTCTCTACCACAAACGGCTTAAGTGGGTCGACAATTGCTAGGATGGGAGCAGTGGCTATAGCTACCTTGAGCTGTTCGAAACTGCATTTTTGGGCTTCTTCCCAAGAAAAGTTCTTACCTTTTGCTTTAAGTTGATCCGTCATAGAAACAGTGATTTTGGCATAGTCACAGATATACTGTCGATAAAATCCAGCCATGCCTAAAAATATTTGAAGCTCCTCAACCGTGTTGGGATGTGGCCATCGAAGAATGGCAGTGACCTTTTCAGTGTCCATCTTGATGCCAGAATAAGAGATCACATGACCGAGGTAATGTATCTCTGCATTAAAGAAATCGCACTTGCTTTGCTTAGCATACAATGCGTGAGCTTGTAGCTCTTCAAACACTAATCGTAAGTGTTCTATGTGTTCATCTTCAGTCTTACTGTAAATGAGAATATCATCAAGGAAAACCACAAAAAAAATTCCAAGATAGGGACGTAAGACACTACCCATGAGTGTCATAAATGTAGCTGGAGCATTGGTTAGACCAGAAGGCATAACCAAAAATGCAAAATGCATGAACCGTGTTGTAAAGGCAGTTTTGGAGATATCTTGCAATAGGATACGTACCTGGTGGTATCTTGAACGAAGATCTATCTTTGATAGTATCTTGCCCCGTGGAGTTGATCAAACAACTCATCCACTCAAGGGAGAGGATACTTGTTCTTGATGGCTATCGCATTTAATGCACGATAATCTACGCACATGCTCATAGTACCATCTTTCTTTTTTACCAATAGAATTGGCGATGCCCAAGGCGAAGTGCTAGGTCTAATGAAACCACGAGCGAGGTAGTCAGTCAACTGACTCTCAACCTCCTTCGCTTCTTTAGCACTAATACAATAAGGTGGTTTACTCACCGGTGCAAGACATCTATGCCATGTTGCACATCACATGTAGGGGGTAAACCCGGTGGTAAATCACTTGAGAACACATCACTATACTCCGTGAGTAAGTGAGTCAACTTTTGCCATGCAAAAGGAGAGAGTAAACTAGAGTTATGCTAGGATGGAGAATCTTGTAATTCCTGTAATGTTTGTTTTACAACAATTGCACGTTGCTCTATAGAATTTAAATTGAGAGCACTTTGCTCTTTAGATTTGTTAACACTTTGTTTATCAGTAGAATTTGTTGCACTTTGCATACCATTACTAGAATTCACCGCACTTTACTCTTAAGAATTCACAAGACTTGGAAACAAGCAGTAACACAAAAAGACTTCATCTATTAAATTTGCTTTCTACAAAATAGAAATCTCGGTTGTACATATAAGAGGTGCAGATGGTATATTTTTCTCACCAAGCAAAAGCACATGTTTACCATTGGCCATGAAGGATAAGGAGTTGTGTTCATAACTAGTGTGCAATGTGTTTCCTAAACCATGCAGCCACTCCCATCCTAAAACTACATTCGCACGATCCATGTTCATAACTTGGAAGTCAAGGGTCATGGTATGATCTTGAACAATAAGCTCAACCCCTTGAACTACCGTGTCCCATACTTCTTTATCATTACCACATACTTGTGAGAGTAGGGAGTCTGTGTAAGCTTCAATTTATTGACTACCTTATAGTTCAAGAAGTTATGAGTTGCCATCATCCACTAAAATACAAACACGTTGTCCGTTAATAGTGCCATGCATGCGAATCAAATCATGGGGGCCAAAGGTGGGCTGCCACATTGAAGCAGGCACACAACACTTGTGTTTTTCTTCCATATGAAGAACCTCTACAGCACAATATTTAGGAGATGAATCTAATGTGAGGCGTTGCACTGTGTGCATGGCCTTTTCTTTGCCTTGCAAATGAGGACAATCTTTCTTATTATGTTGGTCTGAAAGATATCTAAAACACAAATTGTGTTTCTTTGCACGCTCAAAATCAACAGTGTTGAGAGACCCACGTGGAGTATCTCGTGATTGCTTAGGCTTCTTAGCCTCTTGTGGGCGTGGAGAGGTAGATTGTCTCTTATTCTTCTTGGAACATGTGGGAGATCTACCTCGCCATTGGCTCTTAGCCACATTGCTCTTAGCAAAGTATTCTTAGAGTAGGGAACATTTCCTTTCCTCTCTTGGTCATCATCATATCTTTGTGCATGACTAATGGCTTCTTCCAAAGTTTTTGGATGTTGGGTCTTGACATGAAGGCGATAGTTTTTGTCAAGACCCCTATTAAAACCCCGTATCTTTTGGAATTCATCTAGACCTTCTAGTTTTAATATGATTTCTCAATACTTTGAAAGGTACTGTGTGAGAGAGAGGCGAGACATGCGGCATGCATCCCATGCTAACCAATTCTTATCTTCTCCATTGGAGTTCAAAAACTCTTTGGAGAAAGAAGCTTGAAACGCAGCCCAAGACGGAGGACGAGCATCTATTAGAAATGTCATCCACCACTTAGAGGACTTGCCTTTAAGAGATAGACTTGTTTCCACAATCGTCTTTATATCCGGGGTGTGTCTCAATCTATGAATATCACTCCATTTTTGTAAGTATTGACCGCATCCTTGTTGCGATCACGCTCTTCCCTGTGAAACACAGGAATGGTGATATTCTTAAGCAATGCATTGCTACCTTCTGCAGCACTTGTCTTGTGGACTCCTTGAGTCGTGCGAGCTTGGTTCCCTTGAATTGTGCCACGTGTGGCTCCTTGAGTTGTCTATGAATTCATAAATTTCACAAGTAACTCTATGAGATTGGTAACATTTGCATTGAGTGCAGAGAGGTTGCTTTCAAGTACGCTTTGGTGATGTTCCAAAGTCTTGAAAGAAGCCATATCTACAAGCCCATGATCTCCAAGATCATCATCATCATGCATATTAGTGTCAGCAACACCCGTGGTGCCCTGATTTTGATCTACGTGCTCAAAATCAAACGTGTGTGTAGGTAGGATATCCTCACTGGCCATGATAAACACACACTAATGCAAAGAGAGAAAAAGAAATGACAACTTGTACCATGAGAATTTGAAGTCTTTGTGTTTTCTATGCTCGCAATTTGCATTGCATGTGAACCTCGCCTTGCGGGAATTTGAGTGCTTCATTTGTCGTTCCTTGTAAGAACACCTTTGATGATTCTTCACAAAAACTCGTTGTTTTTGTGAAGGCTTTTCTTCACTTTGAAGCTACCTCCTTGAGGGAAAAAAAAACTTTGGAGGAAAACTTTCCTTCCTCCAAAAAGTGAAAAGGAAGGGTAAAGCTACTTCCTTGAAGTTTGAAGCTTTCCCTTTCCTTCTAGTTTTCCTTTCAACACAAGTAGACTATCTTTCCTTGTTATACACAACAAGTGCCAATAGCTTGATGGTAATGGGTTGGCCTCTTACACTCATGGGGTGGGTTCAACCCTCCTTCATGCAAGGGTTAAGCAGGCCTTCCTACGCGCATAGCCAACGGAAGCCTACAGAAGCCCGTTGTGGAGGGCGTAGGTGGGGTGGTCGCGGTCGGCTTTCGTTGTTTGTCCACTCACACAGAAAATTGTGTCTGTCTTCTTTTTGCTTCACAGCGGGGACATTGCTGTCTGCGGAACGTGGGAGAGAAGCAGGGCATCGCATGCAATGCAAGCCGCTTTTAGCCTCCTCCCAAAAATAGCTATGATACCAGTGAAAGGGTGGTGGTAATGCGTGTGCTAGTCTCCACCCAACCGTGCTATCTTATAGCCTCCTCCTAGCGTACACACTATCCGGCCATGTCGGTGGCCTTGCTCATAGGACCCATGTCCTTACATTTGCTTTCTTGGACAATCCTCTAGAAAGTGATTCCCTTTTCTTACTGCAATTATGACAATATACAATAAGAAGTACCAAGTTTTGACTCAGCTCTCTACAATCATTCTTCCATTGATCATGGGCTTCACAATTATGACAACCCTCTACCCTTCGTTCTGGTTGAGGCCTACTTCCACCCAAGTAGATTGGAAGAAGTTGAAGTTGCCAAAGACTCGTAGTGTATACCATAAGGTTATCAAATGGTTACGACCAATAGTTTGGAATACTATAATTTTAGGAGTCTCTAGCCATGCAGTATTAGCAGGCTAGTCTTCGCTTTCAGGTCATTCACCTAACTAAATTAGACGTACATTTGGGTAAAGAAAATTTGTTTAGCTTAGGTCCCTCTCTGACTCATAAGTTTTTCACAATACGCTATAGTTTGAACATAAAGAAAAGTCATTAAACTACAAGGAGATTGTATTGTAACCCCGTTGATCTCCTCGATCGAGTTGTGCCATACGTTCAAAAGAGGCGACATTCATCAAGTATATTCTAGCTTATCTCTGATTCAATTCTTGTGGTTGAAACTTGTTTGAATAGTGTTTTTTGTAGATGAAACAAAGTTTTTTTTTTTTTGGGGACAAAGCCCGGTATTTGAGAACGTTGTTTGGTCTGCATGTGAATTATACAAGAAATGATCCAAGCCAAAGAGAGGGATAAAATTTTGTATGAAAATGCTTTAAAGGACTTGTTGAACAAGTTTTGGGATATATTTCTTGACAATTTGCAAGATGGTTTGCCACCATCTCGTGGTCCATAGCATTGAGGTGCTGCTAGATTTCAAACTGATGATTTGAGCCACCCCAAAGCGTAGAAATTTGAGTGGCAATTGATTGATTTTATGAAGAAAGAGTTTATACGACCTAGCTCTTTGCCATGGGCATCGCCCATTCTTCTAGTGAAGAAGAAGGATGGGTCCATGCAGAGGTGCACCAACTATAGGGCTCTTAACCAAGTGACAATTAAGAACAAATACCATATGCCTCATATCAATGAGTTGTTTGATCAACTCTATGGGGCATTATATTTAACTACAATTGACTCCTGATCGGGGCATCATCAATTCAAGATTAGGGAACAAGATATTCCCAAGGCAGCATTTAGGACTTGTTTTAGACATTATGAGTTCTTGGTCATGCCATTTGGGATGATTAATGCACCCACAACATTTATGACACTTATGGACAGTGTTTTATGTCCATATGCAAGAATATTTGTCATAGTTTTCCTAGATGACATATTTATGTATGGTAGGTCACATTGCACGAACACTTAGATAGCTTCGACTAGTGTTTGAGTTGTTGTGTAGACACACACTTTTTGCCAAAGAAAGTAAATGTAAATTTTTCAGTGAAAAAACATTATTTGGGCCGTATTTTATATACTGAGGGAACACAAATGGAGCCCGAGAAAGTTGAGTCTATTCTCAGGTGTCCAATGCCAAAAAATCTTGAAGAATTGCATATTTTTCTTGGCATGTTAGGTTTCTATCGACAATATGTGAAGGACTATGTGAAGATCACAGTCCCTTTCTTGGCATTTTTCTTGGCATGTTAGGTTTCTATCGACAATGTGTGAAGGACTATGTGAAGATCACAGTCCCTTTCTTGGCATTTTTCTTGGCATGTTAGGTTTCTATCGACAATATGTGAAGGACTATGTGAAGATCACAGTCCCTTTCACTGACCAGTTACTGCTCAAAGTGGTAATAGCTTTAACACCAGTTTTTAGTATTGTGGATCCGAATGAGTTGTTCATCCTTGAGATGGATGCTAGTGGAGAGGCTATTGGGACCAATTTTATGTCAAAGGGGATGCCTTGTTGCATTTGAAAGTAAGAAGATCGATTGTGCTCAATGTAATTGCTCAACCTATGAGCAAAAGTTACTAGCAATTATACATGCTCTTAAAAAGTGGAGACACTACCTGTATGGTGCCACTTTTGAGGTCTAGAGAGATCATGAAAGTCTAAAATGGATTTCAAAGTCAAAACAATTTGAAAGGTAGCAATTCTCGGTGGGAAAATTCCTACAAGATTTTGACCTTCAACTTTGTTGTCAATATGGAAAATACAATGCAATGGCAGATGCATTGAGTTGCATGCTTGCCATCAATGACCTGAGTTCATGGTCCTTATTAATGATGATTCTTGGAGTTGATATGTGATTTATGTGAGCGTGACCCATCTTTGCTAAGATCTAGCATGCTTTACACGAATGCACTCTTGTTTCACAGTGGCTGTGTCCCTCATTTGAATGGAGTGCTAGTCGAGAGTGACTAGTTACCATTTGGACAAGAGGAGGAGTGAGTGTAAGTTACAAAGTTGAGTCTCTTAGGTACAAAATTGAGCCCGAGAGCTCAAGGGTGGACCATTCAAATCCTTTGAACAATGCTCCAAAGGGGGTGATAAACTTTGCTAGGGAGAGAGATGCCAACTAATCCTTGAGAATCGGGTACCTCGTGTCCTTGTTATTTGTAACTTTAGGTCCCACAGTCTTGTTGAAAGTCATGATAGCCCAAGTGCGAGTCATCTTGAAATACAAAGGACTTATGCACTAGTCAAGAGGTAGTTTTATTGGCTTAGTTTATTTTATGACGTCTAGAACTTCATATTGCAATAATGCAACAAGTGTCAGGTCAATAATGTTGGGGTGTAGGCTAGGTGGCTATGGGAATTACCCCTTACATTACTTTCTCTATAATGAATATAGGGAGAGAAAGTGAGAGTTGACCATCACTCTCACTTCCTACTCCACTAACCCAACCCTATATGTGTGTTGTGCTCTATCTCCTTCCCCCTTCTCTCCTTCCCCCTCTTCTACTCACCCCACAATTAGTATCAGAGCTGCAGTCATGACGATCGTGGAGAGGGCAAGATCTGAGGGCGATGACAATCTCGGTGTCAACGATTGGAGCTCGAGCTTGCAGCCGCGTGCGCACACACACACACACACACACACACACACACACAGGATTCCGGCATGTGAGCTTAGCCCAACTTGAAAGATTAAAAAACATGAAGCAAAGGTTGGCTTGCAAAAAATCAGCAAGAATTGAAGGCTCTGAAATTAGGGTTGTGGGAGAGAAAAGAAAACCGTACGAAACCTGTACAAGGCCATCACAAGTATGATCTCAGCCAATGCCCACTGGCTCACTAAATCTGTGTGCATCCAGCTCTAATTGTAGAGGAAGTATAGAGCGATCGACTACATACTCCTCACCAAAGCCACACACATCTTGCAGGTATTTCATCATACGCTGAAAAGTGCCCCTATGCTTAAGGAGAAGTGCTCGAATACCAGCTAAAGTGCTTGAACGGGTGCGTGTGTACAGCAATGGAGAAGTGTGCTTGAGCGGGTGCGTGTGTAAGTGTGTACAGCAATGGAGAAGAGAGGAGAAGAGGAGACCTTGTGTTTGCAGGGGCTAAAACTCGCTCTCAATATGTGAGTCCCCTTATTCTATTATGTACATAATGAATAAGTATAGTGGGTGGGCACCTAGCCTAACCGGCCACATGGGGCTTTACCCCAACAACCTCCCACATAAAGGCCAATGTGGTTGTGAGAGAGAAAAGAAAACCGTACAAAACCTATACAAGGCCATCAAAAGTATGACCTCATCCATTGCCCACTGGCTCACTAAATCTATGTACATCCAACTCTAATTATGGAGGAAGTATAGAACGATCAACCACATACTCCTCACCAAAGCCACACACATCCCACAGGTATCTCACCATACGTTGCATAGTGTCCCTATGCTTAAGGCCAACGTCAACCACTACACAACTGACTACTCCCATTGCAAATGCACCTATCACAAATGTAACCTCGAGTCTTGAGGTCAGTATCTCGTACATGAGACTCCCAAATGTTGATGCAATCCTAGCAATCTTTGCCAATCTGGCCATCTCATCCAAATCTGGCTTAGAACTCCACTCATGGAAATCACCCTGACACATGAACTCCAATCCCTAGAATCCATCCTTGTGTCCATCACATGTCACATGGGCACCAAGGGCATCTGTCTGTCTTGAACCCTGTGTGGCAAGAGCCATGCCTAGCTCTAGCTCACAAAAAAAACTTGCAAGAGATGTACCTTGTATCTGTGTGGCGTGATTACTGGTATTTTGAGGATTTGTAGATCGGGCCTTGCTCCCATGATTTCAAATCACGCTTGCCTGATTGCAATGATGGCAGATAACTGGCCTAGAAGTCAAGCTCGAGCTAGTTGCTTGATAGCTGCTTAGAATTGCAGTTAATGATTAGTCTAGCCAAGTACTTTGACCATGGGTTTATCTTCAAGCCACAGACCGTGCCTGTACATGTATTGCAGTTGTTTGATAGCTGCTTAGAATTGCAGTTAATGATTGGTCTAGCCAAGTACTTTGACCATAGGTTTATCTTCAAGCCATAGACCGTGCATGTATGTACTGCTAAACAATTATGTTGGCACTTAGGGTCGGTCATACTTACACCTTGACGTTTGTCCTTGACAAACATCTCTTGGAACAAGCTCCCCTTCCACCAGAAGCAATGTTCTTAGAGCTTGTGTTGACTAATGCAAAAGCTTATGCAAAATTGAAATGAATAAGAAACATCAATTTCAAGTTTATTGTACTTACCGTCCACCACAGGGAATGTCTAGAGCGCCATCTCCATCACAGGGAATGTCCACCACAGGGAATGTCTAGAGCGCCATCTCCATCAAATATGAAGCAATTATTGACGGGAAGGTCATGGCTCCACATTGTTGGCGATGGCGGACAACCAAAAGCCTTGCTTTCCTTGAATCCACTTCTGGGTTTAAGCTGATAGACCTACAAACATTTGCATGTCGAGGGTTCTCAATGATCCCTACCATGCTATGCATGGCTAAACTTGAAACAGATTGTTGTATGCCTTGCACGCTATATGAAGATCCTTGATGAGAAGCGCCCGACATGCCCTTCAGTCGTCGTTTCTTTTCTACCCGCATGCATTGCATGCCCTTGCATGCCGCTCAAACCCCTTGGTGCTCATGCTCTCAGTGTCGAAGCCCACAACTTTGTTGCATTGAATGGTCGGGTGGGAATCATCCGCTATGTCACGGATCCTACGAATTTTGTGTCAAAACAGGTGGCCTTGGCCGCCTAAGGTATGAAAATACCTTCACAGTAAGCCATGGCGATGATGAGCCTGCACAAAAGGCAGAGTTTGACGCAGCTCGCAGTACTGAGGTCAAACCCGAGTGCCAGTGAAACGAGAGTTGCTCCCTACTGCTGCTGCCGTGCGACCTTAACAAGCCCAAAATTTGGCGATGTCGACATAGCCGACTATGTTGACTGTTTCCTTCTCCTCCTGCTAAGCGGGCCTCTCGCGTGCCTATGATCTCCTCATTGTGGCTTCGGCCTTCCCGCCTAGCAAGAGCGTCTGCACACGCAGAGCGTAGCATGCAAGTTCATGCCAATAACTCCATGGCCTTGTTCTTCCCAAGGCTCTTGCCCATGCCTATTAGCTCCATGGAACTTTCAGAGGGAGGGGGGGGGGAGAGAGAGAGCGAGCGAGAGAGAGAGAGAGAGAGAGAGAGAGAGAGAGAGAGAGAGAGAGAGAGAGAGAGAGAGCAAGCATGCAACACCATGCAAGGTTCCCCCTTCCTCCATAGCCCCTCTCGCCCCTGAGCTATGATACCAGTGAAAGTGCAAGGGAATTGGAACATGCCCATCACCACCCAGCCATGCCCTATATAGGCCCTTGGCCTTCTAAATGTAGGGACCCCCTTGACTACATGTCCGTCCTGCCCTTGGCCGTGCTTGGTCCTACCCTTGGCATGACAAATTGAATGACCTTGGTTGCACTACAATGTTTGGTAAAATAGTTCTTGGCTAATCCGTAAGAACAACCTTGTCATGATGAAAGGTCATAAAAACGGATCCATGTACTCTATGTTTGTATCGAGTGTCGACAAACACTCTATCTATGTTGTTGAGATGCCATCTACTGAGTTGTGGCATAGCCGGCTAGGGCATATTATCTAGAAGGGAATGAAAACACTTCAGTTTTTTGGCTACTAACCTGTGTTAGATTACATGGATGTTTCATTGTGTGAGCATTGTCTATATAGAAAACAGACTAGGTTGACATCTTATCCATTGAACAAGAAACTAGGCGAACCCCTAGACTTAGTGCACAACAATTTGTGTTGTCCAATGCCACGTAAGACTCTAGGGGGGGGGCAAACTACTTTCTCACGTTCATAAATGATTATACCAGAACGGTGTGGGTGTATCTCCTTAAGCATAAGGAAGAAGTCTTTTCTACATTCCAAAAATTCCTCACCATGGTTGAGAACCAATCAGGGACAAAGCTCAAAGCTTTTTGCACAGACAATGGTGGAGAATATGTCTCCATGGAGTTCAAGGATTTATGCAATCAAAGAGGCATTTGTAGACAGTTTACAGCTCTGTACAAACCTGTTAAGAATGGGATAGCTGAAAGAATGAATCGCACAATTCAAGAGCAAGTTATCTCTATGATTTCTATGGCAAAACTTACTCCAGAGTTTTGGGGGGAAGCTGTTCTAACATCAATGCACATTATCAATAGGTCACCTAGCTCTCCTTTGAATTTCAAGATTCCAAAGGAGTTACGGACTGGGAAAATGCCAAGCTATGAACATTTACGTGTGTTTGGATGTGAGACATATGAGGATACCAAAACATAAAGTAATATATACATAAGATTAGGTGTGTTTGGATGTGAGACATATGAGGATACCAAAACATAAAGTAATATATACATAAGATTAATTAGCATGGCTGACAATAACCAAGAGAGTAGAATGAACATTGATAACTTTGATTTTTCACATGAAGGTGCTAATGATGATGCCCCCATGTTTGTCAATTATCTTGTTACTAGGTTGCAGCAAGCTATGGGCAACCCTGCTTTGCAAGCCAAAGTTACCCAACAACTTCGTGCTTATGGGATTTTCCTTCCTCTCCAAAAGGAGAGAGAGCTTAGGAGGCCTCTTGATGAGACCCCAAAAGAATATCTCTCCCATAACAGAGGAGGAATCCAAAGAACAAGAAAGAAGCGAATCCCTAAGTTCCTCTGAAGATGTGGCTCCACGAAGACAACGGTCTAGACGATCGCTAACTTTTCCCAAGAGGAAACGGTCAACCCACAGTCCTTCTCCTCGTCACTCCAAAAGGGAAGAGAGGAAACAAATGAAGAAAAGGGTAAGAAAGAGGTCACCCTCTTCTCCTTCTTCTTCACCCTCCTCCTCTTCTGACGAAAGCAATAGCTATCCTTCTAGAGAATACAAGAGGGGAGGACATCGCAAATCTTACCATGCATGGTGAAGGTCCCAAAAGCTCAAGAAGTTCAAAGAGGGAGAAAAGAGTATCCCTTTTCTCACCTATGATGGCAGATTTGGTGCTACCGACAAAGTATTGGCCTTCCTCCAGTAATTTGATGCTGCCTTTGGAGACAAGGGCTTCACGGAGTCCTCCAAGCTACGCCATGTAGCCATGCACTCCCACAAATGTGCTCGTCAATGGTGGGCTAGCCTTCGTGGCAACAATGAAGCCCCAAAGAAATTGAAAACTTTACGAGGTTCCATCATAAAGCAATTCCTTGCAAGCAATGCAAAGGACAAAGTGCTTACCAAAGGGCGAAGTTTGAAGCTTCTCTCCCATGAGTATATCCACAAATACTTAGACAAGTTTTGAGATTTACATCTCAAGGCTACTGTCTTTCAAAAGATAGACTTCGCCAAGCAAAAAGCAACAATTATGTGCGGGATTACCTGAAGAGATGACCGAGTACGTCAACTCCCAACGGCCTGGTTCTATCACCAAAGTAATCCACCACACCATGGTTGCTTCGCGCGTCAATTTCCAACAAGGGGCTAGAAGGAATGCCAAGCCCATGGAAAGTAAAGACAAAAGTGATGCAAAGGGGAAAACGAATGCTCAAAATTCTTCCCAAGGCAATTCCAACAACAACAATCGGTCCAAGGAGAAGAGAGTTACAAAGGTAAAAATAAACTCTCGCCTGAAGAGCTTGAAGCTTTTCGTAAGGATCACAAATGTTTTAAGTGTGGGGAGCAAGGACATGGCTATCGTTCTTGCCCCAAGAGAAATGCTCGCGATGAGACTTCTAGAGCTTCCACTATCGAAGCTCCAAAAGAGGATGCTCATTGCAAAGTATCACCTCTCTCCTATGCTTGGGGAAAGGTAAGGGAGCATGATGCCTTCATCTTGTTTGACCCTAGCTCTACTCACAACTTCATATCAATGAAGTTGGCCACCAAGTTGGGCATTCAATCTTTCAAGATGGGAGATACTGTAACTGTCGATACAGCTTTCAAGGGACAGCAAGCCTCCGTTACTCCCTTTATTGGGAAGTTGAGGCTTCATGTCCAAAGCTATGTCAACAAAGAAGACCTTTTCATCTCTCCCCTCTAACATGAGGATGTTATCCTAGGGGCACCATGGTTTAACCGCATGGCTGCCAACATGAAGTTTCCTAAAAGAAGAATCCACATTACCTACAGGGAAAAAAGCATGTATATAGTGCTAGTGAGTCTGGTCGTACTATACCACTTGTAAATCCTCCTGCTTTTGATAAATCAATGAAAAGCTCAGTTTTTGCGTACATGATTTTTGTCAAAGAGTCCCTAAAAGGTCCTAATGTTTCATCAAATGCAAATGGTAGGAATCAAGAAGAGTTAGACTTGTCTAATTTTCTAAATGGATTCCAAAATGTGTTCATCGATGATATCCCTATGGACTTACCTCCAAAATGAGGGGATGACCATCGAATTGAGCTCCTACTAGGAAGCTCACCACCTAACAAGCCTCCTTATCGAGTTTCCCAAGCTCAACAAGAGGAGATCATGAGGCAAGTACAAGAATTGGTAGAAAAAGGGATGGTGAGGCCTAGCTCCTCTCCCTTTTGTTCTCCAGTCCTTTTAGTGCAAAACAAAGATGGTACATACTACATGTGTGTGGACTATCTAGCACTAAATCATATCACGATCAAAAACAAATTTTCCGTACCGCGGGTAGAAGATCTGTTTGATAAGCTACAAGGGTCTACCTACTTCAGCACGATTGACCTTAAAAGTGGCTATCATCAAATAAGAATGGTGAATGAAGATATCCTAAAGACCGTGTTTCGTACAACGTTTGTTCTTTATGAATATCTAGTCATGCCTTTTGGCTTCACTAATGCACCAGCCATGTTCAATTGTTTAATGGAGAAAATCTTTAGACCCTATCGCAAACTCACTAGAGTTGTCTTTGATGTGATATCATCATCTACTCCAAGTCCTTGGAGGAACACAAGAAACATCTCCAAGTGATTTTTCAAGCATTGAGGGAGAACAAGCTTTTTATAAATCAAAAGAAAAGCGAATTTTTCCTTCAAGAGATTCAATACTTAGGTCATATTATCATGCTTAGAATCATTTGCTTTATTTGTACCAAGCTTGCCTTGTGTGAGGATGTGTGTGTTCTCTCTCTCTAGCTCCTACAAAGAGGGCTTGCCCCCTCATGAGTAGGGATCATGTTGACTTTGTGGAACACCTCAAGCCCCACAAGCACCTTAGTCATGGAGCACCTTAGCACCTTAGTCATTAAGGACCTCAAGCACCTTAGTCAGCAAGCACGACAAGCACCTCAAGCACCTTAGTCAGTGCTAGGTGTAGCGCCTATGGAGGATGTAGGCGGTGGGGAGCCATGGTGTGGAGGAGCTCTGCAGAAATTTGTATGAGAGAGAGAGAGAGAGTAGTCGACACGATACACAAAAACAAAACGCTATATTGATTAATTTCTCATTACATGTATATATAGAACTTGAAGCTTCCCATGCAAAACCGAACTGCAACTTCTCTTGTAACTGCATGGCTATAAAAGCCGTTTCGCATGGGTGTCGACAATCTGGGCTTGAAACCCAACAATCCCCCCCTCAAGCTCGAACTAGACACACCACTCTCATGATACCTTGAGTTTTTGGTGTACTCGTCAACCGTGAGTTTTAGATTCTTTCACAACCAAGGGTTTTGGTGTCCCCATAACCTGGTGCTACTATTAGGCTAACAACAAATGGAGTTTTTGGTTCACTTCCAAACCTTGGGTTAAGGTGTACCGAGTAACCTCATGAGAAGTGATAACAAAAAATGGGACTTGAAAACAAAAATTGATAAATTGTACGGGCTCTACCAGTTGTTGCTAGGTGCAACGGCTATGGAGGATGTAGGCGGTGGGGAGCCATGGCATGGAGGAGCTCTGCAGAAAGTTGTAAGAGAGAGAGAGAGAGAGAGAGAGAGAGAGAGAGAGAGAGTAGTCCACACGATACACAAAAACAAAACGCTATATTGATTAATTTCTCATTACATGTATATATAGAACTTGAAGCTTCCCATGCAAAACTGAACCACAACTGCTCTTATAACTGCATGGCTATAAAAGTCGTTTTCCATGGGTGTCGACAATCTGGGCTTGAAACCCAATAGTCAGCAAGCACGACAAGCACCTCAACTTGTGCCGGGTTCCCACCTCAAGCACAACCCTAGCTTACCTAAGGTCCAAGGCTTTTCACACTAACTATTGGAGGTCTTTAATGAAGCTAACCCTAAGATCTTCTAAGCTCCATTAGCATTGCTCTTTGATAGACCATCTCCCGTTTGGACCCCTTTAACCTTGGCCCCGTGTTGAGATAGATCCATAATCACATTCGATATTCTAACCCTTGTTCTCGTTTATTATCCCACATTAAATGATCAGTTTAATATGAGAAAATCATTTGGGTTGGTTAGATATTAGACTTTATGACATTACCTCTCTCTTGAAATCATAGGCGTCCTCGACTAGAGGTAGAATAGATAAAGCCTTAGTCATTAGTCAGTGTTTCTTAGCGGGTAGAGGATCCCTTTTTAACCTACGACATCATTCCAAGATGGATGACTAATCCATTTGGTGCTTGGGAGAGGTAGCTATTCTCCCAAAGTAGAGTGACAAATTCTACTTGGTGTTTAAGAGACGTCGTCCTCACAAACGTGATTCTAAGCATGCATACTATTCAAATTTGTGCACAATAAAAAGAGAATTAGTCCATAAGACAAAAACATTGGTCATTAAAAAGAAACATGTACGCTTGCTTACTTTAGTGTAGCATTGTAAGCATTGACAAGGTTCATACTATCCTTAAGCTGTATTCCTTGCATCCATCTACCATCTTCAAAAGGATAATTTTTGAACTTAATAAGATACCGTCGAATAATCTTACCATGTCATAGTATGTCTTCATGCTGCCAAAGGATAGCTTCGGGTTGTAGCTATGTCTCCCAAGCACCAAATGGATTAGTCATCCATCTTGGAATGATGTCGTAGGATAAAAAGGGATCCTCTACCTGCTAAGAAACATTGACTAATGACTAAGGCTTTATCTCTTCTAACTCATAGTCAAGGACGACTATGATTTCAAGAGAGAGGTAATGTCATAAATATAATATCTAACCAACCCAAATGATTTTCTCATATTAAACTGATCATTTAATGTGGGAGAATAAATGGGAACAAGGGTTAGAATATAGACGTGTGCTTATGGATCTATCTCAACACAAGGCCAAGGTTAAAGGGCGTCCAAATGAGAGAAGATATGTCAAAGAGCAAGGCTAGCTAATGGAGCTTAAAGACCTTAGGGTTAGCTTCATTAAACACCTCCGATTGTTAGTGTTAAAAAGTCCTTTGACCTTAGGCAAGCTAGGGTTGTGCTTGAGGTGGGAACCCGGCCCAAGCTTGAGGTTCTTGTCCTGCTTGCTGACTAAGGTGATTGAGGTGCTTGTAATGCTTGCTGACTAAGGTGCTTGAGGTGCTTGTCGTGCTTGCTGACTAAGGTGCTTGAGGTGCTTAATGACTAAGGTACTAAGCAGCTCCATGACTAAGGTGCTTGAGGGGTTAAGGTGTTCAAAAAGTCAAAGCATATCCCTACTCACGAGGGGGCGAGCCCTTTTTGTAGGAGGTAGAGAGAGAACACACACACCCTCACGCAAGGCAAGCGTGGTACAAAGAAAGCAACTAGGAAACTTTTCAAGCTTCTCTTCACGTTGCCCTCATAGTGTGCCTAAAGTCTATTGGTTGGACTCCCAAGGGGTCCAATGATAATTTAGTTAAATTAATCAATTTTTGCATTTATCAAGTCCTCTCTCTCAAAGCAGAAAAGGGGACACTTGTCCCAAGGCTACCCTTGTTGCTTGATATGCACTAAGCATGTGATTGGCCTAGAGCTTGAGGAGGTCCAATCAAGTGCTAGTGCTAGAAGAGGGGGTTGACCAGGAAGGAGGGGGCTAGTTTGGGGGGTATACTCTCCCACACACACACACACACACACACACACACTCATTGTGTGAGTTACAAAGTGCAAGAGCTCCATCTCCTTCTTCAAGCTTGTAGAGAATTTGAGAGCCTACACCAACACTCTTGGCTATGGAATGCAAATCCAACCAAGAGCCATGCTCCAATGCTTAAGCTTGCCATCTTCTCCATCTTCATTACTATGCTATTATGTATGCTAAGCAAGAAGAGTGATGATAAGTGAGGAACTATTTCTTTCTCCTATGAATGTTTCTTCTTCCTCTTCCCTATCCTAATTCCCCGCTAGCTCTCTCCACCTTTGAAGGTGTTTGAGGTCTTAAGACTGAGCCCGGGGATGGTTAATGCTTTTTTACAAAGTCTATGTTATGATCATGAGGCATGAAGCTTTCTATATTAATTGCATCACCTAGGTCACAAGGAACACAAAGATTGTATTGTACCAAGTCTCTCTTTATGGGAGAACCTATAATACAAAAGCCTATTGGAGGGAGGATCGGCTCCACATAAATCCAGTCCTCAATTGTTGTCAAAGTTCTCTAAACTCTCTCTCTTGAAAAAGTATTGTTCATGCCAAGTAAATTAAGTATAATGGTTATATTGCTACCGCTAATTAAGTTCACTCTCTAGGTTCTCAAAGTAGTCTCACAAATTCTCCTAATTCCGCTATTATCAAAGTTCATAGGCCATTTCCATTACACTACCAAACCAGAAGGACTTGAACCCAAGGCACCAAAACCAGTTCCAGTCGTCACCATAAGTAAAGGTGTCATAATTGAAGAAATTCCTTATGAACCCGAGAAGAAGCAAATTGTTGAAACTAAGAAGTAGGAATAACAAAGAGCTGTATGGAAGGAAAAAGGAAAAGAGAAGATAGTGGATGAATGGCAAGAGCAGTGAGAGATGGCAGCTAAGATAGCAGAAAATCTCACAAAGAAGATGCCACAACAACCAGAGTGTTCAGATGCTCGTACAATTCAAAAACTATAGCCTCACTCTTCAGGAGCTCAAGAAGAGCAAGCATGGCAAGAAGGGGAGAATGCAATATCTGGATTGAATGAATCCATGATAGCTGCAGTTTAGATTTTGGTTGAAGAAGTACAACAAGTCAAATCAGACTTAACCGAAGCTAGAGGTACTAAACTGGTGAAGGGTTAGATAAAGAGTTCATCACAGTGTTAGTCAGCTACCAGACCAGGAAAATCAGCCTAGTGGAACTATGAAGACAATCAAATAGAGAAGAAATCTTCCAGTTCAGATTGCAGCTCTGGTAATGAACATGACAAAATATATGTGAAGGTTTGTGAAAGAATGCAAAAGTTGACAATAGAATCAGATGATAGCAGACACACATTACTAGAAGCTGGAAAGTTCATAAGGTAAAGGAGGAAGGTTGAAGCTGAAGCAAGAGCAGTGGACCTGGCAGCCATCAAGGATGATGAGGTTCCAATTATTCAAGTTGATTATAAGTTGAGGGAGTAGTGGGAACCGTTACAAGGTGTAATAATGGATGGGGGAGCTAGAGTTAATGTCCTCAGAGAGAATTGAGGCAGAAACTGGGGATTACTCATTTGAAACCAGCACCATTCACAGTCAAAATGGCTAACCATAGGGTAGTCAAGGCCACAAGATTGATTGAGAACACGTAGATCAGAGTCGGTAAAGAGAAGTTCAAGACCAACTTCCTAATCTTAGACGTACAAGGAGCCTATGGGATGCTTTTGGGCACACCATGGTTATGAACAACTAGAGTAACTCATGACTATGCTGACCAGATGCTAACAATTTAGAGATCCAGTAGGCGAATACAAGTAAAGATTGATAATACCAGAAGTTGGAAGAAAGCTCTCAGACCAGAGGAGCTATGCAAAAATTACAGTGTGAGAAGATTGAGAGAATACTGGCTTCCATGAATATTTTTCCATTAATAGAGATAGATTTGAGTGTTGTCTTGATGGAAAAAGACAAGTTGAAAAACAGAGAAAACAATACCCAAATTAGTTTTCCGAGTTGAGAGATCAGTTTAGTTTGATGGATGACCACCAGAGCAGCAAGCACAAGATAAGTTGGACTTCAAACCAGCAGAGGAAACCAATCACGTAGACTCAAATCAGGGGAATCAAGTAGTCGATGAAATAGAATCTCATAATGGATGACTGGAGATAAGCAACCCCTTCAATGATTTTGTTGTTGCCGTTAGGACTGAAAAGGAAGCCGAGTCACTAGACAAGCGAAAGGGAGGAGGCCAAATTGGTTGCTTTCGGATGACCAAGAAGTAGACAAATGGAATCTCGGCTCAAAGGAGAACCCTCAAATGATCAAAATTAACAAGCATCTGAAGCCAAAGATTACAGACAAAGCAAAGGAATTGTTCTAGAAATACAAGGATGTATTTGCCTGGGAACACACCGATCTAAAAGGAGTAGATCCAGAGGTGTGCCAACATGAAATACCACTAAAACCAAATGCCAGGCCAGTAAGGTTGAAGAGACATGGGATGAGCACCAACTATGCCAAGAAGGTCAAGGAGGAGATAGGCAATCTTCTCAAGGCAAGGTTCATAAGAGAGGTGGCAAGCAATGATTGGCTATTTCCAATAGTGGTAGTTCCAAGAAGAAGGGAAAGCTAAGGGTGTGTGTGGATTACAGGAAGCTAAATGCTCAAACCATCAAAGACCCTTTTCCACTACCCTTTATAGACATCTTATTGGATGAGATTGTAGGCCACAAAATATACAGCTTTATGGATAAATATAGTGGCTACAACAAACTTAAGATTGCACCTAAAGACAGAGCTAAAAAAACATTTATTATTGAATGGGGAGTGTTCATGTACCTAGTCATGCCATTTGGACAGTGTAATGCTCCAACAACTTTACATCGATGTATGATGGAGATATTCAGTGAATTCTTACACAAATTTCTGGCTATATTCGTAGATGATTTCACCATATTCTTGATAGAGAAAATACATATGCTATACTTGGAGATTGTTGTTGAGAGGTGCAAGGAGAAAAGAATATACATGAGCCCTTTCAAATCAATGTTCATGGTATGGAAAGGACAACTTCTTGGACACATTGTCTCCAAAAATGGCATTGAGATATCCACTGATAAACTTAAGTGTTTTCAACAAGCTAAAGCAACGACAATAATCTCTAAACTGACCTTTTTCTGGGGCATGTCAAATTTTGCACGCGGTTAATTCACATATGAGCTGAGCAAGAAAGGGAATAAGCTCATTTGGACTCAAGAATGTGAACAGAGTTTTTAGTGCTTGAAGGAGGTGATCAGTAGGAAGTTAATTCTTCCTCAACCAGATTGGGATCTAATCTTTCATGTACATGTGGATGCATTTAGAAGGGTGATGGGAGCTATACTGGCCCACCTAATGGGAAGACATACTACCCAATCTACTTCACCAATTACTGGTTCAATCCAGCTGCACAAGGGTATTTCACTACTGAGAGGGCACTAGGAATGGTGTTCAGTGCAACAAACTTCAGACACTATTTGCTGGGGAAATTTTTTGACTTTTATGTGGATCACTATAGGCATTTCTCTTTCTGATAAATAAAGTAATTATTCAAGGCAAGCTGATTAGATGGATGATGTTCCTAATGGAATTTGAGTTCCCATTGTGGTGCTGATTTTCTTTCAAGAAGCACATAAGGTAGCTCAGAGATATCATTAAGAGATGAACCAATTGATGTTGAACTTTTTCAAAGTACAGCTAAAGAAGGATCAGATCCTGAATGACATTATGTGTACGACTTCCTTCAGTTAGGAGAATTTCTAGAGGACTGGTCCCAAGCAAAGAAAGAGGCACTGATAATTAAAAATTTAAGTTTACCATCATTGGAGGAGCTCTCTACAGGTTAAGTATTGATAGTGTACTTTGAAGATGTGTGGCTTTGCAAGGGAGGATGCAAGTAATCACAGAGGCTCATAGTGGAGATGCAGGTTATAAGAAAATCCTGCAAGCAAGCCTCTGGTGGAAAACAATGATGGCAGATGCCAAATCATTTCACAAAACTTATGACATTTGTTAGTGGATGGGAAGGCCAACAACAGCTGACATGACACCTTTAACTCTATTACTACCGCTGGGAGTATTTATGAAATGGGGATTGGACTTCATGGGTCCATTCAAGAAGATTACTCCTAGGAGGGATAGGTATATCATAATGGCTACCTGCTATGTCAACAAGTGTGCTAAGGCCTTACCAAATAACATTGCCAAATTAATAACAATATTCTTGTATAAAAATATCATCTACAAATATGTTTTTCCTATCGAGATTGCCTCAAATCAGGGTACCCACTTTATGAACGAAACAATTCAGATACTGACTGAGATATTCTCAGTCAAGCACGAGAAATCTATGCCATATTATTTGAGGTGTAATGGTTAGGCTGAAAGTAGCAAAAAGACAATCAAGACCATCTTGACTAAAATAGTTCAGAAAGAGACACATCAATGGGATGCAAAACTCTCGACAATGTTATGGGCTTATATGATTGCCCACAAGATCACTATTGGAATACCACCCTTCAGAATGGTATATGGGACAAAGGAAGTAGTTTCGATGGAGTTTGCAATTCTAAGACTCAAACTGGAAGTAGAACATGGAATGGATTTCAACAAGAATCTGAAATAGAGGTTGGATGAGTTGTTACACTTGGATAAGATGAGACGGGCTATGCTAGATTAGAAGGTAGTCCAACAAAGAAGAAAACACAGGCATGATAGTAAAATCGAGTTCAAGAAAGGTGATTTGGTACTACTATACCAGTCAAACCTAGGACCAAAGAAACCTAATTTGAAGATAGCATGGTATGGACTTTATGAGGTTGACTAGGTATTCTCTAATGGCATAGTAAAATTAAGAGACTTATCAAGATTATTGTTGCCAGGGTTTTACAATGGGGCCAAGATCAAATTGTACTATGCCAGATCATATGAGATCCAACCAACACCAATACAGGAAACACATTCAAAGTCAAAAGAGGAACCACTTGACTTGTTTCACATCAAACTAGTAGGGGAAGGTGCACATGATTTGCTAGAACCAATAGACCGTTCAGGACCAATTCTAGTTCAAATTCAGATACATATAATACCAGTGTATTTTGACACTCTTAACGATCATAGGCAATCAACAATCAAGGGCACAATATTGCAAGTAATGAGTGGGCAACTGGACCAATGCATGGTTGCCACATAGCAGGAAGGCCCTAAAACCAAGAGAGCATGAGTGTGGAGCATTCATGGCACGTATAAGAATAATTATGCAAAGGGTTGCCCTCGCCTTCTACTTCCACAGCCTTTATGTCTAAGCCAGACACTCCAAGGCTTTTGTGCATTTCTTTCTCCACAACTATAAGCGAGTCATCCTCCATGCAAGATTGTTTAGATGACTTAGGCATGGCGAAGACCAAGAAGCTTTCTGAGTAGATGCAAGAGACCATAGATGATGTCACAAAATGTATAGAGAAATAGGTGGAGCAAACTCAACAGGTCTGCTCAATACCCACAACAACATAAGCAAGTATGTTTTCCATCCTAGTGAACACACACTACTGAAGCTATGAGACTTGGAAGTGGTGCTAGAGGCAACCAAGATGCCATTCAATGCAGGAATTATCCAGCAGGTAGTTGATACATTGATTCTGAGAGTGGTTCAGTAGAGATCAATGGAAGAGAATTTTAGGCCACAACAGCAGCTCTGGGCCATGCGCTGAGGATGCCATACAATGTTACGGCTAAACCCCTTGCTCAGGTGAAGAGGCTAGCAGACATTTGAAAGAAGATGCTAAGGCAACCAAGAAAAGGAAGAGGGGAGCTCAGGGAGTCCTAGTGGTTGCTTTACATTATGGGACAATTTACAAATTGATTGCATAGGCCATCATCTTAAAGAATAGCCCTACATATGTTGCAGAAAAGCTATATGGGATGATACTACTCAGACTCAAAAATTCAAAGGCAAAAATTGATCAAGCTACATTTTTGCATAATAGTATGATCCATCAGACGGATAAACTGAAGACCCAGCACCAGAATGTCTTCAAATCTTGACATAAATGGCAATTTTTGTACTCGGCAACATGTATTCCAACACACCCCAATGTGAACAAAGTCTGGGATAAAACTGCGAGGACAGTGGATGGAACTAGTCAGGTTACTGAGCATCATGATTCTATAAGACAACAAATGAATTAGGATACTTAAAATGAAGCCATTGATTTGGTTATAGTAACAACATCAGCAAAGAGAACAACAACACAAGTGGATGTTGGAATAGTTGGAGCTAGTACTAGAGTGACAACACCAGGCCACCATAAAAGAGACGGGAAAAAGTTGCTATATTGAAGCAATTTGAATTGAAACAAACACCTCCAACCAAGCTTGTTGAAGGACATGGCAAGGGTACATCAGCAGACCAACCCATTGAATTGACACATACCCTGACAACATCAGTTGAGAAAAAGAAAACTACTAGGGATGGATAGGCTCGACCAACTGATACTGGGAGCAAAGATACCTCACAATCCCAATTAGCTTTATTGCCCCTCCTCCAATACAACTCACTCGCCTAGATAGATTACAAAGGCTCCAGAAGAAACCCCTTCACAGGAGGATGTTTGTCCAGCAGGCATATAAGGCGTTGATGCCTTATCCCACCCCTCTTATTGCATATGAAACCTCTCAGACTGAGGTCGATGCCGTTACAGATGGCTGTGTAGCCACCGTGATGTATGGGTGGAACACCATTGTGAATGCCATGGGGCAACTAATAGAGGCCGAACAAACGATCCCTAGCTCGACAGTAAAACTGCCCTATATAATGAACTCCAAGAAACCAAAATCGAGCCAGAGAAGGCAAAGAGAGAAATGGAGCAACTCAAAACTAAAATGTTGGAGCTGTCCATCGAGCATAACAATAATGCAAGGATAATGGCTTCTCAACAAAAAGAATTTGATACACTTAAACAAGTAACCAACAACTAGCTGAGGAGAAGCGGTTTGCAGAAGAGGCTAAAGGAGAGATTTAGGGGAGGCTAGATGAAAATAAATCTGCTTTTAAATCATTGCTAGCCAACCATCATACCCTGAAGCAAGTTGTCACTGAGAAATAAATCAATCTATGGCAGATATTGCTGATGCAGATGGCAACCTAACTCTGAATATGGAGGATCTCAAAATTTTGGTGGAAACATTGAAGTCTGGCCTTGAAGAAAAATTTGAGAAGTACATAGGAGCCCTGATTGACCTTAATGATGCTTAAAAGGAAGAGAGATGATTACCAAAAGAGAAGAATCTTTGCGGTTCCCAACATATACTATTGCAATAGCTAGCAACGGTCGAGTACTTAGAGCGGATCGCACGGGTTGGGGTAGAATCCTAGCCTGCTTTCGTCAGCAAACTACGCCCAAGGTTTTTAACTCTGCCGAAATCAGCAGAGTTGAAAAATCGCTCTTCTACCCCCGCTGCGTTGAAGAACCTACGCAAAATTATGCTGGCTGCATTTCCGCATGAAGACAAAATGATGACGACTGGTTGGGGTTCTACCCCTGCCGTGTGGACGCGCCCTTACAAGGTTGGCAAGAGCATTAAAGAAAAGAAGAGGAAAAGAAGGAGGTGAGGGAGGGGGTACTCATGATATGAGAGATGGTGGGCATGCTTGGCAAGACGATGAGCTTCTGCCCCTAAAGGAGGCCTCACTCTAGGACAAGCTCATGCTCTTATCAACATAATAGTTTGTGACTACATGCACAAAAATATCAAAATTATCCACAAAAGTTGTAGTGCTTAGAGCTGGCGGCTCTAAACCAAACCACATATTCACATTATGACAAACTATAGAATTACCTTTGTGGATGACTAGTGAGTGCATCGTAGCTAATCTCATATTTACATTAAGACAAACTATAAAATACCTTTGTGGATAACTTTCACAAACTATTTAGACCAAGCCAACCGAGCATGTCTAGTAATGCATTGTAGATAGAGTTCTCTTTGAGTCTCTCTCTCTCTCTCTCTCTCTCTAGTTTGGATAGACTTTTGAAGTCTTTGGAAAAACTTCTCTCTCTCTCTCTCTCTCTCTCTCTCTCTCTCTCTCTCTCTCGCTTGTGCTATTTATTATTATATTTATATGTACATGTAACTAGAGTACTTTCCCAGTTCAATTGCTTATGTTTAAGCTCGATGAGTTAACCAGCAGCTCGCTTGAAACTCTGTCTGTGATTGCGAGAAGTAGCTTCCGGATTTTATGCTGATGTGAAGATCTGCGTGTAAAGCTGATACGTTCTGGAGACCGTTTGTAGGCAGATGGAGGAGCATCCGAAAGGTTAGCATTTCAGATCTTACAGCTCAACGCAATTTTAATGGCGGTTTGGTTTTGTGTTTTAGTTCAGTAGAAGCTGGGCCGCCTAGGTTTTTGATGCCCGTTGATGTGGGTAACCAATGACATTACGCCAACCTGTTGCTTTATTCACGAGTTTACTTCAAACCAAATCAACATTCGATGGGCTTGTAAACCTTGTTTTCTGTGATTTCTGGTTACCAATGTTGTTATGGACTTGCCAATTCATGCATTTAATATATGGTTTGTGTGCCGTTGTTGTGACTGTACCTAGATGTGATCTTTATTTTGATGCAGGCTTTGCCTATCGAAGTGTTTTATCGAAATAGATTTTAGGATTTGGTTTCCCCCCAACTCCCCCCTCCCCCTCTGTACTGCGTGTTTCCTTGTGTGTCGTCTTGAGTCTGGTGGTTAACATGTGAACTTGCAGATCAAAGATCAAGATATTCAAGACCTTTATTGGCCTCTTTGGAGGAGTAGGGGGTCTTCCTTGGCTTGCCTAAGTTTCATGGGTGGAGTTCCTAGTTGTTTTTGTTGCATGGATTGGTGCCTTGATTCACGGATTCTTGGAAAAGAAGATACGTGCTTGACTAGTCCTTGGGTGCATTTGTTACAGCTGTTGGGTGAAGGACCCAAACAGAAAGTTGGTCGGACTGAGTGTACCGTCCAAGTGTAATATGTGGGTTGACAACTTAGACCGTTAATAATTTCAATTCTTATGTGCATGGGACACGCATGCAAATAGAGATAACATGACTTGTGTATGTTGCATCCACATGTGAATGGTTTTATTATTGGCTGATGGGCCTGCCCATTTCACCAATCAAAGAGAGCAAAAGAATCATTTTAAAATACTGGTTTTACTCTGTGCTGATGTTGCTGAGCTTGAATTTTTTGCAGATGATCATCGATTTGATGCCTCTCAATATGCTTTCTTTGGTGGAGAGGTAAGCCAAGAGGTTGAGCTTGGTGGTCTCGATGAAGAGGACGATGTTGCTCTGGGTGGTGCTCTTGAGGAGGAGGGGGGGGCCCTTCTTGGGCTGAGTGAAAAAGATGAGGTGACCCGTTTTTATTTGCAACTTACAGATTTCATGAATTGATATATTCTCTTGAAAATCCTTAGTAGTTGACTTTCTGAAAATTCTTTACAGGTGGAGGCTTTAGATAATGTATCACATTTGGATGACGTTTCCGCGGACATATCTGAAATTAGTAGATCCTACATGGTAATTTTAATTCATGCAGTGATGGGGCATTTTGGTTTGTGGCAGTACACCAACTGCCTTTTGTATTCAGGTTTTTTGCTAAATTTTTTTGACTATTGAGTGTTCTGAAAGGAATAAGATGACTGGATAGAGTAGGATCTACATGTTCAGTATGGACTGTGTGGAGCTGGTTTGTGCGTGGATGGATGCTTAATGTACTATTTCTAGGGGATGGCCATTGGCATGTAAGCATGACATTAGTGTTTGCTCAAGAATTGGATTTCTTTTTGCAGGGTGTATGGGGGGGGGGGGGATTTATCCTCTTTAAGGGGGGTGGGGGGTTATGTCACAAATGGATGATGTGGGATGACCCTAAGGACCTAAGGAGGAAGAGAATGAGCCGAGGTCGAACTTCAAGGAGGAACGAAAGCCAAGCGTATGGAACTGTGAGATTTGCGGCAGGATTTGTGCTGCAAACTGTGGGCTAATGACGTGCCGGTTGGGTGTGAGATTTTAGAGCGACAGTTTTAAAAGCGTTTTTTTGGGCTTTTGAGAGCGACAACTTTTCTTATCAGATGATTGTGGAGCTTTTGAGCACGTATAAAAGCAAGAGGCCAAGGGTCTATAAATATGTGCTTTGGGGGGGCCATTAGGACTTGGAGTTTTACGAGTAGGCTTCTCCTAGCAGTTGTACATTCAACTCATGTAATAAAGTACCGTAGGGGCGTGTAGTTGAGGGGCTAGTTCATTTCAAAGTGGAACTCCGTTGTGGCAGGTTCTTTCCTAGTTCTAGTGTTTGAAGTGTTACAGATTTGGTTGAGCTTTCTTGTCGGTGTATTGTGCCTTCAGGTTACAATCCAAGTCTTCCTTTGAGTTTCCTCTAAAACTTTGGCAAACCACCAATTCTTGTAGTCCCCTTAAGGTACGATTCGCTTCTTGTTGTTGTGCCATCATGTCCAACATCGACTTGACCATCGCCTCCATAGAATTTGGTACAACTCGTGGCGTAGATGGAGAAGGGGGAGGGTCGGAAAAACCTCCTGGTGGGAAAAATTCTTCGTCGCCTCTCTCATGCTCATCACCTGTATGCGAAGTATCCATTCCGCTCGGGTGATGACCATGCACTATGATCTTTGGTTCTTAAGTTCACGAGGAACTTGGGTTCTTTCGTGTCTTGGGTTCTTGGGTTCTTGAGGGTCTTGACGTTCTTGAGGGTCTTGACGTTCTTGAGGTTCTTCTTTTGCTTGCAATCTGTGTTTGAGAAGGATCTTCTCTTCACCCGAGTTTTGCTCTTTCTCGTGGGCGCACCCCTTGGCGGCCTTGCACTCACACCAAGGTTGCTTTTTCCCACCTCACGTCGATTGGCCGGCCGCTAAGTGCACGGTCCGCTCCCAATGAGTGAAAAGAGGCAGAAGGGGAGGTTGGACAAGCCCTTCTTTCCTTGGATTCTTGTCACTCTTCAAAAACACGATTAGGAATCGACACGCCCAAGAGAACTTGGGTTCGTGTGATCTCAATAAGCAAAAAAAATTCTTGTGATTCTTTCCTTGAGTGATACAGAACACTACCAAAGCTTTGATACCAATGTAAGGTGCAACGGAATGAATGTTGTTCTTTCTCAAGACGAGTGCTCCGTAATGTGCTCAAGGTTCCTTTTGTTCTTAGGGAAGGGAGAGCCTTCCGTTCTTAATGAGAGAGTGCAATGATCACTAACAAAGTGAATGGACACTGTGCATGAGAGTGTGAGACTGAGAGATAGAGAGAGAAGAGAATACGACACCAGAGACGTTGCAAAACCCTCCTTCAAAGGCCCCACTCTAGTTGTCACGATTGTGACTATGTTAACAGCAATACATCTACTCCTAGTTGCAGATACGCGAAGTGCAATGCCAAGGAGGACCCCTGCGCTTGGATGGTCACACCCCTTCGCCCAAAGGACGTGTCTCTTCGTTAAAAGCCACACTCCTTCGTCGATTGGTCACACCCCTTCGCTCTATGGGTTTGACTCTTCGCCCAATGGTTGCAGCTGTTCGCCGAAAGGATATGTCTTTACGTCTAAAGTCACGTCTCTTCACCATGAGACGCGTCTTTTCATTTATGTCTCTTCGTCTTCTATATAAGGAGCCCTTGTATCACACATTCAATCAATCAACACAGAGTATTCTGAGTCTTGTTTCTGAGTTCAATTCAAGTTTCTTAAGTCTTAATTATGAGTTTAAGTACTTAATTAAGGATTAGCACCTAGAATCCTCACAGTGGTATCATAGCAATTTTTTTTTCTAATACTCGAAGGTTGTGAGCCTCTCACCCTCGCTACTACACTCTTACCTCTTCCCGAGGTGCATGGAAGCAGAAGAAAGATGGAATTCAACTTCTTCGCCGATGGTCTGAGGTAACTGATTTAATTCCACGCATATAAAAGTAGCATAAACAGAACGGGACAGCAGTGTGCGAGTGTGTGACGTACCTAGAGTAGGTGTGTGGCGTACTCGGAGAATTGTGCACGGCGTATACCCGAAGGCTCGTGTGTACAGCCGGTACATGGAGTGTTGTGCATTTTCGCCGCACCTTTTCCCGAGCAATAGAGCACATCACCAAGCGGTACATCACCAAGGGGCACCCTCTCCAAGCGGCACGCTGAAACGCTGGCTTGGCTGATTATTACGCTACTGGAAACCTTACGCTGGCTGAATTAACTGGATGGACTTTTTACGTTTCCAGAAACCTTACACTACAGAAAAGTTTACGTTGGCTGAATCTTTATAATCACTTAAATTATTAAGAGTGTCTGCCCACCCAAACTTGAGTGGCCGACCAAAGTGACTTGGTTTAATTTAGCAAAGGACACATTTTGAAAAACAAATGACAGGCAGCGAACTCTTCTTACGTGAAATCTCCAACGCTGGCAATGTTGCACACACATTCCCTCGTGGTGATTCCCGCGTGCCAGCCTCGCACTCCTCATGGAGGATGACACCTATGATGAATCCGTTCCGTACTTGTCGTATGTAGACGAACTGCCAGCAGAAATTCTCCCTGAAATTCTGCATTTGGCACACAAGAATCTGTTCCCGAACCAGAACCTGCATCTGTTCGTTATTCCCTTTTGAGGTGTAACCATGCCGAATTCTCGGGACGGAGAAGGTCAATCTGAAGATGCCCTTACTCTCATCAGGGAGCAGATGGCCACACTTTCCGCAAGCCTCACATCACTTCACATTCGCTTGGATCAAATGCGACTGCAAAACACTTCCCGGAATCGTGCTACAACTTCTCGGACTACACATGCTGATTCAACACCTTCGTCTGAAGCTTCAGTGGATGAACCAAACGAACCAGATCCAAGTGAAGAGGTAGACAATCGCGAACTTCATTTACTACATAAAATTTTTAATGCTGCACAGAAGAAGAAGCTTGATGTTAAACTGCCGGAACCATACACTGGTCGCCGCGACAAGCGCGTGTTGGACCAATGGCTATTCAAAATGGAGATCTACTTATCCAATACGGACTTGGTCGAGAGTAAAAAAGTTGGGAACGGGTTGTTGATAGTAAACACACACCTTCTTGGGATAAATTTTGGCGTGCTATTCGCAAGGTGTTCGAACCTGCCAATGTGGATTTTCATGCCCGATCCTCACTTCGCCGCATGAGCCAGACAGGTTCCTTGGCCGCGTACATCACAGAGTTCCAAAGGCTAACTCTGGAGATAGAGACTCTTAGTCCCTCTGATAAACTTCACAGATTTATTGACGGACTCGAACCCAACCTGAAGGACGTTGTGCACAAATACCATCCTACCACCTTGGATGCTGCAATTGCCTATGTGGAGCGTCTTGGCGATAATTGGCGCCGCCCTACACGAAATTTTCTCCCTGGTGACAGATCTTCAAACATCGCTCGCTTTTCACAGCGCAATCGCAGAGACAGCTATAGCCAAAGTCAGCAACATCAGTCTCAGTTCAGACAGCAAGCAACGCAACCTTATTCAACTTCAAGGTTCTATTCTCAAGATCGACAATCTGAAAGCAGACCTTCTTCACACGTTCCTCCACTTGATCGTTGTAAAGGACGTGATTTTTCTCAAGATCGGCATTCCAATACTCAGCAAGGCTCTTCGTCAAATGGATCTTCGACATCAAAGAAGGAAGGATTATGTACAATTGGCAGTGGTAACCATAGATGGTATCAATGTCCAAAGAAACCAAATCCGTCTAATTCGAAAAGAAATTCCAACGCGAAAACATCATCGAATTTTGAACAACCCGATTTTGCTAAGGATAAAGGAAAGTCTGTGGTCAATACGATTTGTGTCTCAGAGGATACGAGTATTCTTATGAAGCATGCTCAGTGCAATTCTTCAGTTTTGGAGCCTCTCTCAAAGCAAGTTTTGAGCCTTCTTGGAACACTCAATGGTCGCTCCATCAATATTTTGGTGGACAGCGGATGCTCGAATAATTTCGTCAGCACTCAGATAGTTCAACAGCTTGGCTTACCAACTGAGAAAACATCTCACTTATATGATGTGGAATTAGCAAATGGATCAATTTTGATTTGTGATCAGACAGTTCGACAGTTGCAGTTTGAGATTCCAACTTATGCAGATCAATTGGATTTTGAAGTCATGCCTTTATCTTATTACGACATGATTCTTGGTTAGCGTTGGTTATTCCAATATGATCCAGCAATTAGCTTTCGAGGACATACTGACGGATGCAAAGCGGACCCCGAACCCCGACGACCTCTAAAACTGGGGGCCGAATGGCACGTCTCGAGCCTGCCACGGTAAAGTGAACAGGGGGCACCACCTAGCTTTGAGCGGCTAGGACGCAAAACCATGATGATATGAACACCGCAAACCTACACACAAACACACACACACACAGAGAGAGAGAGAGAGAGAGAGAGAGAGAGAGAGAGAGAGAGAGAGAGAGAGAGAGATTTGCAAATGATGAAAACCCTCGGGGGTGTGAGGGTGAATTATTTCTGCAATATTTACAAAGCGGCATGCCGTGGTGGTAGAGAGGTAGGGAGAGGAGGTGGTGCAACCTACTTGGTGCATTCTCTAAGACGACTCAATGATTGTGAATACTTACTGCCAAGAGCGTGCATACGTGTGTGCATCGACCATTGGAGTCGAGAGATGGATGTGGTTCCCTTCGCATGGTGCAATTCCCAAGGCAAACCCAACATACAAGCCCCTTCCCCGTGATGGTGATAGTGTCAATCCTTTCCACTACACTCTACCAAATGCTTCGCTCCTCATGAATTGCCCTCCCCCCCTCGATAGTGACCTCTCAGTGCCAATTTATAGGTGTTGGTTGCTTGGATTATGGTAATCCCAATGTGGTTAGGGTAAGCTTAATCGGGGAGACAAAGCAAGTGGTGGGCCCGGTGTGGTTGACCCTTGCTTTGTTTTGGGAGGTTATTAAAAGATGGGAATCTCTAGGTGGGCCTTTGTGACCATCACCTAGAGAGGATATTTACAAAAAATGGAAATTTACAATGGCTTGGGTGAAAACTGAAGATAATGATGAAAATAACCTATAAATTATTGGGATGGCGTCGTGGTTGCGTGTTGCCGGCGAATGATGTGCTGCTGGTGTGTCGGTGTCGAGCGTACTTCTTTTCGGAGTCGGTCGGGGCATGCGTTCAGCGCATTTTCTCTTTTTGTTGTTGGCGACGCGTGCTTTGGATCCTTCTTCTTTATTCGTCGATGTCGTAGTCGTTTCTCCTCCTTTGTATTTTTGGTGCGGTGCGTATATGCGTGTGTATGTATTCGTGCATGAGGGCGGGTGTGTGTATGTATATATATGTGCGAAAAACGTGCGTGGGAAAGGGGGCTTTATATATATATATATAGTTTTTTTTTTCTATTGATGGCGGATGGCCTGCTTTCTACTGCGCGAGGCGGAGGGGGGGGGGGGGGGGGGGGGGGGGGGGATAGTGTGTGTGCGGTGTGTGTATTGTGTGTGTGTATGGATGGCCTGCTGTGGTGCGTGAGCGCCCGTGTGGGAGAGGGTGGTCCTGCAGACTGAGCGCATAGCGCCGAAGGGGAGAGAGGAGAGGGGGGAGGGTTGATTGTGTGTGTGTATGTGTGGTTAGAGAGAGAGAGAGTAGTCCTATTACTACTGTTCGTGAGGAGAGAGAGAGGATTCCTCATGTGTGGCCTAAGCGCCCGAGTGAGAGAGAGCGGTGTCCGCGGACTGAGCTGAGGGAGGGGTGAGGTGTGGATAAGAGAGAGAGAGAGAGAGAGAGAGAGAGAGAGAGAGAGAGAGTGAGGGAGAGGGAGGGGTGAGGTGTGGACTCTGGAGTGGGGTAGGGGAGATGTGTGGGTGAGAGAGAGAGGGGGGGGGGTTCTACAGTCTACTGTCTTGCATGGGAGCTTGAGGACGAGGGGAGGGAAACAAGTTAACGGGTGGGAGTGAGTGAATATATCAGCGGGCCAAGGGGGGGGGGGGGGGAATGAGGCCGAGGGGAGGGTGAAGCAAGCGGGTGGGGAAGAGGGAGGAGGGGTCGGGGAGGGAATATTAGCGGGCCAAGGGAGGGGGGGGGGGGGGGGGGGGGGAATGTGAGGGGGGAATGTAAAGGGTGAGTATAAGAATTACGGAGAGCGGAGGGGGGGTTTCCATGCGGCTCACACTGAGGGAGCGCGCGAGAGGGGTCGGGGGGGTTTTTTTTAAAGCTTCCGCCTGGCCGGGGGGGTTTGAGAGTGGGGGGTATGTAGGGAAAAATGAGGGAGAGAGAGAGAGAGGGGGGGTGTTATTTATCCAATGCCCGTCGGGTGGGAGGGGGAATAAGCTACGGGGGGTACTGAGAGTGGGGGGGAGGGGGGAATGAGTTTTTTTTTAAAATTTCTTTGATTTTCGAAAGTCGGCTATCATTAGCCCTCTCTCTTTGGCTAGAGGCATTCATGCTTCTAGCCCTTCTTCTGCTTCTTCAGTTGTAGAGTTAGAGGGTTCTCCCTCTTCTGGAATGTCTAGCATGAATTCTGGATCAAACCTAAGAAAATACCTTTTCAGCCTCCATCCATTGACCATAGTCTTGTGAATTCTCCCATCTGCTTCCATCAGCTTATAGCTGCCGTTGTCATAGCGTTTCTTGATGATGAATGGCACTTCCCATCTGGGTTGAAATTTCTTATCCTTCCTAGTGTCAAATCTGTTGTCGTATCCTAGTACTAACATGTCTTTTTCCAGTCCTTTTTCTTTAAGCCCTTGATTGAAAGTGAGCCGACGTCGTTCTACCTGTGTTGCATAGTGATTGATTGCTTCTTCCCTATCCAGTTGGAGTCTCTCTAGATCCAAGATGTGGTTTCGGAGGTTTACAATTGGACGATGTGTCTGGCTAGCCAAGACTCGTAAGCTGGCTATTTGTACCTCAATGGGTAGAATTGCCTCCTTCCCATAAACTAGGTGGAAAGGAGTGAAACCTAGTGATGTTCGGAACGTTGTTGTGTAGGCCCAAAAAGCTGCCATGAGATGTTTATCCCAGTCCCCTGTGTGGTTGTTCACCTGTTTTGTGATGATTTTGCAAATCATTCCATTTACCTTCTCTACCAGACCATTGCATTGTGTGTAGTATGGTGTGGAATGCCTACGTGTGATGCCTAACTTCTTCATTAGTTCTCCCACCAAATCACCTCTGAATCCTGGTCCTCTATCTGATATTATCTCAAGAGGAGTGCCAAAACGGCAAACGATATTCTCAAAAATGAACTTTGCCACCTCTTGGGCTGTAATGCGGATAGTGGCCGTTGCTTCTGCCCATCGAGTCATGTAGTCTACACCCACTATGATGTACAGTTTACCTGATTGGGCCCTTGGTAAAGGACCGATTGTATCTATTCCCCATTTCTCAAAAGGACCATATGAAATGATAGGGGTTTGTGGCTCGTAGGTTAACGTGCGATCACTGGCCACTTGACAAGCCTTACATGTTTTACACCAATGGTGTACATCCCTGTTCAAACTAGGCCAAAAGTATTCTGCCTGTAGAATCTTCCTATTGGTGATATCTAGAGCAAAATGACCGCCGCAGACGTCGTCATGGCAACTTGAAATTATCTCTGTGATTTCACTGGAGGTTGGTACCCGCCTGAGAATTTGATCTTTGCCCTTACAATACAAGTGGTCGTCTATAAGGCGGTACCTAGTAGCCTTCCTTACCAGCCATTGTTTTTGGCCTTTGGTGTGTCCTGCTGGATATTCTCCTGTATCTAGAAAACTGATGATATCAGGCATAGCATCACTACCTTGGAAGAGGGGTAGTTTTAACTTGATTGCTCCTACGGGAACGTCTTGTATTCTTTCTTTAGCTACTGCATCTGCCTCTTGATTTTCTGCTCTGGGGACATGGAAGAGTTTCACTGCTTCAAACTTCTTTAGGAGGTCCTTAACTTGGCGAAGTTGACCAAGTAAAACCTGATTTTTGTACTCCCACGTGCCATTTATCTGCCTTATCAAAAGCAAAGCGTCGCCGAACACATTTAGGCGCTGAATTCTTTGTGAAACACATTGTTCCAACCCAAGGATTAGGGTTGCATATTCTGCTTCATTGTTGGAGTGGGAGTGTAATAACTGTCCCATGGAGAATACTCTTTCTTGCTGTTCATTGAAAATGACCATGCCTGTTGCAGACTGATTCATTGTTCTCTTGTATGCTCCGTCAAAGAAAAGAGAGTGAGCTCTCTCTAGCTTAGGACTTTCTATTGCTGGTGTTCCTTCCTTTGCTTCCGTGTTGACCTTCGGTTTCTTCTCATAATGGCGATGAGTGAGAATTCCCGCTAAACTAGCCTTGGTGGAGTTTTCTACTTGCATGGTGTAGTCAAACTCTTGTAGTCTAATTAGCCACTTTGAGATCCTAGACGAGACATCCATGTGTCGCATTACATATGGGAAAACCTCCTCCATTGTCAGGAATACGAAGGGTCTAGGTAGGAGATAGGAGCGGAACTTTGTGGTAGCAAACATTAGTGCTAGAACCATGTGTTCTACTTCGGTAAATGCTTTTTCTGATGGGGTCATGACCCGACTAGAGAAGTAAATAGGGCGCATGAAAGAAGTTTTGGGATCCTTTTGCCTTAGCACTACTCCTAGTGTATCATTTCCCAAACTAGGGTTCACATAAAATGGCTCGTCCCACTTAGGGGGTGAAATAGTGGGAAGCTTAGCTAGGATTTGCTTCACCTCAGTAAACTGCTGCTCGTTCTCTTCACTCCATGAGAAGACATCCCTCTAGGTGAGTTGTTGTAGGGGAAGGACCACTTGAGATAGTAGGTGAATGAACCTGCTTAAGTATCTTACCTTCTGAAGGAAAGAAACGAGCTGCTTGGCGGTGGTGAGTGATGATAAAGATACCAGAGCCTGAATCTTGCTAGGGTCAGTCTCCATTCCTTTTGCTGAAATTACATGACCAAGGAGAGTGAATTTGCTCTCACCAATGTGACACTTGTCCACGTTGAGTTGGCCACCCAAGGTTTGCAGCTTGGTTAAGCCATCATAGACTTTGCTTAAATGAAGGGCTCGTGAACTATAAATGCAAAAATCATCTATGAAAACCTGTATTGATGTTCCAAAGTAGGGTTGGAAAACAAAAGTTACATAGTGTTGAAACGTGGCCGGGGTGTTAGTGAGGCCAAATGGCATCACTCTGTAGGCAAAACATCCCCAAGGTGTGATGAAGGTTGTCTTCTTCTGATCCTCCTCCGCAATGCTAATCTGGAAGTATCCTGAGTAGCCATCACATACTGTGTAGCGTTCGTGACCTGCCACTTCATTGAGTATTTATCCTGGAATGGGAGGGGAAAGTGGTCCCTCTTCGTGGCTGCATTGAGAGGTTTATAATCCACACAGACTTTCCACTTACCATTTTTTTTTGATGTGACTACTACTGGGGAGACCCATTCTGAGTCTTCGATAGGATAAATGAAACCTGCTTGTAGCAAACTTCTCACTTCCTTAAGCAGTGCCTCTTGTTGGATTACTCCAAGTCTTCTGAGCTTTTGTACTACGGGTTTACTGCCTTCCTTGAGCTTTATGTGGTGTTGTACTACTGTAATTCCTGTGATCTTATCATAGCCATCAATGAACAAAGTAGAGAAGTTACCTAACATGGAGATGTACTCCTTCCTTTCTTCATTGGTTAACTCATTTGAGAGCATTTTTTGTAGCTTACCTGTATCCTCCAAGGACTGCATACCTGATGATCCCTCTTGGTTTGCCGAGGTTGCTTCAGATTGCGTTAATCTGTTTGGGTCTTTAAGAATGACTCCCATTACTTCGATGCTACTATCACTTCCGTCGGTGGTGGTCGTCTCTTCTCCGGAGGTAGACGAGTAGTCGCTGGTGGACTCGTCTTCTGAAGCCTCCAAGATCATGTTGGGCTGCTTTCCAGTCCTCATGTCGTAGAATATGGACTTCCCTTTAGCATCCTTCATCTGGATCATCCCGGTGCTCCAATCTTGTTTAGCTTCCATAGCCATAAGCCAAGGCCTTCCAAGAATGATGGGGTAGCCCTCCCCTTTGTGTGGCATGACGAAGATGTTTACCTCCACTTCTGTATTGAATGCTTTTACTTTGACCGCATTTACAATGCCTACGCATTTCACTCTTACATTGTTTGCCATCTTGGCTCGGCAGGGTGTCGGTCTACTTACCTCTAGACCTAGATGGTGCATCATCTTTTCACTCATGACGCATATTTGCGCGCCACCATCTATGTAGACGTTTGAAATCCGTTGCCCCTTGATGTGAGCGTCCATGGTTGGCAGGATGTCGTTGAGATCCCTCCCAGAGATAGCCCCAGCTATCCTGGGTCTTGATTTCCTGGTACTTACCATTTTCGTCCATTGCCTCCTCATTTTAGGTGCAAGGTGGAGTAATTGGGGCCAAGTTATCTTTGAGCCCTGCATTAACACATCGTGAACTAAGTCATAGGGTTTTGCATACTCACCTAGTGAGAAGTCCACGATGTCTATCTTCCGCCGCGGTTTAGCTGCTTGCTTGCTAGACTCGGCCTTCCCTTTCATCTTCTCTTCTCTTTGAGATGCCTCCTCGTGCCTCGCACGCTTCACTCCCATAGCATCCATTTCTTCTACCTTCGCTTTTTCTTTGTGCTTCTCTCGAGCTGACTCTTCTACCTTCGCCTTTCCTTTAGCCTCCAAACTAATAACACTCACCGCTTGGTTCACAGCAGGTGGTGGTGGTAGTGGCAGAATGAGAGGTTGGGGTGGTGGTTGCTGTTGTACAGGTGGTCGAAGGATTTGGATCGGTGGGATTGGTCCTGGCTGCCTAGGTGGTGGTGGTCTTGCTCTCGGCAAAGAGATTTGATTCTGTCTCCCCCCTCTATTGAAATTCTGCCTCCTTGGGTGTGGGCAGTAGTACATTCCATGGCCATCTTCCCCGCAGTTGTAACAGTGGTACTTTGGGTTCTGCCTTCGTTGTCCCCTTCCTTGTTCTGGGTTTCTGCCAGATGCATGTCCTTGCTGCACCAGATGCACATATAAACTCTCTAGTTGGGTGGTGATGCGACTCAGCAGGTCTTGCTGTTCTTCTGATGCCTTCTGCGGTTGGACTCTATGATTGGCTGTTGCAGCCACTGGGGTTGGTTGGGCCGAGCTTGTTTCCTCTGACTCGTTTACTCTTGCTTGCATTCGCAGCTTCTTGTCTTGAAGGTGGGCTACTTCGACTACCAACTCATATGTTGCAGGAAACCTTCCCTTCACCTTCTCTCTAAGCGGTGGCCATAGACCAGCAATGAAACGGTCCTTCTTTAGGAAATTAGGCGCTCCTTCGCCTTCCTCCAGTGTGGCAACCCATCTCTCCCATAAGTCCACAAACTTTGACTCGTAGGTGGCATACTCCAGCAAGCCTCCCTGCTGTAATTTTGTCAGTAGCTGCCATAGCTTCTCCGAGGTTGTGCCTCCACCAAACCTCTTTATAAAAGCAGCCCTTAACACATCCCATGCATTCTTGGTAGCCTGGGGCAATGCATTATACCAGGACTTGGCCTCTACTTTCATCAGTAGAGGAAAAATTCTAAGTCGTGAAACGTCGTCGTCTTTGTTGGAGACGACACAAGCAATGTCGAAATCATTCAAAAAGTCGGTGGTGAGATCTTCTCCCTTCTTTCCACTGAACGTGGAGAAAGAAACACTTGCCATGGTGGTGACTCAGGAAATTACAAACCTTTTATTTTTTTCTTCTTTTACATCAACAGTAGCGGCTCATAGCGGCTTTTTACAGGGGTGGATGGATACGTTAAAACAAGATAAAAATAGAGACATTAAATGAATGATGGTAGTCTAATACGGGGAGAATGATAGGGTTCGGGAAATTGAGGATTTCGCCGCACCGAATAGGTGTACGATCTTCTGTTGGTAGAAGACTTTCCCATCTACATAGATATTCACATGCATATGTTGCAGGAATCTGAACGGGAATGCCGTCGGCCCATTTTCCATCATGCACAGAGGGTGGAATACTTACTTATACTCTTACCGTGCCAGTGTTGATGAGTCAGCACATCCACAAGAGGTCGTCGCCTTTCATGGGCTCTACCTTTCTTTCGTTGCTCAGCACGTACGGGGTGATGGCGACGCGTCTAACCACTCCCAGCCTCTTGGCTAACAGCAATTGCAGGTAATTTCCGTAATCGGCGTGTTGCATGAATTCTATTCCATTCAGTTGCAGCTCGTCTCCAACCCACTGGGTTTCTCCCGTGGTAGAGAGCTTCTTCAGGATAAGTTGTATAGGGAGAGGAGGAAGGTCCTCCACTCGCTTCCCAAAATAGCGAGAGCAGTAGCCGAACCACTCTACTCTAGGACATGGAAATCTTTTTACCACTTCTTCTTCTGGATTGTCGAAGTGGATTGGTAGCACTCGCATGCGTCGTGCAAATCGGTAGGCGATCTTCCGCCGCTTAGCTTCGGATGACTTCTTCTCTGACAAAGTAGGTACAACCCGGCTTTCTGAGCTTGAAGCACTTGCTTGGCCACATGCTTCTCCCTTCGGGGTCATGTGTTTCCAGACTCGCTTATCTTCTCCTTGCCTTTGGCTCAAGCAGCCCCTTTAGGCCACTTTGGAGTTATATCTTTGACTGAAGCTTCTTTAGGGAAAAGAGGTCTCACCGTTTGCTTCCCTTCCTTGACGTGAATGATTTCTTCGCGATGAATGTCGATGTAGATGACTTCAGCCCTTTCGCTGCCTTCGTTGCTGGCACTCATTGACAGTGTGCCTTGGTTGACAACAGTGATGGCACTTCACCAATCTCCCACCTGATGCTTTCGATTTATAGTTAGAACGAGCGACACGAGATTGAGAATTTACCTCTTGAATGCTGATGACACTGCAGCCTGGCAGTAGCACCTCAATGAAGGCGGCTAGTGCCTCCGTCTCCTCTTCTTCCGTCCTCCAGTTAGAAAATTCCTTCAGCCACTCGTCCATGATTGATAGTAGGCGTCACTTTCAGCATTGTAAATTGAAGGGACTTAGAAAAGCCCTCCTCCGTGGGGGCACCAAATGACGGACGCAAAGTGGACCCCGAACCCTGACAGCCTCTAAAACTCCGGGGGCCGAATGGCACGCCTCAAGCCTGCCACGGTAAACTGAACAGGGGGCACCACCTAGCTTTGAGCGGCTAGGATGCAAAACCACGATGATATGAACACCGCAAACCTACACAGGCACACAGAGAGAGAGAGAGAGAGAGAGAGAGAGAGAGAGAGAGAGAGAGAGAGAGAGAGAGAGAGAGATTTGCGAATGATAAAAACCCTCGGGGGTGTGAGGGTGAATTATTTCTGCAATATTTACAAAGCGGCATGCCGTGGTGATAGAGAGGTAGGGAGAGGAGGTGGTGCAACCTACTTAGTGCGTTCTCTAAGACGATTCAATGATTGTGAATACTTACTACCAAGAGCGTGCATACGTGTGTGCATCGACCATTGGAGTCGAGAGATGGATGTGGTTCCCTTCGCATGGTGCAATTCCCAGGGCAAACCCAATATACAAGCCCCCTCCTCGTGATGGTGTTAGTGTCAATCCTTCCCACTACACACTACCAAATGCTTGGTTCCTCATGAATTGCCCCCCCCCCCCCCCCCCCCCACCGATAGTGACCTCTCAGTGCCAATTTATAGGTGTTGGCTGCTTGGATTATGGTAATCCTAGTGTGGTTAGGGTAAGCTTAATCGGGGAGACAAAGCAAGTGGTGGGCCCGGTGTGGTTGACCTTTGCTTTGTTTTGGGAGGTTATTAAAAGATGGGAATCTCTAGGTGGGCCTTTGTGACCATCACCTAGAGAGGATATTTACAAAAAATGAAAATTTACAATGGCTCGGGTGAAAACTGAAGATAATGATGAAAATAACCTATAAATTATTGGGATGGCGTCGTGGTTGCGTGTTGTCGGCGAATGATGTGCTGTTGGTGTGTCGGTGAGCGTACTTCTTTTCGGAGTCGGCCGGGACATGCCTTCGACCCATTTTCTCTTTTTGTTGTTGGTTGTGCGTGCTTTGGATCTTTCTTCTTTATTTGTAGATGTCGTAGTCGTTTCTCCTCCTTTGTATTTTTGGTGCGGTGCGTATATGCGTGTGTGTATGTATTTGTGCATGAGAACGGATGTGTGTGTATGTATATGTATGTGTGCGAAAAATGTGCGTGGGAAGGGGGGCTTAATATATATATATATAGTTTTTTTTTTCTGTTGATGGCGGATGGCGGATGGCCTGCTTTCTAATGCGCGAGGCGGAGGGGGGGGGGGGCGGGGGGGGGGGGAAGAATGGGGTAGGGGTAGAGAGAGTGTGTGTGCGGTGTGTGTATATTGTGTGTGTGTATGGATGGCCTGTTGCGGTGCGTGAGCGCTCGGGTGGGAGAGAGGGTGGTCCTGCGGACTGAGCGCACAGCGCCGAAGGTGAGAGAGGGGAGGGGGGGGGGGGGTGATTGTGTGTGTGTGTGGTGAGAGAGAGAGTGGTGCTATTGCTGCTGTTCGTGAGAAGGAGAGAGAGAGAGAGAGGATTCCTCATGCGTTCATGCGTGGCCTAAGCGCCCGAGTGAGAGAGAGAGAGCGGTGTCCGCGGACTGAGCTGAGAGAGATGAGAGATTGTGAGGGAGAGGGAGGGGTGAGGCGTGGATAAGAGAGAGAGAGAGTGTGTGAGGGAGAGGGAGGGGTGAGGTGTGGAGTGGGGTAGGGGAGATGTGTGGGTGAGAGAGAGAGAGGGGGGGGTTCTACTATCTTGCATGGGAGCTTGAGGACGAGGGGAGGGAAACAAGTCAATGGGTGGGAGTGTGTCACAAGGCGGGCGCCACGTGCCAATAGAAAAGAACAAACTGAACAACTTTAAGCACTTTAAATAACAACTGAACTGAAATGGAGAGAGAGACGACACGCGACACGGAGTGGCGGAATTCCACCCCAGAGAGTATTGGCCCCAAACCTTGGCGCCCCTTTCGGTATTTCTTTATATTGCATCAACACAGTACAAGCCGGTTCTCCAGACTTTGCACCTTCGTACTGAAGCATGAATGAGCCCTAGCCTCATATTTAAAGGCCCTTGGCCTGAAAAGCAGTTATAGTAAAAAGCCTTTAAAACTCAAAAGCTTCTGGTTCAAAAGCAAAGCCAAAAAGCTGCCAACGCAATTTACGGAAATCCTTACAGCCTGCCACGTCATCAACGAGCGCAAAACGTGGAAATCCGTACAGCCTGCGACGTCATCATGTCAGCGCAATTTTCGGAATTTGTCTGTTGCCTTAGGATTAGGGTTAGGGTTTTTGGCAAAAATTAGGGTTTGCAGGTTTTAGGGTTAGGGTTTTCAGAATTAGGGTTTCAACAGTTAGGGTTTTTGGCAGACATTAGGGTTTAGGCCCCTCGGTCACATCCGTACGTTGACTCCATTCTTTAGGCTTTGACACGTCAGCAGTTTGTTACAGAGTGAGGGAATATATCAGCGGGCCAAGGGGGGGGGGGGGGGGGGGGGGATGAGGCCGAGGGGAGGGTGAGGCGAGCGGGTGGGGAAGAGGGAGGAGGGGTCGGGGAGGGAATATTAGCGGGCCAAGAGGGGGGGGGGGGGGGGATGTGAGGGGGGAATGTAAAGGGTGAGTGTAAGAATTACGGAGAGTGGAGGGGGGGTTTCCATGCGGCTCACACTGAGGGAGCACGAGAGAGGGGTCGGGGGGGTTTTTTTTAAAGCTTCCGCCTGGCCGAGGGGGGGGGATGAGGCCGAGGGGAGGGTGAGGCGAGCGGGTGGGGAAGAGGGAGAGGGGTCGGGGAGGGAATATTAGCGGGCCAAGAGGGGGGGGGGGGGGGGGGGGGGGGGGGAAATGTGAGGGGGAATGTAAAGGGTGAGTGTAAGAATTACGGAGAGCGGAGGGGGGGGTTTCCATGCGGCTCACACCGAGGGAGCACGAGAGAGGGGTCGGAGGGGTTTTTTTAAAAGCTTCCGCCTGGCCGGGGGGGTTTGAGAGTGGGGGTAAATTGGAAGAGAGGATATTAGGGGGGGGGGTATGTAGGGAAAAATGAGGGAGAGAGAGAGAGGGGGTGTTATTTATCCAATGCCCGTCGGGTGGGAGGGGGAATAAGCTACGGGGGGTACTGAGAGTTGGGGGGGGGGGGAAATGAGTTTTTTTTTTTTTTTTTTTTTTTCTTTGATTTTCGAAAGTCGGCTATCAATACTATCAATTTGTTCAAAGATGGATGTGGATTGACTTTATACGGACTTTCTCATGCGGAAAGAGTGATTCAAGCCTCACGTGTACAAGTCAAACAGCATGATACAGTGGATGATGAAACGAATATGATCCTCAGTGCAGATGCAGATATTATTATTGATGAATTTTTGAATTCAATTAAGTTCTCCTGAATCAATTGATGAAGACAAAGATAAAGATATAGTTGCAGATTTCGAGTCTGAAGACGACTAGGCTTTCTTTGATTCTTTACTGGATGATGATATGCCAATTACAAGTCATGAAGGTACAGTTCCAGAAGATGATTCTGAAGAATTTTGGGATTCATTATTGGAAGATGATTATAGTCTCAAGCCAAAATCCTCTCCAAAGATTACTAAAGTTGAAGTTATCCCATCTGAAGAATGTGTTGAGAAGATTCTCTCTTTGCTAAATATTTCACAGTTATTGGAAGATTTTGAACCAGAAGTCTTACATCACACGAAGGATTTTGAAGATCAACCTCTTGTTTCAGTCAACCTGATTAAGCCAAATTCCTCTAAAAAGTCTTTGAACAATGCAATGATATGGGACTTAGCAGTCAAAGCACAAAGGTTTTGTAAGAAGCAAAGGTTCAAAACAAAGGTTTCCGATAACTCAAAGATTGAAGATTTTTGAAGATTCAATGCTTTTCCAGAGTTCTATCAACATCAGAAGTCATTTCTTTGACACGGGCTATCATTTTAAATGGGAGGGAATGTCACGATTGTGACTATGTTAACAGAAATACATCTACTCCTAGTTGCAGATACGCGAAGTGCTATGCAAAGGAGGACCCCTGCGCTTGGATGGTCACATCCCTTCGCCCAAAAGACGTCTCTTCGCCAAAAGCCACACTCCTTTGACGACTGGTCACACCCCTTCGCTCTACGGGTGTGACTCTTCGCCCAATGGTTGCAGCTTTTCGTCGGAAGGATGTGTCTTTACTTCTCAAGTCGCGTCTCTTCACCATGAGACGTGTCTTTTCATTTATGTCTCTTCGTCTCCTATATAAGTAGCCCTTGTATCACACATTCAATCAATCAACATAGAGTATTCTGAGTCTTGTTTCTGAGTTCAATTCAAGTTTCTTAAGTCTTAATCATGAGTTTAAGTACTTAATTAAGGATTAGCACTTAGAATCCTCACACTCGTTGGCGAGAGTGGTCTACTATTGATTGCACAAACTGGTACAAAGTAGATGCATGTGACTGATGCAAGTCTAGGCTAGGTCGATGTCGACAATGGGGATGACGAGACCGACTCAAGGGCTGATAACTGATGCACTCTATGTGCTGTCCAAAACCGCCAATGGCTAAAATCTGTTGAAAACCAAAAACGCTGGTTTGGGGCTGATTCTTGCTGGCTGAAAACCGCTGTTTTGGGGCGGTCAAAACGCTGAAAATCTGCTGCTATGCTATGCTGAAAACGCCAGGGATGTGGGCGATCATGGTATGCTGAAAAACGCCAGCAAGGGAGGACCTATGGCGATGAGACTGTGGATGAACAACGTTGGATGCTGGGGTCTTGTGGTGAAGCTAGTGTGGGCTGAAAACGCCAGGGTGCTGGATCTCCATGGCGAGGATGACTTGATGAAAAACGCTAGGTGCTCGGGAATCTTGCTTGGAGGGAAAACGCCACCAAGGGGGGGATCTTGCTGAGAGAGAGAGGGGGAACCTGCTGCCTGCGGCCTGTGTTCTCCTTGCTCTTCTGCCAATTAGTGCTAGCCTAGGTTTGCTTATATACAAACTTACTCAATTTGCCCTACCTACTTTCCAACAAAAGTCACTTAATTTAATAAGTGAAAAATGTCAAAAATAGGGAAAATAGGTTAAATGCACTGGAAAATTCCCCTTAAGGATTTTGATGGGAATGCTTATGATCATACTGTGTGCAACCAGAGGATACACATCTATACTAAGTGCCTGGGCATGCATGGTCTGCGAACAGACTCACAGAAGTGCCAGAACACTTCCTATTCTAGACCGACTTGATTGACTGAACCCTTGTCATGCTGTAGCTTGTCCACGGACACATAGGGTTGGATGTGTCACGTGACAAAAGCCAACGAGTATGAACTTCTGGAGGATAAAAGCAAGAAAGTTCGAGAATTTAAAGAAGGTGGATAGTCAATTAAATTTGACACTTTTTCTGGATTCCGAGATGCTTCCAAGGTTTTGGTCTTCATACAGCAGTTTGATATAGCTTTCTTTGGAGGGCATTACTCAGAGCACTCCGAGATTCGGAGGGCTACCTCTTACTTCAAGGGAAATGCTCGAACATGGAACCATGAAACTGGCCTGTACTTTCAAAAAGGACTGTAGACCTTAGACTTAAACTTTATTTGCTTTCACCCATTCAATTTGTCGCCCACTCTACCTGTACTTTCAAGACACAACAAAGGGGAAAGGGATACAGGCTGCTAGATTGCATCTGTATGAGAAGACCGACACCAGACTGGCCCCTAAATTAGGCGCCCCTTTCGGTATTTCTTTATTCTTTAACAGAGGGAATAAAAACTGTGGTTCCCTACAAGCTGCCCCGCACAATCTTGGCTGAATTTCAATTGTTCTGGCTTGATTTCGGCAGCATAACTGTACTAGGACCCTTCACAGTCAGTATTCCCACGCATTGGACGACGCATACGAACACTTTGCAAAACCTGGCGAGAATCTGCAGCACGCTGAATTCTCTGTTTTCTGCCCCGTAAATGCGCCAGATCACTTGTACAACGGTCCCCTTGCGTCCCCGAACCTCTTGGGGGTATTAGGGTCCGTTTAGGGCCAAAACCCTAAACCTGCAAAAATACACAGCAGGCTGTAATTCACTGTTTCGGGCTCCGTTTTGCGTGCCGGCCGCATCCGTAGCAAGCTCTCGAGCTCCTGCACCTGTAGGGCTACTTGCCCTTTGAATCGGACGAGATTTCTGACGTGAAACCTCTTCGAATTCACTTGTACCTGCGGGGGATTAGCCGCTAGCTAATCTAGTAGCTGTGCAAGAGGCTCTTGCCTCGGCAATCGCGCATGAACCCACATAACTGTACATTGGTGAAATGAAAAGCCCACTAGTGGGGCATAACATACTGCCATAGGGGAGAGAGAGAGCAGTGCATAGCGTGCAGGGCATCACTCCTGGCACCGCACTGTACATAAGAGGTAAGCAAGCACTCCATTGAGGCTCTCAACCTGTGACAGCTTGAAAGTGAGCTCCTCCCCTCTCTAAAATCAGCGCCCCCTCTTTATGCATGAGGAAAGTGCACAGAAATGTGCCACTTGGCACATTTACAGGCCATTTCCCATTTCGTGGTTGCCGCCTAAAAATCTCCCGACTGGTTGCCCAGTTGACTTCACTGCAGAGTAATAAAATGTTCCCCTTGTCATTCCGGAGATAATGACGCGAACACATTTTCAGGTCCCAAAATAGCAGTTCCCTAAATTTTAGGAGATGCTGCCATTGTATCTCTCTAGGTCATCTGACCCCCTTTGTACACCGCAACCACACCCAGAACTGAAAAGTAGCCTCTGTAGCAAAGGATTCCACTTTGGCTAGACAATGACCCCACTTTGGCTAACCATAGTCCTTGTCCAACCTTAGTGCTCTCTTGCCCTCAGGCCTGGACTCCCTCTGAACAGTTCCACACTAGCTATGCAATGCAGGGCAGTTAGATTTCCCGAGGGGTGTTTCCAAAAAGTGAAAATAAATAAATAATAAGAAAGAAATCAACAAAAAGGATAGATAGTAGTCACACGCTGGTGACATACCCCCCTCTTGAAATCTTAAACGTCCTTGTTTGCATCTATGTCGTACATGCTCACAGTCAACACTGATGTATTCAACACCTGTCGGCACATGTACGACACATACATGCTCATTGTCAACCCTGGTGTATTCAACACCTTGTCGACACATGTATTGCCTGCGTGTGAATCCTGTCCTAATGACATAGTGGTAGCTTCGCACTGTGCGATTGCTTTGAGTCATTAACTTTCCAATGACAAAATGGTAGCTTCACATTATGCCACTGTCTTTTTAGTACATGTTGGATCCAGTAACACTTTCGAGCATACCCAAACCGACAATTTAAGAATGCAGTTACACATGTACCCTTTAATAGAAGCAATTACTGTATCCTTGACAAACTGACAAGAAATACTCACTTCTATAGCACTAACCAAAGTTTTGGACTTTCCATAAGAGTAATTGTCAAATTGACAATCTGTACAACTCCAACATTCATGTGACATGTATTTGATTTGAGCTCACTTTAAATACCATGTACATCATTTGTTTCAGAAGCCATTGTCACACTGACAAACCATGTAGCTTTGAAACTCAAGGGGTCAAGGTAGGTTGCAAATCGAAGGCTTCAAGGTAAAGTGATAACACAGTTGGTGACTCTGCAAGTTCACCTTCTTCCATCCACTTAGCATCCATTGGTGGATAGTTTCTGAACTTCACCAAGTAACGCCTAGCAACCTTGCCTTTCACTTTTCTTTCTTTATGTGCCAAAATCTGTTCCGGGGCCAAGATCTCGTCAAGTTCCTCGACTTCCTGCTGATCTTCAGCTGGCATATCCTCTGGCACATCACCCACATAGGGTCTGAGAAGACTCACATGAAACGCATTGTGAATCTTCCAACTCTCAGGCAATTTCAGCCTATATGCAACATCATTGATTATGTCGCATACTTGAAAAGGCCCATAGTAACGCATGGTGAGCTTTGGAAACAGTCTTTCCTTGCCCTTCATCTTCTTTAACCTTGTCTTTTCAAAGCGTAGAAGCACCCAATCACCAAGTGAAAATACCACTTCACGACGGTGACGATCAACTACTTTCTTTTGCTTTGCATGAGTCTTTTCCAAGGCCACTTTGATCTTCTTGTACATTTCATCCATGTCCTGAACATACTTATCTGCTTCAAATATCTTGTTCTTTGTATGCAGTATGGGAGGAACTTTCTTGCCACCTTCAACTATCTCAAAAGGTGCCTTGCCAGTTGATGAATGCACTGTATTATTGTATGCATACTCCACCAATGGCAAATACTGCTCCCACTTTCCTTAATGCTATGACACGCAGCACTTTAGCAGATCTAGGACAATAGAATTTGCCTCTTTTGACTGCCCATCTATTTGAGGATGAAATGACGAAGAGAATTTGAGCGTGGTGTCCATATTCTCAAACAAGCCTCTCCAGAGCAAACTTGTCATGCGTGGATCACGGTCGCTAACAATCGACTGTGGCATGCCATGATACTTGAAAATATTGCTCATAAACAATCGTGCCATCTGATCTGGCTTTATCTTCTTTCTGACAGGAATAAAATGAGCCTGCTTGCTGAATCTGCAAATGATGGTCCAAATACCATCGTTTCCTGTCTGCATTCTCGGAAGATCAAAGATAAAATCCATAGCAATACTTTCCCATGGTTTGTTTGGAATAGGTAGTGGTTGCAATAACCCTGGTGCCTTTTGCCTGTCAAACTTGACCTTCAGGCAAATTAGGCATTCTCGCACAAAGGCATCCACATCTCTTCTCAATGTAGGCCAGTCGAAGAATGTCTCAACCGCTTTAGCTGTAGCATCGATACCACGATGCCCTGCATACGGTGGGACATGACTCTCTTCCATAACTTTGCGTCGCAATGGCTTTGTGACACACAATCTGCCATGCATCATCATGAACCCATCTTTGAGAAGATAGTGTTCATGACGTTGTTCAGCCATTAGCTGCTCGAAGACCCTTGCAAAATCATAATTTGCATACTGCTCCCTCATATCATCAAGTTCATGATAATAAGGAATTGACACAGCTGAAATTTGTGGCTTCCTTGACAAGGCATCAGCCACAACGTTCTTCTTGCCTTCCACATGCACAATCTGAAAATGGAACATGGACAAGATATTTGCCCATCGCATATGCTTCTCAGATAACTTTGCCTGTGTCAAGAAGTATCGCAAGGTCTGATGATCCGTTTGGACAACGAAATCTGCACCTAGCAGGTAGTGTTTCCAACTTAAGAGTGCATGAATCACGGCCTGCAGTTCTTTTTCATAGACTTGCATAGTCTTTTTTGGCCCTTGTAAGATTCTACTCTCATAGGCTACTACCCTGCCATCTTGCATTAGCATTGCACCAATGCTACTACCGCAGGCGTCGCACTGGACCACAAATGACTTCCTAAGATCTGGCAACACAATGACTGGATCTGAAGTCATCTTTTCCTTTAAGAGATTAAAAGATGAAATCTCTTTCTGTGTCCATCTAAAGGTGACTGCCTTCTTTTTAAGAGCATGTAAAGGTGAAGCAATCTCAACGAAATTTCGGATAAATCTTCTGTAATAGGAGCATAGTCCCAAGAAACTTCGGACATCGTGCACCGTCTTCAAATGTGGCCATGACTTGATCGCTTCAACTTTTGCAGGATCCATTCTGACACCATCCTTTGAGACAATGTGTCTCAGAAAGTGAATCTCTTCCAGAAAAAATTCACTTTTCTTTGCATTGATGAGCAACCTATGACTGCGTAGCTCTTTGAACACAATGGCCAAGTGATGCCTATGCTCCTCTTCATTCTTTGAGTAGACTATCATGTCATCAAAGAATGTACCAACAAACTGTTGCTGTGGACGGAAAATTCTGTCCATCATCCTATTGAACGTAGCAGGAGCATTTGTGAGACCAAAGGGCATCACTAAAAATTCGTAAAGGCCAAACGTCTTCTAAAAGCAGTCTTGTGCACATCCTTTAATCTAATGCGGATCTGATGGTACCCACTCTTTAGATCTATCCTACTAAACATAGTTGCTCCTTCTAATTTGTCCAGAATATCATCAATTCTAGGTATAGGGAACCTATTCTTGATGGTATTCTTGTTCAGTGCACGGTAGTCGATGCACATACGCCATGAGCCATCCTTTTTCTGCACCAACAACACTGGAGAACAGAATGGGGATGAACTGGGCTGAATCAGCCCCTTTTCTAACAGCTCTTGTACTTGGCTCATTATCTCTTTCTGTTGAGCCGCACTAACACTGAACGGAGGCTTATTTGGTGGGCTACTGCCTGGCACCAAATCTATCGCATGGTCCTCGGGTCTCTCTGGCGGTAATTGAGACGGTAATGAATCGGAAAAACAGTCACTATACTGTTGTAAAAACATTGACCTTTCTTTATCTAGCACAGATAAATTTGATTCATCACAATCTGACACTTCACGTGCAAAAACCAAGTACGCAAAAAGATGCTTTTTCATTACAGAAGTAATAGCAGAATCTGATACAGTGGGAATAGACTCCCCTTTAAGCTTTACATCCAGAATGTGAGTCCTGCTCCGTACAGTGATCTTTTTGTTGTAGGCATCCATGATTCCCTGTACACGAAATAACCAAGGAAGACCTAACAACACATCACATCCGTCCAGTGGCATGATGTAAAATTCTTCAGCATCTACATAGGACTGGATATGTAGGTGCAACTTTCCGATGATGGGTGTCACAGCCTCTGTATGGCCAGGGCATGCCAAACCTGCCTCTGCTGTACAGCCCTTCTCTTCAGGTCTGATTCCCAACTTTAAAGCCAATTCTGGGGAAATGAAGTTGGCTTTGGCACTTGGATCAAAGAAGATAAGGACTGTTTGATCCTTGACCTTTCCCCATGCTCTGCAAAGCTCACTTGCATCTGAATTTGGCTTGTCACCCACCATATCTGACACTAGACCAACCATGGGCTTCTTACCTTTCTTGTCTTCTTTGTCTTCAGAATCAGCTGGCCTTTTCTTTTGAGGACAATTGTAAGCAATGTGGCCAGGCTGCTCACAGATAAAGCATTTGTTTTCTGACCTCGGGAACTTCTTTTGCTCTTCCGACTTGCAAGGAAAACGTCTTTTCCATTTCTTTGCTGGTCCCTTTTCTGATTCAGCCGTAGCTTTGTCTTTCCCTGCGTTGGCTGGCTCCTGAGTCGCTTTAGGAACCTCCTTGGGAACGTACTTCTTCGTTGAATTTTTCTTGACTGATCCTTCCTTGACGCCAGTATTAAATTCACAATCTTCTCCTTTGAGCAAACCATTGCCAGTGTTTGCTACCTCGATGAGCTGTGTCAAAGTAGTGACTTTGGTCTTCGTGCAGTACTTTCTAAATCCTTTGGGTAGGCCACAACAATATTTTTCAATCTGTTCTGTCAATGGCACAAACCTATAGAAAGTTACTGGAAGTAGAGCTTTCCAAAACTTCCGATTGTAGTCATCCAGATTCTTGCAAGTGGCAGCATTAAGCTGGTGCCATTCTGTCATGACATCTGCTTCAAAGTCATCAGATAACCATGCTGCTGCAAAAATCTGCTTGAAGTAAATCCATGTGGACGGAGCTTGCCCTTGAAGCAATAAAGTTGTCCACCATTGTCCCGCATTCCCTGTCAGTCAAGGAAGTGGCTGCCTTGCGGACGTTTGAAGCCTTTGTAAAGTTTCCCCCTACATAGGCCTTGTCAAACTGTTGGAGGAATGAGAGAGCCTTCTTCCTGTCATCAAACCCTGTAAAGGTCGTGAATGTCACACCTTTGCCACCTTCTTTGTACGGAGTTGGCCTCTCTAGCGGCGTTAAGTTGTCATATGGTAGTGACTGAAACATGGGAACACTGTTAGGGTTCATCTGTGTTCCTTGACCGCTATTAAGTTGACTTGGAAATGCCATATTTGGCTGTTGATTTAATATTCCAGCTATACCAAAATTTGCTGTGGCATCCCAAATTGGCCCTGAGTGCTTTGAAACCCTGGTAGCATGCCCGTGACACCATACATGGGGTTAGGCATCATTGTTTGAGCACCCCCGAACATTGTTCCTGGCGTGTAAAACTGATTCCCAGGTGCATGACCAGCCATGCTCTGGAATACCGATCCACCTCCAAAATAGCCAGGGTGTATTGAAGGTGGTGGGAAGACTTGTTGCATAGCCTGTAGGTTGCTTCCCTGCCCATTAGAACCAGCTATAGGCTGCTGAAAAGTGGCTGGCTGAACTGGTACAGCTTGAAAGACTGGCATCTCAACCACCTGCTCTTGCACCTTAGGCACAGGTTGTGGAGACTGCATGTTCTGCGTCAAGTGTACAGGTGTTTCCATTGACTCTGCAGTATGAATCACCTGTGCTCGAGCCTTAACAGGCTTTTGAATATGATCCAGTGACCCAACTTGCTGAGACGGAAGAGAAGGTTGCAGAAACGCTAAAAACCTCGGGTTCTGCATTACTTGTGTGAACATAGCCACAGCAGTAGCCAACTGGGTCCTGAATATATCATCATCCGTCTGTGGTGGTCTTGAAGACTCACCCACTTCATGTGTCTGTTGACCCTGTGAAGAGGAAACCTCTTCAGTCACATCATCTGGTTTGTCAGCCATAATTGCAATTCCCTGTGTTTGGTCTATGATCCCCTGTGTCTTCAAGCCCAAACTTACCAAGGCTCACTTGTTAGGTGCAGCGGAATGAATGTTGTATTTTCTCAAGATTAGTGATCTTTACTGCTCAAGGTTCCTTTTTAGTTCTTAGGGAAAGAGAGAGCTTTCTGTCTTTAGAGAGTGCTGTGATCACGAACAAAGTGAGTGGATCTTGTGCGTGCAAGTGAATGAGACTGAGAGAAGGAGAGAGAAAGTTACGACACCGAGAGGTTGTAAAACCCTCCTCCGAAGGCCCCACTCTCGTCGGCGAGAGTGGTCTACTTTGATTGCACGAAAGAGTACAATGCGAATGCAAAGGACTGATGCTGTTGGACTATGCCGATGACGACGACGGTGACGACGATGGTGACGACGACGGTGAAACGACGATGGGATGTCGACGGTTTCGTGGCAGAAACCGGGATCTTCTTGGTGGCTGAAAATGACTGTTTCGGGCTGATTCTAGGGCTGAGAATTACTGTCTTGCCGGGCTGAGGTTAGGATCTAAAAACGCTGCTGAATTTCTGCTCCTTGGCTGCGTTTTTTCTTGCCTTATCACCTGCTGTAAAACGCTGATTAGTGGCTGCAAAATCACTGCAGATCTGCTACAATTTAAGGCCTGAATTGCTGCAGATAAAAACGCTGGTTTGCTGCAGGGTTTAGGGTGCTTTTAATGCCTGAAATGGTTGCTGCAGGAAGTCCTTCAATGCTGAAAACTGACTGGCTTGCACAGGTTTCCAATGCAAATCAAAACGTTGGATACCTGCCTTGCTAGCGTTAGTGAGAAAAGAGGGATCGCTGGCTATTGCTGATGATGCCTTGGCGTTAGTGCTTGAGGAAGGAAACGCTGAATCCTTCTAGTGCTTGGCGATAGCATCAAGGAGGGAAATGCTAGGCAATGCCAGGAGATGGGGGCGACACCAGGGAACTGAGGTTGAGGGGGGAATGGGCCTCACCAAGGTAGGAGAGGTTCTTGCTGAGAGAGGGAGGGAACACCTGCTGCTTGGGGGAAGCTTGTTGTGCTCTCTGTTCATCTGCCAATTAGTGCTAACTTGGGTTTGCTTATAAATTAACTACCCAATTTGCCCTACTGACTACCCAACAAAAGTCACTTAATAAATAAGTGAAAAATGTCAAAAATAGGGAAAAATGGGATAAAGTCATCTGAAAAATCCCCAAACTGACTTTGATGGAATTTGATGGAAATGCTTATGCTTATGCTAGGTGCAACCAGAGGATATGCATCTATACTGAGTGACTCGGCATGCACGGTCTACGAATAGACTCACAAAAGTGCTAGATCACTTCCAATCTAACTTGACTGGACTTGACGGAAACCCTGCTATGGTGTAGCTTGTCCACGGATAGGGTTGGGATGTGTCACGTGACATCCCCTCCTTTTTAAAGTGAGATACTAGTACCGAGCTGCATGGCTTCCTTGTAGTCTTCCAACAACTCTGGATAATCCTTGAAGAACTCTTCGTCTACCCACACCGCTTCATGGGTTCCTCGATCTTTGAATTTCAAAAAATACTGTCGTACTTGTTTCTTCGAACCATGGCGAAACCGATATAACAAGACTTGCTCCGGCTCCATGACCTCTGCTTCATCGATGATCTCCGGCTCTTCTTCTTCCGAAACGTCCTTTGGAGGTCTTCCCTGAAACACTTTCAACCAAGAAACATGGAAAACGTTGTGCATTGACCATGAGTTAGGCAACTTTAATTTGATTGAAACTTCATTAATCTTTTTGATGACTGGAAATGGACCATACATACGAAAAGATAATTTAGGACATTTCTTTCCAACTTGCTTAAGACGCTGTTTCATAATCCGTAGATACACCTAATCTCCTTCCTTGATCGAGACCTCCTGACGATGCTTGTTAGCCTGCCGAGAATAAGATTCCTGAGCCTTGCTTAGTCGAAGCTTCACACTCTCAGAAATCTTATCCAAGGACTGACTCTCAGCATTGGCATCAGGCATTTGACTGACCGATCGAGTCAACAATGACTGGAATCGGTGGCCAAAAGTTGCCTCATACGGAGTTCGACCAATAGCAGAAGAGAAGGAATCATTGAGAATAGCCTGTACCAATGGGAGATAGAGCTCCCATTGAGACTGCTGATCATGAACATAAGACTTCAACACATCAAAAGCTAACTGATTATAAATTTCCATTTGACCATCTGACTGTGGATGAAAAGCGGATGAAAAATTCAATTGTGTCAAAATTTTCAAAGAGTGCACGCCAAAAGTTGGACGTAAACTTAACATCCCTATGTGAAACAATGGACTTGGCAAACCACAGAGGGGGTACCAATGCTTTATGAACAATCGTGCAACATCCTGTGCAGTAACTGTGGCCTTACAAGGAATCAACATGCAGAATTTGCTGAAACGATCAACAATAGTTAAACATTGAGTGTTCCTTGAATGCTGACTTGGTGGTAAGTTAGTCACAAAATCAATAGAGATATCTTGGAAAGGTCCCTCGGGAATATGCAGCGGAAGCAAGAGGCCTTGTTGCTTACCCCGAGGAGCTTTCACTTTTTGACAAATAGTGCAATGTGTGACATAACTAAACACATCTTTTCGCATTTTAGGCCAATAGAAAAATCGTTCAATCTTTTCCAATGTGGTGTTCATACCCCTGTGCCCACCCGTGAGAAAGTCATGTTGCAATATGGCTGGCCTGAGAGAGGGCAATACACATAGACGCTGACGAAAAAATAACAATCCATCACGAATGAGATAGTTGCTGGGCCCTTGGGAAGCAAGAGCCTGCAACCAATACTTACCAAACTCCGAATCTGCATACTGATTCTTCATGCTGTCGAAAGACTCACCCTGTATAGAAAATGTGGTTCTTGACTCAAGAGCCAAAATCTGTCCTTTGCGACTCAACGCATCTGCCACACAGGGTTAGCTTTTCCAAGCACATACTCAATCAAACCTCCAAATTGCTCAAAAAATTGTGACCACCGCGCTTGGCGATCACTCCAATGTGCACTAGGCATGGACTGCAGCCACTTGAGGGCTTGATGATCTGTGCGCATTGTAAACTCTCTACCATACAAAAAATGCTTCCAATGCTTAAGAGAGTGAATGACAGACAAAAGTTCTTTATCATAAACTGAATAATTCTTTTCCGCACTATTGAGCTTCCGGCTAAGGAAAGCTACTGAGTGACCATGTTGCTGGAGCACAGCGCCTATGGAGACATTGCTTGCATCCGTCCATACCTCAAAGGGATCATCCCAAGAGGCAAGGATAAGACACGGTGCTTCTGTCACCGCAACCTTGAGAGCTGCGAAAGCCTCAATGGCTGCCTCGGGCAAGTCTACGCGCTGACGGCGAGTCTTTACCCCTTTCAAAACATCAGTCATAGGTGCAGCAATGCTTGCAAAATTCTCTATGTGCGAACTATATGCTTGACATAAACCAAGAAAAGAACGCACATCATATGCAGTTTTGGGCAAATTCCAATTACGAACCTGTTCCACCTTCGCGGGGTCTAGCTTGACGCCTTCTGCAGAAATTATATAACCCAGATAAGTGACTTCAGTAAGAAAAAATTCAGACTTCTTAGCTGCAATGTACAACTGACACTCATCCAAACGAGTTAGGACCCTTTCAACATCTCTTTCATGTTGTTCCCACGATGCAGAAAAAATGAGAATATCATCTAAAAAGATGAACACAAATACACCTACTATGTCGCCGAAACGACCTACCATGAGACGGTTGAATGTACCCACGGCTCATGTCAATCCAAAAGGCATAACAATATACTCCCATTGCCCTCGCTCGGTGCGAAAGGCGGTCTTGAAAATGTCGCCTTTGAATACCCGTACCTGATGGTATCCACTTTTGAGATCGACCTTGTTGAAAATCTTTGCCCCATTGAGCCTATTGAGGATATACTCAATGCGAGGCATCGGAAACTTGTTCTTGACGGTCATCTTGTTTAATGCCCTAATCAACACACAAACGAGACGAACCATCCTTCTTGCGAACGAACAAAATAGGGGCAGCAAAAGGACTTACACTAGGACGTATGAATCCTCTAGCCACCAACTTCTTGAGTTGTCGCTCTAACTCTTCCTCCTGTGACTTGTTCAAACGGTAGGGAGCCTTACTGACCGGTTGCGCTCCCTCCATAAGCTCGATGCGATGGTCCTCCGGCCACTCCGGTGGGAGACGAGGTGGAAGATCATCCTGCAAAAAGAGATGTTTAAATTTCGTAAACATCTCCGAATACTTACCTGGAGCTTGAATGCTCTGGGAAACTGGGGCAGCATAAATGAATGCCGCTTGTGCTCCTCTTCGTAATTCACGCTTTACCTGAACATGCGAGATGAGAGGCAAAGAATGCAAGTCCTCCTCAGCACGAATGGTGAGGGGGGAATCGGATTTGGCATGTAAAATGAGAGTGTTAGCTTCAAAATCAATAAGAGCGTTGAGTTCACGAAACCATTTTATGCCCAAAATCATATCACATCCTTAGAGAGGAGACACGAGAAATTTCCTACGAAAAGAAGCTTGCTGAATGGTAAACATCACATCAAGGCATTTCTTCGTGATGAGAGAGTCCATACCAAGAGCGAAGCCAGAAACCTCGAGAGGAGATTTCTGACTAACCTCTAGGCGAGCTCTCTCAACAAGAGGGGGACTAATCACATCATGCATACTACCGGGATCAAACAATATGATGAAACGCTGTCCTTTTACATGACCATAATACTTCAAGAGAGATTCATCAATGTGCGTGTGAGAGTCAGGAGAAGGGTTGTGTTGTGACAGAGTTCGTGGTAGTTGTGGGTGCCTTTGGTTCTTTAGGTGGGACTGTCTTAGGACAGTTTTTCTTAATGTGACCCTTAATGTGACATTGAAAACATCTACCTTCTTTAGCATAAATCACTTGTTCTTCCGCTGTGATGTATCCTCCTATAATTCCTTGAGAAGCTTTTTCATCAGGGGTTAGCTTAGGTTTTGCAGGTGCTTTAGCTTTACCCTTAGATTCATTGTGAGAGTTCTTTTCCGAGGAATTAGAGGAAGAAGGACTAGAAGAATTACCGTTCTTACCGTTCTGTGTGTTCTGAGAATTCTGAGATGTCCCTTGAGAAGACTTGTTCTCCTTAGGCTTTCCCTTGTTGTGCTTCATGTCACGAGGACGTGGCAGTTATTAACCATGTCACAGAGATGTGGCAACTGCTAACCTTGGTTGTTGGTTTCTTTCCAATGTGGTTTATTTTATTTGTTTAAGACCCTCTTTTTGAAGTAGCAAACGGTTGGACATTGTATGGCCAATGTGAACGGTAGATTCACCCGCAGACGGGAAGGGGTCGGCACTGGAATTCGTATGGTAAGAGGATGTCTAGGCTCAGAGCAAGATTATATAGGTCCCCCCGTCGCACTTAGCAAGTTGGTGGATACTAGGAAGTGAACTCAATTAAGGCGTAAGGTCAAGGTGGGACTACCAACCAAAAGTATCCGATAGTTGGGCCACATTGCATTTTTTGGATGCGGTCCCAATGAGGATAGATGGTCAAAAGACCAGTGGGAGCCCAACGGAAGCATCTCCTAAAATTTAGGGAACTGCTATTTTGGGCCACGAAATGTGTTCGCGTCATTACCTTCGGTATGACTAGGGGAACACTTTACAACTCTGCCGCGAAGTCAACTGACGCACCAGTTGAGATATTTTTAGCAGGGAAAGCCCAAACTCGGAAACCGGGCGACGTGTCAGCTTGTCAGCGATTCTGCCACTCTGGGAGGCAAAAACGAGCTGCATATCAACAAAGGGGGCGCCATTTTCAGCCACAGGCGGATTGCAACAGGTACAGAAGCTATGGAATGCTTACCTTGCCCTCTATGCACAGTATGGTGACGGGAGTGATGCCCCGCACGCTACATACTGCTCTCTTTCTCCCCTACGTGCAGTTATGTGATGCCCCACAAGAGGGCTACTCATTTGACTGATGTACAGTTGTGTGGGTTCATGCTTTTGTGCTGAGGCAAGAGCCTCCTTGAGCAGGAACAGGGGTAGCTAACTGCTGCTCCAAAGCAGGCACTGGTGAGGGTCATAACCTCACCGTACAGGTGCAAAATCAGCGCTGTGTATGCGCTGTAAATTTACTGTTTTTCAGCCATACGGACGCCAGGATCATTGGGAATCGTGCCCCACTGGCAAAGGATAGTTAGGGGACTGTTTGGGGCTGAAAACAGGGCAAAAACCAGTAAATACAGCGTGCTGAATTTACTGTTTTTGGATAGGAATCAGAGGGTATACGACAGTGCAAGCGAGTTCCAGCAGGGGAATTGGTTTCGCGCAAGTTTTGGGGCTGTTACGCTGCCGAAATTTGGCCAAATCAAATGGTATCTAGGTGGATACACGTGAAGGATTCCCAGGACCTTACCTTGTAATTTACCCTCCTAAAGAATAAAGAAATACCGAAAGGGGCGCCAATTTTGGGGCCTACAGGTTGTCGGCGTCTGCTCGGAGCATTCTAGCTTCCGAGCCGTGTGTGAGTTGAAGTGTTAATTCCCATTACGGGTTCTCTTTGCAAAGTGCTCTGTGTGTGTGTATAAAGTAAAGAATTTCGGGTGAAAGCCAACGCCTACCGCCCTACGGGCCGGTTCCATGGTTCCATTGCCGGGACATCAATCACTTTTTCCTCAAAGAGTGAGCCTGGATTGTTCAGGGTAAAGACACACAGTCCAAGAACGTGGGGATTACTCTATGGCCGACAAGGGGAAGGGAATTATGGAAGAGGGTTCCTCTCCAAAGGACAGGCAGGAGATTCCTATGGTTTTTGAGATTGGCGAGAGCTCACGGCCACGTCAGTCTGTACCTCCTGTCAACGTGAATGTCCCTCCAGTAGTACAGGGCTTTATGACAGGGCAACTCGAGGATGATGCGTTTAAGACTCAGTTAGTTGCCGCGGTGAATGTCTTTTCGCAGCTGGTGCAGAATCCGAGGTTTATGGAATTCTTGCAAGCGCCACCAGTGCAACATCAAAATAGGCAACCTACGCCGCGTACGGAGCTTGTTGAAGCTCAAGCCCAGGTACTTCATGAGGCGCAGGAGGAAAGGGAACACTCGCATGTTGCGGAGTCGGGGGCTCCAAAGCAGGTTCTTCCCGTGCTTGAACAGGTGGCTAGAACGCCTATTCCACAGGTTATGCCAGTTCAGCCCGCCACCTTTCAGAGCCAGCATGCTGCCTTGAATGGACAGTGAGTTGGATACCAGGCTATGCACTCAGTTTTTCCACCACCCACGGTACATCCTGGGTATTTCGGGGGTGGATCAGTGTTCCAAAGTATGGCTGGTTATGCGTCTGGAAGTCAGCCGTACATGCCAGGAACAGTGTTCGGGGGTATGCAAGGCATCATGCCAAACCCCATGTATGGTACTATCGGCATGCAGCAAGGTTTCCACGGCAACCAGGGCCAGTTTGGGGTGCCACAGGGTCATTTTGGCATGGCTGGTTTTTCTGGACAGCAGCCAGATATCGCACCTCTGACGCAAAATGTGAATGGCCAACACGTGCCGGTCATGCCTAGTACAGTGCCCATGTTGCAGACCATTCCGTATGACAATTTGGGGGCACTAGAGAAGCCGAAGGCTTACAAAGAGGGTGGTGCAACAGTAAAGTTCAGTACCTTCAGTGGTTTCGAGGACAAGACAAAGGCACTCACTTTCCTCGAGCAGTTTGATACAGCTTATGCGGGAGGGAATTTTACAGAGGCCTCGAAGGTCAGGAAAGCTGCCACTTTCTTAAAGGACAATGCGCTTACCTGGTGGACGACATTGTTAATGCAAGGACAGGCACCCGCCACTTGGGTTTACTTCAAGCAAATGTTTGCATCTGCTTGGCTATCAAATGAATTTGAAGCCGATGTCCTGACAGATTGGCACCAGCTTACGGCAGCTTCGTGCAAGAGCTTGCTGGAGTACAATAGGAGGTTTTGTAAAGCATTACTCTCAGTGACCTCCTACAGATTTGTGCCACTGACAGAGCAGATAGAGAAGTATTGTTGTGGGTTGCCTAAAGGGCTTCGCGATTACTGTACAAAGAATAGAGTGGCTACCCTTACTCAGCTTATGGAAGTTGCGAACACTGGTCTTGCCCTGTTGAAAGGAGAGGACAGTGGATTTTCGAGCAGTGATAAAGGAGGGCAGCAAAAGAAAAATTCAGCGAAGAAGCCCTTTGTGAAGACGGCTCCTGATGCGTCACAGGGGTCAGAACAGGCCACCAAAGATAAGGATTCAGCTGGGACTTCTGGAGCGCAGGCAAAGAAACAGAAAAGGAAGCCTTTTGTGCGCAAGTCGCTCGAGGAAAAGAAGGTCCTAATGGCTGAGAACAAATGCTTTATATGCGAGCAGCCTGGTCACTTTTCTATCAATTGTCCACAAAGGAAAAGGCCAGCTGACTCAGAGGATAAAGAAGACCAGAAAGGCAAGAAGCCAAAACCCACGGCAGGTTTAGTGCCAGACATGGTGGGTGACAGGCCCAGCACAGATGCCAGTGAGTTATGCAGGGCATGGGGTAAAGTTAGAGATCAGACGGCACTCATCTTCTTTGATCCGGGTGCCAAAGCCAACTTTATCTCACCAGAGTTAGCTATGAAGCTCGGCATCAAAGCTGAAGAGATGGGGTACACAGCAGAGGCAGGGTTGGCATGTCTTGGCCACTCAGAGTGTGTTACTCCCATCATTGGAAAACTGCGTCTGCATATTCAGTCGTATGTGGACACTGAAGAGTTTTACATCATGCCGCTGGAAGGTTGTGACGCCTTGTTGGGGATCCCGTGGATGTTCCGAGTGCATGGAGTCTTGGATGCCTACAACAAAAAGATCACTGTACAGCATAGGGGCAAAACTCACATCTTGGATGTAAAGCTTAAAGGAGAGTCAGTCCCTATTGTATCTGCTTCTGCTATCACTTCTGTAATAAAGAATCATCTTTCTGTGTACTTGATTTTTGCACGTGATGTCTCAGATAGTGATCAGTCAAATTTATCTGTGTTAGATAAAGAAAGGTCAGCATTTTTGCAAAAGTTTAGTGACTGTTTTTCTGATTCATTACCGTCGCAATTGCCGCCAGAGAGACCTGAGGACCATCGGATAGATTTGGTGCCAGGGTGTAGCCCACCAAATAGACCTCCCTACAGGGTTAGTGTGGCGCAGCAGAAAGAGATTATGGGCCAGGTTGAGGAGTTATTAGAGAAGGGGCTGATTCAGCCTAGTTCTTCACCCTTTTGCTCCCCAGTGCTCCTAGTGCAGAAGAAGGATGGCTCATGGCGCATGTGTATTGATTACCGTGCGTTGAATAAGAATACCATCAAGAATAGGTTTCCTATTCCTCGCATTGATGATATTCTCGATCGTTTAGAGGGTGCTGCAATTTTCAGCAGGATAGACCTGAAGAGTGGGTACCATCAGATTCGTATAAGCCCAGAGGATGTGCACAAGACTGCGTTTAGAACGACATTTGGTCTTTATGAGTTTCTAGTGATGCCGTTTGGGCTAACAAATGCTCCAGCCACGTTCAAAAGAATGATGGACCGGATTTTCCACTCGCATCAACAGTTTGTTGGAACATTCTTCGATGACATGATTGTGTATTCGAAGAATGAAGAGGAGCATAGGCGTCACTTGACCATTGTGTTCGAAGAGCTGCGCAGTCACAGGTTACTTGTCAATCCTAAGAAAAGTGAATTCTTCCTCGAAGAGATCCACTTTCTGGGCCACATAGTCTCAAAGGATGGTGTAAGAATGGATCCCGCAAAGGTCGAAGCTATCAAGACATGGCCAGACTTGAAGACTGTGCACGATGTCAGAAGCTTCTTGGGATTGTGTTCCTACTATAGAAGGTTTATCAGAAATTTTGCAGAGATAGCATCGCCTCTTCACGCATTGCAAAAGAAAGAGGTCACTTTCAGATGGACCCAAAAAGAGATTTCAGCTTTTAGTCTCTTAAAGGAAAAGTTGACTTCAGATCCAGTTATTGTTTTGCCAGATCTCAGGAAGTCATTTGTGGTCCAATGTGACGCGTGTGGCAGTAGCATCGGAGCAGTGCTAATGCAAGATGGACGGGTAGTAGCCTATGAAAGCCGAATTTTGCAAGGGCCAGAGAGGACTATGCAAGTCTATGAGAAAGAGCTCTTGGCCGTGATTCATGCGCTTTCTAGCTGGAAGCACTACCTCTTAGGTGCTGATTCTGTTGTCCAAACAGATCATCAGACCTTGTGATACTTCTTGACACAGTCAAAGTTATCCGAAAAGCATATGCGATGGGCAAACATTCTTTCCATGTTCCACTTCCAGATTATGCATGTGGAAGGCAAGAAGAATGTTGTGGCTGATGCGTTATCAAGAAAGCCACAAATTTCAGCTGTGTCAATTCCTTATCATCATGAGTTAGATGACATGAAGGAACAGTATACTGCTGATGAAGATTTTGCAAGGATCTTTGAACAGTTACAAGAGGGGCAACATCACGAGCACTACCTCCTCAGAGATGGTTTTATGATGATGCATGGCAGACTTTGTGTCACTAGGCCACTGCGACATAAGGTCATGGAAGAGAGTCATGTCCCACCGTATGCAGGGCATCGTGGCCTTGATGCAACAGTTAAAGCGGTAGAGACGTTCTTCTATTGGCCTACCTTGAGGAGAGATGTGGATGCCTTTGTGCGAGCATGCATAGTTTGCCAAAAGGTCAAGTTTGACAGGCAAAAGGCACCAGGGTTGTTACAACCACTGCCGATTCCGGATAAGCCATGGGAAAGCATTGCTATGGACTTTATCTTTGATCTTCCAAGGACGCCAACAGGGAATGATGGTATATGGACCATTATCTGCAGGTTCAGCAAGCAGGCCCATTTTATCCCTGTCAGGAAGAAGATAAAATCTGATCAGATGGCACGCTTGTTCATGTACAATGTGTTTAAGTACCATGGTATGCCACAATCGATTATCAGTGATCGTGATCCTCGCATGACCAGTTTGTTCTGGAGAGGATTGTTTGAGAACATGGGTACTACGCTCAAGTTCTCGTCTTCGTTTCATCCACAAACTGATGGACAGTCAGAAGAGGCCAATTCTACTGTCTTAGATCTGCTGAAATGCTATGTGTCAGATAATAAGGGCAAGTGGGAACAGTATTTGCCTATGCTTGAGTATGCGTACAATAATACGGTGCATTCGTCTACTGGCAAAGCACCTTTTGAAATTGTTGAAGGCGGCAAAAAGGTTCCTCCCATTTTGCACACAAAGGACAAGATCTTTGAGGCAGATCGATATGTTGAGAACATGGATGAGATGTATAAGAAGATTAAAGTTGCCTTGGAGAAAACTCAAGCAAAACAGAAAAAGGCTGCTGATCGTCACCGTCGTGAATTGCTACTATCACCTGGTGATTGGGTTCTCTTAAGGTTCGAAAAGGCAAGGTTAAAGAAGATGAAGGGCAAGGAACGGCTGTTTCCTAAGCTCAGCATGCGTTACTATGGGCCTTTTCAAGTGCTTGACAAGATCAGCGATGTGGCTTACAGGCTGAAATTGCCTGATGCATGGAAGATTCATAATGCGTTTCACGTGAGTCTTCTAAGACCCTTCGTGGGTGATGTGCCAGAAGATATGCCAGTTGAGGATCAGCCAGAAGTTGAGGAACTTGATGAGATCCTGGTACCTGAGCAAGTTTTGGCACATAAGGACAGAAAAGTTAAAGGACAAGTTGCAAGACGCTATTTGGTGAAGTTCAAGAACTATCCGCCTATGGATGCAAAGTGGATGGAAGAGCATGAACTGTCAGAGTCACCAAATGTATTGCAGCTTTACCTTGAAGCCTTTGGGTTACAGCCTACTTATGCCCCAACCCAACGTGTGCAAAGGAGGCGTAATGATAGAGCTAGTACATCAAATGTACATATGAATTCAGTGCCATAGATGGAAATGGCAAAAGTATGAAGGCCTCATTAAGTCATTTGTATCTATGTATGTTACGACCTTTCTTGCGGATACATGCGATGATAAAAGAGTGTTAATAGCACAAGATCATCAGTGGCGTGTATTTATGGTATGCAATCGAGGACGTTTGCGATTTCAAGAGGGGGGTATGTCACGAGGACGTGGCAGTTATTAACCATGTCACAGAGATGTGGCAACTGCTAACCTTGGTTGTTGGTTTCTTTCCAATGGGGTTTATTTTATTTGTTTAAGACCCTCTTTTTGAAGTAGCAAACGGTCGGACATTGTATGGCTAATGTGAACGGTAGATTCACCCGCAGACGGGAAGGGGTCGGCACTGGAATTCGTATGGTAAGAGGATGTCTAGGCTCAGAGCAAGATCATATAGGTCCCCCCGTCGCACTTAGCAAGTTGGTGGATACTAGGAAGTGAACTCAATTAAGGCGTAAAGTCAAGGTGGGACTACCAACCAAAAGTATCCGACAGTTGGGCCACATTGCATTTTTTGGATGCGGTCCCAATGAGGATAGATGGTCAGAAGACCAGTGGGAGCCCAACGGAAGCATCTCCTAAAATTTAGGGAACTGCTATTTTGGGCCACGAAATGTGTTCGCGTCATTACCTTCGGTATGACTAGGGGAACACTTTACAACTCTGCCGTGAAGTCAACTGACGCACCAGTTGAGATATTTTTAGCAGGGAAAGCCCAAACTCGGAAACTGGGCGACGTGTCAGCTTGTCAGCGATTCTGCCACTCTGGGAGGCAAAAATGAGCTGCATATCAACAAAGGGGGCGCCATTTTCAGCCACAGGCGGATTGCAACCCACTCTGGGAGGCAAAAACGAGCTGCATATCAACAAAGGGGGTGCCATTTTCAGCCACAGGCGGATTGCAACAGGTACAGAAGCTATGGAATGCTTACCTTGCCCTCTATGCACAGTATGGTGACGGGAGTGATGCCCCGCACGCTACATACTGCTCTCTTTCTCCCCTACGTGCAGTTATGTGATGCCCCACAAGAGGGCTACTCATTTGACTGATGTACAGTTGTGTGGGTTCATGCTTTTGTGCTGAGGCAAGAGCCTCCTTGAGCAGGAACAGGGGTAGCTAACTGTTGCTCCAAAGCAGGCACTGGTGAGGGTCATAACCTCACCGTACAGGTGCAAAATCAGCGCTGTGTATGCGCTGTAAATTTACTGTTTTTCAGCCATACGGACGCCAGGATCATTGGGAATCGTGCCCCACTGGCAAAGGACAGTTAGGGGACTGTTTGGGGCTGAAAACAGGGCAAAAACCAGTAAATACAGCGTGCTGAATTTACTGTTTTTGGACAGGAATCAGAGGGTATACGACAGTGCAAGTGAGTTCCAGCAGGGGAATTGGTTTCGCGCAAGTTTTGGGGCTGTTATGCTGCCGAAATTTGGCCAAATCAAATGGTATCTAGGTGGATACACGTGAAGGATTCCCAGGACCTTACCTTGTAATTTACCCTCCTAAAGAATAAAGAAATACCGAAAGGGGTGCCAATTTTGGGGCCTACAGGTTGTCGGCGTCTGCTCGGAGCATTCTAGCTTCCGAGCCGTGTGTGAGTTGAAGTGTTAATTCCCATTACGGGTTCTCTTTGCAAAGTGCTCTGTGTGTGTGTATAAAGTAAAGAATTTCGGGTGAAAGCCAACGCCTACCGCCCTACGGGCCGGTTCAACTTCATCTCTTGGGCGATAGCGATTGCTACCGCCTTGTTGAGATCCACGGGGTCAAAGACTTCAACATCAAACTTGATGTATTCGTCTAACCCAAAGAGAAAAGCCTCTTTGCGCTCATCATCCGACTTGCGTAGTTGAGTGCCTAGCTGCAAAACACGGTTAGAAAAAGACATGACTGGCATACCATGTTGCTTGAGATTACGCCAATCCTCTTTCAAGCGTGCAAGATACTGAGGTGGCATAAACCGCGCCTTGAGCTTGTCTTGGAAATCAGCCCAACTAAAAGAGAGGGGCGTGAAATCGTCGGCGGCCTCCAGGTGCACGGCTAGCTGTGCCTCTTGCCATGCATGGTACCAATTGATGGCATCACCGGCAAGGTACATAGCTACCGTCAAAACTTTGCTATTTCCTGTTTTCTTAGTTGTGGCAAAATAAGCATTAAATTGATGCAACCAAGAATGAATAACTGTAGCATCCATCTTACTGTCATACTTACTGAAAGTCAACTTTTCTGTGACTGGATGATTGGAATCCGCGCCGTGGCTTGCGCCACTTGACGAACTCCCACGATCTTTGGGTGGATCGGTCTTCGAAGCTAGGACTTGGCCAATAAATTCTTGATTGCGAAGCTCCCTTTGAGCTTCACGCTCGGCCACCATAGCCAATCTATGCGCAGCACGATCGGCCTCCAATGCTGCGTTTCTTGCTGCGGCTTCTTCCTTCCTTAGTTCTTTTCTTTCTTTTCTTGCATCGCGCTCGCGTTCCAAAGCAAGGCGCTTGTCTTCTTGTCGATCCATCATGGCCATCAGTTGCTTCATCATTGCCTCCATAGGGTCTGGCGTAGATGGCGAAGGGGGAGGGTTGGAAAAACCTCCTGGTGGGGAGAATCCTTTGTCGCCTCTCTCATGCTCATCACCTGAAGGCAAAGTATCCATGCCGCTTCGGGTGACGACCATGCACTATGATCTTGGGGTCTTAAGCTCGCGAGGAACTTGGTTCTTGAGGGTCTCGAGGTTCTTGATTCGTGAGAATCTTGGGTTCTTGAGGTTCTTGATGGTTTCTTTCGTTTGCAAATCGCGTTGGAGAAGGATCTTCTCTTCACCCGAGTTCTACTCCTTTCTGCGGGCACACCCCTTGGCGGCCTTGCGCTCACACCAAGGTTGCTTTTTCCCACCTCACGTCGATTGGCCGGCCGCTAAGTGCACGGTCCGCTCTCAATGAGTGAAAAGAGACACAAGGGGAGGTTGGACAAGCCCTTCTTTCTTGGGATTCCTGTCACTCTTCAACAAAACACGATTAGGAATCGCCACGCCCAAGTAAACTTGGGTTCATGCGATCACAAGCAGCAAAAAAAAATTCTTGTGGTTCTTCCCTTGAGTAACGCAAAACACTTCCAAAGCTCTGACCAATGTTAGGTGCAGTGGAATGAATGTTGTATTTTCTCAAGATTAGTGATCTTTATTGCTCAAGGTTCCTTTTTAGTTCTTAGGGAAAGAGAGAGCTTTCCGTCTTTAGAGAGTGCTGTGATCACGAACAAAGTGAGTGGATCTTGTGCGTGCAAGTGAATGAGACTGAGAGAAGGAGAGAGAAAGTTACGACACCGAGAGGTTGTAAAACCCTCCTCCGAAGGCCCCACTCTCGTCGGCGAGAGTGGTCTACTTTGATTGCACGAAAGAGTACAATGCGAATGCAAAGGACTGATGCTGTTGGACTATGCGGATGATGACGACGGCGACGACGATGGTGACGACGACGGTGACAACGACGATGGGATGTCGACGGCTTCGTGGCAGAAACCGGGATCTTCTTGGTGGCTGAAAATGACTGTTTCGGGCTGATTCTAGGGCTGAGAATTACTGTCTTGCCAGGCTGAGGTTAGGATCTAAAAACGCTGCTGAATTTCTGCTCTTTGGCTGCGTTTTTTCTTGCCTTATCACCTGCTGTAAAACGCTGATTAGTGGCTGCAAAATCACTGCAGATCTGCTACAATTTAAGGCCTGAATTGCTGCAGATAAAAACGCTGGTTTGCTGCAGGGTTTAGGGTGCTTTTAATGCCTGAAATGGTTGCTGCAGGAAGTCCTTCAATGCTGAAAACTGACCCGCTTGCACAGGTTTCCAATGCAAATCAAAACGCTGGATACCTGCCTTGCTAGCGTTATTGAGAAAAGAGGGATCACTGGCTATTGCTGATGATGCCTTGGCGTTACTGCTTGAGGAAGGAAACGCTGAATCCTTCTAGTGCTTGGCGATAGCATCAAGGAGGGAAACGCTAGGCAATGCCAGGAGATGGGGGCGACACCAGGGAACTGAGGTTGAGGGGGAAATGGGCCTCACCAAGGTAGGAGAGGTTCTTGCTGAGAGAGGGAGGGAACACCTGCCGCTTGGGGGAAGCCTGTTGTGCTCTCTGTTCATCTGCCAATTAGTGCTAACTTGGGTTTGCTTATAAATTGACTTACCCAATTTGCCCTACTGACTACCCAACAAAAGTCACTTAATAAATAAGTGAAAAATGTCAAAAATAGGGAAAAATGGGATAAAGTCATCTGAAAAATCCCCAAACTGACTCTGGTGGAATTTGATGGAAATGCTTATGCTTATGCTAGGTGCAACCAGAGGATATGCATCTATACTGAGTGACTGGGCATGCACGGTCTACGAATAGACTCACAAAAGTGCCAGATCACTTCTAATCTAACTTGACTGGACTTTACGGAAACCTTGCTATGGTGTAGCTTGTCCACGGACACATAGGGTTGGGATGAGTCACGTGACATCACTTCTATGGGAAAAAGTGATTTAATCCCGGGGATGGAATCATGAAACTGGCCTTTACTTTCAAAAAGGGCGGTAGACCTTAGACTTAAACTTTATTTGCTTTCACCCATTTAATTTGTCGCCCACTTTACCTGTACTTTAAAGACACAACAAAGGGGAAAGGGATACAGGTTGCTAGATTGCATCTGTATGAGAAGACCCACACCAGACTGGCCCCCAAATTAGGCGCCTCTTTCGGTATTTCTTTATTCTTTAACGGAGGGAATGAAAGCTGTGGTTCCCTACAAGCTGCCCCGCACAATCTTGGCTGAATTTCAATTGTTCTGGCTTGATTTCGGTAGCATAACTGTACTAGGACCCTTCACAGTCAGTATTCCCACGCATTGGATGACTTTTCCGACGCATACGGACACTTTGCAAAACTTGGCGAGAATCTGCAGCACGCTGAATTCTCTGTTTTCTGCCCCGTAAATGCGCCAGATCACCTGTACAGCGGTCTCCTTGCGTCCCCGAACCTCTTGGGGGTATTAGGGTCCGTTGAGGGCCAAAACCCTAAACCTGCAAAAATACATAGCAGGCTGTAATTCACTGTTTTGGGCTCCGTTTTGTGTGCCGGTCGCATCCGTAGCAAGCCCTCGAGCCCCTGCACCTGTAGGGCTACTTGCCCTTTGAATCGGACGAGATTTCTGACGTGAAACCTCTCCGAATTCACCTGTACCTGTGGGGGATTAGCCGCTAGCTAATCTAGTAGCTGTGCAAGAGGCTCTTGTCTCGGCAATCGCGCATGAACCCACATAACTTTAGATTGGTGAAATGAAAAGCCCACTAGTGGGGCATAACATACTGCCATAGGGGAGAGAGAGAGCAGTGTGTAGCGTGTAGGGCATCACTCCTGGCACGGCACTGTACATAAGAGGTAAGCAAGCACTCCATTTAGGCTCTCAACCTGTGACAGCTTGAAAATGAGCTCCTCCCCTCTCTAAAATCAGCGCCTCCTCTTTATGCATGAGGAAAGTGCACAGAAATGTGCCACTTGGCACATTTACAGGCCATTTCCTGTTTCGTGGTTGCCGCCTAAAAATCTCCTGACTGGTTGCCCAGTTGACTTCACTGCAGAGTAATAAAATGTTGCCCTTGTCATTCCGGAGATAATGACTCGAACACATTTTTAGGTCCCAAAATAGCAGTTCCCTAAATTTTAGGAGATGCTACCATTGTATCTTTCTAGGTCATCTGACCCCCTTTGCACACTGCACCCACACCCAGAACTGAAATGTAGCCTTTGTAGCAAAGGATTCCACTTTGGCTAGTCAATGACTCCACTTTGGCTAACCATAGTCCTTGTCCAACCTTAGTACTCTCTTGCCCTCAGGCCTGGACTCCCTCTGAACAGTTCCACACTAGCTATTCAATGCAGGGCAATTAGTTTTCCCGAGGGGTGTTTCCAAAAAGTGAAAATAAATAAATAATAAGAAAGAAATTAACAAAAAGGATAGATAGTAGTGACACGTTGGTGACATGGTCCACTCTTCTATTGAACAAGAAAGCACGGTTAAATGGCTGAAATTTAAAAGGCTTTTTATTTCTTCTTGGTTGACTCGGGAGTATGAACGCGACATACGAACTGCTTGGAATCATCTTCGGATGACCAAGAAAGATACTTTGGACGCGTATTGCGAGAGATTTTGGAGCTCTTTTCTTGTCACGTGACACATCCCAATCCTATGTATCCGTGGACAAGCTACATCATAGTAGGGTTCCCGTCAGTTCAGTGAGTCTAGATTAGTAGGGATCTGGCACTTTTGTGAGTCTATTCGTAGACTGTGCATGCCCAGTCACTTAGCATCGATGCATATCCTCCGGTTGCACACAGCATGATCATCGGAATTCCCATCAGTTAGGGGAATTTTGCAGCGCATTTAGCCTATTTTCCTATTTATTGGGATTTTCACTTATTATTTTTAAGTGACTTTCCTACAAAAGTAGGTAGGGCAATTTTGCTAAGTTTGTATATAAGCAAACCCAAGTTAGCACTAAATGGCAGAAGAGGCAGGAGGAGCTTCCCGCTCAACAGGCAACTTCTCAGCAGTACCCCCCCTCAACACCCCCAGCATTTGGAGTTCATCCTCGCCGGGCAAGATCTCCATCACTAGCATCTCCCCTCATCTAGTGTTTTTCCTCCCTGAAGCTATCGCCAAGAAACTAGAAGATTCAGCGTTTTCTCCATCAAGTGACTAACGCCAGATCTGCAGCAAATCAGCCTTTGCAAACGCAAGGAAAAGCTCAGCAGGTTCAGCGTTTTTCTCTCTCCATTGGCAGCAGTACCAAGCCCTCACTAACGCTAGCATGCAGTGCAAGTCCTAGGTGTATTCAGCCCCAAAACGCTGCCAGAATTCAGCCATTCAACCTGCAAAACATCAGCGTTTTCAGCCGGCAGCAACCCCTTTCAAAAACGCAGCAGAAACCCTAAGATCAGCGTTTTTGTCCTTAGCATGAACCCCGACGGAAGCAGTCATTTTCAGCCATGAAAACAGCCATTTCCAGCCGCCAAGAAGACTACCGAATTCAGCCCTAAAAATCACAGATTTCAGCCTTAGCCGTCGTCATCTCCGTCGTCGTCATCGGCATAGTCCCATTGCATCAGTCCATTGCATACGCATTGTACACCTTTGTGCAATCAAGTAGACCACTGTCGCCGACGAGAGTGGGGCCTTCGGAGGAGGGTTTTACAAACCTCTCGGTGTCGTATCTCTTCTCTCTCCTTCTCTCAGTCTCATTCATTTGCACGCACAATGCACTCACTTTGTTCGTGATCATAGCACTCTCCATAAGACGGAAAGCTCTCTCTTTCCCTAAGAACTAAAAGGAACCTTGAGCAATAAAGATCACTAATCTTGAGAAAATACAACATCCATTCCGCTGCACCTAACATTGGTATCAGAGCTTTGTAAGTGTTCTGCAATTACTCAAGGAAAGAACCATAGGAACCACAAGAATTTTTTTGCTTGTTGTGATCACACGAACCCAAGTTTACTTGGGCGTGGCGATTCCTAATCGTGTTTTGTTGAAGAGTGACAGGAATCCCAAGAAAGAAGGGCTTGTCCAGCCTCCCCTTGTGTCTCTTTTCACTCATTGAGAGCGGACCGTGCACTTAGCGGCCGGCCAATCGACGTGAGGTGGGAAAAAGCAATCTTGGTGTGAGCGCAAGGCCGCCAAGGGGTGCGCCCGCAGAAAAGGGTAGAACTCGGGTGAAGAGAAGATCCTTCTCCAACGCGATTTGCAAGCAAAAGAGAACCTCAAACCCCAAGAACTCAAGAACCTCAAGACCCTCAAGAACCCAAGTTCCTTGTGAACTTAAGAACCCAAGACCCGCAAGAACCCAAGTTCCCCGTGGACTTAAGAACCCAAGACCCCAAGACCCACAAGAACCCACGATTTCAGAATGGTCATCACTCGAAGCGGAATGGATTCTTCGCTTGGAAGTGATGAGCATGAGAGAGGCGAAGAAGAATTTTCCCCACCACGAGGTTTTTCTGACCCTTCCCATCTACGACACCGATTGCATTAACTCCAAAGGAGGAGTTGAAGCTGTTGTTTATGGAACAGGATTTACAACGCAAAGCAAGATATGCCGTAAGGATGGCAGCCTTAGCGCGTGAGCACGAGCAAGCACGCTCGGAAGCAAAAGAACGACAAGCCACATTGGATCGTGAATCCAAAGAAAGAAAAGCAGAAATAGAACGCAGACACGCAGAGAACCAAGCAAGACAAGCAGAATTTTATCGCGAGAACAAAGCCCTCAAAGAACAGAGCGACTGCTAGAACAAAGAGATGTTGCGACTTTTTTCTCAAGTACAGGCGTACTTTGCACAGAATCAGGGAAAGGAGACTGTCTCAGTCTCTTTTTCTCCAAAGGATGATACACAGGATTTGCATGATTGTGTGAAGCATGATGATGATTTGAATGATAATGATTTGCATGATGATTTGAAGCACAATGATAAGCATGATGATTTGGATGCCAATGATTTGCATAATGATTTGGATGACAATGACAAGCATGATGATTTGCATGATCAAGATGTGATTTCTCACAAGCATGATGAGTTGCATGAAGATGATGTAATTGTTCACTAGCATGATGTGTTAGTTGATGCTTTTCTAGCGAAGCTAACATCGTTGTAGATTCGATCAATCACCAAGAATCGATCTTGGCTTTCGAGTTGAGGTCCAAAGAACCCCCACAAGACGATTCGATCATTCAGGACGAACCGATCTTGGCTCTCGAGCCTTGGTCCAAAGAACCCTCACAGGAAGTATTATTTCGCATGATTGGTACGCACGCATTGTTCGAGTGTTTCATTCGTGAAGGTTTCCTGTATTTTAGTCAGCATCGTTATGTGATCCCTTTTCCTAGGCATGACATATTGTATGCTGAGCATGTTTCTCTCATGGATGAACACGAATGTATGCGGATTGTTCATGAAAAGCTGAAAAGTTTATATGTAAGGAAGTCGCATTCCATGTTTCTTCCTTGGCATGACACAATTTCTGAAAGAGCACATGATAGTATGAGCACCAAGCATGGGCATTTCCATTGTGATTTGCCACAATTGATTGATTTCGATCAAACAGAAAAGATTCGACCGCATTGTTTGCATGTGTTTGATGAACGGGTTGTAACTCCGTCTCTATGTTCATCTACATTGCATACACAGTCTTTAGAGAAGACAAGATTTTTTTCCTTCACTTTACATGGAATAGGTATGTTCATGGTTTTGTGTTGGAAGTGGTTTCAGGAATTTTCAGCCATGGAGATTCTTGAAGAAGAAAGAAGCAGGACTCTAGACGAAGTTGAAGCATCAAAGGAGCCACATAAGACTTTGTGTCGCTTTCGGCGCGGCCAAAAGAAGCAAGCGTTGCAGACCTTTATGAAGTTCAAGTACCGCACGACCCACACATCAGAGTGGGCCGGCGAAGAGTCCCTTCCAGGATTCCGGATGCTATTGGCGATCTCCTTCGATGCCATACTGTTCGGTACCAGTACCTCACTTTGAAAAGGAGGGGATGTCACGTGACATATCCCAATTCTATGTGTCCGTGGACAAGCTACATCATAGTAGGGTTCCCGTCAGTTCAATGAGGTCTAGATTAGCAGTGATCTGGCACTTTTGTGAGTCTATTCGTAGACCATGCATGCCGAGTCACTTAGCATCGATGCATATCCTCCGGTTGCACACAGCATGATCATCGGAATTCCCATCAGAATCCATTAGCATTAGTTAGGGGAATTTTCCAGTGCATTTAGCCTATTTTCCTATTTATTGGGATTTTCACTTATTATTTTTAAGCGACTTTCCTACGAAAGTAGGTAGGGCAATTTTGCTAAGTTTGTATATAAGCAAATCCAAGTTAGCACTAAATGGCAGAAGAGGCAGCAGGAGCTTCCCGCTCAACAGGCAACTTCTCAGCAGTAACCCCCCTCAGCACCCCCAGCATTTGGAGTTAATCCTCGCTGGGCAAGATCTCCATCACCAGCATCTCCCCTCATCTAGCGTTTTTCCTCCCTGAAGCTATCGCCAAGAAACTAGAAGATTCAGCGTTTTCTCCATCAAGTGACTAACGCCAGATCTGCAGCAAATCAGCCTTTGCAAACGCAAGGAAAAGCTCAGCAGGTTCAGCGTTTTTCTCTCTCCATTGGCAGTAGTACCAAGCCCTCACTAACGCTAGCATGCAGTGCAAGTCCTAGGTGTATTCAGCCCCAAAACGCTGCCAGAATTCAGCCATTCAACCTGCAAAACATCAGCGTTTTCAGCCGGCAGCAACCCCTTTCAAAAACGCAGCAGAAACCCTAAGATCAGCGTTTTTGTCCTTAGCATGAACCCCGACGGAAGCAGTCATTTTCAGCCATGAAAACAGCCATTTCTAGCCGCCAAGAAGACTACTGAATTCAGCCCTAAAGATCACAGATTTCAGCGTTAGCCGTCGTCATCACCGTCGTCGTCATCGGCATAGTCCCATTGCATCAGTCCATTGCATACGCATTGTACACCTTTGTGCAATCAAGTAGACCACTGTCGCCGACGAGAGTGGGGCCTTTGGAGGAGGGTTTTACAAACCTCTCGGTGTCGTATCTCCCTAAGAACTAAAAGGAACCTTGAGCAATAAAGATCACTAATCTTGAGAAAATACAACATTCATTCCGCTGCACCTAACATTTCTACCTGCTTCTTCATTTAAGAAGATTGAGCGGTTCAGCTGCGGACTTCCTACGGAGATCCGAGTTCACTGCTTAGAACAAAAGTCAGATTCTATTCAAGAATTGATGAGTCATGCGAAACGGGGCTCTTCCATACACTCGGGCAGTTTCACTTACCCCACAGATGAGATCATGACGTAGAAGACCGAATAGACTTCTAAAAATGAAAGTACAAAGAAGAAGAGCCCCCAAGATCAGAAAGATAAGGATGCATGACCTCGGCTCACTCTTTGCGAGAGAGCCAACTACATCAAAGAGGGAAGTATTTTACATGTGGGGAACTTGGGCATATCTTTGCGAAGTGCCCTAAAAAGGCATAGAAAGAACAAGATGAAGAAAGGCCAGAAAGTTCGAAAGCAGTTGAGGAACGTGGACGAAAAGGCAAGATGAAAGCAAGACTGGTTCCAGATTGCATGGGTACTGACCCAAGCACGATTGATGAGAGTACAGAAGTTTGCCGAGCTTGGGTGAAAGTGAAAGATCAAGAAGCCCTGATTTACTTTGATGGAGGAGCCAAGGTCAACTTCATTTCACGTGAATTGGCGGCGCTGCTCGAGATTACACCCGATCGGATGGGACCACAAGCAGAGGCAGTTCTAGCGGCACCCGACAGGGATGTGGCCATTACACCTGTCATTGGCAAACTTCGGTTGCATTGTCATGGGGATTTGGGGCACGAGGACTTATGCATAATGCCCTTGGAAGGTTGTGATGTTCTCCTGGGAGTCCCTTGGTACCATAAGAACAATACCGTGGTCAATTATCGAGCGAAGAAAGCAACACTAAAACTATTGAAAAGGGCCGAACCATTGTACTTGATGTGAAACTTAAGGGCGAGTCTGTCCCTATTGTATCGGCTTCGGTCGTTTCGAAATTAATTAAATCTAGTCTGTTTGTTTACTCGATCTTTTTGAAAGAGTTGAATGATGATCATAGGACAAATATGTCTGATCTAGAATAAGAACGCCAAGATTTTCTTGACACTCATGCCGATTTTTTTTTTTGAGGGCTTGCCAGGCGAGTTGCCACCAGCATGGCATAGCTCAGCTTCAGATCACACCCACACCAGAGATATGTTGATCGATCGGGCGATTGAGCTAGGGAGATCCAAACCACGGGGGGCTTCACAGTATCGGAGGAGGCTGCAGCAGAGGATCCAGATCACCCTAGCTCGATATGTGAGGCGCCGAGTCAGAGTACTGACTATGGAGGTTATTGACGAGATTCGCCATCGATGAGAGATTTCCTCCGACACCCCCCCCCCCCCCCCCCCCCCCCCCCCCCCCCCCCCCCCCCCCCCCCCCCCCCTTTTTTTTTTATTTATAGTTGTACTCAAACATTGTACTAGATTCGCCACTTGTAACTTTTTTGGTCTCATAGGTCACTTTGGCCTTCTGTAGACGTTAATATATCATTTCATTTCATTTCGTTTCTCTCTATCACTCACAGAATCTTCATTCATAGTTTTCATTCTCGTTCTCGCAGTCTGTCACAAAGCCCTGAAGAATGGAGCCAACTTGCAGATCACGGCCGAAGGGCCTAAACCCTTAAGAAGAACAAGTAACAAAAGAAGAAGTCCTACCAACTTATGGGGACCTTGTCCGATGGGGCCCCAAGTGACATAAGGGATTAAAATAAAGCAGGACCCACACACACACACACAAGGAGGATTTGCGTAGTAGCCGATGACGTGGTAGTTTTTTGGATTTTCCAATGATGGTGCTGACGTCAGTGTTACCGGGGAACGCCCCCTAGCCCTCGTTCCGGCGTTCCGGGGGGTAGTTCCCTTCCCGAACGTTCCGAAACGTCCCGGAACGTCTGACGTTCCGGGTGGCCAGTGCAAACCGGAACGGCCGTTCCGGAACGCCCCAGAAACGTTCCGGAATGCCCCTGGAACGGCCAACGGCTACAAACAAATTTGGCAAAAATTAAAAAAATTGAAGTAAATGTTTGGGCTTCTTTTTGAAGTGTGCAAGGCCTCAAGGACTCATAAAATGCACCCCCCTCCCCCTTTCTCTCCACAAGCTAATCCTCAAGGCTCAAGCTCTCTCCCTCTCAGGCTCAAGGCTTCAAGCCTTCAAGCTCTCTTCCTCTCCCTCCCACTCGCTCAAATCTCTACCTCTCTCTCTCTCTCTCTCTCATCATCTAGTCATAGCAAGGTTGAACGGTCTTCAAAACGAGTTTTTTGTGAGTATTAGAGTCAAAGCACTCTAATACTCCTTGTATTTGAACACAAGGAGCTAAAAAATGCACTATTTGGGTGTTTTTTATACCTCCCGTTCCGCGCCGTTCCCATTCCGGACCCCTAGCCGTTCCCCCGTTCCACGGGGATCTCGTCGCCGTTCCCGTTCTGCGTTCCGGGTAACTATGGCTGACGTGGCAGATTTCTGCAAAACGCGCTGACAGTTTCTATCCTGAAACCTGCACCAAAAAAATTAGGGTTGGTTCCTTTTATAAGGTCGTAGCCAACCACAGCATGGTCCATCAGCTCTTGGATAGACGATGTTCCTTTGGCTGCGATGGTAGTCCCAAGACAACAATCGCACTGGACATCGAAGGTTATCAGCTTGAGAAGAGACACCTACTGAGAGATGTCGAGAAATTTCAAGTTATAATCTGCTAGGGTTTCCATGGCAAGCATTTAAGGATGCCCCACTCTGCCAAAAGTTGCACTCCGAAGGAAGAGTTCGAAGCTTATAACTTCGGGCAAAAATTTGCTTGAAAGCTTGCCAAGTCCTTGGAGTGTGCCGCTTGGTAGCTATAGACATCGACATCTCCATGGCACTGCTTCTGAGAAAAAGAGTGACTCGAAACAAATCTGGATCCTTCTCTTGCAAGTGGTCTTTATGGCTTATGCCTTGTAAGACATGAGTGGTGAAGACGGGAGCGTGCCCGATGCGCGATGTATGTAAGGGTGGGAGTGGCTAATAAGTCCGGGGTCGGGGGCTCGAAGATACTTCAAATAGGATTCTAGCAGATCTGTTTTGTAGGAGCAGCTTTGTTTGCTCTTTTGTAGGACCGGTATACTTTTAGAAAAGCACACGCCTGTTGCTCTGATACCACTGTCACAAGAGGGGCACCACGTGCCAATAGAAAAGAACAGACTGAACAGACTTTTAGCACTTCAATAACAATTGAACTCTGAGAGAGAGAGAGAGAGAGAGAGAGAGAGAGAGAGAGAGAGAGAGAGAGAGAGAGAGAGAGAGAGAGAGAGAGACGACACGCGACATGAAGCGGCGGAATTCCACCCCAGAGAGTACTGGCCCTCAAACCTTGGCGCCCCTTTCGGTATTTCTTTATATTGCATCAACACAGTACAAGCGGGTACTCCAGACTTTGCACCTTCTTCAGGAAGCATGCCAGAGAATGAGCCCTTTGCACATATATAAAGGCCCTTGGCCTATGGAAAGCAGTTTACATGAAAAGCCTTCAAACTCAAAAGCTTCTGGTCCAAAAGCAATGCCAAAAAGCTGCCAGCGTAAATCACGGAATTCCCTACATTTGTCACGTCAGCACTTGCTTTTTAAGTTTTAATTTTGTTTGAGAATCTGTTTGAGAACTTGTTTGGTGATCCTGTTTGAAATGGATGGTATCTGTTTTGAACATGTCTTGGTGCCGATTTGAATTGTTTGACTCTGGTTTTAATACTTGTTTCATTGATTGGTGATTTTACTCCCGGGTGGAGAAGTGAGAAATATTGTTTTGGTATTGTTAGAACCTCGGAACGACGTAGGCTGATGCTTGGGGAGCGTTTTGGTGTATGTTTGAAAACCTCGGAACGATGCAAGCCGATGTCTAGGAAGCGTTCCGTTGTATGCTAGAAAACCTCCGAACGACACATACCGATGCTTGGGGAGCATTTGGTTGTATGCTTGAACCTCCAAGCGAGGCAGACTGCGGTCTGGGGAGCGTTTGGTTGTACAGTCCTCTGAGCTCATGGCGCGGACCTTTTTAGGTTATTTGGGGGGGGGGGGGGGGGGGGGGGGGGGTGACGAGGTAGTCGTTGAGTAGCTTCATACCGCAGACCGTTTGTCTCGGGGGAGTGCTCAGCGACGCTGTTTGTTGTGTCTTGTAACATGCATATGTAAGCATTTGTGTTGTATTGTGATGTGCCAACTACTGAATATTCCTAACTGGATGAGATTGCTTGGGTATGTAATTTTAGTGCATCAAGACACCCATGGAAGATCAGTGCGATCTGGGTGTGATGGCTAATTTTACTACGCCAGCATATCAAGAGTTCTGAATTGGACGAAAGGAGAAGCCAATTCCTTGATCAAAAGAGCTGAAAGGAGAAGCCAACTCCTTGATCAAAAGAGCAGAAAGGAGAAGCCAACTCCTTAACAAAAAAAAAATAGCAAACTGGTTGTCCCTCGGAATTTTTTTAGCTAACTTGAGTTGTTTTGCAGATATGCTGTAATCGTGCACGATTACTTTCTTGCAAGAAGGGGGGATGTCACAAATTGCTGATCTGTCAAGCCTTCAAGAATGGAGCCCAACTTGCAGATCACGGCCGAAGGGCCTAAACCCTAAGAAGAACAAGTAACAGAAGAAGAAGTCCTACCAACTTATGGGGACCCTGTCAGATGGGGTCCCCAAGTGACATAAAGGATTAAAATAAAGCAGGTCCCATACACACACACACAAGGAGGATTTGCGTAGCAGTTGATGATGTGGCGGTTTTTCGGATTTTCCGTTGACAGTGCTGATGTGGCAGATTTCCGCAAAACGCACTGACAATACAATGGTGACGTGACAGAAGTACGGAATTCCGTGATTTACGTTGGCAGCTTTTTGGCATTGCTTTTGGACCAGAAGCTTTTGAGTTTGAAGGCTTTTCATGTAAACTGCTTTTCATAGGACAAGGGCCTTTATATATGTGCAGAGGGCTCATTCTTTGGCATGCTTCCTCGAGAAGGTGCAGAGTCTAGAGTACCCGCAGGCCGCTTGTACTGTGTTGATGCAATATAAAGAAATACTGAAAGGCGCGCCAAGGTTTGGGGGCCAATACTCTCTAGGGTGGAATTCCGCCACTCCGTGTCGTGTGTCGTCTCTCCCTCTCTCTCTCTCTCTCAGTTCAGTTGTTATTGAAGTGCTAAAAGTCTGTTCTGTCTATTCTTTTCTATTGGCACGTGGTGCCCGTCTTGTGACACAGTCTATTGCACAATTCTCATGAAGTAAAAAGGGGGGCTCTCCCTCTCCTTTAGTAAAGGGAACCTTGAGTATGCACCGAGCACTCATATTGAGCATTCACCATCAATCACATAACACAGTGCTTCGGTATCTTCACTCAAGAAAAGAAAAAGTTGAGAGGAACTACGTGCAGTGCAGAGAAATGTCATGAGAGGAGCAGATATGGTAGTGTTGGGTGTGTGCGTGATGCTTGCCCTGCCGTATGGGTATGTGATGTGTGCTTTCTTTTGTTGGTTGTTTGTTTTTGCTGCTTTCTTGCTTGTGTTCTGTTTTGTTGTTTCTTGTTTGTGTGTCTGTGAATGTTTATGTGTAGGGGCCGACTTGAGCCCTCTCTCATCTCTCTGCAAAGTTTTCCTGTAAACAGACTTGGACACTCCAAGTCAAGAATCAATCATGACAACACCAAATAACCACTTCAAACAATTCACAGATCACAATAGATTTGCACTGGCCCGGCGGAGTTCCGTGCCTAGAGATATTGGCCCCAAAGACTAGCGCCCCTTTCGATATTTCTTTTTGTATTAATCAATCATCAAAGTACAAGAGAGCGGTTAGGGTTTCACTCTCAGACTCTACGTCCAGATGCTTTGAGAAGTGAAGCCCTCACCACGAATTTAAAGATTACAAGGGATGCCCAAAAGCAGAGCCCCAAAAGCTTGAAAGCAAAAGCAGATTCTCTCTGAGAGTCAGTAAAAAGCAAGTTCTCTTTTTCTCTTTCTTTCTCCCAAATCATAGCAAAAAGCTGAGATTTGCGTCGCTCAAAATTTTCAAAACCTCCGCGATTTCCGGGAATTAGGGTTTCTTGCAGAAATTAGGGTTTGCAGGAATTTTAGGGTTTCTGGCAGAAATTAGGGTTTCTGCTGTCCGTAGCCACGTCATCACTTTGTGACATACCCCCCTCTTGAAAGCATTGTGATCGACCGCGATTACGCCTGCAAAACCGACAAAAGCCATAAACCGTCTTAGCAGACATTGATTGTTTGTACCTACGTACTAGGAACACACATCTAGCACATGTTCAAAATCGACAGTCATATCACACGACATCACAAGACATCACCAGAAATCACAGGACATCACATGACATTCAACATTCATTCGGATCTTAGAGCATGATTTATCGGCAATGTAGCTAGCAATCACATCTAGGTCCAATCGGGACCTCATCGATGTCCGATTGACTAACCCCTATTGCAACCATGTCTATTCGAGATCAAGTAGACCAAAATGCTGCAGTCATTTCGTCTATCAGTTCCTGCACTCAAAAGAAGTCAAGAACAAATCAGTATCATTATCAGGAATTCCATTTCATAAAGTCATCAAGCAGAATATTGTCAGCTATCAGTATCCGTGAAGCTCAAAGAGACATCAGTGACTTTAGTATCAAAATGGAGGCATTTGTTGACAAGGGAGCGGAGTGACTCCCATCTTGTGCATCCCACTGCACCAGATCTCCGGCCAAGCTGAATTCTGGGTTCCGTTTGGAGTAGACTATGCTAAACCAAAACATCGAGGTAAAGTTTCACAATTCGAGGAGTCTCTGCTAGGTCCTCCTCCTCCATCCACTTCGCATCAAATGCAAGAAAGTTTTTGAACTTAACCAAGAATCGCCTTCGGACTTTACCTTTCTTCGTATCGTTATGTGCCAAAATCTGTTCAGGAACAAGGATCTCCTCGTTTTCTTCCACTTCGGGTTGCTCATCAGGCTCCCCATCATCAGGCACATCACCCTTAACAGGTTTCAAGAGATTCACATGCAATGCATTGTGAATCCTCCAAGTATCTGGCAGGTTCAATCGGAAGGAGACATCATTTATCTTGTCAGTGATCTGGAAAGGTCCGTAGTATCGCATACTAAGCTTTGGAAAAAGCCTCTCCTTTCTCTTTTTCTTTCATAGGCGTGCCTTCTCAAAACGTAAGAGCACCCAATCATCCTCCTTCAATTTCAAGTCGCGACGATGGCGATCCGCTGCCTTTTCCTGTCGTTCGTGAGACTCCTGCAAAGTCTCGCGAACCTTGGCAAAAGCCGTATCCAAATCTCGCGAATATTCATCCGCTTCAAATATCTAATCTTTCGTGCTTAGGAAGAATGGAACCTTCGCAGCACTTTCAACAATCTCACATGGCTTCTTCCCCGTCGAAGAGTGTATCGTGTTATTGTAGGCAAATTCCACCAAAGGTAAGTTCTTTTCCCATTGAGTCTTCTGATCCGAGATATAAGACTTCAATAAATCTAAAATCACTGAAATGGCAATCTCAAATTGCCCGTCAGTCTGCAAGTGGAATGATGACGAGAACTGCAACTGCGTGCCAATGTTCTCCCAAATGGCCTTCCAAAACAAACTCATAAAGCTGGGGTCTCTGTCGGAGACAATCGTCTCAGACGTGGCATGTAATCGGAAAATCATCGTGATCATTCTGTGTTCTCGGGAGATCAAAAAATGAAATCCATTTCAATATTTTCCCAGGGGTAGGTGGATATGGGTAAAGGCTGGAACAATTCCTGTGCCTTATGCTTGTCAAACTTGACCTTCTGGCATACTGCGCACAAACTCTTCCACATCCTTTTTGAGTCTCGGCCAAAAGAAGTATATCTCTACCCCTTCATGGTGGTAGCAATGCTGCGGTGACCCGTAAAAGGTGGACAGTGGCATTCACTCATAACCTTTTCCTGCAATGGCTGTGTAACGCACAACATAGTCTTTCTCATCAAGTAGCCTTCCCGGAGGGAGTATCCAGCTATTGTCTCCCCATCCGTATCCGTGTGAAAATATCTGTAAAATCTGTATCTGTGGCATACTGGTTGACCATATCCTCGAAGCTCCTATGATGTATCGCAGAAATAGCCAGAACCAACGGTTTCCGAGACAAAGCATCTGCCACCACATTCTTCTGTCCCTGCACATGGACAATCTGGAAGTGGAACTGTGACAAGATGTTCGCCCACCGCTTCTGCTTTTCCGAGAGCTGCTTCTGTGACAAGTAGTAGCGCGAAGTCTGATGGTCTGTAAAGACAGTAAAATCTGGTCCGAGCAGGTAGTGTCGCCACTGAGTAAGAGCATGGATCAGTGCCAAAAGCTCTTTCTCATATATCTGTGCTGTCATCTCCGGCCTAGAGAACAATCGGCTCTCGTAAGCAATGACATGGCCTTCTTGCATCAAGACCGCACCCAAACTACGACCATAAGCATCACAATATACTTCAAATGACTTTTGCAAGTCTGGCAAAGTCAAAATAGGTCATGTAGTCAATTTCTCTTTCAATGTCTGAAAGGCAGTCACCTCTGTGGGTCCCCACAAGAAAGGTACTCCTTTCTGTGTCAAGATATGCAAAGGGGAAGCAACCTCTGCAAACTTTCGTATGAACCGCCTGTAGTACGAACACAGTCCCAAGAAGCTTCTAACTTCATGGACATTCCTCAAGTCGGGCCCATCACAGATAGTCTCTATCTTGGCCGGATCCATTTGCACTCCTGCTGCTGACACAATGTGTCCCAAAAAGTGTATCTCTGGTAGGAAAAATTCACTTTTCTTTGCATTAATCACTAACTTGTGATCTCGTAATGCCTAACCTGAAGCAGATGATATCTGTGTTTTGTCTCATTCTTGGAGAAAACAATGATGTCGTCAAAGAAAGTGCCAACAAATAGCCTGTACTCTCGAAAAATCCGGTCCATCATCCGGTTAAATGTCGCAGGAGCATTGGTTAAGCCAAAAGGCATCACCAAAAACTCAAATAACCCAAAAGCTGTCTTCTAGACGTCTCCCGGCGCTATCCTGATCTGATGATATCTACTCTTCAAGTCAATCCTGCTAAAGCACGAGGATCCCTGTAACCTGTCGAGTATATCATCGATCCTAGGAATCGGAAATCTGTTCTTGATGGTGATTTTGTTGAGAGCTCTATAATCGATGCACATTCTCCAAGATCCGTCTTTCTTCAAAACCAACAACACTGCAGAGCAATATGGTGAAGTACTAGGCTGGACAAGACCCTTTTCCAAGAGTTCTTTCACTTGGTTCATAATCTCTTCATTCTGTGCTCGGCTCACACGGTAGGGTGGCCAGTTCGGTGGTGTACTCCCAGGCAATGGTATGATCTTCAAGCCCTCTAAAAAAACAATCGGCATGAGTGTGGAGAAAAATCTTGGCGTTCTTTTGTTCAGGTCAAAACATATTCAACATTTATCCATCGTTCAATTCTCTCCCAAAAGAATGAGTAAAGAAAACTGAAGTTCATCAAGTACAATCTTTGAGCCCTTCATTTGTCAAAGTCGTTTCTCGGCCCGGTAGTCAACCACGGCGTAGTTCTGGTGGTACTAAGGGATTCCGAGTAGAACGTCACTCGCATGCCCGGAACACCCCTGTCATTGCAACCGAAGTTTGCCAATGCTCGGTGTAATGGCAACATCCCATCCGGGTGCCAGTCGAACTACCTTTGCCTATGGCGTCAGTCTGTCGGGCGTAATTCCAAATCGAGCCGCCAATTCCAAGTGAAAAGAAGTTGGCCTTGGTTCCTTCAAAAGAGCTTCCTGATCCTTCACTTTGCCCCAAAAAGCGGCAAAGTTTGTTCTTTCATTCATTTGATTCGGTGCAAGTCCCACGCCATGTGGTACCAGTTCTGCTTTTCTATCTGCCTTTTTTGCCATGTTCCTCAGTTGCTCTCAAACTATATGGCCTATCGTCATCTTTATCATTCTGTTCTTTCTGTGCCTTTTTAGGACACTTCGTGGAGATATGTCCATGTTCCCCACACCCAAAGCACTTCCCCTCTCTGATGAAGCGAGCTCTCTCCTTAGGAGTAAGCTTGGGTCGTGCATCTTTTTTCTCTGGGTTGCTCTTTTTCTTTCTACTTTCATTCCCAGAAGTCTGTTCAGCTCGTTGTGTCATGGCCTCATCTGTGGGGTAGGTAAGACTGCCAGAGTGAATGGCAAAGCCCGGCTTCGCATGACTCATCAACTCTTGAATAAAAGCTGACTTCTGTTCCAAGCAGTGATCTCGGATCTCTGATGTAGACCCAAGGTGAACCGCTCAATCTGTTCTCTGAACGAGATCTTCTTGAATGAAGAGGCGGGTAGAAAAGAGCTCCAAAATCTTTCACAATAAGCATTGATTGTATCTTTCTTGGTCATCCGAAGATGGTTCCAAGCAGCTCGTATATCTCGTTCATATTCTTGCGTCAACCAAGAAGAAATAAAAAGAGCTTTTTTTAAATTTCAGCCATTTAACTGGTGCAGTCTTGTTTAAAAGAAGCGTAGACCACCAAGTACGAGCATTCTCCTTAAAGTAAGAGGCAGCCCTCCGAATCTTGGAGTGCTCTGAGTAGCGTCCTCCCTCGAAAGCGATGTCAAACTGCTGTATAAAAGACAAAGCCTTCGAAGCATCTGAGTATCCTGAAAAAGTATCAAACTTCATTGAGTGGCCACCTTCCTTAAACTCTGGGACTTTCTTGCTTTTATCTTCGAGCTTTGTAAAAATTCTTCTTGTTCGCATAAAAGTTTCCGTCCATCGGAATCTGAGTTGTCTGTAGACGAGTCCTCAGTAGAACTGTCAGTCTCTGGGCGAGATTTAGCCTTCTTTGCCTTTCTCTTGCCCTTTCCGAAGCGTTGCTTCTTGCTTCGCCTTTTACCTTTTCTATCTTCTTCGCTCGAATCCGAGGAGCTAGAAGAACTGTCAGAAGAAGAAGAAGAAGAAGAAGAAGAAGAAGTGGGTACTCCTTCAAATCGAACGCGCTTCTTCTGTTTCTTTGCCTTGTCAAAAGTCGATTGACGACCCAAATAACCTGGAAAGTCAATGCTTTTCTTTTGCTTTTTGCCATGCTTTTTGGCTTTCTTCTGTGCGTCAAAAAGCTGAGCAATCCGTGCATCAACCACCTCTTCTAGTTCCTTCTCTGAATATTGTTTGGGATCAGAAGGTTTCTTGGAAGCAGATTTCGGGGGTGGTGTAGTGGTTTTTTGCCACTGTGTATGCACTTAGTGAAAAGAAGTGTTGCTCATATATGTTGCCAATTTCGGATCCTTCGCAAAACTGAGCATCATCTTTGTTGCATCGCCGATCAATTGACGATGCTTCATCTCTCTTTGCTCTGCTTGAGTAGGTAGAGGCGGGCCATACTCTCTGTTTGAATCTTCGTTGTGATCCCAACCCGAATCTCCAGATGCAGAGGGAGTCGACTGATCCGTGCGTGAAGCCATAGGTGCCGCGGAAAAAAAATTGGGGATCGCATTTCCCGTAGAAGAGAAATTGGCTGTGCTCTTTTACCATTGTAACAGACTTGGACACTCCAAGTCAAGAATCAATCACGACAGCACCAACTAACCACTTCAAAAAATTCACAGATCACAATAGATTTGCACTGGCCCGGCGGAGTTTCGTGCCTAGAGATATTGGCCCCAAAGACTGGTGCCCCTTTCGGTATTTCTTTTTGTATTAATCAATCATCAAAGTACAAGAGAGCGGTTAGGGTTTCACTCTCAGACTCTGCGTCCAGATGCTCTGAGAAGTGAAGCCCTCACCACGAATTTAAAGATTACAAGGGATGCCCAAAAGCAGAGCCCCAAAAGCTTGAAAGCAAAAGCAGATTCTCTCTCTCTCTCTCTCTCTCTCTCTCTCTCTCTCTCTCTCAATGAGAGTCAGTAAAAAGCAAGTTCTCTTTTTCTCTCTCTTTCTCCCAAATTATAGCAAAAAGCTGAGATTTGCGTCGCTCAAAATTTCCAAAACCTCCGCGATTTCCGGAAATTAGGGTTTCTGGCAGAAATTAGGGTTTCTGCTGTCCGTAGCCACGTCATCACTTTGTGACATTTCCCATAGCTTGGTCCCTAGTACAGTTTGGTTCCGGTTCTTGCTTGTGCCTTTGTGGTAAGATGCGCTCAATTCTGTAGTCTTCAGCAACCACTTTGCACAAGAGGAGTGACTTCTTAGAATTCCTCCTGGGTTGTTCCAGTTTAGAGATGTTGGTCCTTCCTCTTTTGGAGATTGATTGTGGGATTCTTGGTGATTTCGTAAGCAGGGGTTCTATTATCTTGGCATTCCCAATTGCATGCTTGTGAGGGATACACAGCCACATCTGCAGTGGAAGGTGATCCACCACTGAAGATTGCAAATAATCATAGTAAGCAATTCTGGGAAAAGGTCTTGGAACTCATGAAAGAAAAGAAACAGAAAGGATATGAAGGGGATGTGTTGGTGTCTTCTCTCTCTGGAAATTAAGGGGTAGGGGGGACTGTTTAATGGTGGAGTGGATCCTAGAATTGACTGCAGCTTGATAATGTTGGCACAATGTGTTTTAAAACGGCTAATATAGAAAATCAAACCCCTGCCACCTGTTAATGTCATCAGTGGAAAGTGGATTGTTTTGGTCTTAACACTTTCAAGCCCAGCTAATTCAACCAGATTTTTAGAGTTTGTTGGTATGGAAGGCTTTTAACGTTCTGAATTGTTTGTTCTTATAAATCAGAACCTGGGACTTAATGAACCGGAATCAGATCATGATGCTCACAGCTGGTATGGCAATCATCAGCGACAGTTCATGCAGGATGCGCATGGGATGCACTCGGCCAATTTTCTCTCACAGAGGCATTGGGCTGGGGAGTCAGAATACCCTCAGTCGCCTCAGTCGCCATTTGCGATGTCTGGGCCTTATCCCAAGATGCGTCCTCAAGGACCAACACCAATCCAGAGTAGCCAGCAACATGTAGCAGTTTCTCATGGGCACTTGCCCCAAAATTTCAGGCCTTATGGTCCAGCAACTCCTCGGACTGTTCCTGTTGGGAGTCCAGTTCCACAGTTCTTACAGTATGGAGGGAGCCCTGGTTTGAGTCCTCCCACACTGCAAGGGCAATGGATGGGCCCATCAAACATGCAGCTTGGGGTATCTGGAGGGTTGATGCATGGATCGGTGCATCAGCAGATGACCCAGCAACAATCAATATTACCTGCTCAGGGGCTGATGCAAAGGCAGCTTGGACATTCTAGGATCAACTCTGCGAACCTGCAACAAGCAATGTTTAATTCATTACCTTCAGCTCCAGCTATGCTACAGAAGCCTAATGAACATCATCATTATAATACAAGTGATGGAAGAGATTTTCGCCATGAAATGCAACAACGAAACAGGTTACCAGGACATGCCTATCAACAAGGTCCATTTGATTCAGCAAACCTTCCGACCAGAAGTAATTCTCGTCAGCAATTTAGGTCGAAATATATGTCAGCAGAGGAAATTGAAAGTATTGCAAAAATACAGCTTGCGGCAACACACAGTACTGATTTGTACATTGATGATTACTATCATCAAGCTGCTCAAGCCAAGCTTGCAGGTGGACAAAGACGTCACTTTCATTTTGCTCCGTCTCATCTTCGTGACTCACCTTCCCACAGACGTGCCCCAGCAATGCAGCCAACTTTTGTTCCAGTGGATGGACTAGGAAGGGTCCCTTTCTCCTCAATTAGGAGACCTCGACCATTGTTGGAAGTTGAGGACTATTCTGGCCAAGCAGAAGGGTGCAGTGAAGCTTTAAGCTTGAAGATGTCAGAGAGGCCTTTAGAACAGGAGCCGATGCTAGCAGCTAGAATTGCCATAGAGGATGGATTGTGTCTTCTTCTAGATGTAGATGATATTGACCGATTTTTGTCAGCAAATCAGCTGCCTGATGGTGGAGCTCAGTTAAGGAGGCAAAGGCAGCTGATGTTAGAAGGTTTGGCAGCCTCTCTGCAGCTCATCAGCCCTTTAACTTCAAGAGGAAGCGGTGACGCAAGCAAGAATGAACATTTCCTGGGAGCAGAAACCCAGGACGATGTTGTGTTTTTACGTCTTGTGTCCCTTCCCAAGGGCCGTAAACTTGTGTATCGTTATCTTCAGCTTTTACCTCTTGGAAGTGAACTAACTCAGATAGTTTGCATGGCTGTTTTCCGTCATCTTCGTTTTCTATTTGGTGCTGCTCAGACTGAACCAGGTGCTATAGGTGCAACTGCAGAGTTGGCAAGTACAGTCGCTGATTGTGCTAGTCGGATGGATCTTAATGCAATAAGTGATTGCTTAGCAGCTGTTGTTGTGTCCTCAGAGCAACCTCCTCTCCGACCTTTTGGTAGTACTGCCGGTGATGGGGCCAGCTTGATTCTGAGGTCCGCTCTCGACAGGGCCACCCATTTATTGACCGATCCCGGTGTCACATTCCCTCTACAAGATAGAGCAGTTTGGCAAGCAACATTTGATCGCTTCTTTCTCTTACTGTACAGATATTGTACAACTAAGTTTGACAGCATTTTGCATTCTGTGGCCATGTCCTCCCCACCAGGAAGGACCATGGCAATCACTGCAGCAGCTGCAGGTGCAATGAGTAAGGAAATGCCCGTAGAGCTTCTTCGAGCTAGCCTTCCACATATGAATGAACACCAGAGGAAGTCACTGCTAGATTTTACTCAAAGATCGATTGCTTTGGGAGCTTCAGGTGGGCATGGGAATCGTTCTGCTGCCGCAGTTCTAGGCTGAAATCTTACCGGTACGGTATTGGTTCACTCTGCCCAATGCTTGCATGATGAAGGCTGCTTTAATTATTTTGTGAATTGGTTACATCTTACATGTTGCAGGAACATACTGGGATTAGCAATTTTTCACATAGGCCATATTTGTCTCAGTTCTCATGGCTGACATTGAAGTAACAAGGTGCAAGCTCCACACTATTGATTGTGCTTTGTACAACTTTACTCTTTTCTGGGATTCTTTTTTTTTCTGCCTCAGTGCGCTAGTAATGTGCCAACCAACAATTGTCTTCGTTTGCAGTGGCGCTCAAGCGGCTTGTTTTTTGTATTGAAAGCTCAAATGCTGTTTGAATAGATGGGACACAAGTCAGCAAAAACCTTGTTGGATGGTTCTTGGCATTGCTTCATGACACACGCTGCTGTGATTATTATGGGTGCCTTACTGTAAAATTTCCAAACTTGGCCTCCTGAAGTGTCGATAATGACAGCTCCGTGCGTGTATCTTTCAGTTTAAACTCCAAAGCAGATGACCATGTCCACTGCTTGCATGATTGGAAAGTGTTACAAGCTTTCCAGATTATATGTAAAAATCACAATTTCAAGTACTGTTTGTTTCCTACAAAATGCCAAAGACTTTGCGCAACGTTACGATTTGTGCTTTAGTATGTCAAAAGGTCTTACTTTGGTTGAAGTGCTTGTATTGTGTGAACTGAATCTTCTTGTATTGAAGCAAGTTGGCCGTGAGTCTAGAAAGAGCTGCAAATGACATTGTTATGCATAATCATATCGAATCTTTGTGCTGAGAAGTGAAGAGCCATATCTCAAATCAATGAAAGTGGTAATTATTTTGTTTATAGAATTCGGGTGCTTGTGTCGCTTCTTCCCAAGTCGTTATTAATTGTCCTGCCTTGTTTTTTAAGGTTGGATTGGCACTTCAAATGTGTTGGGCCTTCTTTCAATCAAAAACAAAATTTTTGCTTTTATGCGAGTCTTCATGCAGAGCAATCACAGGGAGCCAGAGACCTCTGATGAGTTGGAAAGACTTGTTTAAGGGGTTGAAGGGCAGTTCCTAGTGTATCTGCTTCACAGTGAGATTGCATTTTCAGAGTGAAAATCTCTGATGCTGACGTGTAATGTAGGCTCGAAGTTGTCGCCATAGTCTTGATTGAGAAATGGCAAACAGTTTTGTGAGCGAAGAAGCTAAAGCTCTCTGCTTCCTCACAATCTTGAATCTATCATTTTCCACCCTTTTTTGGGGCCAAACAGCTAAGGTGTTCAAACACAGGCATGCATTGTCTACAAGCGAGTGATTTTCTAGTAGGAAATAGAGGTGTATCTTTTTTGTAGATTTTCATGAGATTGGACTCAAGTCACCAAACAAACCTTGCTCTTGGATGCACCTCCCAGGCTTTCCAAAGGGCAAGGAAGGGTCAGATATAAAGAGAGAACTCTCCCACTCGAAGCAAAGAGGGGCCTATCTCCGTGGTTGCACGGCCTTGCAAATCTTTTTGTTGCTGATTGTGTGGGTTCTTATTGTCTATTGGCCCACTATCTTCTTGACATTGCTTGGGCCGTTGCGGGCTCGTTGAAGAGCAGTAACGTGTACAAGCAGTGACGTGTACAAACAAAGGGATCTCAAACCTAGGCAAAACTTGAGATGCTAGAGGCAAAAAGATCTCTAGAACACCTAAAGCGCTCCTAAAGAGCAAGATGGTTCATTGTTAAGAAAGACTATAACCAAAATTCTTTAGCATAACAAATAAGACACCAAGCTGTGAAAGGTGATAAAGTATGTGAGCGGTGAAAGGCTTGGTATCAGCCATGCTAAAAGGCAAGGTTTTAAGGCACTTGAAGAGTGCTTTGTGAAAATACCTCAATAAAGGGATTTTTGTTGGAAAAATGTCGTGTGCCATACACAAGGGAAAAATTGTGAGCAAAGTGTATTGTGTCTAAGGCACCACTCAATCCGGCCAAAGGATTTACTGCTACAATACTTGCAATTGCTATTTTTATTGAGTATGGGTTGAGACACCAGGGAAAAATTGTGAGCAAAGTGTATTGTGTCTAAGGCACTACGCAATCCGGCCAAAGGATTTACTGCTACAATACTTGCAGCTGCTATTTTTATTGAGTATGGTGTTGAATTGCTCCTTTTTATTATATTCTTTATTATTTTAACGTGATCTCTTACGAGTGCACTGCTAGAGTGATTCTAGATGTGCCCGCAACAATTCAAGCACATTAGGAAGAGGTCCTTCGAAGATTGTGAAGAAAAGGAAGCAAAATAATAATGTTAAAGAATAAAAAGTGCCACTTTTAAGGTTCTTCATGAGAACAAAGCATGCAAAAAAGTTAATAGAGGAAAAGAAGTGGTGCATACTTTGATTTGGACAATATGAAACAAAAATATAACCACTTGGAACTAAAGAAGTGTCCACAAAGTTTTGTGTCGCAACGTTTCACCCTTGTCAAACCTTGTCTACAAAGTGCGAAGCTCCTCCACGAGTGTGGTGCTAAATTTACATCTGCATTCTTTGCGTTGGCACTATTTTTAACGATAGCAAGAGACCTTTCTATTTTGTTAGCCATGGCAGAAGGTTGTAGTGTACTAGAAAACTGATGATGTGCTCCATATGCCAAGATGGAGGTAAAGAGGATCTTTCTTGAATGTTGGTCACTTCTCTTCTATGTATTCAAGTAGATAAATTGACAGAGGCACTTGCATCATCTAATCATATTGATGCCATCTCATCAAGCCTTATATGGGCTTACACACGAGGATACTCTTTGAACGACGGGAACGAGGCATCTTGCTGTTTGGAAAAAAAATGTTCCTTTATATACGCTTAGACAAGAGCAACAAAACATAACAAACAATTCCCTCCAGAATTGTAACCATTACCTGAAATGTTTAGAGACATTTGCTTCATACCACATATTGACTATAAGTCCAATCACAAGTAAATCAGAACCTCTTATGTTCAAGAGAGAAAAGAGAAAATCCCATGAGCTTACAAATGAGTCAACTAAGAAGCCAAAGGGCACAAGAGTCCCTCTTTCCCATGAGAATAAGGAAATAAACAAGAGAGCTTCTTCACAACACATAAGAAAAGATGGTCCTAGGCATAGATTTTTCATATGACTAACATACGACACACATACGAGTATGAAAGTATGATTAAAGTATGTTTAAGAACGATCATCTCAAACATACGTGATCATTTTTATTCAGCTCTAAAAATATAGCATAATAGTAGTAAAAAATGATAGAGACATACACAATATCACTATGAGCTTGACATATGCACTCCAAAAATGTAATAGGTGACGTATTCTAAAAATTTCTAAGCCAAATTTTAGTCACTCCACACCATGAATGGGTTTAAGTATGTTAAGATATTACATACGCTATCCCAAACATACTTGATACGAGTATGAGAATATAATTTTTCCAAACATACAAGTATGCTAAAAACTACGACGGTCCTAGGCTTAAGGATAAATTTTGCACCTCAATGAAATTCATTCAAGAGTATGAAAAAACACTTTTGACATTTCATGCTCATTGTATGTCTCAACTACCTTGACATGGTGGTCTCAAGATGCTTGCAAACAAGATGATGGAGCTTCCCCTTGGAGAGCTTTTGGAAATACAACTCTCATAGTTGATGGTGCTCACAAAAAATGAGCTCAAAAAATGTTGACTATCTTCTACATGGGATATTCATGTTCTTATTGTGGTCTAATTCATCCTTATCATGGTTTGAGGTGATTATCTTGGCTTGATTATGGTAGTGTGCTAAAAGCCGTTCTTCCCTATTTTAAGTTTATGGATGATTTTGTGTATAAACAATTTTAGGATGGTAAATCAAATAGAAACGGGCACCATGTACCAACTCGATATTAACCTTCTCATGAGTCATAGGAGAACACACCAAACAGTATCCATAATGATTAGCTTTCTCTCTCAAAAACCAAAGTGATGCTAAATCACATATTTCTTTCTTCCTCTCTTTTGGGTCATGGACTCTCTCTCTCTCTCTCTCTCTCTCTCTCTCTCTCTCTCTCTCTCTCTCTACCTTTGATTAATACAAAGTCCTTTTGTGGACAATGATTAGGTAAATAACTTATATTGAAGTTTAATCTTAAACCTAAATTGCTATTAATCATATGATTCCATTTTTTGTAAGAACTATAAACATAAAGCAGAAACACTATTTTGCAAAGCTATTGGGACTAATCATTAAGTATAATTGGATCCCCTCAAAGTTACACCCTCTTGGCCTACCTAAAAAATGTTTTGAATAGTTTTACCTAAATAATAATTTGAGTTGTAATGGGTCTGTCTTTTGAATCCAATTTTATAATTTGGTGCAACACAAAGATTACTTAATTATTTTGATAAAGTTTCTCAAACATTAGGAAAAATATGAACCCTCTAGGGCCCCATTGGGATTAAGGTTAATTAGAGGTCAACCAATATAAAGAGGGTGATGGACACACTCTAAACCCTCAAAAAAGTAGGGGGACAAGGTAGCCTTACACATTTTAATGGTCTCATACCTAGTGAGAAGGTAAGGAAGGCAGCCTGAGACGTCTTAATGGCTTCTTACCTAGTGAGAAGGTAAGGAAGGTGGCTAGGGGAAATGGAATTTTGGGCGGGAGGGAGGGCGGGGGGGGGGACCACTTTGATCTCCTTCCCCCCACTTTTTGGCTCAGATTCAAAGATACGCTAAAAATTAAAAATTTTCCAAAAAAATCAAAACTCATATTTTTCCTTTATAGTAAAAGCCCCCCCAAACCTATTTTATGGTCAAAAAAGCATTTTTTGACCTTTAAAAGTAAAAATGTGCACTTAAAAATCCAAAATTGTGAACTTTTGTTTCTTTCAAAACATCACTTTTCATCTTCCAAAGTCACGCCAAACCTTGTAAGGTGTGAGCTTTGTCTTAGAGTCACTAGAGTATAGAAAAGGTGGAATTGTTCCATATGTAGTGGTGCAAAGCTGTAGAGCTATTTAAAGCTCATTTCATGAATAAACAAATCCAGTCCATGTTTGAATTACATCTCTCTTGTTTATGGTGAGCTTGTGATGGGTTAGCAAACTACTCAAAATCGTGTTATGAGTCCAAGTTAATCTATCTTGGAACCTAGTTCGCTTGAGTAACAATCTAGCCTACACACACTCACTTGTGTTCATTATGTTTGTCTTTCATCTACCCTAGCTACTTCAAAGCATTAAAAAATAAGTTAAAATTCAAAGCAACTCTGCATCAAGCCTTTCCATCAATTGTGAAGAGGGGCTTCACCCCGGTGAAGAGGAGCTTCACAAAGGTTCAAAAGTTTTCTCTCGAGCTTCAAGAGCAAAGGCATCAACAAAATTTGAGCATCAAAGCAACAATCAAGTTCTTTTCAAGCCTCTCAAGGAAACATCGGAGATGGAAGAGGAGACACTAGTTCTTCGCATAAGTTTTTCTTTTATAGGATCTTTTAGCATAGTGTTGCCTATCATTATGACGCATGGAATAAATATTTCTTGCACAATAAAAGAGGAAAGAAGCACTCGTTCGATGGAAGGATACAAAGCAATTGAAGACAAAGCATTGAAGAAGACGAAGGTGCTTTTGGATTAGAGCGAAGCATGCATTTTTTAGGATTTTTCTCTTGGATTAGAGTGTTGTTTTTGCTCCTGGATTGTAGTAAGGCTCCTGGATTGGAGTGTTACACTGTTTGTCTCCTAGATTGGGGATGTGTTTGTGCTACTGGATTGGAGTGTTGTCTTTCTTCATCAAGTTGTAGTCCAAAGCCCAAGGGGAGGTTTTTTGTCATCCTTAGTGGATATGTATTGACATTCTGTGTGGATATTGTGTCATCCTTAGTGGATAAAGAATCTTCAATGTATTGTCCTAGGTTAAACCTCAAGGGAGGATTGTAAGGTGTGAGCTTTGTCCTAGAGTCACTAGAGTATGAGTCAAGGAGAGAAAAGGTGGAATTATCCCACATGTAGTGGTGCAAAGGTGTAGATCTACTTAAAGCTCATTTCATGAATAAACAAATCCATTCCATGATTGCATTATATCTCTCTTGTTTATGGTGAGCTTGTGATGGGTTAGCAAACTACTCAAGATTGTGTTTATGAGTCCAAGCTAATCTATCTTGGAACCTATCGCTCGAGCAACAATCTAGTCTACACACATTCACTTGTGTTCATTATCTATGTCGAGTTGTCAAAGCTTCTCCTTCTAGTGTCTTCTTTGTATAATTATCACTAGATTATAGAATGATATTTTTTTATACTTTATCCCTTTGCGCTCACAAAATTTGGTGTTTACTCACATAGTTAACTTTTTTTGAGGGGACATGAGCAAACAACCATGTGCAGAGATGGAAAACACTCTATTCTTGGTTCATGAGGAACCTTACAATGCCCTAACTGCAATACCAAGTAGCCTCATCCCCTTATCCCATCTCCATTGTAGTATCAAACAAGCTCTTTTTTCTCCTTCTACTTTCCTTTAACCCCAAAAGGAATTCTCTGCTCTCCAAAGACAACCAAAGAATGAACTCATTAGATTTCAATGCCACAATTGTAAAGGTGTGGATAGTGTGTGGCTACCACAAGATTTCTTTAAAGGTGCTTCAATTTCCAAGGTGGAGTATGAGAAAAACTTGCCAAGCATATCATGCCCTTGTATAACTATCCTTAGGTTGCTATCAAACAAGTACCACATGCCTTCTTAAGAATGCCTTGCTATTTCTAATGAGACCTAACCTCTTTAATATAAGATTTTACATCATGTTGATGATGATACTATGTAAATGTATAACACTATAATGGATTTCATATTTCTAATCCCATCTTGTCTTTATTGTGAAGCTAAATTTTGTGTTTGACACTGTATTTGGTTTATAACAAGGTATGTGCACTACCGGTGTAGATCTTTTCAAATACAAAATGCTTCCTTGCTTCAACTTTCAATAGTAGACTTATGGTAGTCAACTTAGAGACATTATAATCATTAACATTATCTTGGATAGTTTACTAAATACTATAGCATCTTCACTAAGTTCATCAGTGCTCAACAGTTGGGTGTAGCAAACTATTTCATTATGCTAAGAGATGGAGCAAACTATACCATCATGGTAGGAGATGGAGAAAACTATAACATTATGGTAACTTTCCTACCTTATGTTTACCTTGGATCCCATCTCTTGGCTACAATCGCCGAGGGGATCCAAGGGGTCCTGACGAAAACTATCTAGCCCCCCCTTGGCGGGGGGAGTTCGGGACAACACCCCCGAAGGTAGAAAATAGATGCATTTTGGGATATGATTTTATATGTATTTTTAATCAAACTTGGATGATATTTACCATGTGATTAGTAGAGTCTCAATACTCACTTTTGTATGAGAGATTGACACACATTGCATATGTGGTAAAAAAAAGCACTATGCTTTAGCAAGATTTTTCCATGGACATAGCTTTCTTCTTTAGCACAAAAACTTCTTCTTTAACCACCATGGATCAATTCAAGAACTATTCACCAACTAAGAGCTTACAATATAGCAACAAAAAGAAAATATTTTTTTAGACAATAAACTCATGATAGATATGTGAGCCAAGTCCATGGATTGAAAAAAGAGGATCCTAAGACCATGTTAGAGCCCCAGGGACTCTGAACAAGAGTAACCACAGGGGCACATAGAGCTGTCAAACAAGGGTTTATGGCCACCAAGGAACGTCAACAAGAGTGGCCACAAGGGCAGGCAAAACTACCAAATAGGAACCCCTATCTGGCCAGATGGCGCTCCCTTGTGGCCCCTATTGTTGAGGGGCTGCTAAGGCACTAGCGCCCCTTTTTTTCTTCTTTAGCACAAAGAATTCTTCTTTACCACTACCATGAATCAATTCAAGTACCATTCACCAACTTGTAAGAGAATACAATATAGTAACAAAAAGAAAATCTTCGTTTACACAATAAATTAATGATAGATATGGGAGCCAGGTCCATGGATTTAAAGAAAAGGTTCCTAAGACCATGCTATGGCCCTAGGGACCCTCAACAAGAGTGGTCACAAGGACGCACAAAACTGCCAAACAAGAACCCCTGTCTCGCAAGATGGCGCTCCCTTGTTGCCCCTCTTGTTGAGAGCCCCTAGGACCATTTTTTTTCTTCTAAAAGTTATGGACAAAATGAATGAGCACTTGAATCCAGAATGGTGCTTATGAAGACCATTTCTTGGGAAGTTTATGCTAGAAGAGCTTGAAAATGCAACATACACAAGATTGGGATACTTCAAGTTTCCCCTAAGGTCTTTGGAGACACTCAAGCTTGATAAATTTAGGGCTTATCAAAATATTGAATCTTACCTTATCATAGCACAAGTTGTTGATCTCTTGTTTTCAAAGAGTACGTAACTGGGTAGAGGCTCACCTCAAGGTTACTTTTGAGAAGATTAGTTCATTAAAGCTTATGTTTCATTTTGTCTATGTATGTGCCAAATATCAATTCCATTAGAGTCCACCAACTTGTAAGAAACTACAATATATAGACTAGCTTGTTGATCTCTCTCTTTTTCTCTCTACGAAGGTATCAATTACTAACACAAGGAAATTCTTTTTTAACACAAAGAAATTCTCCTTGCTTTGTTATCAAACAAATCTAATTTAAGTTACTAATAAACTCAAAATATGGTAGAGATAGGGTTCTCTTGCACAACAAAAAAAAAATAGAGTCCAAATTGCTTCTTAGTAATCTTAATCAAGATGTGGTCATGAAGAATATACAAGGGGCACTGTAGTCATTGTATCCATTTCATGACATAGTGTACTCATGGTAATCTATTACATAAAACTTTCTCTGGTGGGGGTGTTCCATGTTAGGAAAGAATGTCTGACTCATGGAAATATTTTTTATTTCCCTACTAAGGATACCTCCATGTTAGCATAATGGTTGTTGTGGTGAGAGATGGATTAAATTATACAATGAAATTGCTTGAGGAGAGCTTTGTGCCACTACAAGCAAATCATGTTATGCCAGTAGCTTGAGACATTGTCGCAAAGACCACCACTCAACTAGCATAGTAACGTCGAAGGCACGCCCCAGCTGGCACAGAGAGGAAGGGACATGTAGCATCTTGGCTTCCCGCAACAAATACAAATTCTGGCAGCCTTAAACCTCACACCGACCACCCGAACCATCAACAAAACCCCTTGTAAATGCCTTGAACTCCACTCTTCCCTAATAACCTAGCCAGCGGCTAGTGGATTGTAAAAAAAGCTCTTCCCACCCCACTCTTTCCTCTCTCTATCTCTACCTTATCTCCCTCTCTATCTCTCTTACTAGAGAGGCATCTAGGCTCCCTACAGCGACCAGTGGATATTTGCAAGGACCATTGGGTAAGGACCACCTCTCAAGCCTATATAAAGAGGCTTTCTCTAAGCACAAAAGAGGGCACAAGTGAAGGAGAAACACACTAGCTCCATGCACTCTACATTTTAAGCACCACTAAGCACATAATGCACCCCCCCAATCTAGGAAGCTCATGGCATCATGTTTGGTTGCAAGATTCGGAATTTTAGCATTGGCAACATCACCATTCTCCCCATTATCCACCACACCAAGGTTGAGTTACTAGTCACGACCACTCCATGCACATAAGGCAGTCACTACTCCTCCGCAAGGCAACATGAGCACGCTAGGATTGAATGCATCGACACCATGTTACCTTGGGCCGCTCTCGATGTTGGTGATTGCCGTCGTTGGTGGCTGCATCGTCTTGATGTTTTTCCTCAACTAACCTCCTGACTAACTCCAACTTTTCCAGACACCATATGGTGCTCGCATTCCATCATGTATCCCTAGTGCCAAGAGCTAGGTTTGTAACAGTCAAGACCACCATTTGTAAGTATCATCATCGCCAATAAAAGGGTGCAATGCTGTCTTGATCTTTGGAGTCCATTCTCTATTCTCCTTAGTTTTGTTTTCCCACATTCGTGGGATGTTTCATCTATTGTATATCACTCTGCTTGTGCTCCATCATGTGCAACCTCTCCAAACATTCATTATGCTCCATTTTGACCTTGTCACATACCTCTCTCGTACACACACTCCTGACGGTTGACTAGGCATTTTCTACATGTGGACGTTTGTTGTACCACCATTTCATGTTGGTTACCTAGAGGTCATCTCACTTTTGTTAGCCTAGGTCATGTATGTCTGCGTCCTAGCTGCACTTATGCTAGGTGGTGCCCCTCTCTACTTACAGGTTTAATCCTACCTTGAGATGATGCTTGGGGATGTTCAGGCTATGTGTGGTGTAGAGGCCACCCCATATGGCATGTCATTTCCGGCCATCAATGTATGCAACATGAAAAATATATGCACAAACAAGTCTTGGGCTGATGTATGTGGTAGCAATGTGGTTTATAATTCCTCACTCATGCAAGATATGTCCCAAACAAAGGATGTTGAGAATGTGGATGTGGAGGAGTTGAAGGAATGTGAGCGACGTTCCAAGAACATTGTTATTCGTGGAATTCCCAAAGAGAAGCTAGAGACACTTCCTTCTCTTGCCATTGTTATTGAAGATCTCTTCAAAACCCACTTTGGCATGTCCGGAGTTATGGTCTATGGAGCACATAGAGTGGCGAAGCAAGGAGCTCCTCGCTCAAGAGAACGACCAATTGTATGCACCATGCCGGATGAGACCAAGTGAGATTATCCTTGATAATAGTTGGATCTATTTGAGGGATACAAAATGTTTTGTATGTAAATATCGCACCATTAAGCAACAAAATATGCATCGCAAGGCATATGAGGAAAAGAATAAGAAAAACAAGGAGATCTCTCATGAAGAAAATGTGTCCAAGGAGGAGGCAAGTCCCTCGAGCAAATAGGGATGCGTGACCTATGAGATTGAGGTACAATTGAAAATATCCTTTTGGCATTGTAATGGATATCCATGGAATGCGGTGTCGTGCCATGGCACGTTCATAATGTGAAATTAAAATATCTACCTCACTCTTAATGTTTATGATGTGTGGGACCAAATGCTATAATGTACATAGTGTGATATATGCGAAAATGAACGCCACGGTTACAACCGTGTACATACCTTGCTGGGTGGGCGAGGCCATACACGTGGCACTATGGAATGCTCTTTCACATAAATATATGCCTAATTTGCTTTAGGAATGTACAAATATCAAGTTTTTCGAAGTGGCACACTCATTTTTCCTAGAAAAATTAATCATTAGGAAAAATATGGACTCTCCTTGGGCCTTTTTGATTAGTGAAGGCTTAAGGGAGAACCAATGAGAGGGCTCTTGGGATATCACTTAGAGGGGCAGGAATGACAGTGGTGCAGCCTAATTGTCTCCCTCTTCAATGCTTGGTTCTTAGAGAGTGGGGGGAGGGAGGCTAGGGGGGGAGGGGGGGTTTGTAAAAGGGGGAAAGAGGTGTCATAGAAGAGGGAGGGACCCCCCCCAAAGAAAAAATGCGCAGGCTTAAAAACTCTAAAAAATGATTTTTTTTTAAAAAGTGTCAAAATTGACTCATTTGCGTCCAAAACTATCCCAAAACATATACTAACTTCAAAAAGTCAAATTCCCCCCCCAAAATCCACTTTTCTCTCCCTCTATCACTACTTTTCTCTCCCACACTCTACCTCTTCTCCCTCCTCCCATTCTCTCTACCTGTCACTCCTCCCCTGTTTCTCTATCTCTACTGTCAAAGCCACCATAGCCACCATAGGCAACTCGCCTCACCCTCCCCTCAGCTCCTCATTCTCTCTCCATAGTACCCACACACAATAGCCCACAACCTTGCCCACTTCTCTCCCTCACCTTCCTCCCACCCATTCCCAATCCCTCCCTAAGCCCAACTTCCCAAGTATGTCCACCGCTAACACTCATAGATGGCCCAAACCAGAGATACACGAGATTTTGTTGCACAACACAAAAAATTTAGAGGGGGGATGGATCCCACAAGTATTCAAGAAGGGTTCATGGGTCTACATGAAACCATCCAGTGCTGGACCTCATCACGTACGATGTCGAGGCGTACTGGAACGCCATTGGAAGGGAAGACTATTGGCATTCAAAGAAACCAAGTCCGGAATGGTGGCCATCGTGCAACATGTGTACAATGCAACTGAGATCTATCTGCAAAAATCTTCAACTCAATTTGCACCTCATCGTAAGTCCTCATGGTTTAGCTATCCCATGCATATATCATGTTTAACCTGCATGCGATCATTTTGTTTGACTAAGGGCATTTGTAAAGATGTTTTTCCATCCAGCTTAGTTGAGGAGCAGCCGCTTGAGTGCCTCTCAGGCACGTTCATGGTTGTACATGCTCACATTGGAGAGCATGTTTCCTAATGTCTCGTCAAAAAAACTTACCGAGTAGCGAATATTCATGTACTCCCACAAGTACGTGGTACCAAAGTCAAGCCAAGGCTATGGTGGGTTAGAAGCCGTGGAGACACCCTCATTGCAGAGTGCAGAATGGCCAACTCCAGACCATTGGGCCTTGCTTCCTTTCAAGCGCAAGTTGCTGCAAGATTTCCAAGGGTCCCTAAAGTTTGGTAAGGCAACCAGATCGGTGGGTCTCAGTTGGCATTGTCCCATCCATTTGTTTGTGCATGCATTCTGCTCTCTCCCGATTGTGGAAACACCGACAATGTTTGTTTGCAAGAAGTTGATGTAGATGCAATTGACACCATTCTAGGTGTCAATTGGGGCTATGTTGATGGTTTGTATGATGGTGACCGTTACAAGTGCAATGTGTCCCCCACACAGCTTTGCCTTCGATATTTGAAGGCAAGGTGCACCTTGTATGCATGGTTTAGCTACGAAAGGTGGATGCACAAACGTGGCAAATGGATACCCTTGCAGCTGACGGCCGAAGAGGTTCGATCCTTTGAAATTCATGTCCGCATGCCCAATAATGAGTTGGTTACAGTGAACCCGCGTTGGACTCTTGCCAATCTTCGGGAACATTTTGTCATAATGGGGTTCGAGGATGTCGGCAATGCAAGTTTCAAACTGGAACAACGCAAGGTCTGCTTTGTGCTTGATTAGCTACCTTTTTCGTAATTTTTCTGGGTATTTGTATCTTGATTGCCCATTTTTGGTTGTGTAGATTGGAAGGCGGATGGAGGCCACTATGCTTGTTTACAAAGATTAGGCTACAAACGAAGTCATCTTGTCTAAGTGAATTGGCTTGTAACTTTACTCTTTTATTATTGAATATTTTATTAAAGATCTTGAAAATTTTTAGGGTGTTGTACTTGATTTTGTACTTGAGTTTTAAGGTATTGTGTAATTTTATTTTTAAAATGCATATTTTTTATTTTTTTCGAGATGGAATATGTCTATAAAAGGGGGACCACCTCCTCATTTTACCATTTTCATCCCAGCATTGCAGAGAGACCTAACATACCCAGATACGCAAAGAGAAAGCATGGCTGCAACTAGTGCTTTAGATGCATTCCTTAGTGAGGCTGGGCATGCAAATCTCCCTGAGCTTCATGCATTTTTCACAACCCGATTTGGAAACCACCTTGACCCTCCACTCTCAATCTCTTGAGCACATCACTTCATACATTGTTGGGGTATAAAGCCCAATGTGGTCGCCCAGGTAAGTGGGCGGGCCGCCAGGTATGTACACATATTCTTTTGTAAAAACCTAATAAGAACTCACTATGCTCTACACATTACAGTAGAGCGAGTTAACCATATCTTCGTGCTCTTCTTCTCGCACTCTCTCTCGTGTCGCACTTCCGCTCGTACTCCTTCAACTGGTATCAGAGCTCAGATCGAGGCTCGGGGCAGCATTTGCAGGTAGCCAGAGTCACCTGCTCAGATTGGAGTGAAATTCGACAGGCGAAGACTCGGCCCCAAATCCTGTGGGTTAGCCCAAAGGGCTTGGTGTTCTCAGAATTTCATTCTGAGGTCATCTCGACCACCGTTCGGCTTCGACAGAGTTCTGTGCAGGCCATTTTCGACTACGTGGTCTCGACGGTTGCAGATCCGACTCTGCAAATTTGGGGTTTCGGCCTACGACTTCAGGTGCCGAGGATATTGACACTCCCAGAGTGTTGATTTGTGGCTGTCTACACATCGAAGGACGGCTCACAGTTCTTGGAGGCGTGTCACATACGACACGGGCGCATCTACACACAGACTGTAGGCGACATCCACTAGTTCATCAGGTAGCTTGTGTTTGCTGCTTGATATTCCAGATTTCATCCTGACATTGCAGGTACTTCCACATGGGATGTATTGTCAGAGATGATGTATGTCTGTTGAGGGTTTGCTGGCTGTGAGTCATGAAGCAAACAACCGCCGCAGCGGTTACAACATACAGTGGGAAATTTGTGGATGTATGACTTTGTGGGAAGTCTATGTATTGTCAGATTTACTGTAGCCTTTGTTGAGGGTCAAGTGAGGTTTTATTGAGCTGGGGGATTCTCGAATGTTGAGATCCTTTCGGTGATACAGGTCTTGGAGCGATCCCTCGAGCACCCTTAGATAGGCAGCTAGGATGTATTGACTGTGAGTTAGACAGTTGGGATTGCATCTTTGCTTTACTGCCGTTGATGCATTGTCGCAGTCTATGCTTACAGGACAGTGACAGGACAGTGAGAGACAGTACAGGTGCAGGACAGGTTTACCCACAACTTATAGTGTTAGAGAGATAGTGGTTTTTTGAGCTGTTTTTGGTCTGTTTTTGAGTACACCAGAGCCATTTTACAAAGGAGACTCTGCCAAAATTTCTGCAGAATCTGAATCTTTCTTGGTTCATTTGATAGGTTGATATTGGTTCAGAGGTCAGTTTACAGGGGAAACTCTACCAAATTTTTCCCAGGAAAGTAAACTAATGTGAAGCGTAACTATGGCTGGAACACAGGACACTGCTCTTTACAATATCAAGAAGCTGGATGGAACCAATTTCCCATTGTGAAAGCAGCAGATTTGGCACGTGTTGGTACAAAAGAAGCAGATAAAACCTATAGAGCTCAAGGGGATAAAACCGGAAGATATGGACGAAGATGAATGGAGCAAAATGGATGAATTGGCACTTTCTACCATTATGCTGACTTTGGCAGAAAGCGTTTACTTCAATGTAGTAGACGAGATGTCGGCTTATCAAGCATGGTTAAAGCTGAGTGATCTTTATGAGAAGCAGAGTGCAGCTTCACAGGTATACTGGCTTAAGAAGCTTGTTGACTTGAAGATGAAAGAAGGGACACCCAAGTCCAATCATCTGAATGAATTCAACACAATCTATAGTCAGTTGTCAGCTCAAGGTGTCAAGTTTGATGAACCTGTTAGAGCTATGTTCCTGTTGATCACATTGCCGGAAATTTGGGACACTTTTCGCACAACTTTGAGTAATTATGCACCTCCAGATGGTTTGAACATAGCAGGTGTAGAAGGAAGTCTGCTTACTGAAGAAACCAATAGAAAGACAATGGACAAAGGCAAAGGAACAGCCTTAGTTGTCAGGGGAAGGACCAAAGAAAAGTACAAAGGTGGAAAGAGGAATCAGTCTCGTAGCAAGTCCTGCAGTGCTAAAGGCAAGAGTGACATAGAATGCTACCATTGTGGCAAGAAGGGTCACATGAAAAGAGATTGCAGAGAATGGAAAGCAGAAAAAGGCAAAGAGAAAGCTGAAGACCATGGTGAGAAGAACAAGTCCTCAGTGAAGATTCAAGAAATAAATGTGACAAACACTGTTGTAGAGGATGACAGTCTAGTGTCAGGAGACATCTACTTCTTGAAGAATACAATGGACTCAGCTCTTCGTACAGCATCTGATGGAAATGCACTGAGTGACTGGATTATAAACTCAGGGGCATCACTTCATGTGTCTCCAAACAAGGAGTGGTGTACCTCTTATGTGACCACTAAAGATCATGTTCGGCTAGGCAATGGGCAGACATGTGAGATCTTAGGTGTTGGAGATGTTCAATTGAAGTTTCAGAATGGCTCTTCTTTCACGCTGAAGAATGTGAGACATGTTCCCGCAATTACAAAGAGCTTGATCAGCACAGGTTTACTTGATGATGCTAGCTACGTCACCACTTTTGGACAGAACATGTGGAAGATATCCAAGGGTTCTATGACAGTAGCACATGGAGTAAAGTCTGGAGGACTTTACATGATTTATGTATCAAATGTCTCTAAAAATGTAATAAATGTAACCGAGCAGCCAAACGTTTCTTTGTGGCATAGCCGGTTAGGACATATGTCCAAGAAGGGAATGGAAACCTTGTCTCCTTCTTGTTATTTGCTTGGCTTGTCATTTAATGATTTTGAATTATGTGAACATTGTCTGTATGGTAAGCAAACACAGCAGCCACATAAGCATAGAAGCAGTAGAAGAGATACACAGTTGGCACTTGTTCATAGTGATTTGTGTGGACATATGCCTAACCTATCTCTAGGGGGAGCTTCTTACTTTATGACATTTATAGATGATTACTCGAGGAAAGTATGGGTTTACTTTCTCAAGCACAAGGATGAAGCGTTTAGTGTTTTCAAAACGTTTGTGACACTTGTGGAGAATCAGAGTGGCAAGAAGCTTAAATGATTACGCACTGACAATGGTGGAGAGTATGTTTCAAAGGCCTTTCAGGACTTTTGTGAGTCAAAAGGTATAAAACGTGAACTTATTGCTCCTTACAATCCTCCTCAAAATGGTGTTGCTGAGAGGATGAATAGGACCATACAAGAGAAGGTCAGAAGTATGTTGTCTAATGCACAACTGCCAAATGGGTTTTGGGCTGAAGCTGTATCAACAGCTGTTCATCTTATAAATAGATCTCCTAGCAGGGTTTTGCAGAAGGATTTAGTGGCAGAGATGGTATGGTCACGCAAGGTGCCCTCATACAAGCATCTCAGAGTCTTTGGCTGTGAGGCATATACTCACGTTGCAAAGGAATTTAGGAACAAACTTGAGCCAAAGAGTAGAAAGTGCATCTTTCTAGGCTATGGTAATTCTGGTGAGATGGGGTACAGACTTTGGGATCCCGAATCCAGAAAGGTTATCCGCAACAATGATGTTCACTTTAATGAAGCCAAATATCATTCTAAACCAAAGAGGGTTGAGGAGATTAGAAGAGTTGTCTTCCAAGAAGATGGACCTGCACGTGCAAGACAAAATGTCAGGGCTCAAGAGGAGCAAGGACAGGATAGAGTGGAACCACAGGTTGTGGCTGATGAGCCTGAGCCACCTATTGTGCGTAGATCTAGACGTGTCACGCGACCTCCTGATAGGTTTGTTCCATCTATGAACTATGTCATGTTGACTGATTGCAATGAGACTTCATGTTACAAGGAAGCAGTGCAAATGAAGGACTCCGGGAATTGGCAATTGGCCATGCAGTCAGAGATGACAGCTCTGCATAAAAACAAGACATGGAAGCTAGTTAAATTACCACAGGACAAAAAGGCTCTACCTTGTAAATGGGTTTACAGGTATAAGATCACCGCTCATGATAGTCAGCCAAAGTACAAAGCAAGGCTTGTTGCCAAGGGCTTTAAGCAAGAACAAGGTATTGACTTTGATGAAGTCTTCTCTCCGGTGGTCAAGATGACTACACTGAGATGCTTTCTTGTATTGGTTGCCATATTAGATTTGGTGTTGCACCAAATGGATGTCAAGACAGCGTTCTTGCATGGTGATTTAGATGTGGAAATTTACATGCAACAGCTAGAAGGGTTTGTTGAGAAAGGCAAGGAAGATTGGGTATGCCAATTGTTAAAGAGTCTTTATGGCTTAAAACAATTACCGAGGGCATGGTACCATAAGTTCCACAAGTTTATGCTTTCACAAGGCTACAAACGTAGTGAGTTCGATCACTGTCTATATACAAAGAAGGCTAAGGATGGCAGTTGGCTGATCCTTATTTTGTATGTGGATGACATGTTGATTGCTGGCAAGCACTTGGAAGAAATTTCAGCTTTGAAGTCAAAGATGGAAAAATTGTTTGACATGAAAGACATGGGTGAGGCAAGTCATATACTTGGTATGCGCATTGAGAGAGACATATCACAGAAGTTGATTTGGTTATCTCAAACAGATTATATTGACAAGGTTTTGCAACATTTCAATATGGAGAAGGGAAAGGCATTGAGTGTTCCATTGCCACCATATGTGAAACTTAGCAAACAAGATTGTCCTGTGTCTGAGGAAGAACAAGCTCAAATGGATAAGATTCCATATGCGTCTGCAGTGGGTAGTTTGATGTATGCAATGATTGGTACTCGCCCAGACATTGCATTTGCAGTGGGAGTAGCAAGTCGATACATGTCAAACCCAGGCAAGAAACATTGGGAGGCAGTGAAAGGAATATTGAGATACTTGAAAGCTACAAAGAGGATGCATATACGGTATGGGAGTCAGGAGCTAAGTGTAAAGGGTTTTACATACTCAGATTATGCAGGTGACTTAGACAACCGAAGGTCTACGTCAGGGTATGTCTTTACATTGGCTGGTGGAGCAGTATCATGGCGTTCTAGATTACAAGATTGTGTTACTCAGTCTACTACAGAGGCTGAATATGTTGCAGCATCAGAGGCATGCAAAGAATCAATTTGGCTTAATCGACTAGTAACAGATTTGGGAATCAAAGAAGAGATGCCTATGTTATATTGTGATAGTCAAAGTGCTATACAATTGGCTCGCAATCCAGTTTATCACTCAAAGACAAAGCATGTGGATGTGAAGTATCATTTCATCAGGGAAATGCTCGAGGATAAGAAACTTCAGCTTGTCAAAGTTCACACCATAGAAAATTCTGCTGATCTACTTACAAAAGGACTTCCCTCAGAGAGCTTTGCGCATTTTCGCAAGCAGTTAGGTGTAGGGTAGTACATCACTTCTCTACATCTCTTGTATATTATCTTGTATAGTAGCTTCTCTCACACTTAAAGTACCACATTGGACTTTAAGTGGGAGGTTGTTGGGGTATAAAGCCCAATGTGGTCTCCCAGGTAAGTGGGCGGGCCGCCAGGTATGTACACATATTATTTTGTAAAACCGGCAAGGGAGATGGGTCCCTGAGGGCCTTCTGCACCACATCTACAAAGGGGACATGCCATTTTATCAGTGGCTTGAACGCTTTGCCACCATAGCACAATCCGCCGGACAATATGTGCGGCTTGAAGATGATGATATGCAAGCAATGCGTAAGGGGAAGATCGGAAACACATTTTTCTCTGTCCAGGCAATAATGATCCTCCTCCTTCACGAGTGCCCAACATGCCCTGATGTAGTGCTACCAAACTTGCAGATCGGTGGGGTCCTGGAGGATGTGAAGGACCCCAAGCCCTGACACATCTGCAGAGGAGAGGACGCTTGCCTTGACCTACCCTGTAGGGATTCAAGGCCTCTTCGAGGCCTCTCCATCTGTCGGTTCGTCCTCGGGGCCACCAGAAGGAACCAGTACTCAGGATGCCATCCCTGAGGTAGAGATTACCTGTTTCTCCTCCATTGTGGTGGGTGGGGAGGAGTTTGTGTTTTTACATGATCTGGAGAAATCCTTTGAGCTTCGCATGGATGAGTGTTTTGACATCCTCGATGCCCATGGCAAGTTTGAGGTTGATACCACCACCTCCCATGACGATGATCTCCTACTGCCCATGGGGAATACTGTGGCGGACACAGTGGTGATCGCACAAGCTGAGGTGGTAGAGGCCGAGCAGGCCAAGGTCTCTGAGGAGGATTTTGTGGGCGTGCAAGCCATATGTTTGTCTAAATGCACGAGAGTGGATTCACCATCACCTGCTACAACACCTGTTTTGCTTGATCCAAAGGGGAAGTAAAGTGTGGATCTTTACTTGCACCCGGATGCTGATGAGGAGGATCGTAGACAAGAGGTATAGATGATCACTTAAATTTGATTGTTACCATTGATTTTTGTTCATGTTATAGCTAATTTTTTTCCATATTTCTCACAAATCCTATGTTTTGCAAGATGTTTTGGAGGTTGATGCCTGGGTGCAACGGTTAAGGGGGAGGAGGACGGCGTTATGGACCTCAAGCGGCACTTGCTCACTACCTCGGCACACTTTCGGCTGGTGACGTGGTGTTTGTGCATGCCGACTACTCCCCCAATGGAAACTACAACATTTTTGCCCTCCGTTCACTCTCCAAGGCCTTGTGCTTAACAACCCTTGCCCAATCGGTCAACCTTGTAGTGCTTGTAAGAAAGATTTTTCAATATCCACTTTTGGCATCCACGTTCGCGGGCGTCTCATCACCCATGTCGGCATGAACCAAGCTGTAGGGGTTAATAACACCCAAGAAATTACAACCACTTTGCTTAATAGGGAGCCACCCCAAAAGACCAAGCGCTAGAAAATTGTAATTCGAAAGATCCTAAAGCAAAAGCCGGATATCATGTAAAGCGTTGATTTCCTTAATGAATCTACTTTTTGGTGTCTATGACTCTCTCTTACTTGCAAGATTTTGAATTTGTTATATGTTTGGCTTCCAATGTGTTTATGAGAAGCACCTGTGCTTAGTGAATCATGCAAGTTTTGATGCATGCTGGGTTGGAAAGCATGTTGGCCAGCCAACTTGCATTAAATCATGGGGAAAGTTATTGGTATGCCTACAAAAGGGCTTGGGAAGCCCCAAAATGGGTTGCCACAAGGGCGCTCATTTGGGTCTTCAATAAGCATATGGAAGGGGCAAATGCGCACCCTTGTGGCAACCCATTTGGGAGCATCTAAAGCCCTTTAAAAGGCTTATCAATACCTTTCCCCATGAATTAACACAAAATGGATAACCAACATTCACTCCAACCATAGATCCTTTCATAACCAAGCTGCTGTACAGGCCCAAATAAATTTCAGTTTGCAAAACCAAAATTAATTACATGTATGCTTCAAAAAATCTATGCTACATTGACTTAGTGGGGCATGCACTTCCTGATGCATCTAGGCTATTTGAAGCATTGTAGCAAGGGAAATATCCTGAATGCAGGGCAAAACATCTTGGAAAGCTTTGGAAAGACCTTGGCAGGCCCTAAGAATGGCTGCGACAAGGGCATGCATTTGGTCCCTTCATCTGCCTGTGGAAGCACCAAATGTGCACCCTTGTGGCAACCATTTTGGGGGCATTGCAAGCCCTTTCCAAGGCTTTTGAGAAACGTTTACCATGCATTCAAGATATTTGGGTTGCATCACTGCTTCACATAGCTTGGATGTATTAGGAATTGCATGCTTGACTTAGCCAAGGTGCTTAACGTAGGCAAGCTTTCACAATGCCAAGCTTTAAGCTACATACATACAAAAGAAGGCAGACAAAACATGGACCACTCCTACATCGCATGGTACACAATTAAAGCAATACAATGCACAAAGAGTGGAGTATACAATCAAAAGACACTTATATTCAAATTCTTTCCAATATTGGAAGTTCCATAAATACAAAAAAGATTTGATGACTAACTACAAGCTAATGCTCATGGCACAAACAGCGAGCAAGCTGCATATCCTTGGGCATAATCGTTACACGCTTTCCACGGATGGCACATAGGTTCGCATCCTTGAATATGCTAGATAGATATTGCTCTGCTGCCTCTTGGTCTGCCTCTATGGCCATGGCACCCATCCGAAACTCAGTGTTGTACATTTGCAAAACCTCCCTCCAAAGCCTTGCATCTATGGCCCTCCAAATCAAGAGCTCCGTGCTCTTATGATAGTGGCGAATCTTCGCAAATGCACGACTGCACTTTCCCGCCTTCTCAAGTTGACAGGGAGGTGCATTTGTTGCACGAGTTGGGGTAGCTTGCTTCCTCTTCTTGTAGACAATGCTCTTTCTCTTTTTCGGCCGCACAGGCACCTCCATCACCTCATATTCCGATTACACCCACTCTTCATCTGATTCGTGCTCTTCACTATTGAGCGGATATGATGGTGTGGGTCCAATATCTTTAGGGAGTGTCGTACCCCAGGTAGACATGTGAATGGCATAAGTTTGTATTTTGACGCCAACCCATGGGGGATCATCATCCGTTTGCGTCTCTTCAGAGCCTTCTGACCGCTGTTTTTCGTTATTTCTTTCTTTGCCTTAGTCGCTCTCATCCGTCGGGTTGCCCTCAGAATCGTTGGAGTTCGATGAATAGACAAAAAGGCAATGCTTCCTTCTCTCTTTTCCTGCTGTAGAGGACTGACCATGTTGATTTGAAGCTCCAGCTTCTTCTGTGTGGAGCTCACCTTGAACTTGTGAAGTTCCAGCTTCTTTTGCTATAGCTGGGATTCGTTGGCTATCCGGGCCCTCTGGATATGCAGTCCTTGCCGTTTGTTTTATTCTTGCCATGGTAGCACCTAGTATGGAGAATGACAAAATGAGCGCCTTCAACCTTTAAATAGGGGTTTTTGGGATTTGGGCCCTTTCACACTATGCGGCCAATTAAGTGAAAAACTCAAATAAACAAATTGAATTTAACAAGTAAACCTGGATCATGCGGATGGCTGACGTGACACCCAAACGCTGCCATTTTGATCCTTAGTTGCACGCCAAGCCTCATGGCCCAGGGCCGCTCGCGAGCGTTTCCACTTCTCGGTTGTTGCAGTATAGGAGGCCTTGCGTAACTGCTTTGCTAACATCGACTCTCTTTCCTTCTCAATAGTGTGAGTTCTCCCAAAGGTGTGCCTAAAAAACCAGTTAAACATCTCTTGGAGGTAGTTGGAGTGTGAACCACCACCACCATGCCGAGTATTCTTGAAGTAGACTCCTTTTGATCGATAGTGGGACTTCTCCATGCCTTGTGTACTCCATATATCAAGCAAACCATAGCGGTCCATGTAATATGCACCATGCGCATAGAGAATGTGCTAAAACAACCAAAAAGGAGTTAAGCCAATAGAAAAGTTGCATTTTCAAACATTGCATATCTATTAAGTCCGTTAAAAGAAACCATGTAGTGTGTAATCTTGCTTTCAGACCATCCGTCCTTAGCGGCCTTTGTGAACTCATAAAGAACCTTCTTGAACTCCTCTCACTGCTTAACGGTGGTGCTTGAAAGATTCATCAATTGCACAACCTTTTGAAAGGGTGACCATACTAGCTTGCGTTGGTTAGCAATCTCCACATTGGGATCTTTGTCCGTCGTGCATGAACACAAATCTTTCCACAACTCCCATCGCTTCTCACTTGCTAGATCGACACTTGTCTTGTGTACATGCATTGGAGACTTTGACATCTTCTTGAAAAATCAACGTGCCTTGGCTCCATTCATGGAAACCTTCTCTGTCACCTCATATGTCTTCTCCCTACAAGTCTCTGCTACAATGTTCACCCTTGATCGGTGACATCCAATCTCATTAAGGAGTGTCTCCACCCCCTGCAAGGAGTCTTTTGACCGTTGAAGGGGCTTCATTGTGAAAGCATAATCAATGTGATGCTTTAGCATCCTATCAAATATTCGCATAAACACATGCAATGTACAAAAGTGAACATTGTTGAGGGAGAAGGGAATTATGGGGTTCCACCCAGGATCTCTTCTATCCCTATTGGGCACCTCTAGCATATCACATGAAAGAACCGAAGTTTGCCACTCCCTATTTATATGATCATCATTATCGTCATCCTGAACTTCCACTTGAGTTGCTCGACTTGTCTTGTGCCCTTTCACACAGAATGGGCAAGGAAGTAAAGAATTTGCACCTTGTTTTCATCCAAGCAAACAAGGAAGTAAAGAATCATCATTATCTTCATCCTGACCTTCCACTTGAGTTGCTCGACTTGTCTTGTGCCCTTTCACATAGAATGGGCAAGGAAGTAAAGAATTTGCACCTTGTTTGCATCCAAGCATGCACTTTATGGTCTTTAGATCACCACCTAAATGCCATTCAACATCAAACTCCCCACGCCCTGGAACCATAAGCTTCTCATCGTTTATTTGACCTTTAATGACCTCTATGACCCATGGGATTCTACTAAAAATCCATGCAAGGACTTCATGTGTCTCTTTTGGAACTTCAATTGCACCAAGCCACCACATATCCTTCTCTGATTGCACACTAAAAGAGGGCTTTGTCACTTCACTTGGACTGCAAGACTGCTTGGCATAAGCTAGGACTTCATTCATAAGCGTGATGCTCATTCTCTCGAACTTTCTCCCTTTTACAATTACACGCTCATCCTACTTCAGCACAAACACAAGCTTGCCTTCCAGAACTGCCAACAATATAAAGCCTCAGAATGCATGTTATGACACATCATAGAGCATGTAGGCAACCCTAAACTAACCTGCATCACTCAAATTGTACAAAATAGCTATGGACTGCTGCAATCGTATCAAGTCCACAAAGATATTGTTGAATTTGGTGTAAACAAAGCCTTCGGTCTGCAACACACTGTTAGAAACAACACCGCTTCCCTTCCTGTGGCCCTTCCTTCCTTGCGATTTGCTACGGAGCGACTGAAGAGGCATCGTGTCCTCAATATACAAGTAGTCCCCTAATCGGTGAACAACATCTTCATTTGACACCCTCTTGGCAATTGCCACTTTGTGAGGAATTGGGAATAGGTTTTCCGTGACTCCTCGACTTCTTAATGCATCTTTTAACACTTGATGTATTGCTTGATAGCCCTTTATACTAATTCCAATAGCATCACAAATATCCTGAAAATCTAGGTCAGTGACAATATTAGAAAAACTTTGAAGAACTCTCTTAGTGATTGTGTCTTTCAAGTGTTTTGCCTCTGGAGCATCAAGCATCCCAATAAAGTTCTCTTTGTTGAAACAAGAATGAAGTAAAGATGCTCGAGATGACGCATTCTCACCGCTCCACGTTTCTTGGACGAAGTTCCTACTACCCAAAACAACAATGATGAGCGGTACTAGACTTAAACAACATGAGGGGCAGAACATCTTACCTCATAGCTATCACCCTTCGTTTTCTTGCCCCACCACGTGGTGCAAGAGTCTGAATATCGAACAACTCCCGTTTCCTCACCCTACCTCCCATGGCAGTACTCTTCATGTGTTAGAGAGTATCCTCAAGCTTTTTAATTTCATTTTCCTTGGTTGTGATGGTGCTCTTTGCCTCCTCGAGTGCACTGGTAGCTGTTTGCATCTGATCTTGAAGATTGTGGAAACTCTCATTCAGCAACTGTCAATGACGCAAGTAGATCTTGGACCGAGCAATCTCGTGTCTGTTGAGTCTCTTGCAGTAGCCCAACAAACCTTGCTCTCCATTTCCAACATATTGCAACAGTGATGGAAGGTTTGTAAAAGGTGGATGGACATTGAGAGAAGGATCCTTTGGGTACAAGCATCCCTCTTTCTAGAGATCCACATTCTTCTCCCCTTGAGCGAGGCATTCGTTGATTAAAGGTAATGTACCCAAGCATGTCTTCTTTGTCGAAACATACTCTTGAGGTAGGCGAAGGAAAAGACCTGGAGACCTACCGCGTGAAGAGCTTGCTAGGACATTGGTCACGTCGTCAAGAGGCATTGTAGGATGGAGAGATGGAGCTTGAAGGATGGAAAGATGGAAAGGAGATGTGTGTGTAGGCGCAGCAGCAGGCGCAGGTGCAAGGGGGATGGGTGTAGGAGAGGAGCTTAAATTAGGAGGGAGTGTGGTCAATTTTGGGGGGAATTCCTTAAAAGTTTTGGAGGGAGTCAAAAAATGCTTAATTATGAGTAATTTAGCTTAATTTTTGTTTTTAATATGTACATATGTTGGGGCCACTTTTTAGGGGGAAATAGAGTTTATTTGAAAGTTTTTGAAAAAAGTCACTTTTTTGACCTCTTTGATCCACGGATTTGATTAGGTGGCATGGGAGAGTTAAGAGGCCACTTACAAGTTCTCCAAAACGCTAGAGAGAGAAGATAGCATTCTCCCCCCTCCCCCCCTACTTTTCAAATGGTTTACCTCCCCTTCCCTACTTTTCAAATGGTTACCCCCACCTTTTTAGGGGTCAAATGTGGAGGAGACCCTACCAAAACAGCCCCATTCAAAGCCTTTGTCCCCCCTTAATCTTGGTAGGATTCCTTGAAATTAGCGATTCTTACAAGGCCCATGGAGAGTCCATATTTTTCCTAATGTGCGGGCAATCTCGACAAAAAATAGCAGGTTTTGTGCGCTGGCATAAAAGACGCGTTTAAAGTACTTACCAAGTGGTAAAATGAGGTTCAATATGAAATTTGAGCCCAATGGGATTTTTCCACAATTTAAAGGATTTTTCCCAGCTTGTTTGGGCTTTCTACGGACAAAAAGGGAATTTTTGGGAAAAAAATGCCTAAAAATGGTCAAAAATAGCCTAAAAATAGCTCAAAATGCCACATCAGTGATGGTGCCGTCTTTGCTCATGTTGTGTAGGAAGTTTTAGAGCCAAGAATGAGCTCATTTGGGCATCTGAGCAAGGAGATACAACCATTCCTTTACAAGGTGCTAGTGCAGTCTCGTGCTGCTTCCACTAGAGTCTTACTATACACCGAGCGACATTTTTAGAGCGAATCAAAATCCGAGCGAATATTTATACGGCATAGGTCCGTGTTGTTCTATGTGGTGCGGTTTTGAGACCCATCCTCAACATCCAGAATGAAGCAGAGCGCGGCATGCCACCTAGGGACCATGTCTATAGCTTTCTTCCATGCGGAGGTGGCAGAGCTAGTCATTTGCAGATGAAAAGGAAACAGCTGGCCTCCACCCCTTATTAGAGGGATGGCCTTGTACCCTCAGCCAAGTTCTCCAAGCACCCACCAACTACAAAAAGTGTATGCGGGAGTTCATTTTAGAGACGTTGAACCCTGATAGATAGCGTTGGCCTCCACCCCTTGTTAGAGGGATGGCCTCGTACCCTCGGCCAAGTTCTCCAAGCACCCACCAACTACAAAAAGTGCATGCACGAGTTCATTTTAGAGACGTTGAACCCTGATAGATAGCGTTTAAGCCGGAGGTTTAACCATCTAAGGTACGTACTCCCATTTGATGAGAAAATATGTAGCTTTTGTTCTCAAATCTAGTGTGGCAACAACGTTAACGACCATGTGCAAAAGGAGGGTGGGGTAGGCGCCCAAGTGTGACAAGAGACTTAGAAGACATTCTAAAATACAAAAGTGAATAGACCTTTTTTTTTGAAACTCTCCGGTGTTTTTAACGATTGAAATTGCAAAATTTGGGCTAGATTTTGAGCTTTCTTTTAAGAAAACTAGGAAATTTACTAATATATCACTCACAATCGTGAGTTCTTCTATTAAAAAAAAGAGAGAGAAAACTAGGAAATCTATACGAGTTTAATGTGATTACCGGCAAAAGCTTCAATTGTTGACTTAAATATCGAGAGAAATTCAAGTTTGCCCTTATTTCATTGGTTAGGAAAAATCTATTTTTCTAACCGTGCTCTCTCTCTCTCTCTCTCTCTCTCTCTCTCTCTAGTAGAAAAATTTCCCTCAAAGGATCTGCGATGGTGCACACCCTTTGAGGGAGAATTTTTTTAAAACACATTGAAGAGTTTTTTTTTTTTCTTTTGGCAAAACTCACAAAAAGTGAGTAATAAACTATAAACCACATCATTTACAAGACCAGGCTTGCTCAAACCAAGCCAGGGCATCAGAGAGATCGCCATCAAATGACACTAGTCCATTGGGTCTTATAAGGAGCCCTCGAACCCATACACACAACTAAACACTTATACAAAGCTAAACATAGCCAAAAGAAAAACATAAAGTCAAAGAGGAGAACTTGCTGCCAAGGGAATCCCACCATTTTGGGTGGCCTCTCATTCCATTCACCATGTCCTCCGTGCAAGATTGACTTGATCGAAGAAACACATACTACTCCGAAAAGGGGAGAGCCCTCAGTCTCCATCACCTACCATGCTCATAATCGGGAGGTAATAAAAAAGAACATTTGTTATCACATCCCAAAGCCCCCAATCCCGCGGAGATCCTTCATTCCTCTGCAGTGCAAATCGCAGCTTTGTAAGCGTCGATGTCACTATGCCTAGGCACCACCAAAGACCCCCCCCCCCCCCCCCCCCCGCAAAATGTAGGACACCTAGGATTCAGTCGCGACATTCACATTGAAGGCACCTTCAAAAGAAAAGAAAAGTATAACAAAGCATCCTTAAAGGATCACTAGAAAAGAAAGAGTTTTATATTTAGAAAAAGCCTCCCCACTAAAGGATTCACTAAAACACAAGAGAGTCAAAGAAAAAACAAAAACAAAACCTCCTAAAGGATCTGCGGCGGCGCAGATCCTTTAGGAGGTCCGCCGCAGATCCTTTAGGAGGTTTTGTTTTTGTTTTTTTTTAAACACTCTTGTGTTTTAGTGAATCCTTTAGTGGGGAGGCTTTGAAGACTTTCCTTTTAGAATGTTTTTGGATGGTTTTCTTTCGAGTGAATCAAAGGGGATGTCTTTTTTAAAAAAGAAAAAGCGAGTGGAGTGACAAAACTGCATAGGGCACGTGATAGAGAGAGAGAGAGAGAGAGAGAGAGAGAGAGAGAGAGAGAGAGAGAGAGAGCGAGCTAGAGATTTTTCCCATATCGGCACGAATATGAGGGTCCACTATGCAGGTCTTGATGAGCGATGTACAACCCATTGTGTTGTTTGATGAGGGTTGTTGGCAAGCAAGCTGTCCACATACACATGTCACTCTCTCTCTCTCTCTCTCTCTCTCTCTCTCTTTCTTCTTCATTGTGGAGGGGTAGAACCTTGAACTCGACGGGTAGGATGCACATGTAGAAGGTAGCTCAAGAGTCGAGGATTGAGTTAATAGTTTTGCTAAGGATTGAGAGTTTTTTTAGAATGAAACTCAATTGAATGCTTCGCAGTCACTCTCTATCTCTCAAAGCTTCTGAGGCAGCTGCCATGGCTATGGAGAGACGATGTGCGTGTGTGTGTGTGTGCAGCTATGGAGAGACAATGTGTGTGCGTGCATGCAGACATTGAGCGACATCTCTCTCTCTCTCTCTCTCTGTGCATAGATGTTTCAGGCTTCTTGCATCTTCTTCTTCTCTCGCTACAAGAGATCCCCAAGTGGAAAATTTAATCTCTCTTTCTCCCCCTCTCGTCTAATATATCTTTATCAGTAGTCGTGGGAGGTGCAATCGTCGCCATCACGGCAATAGGGGAAGAGATGACCCCTGTGGGAGGGGGGAGGGATGGGGGCACGCTTTGGCGGCAACTTCTCAACCAACGGAGGTGCAGTCTTCGCCATAATGACAACAAGGGAAGAGATGAACCCTCTGGGAGGGAGGAATCACCATTTTGATTTAATGGGAATCACCAAAAGATACCTTGGAAATGAAATGAAAAAGAAAAGGCCTCCTTTGGAAGAGAATGTCATTGAATTGGAATGATAAGGAGAAGCTTTTTGCAAAACTAGGAGTAGTGCGTCATGAGGCTAGAAGCGACATGGAGGCAGGTGGTAGAGTCTTACAGATAGAGACTACAGGCAAGGGAACAGGTGGCATCGAGGCCCAAAGGTGACAGAGGACTTGCGGCAACATACCTTTTTTTAATAATAGAGAGATCACCCAGCTGTCGCGAACGTAATGAGGGTGGAGTGCTTAGCTGAAATGATTGATTGTGGAAGCTCTCTACGTGAGTTTGATGGAAAGCTAACAAGTGATACTTTTACTCCAGAATTGAAAGCGGTGAAACACTCTTGACGGAATCTTGTATGTGAGCTTGATTTTGAAAGCAATTGTTCGAGTGGAATTGAGGAAGGTCCTTTGGAAGGTTTGCTAGTGAAAAGGGGAATGAAAAGGAAAAAGGGGGGCAAAAGGAGGCAAGTGCCCGACATGCTAGCCCAACAAAGGGACACAGAGAGCTGGCTAGGGATCATGCTAGGAAGGACAACGGGGAGAGCGAGGAGGAGCAAGGTAGGTAAGGGGAGTTGGGGGGCACTCTCTTTTCTAGAGCTACACAGGCGACACCGTTTTCTACAATTCAATTTTTTTCTATCTTTCTCTCTCTTGATGTAGGTCTCGCTTCTCTCACTCTTGGCTATGTGTGTCTTGATAAAGTGCCTCTCATTGACTCGCTCGATTTTATTATCGCTCGAAAAAATTCGCTCGGAGTTTGGGATTCCTCCTTCCACTACATGGTTGAGGCTGTGAGGCCTCTAATTAGGGTTTCCCCTCCTCAAATAACTACTTGGGCTTCTCCAATGAAGTACTGAAGCTTACATGAAATGGTCACAACGAAGAATCAAAGTGTATATTTAGGGGTTTTAATAGGTCGAATGAGCATTGCATCTCTGTAATTGGGAGCGAGGCTACACCTAATCTTCACACACACAAGAGTTTTGAGTTAGTATTGGTTATTTTTCAAAGTGGATCTTTCATGGTTGGAGTTTTGTTCTTTTTTAGTGTGTTTTTAGCTTCAAATCATCTATGCCTTGCTTGATTTTTCTATGAATCCTCACAGTCAGAGGCCCGACGCTTTCCTAGTCGCACTGCGCAGTTCTTGACACATTTTTGGTGAACCCGACGCGAAGTAGGCTAGGGTGAGGGTTCAAAAGCTTCATTGAAGGTCTCAAATCAAAGCTTTAAAGCTATGGAGCAACAAGAGCAATAGGGGGTTCGGTTTGTGATCCAACCACAATGAAAATGTTTCAAGCTTCTGCAGTGTTTATGCAGAAGCAACAAGCTGCAGAAAGGAGGAAACTCTCCTCAACCAAAGTGCCTCAATCTGTGGTGAAGAAAATGGACCAATTTAAAGGTAAAGATGTAACAAAGTATCTTTGTGGGTATGTCATGGAGATGGAGCTACATGGAGTGCCCAAAGGAGAGATGGTGCATAGTTTTGAACTAGCTGTGGTTCTCGAGATCAGAGAGCATGTAAGGGGAATTTGAAATGAGCATGGGGCAATTTGGGAAGCATGCAAATTAGCCCTAAAGGAAGAGTATTTAATAGAGGACTCCGAAAGGGTAACAAAGAGGACTTTCTTAGAGTGGGTAGTTTGGCCAAAAGAGGGGCTCTTGCCTACCGAACTGCTAAGGGAATTTGAACACCGTTATGATCAACTTTCAAGGATTGAAAAGGCTACCCTAAACTCGGAGAAGACAGAGCTCTTTTTGCAAGCTGCAAGTAAAGAGATTCAAGAGAAGTTAGAACTATTACTTGAGGATAAGGATGCATAATAGGGCTTGAAGACCAATTGGAATGAGGTCAAAGATGCCATTTCACTGCTAGCTAAGCAACAACGACGAAGAGACAAGATGATAGTCAACCCTACTCAAGTCCCAAGTGTTCTCGAGAGTCCTATAAACCCTGTTATTGTGGTTCCAAAGAGTGAAAAGTCCATTCTAGATGATATTGTCAAGGGAATGCAAGAGCTCAAGTTAAAGCTTACAAGTCTAGAAGAAAAGGGAAAACCATAAGGTCAATCTACATGGCAATGACCTCAAACCAGAGAAGGCTTTGTAAATAGATGCATATGGTGCAATAGTACTGACCATGGAAGGGGGGATTGTGAAAGTTTTGAAGATGCTTTGACAAAGGAGCTTGTTTTCTTTAAAGATGGAAAAATTCACTTAAGTGAAAAAGATAAGCTCTTGGGGACAAACTTTGGAAAGGGTGGAATGAAGAAACTAGTTGAGGACATGGCTACTAGCCATGCCATCTCAATGGTTGAGGCATCCGCCTATGGGTTGAAGGTGGATCCTATTAAGAAAAAAGGATCAGTCAAGGTTGGAGAAGATGAGCCTAATGGTATTGGAGAGCTATGGCCATGCACTATAGAGTCTGCTATGAAGGGTAAGATGACTACAGAGGTTTAACATGAAGCTGGAGATTGCATTCGGCTTGAAACAGGTTGGAATGACCCTGTGGAATCTTTGTTAGTGCATGCATACATTGACAAATGTCAAGAAAATGAGGCCATTGTTGAAGAGAAACATATGCGCGAGAATGGGGATGAAGGGCCTTCAAAGCGGGCCACAAGGAGTGGAGGTAGAAATGACACAATGCCTCCTAGATCACCTTCCCTGTAAAAGATGCCTGTCCTTGAAGTGCCTATGCAAGAAACCTCTAAAGAAAGAAGAAGGATGCAAGAAAAACCAAAGCAAAGGGTCCGGCCTACAACTCCCATCCGATATAGAGGCAGCAATGGATCTCAAAAAGGTTTTGGAAGAGAGGATTCTAAATAGTAAGGTGGAATTTACCTTGGGTGAGGTCCTTGGTATAGCAAAGCGAGAATTCCATGAAGAAATAATTGGTATCATAAAGAGGAAGTGGCAGTCTCTTACTGAATCTATCCATGTATAGGGTGAAGAGCAGACTTTAAATGCACAAGGTGTATAGGTCTATGGCGAGCAAGGTGAAGAAACTATTTTTGGATGCTATAAGTCTAGGGGAGGAGTAAAACACGCTCGCTTCTTGGATGATGAAGATGAAGTTGAGACCACTCACAAGAGCTACTACTTGAAGAATCTCTGGGCAAGAGCAACTACTGAGACCCTGGTAAAAGTGGGAGACTTAGAAGAGCCATACATTGCATTGATAAACCATGGGTCATAAATTAACCTCATGTCAAAGAGTCTTTATCAAAAGGAAAATGGCCAATTGATATAAATCATGGATAGATGATTTGTGCAGCAAACAACTCATCAGGGGAGCTGTACGGAGCTTGTCCAAATGTTAAGGTGACTATAGGGGATGTGAAAGATGACCAAAATTTCTTTGTAAAAGAGATGTCTACATACCCTTCTATCCTTGGGCAGCCATATATCACTGCTACTCGCATGGAAACCAAGGTGATGGATGATGAGTCAGCTTATGCAAGAATAACGAGCAGGGATGGGAAGCGTGAAGTACAATTCCTTACTGTTTGTGTGGATCGTGAAAGGAACCATGAAAGTCTTAGAGAGCAACCCTTGCCAAAGACAAACAAAGAATTCAAGGACTACATGGATATGAGGGGTTTTGGCCATGTACCATTGTAGAGCGGGATTGCAGTGGTACAAGAAGAGAAAGGTTCTTGCATGATGTATATGCAAAGGAAACATTTTCTACAGGTTTTGTAGGATTATCAGACTATGGATCTATTGCTTTTGCAAAGTGTGAGGACTTAAATGGGGGTGAACGACAACATGTAAATAGTGTACAAAGAGGTTTGAAGATGGATGGTTTGCTAGAAGACAATGAATGCATTGCACGTGTGTTTGATGAGTGTTCATTTGTGGATACTATGCAAGATTTGGAGTCTTTAGTGGATTGAAATTTGCGTATGGGAAGTGAGGTTGTGAAAGTATGCTCAATAGATATGTACAAGGTCATCGAGGATTTCAACAATGCTCAAGGTGTTGATGTACGAGTGGAGACTAAGTATAAGTCCGTGGCAAAGAAAGTGAAACTAGTGGCATTACCTCTACCAAAAGACTGCACAAATAAGATGGAACAAGCTGCTTTGCAACCTAGCCTTCGTGACCCAAGCAAGATTGGACACAAGTTCACAAAGGATTCTTTGAAAGAGTTAAAGGTTGGTTGCGAGGACAATTTGACAAAAGCTGAAAGATATGCTTTGAAGACATGCTTGCCAAACACGGAAAAGCTTTTGCATTTGAGCATTATGAGATAGGGTGTGTTGATCCATCCATTGTTGCTCCTATGGTGATCTTCACTATCCCTCATGTACCTTGGAACTTGAGACCTATTCCTATTCCAAAGGCTCATTTGCCAAAACTCATTGAGTTGCTTAATGAAAAGATCAAGATGGGTATCTTGGAGCCTTCTTGTGCTCCATATTCAAACAGTTGGTTCACAGTTCCAAAGAAAAATGGTTCTTTATGCTTTATTCAGGATATGCAACCTGTAACAATAAAAAATGTGGGTATAGGGCCAATTGTTGATGAGTTTGTAGAGGCATTTGCAGGCAAGGCAATATATTCTATGGTAGATTTGTACTCAGGGTATGATTGTTGAGAGAGAAGGAGAGAGCACAGAAATAGAAACCCAAAGTGTGTAGAATACACACATGAGATGATGTATATATAGAGGGGACCTTGGTGCCATATATAGAGAAGCCATATATTGAGTAGCTTCACATATAAGCTCACCACCTCCGCTCAAATAAGGGTCCCTAACTGTGGATGAAAAAACCCTTGGGGGATCAAGGGAAAAACCCACAGCTCTATATACAACCACCGTTATATTATAAAAATCATTGAATATACAAATGTTCATGAGGAGCTACATCACTCCTTTTACAATGTATATTTTATGAGGAGCTATATCACTCCTTTTACAATGAATGTTTTATGCGGAGTTACATTACTCCTATCCTATCAAATACAATAATGAATACAAAGGTTCAATAAAGAGGTGTAAAGGCTATCAATTAGCTCGTAATCCAAAGTGTCTCCATGAATCTGCTGTGTAGCTTATCATTACTATTGCATAACCAAACATATCTTCATGTTGTCATCAATATGACATCACCAAACATGTCTTCATAAATCTTTTATTGTCACCAAGTTTGTCTTCATGAAATCAATTGTTTGATCAATTCTACATAGATCATAGACTCAAAAAACATAGTCATGAAAATTATTAGCATCATTAGTGAAATAATTATGTTCACAATGCCATAAGAGATGGTTCGTGACGCCACTCTTTTGACGACATATATACGCACGACAACATATGTGGACATAAAGTATGAACATAAAAAGTACAAGATGCATGATACCTGATGCAAATGACATGTGTATATACTACATAAAACTACATTTATCAACGTAGTGATATCAATGAGTATCATCAAAGTATTAATAAAATATCATCATTGTATCAATAAAAATGAATAAATCATCATGGTGTCAACGAAAAACATCATAGAATAATCATTGTATCAACGAAACAACATCATGGTATCACCGAGAATAACCATGGTATCAACGAAACAACATCATGATATCACTGAGAATAACCATGGTATCAACAAAAAAACATCATGGTATCAACGAGAATAACCATGGTATCAACGAAACTACATCATGATATCACCAAGAATAATCATTGTATCAATGAAACAATGTCATGGCATCATCGAGAATAACCATGGTATCAATGAAATAACATGGTATCACCGAGAATAACCATGGTATCAACGAAACATCATCATGGTATGTATTAATGAAACAACATCATGGAATCACCGAGAATAACCATGGTATCAACGAAACAACATCATGGTATCACCGAGAATAACCATGGTATCAACGAAACATCATCATGGTATCAAAAAAAATCACCATGGAATCAACGAAATATCATGGTATCACCGAGAATAACCATGGTATCAACGAAACATCATCATGGTATCAACAAAAATCACCATGGAATCAACGAAATATCATCATGGCATCACCGAGAATAACCACGGTATCAACGAAATATCATCATGGCATCACCGAGAATAACCATGGTATCAATGAAATATCATCATGGTATCAACGAAAATCACCATGACCAAAGTACTAACAAAACATCATCATGGTACCATCAAAATCACTATGGTATCAACGAGAAATTATCATTAAAACGACGTAAACTATATCTCTAGAAGAATAATTATACGAGAATCAATGAACGAGTATATCATATAACAAAAGATCATGTACCAACAGTAGCTCGATAGAATTTGGACGATCATCAACGACTCGATTAAATCGGAACGATATGTAAGTGGCTTATGCAGCAAAGTTACGTCAGTAACAAATATATGATTGATGAAGAGAAAATATAATTGAGAAGTTTTCAATTATGAGAAAAATCAAAAGCAAAAAGTAAAATTTGCTTTTTAAACATATTCACAGTCCGAGAACGATAACCCAAAATCGGTGCAGAATTTAGAGAAACTTTCTTCTACAAAGTTGTATATCACATCGATTCCGATGGCTGAAACGAATAGTTTCTGCAAAATCGTTTTCAATTAGGAGAAAAACGAAAAAAAACAAAACGAAAGTTGCTTTTTAAACATATTTGCAATCAAAGAACAATAACCCAAAATCAGTGTAGAATTTAGAGAAACTTTCTTCTGCAAAGTTGTACACTACATCGATTCTGATGGCTTAAGCAAATTGTTTGCAGTCCGCTAACGATAACTCATAATCAATGCAAAATTTGAAAAAACTTTCTTCTGCAAAGTTATAGACCACATCGATTCCGGTGTTCCTCGTGAATTGTTTCTGCAAAATCTTTTTGAATCAAGAGAAAAATGGAAAACAAAAAGTGAAGTTGCTTTTCAGGCATGTACGCAGTCCGCAAATGATAACTCAAAATCGGTGGCAGAATTTGAAAAAACTTTCTTCTGCAAAGTTGTAGACCACATCGATTCCGCTGCTTCGTGTGAGTAGTTTCTGCAAAATCGTTTTGAATCAGTAGAACGAAAAGCGAAGTTGCTTTTCAGGCATGTACGCAGTCTCCTCGAACGATGACTCAAAATTCGGTGCAGAATTTGAAAAAGCTTTCTTTTGCAAAGTTGTAGACCACATTGATTCTAGTGTCTTGAGAGGGTAGTATCTGCAAAATCGTTTTGAATCAATAGAAAAATTAAAAACAAAAAAGTTAAATTTTTTTAAAGGCATGTATGCAATCCGCGTACGCAAATTTCTTTTTAGGCATGTACGTAATCCGCGAACGATAACTCAAAATCAGTGCAGAATTTGAAAAAACTTTCATTTGTAAAGTTGTAGACCACATCAATTCCGGTGGCTAAGCGAGCAGTTTTTGCAAAATAGTTTTCAATCAAGAGAAAAATCAAAAACAAAAACGTACTTCTCTGATACCATGTTGAGAGAGAAGGAGAAAGCACAGAAATAGAACCCCAAACTGTGTAGAATACACACATGAGATGATGTATATATAGAGGGGACCTGAGTGCCATGTATAGAGAAGCCATATATTGAGTAGCTTCACATATAAACTCAACAATGATAAGTTCCAACTAGCAATGGAAAGCACATACCTGACTACCATGAGGACACCCTTGGGTTCAGTAAGGATGTGCACCTTACCTGAGGGGGCAAGGAATTCAGTTGCACACATGATAAATGGTATGAACAAAGTCCTATGTGACTTCATACTGCAAACTACAATGCCTTTCCTTGATGGTGTGCCAATCAAAGGATGTGATGTAAGTGATAAAGATGTGGATCTAGACTCGAGGGGGTGCCAAAAGTATGTGGCAAACCATATCAATGATTGTGATAATATCTTGTCAAGGTTGGAAGAGGTGAACCTTACCTTGTCTGGCCAAAAGTCAGTGTTTGGTGTGAGTGAAGTTCTTATTGTGGGACATATGTGTGGGCTATATGGTAGAAGGCCTTGTCTTGCAAAGATTGATGTAATCCAGAGAATGAAAGAGAAATGTATAAATGTCATTGAGGTTTGAAGGTTCTTGGGTCCATGCATGTTTTATGTTATCTGGATTCCGCATTATACACATGTAGCAGAGCCTTTGTATCATCTTTTGAGAAAGAACAAAAAGTTTCAATGGGAAGAAATGCATATCCATGCCATGAGGAAATTAAAGAAGTTGCTACTTATGTCTCCAACTTTGAGAAAAGAAAACTATGATTGTGGAAGATATGTAATTGTGACAGTGGATACTAGCCCCACAGGAATTGGATGGGTGATTGGGCAAGATGGTAATGATGGCAAGCGGTATGTTGTGAGGTTTGGAGCAAAAGTCCTAAGTGCTTGTCAATGCAACTTGCCACAGGTAAAAAGAGAGTTATGGAGAGTAGTCACAACTTTGAAATGTGACAAAGAGTATTTGATAGGAGAAAATGTAATAGTGGAGACTGATTGTCTACTCCTTCTTGGAATGATAACAAGCTGCTCAACTCCCAACATTGCTATGTTGAGATGGATTGCTTACATAAAGTCCTTGAATCCAAAATTTAAGCATATTGCAGGAAAAAAAAAATAGTTACAGATATGCGTTGAAGAGCAAGGTATGAAAAAGAAGAGGACATGTTTGTCCAGGGCGATGATGTAGGCACACAATTCTATAGTATCTCTCATGCCAAGGGTGATCATGTTTGCCTGTCAAATGCACTTGAGTCGTTTACAGAGGACCTATATCAAGGTGACTGGCTGCTCATTGGACGCTATTTGAGCACTTTGCCAAGGCAAGAAGGGTGGACTGATCAACAGTTCAAAAGAATACGTAGAAATGCCTATGGATACTTTTTGAAAGATGGGTACTTATGGAAGCGTCCAAAACAAAGAAATGGAATGCCAATGAGAGTCGTGAATGAAAAGGATGCTCAAAATGAGCTTATGAAAAAGTTTCATGAGAGTCTTTATGCTGGACATAGAAGTGTATGGGCCATCTTTACTAAAATGAAAGAGAGGTATTGGTGGAAAGGTATGTATAAAGATGTATCTCACTTTGTGGAGTCCTGTGAAACCTATCAATTGTATTCAAATGTACGTCATTGTGATGGGTTGCACCCTACTTATCCATTGGCCATGCATTACAAGTGGGTAGTAGATCTGGTTACAATGCCATTGGGCTTATGGCAAATGAGATACACAGTGCTTGCACGGGAAGATTTAACCAACCAAGTTGAAGGTCGTGCTCTAAGAACGAAAATCATAGAAAGGGTATGTAAGTTCCTCATGGATGATGTAATTAGCCGTTATGGTTGTGTTGGAAAAATAACAGCGGATAGGGGTGAGTTGGATGCTGACAAAGCAAGGGAGTTTTTCTCTAGATTGGGCATTAAACTTGCTCTCACTACTGCAAAATACTAAGTTCGGGGTGGATGCTTGACATAAAAAAATGGTTTGGAAGATGGGATGCATGTCACTTGGTCAAGGATGCTCGATTGACTCCCAAGTTAATGAGAAAATCTTACAACGCCAATGTATCACGGCTTGGGAGAAATCCGGAGGTTGTTGCTTCAGCCATTACACCACATATGTTGCCCCAATCTACAAATCTCTCTTCTTCTCCAAACAAGGTAACTGAACCCATCCCTACACCTAGAGCCCGTCTCGTAGAGTGCAATACGCAACATTGCCTCCATTCATCTTAGCTCCCATTCTCTACGTTGCGAGACATGACGTTGGGGCAATGGCAAGGAGTCTCATCGACTTTGCACCTTATTCCCTCGTCAAGTGCGAGAGAGTGAGTACCACACAATTCTTGAGTGCTCAAATTTTGACCACATTAGGTCCTCTTTTTCCCATATATTCAACCACGAGCTCTCCCTACATACCTTCCTCTCTCAATCACGATGTGGACTCTCTAATGTGACACTCATTTGAGCCATTTTTGAGCATCAAGAGTCACTTATGACCTCTACTCACACCACATGACATGTTCATTTGGTCCCATAGGTCATATTTGACCTCCGAGGATGATAATAGAACTATCTATCTCTCTCTCACAAGGTCCTCTTTTCCCCATATATTCAACCATGAGCTCTCCCTACATACCTTCCTCTCCCAACCACGATGTGGACTCTCTATTGCGACGCTCATTTGAGCCATTTTTCAGCATCGAGAGTCACTTATGACCTCCACTCACACCACGTGACATGTTCATTTGGTCCCAAAGGTCATATTTGACCTTCGAGGACAATAATAGGACTTTATATCTATCTATCTATCTATCTCTCCCTCTCTCTCTCTCTCTCTCTCTCTCTCCGTCTCTCTCTCTCCCTCTTTCTATCTATATCTCTCTCCATATATCTCCCTCTCTTTAATTATCTCTCTCTTTATCTATCCCTCTTTCTCTCTCACTCTTTTTATCTATCTCTCTCTCTTTCTCTTTCTCTCCCTCTCTATCTATTTCCCTTTTCCTCTCCATTTATCTCTCTCTTTAAATTTATCTCTCTTTCTATCTCTCTCTCTATCTATTTCTCTCTCTCTTTCTTCATCTCTCTCTCTCTCTCTCTCTCTCTCTCTCTCTCTCTCTCTCTCTCTCTCTCTCTCTCTCTCTCTCTCTCTCTATTTCTATCTAACAAACTTAACATTTCTATCTAAAATTCTATCCAAACAACTCGAGCAAAGCAACCATTTCCAAATGAACAAGGTATGTTATGAATTCTCTATTTTTTATTTTTTTTTATGATTTATGGATGTGTGTGTGTGTGTGTGTGTGTTATAAAACAATAGGGAAAGAGGGGGGAGTCACTTTGTTTTGTGTTTACCTCTTTCCTTGTAGCACGGTTGAGCTTCAGCTAGGTTGAGCTTCCAAAGATGATGGCGAAAAACCCCCTTTGACGAAACCCCCTTTAATGTTGTGCTTCCAAAGATGATGGCAGAAACCCCCTTTGATGAAACTTGGGAAGCTTGGAGAAGGAGAGAGAGGGAAGGGAGAAGGGGGGGGGGGGGGGAGTTTGGGAACGATGGTGGAGAAGAAGAAGGCAGAGTATGCAGCAAACATGTGCCATACTCTTCCTTCTTGCCTATTTTAGGCGCCAGGCATTACTGTGGATATTATCGTAGATATTACCATGTCTATTACCACGCATATTAACTTATCCAATTCATCATTTATGTAATTTTAAATTTATCCAATAATGCTATTGAACTACCACAACTTTATCCTACTTAAGATTAATTCAATGCAAATAAATTGTAGGATCAATGACTTTCCTATTTGGATAAATCCATGCAAGCACGTCCATAAATTCTTCTAGGATCTTTGAGCACAAAGGAAACAAAATGAGTGATCAATTGAATCCTGAGACTGAAACACCATCATACACGAGGATAGTGGCTAATACCACAGATAAATCTAAGTCACAAGCGATGATGCTAATTCTATAAGTGGAAGAGACATGGCCACAAGCCTTATGGGGGACACTATAGAATAGAAAGGATGGTAATGTGACTTTCAAGTCATCACCTATCACTAAGACCAATATAGATCATGAGTTCTACCTTGGAGATATACAATGTCAATATGGTGATGCAGAAACAGAAGTATCTACAAAGAGTAAATTTGAGTCATTAAAAAATTCGTTGTCTTTTATTGAAGAGCATGAGACAAAATTGGAGGTCATGATAGTGCCTTCATAATGGAAGCCAATTCCACATATGATGGACACCAAAAGCCTCCATGAACTGATATCGACTCCTATACAAGGCACGATCACTCTCTCAAATGTGTTATAGATTAGACTGCATCTATGGGGAGAAGTAGGCAAAAACTTGGAAAAGTTGGGGCTGAAAATTCCTCATCAAGACATTCCCTTAGATGACCAGATGAGTAAACTAACACCATATAAACCAAAGGCTAAAGTAGTACCTATAAACAAGGTGGACGATTATTATGAAGGGAAAGAAGGGAATACCACCTTGCCATTGGAGCATAAAGGGGTTGAAACGATTGTCATACTAGATAGCGGGGCTAGGGTGGCCATTTCCACAAAAGAGATATGGGAAAAATGGGAGAGACCATCCCACAAAAAAACAAGAATGAAACTATAACCTGCAGATGGATACATAGAGAGACCATTGGCTATATATTGGAACAAATGTATCCTCATGCAAGATACAGTAATATACCTTTTCCATAGTGGATTTTGGTAAGAGTAACAACTTCGATGTCATTTTAGGGAGACCATTCATGCATCAACTTAAAATGGTACAAGGTTGGGGCTACAAACATATCGACTTGCAACACAAGGAGATTACAACGACGATTAGTGTCAACAAGGACAGAGATGTTAGTCAAACTCCTATAAAGGAGTTTGAATCAACAACTATCATCAAGAAGGAAGTGGAAAGATTGGTGGGTGGACCAACTCATTCATGTCAGGGGGGGACATGAATGAGGAGTTCAATAACCCCAGGAAGCAAGGGATTTATTTGTGGGAAAAGGTGGCTACTAGACTAGCCTCCACTTTCCCTGACTTTGATAAAAATAGTGAAAGTAGCAACCACTTACCCCGACTTTGACAAAGATAGTGAAAGTGGCCGCAAAAGTGGCAAGTAGTGTTACAACAATACAGGTAGGACAAAGTCCATAACTCAATTTTAGGCATATATGCAAATGGTTTGACATGGAGGATGAATACTACCACGATCGAGCCATTGTTACTCCTATCAGCCATGCTTCTTCATCAACAATGGAGGATGTCATTCTTCCAAGTGGTGACAACATCAAAGAAAGTGCACCTCTAGATCAAGATAAGACCCAACCCTCCATGTCCTCAATCCATAGAGCCACTCCCAAGTATGAGGAGACCTTGGCCGAGATGGTCGTTATTGGGAACCTTCTCTTGGAGCATCTCAAGGATACGTCTAGCCAGAATATTACCTTGGAGAGGGGGCAACTCAACATACTAGCAGCAATGCGTACTAGTTGACAAGTAGCTCAAAGCTTCCCATGTTTCAAAGCTTTTAAAATTTTCAAAGTTTTGTTGTAATTTTTCAAAGATTTCCATGTTCCAAAGCCTTCAAATTTTATTGCCACCTTTCAGTGTATTGTAATGTTTCAAGGTTTTGAAGTATGATATGTATGTTGTAAATTTAAGTAGAACATCACTGAATATATTGTAGTTTGTCAAACATTGCAGTATTTGATGGCCATATACAAGGAAATGGCACTCCACTGTGCATGGTTGTGTTCTTTAGCCATTCATCAATTGCTAAAGGAGCCCAATTTTTGCAATGATCACTATGAAAACCCCCAAGTGTTTACCGTGCTGTTTTACCTCGTTTTGTAAAGAGAAGGTGCAAATTTAAGTAGAGAAAGAAGAGAAAGGAGGGCGGGAGTTTTTATCGTGTTTAAAATATTGCACGACAATTTCCGCTATTATTACTGCGTGTATTACCGTTGTTATTATCGCATATATTACCGCTTTTCTATCCGACAACCAAATTTAGCGCCTAAACTTTAAAATTATTGCTTAAAATAAACATCCCCCCCCCCCCCCCCCCCCCCCCCCTCCTTCAAATTTTGGTGTTTCCCTCCTCTCAAATAAAATTAAAGAATATTGTATAAAATTTTCAAATTTAAAAAAGAAGAGAAATAAAGAGAGAGATAGATAGATAGATAGATAGATAGATAGATAGATAGTTCTATTATCGTCTTGGGAGGTCAAATATGACCTATGGGACCAAATGAACATGTCACGTGGTGTGAGTGGAGTTCATAAGTGACTCTCGATGCTCAAAAATGGCTGAAATGAGCGTCGCAATAGAGAGTCCACATCGTGGTTGGGAGAGGAAGGTATGTAGGGAGAGCTCATGGCTGAATATATGGGGAAAAGAGGACCTAATGTGGTCAAAAGCTGAGCACTCAAGTAGTGTGTGGTACTCACTCTCTCGCACTTGACGAGGGCATAAGGTGCAAAGTCGATGACACTCCTCGCCAGTGCCCCAACGTCCTGTCTCGCAGCATAGAGAATGGGAGCTAAGACGAATGGAGGCAATGGTGCGGATCGCACTCAACGGGATGGGCTCAAGGATATAGGAATGGGTTCGGTTACCGCGTTCCGAGAAGAAGAGAGATTTGTAGTTTGGGGAAACGTGTGTGGTGTAATGGCTGAAGCGAGAACCTCCGGATTTCTCCCAAGCCATGATACATTGGCGTTGTAAGAAGGCCTCATTAACTTGGGAGTCGATCGACGCATCCTTGACCAAGTGACATGCATCCCATCTTCCAAACCATTTCTTGATATCAAGCATCCACCCCGAACTTAGTATTTTGCTCTTGCATGTCTTTTGAACCTTTTGACTTGCTTCATATGCGATTCTAGGAAGTCGATGCAAAGGGCTACGTTGTGTCTTACGCATGTACTCCACAACCCTTTCCAAACCCAAGACCTCAATGGGAAGCGATCCGGACTCAAGAAGTAAGAGCATGTAGGGTGTTTGTGTCTTGACTTGGAGAAAGTTGGTGAGAAAACGCTTTTGGACATTCTCAAACTCTTTCCAAGTAGACTTCCCGATGCTTCCACCCCACACCTCCACTCCATAAAGAAGCACCGGTGTCATCAATGTGTCAAAGAGGTACTTTTTGAGAGCCCAACACTTGATCTCTCCTGCATTGCACATGTTCTCAAATGCATAATAAGCCCTCTTTCCGGCTTCCAAGCGACGCATTGCACAATCCTTCCATTTATGATTGGATGGAACCTCAAGGCCAAGGTACTTGAAGTGATCTACCACTTCAAGTTTCTCATTGTTGTATACAATGCATGGATTTTCGTCATTGAGGGTCTTTACAAGCATAATCTTGGTTTTGGATCCATTCACGATCAGCCCGCTATGTAGGCAAAAGCGTTCCAAGACACTCATAAGCTTTTGTGCATCTTCTAAGGTATGTGCCAAGAGCACTACATCATCGGCATAAAGCAAAATCATGATCACCGCATTTCCAATCTTAACCTCTTCTATGCCTTCTTGCTGCATAAAATCAAGAACCATGTATTCCAATTCATCAATGAGTAGCCCAAAGAGGGTTGGGGAAAGTGGGCATCCTTGTTTGACACCAATAGTGCTTGCAAAAAATTCTGAAATTCCATCTCCCATACGTAATCGACATATCACTTTTTGGTAGATGCGAAAGACTGCATGCATAAATTCTCTCGGCACTTGAAGGCTTTGCATACGTCTCCAAAGATTTCCTCGCGGTACCATGTCAAAAGCTTTCTTGAAATCCACAAAGCAACAATACAACTTTTTTCCTTTCAATCGAGACGCTTCCATAAGAACTCGAAGAGTGATAAGGTGATCAATAGTGCTATGATGCTTTCGAAAACCTGCTTGGCCAAGCGCACGTTTGCCATTCTTTTCAGCCCATTCACTTATCTTCATCTCCATGATACATCCAAATAACTTTGCCATCAAAGAACCAACCATTATAGTGCGATAGTTGTTCACATTGTTTACATCTCCTCCTTTGTGCAAAGGTTTGATCCAATTTGCACTCCAATCATGAGGCATGCCATACTGAAGTGCAAGGTTAAACATATCGCATATCCAATATCGTGTTTTCTTGCTTGTCCATTTAATCATTTCAGCCTTGACACCTTGAAGGTCACCTGCCTTGCGAGTAGCAAGTTTCTCAAGCGCGCGGCATACATCTTCAATGGTAAAGAAGGGAGACATAAATGGAAGGGAGCTACAACCCTCCATCTTATCAACATTGGGTTGCTCATAGAGGTTCTTACAATGCATATACATATCCTCAAGAGTCAAGTCACCAAAGCTCTCAACGCGCTTGCCTTTTAGATTTTGCCAAAACTTGCCACATGCATGTGCTTTCTCTTGTGCTAAAAGAAGTTGTTTTTCGACTTCCCACCTTCTCCTCTTATTTTGAACAAGTGCTTTGTATGTGTGTGAACATTCCAAGTAAACTTCCTTGTCTTTGATTGCATCCAATCTTAGCAAGTGTTTTCGGGCTTGACTACATTCCATGTCAAACCATTTCTTCTTGGTGCTACCCTTCTTAGACCTTTTGCAAGACATGTGTTTCGCCGAAAAGCATTCCTTCGCACAAGAGAAAATTACTTCTTTGAAAAATTTCCACTTGCATTCTAATGTTGGACTCCCTTGATGCTCTATCATGCTTAACATTTGGTCCACCATATCAGCATATATAAGTGCTCGTTTGAAGTCTAGACGTAGGTACAAATGATTCACATCATGATTGGAGGCTACATGCTCGGGCCGTTTACCACACTTGAGGTCAATACATAACATCCTATGATCCGATTCTGGATTCCATTCACCAAGTGTAAAGCTTTGTATGCATTCTAGAGTGGCTTCTGAGAACAACATATAGTCAATCACGCTAGCACCATTGTGCTTTCTACATGTAAAGTCATTGGTGCCTTGCCATAGAGATACACCATTTGCAATGAGCATTCCGGTACTATTGCACATATGTAGAAGTGACTTTCCATAGTGATCCACTTCTTTTGCATCATTAGAACTTCGATTATACATGTATGAGTCATCCACTCTTCTTGATACATGCGGCATGTTGACTTGTTGTGTGTCGTGTTGTAACATATTTGTGCGAGCATTCATGTCTCCAAAAACAATGACTTCACCTTGATCCTTGTAATGAGCAATGTCTTCCTCTAGTTCAACAAAGGGCTGATCTCTATCCATATTCAAGCGAGCATAAAAGTTGGAGTCATAGTGAGGAATGTAGCAGCCGGCCACAAACATGACTTGACCATTTGGTGGGCTGATTTTCAGCCATAAGTAGCATTTATACTTATCTTCTTTGACAATGGAAACATCTTTCAAACCCTTTTTGGTCATACATGCTACGCCTCCTTGGCCTCTTCGTTGCTTTGCATTTTTGGCCCACATCAAAGAATGTACATCGTATTTGTCAAATCCAAGAATTCGTTGCGCATCATGCTCCCATGTTTCGACAAGAAGTATCACATCGGTGTCATTGGTAAGCTCATCAATGCCAATTCCCGCATTCCATGGATACCCGTTACAATTCCAAAAGCTTATTCGCAAGCGTGAGTTGGTCTCATAGATCATGTGTCCCTATTTGTTGGGTGGACTTGCATCCTCCTCAAGTGCCTTTTCTTCTTGAGATGATACCTTAACCTTCTTGCTTCTTTCCTTGTATGCTTTGCGACGTACATTTTGTTGCATAAGAGTGCGATCCTCATATACATTACAACCCGTTCCTTTGAGGTAGATCCAACCATTGTCAAGGATGATCTTTCTCTTTACCTCATCAGCCATGGGACATACAATAGGTCTTTCTCCCGAGCGAGGGACTCCTTGTTTTCCAACTCGATGTGCACCATAAGCCATGATTCCTGACATGCCAAAGTGTGTAGCAAAAAACTCTTCAATAGCAACCGCAAGAGATTGGGGTGTTTCCATGCTTTCCTCCTTGATTCCACGAATGACGATGTTCTTTGAGCGTTTTTGTCGTTCTTGCAATTCTTGAGTGTCCACATTCTCTACATTCTTTGCTTGGACAACGGCTTGCGTGATAGGAGATGTAGAAACCACATTATCCTTACATATATCAGCCCATGATTTGGATGCATTTCTCATCTCACATACATCATGTCGTATTGTATCTATCGTTTCTTCTTTCAATACATGATCACTCTCAACTTTGCTCAAGCGCTCTTTCACTACATTCATGTCCACAAGAGAGCGTTTACATTCTTGAACTTCATTCTCAAGATGCATCAAGCGTGTTGTTTGCGTTTCAAGAACCTTCTTGAGGTGCTCATTCTCCACAACGAGAACTCTTAAAGTACCATTCTCCATTGCAAGTGCGCGCAACTCTTCACCTTGCTTGTTGACGGTTTCTTGTAACGAGATCAAGTAAGCCATGATCATTGCTTCCGTTGTTGTAGACGATGTGGTTGGATTAGCATCCAAATTCCTTGGAGATTTTGCATCATTCTCCATGGCGAGTGTGGCTTTTTCACCCTTGCGAGTTTTGTCTGACATTGCCTTCAAGTCGGCAACAAAAATGCAAAGTTTTGACAGTTTTTTCAGTTCTGAGATGCTATTACAGCAAAGCCTTCCATTACACAGAAAAATTCTGTCTTTACATCAATGCGTAGAGGGCTTCGTGCTCTTCGATTGAGGCTATAGATCACCTAAATCGGAGTTCGAATGAGCAAGTTATGGTCAAAAGAGTGAACTGCTGTCTACTAGGTCAAAAAACGGCTGTGTGTGGAGAGAGAGAGAGAGAGAGAGAGAGAGAGAGAGAGAGAGGGTGGAGGGAGAAGGAGGGGGGATAATAAGATTACACTTGGTTACAACTAAAATAATCATTGTCAATTGATTAACATAATTGAGCATATTCCCAAATCTAGAGAGAGAAAGAGGGGGGAGAGAAAGATGAATGGATTACACAACCAAAAAAATTCATAACTGCAAAATGTTTATGAATTATCTTCCAAAATATATACACATGAGATATCATCCAATTCTAAGCCCATGGCTCCTAAATCGATAAAGAGAGAAACGAAATTGTGGTTTGTGGATGCATTGCCTTCATCATCTTCGAGTTCGTCATCCTCGATCTCATAATCTTCATCATCATGACAATCATCCTCGCTAAGACTTGCTACCGCCGGACTTGATTCATTGACCTCCCTCTCCTCGATTTCCACCTCATCCAAAGTCGGAGGCAGAAGAGGGTCGAAGATAGTGTCCACTTCATTAGTGGAAAAAATGGTTCTCCCCTGAGGTGTTACGGGAATTACAAACCAAAGTTTTGGTTGGTGGATTGTTGGGATATAGATGAATTATAAAATAGAAGCTCAAAGTGAGTAACATTGGTATAACTAATGTTATAAGAAAATAAGAATAAGAAAGGTACATGTCACTCACCTACTCACAATTGCACATTAAAACTAAATTGTCATACCTTCCTGTGTGATGCACACTAGAGTCCACCATGTAGAGGCCATTTTCATGTCGTCTAGATACATTTGCAAACCACTTGCACTCAAAGATAAAGGTATGAAAGGTTCTAAAATTAACCTTTACTATCCTTTCAATAGTTCCACAGTACCTGACTTCATCATCATCTGTGTCAAAGTTGTCCATGATGGCATAATCCATGGTGGTTCTACGCTCGTCAATGTGGCGCGTACAAAATTGACGACCCTTTGACCACATAGAGTTAAAGGAAAGGCACTACAAAATAGAAAAATATATTAATTTATCAAATACATATTAAAGATAATTTCAAGAAAAAAATTTACAATATGGTTTAGGTATATGAGTACTCTACCTTTGGTACACAGCCTTGTGCATACTCCCATTCTTTGTTGGTGATGTCTTCTCCGTGCGCTTTTGCCTCGATCACTCTCTCATGAGTCCACTCTGCACTAATGAGACCTTGGAAACATGCAAGGTGCTTAGGCACAAGGGGTGCCCTCCTTCCTCCATGTTCTTGCTTCCATGCTTCCCTCTCTTGCAAACGCCTTGCCTTTGCCACTGTCCACAAGTCCACCCACTTGGTCATAATCTTTGCATTGATAATACAAAAGTTATTGACCACTCGGGTAGATTCATATCCATGTTAAGTAGTTTCCCCTTTCCACTTGGCAACTGTGAAGTCATCCTTGCATCTTCCTCCTCTGACCACATGCGAGGCATTGAAGGATCAACTTGTGCCAAGCCTTCGGCCATACAAGCCTCTGGCTGAGAGTGTAGCCGCACAAAATCTTTGAGAGTCTTTAAAAACCTCTCTAAGAAGAACATCCATCGTGCATGCACTACTCCACATATAGCAATCTCCTCCACCACGTGAACCAAGAGGTGAATTTGATTAAGAAGGACCCATCGAGGAAATGCATCTTCAATGGGACACACAGCTTCTGTTGCAAGTGTTTGAGCAGCAGGGATAGCATCTATTTTTATTTCCTTGGAGCTCACAAATCTACAAGAAAACACAAAAGGATACACTAAGTGCTAGTTCAAATTATTGTGTACATAAAAAAGGTGTAGTTGAGTGGAGTCTTGTGGTGTATCTTACTAGCTCTCCTAGTTTGAAAATAATGTCCCTGACTTTCTTGTCCCAACATATACACATACTCACCGGTAGAATGAACTACAATGTAAATCAGGGGAAGGGATAGTGAGTGATATTCATACACACAAACTATAGATAGAAAATGAAGTATGAAGATTACCTGAAGCATCTTGTGCCAATCATGGGAATTCAGCCCATACAATTGAATGCTTCCACCCTTCTTTTCTTTTGTGAAAGCTCCCTTTAGCAACCTCATGTATCCTGTTGGTGTGCAAATAGAGGCAATGGTACCCTTCACCTTGTCTAACTCTTCTTTAGCTAGCATCCATGGTGCTTTAGGAAGCACAATATTTCCATTTGGGGCACGACATGGAGTAGCAGAGGTAGGGAGACGTTTTAAAAGCCTCAAATCCTCCCTCGCACCCAAAGAGTCCTTCTTGCCAATAATGTGGTCCCACAGTGTTTGAGATACATTCTTGAATATGTGCATGGGATCCAAGAGGTGTTGTATTTTTAATTCCTTCCAATATGGAAGCCTTAAAAATATAGAATACCTTGACATACCTTTTGGTGGAGGACACAGAGCCGGATTGTTGTTGTGGTGTTCTTCCCAAATGGTTGCCCAATCTGTCATCGTGAGCTTTAGAGGGGTCTTCCCATTTGTTGCAGCCTTGTGCTGCTTGTTATCCCCTTGGGATAGTCGTGGATAGTCCACATAAGGATTCAAGGGGATAAAAAGCAGCACCACATGAGGTAGCATGTGCATGCTCATTGCGGTATAGCATGCAGTCAGTGACGCACACATGGATGCACTCATACTCCTTTCCAAGAGCAGTGACATACGATCTGGCTCATTGATGATCTGGAGGCATGTGGTGATCTTTTGGCAACATAAACTACAACAAACATGCGTATTAATATAATTGCTAGAACATGGTACCATAAAGAGAGTGGAGAGTATATAAAAGCCACATTCCATACTTACAGAAGCAGTGCACCGACACTTGCATTACTCCAACCGATTTTTCTTGCAAGTTGAGGACTTTCAATGATGTTCGGAGCACCGAGTACCATGCACCGTCATAAAGAGGTGTTTGGGCACTTGTCATCAATATATCCTCCATTTTGGCAGCCCGTTTAGTGCAAGACTGACAATGCTCAATATACGGTTTGTTAAGCCAATCAATAAAACAAAATGGTTGCCTTCAATGGTAGTGGTTCCCAAGAAATCACGGACATTCCAAGTATGTATGGATTATTAAACACTCAATGCAGCTATAATCAATGATATGTTTTTGTTACCTTTTGTGGATACACTTCTTGATGGTTGACCGATATGTCTAAAAAATGTGTCAGTCTATTGTAGAAGTAGAGTATTAAGCGTTAGGTTTTTCCCCATTTGATTATGCACCATACACCATGCACTATGATTAAGTTTTTTTAAACCTTTGGTTGTATCCACATGTTGGGTATGACCAACTATTGTAATTGGCATTTTGCCTCTATTGTAACACAAAGGGTACAAGCCTTGTGTTTATATTTGAGAGAGAGAGAGAGAGAGAGAGAGAGAGAGAGAGAGAGAGAGATGAATGTAATGAAATCTAATATTAACATTTGAAAAAGGCCAAAACAACCTATGAGGCCAAAAGTTACACGCATCATATTTGTGATACACTCTTTGAAACATAAGTGGATAAAAGATGAACTAAAAATTGGCAAATAAAATATATGGAAGGAGTGTGAAAAGGTGCATCAAACAATGCTAGGAGGCTACTATATAAAGGTATCAAAAATGTAAAGAGGAGAGTGTACATTACAAGGAGGATCAAGGGAGGAATCATCCTATGAACTATTGCATGAGCCTTTGCAATATGATATCTATCTCCTCCCAAGGTAAAACGCAAGTAGTCCTTGTCTGGTATCTTGTCATAATAGCATGAACCCTCCTTTGTAAGTGGAATTGGTACAATGATATCCCTTAAAGTCTAGACTATCTTGAGTGATGTATCTAGATAGCTCTATCCACTAGGATGTCCACTGTGGGAGCTCTGTCTATATCTTGCATGTGAACCAATGAGGTGAAAAATTATGTCATTCATCTTTGTAGAGGCTCTTGATGCAGATGTGTACTATCTCTCAAAAGTGTATCCGTGAGTGCAAATCTCTAGAAAGTATAAGGCAAGAAACCTCTAATCTAGGTAGTCCATGAATTTAGAATGTGGTCCGAATTGCTCCTTGATTAAGTAATGTAAACATCCCCTAACCTCATAGTAAGCAAGGCAATGGCAACTCAAATTATTATTGTCCTCAAATGTGAGCCTACAACTCAACACATGTGCTACTTTGAAGGCACTCCACTATATCTTCCAACGTCTATCTCTAACTAGCATGAGGCATTGTGGATCTAACTAGCGATGGATTTGTTAACCCCACCCATGACATCATTATTATTTTTTAGTCATGGGTTGGGCTTGTCGGTCCTCTATGTGCACGAGATTTGATTGGGTGATTGCTGATGAGAGGCACACACCAAATAACTTTAATGGATAAGGATTTAGTATTGACTGGTCAAGTGTGGCCGTCCATATGTGAATGGAATGACCCACATAAAAGCCATTGTAACCTAGCTTTTAGGTCATTCTCAAAGGTACTAGTGCAAAGTAATCTTGCTATCCTTATGTCTCCCCTTATCCTCTTTCTTTCGATGTATGTGAGCATAAGAGAGAGAAAGGGTGCGGATGATTAAGCATTGATGGTGGTACATCAATGGCAAGGCACTTAAGCAATCAAGGCGAGCTCCAACTTCACTGCAACACAAAAAATTATCTTTGAGGGTGACACAAAGAGGTGATTTACACACCCTCAACACCTATTGAGATTTTTATGCAACAAGGTTGTGTGCTTGTAGCCTTTGTGGCTCAAACATGACGCACGGCAAGACCCCCCACAATTGAAATTTTTGGCTCCGTTTTCAAGGAGCATGATGTGCGTCAAGATCTAGGTACAGGTTGTCCTTCTGTTTTTTGAGGTTCTGTGCATTTTTGTAGGAAAGGCTTGAAAGGGTGTGTGTTGATTTTGAGGTTCATTGCTCGCCATTGTTGTTGCACATTGTTCATTGTAGGAGGAGAAGAAGATAAGGTTCAGGTTTCTCCATTTATTCCCGTTCACAACACAAAGACATATACGACTAGGTAGAGCGCAAAAGTTTTTTTGGAATTTTTTGTTTTTTGTGTTCTAATTTAGGTTAGGGCTAGCTAGAATAAGGTTTAGAGGTTTTGCAAATTTTTGAAGAAATTTATTTTAACAAAATGTAAAAAAATTTTAAAAAATAATAATTAAAAAAACACTGCAACAGAGAGGGGGAAGGAATTCTTTCAAAGAGAAATTGGATTGAAAAAAAAAGAAATGACTCCAACTAGTCCAGGGCTGGCCGGTGGAAAAAGAAAGATCCCATCGGACCTGGCCTTGGTCTCGGTCCAATCTTTGATCTATATATATATATAAATATACACGATCATCCTCCATAGCCTCCTCCTTGGTGAGAGAAATAGTGAGAGACACACTATATATATAGCTTAGTCCTCCCAAGGGAAAAAAGGGCATGTGGGATAGAGCAAAGGCCTTTCCATCCAAAAGCCTTCCTTAAATTTTCCCTTTCACCCACACACTTAGGTAGAAAACGGCTTGTTTTGGGAGCCATGGTCACCTCGGTTGGGCAAACATTCTGCTATAAAGTGCAGCAAGATATCCCAAATGATATGATTGTTTTGAGCTATTGCATGCCCTAGTTTGCATTGCAAGAATTGAGAAAAAAGAGGGAAACAAGAAAATTGCAAACAAAACCAAGAAACAAAACCAAGAAACAAAACACACACAAAATGAAAATCAAACATCTAGTGCTTACCAACACTTGTAGAATACCACAGTCACCATGTTCATGTGGATATCCTACCCACTACATTTACTGAAGGCCCTCCAAAGCTATCATCTTCTAAAGTTCTATCACCTAATGGTAGGAGTCTTGTAGAAGGGCAAGAAGTCAACATTATATGTAAGCAACTAGCAAGAAGTATATCAAATCTTACACATGATAGAACAACTCCAAGCAATGAGTGAAAATGCCTCTATGAGAACATCCATACTAGTTGAAAAATCAAGTTCTCCCAAATTAGAAGTCGCTAAGAGTTAAACCATAGGAGGCCGCAATGCATCCATTTCAAGGGAGACCTCCCACTCACCAATCCTAGAAGGGGTATTTCTCAATGAAAATTGGGAGTATAACCTATAACATTAAAGTTTGATTGACCAATACACAAGATACACATACCATGGTGGGTTGGTTTGATGTTGTATAATCCACATCTAGTGCCACCAGCTAGAGGAGCAACAATGCATAATCTTTGATACCATCCATAGGATTGTCTAGTAGAAGATGAAAAACAAAGAGACTAACATGCCTTTGATGATCCTTGAATATGGGCAAGGCCAAACAATTGACCCTATCACAAATGGAGACTCCTTTCGTGAGTCCCATGGATCCTTCATATGTTTTTTCACTTGGAGTGTCAATGTAGTTTGAGCCCATGAGCAACACCTTTAGTTTCCTAGACCTAGCTTAATCTTCTCTTGGAGATCAATCTGATCTGGTGATGAGCATATTGAAAAGTGCACCCTTAACCTTGATCGCTAGTATTATATCACTACCTGGTAGCATAATGCATACAAAAGTACCTACAAGTGTGCATCAATCATAAATACCTTTAGATTCGTAGATCTAGCTCAACCTTCTCTTAGAGACCAACCTACTGTGGCAATGAGCATGATGAGAAGTGAACCCTTGACCTTGATCACTAGTACTACACCACTACCTAGTAGCGTGATGCCTACAACACTACCTATAAGTGTGCATGAATTATATGTACCTATTGCCACTCATGCTCATGTAGCTCCTACACCCCCAATTGTTCCAATGGCTTATGCTCCAAAATCACATTATCCAAGCTCTTATTCAAGTGGGACTAGTCCAATTAACATATGTATCTATTGCCACTCATGCTCATGTAGCTCCTACACCCTCAATTATTCCAATGGCTTATGATCCAAGATCATATTATCCAAGCTCTTATTCAAGTGGAATAAGGCCAATTAACAATAACATGTCATTTCCTACATCTGCTATGACTAGGGCCACATCTGTGAACTTTTGAAAAGCATACCAAGCATGGGGCCTGGGAACCATGTGTATGCCAAGTCCAATGCCAATCCCATTCCACGTGTAGCTCCAAGAGAACCTATGCTATACCTGCTTATTTAGGTAATTTGGTAGCATTTGCTCAAAGTATTGGTCGATCTATTGTAGAGAATATGCATAGCATAGTTGAGAGAGAGCCTAGAAGTAAGGTAGTGCAAATGGCCAAGCTCACATAGAAACTCACCGATGATGGATATTTTAGAAATCATATTGAGGTACTCAAACATGTATGTGATTCCTTGGAAGAGACCAATCATTAGAGGTATCATTGCTTGGAAACAAATCACTGCCAATGCAATTTAATTAGAAGACAATTTAATGATTGCAAGAGAAAGGGTTTCTTTTGAACCAAAGTCTACTAGCTCACAAGAATTGAGCATGAGCCAATGACATAGTAAAGACTATCATTAACACTAGGTTGGTAACCTAATAGGACATAAAAGTGTCCTTTCAGGGTTTTGAAAAAAAACCTCCAAAACCATAGTAGATCCACTCATTTTGTAAAATTCTTTCATGAGGTTATAGTTCAAGGCCTACTACACATGGAAAAAATAATAAACTTGTAAAATTTCTCATCTTTTGGTCACACCAAGCCTCCAAAGTTGGTGGACCAGTACATTTTCATCAAAACAGTCATTTCTTATGTTTTGTTGCATAAAAATAAGATTAGGGATTTTTGTAGGACTTGAGATAAATTCCCTAGTTAACTTCAATGGGTTGGTGATGAGAACATATGAGTGCTTCTCACTCACTATTTTTTGTTTTGCCAAAAGAAATAGGTACAAAAAAGTTGAATTTTTACCAATCTACAAACCTATCATCAAAGTTTCTATAGACACGCTCAATACAAATAATATATACATGTTTTCTTAGTTCCCTATTGTCCTTTAGGTTTATAAGGATCCATGGAGCATGTCAAAAGAATAATACATCTCTTACCAAGGGGAATCTTGGGGACAAAGATGAAGTGCTAAATACGGCAAACATGAAAAAACTGGGTTCAACATTATGAGTTGTAGAATCCCATAGAAACTATTCAATATCTAGCCAAATTTGATCCTTATGACTAGATATGGTTACTACCTACAAAATGCATATATTTGTCACAAGAAACTAGAAATATTGAAAAAGCTATACTTGATATACTAGAATGTTTCGTTTTCTTCTATAATTGAAAAAATCAACCATCGTTGTGTACTATGCAAAATAGGGTATTAGGTGCCCCAAAACTCACGGAATATTAGCTTTATGTTACAATATGCGACATAGAAAATCAAAACTGCATTTGGATATCATGAAAGCCACCAAAAAAATCATAGAAGAGCTAAAATTGGCTAAAAAACAGGATTTGACAATTTTTGTAATTTGGTCATAACTTACAACTTTAACATTTATTTATCGCTAGAAGCATCAAGACATGTTGAGGACTACTAAAGATAGTTCTCTAGCATTATAGACCTCACAAACATGAATTCTAGAGTGGTATAGTTGCAAAAAGTTGAAAAAAGCCAAAAACAGGACCCGTTTTTTCACACAGTTTAGGTTGTGAAATGTTGTGCAAGGACAAGGTTAAAGATGGAATTGATATTCCAAAAAAATGTCAAGTTGTTTTCAGCTCATGAGACAACTTTCTAGATAGATAGAACCTCAAAATACATTTTGAAACTCTTGATATAATTCAAGGAAAATGGTCACTTAACATGACATGAAAGTGTCCCATTACCAACCTAGTGTTAAAGAGCAAAAGATCTTTGGGATGAATTCGGTAGATCTCACCAAGGCTTTTCAAGAAACCCCTAGAGATAATCACACTCACCAAGGATTTTCAAGAAAGCCTTAGAGATAATCATACTCCACAAAACAATCATATATTTCCAAGAAGGAATAAATAATGGTACTTAGTTTGCTTAGGTCCACATAGCTTCAATGAATGCTTTATGTTTAAAGTTTAATAAGAAATGAAATGCATGTGATAGAGATGTCCATCAGGCTAAGGATTTCCCAATGCTTAAATAAATAATGAGAATTTCCCAGCATTAATGCTGGCCCCACCTAGTGCTTAAATGCATAATGGTAAATAGACCACCTTAAGCTTGGACATACTTACCTTGAGTTCTTCCATTAATGCTAGCCCCACCTATTGACCAACCATTGTAACACAGTCTCTAGAACTCAAAATGTTGTCCAAACCACACCATTACCACCTCCAAAGCTAGGACCAAAGCCTCCACATTAAAGGGTTACCCCTATAAACCAAGTGGGTTGTGAGTCATCTAGTGCTTTGAATTGGAAGGATGACATAGACTCTGGTATAACCTATGGATTTGATATGCTTAAGGAGCATCTCAAATACTACCTAGAGGTCCATTGGAGAAAAATCAAGCATGTATATCAAACAATTTCTCTTGCAACAAGAGGAAAAAACATCAACATTACTACTAGGAAACCATCTCTTTAATGCTACAAATGTGATGTACCACATCATGTAGCTGAGGGTCCTATTAGAATGCAAATTCATGCTACAACAATGCAAACAAGTCAAGGGAGAACATCTACAATGCCAATACTTATGTGTAATTTCTATGGCATAAATAATTTGATTTCTCGATGTCCCAATAATCCAAACGCACCAAAGATCACACCATTGAACTTAATTGAGATTATCAATGGGACACCACAAACTACACCTGTTGTAGTAGGGAATGTACTCACATGATTGATGCTTCAAAATCAAAATCATATCCTAAAAGAGAGAGATGTTGTGTCAATTTCCCAGGAAAGGAAGAAAAGAATATGAAGAAAGAGATTGCTAAAAGATGCAAATTCAAACCCTAGTTCAAAGACTAACATAGGGATCGATGATAACCCGTGTACATGAATGACCATAAAGATGATTTAGATTCAATCAAGACCATGGAAACTAAGACAACCACCTTGAGGGTAAAATCCAATGGGGATCACCATGAGAGGGAGTCAAGGAAGGACACCATTAAGAGAGGAAATAAGGAAACCACTCCCATACCACAAATGATTCAATGGGTGTCTTCATGGCTAACCAGACCATACAAGAACCTCCAAGCTAATCCACAAGTTACAAAACCCATGAAAACCATGAAGATGATTGTGGATTACCCAAATATCGTAGAGGATATTGAGCGAGTCCAACATTTAAAGATTTTGGTAGAGGAGACCCAAAGCAAGTGAGAGCCAAAACCTAGGCAGGTTAGGATTACGGACACATTGTTTCCCACTCATTCTCAACCTCACAAAGACCAAAACCCGCTAGCCATACCTAGTATCATCTAAGAAGAAGGTGAGTTTAGACATTGAAAAGTGAGCATACTCCTTGTTTCTTGATCAGTGAGGGATTGCCTAACCCTATTGAAGAAATGGAGATTCCATCTTCCCCATCTTCTCCAACCTGTATGTGTTTCCTTGCAACCCTAATTCCAACAATTGGTATCAAAGCAGGTTGCGTCCTCCCTGGCTTAGTCGGCAGTAGCTCTAGCACACGCCTGCTCACTTTCTCCAACTTTCGTGAGCTTTGGCAAGCGTCAAAAAGTCTGCTTAGATTTTTGATTTGGGCTCATTTTGGCATCCGTTTCCACTATAGGCAGGATTGTGTAGGCTATTTTATCACTATGTGCAATTTTTTTTCAGTGTCGTTTTGGAAAACAAGTCCCTTACATTCTTCTATAGTTTGTGCTATATAGAATGTATTTTTCTTGCAACATTAACCATAGTTGACAACCACACAATTGTGTTCAAGATGTTTTTTGCTGAGGATAGATTGGATGGGAACAATTACCCTATGTGGGCTTACATGATGCAACATGGTCTTGTGTCAAAGGGCATTTGGAATATTGTGCAGGGCATTGATGTACATCCTGGTTTTGAGGATGTAGGCAATGTTGAGGATGTTGCATGTTTTGGTGACATGATTGCTGTTGTTAGAGTTGTTTTGCCTATAGCTAAGCAAGCTCATTGGTATGTAAAAAATGCGCAGGATCATGAATTGATTGTATTGTTTGTGAAGTGCACTATTACTCCTCACATTTCATTCGGCAAAATTTGCAAAACAGGCTTGGGATATTTTGGCTAGTCTTTATGCAAGTCACAATGAGGCAAAAAATTGCATTGCTGCGTAAACAACTGGAGTCAAACAATATGCATGAGAAAGATGACATGGACACTTTCCTTGCTGGTGTCAAGGATATCAATGAGCAATTGATTTCTGTAGGTGAAGTCATTTTTGACAGTTCCCTTGTGCAGCTTGTTCTTGATGCCTTGCGAGATTGTTACCAGACTTTTGCTAGTACGTGGAGACTTATGACCCAAGGAAATCCAAAAGTTTCCTAAGTTGAAGGTGCAAGAGGCTAAGAAGAAAGAGATTGGTTCCACTACAAATGCAACTATTTTTGTGTCTTCTGTGAAAGGAGACTGTGACGCTGATTTTGATGCAAAATGGGCTTTTAGTGCAGAGTGCACTTATGATCCTTCTATCTTGATGCATGTTTGTCAATTGATGGAGCTCGGAGGGTTCACTATGTAATCACGTTAATGTATAACGTGAGTTCAAAAGGAGAGGTTTTAAAATGAAAAAATGCTAGGAAATTCAACAGAGTTACATCAAAATAAGGGGTATTTATATTCAATTTTGGAAAAATTCCTAAAATAAGGGGTCGTTTTATTCATTTAGACATGTTAAAAGAGGGTTTTTTTTAATACCCCGCGAACACACTTTATATAGGGGGTATTGAACAATGAACCCCTCGAGTGCTGCAAATGCTCATGTGTGGTACTTTGGTAGTGGTGCTACAAAGCACATTACCTCTCATCATGAATTGTTTAGCTCTCTCGAGGATGTCGCTCATGGGAATTCAATCGCTTGTGTCAACAATGACTCTTATTCGATCAAGGGAGTTGGAAAGATTGTGCTTACTGCTACAAACAATAGTTCTTTCACACTTGTTGATGCATTGTATGTACCTAGGATAAAAAAGAATCTTTTGTCTATATCTACACTTGCTAGACTTGGTCTTGTAGTCAACCTTGTGGATGATAGATGTACTGTACATGACCTCAATTTGGTGATGAAATTGTTGCATCTTGCATTTTATGCCATGGGATGTATAAGCTCACTTTGTATGACAAATTTCGGCAAAATTTTGTAAATGTTGTTGTGGATTCAAAAATTGTTACAGATGCAAAACTTTGGTATGCACGTTTTAGGAATCTAAATTTTGCCAGTTTGCTGCATTTGCAAAAATCTGATATGGTTGCTTCTTTGCCACCTCTTGAAGCACCTGTCAAACATGTTTGTGAAGGCTGTACTTTGGATAAGATGTTGCGTTCAAACTTTCCAAAGGATGGTTTAGTTAGGACCACATGTAGGTTGCATCTTGTGCATAGTGATGTTTGTGGGTCCATGCAAATTTCTTCCTTGGGCAATTACCTTTAATTCATGAATTTCACTGATGATTACTCCAAGCATGCATGGGTGTGGTCCAAAGTGTTTATGTGCTTCAAATTTTTTTTGGCTATGGTTGAAAATGTCTCAAAATGTATTATGGGTACCCTCCGTTCAGATCGAGGGGGGGGGGGGGGGGGGTATATGTCTCTCAATTTTAGTGCATTTGTGGCTAATTGTGGGATAAAATACCATTGTATAGTTCCATATACACCTCAACAAAATGGTATTGCTGGAGAAAAAACAAGTTTCTTATAGAAATGGCACGATGTATGGGAAAAAGTCAAACTTTACCACATTTGTTTCGGCTTGAGGCTATTCTATGTGCCACTTATGTACTTAACAGGTGTCCTACAAAAGCTTTGCAGCCTATGACTCCATCTGAAGCATCACATGATAGAAAGGCTTCTATTAAGCACATGGGTGTTTTTGGCTGTTTGGCATATGCTTTGGTGCCACAAACACAACATGGAAAATTGGATGATAAGGCTGTCAAATGTATCTTTGTTAGTTATAGTGCTGAAAGAAAAGGTTACAAGTTGTATCATCCGTAAACAAAGTGCATCTTGTTCTCACAGGATGTTGTGTTTGTGGAAGGTTTTGTTCATCCCTTGCTGTCATGTACTAGAGACAATAATGTAAGCTCACAAGTTATTTATGACACTTTGTTGCCTCTTTTCAGACGTGGAAGTTTGAATGTAAATTCCAATGAGGCAAATGTATAGCCTTTAAGGGTTTTTCAAAATGTTACAGATCAGCCTATTACTAATGTAGATGTCATAATAACTAATATCTAATTCTCATAAATGATTTTCTCATGTTAAATTGATCATTTAATATGGGGAAATGCTAGGGGAGAAAAAGCTAGAATATTGGTTAAGCTGGCAGACCGGACACATTAGGGATCCAAAGGAGGGAAAATAGGGATCCAAAGGTGGGGGCCATCTGCAAACGAATAATGTGAAACAATGGGCTTAAAAGACCCTAAGGTTCAGCCCATTAAGACTTCCAAAATGCTAAGGTTCCAAAATTAAAAGGTTGTGTCCAAAGGTAAAACTCTAGGGAAATTGGATGCTTTGTGTGTGTCCCAAAAAGTCTTCTCAAGTCCTATATAGGAGGGGGCGAGCCCAATTAGAAGTAGGGGATGAGAGAGAACTCACACACACACACACACACACACACACACACACACACACACACACACACACACACACACACACACACACACACAAGATACCTTTACACAAAGGGAAAGAGGGACACATGTCAGCTCCCTAGCGCAGATGCCCACAAGGTGTACTCAATCCCTATTGGATGGCTATGGAGGTGGACCAATGAGAATTAGGCTAGAGTAATTCTAGTTTAATCAATTTAAAAACACTTAATAAAAGAACCAATAAGAATTAAGCTCTCTAGAAGATTATTGGACAGTCTCCCATGGGGTCCAATGAGCATTCAACAGCCCAATGGCTTGCCTGATTCCTATTGGCCAGGAGACAAAGGCCTCCAATGAGAGTTTAGTTGCATTTATTAATTACCTAAAGCTCTCACCAAAGGGGAAAGGGGAACAAATGTTAGAAGGCTATCACATATGCTCCTGAAATCCTATTGGCTAAGCTTGGGGAGGTCCAATGGGGTGTCTGCATGAGCAAATAGCAAGAGGGGTCGACCAAGAGAGAGAGGGGGCTGATTTTCTGAAGGAATTATTGCATTACACACTCACACTAGTCTATGTGTGGATTAATAAGACTCTCTCTCTCTCTCTTCTCAAGCTTTAATGGAAAATCTTATCACCTATTCCAAGCTTGTGAGAAGGGAGGTCTACACCAACAACTCTTGGCTTTGTGATGAAAATCCAACCAAGATCCAAGCTTCAATGCATGCTCATCTCCTCTACCATGCTAATTACTAAGCCAAGCTATGCTAACATGAGTTATTATGTGAGGAGATGTACATCTTTCTCGTAAGACTACTCCTTCTTCCTCTCAATCTACTCTCATACCCCGCTAGTTCTCACCATCTTTGAAGGTGTGTGAGGTCTTGGGTCTAAGGCCGTGAGGGAATTGATGTGTGTTTGACAAGTGTTTTGCTTAGTGCTTGAAGTTTCCATATTCATTTCACTAGCTAGTATTGAAGGAACACAAAGAATTGTATTGTAAAATGTCTCTCTTGATGGGAGAAACCATAATACAAATCCTTTTGGAGGGGGGACTGGCTCCTGGAAAATCCGGACCTCAACTGTTGTCAATTGCTTAATTTGTCTCTCTTTTGAAGTATTGTTCATGCTATCTAACTAGGTGTTATGCTTTTTGTTGCTCTCTCCACCCAAGCACTCTTGTTATTATCATTAGGAATCTATTCTAGTGAAGTTATCACTATGTTCATGCTATTTTCCGCTGCACACAAGTTACTAGGCCATTAAATGTTACATTGGTATCAGAGCACAAGGTTTCTCTTTTCTTGCTCAAGAAGGGAGGTCCTCAAGCTAGCTATAAATGGTTGGTATTATTAATTGCACGTGAGTAAGTAGAATAGGTATTTTTCAGCCTTGGAGTGCGCGTGCCTTTGCGCAGTTAATGGGGCATCACCGTTGAGAGCTATGGTCTTAATAGTGGAGTCCTACGGGGCTTGCCTACAGCTTAACCACTATTGAGCTATTAGAATCTTGATAGGAGCCGGTGTTGTTTTGGTGTTTGAACGACCTTCTCTCTATTCCTTGCAATTAATGGTATTCGAGCCACGGGTACATTAGCTTGAGTGATTTTTCTAAAGGGGTAAAGAGGAGTATCAACTAGGGCTTGAAGTGCCAAAGTACACCTAAAACGTTTACACCTAAAAGTTGTTAGAATGGTCGGCAATAGTAAAAAGAGTGAAATTAATGTTGATAACTTTGATTTTGCTAATGAGCAGGCTACTAATGATGCCCCGATGCTTGTTAACTAGCTTGTTTCTAGGTTTCAACAAGCCACGGACAATCCATCCCTCCAAAGTGAAGTGCAACGACAACTTTGTGCTCATGGGATTATCCAAGCTCCCTACCATGACGAGAGAGCACCTAGGAAGCCTCCTTGTGAGACTTCCAAAAGAGGCCTCTCTCTGATTCGAGAAGAAGAAGAGGATCCATACGAAGGGCTCAAAATTTTTCTTCTTGATGATGCATCTCCTTCCCAAAGGAGAATTCAAGAGACTCCACCGAAGGAATGAGAAAGAAGTGAGTCTCCTACCACCTCGGTGGAGATGGCTCCACAAAGATGGCGGGCTAAACCCTCTCCATCACCTCCAAAATGGAGAAGACCATCGCATGCTTCTCCACACCATAATGCAAAGAGGGATGACAAAAAGCAAGAGAAGAAAAAGGTGAGAAAGAGGACATCCTCTTCTCCTTCTTCTTCATCCTCTTCCTCTTATAGAAGTGATGGAGAAGACAAAGAAGACCAAGGCATGAAAAAGTCAAGAAAGAGGTCACCCCCTTCTCCATCTTCCTCAAATTCTTCATCTCCTAAAGAAAGTGATGGTGCAACTTTTGAACCATAAAAAAGAAGAGGCCATAGGAAATCCTATGCCACGTGGAAGAGGTCATCCAAGCTCAAGAAGTTCAAAGAGGGAGGGAAGAGAATCTCTTTCCTTACCTACGATGGCACCTTTGGTGCTACGAACAAAGTCTTGGCCTTTATCCAACAATTCAATGCGACGTTTGGAGATGAGGGCTTCACGGAGTCCTCTAAGCTACAAAATGTAGCCATGCACTTTCAAAAAGTCCGCCAGGCAATGGTGGTCTAGCCTACAGGCCAACGGTGAAGCTCCACAAACATGGAAAGCTCTAGGAGATTCCATTATGAAGGAGTTTTTGGCCACCAATGCCAAAGACAAAGTACTCACCAAATGGCAAAGCTTGAAGCTCTCTCCCTACAAATCCATTCACAAATATGTAGACAAGTTTTGGGACCTACAACTCAAATCCACTGTCTTCAAAAAGTTGGATTTTACATTTTTGTGCGGGCTTAACTAAAGAAATGGTGGAGTATGTCAACTCCCAAAGGCCACGCACCATATCGGTGGTTATACACCATACTATGGTGGCTTCTCAAATCAATTTTCAAATGGGGGCTAAAAGAAATTCTAAGCCCACGGAAAATAAGGGTTCCAATGAGCCTAAGGGGAAGGACAATGTCCAAAATTCTCCTAAGGGAAACTCCAACAAAGCTAAAGATAAGGGAATTTACAAAGGCAAAAATAGTCTCTCTCCTGAAGAGCTTGAGCGTTATCACAAGGGGTAACTGCTGTTTCAAGTGCGGCGAGCAAGGGCATGCATACCGCACTTGTCCCCAAAAGAACACCCGCCATGAACCTCCTAGAGCTACCTTGGTCGAAATCCAAGAGGGGGAAACTCACGACAAAGGATCTCCTCTATGCCATGCTTGGAGAAAGGTAAGAGAACATGATGCTTTTATTCTCTTTGACCCTTGTTCTACTCCCAATTTCATATCCACAGAGTTGGCCACCAAGATAGGCATACAAGCTTACGAGATGGGAGATGTCCTACCCGGCAGACGGTGCTTTCAAGGGGAAAGAAGCTTCAATCACTCCCTTAATTGGCAAATTGAGGCTTCATGTCCAAAGCTATGTGGACAATGAGGACTTCTTTATCTCTCCTCTCAAGCATGAGGATGTAATGCTAGGGGCACCATGGTTTGATCGCATGGATGCCAATGTTAAATTCCTTGAAAGAAGATTCTACTTTAGGTTCAGGGAAAAAGATATAAACATAGATGCTAAGGAAATGGGTAACACCATACCAATGGTACATACACAAGCTTTCAATAAGTCAATAAAGAGCTCTATTTCCGTGTACATGATTTTTGTTAAAGAATCTCAAAATGAACCTAATGTTTTAGCAAAAGAAAATATACACAACCAAAAGGAATTAGAGTTATTCAATTTTCTCAAGGGGTTTCAAGATGTCTTTATTCATGACATCCCTTGTGAGCTACCTCCTAAACAAGGCAATGATGACCATGCAATTGAACTTCTTCTAGGAAGTTCACTGCCTAAGAAACCTCCTTATAGAGTTTTTGAAGCTCAATAAGAGGAGATTATGCAGCAAGTGCATGAGTTAGTTGAGAAGGGCATGGTTAGGCCTAGCTCATCTCCATTTTGCTCACCCGTGTTACTAGTGCAAAAGAAAGATGACACATATCATATGTGTGTCGACTATAGAGCACTAAATAGGATCACTATCAAGAAAAGGTTTCCCGTTCCACGGGTAGAAGACCTATTTGATTAGCTACAAGGGTCCACCTACTTCAATAGGATTGACCTAAAAAGTGGCATTGACCTATCATCAAATAAGGATAGTTGATCAAGACATTGTAAAGACCACATTTCACTCTACGTTTGGTCTTTACGAATATATTGTCATGCCTTTTGGCTTGCCCAATGCACCAGCTACATTCAACCACTTGATGGAGAAGCTATTCAGGCCTCACCGAACCTTTACTAGAGTGTTCTTTGATGATATCATCATCTACTCTAACTCATTAGATGAACACAAGCAACACCTCCACATAATATTTCAATTTCTAAGAGAGAATAGATTTTATGTTAATCGAAAGAAAAGTGAATTTATCTTGCAAGAGATTAAGTATTTAGGTCACATTATCTCTCAAGATGGCATCCAAATGGATCCATCAAAGCTAGAGGTAATAAAAGGATGGCCTAAACCAAGGAATCTTCATGAACTAAGAAGCTTTATAGGTATGTGTGCATACTATAGATGCTTCATAGAAAAGTTCTCACTAATAGTAGCAGGACCATTACATGACCTAACAAAGAAAAACGTTAGGTATACATGGTCTGCCAAGCAGAACAATGCTTTCAAAAAGCTTAAAGAAAAGCTTATCTCTCAACCTGTGCGTAAATTACCTGATCTCTCAAAGCCATTTGAGGTCCAATGTGATCCTTGTGGTGATTGCCTTGGAGCTGTTTTTCTCCAAGAAGGACACGCCATAGGCTATGAAAGATGAAGGATCGACCCTGTTGAGCAAGTTCTAGGCATATATGAAAAGGAACTCCTTGCAGTTCTACATACCTTACACTCATGGAAGCACTATTTATTGGGGACTCCTTTCATTCTGCAAATGGATCACCAAAGTCTTAAGTACTTCATGACGCAGACCAAGATCTCCGACAAACAAATGAGGTGGGAAAATTTCCTTTTGCAATTTTATTTTCATATTGCTCACATTGCTAGCAAGCATAATCAAGTAGCCAATCCACTCTCAAGATGGCCGAGAGTGAATGCGGTTTCCATAGCAACTCACAATGATCTATCTTCTATGATAGATGAGTATGCTATTGATTTCGATTTTAGAGATGTGATTTCAGCCCTTGCACTAGGGAAGAAAGAGGAACCATTTACTTTACAAGATGATTATCTTCTCTATGGAATTAGACTATGCGTTACTAACTCAGTCCGTGAGAAAGTAATATATGAATCTCATCCTCCTCCTTATGCAGGGGATAGAGGGATTCAGCCTACCCTGAAGGGAATTGAAACATATTTCTATTGTCCTACCATGAAAGCAAACATACAAGAGTATGTTTCTAAATGTGTGGTATGCCAAAAGACGAAGTTTGATAGAGGCAAGAAATCTGGATTTCTTCAACCTTTGCCAATCCCTAATGCAACATGGGAGAGCATATCCATGGATTTTATCTTTGGATTGCCTAATTCTATCCATGGGAATACGGGAATATGGATGATAGTAGACAAGTTCAGTAAACAAGCTCATTTTTTACCTGTCAAAAAGACTATCAAAGTCCATCAAATGGCAACCCTCTTCATTTCACAAATCTTCAAGTACCATGGCTTGCCAATGTCCATAGTGTTTGATAGAGATCCTAGAATGACGAGCAATTTCTAGAAGGGTCTCTTTGAGAATTTAGGAACAAGGCTACACTTCTTTTCGGCCTATCACCTGCAAACGGATGGCCAAAGTGAAATAGCTAACCTAACAATTCTCGATCTACTAAAAGCCTATGTAATGGAAGTAGATCAAAGATCCCAATGGGAGAAGTACTTACCCTTAGTGGAGTATGCCTACAATAATACTGTACATACTTCCACGGAAAAAGTACCTTTTGAGGTAATTGAGGGAAGATAAAAAAGTCCCCTGCTACTTAAGGTACATCTGGAAGATCTTTGATGTAGATGAGTATAGCCGAGACCTACAAGAATCTTTCCAAAAGATTAAGGATAGCATCCTTAATCTTTCCAAAAGATTAAGGATGCTATCTCTATCTCACAGCAAAGGCAAAAGGCTACTGCTGCTGATGACAAGCACAGAAGAGACCAAGCCTTTAAAGAAAATGCTTGGGTCTTACTTAAATTTCCCAAGGCTCTATCAAGGCACACGACGGGCAAGAATCCTACAGGACACCAAAAGTACTATGCTAAGTTAGCAAAAAGGTACTATGGTCCATTCCTGATTCTTAGGCCAATCAATCAAATGGCCTATCAACTCAAGTTGCCCAGCCATTGGCTCATACACAATACTTTTCATGTGAGCCTATTAAAGCCTTATAAAGGAGAGCCAGCTCAAGAACCATATTGAAGACCCACCGGAGATTGAGGACCAAGAAGAGGTGCTGCAACCCGAGTCCATTCTCCGACATGAAGACAAGGTACTAAGAGGTGGTAAGATTATCCGGTGATATCTTATTTACTTTAAGAATTATCCTTTTGAAGATGCTAGATGGATGCAAGGCATACAACTAAAGGATAACCTAAACCTTGTCAATGATTACCATGCTTCCCTAGAGTAAGAAAATGTAAATTTGTTAAAAATGAACAATGTTTTTGTCTTATAAGACTCTCTTTTTCTTTATTATGCACAAAAATGAAGTAATATGCATGCTTAGATCAAGTTTTCGGAGACGACGTCTCCCGAACACCAAGTAGAGCTTGTCACTCTACTATGGAAGATTGATAGGACTAATGTGCAGACATGCTTGTGGCAACTTAGGCTCTCAAGCACCAAATGGACTAGTCATCCATTCTGGAACGATGTCGTAGGGTAACATATGGATCCTCTAACCCCTAGAAAAAGGACTAATGAATATGCTTTATCTTCTCTTCCCCATAGTCGAGGAAGAATATGATTTCAAGAGAGAGGTAATGTCATAATAGCTAATATTTAATTCTCCTAAATGATTTTCTCATGTTAAATGATTATTTAATATGGGGAAGTGCCAAAGGAGAAAAAGCTAGAATATTGGTTAAGCTGATAGATCGGCCACATTAGCGATCAAAAGGAGGGAAAATAGGGATCCAAAGCTGGGGGCCATCTGCAAAAGAGTAATGTGCAACAATGGGCTTAAACGACCTTAAGGTTCAGCCCATCAAGACCTCCAAAATGCTAAGGTTCCAAAATTCAAAGGTTGTGTTCAAAGGTCAAACTCTAGGGAAATTGGATGCTTTGTGTGTGTCCCAAAAAGTCTTCTCAAGTCCTATATAGGAGGGGGCGAGCCCAAGAAGTAGGGGATGAGAGAGAAACTCTCTCTCACACACACAAGAGCTACCTTAACACAAAGGGAAAGAGGGACACATGTCAGCTCCCTAGCCCAGATGCCCACAAGGTGTACTCAATTCCTATCGAATGGCCATGGAGATGAGCCAATGAGAATAAGGCTAGGGTAAATCTAGTTTAATCAATTTAAAAACACTTAATAAAAGAGCCAATAAGAATTAAGCTCTCTAGAATTGGACAGTCTTCCAAGGGGTCCAATGAACATTCAGCAGCCTAATGACTTGCCTAATTCCTATTGGCCAGGAGGCAAAGGGGTCCAATGAGAGTCTAGTTGCATTTATTAATTACCTAAAGCACTCACAAAAGGGGAAAGGGGGACACATGTCAGAAGGATATCACTTATGCTCCTAAAATACTATTGGCTAAGATTGAGGAGGTCCAATGGGGTGTCTGAATTAGCAAATAGCAAGAGGAGTCGACCAAGACAGAGACATGGTTGCTTTTCTGAAGGCATTATTGCATTGCACACTCACACTAGTCTATGTGTGGAGTAAGAAGACTCTCTCTCTCTTCTCAAGCTTTAATGGAAAGCTTATCACCTACTCCAAGCTTGTGAGAAGGGAGGGCCACACCAGAAACTCTTGGCTTTGTGATGCAAATCTAGCCAAGAGCCAAGCTTCAATGCATGCTCATCTCCTCTACCATGCTAATTACTAACCTAAGCTATGCTAATATGAGTGATTATGTGAGGAGATGTACATCTTTCTCGTAAGACTACTACTTCTTCCTCTCAATATACTCTCATACCCCGCTAGCTCTCACTATCTTCGAAGGTGTGTGAGGTCTTGGTTCTGAGACCGTGAGGGAATTGTTGTTGTGTTTGAAAAGTACTTTGCTTAGTGCTTGAAGTTTCCATCTTCATTTCACTAGCTAGTATTAAAGGAACACAAAGAATTATATTGTAAAATGTCTCTCTTGATGGAGAAACCATAATACAAAACCTTTTGGAGGGGGGACCGGCTCCATGCAAATCCGGTCCTCAACTGTTGTCAATTGCTTAATTTCTCACTCTTTTGAAGTATTGTTCATGCTATCTAACTAGGTGTTATGCTTTTTGTTGCTCTCTCCACCCAAGCACTCTTGTTACTCTCATTAGGAATCTACTCTAATGAAATGCTCACTATGTTCATGCTATTTTCCGCTACACACAAGTTACTAGGCCATTAAATGTTACAGCAGATGTACATGATGATGAAAGGGTTGAGAATGAATAGGCTAGAGGTATGCCTAAATGACTGGTGCATACTTTCCATGATAGTAAATTGGATGTACCTTTGTCTAATCATACTCATTTAGGTTCTTGCCATGCATCTTATGATCAGATTGTTATGCTTTGGCCGTGTCTAGTTTATGTGATGTTACCATGGCCTGGATCTTGCTAGGGTCAGCCTCAATCCCTTTTGCTGAAATTACACGGCCAAGGAGAGTGACTTTGCTTTCACCAATGTGACACTTATCCAAGTTGAGCTGGCCACCCAAGGTTTGCAGCCTGGTTAAGCCATCATAGACTTTGCTTAATGAAGGGCTCGTGAACTATAGATGAAAAAATCATCTATGAAAACCCATATTGATGTTCCAAAGTAGGGTTGGAAAACAAAGGTCACATAGCGCTGAAATGTGGCCGGGGCATTAGTGAGGCCAAACGGAATAACTCTGTAGGAAAAGCATCCCCAAGGTGTGATGAAGGTTGTCTTCTTCTGATCTTCTTCTGCAATGCTAATCTGGAAGTATCCTGAGTAGCCATCGCACACTGTGTATTGTTTGTGACCTGCCACTTCATTGAGTATTTCATCTTGGAATGGGAGGGGAAAGTGATCCCTCTTCGTGGCTGCATTGAGAGGTTTATACTCCACACAGACTCTCCACTTACCATTTTTTCTTGGTGTGACTACCACTGGGGAGACCCACTCTGAGTCTTCGACAAGGTAGATGAAACTTGCTTGTAGCAAACTTCTCACTTCCTTAAATAGTGCTTCTTGTTGGATTACTCCAAGTGTTCTAAGCTTTTGCACTACGGTTTACTCCCTTCCTTGAGTTTTATGTGGTGTTGCACTACTGTAATTCCTGTGATCTTATCATAGCCATCAATGAACAAAGTAGTGAAGTTACCTAGCATGGAGACATACTCCTTCCTTTCTACATTTGTTAACTCATTTGAGAGAATTTTTTGTAACTTACCTGCATCCTCCAAGGACTGCGTACCTGATGATTCCTCTTGGTTTGTCAGGGGTGTCTCAGATTGTGTCAATCTTTTTGGATCTTTAAGAATGACCCCCATCACTTTGATGCTACTGTCACTTCCGTCAGTGGTGGTTGTCTCTTCTCCTGAGGTAGACGAATAGTGGCTGGTGGACTCATCTTCTGAAGCCTCCAAGATCATGTTGTGCTGATTTCTAGTCCTCATGTCATAGAATATGGACTTCCCTTTAGCGTCCTTCATCTGAATTATCCTGGTGCTCCAGTCTTGTTTAGCTCTCAAGGGTTCACAATGTGTAAAACTACCATATCACGTGCGTTCAAGACATGCAAAATTGAAAAAATAATGCCCTTTTGTATATATATTTTTGTAAGTTTCAAGAACTTTAAATACCCTTCTGTTGAACTCACGTGATAGGTTACATTTTTATTAGGTGACCTACCCGGGGTTAGCTTCCATAGCCATAAGCCAAGGCTTCCCAAGAATGATGGGGTAGCCCTCCCCTTTGTGTGGCATAACAAAGATGTCTACCTCCACTTTTGTATTGAATGATTTTACTTTGACCGCATTTACAATGCCCACGCATTTCACTCTTACATTGTTTGCCATCTTGGCTCGGCAGGGTGCTGGCCTACTTCCCTCTAGACCTAGATGGTGCATCATCTTTTCACTCATGACGCATATTTGCGCGCCGCCATCTATGTACATGTTTGAGATTTGTTGCCCCTTGATGTGAGCATCCATGGTCGGTAAGATGTTGTCGAGATCCCTTCCAGAGATAGCCCCAGCTATCCTAGGTCTTGATTTCCTGGTACTTATCATTTTTGTCCATTGCCTCCTCATCCTTGGTGCAAGGTGGAGTAATTGGGGCCAAGTTATCTTCGGGCCCTGCATTAACACATCCTGAACTAAGTCATAGGGTTTTGCATACTCACCTAGTGAGAAGTCCACGATGTCTATTGCTTGCTAGACTCGGCCTTCCCTTTCATTTTATCTTCTCTTTGAGAGGCTTCCTTGTGCGTGGCACACTTCACTCCCATAGCATCCACTTCTTCTACCTTTGATTTTCCTTTTTACTTCTCTCGAACTGATTCTTCTACCTTTGCCTTCCCTTTAGCCTCCAAGCTAATAACACTCATTGCTTGGTTCACAACAGGTGGTGGGGGTAGTGCTGGAATGAGAGGTTGGGGTGGTGGTTGCTATTGTACAGGTGGTCGAAGGATTTGGACCGATGGGATTGGCCCTGGTTACGTAGGTGGTAGTGGTCTTGCTCTTGGCGGAGAGATCTGATTCTGTCTCACCCCTCTATTGAAATTCTGTCTCCTTAGGTGTGGGCAGTAGTACATTCCATGGCTGTCTTCCCTGCAAGTGTAATAGTAGTACTCTTGGTTCTGCATTCGTTGTTCTTTTCCTTGTTCTGGATTCCTGACAGGTGCATGCCCTTGCTGCACCAGATGCACAGATAAACTCTCTAGTTGGGTGGTGATGCGACTCAGCAGGTCTTCCTGCTCTTTTGATGCCTCTTGCGGTTGGGCTCTATGACTGGTTGTTGCAGTTAGTGGGGCTAGTCGCGCCGAGCTTGTTTCCTCTGACTAGTTTACTCTTGCTTGCATGCGCAACTTCTTGTCTTTAAGGCGGGCTACTTCGACTGCCAACTCATATGTTGCAAGAAACCTTTCCTTCACCTTCTCTGTAAGCGACGACCATAGACCAACAATGAAACGGTCCTTCTTTAGGAAATTAGGTGCTCCTTTGCCTTCCTCCAGTGAGGCAACCCATCTCTCCCATAAGTCCACAAATTTGGACTAGTAGGTGGCATACTCTAGCAGACCTCCTTGCTTTAATTCTCTCAGTAGCTGCCATAGCTTCTCCAAGGTTGTACCTCCACCAAACCTCTTTACAAAAGCAACTCTTAACACATCCTATGCATTCTTGGTAGCATGGGGCAATGCATTATATCAAGATTTGGCCTCTACTTTCATCAGTAGAGGAAAAATTTGAAGTCGTGAAGCGTCGTCATCTTTGTTGGAGACGACACAAGCAATGTCGAAATCATCCAAAAAGTCGGTGGTCAGATCCTCTCCCTTGTTTCCATTGAACGTGGGGAAAGAAACACTTGCCATGGTAGTGACTCAAGATATTACAAACCTTTTTTTATATATAGATTAATACATTAACAAAAGTAGCAGCTCATAGCGGCTTTTTACAGGGTTGGGTGGTTAGGTTAAAACATGATAAAGATAGAAACATTAAAGGAATGATGGTAATCTAGTATGGGGAGAATGATAGGGTTTGGGGAATTGAGGATTTCTCCTAGTACCGCCGCACCGAATAGGTATACGATCTTTTGTTGGTAGAAGACTTTCCTATCTACATAGATATTCACATGCATATGCTGCAGGAATCTGAACGGGAATGAAGTCGGCCCGTTTTTCATCATGCAGAGAGGGTGGAATACTTACTTATACTCTTACCATGCTAGTGTTGATGAATCGGCACATCCACAGGAGGTTGTCGCCTTTCATGGGCTCTACCTTTCCCTTGTCGCTCAGCACGTACGGGGTGATGGCGACGCGTCTAACCACTCCCAGCCTTTTGGCTAGTAGCAATTGAAGGTAATTTTGGTAGTCGGCATGTTGCATGAATTCTACTCCATTCAGTTGCAATTCGTTCCCAGCCCACTGGGTTTCACCCATGGTAGAGAGCTTCTTTAGGATAAGTTGTACAGGGAGAGGAGGAAGATCCTTTACCTGTCTGCCAAAACGATGAGAGCAGTAGCCGAACCACTCTTCCCTAGGACATGGGAATCTTCTTACCACTTCTTCTTCAGGATTGTCGAAGTGGATTGGTAGCACCCACATGTGTCGTGCAAATTGGTAGGCGACCTTCCGCCGATTAGCTTCAGATGACTTTCTCTTTGGCAAGCTGGGTACAACCCGGCTTTCTGAGCTTGAAGCACTTGCTTGGATAGATGCTTCTCCCTTCGGGGTCGTGTGTTTCCAGACTGGCTTAACTTCTCCTTACCTTTGGCTCGAGCAACCCCTTTAGGTCACTTTGGAGTAAAGGTTATAACTTTGACTGCAGTTTCTTTAGGGAAAAGAGGCCTCACCATTGTCTTCCCTTCTTTGATGTGAATGACTTCTTTGCGATGAATGTCGATGTAGACGATTTCAGCCCTTTCGCTGCCTTTGCTGGCACTCATTGACAGTGTGTCTTCGTTGACAACAATGATGGCACTTCACTGACCTCCCACCTGATGCTCTCAATTTGTGGTTAGAACGAGCAACATGAGATGGAGAATTTACCTCTTGAATATTGACGACACTGTAGCTTGGCAGTAGTACTTCAATGAAGGTGGCTAGTGCCTCCTTCGTCTCCTCTTCTTCCGTCCTCCAATTAGAGAATTACTTCAACCATTCGTCCATGATTGACAGTGGGCGTTACTTTCAACATTGTAAACCGAAGGGTCTCAGAATCCCTCCTCCGTGGGGGCACCAAATGACGGGAGCAAAGCGAACCCCGAACCCCGACGGCCTCTAAAACGTCGGGGGCCGAATGGCGTGCCTCGAGCCTGTCACGATAAAGCGAACAGGGGGCACCACCTAGCTTTGAGCGGCTAGGACGCAGACCACGATGATATGAACACCGCAAACTTACACACACACACACACACACACACACACACACACACACACACACACACACACACACACACACATAGAGAGAGAGAGAGAGAGAGAGAGAGAGAGAGAGAGAGAGAGAGAGAGAGAGAGAGATTTGCAAATGAAGAAAACCCTCGGGGGTGTGAGGGAGAGTTATTTCTGTAGTATTTACAATGACCGTCCTTCCAACGAGGTGGCACACCGTGGTGATAGAGAGGTAGGGAGAAAAGATCGTGTGAACTACTTGGTGCGTTCTCTAAGACGACTCAATGATTGTGAAGCTTGCTACCAAGAGCGTGTATATGTGTGTGCATCGACCATTGGAGTCGAGAGGTGGGCGTGGCTCCCTTCACATGGTGCAATTCCCAAGGCAAACCAACACACAAGCCCCCTCCCTGTGATGCCAATTAGTGTCAACTCTTCCCACTATACTCTACCAAGTGCTGACCTCTCGTGAGCTGCCCCCCCCCGATAGTGACCTCTCAATGCCAATTTATAGGTGTTTTCTGCTTGGATTATGGTAATCCCGGTGTGATTAGGGTAAGCTAATTGGGAGAAAAAGCCATGGTTGGGCCCGGTGTGGTTGACCCTTGCTTTGTTTTGGGAGGTTATTAAAAGATGAGAATCTCTAGGTGGGCCTTTGTGACCATCACCTAGAGAGAGGGAATTTACAAAGTGGGAATTTTACCATGGCTTGGGTGAAAACTGATGAAATGATGAACATAACCTATAAATTACTGAAAATGGCATCGTGGTTGCGTGATGCTGGCGAATGGTTATTGCCGGTGCATCGGTGTAGCACGTACTTGTTTTCGGGGTCGACCGGGGCATGCCTTTGGCACATTTCTCCTTTTTGTTGTTGGCGGCGCGTGCTTTGAGTCCTCCTTCTTTTTTGTTGTCGTCGTAGTCATGGAATCCTTTGGTTTTTGTATTTGTGGTGCGTATATGCGTGTGTGTACGTATGGGTGTGTGTGGGCAGATGTGTGTGTGTATGTGTGAGTGCGCAAGTCTGCGTGGGAACGGGCTATCTATCTATATATATATATATATAATATTTTGTATCCTTTTTTTTGGCTATGTTGATGGCCTGCTACACGAGGGTGAGTGAGGGGGGGGGGGGGGGGGGGGGAATGGTGTGTGTGTGTGTGTGTGTGTGTGAGTAAAGAAAGTGTGTGTGTGTGTATGTGTTGTGTGTATATATATAGAGAGTGTGTGTATATATATATATATATATATAGAGAGAGAGAGAGTTAATTCTGCGCCTTCTCAGGCCCGCGAGGGGGAGAGAGAGAGAGAGAGAGTTCAATGGCGGCGGGCTGGAGCCGTGTGCAGAGCACAAGAGAGAGAAGGAGAGAGATGGGGTGAATGAGAGAGCGTGAGAGAGATGGGGTGACTGAGAGAGCGTGAGAGAGAGAAGGAGAGAGATGGGGTGACTGAGGTGGTGGTGAGGGGGTGGGTGTGTGTGTGGATGAGGGAGGGGGGGGGGGGGTAACCCTATCCTTGCGTGCCTTCGAGCTGTGACCACGAGTGGCTGAGGGCGAGAGAGGGATGGTGGGCCACCGTCGGCCGACAGTGAGCGAGGGAAGGGAGTGGATTTGGCAATGAAGTGGGGTAGGGGGGGTAATGTGGTGAGAGAGAGAGATTCCTTATCTGCCGGCCGTCCTTTTTGGTGGCTCAAGGACGAGAGGAGGGGGGAAGGGTTAATGGGATGGAGAGAGAGGGAGAATATTAGCGGTCCAAGGGAGGGAGAATGAGGCTGAGGGAAGGGTGAGGCGAGCGGGTGTGGGAAGAGAGATGGAATAATTTCGGCTATCGGCTTGCATAGAGAGCGAGGGAGGGAGTGTGAGAGGGGGGGGGAGGTGGTAAGAGTGTGGATAAGAGTACGGGAGAGAGAGTTTGCATGCGGCCGCAGATCAACACAGCGGGAGAGAGAGAGAAAGCGAGAGAAGGGGGGGTGGGCGCTCGAGGCCATTCCTGGCCGAGGGTGGCCAGTAAAGGGGGCGGATCATTGGGGTCAACAAGGTGTCGGTAAGAGAGAGAGGATATTAGAGATCGGCCATTGGTAGGCAACGAGGGACATAGAGAGAGAGGATTTCAGGGCCAACTGTGGTCATGCGGCTGCGACAAGAGATGGGGAGAGCAAGTTGTCAGCGAGAGAGGAGGAGTGGATGAGGGAGAGAGTGGGTGCCAAGAAGGGAGAGAGGGGAAGAGGGAGGTGTGTAGGGAAATCAGAGAGAGAGAGATGTCTCAGTCGATGCCCGCCGGGGGAATAAAACTATAGGGAGAGAGAGAGAAGGGGTAGTGAAACTGAGGGCGGCCTACCGTAGGGCATAGATGGGCGGGGGCATGAGGCTAGTAAGGCCAGCCAATCGAAGGGGGGGGGGGGGGGGGGGGGGGGGGGGGGGGGGGGGGGTTGTGTCAAGGCCATGCCCGTAAAAGTGTTGTGAGGTTGAGCAGGCGTTGCCGAGCCCTCCAACAGTGTCGTCAAGGCTCCGACAGAGGAAAAAATAAGTTTTTTTTTTCTTTGATTTCCAAAATCGGCTATCAATGGCTGGAGGGATTTCATTTTCTAAAGCTCGAGTCCATTTATCCTAGTAAACTGCATGACAAAATCATCAACACTTTGATTAGTCATCTGAGTGTACCCCAAAATTTCATGCCATACTTCATCAGATACTTCAATGGATATGTATTGTGCCAAAAAAGCGTTCTTCACATGGTTGTAGTCCAAAACCACCCAGGAGTTTGTGGCTGTACCACCTCTTTATAATTTTGTAACCAAACTTTTTCCTCATCCTATAAACTGTATTGCAGCAACCACAATAATATAGTTTGATCTAGTATATTCCGCAGTAAGCAATTAACTTCCAATTTCTCAATAAAATTCCATGCATTCTCATTAGGCAATCCATGAAATTGTGGAAACTCGTCCACCATGTTCGATTGCCACAAAAACACTTACATGTGACATCGTAAGTTCAAGGGATGTCAATGGATTGCTCCAGTACCTAATCCACCTCACACCGAGTAACCCAGCCCCTAGTGCTTGGCTTCACAAAAACTCACAATCCTCCAAAGGCTGCAATCCAATTACATGACCACCTCAAGTGCTCCAATTACACGACCGCCCTCAAGTGCTATCCACAATTTGCACAGACATAGGCGGTTTTCCATAAGGACCCACATCCCCTTTACATTCTCTGCCTGTACAATTTACATATTTCACATGAATTGGAGCACATGAGCACTTTCTCCTTGGGTGGAGGCACCAAAATGATGTTAGCATGCAAAGAAAAAGGAAAACAAGTCTCTCTATAGCCTTGCATGAGTCACACCATGGAAAAGAAGAACTATTGCACCATCAAAACCACCTGTGATAAGTACCTGTAAAGATTTATGAAGAGCCCTTCTAGCATGAAGCACAATTGGAATCAGGAGAGACCAAGGACATAGATATGTATCTTGTCTTGAGTATATGTTCATAGAGCATCCATAGGCTAAAAACAAATAAATGATGAGAGAGATATGGCCATTCGAAGTTGGGGGTGTCCTCTATCATGCTAAAAAATGAGCTCTTTGGAAAGTTTTCAGGTGTTGTAGAGAGTTTCAGCTCTAAAATGGGGCCTATTTTTATCTTTTATTCCAAGATATTTCTTCTCTTTCCTTAGCCGACAAGGCTCTCTTGCAAGGATCCATTCAATTGGTCCATTTTTGGCCTCATTGGGTAGGAAATGGGTAGTCGGTGCCTTTTTGCCCAAGGGAAGGGGTGGGGCTTGTGTCCAGGGAACCAAAAGGGAGGCAAGGCACCTAAAAGCTCGTGTGAAGACAAAAATGTGCCATCCTCGCCCCCAAGTGTCCACAATCCCTCATAGCCAAGGCTTGAGAGAGCTCTTCTCTCCTTTGATACACCCCAAATGGTTACCCACTTCCCCTCTTATACCCCTTGCCTTGAGCCCAATCTCCCCTATGTGGGATTATCCCATTGCCACATGACACATTCTCCCACACTTCTCCAACTCCCTCAATTTTCCACATGAAATTCTGAACCCAACCTCCTTTCAGGACCAACTTTCCAGGAGCATGGTGCACCACTCCGGCCACCAAATGTGACGCCATAAAGCACAGCTCGTGGAGCCATCACTTTGGCTATCTCCATAAATTTGAAATCTCATAATTTATAACTTAAATCATAAAATTGGCCCAATTGCCTTTGTCGCATGCATCTACAACCACTTTCTAAATTGAGAACGCCCACTTCGGACGTACATAACTTATGATGTACAAGTCCAATTTACAAGCTATAAAGCACGCCTGAAAATGCTTATTGAGAAACCATCTTTTGGGGATTCAATGAGCCCAAAACTTCAATAAAAAATCTTGGCAAAACCAAACCTTTGTACATGAATTTTTATATGGTCACTCCCAAAACTCGAAGCAAGCTTTCTAGCATGATCTATTGGCTTTATGCTCATCCAAAAAATGCATGACAATGTATGATGTCTAAGTTTGTAGAAATTTAATTTTTCTACACAAAACTCTTGCAAAATTCTTTTTATATGCACAACATCAATTAGTCATGAAAAAATGTCAACAAAAGCCAGTTTGTTACATTTTTACCCTCAAAATGAAACTTTTCCGTGATTTAAAATGCAAAAAAGTACTTTAGCAAATAAATCAATGAATAATCTAGATTGAAATCAGATCACTTACCTAAAGCTACTGCTACTCATCATATGGGATTTTTCATTTATGAGTAGAAAGATGCTTCACTGCCACACACGGACTAGAAAATGCTTTTATCACCTCACAAATATCATCTTCTATCTCAAAGATTGGGTTCTTATGAGTGTACGTTGTAGGGTACCTATCATGTATCCATATGAGAAACCACGAAAAAATGAGGCCCACCAAGTAAAAATGGTAATCATTTTCTACCACCACAAGGTCATATGCTTTGATTGCAAGATAGTTCTCATTGCCATTTTTGAGCGAATTATATCTACAGTCATCCATCGGAATTGTGTTGGTAGAATCAAAATATGGGTGCCTTGCACAGACTATCCATAGGTTATTAAGGAAAAAATGCTTTTTACCCACATATTTGGGCATGTGTGGCTCCTCCGCCATACTCTATCGCAAGGTCTCATAGTCTTCTTAAAAGAGTACATTTTCCATGTGAAAAAAGAAGTTAGAAGCATGCATAACTTAACCTCTAAAACACTCAAGGATAACATTAGTTACCTACAAAATACTTCTGTCTCACATGTTAGGGGAAGAAAGCGTTCAACATTTCTATCAATTTTTGCCTTCTATAGCGGGACCACATAATTATCTTGGATTTTTTTTAAAGAGTGAGTATAAACTCGTTAGCATCTGGCCTTACAAGACAAATTAGCGATCTATTGATATAGACAATCCATGGTTAGAGCTCCTTGTCCAAAACCAAAAGGCCTTCTAGAAGCTCGCTACAGCTTGTCAATAACACCCCATTAAGATCGAGCACAATCAACCGCCAAGGTTTAGCAACCACATCAGCTACATTGTTAGGACAAGGGTCCTGTACCCTAAGAACTAGGATAGTCATGGACTACGGCCAAGGGTTGGGCTAGGCAGTGTGGACAGGGGATCTGTATAGGGCAAGGGGCTAAGAGCTTGCCTATATAAAGGGAGGTTGGGAGGAGGATCTCAGGTCTAGTTTCCTAGTTCTTACACTGGTATCAGAGCTTAGGAGTCTCTCTTCCTCTCTCTCTAGGCGTGGTCACTTTTAGCTCCTAAAAATAGGGTCTTTAGGTGAGAACCGTGGCTTTAGTGGGGTTTTTTCCATTTTTAGCAAGGCATTGCCTAAATCGGGTAGTCTTGCCCGTTGTGAAAATCACTGTGTGGTGCACGGAATCATGAGGGCTTGGGCTTGAAGTGAGCGCCTTGTGGAGGAGGGAGGATACACGACCTCGCGGTCGTAGCCATGGCCTGAGCAAGCCACACCCTCATCTCTTGTGAGCTCACGCTGCCTGTGTATTTTTTGTCAAAAAAATCCGCCAAGTTCATATTGCAAGGCCTTTTGGCCATTGGCTTTGAGCCTTGGCCATTCTAGGTGCCCTTCCCACAGGCAAGGTAGCACAAGGACGAGCCTTTGTGTGCCGGCAAGCCTCCCCTCACTTCTCGTGCTTTGGTGGAAGGCAAACGACCACAAATTTTTGTTGAGCAGGAATAACTCAGTATTCGGAGCCGATTGCAAACCAGATTTTGCAAGTTTCACACACCACAAATTCCAACCAATTTTCCGTTTGCATAAGATGCAAATCCAGTTATCCGCCACTATGAATTGATCGGTGTTTTCGAATGAATCCTTTCCTGCAAGCCAATTGCTGATTTCGCTGTTGCTTGGGATTTACAATCCGACTTTGAATTTGACGTTCGGTTCAGTCGAAGAGATAATTACCCTGTTAATTATCACAACCTGCTATGAGCTCGTTTTGAATCAGGGTTTTAAAACGTTTGCAAGATTGTTCATGAAGTCTACATTAGACGACTTGCAACTTGCTGGACTTCACACAATGTGAACAAGTTTATTGGTAAGCTCGACTTTCTCAATACCTTCAATGTCATCGTCGGCAATTTGAAGTTCCTCGGTGATCTCACCTTTTTGCCAATTCTACCGTGGCTTGAACTTCACCCTCTTTACGACCGCCGGCGCGGCGAAGTTAGCACGGCTCACCACCGGCCTTTGTGTTCAATACGGTTATGAGTTTTTTTGCACTCTAAGGTACTGTTTTCTCTTTTGTTTGCACAACACAGATTCTCCATGAGTGAGGACATTGATGATCAACACATGTTTGACTTTGAATACCTTGAATTGGCTCCACCTGTGGATGTCATGGGGCCGGATACTCTCACGGAGGGTACCATCGTGGCAACGGGGATGGATGGTGCAAACCCAGGTGATCAATCTCTATCTCCTCATTTATCAACCCCTCCTCCTTAGAGCGTGTTGGATATTCTAGAGGATGACAATCAATTGCTGGATGCCAGGGAGTTTGTCACTCGACAGGACTGGCAAACTTTTGATGCCTGATTTTGCAAGCTCGTTGTCAGGGTTCAAATATTGGTTACGCAAGTAGAAAATCTTACACAACTAATTTACAGAATGCTACTAGAATCAACTCCCCACTTGACAGCAACCCACGGGGTTGCCAATCTACTAGTTATGACCAAAGAGGTCCAACATGTCCAAAATAATCTGGTTGTCGGAACAAATCGGGGCACGACCAACGTGGTCAGGAAGCGACTATCACCATCCGACTTTCAACGTGAAAAAAGTCAAAAATTATGCTTTAAACGCATCAAAAAAAGAAATGTCCACATGTCCGACAAACGTAAACATGATGCATTAGTTCGTGATTTGACATAAACTCCATGTTTTGGTGCAAGGAACAATAGTTATATGTTTTTATACGTACATGTGACTTTTTCAGAGTATTGCCTATTTTTTTCCATTTTGGTAGGATTATGCCCTAATTTCGTTTCTGAAATCATCATTTATGGTACAACCAATTCCATGTGCAACACGGTTTCTAATCGTGTTACCATTGACTTGGGGGGCAAGAGCAGTGGCAACCAAGTTTAGGGAATCTACATTAATGAGGACCTCATTTCATCAAATCACTACCAGTCCCATCGATGCAAGGCATTTTTGGTAGTAACTTTTACGGTAGCCACGGGATTCCACTTTTATATGCAAGGCATGAAAGGAGGAATGACCTCCACCACTTCATGGATTACGCTATCACACTTGAAACTCTGTCACGGACAGACTAAACAAAGGGATTGTTTAATATGATTGTTGGTTGCTCTCACCACACAACAACACTAAAAGGAACCTACCTCTAGGACTTCCTTTACGAGCAAAGAGTCGATGCTAAGTCTTCCTCATACAATCAGGACCCATGCAAGCTAGGTGTATTGGAATAAGTTTTTTGTTACCTCCCTCATCGGGAGATTCATACCGGAAAACTGGGAAATGCTTATACGATAAGCTGCGAGTCAAGCATACGATGCGTAAGAGCACATAGCTTAGGCACACACTCTAAAATCTTAAGGAATGTTCCTCCGCCCAGCATGCTCTTCTTTTCGTTCTTCATCTCTTTCTCTAAGGAACAACATGAAAATTTTCTACGAAGTTTTGTTACATGTTTAACTAGTGATTTCTCCTGAGCCAAGATGCTCTAAAAACTCTCAGTAGCTAGAGATTGGGCAAGGTGCCATCCACATTAGTCTTCATCGGTTTAATGATTGAACACTAATTGCCATGATGGCTATGAACCACGCACGCTGGCTAAGAGCCATTGCTAAACCTAGGATAAGATCCACTTGGTATTCCTTGGACGATTGTTCTCAAGATCGAAAAAATCTACCCAGGGAAGTACACATCGACATTACTGGACAAGCAAGAGTCTTGTCATTACGGATGTCTAGGGTGTCATTTTTCCACTACATGTTTTCAATGTGACACTCAAGTTCACTTTTTTATACTCTTCAACTCACAACAACTGAGCTCTACAAGGAAGTATCGATGCAACAATCAGTTGCGAGAGCATGGCTGTCCATAAGAGCCCGGCAATTCACTTAGGTGGATTTGTTGCTCTCTCTATAGCACTACGGAGTGTCTATGGACATACTGTTTTGGGGTAAGTCCCAGTGGGTGATTGTTACATCACCCCATAGGCATTAAGGATCATAGTTTGATCTGCATTGAGGATCACAATTGATCTCTCCCAGTTATACTTTCAAGGAAAGAATTCCACAATCTACCACACGTGGTAGCAGACGGACACACTCTTCAAGTTGATTCCAATCATTCTATACACGGTTGACTATGTTGGTTACCGTTATTTGCTAGTTGAGCAGTTTCTACAAAGAGTCTTACCAAGGGGTTTGACTATGTAGATTCTAATCCAAGGGCTTGGATTGCAAAGGCAACACCCAGGGTTCCTAGTGCAATGCTGTTTTTTTTTAAGGTAGGGGACATGTTCTTCTCCATTAGCATACATGTAAGTGTACATTATGTTATTCCATTAGCATACAGGTAAGTGTACATTATGTCATTCCACTTGCATACATGTAAGTGTACATTATGTTATTCCATTTGCATACATGTAAGTGTACTGAATTGGTGTCATTCCATGTTTAGTATGCTTTGCTTGGTTTTTCAAGACGTCTAAGTACGCTTGAATGTTACAGAGCCATGCCAAGGGCATGTTGACACAAAGTATTTTGGGCCAAGGGTCCAATCTATCTTTCTGTCCTATGTTGTTATGAACCTAATTTTAGGGTTCAATTTGGCACATGTTGTCACATGGGATACAACATGGTCTAGGAACTCAAGGAGTTCAGTTTAGCCAGTGTGGAGCACAATAATGAGGGTCCCTCTCACTCTTGTCGCGGAGTGTTTGCAGTTCCTCCACACACAAGTACATCTTGTACTTGTTGGATGTCGCTTTTTCGGCCATCCTTATTTGAGACATATTCCACATGTGGTGAATATGAGTCTCTGGGACTGACACCAATGCCTAATTCTCAATGATGTGTCGTGACGAAGTCCCTATGTGTTGGTCGCATCCGTTTACTCGACCATTTGGAGCACACCGTATCAGGAACAATTTTAGTGGTGGCCAGAAATTGTCAGGTACTTAGTACAGACTTGTTGCGATGACAAGTGCTGTGAAACCACCTTAACGGAGGGTCGTTTCTACATATAGCCAAGTATGCTAAGTTACTGGGAATGTCTCATGGTTGGTACCTAGGTGCGACTGAGCTTTCACATTTTGCTATGGTCCAAGTCTTGTTGAAAGGCTTTTATTTACGTACCGTGGAAATTCTCGTCATGGAATTGCAGTTTGGATAAATTTGTGTTAAATGCATGCACACTAGGTGCTATGGGCCCGTGTTTAACACTAATTTATTTAGAGCGGCATGCCAATTCATGGACTTTATTTGCTCTGCACCTTTTTGCACTACATGTGCAATCTCTCCTGCAGATTTATTATGAGTTTACACCCTGCCATACAAGGCACTGGCTCAGGATGGGTGTCTATGGTTGGATGGTCTAAACTCTAGGAGCTTACTCCAGTCCACCCCGATTTCAACCTAGTTGGTTGTCTTCACTCCATATAAAATATATGGCTGGATACTCAATGATTGAGTCCTAGTTTATCGACAGTCATGGAAGACTGTCTGTAAGTGGTTGGGGAAAAGCACCTCACTCTTACTGCTGCTATTCATCTCGTGTTGGATGGGCAACTTACAAATATTTCTTTTGCTAAAGGATCTGCTAAGAGCATACATTAGCACAACGCATTTCTGAATAGATGATTTTCTCCCTATTCTAGAATTTGCTTAAGTAAGGATTTCAACTTTGAACACCTGTTGTGGTGGGGTTGGATATTGTTTCAATAGTTTCATAAGTCAAGGACTTACCAGGTGTGCTGACAAAGTATGTTGGCAAAAATATGTTCAAAAGTCTGACATAAGGCCACACCCTACTCTAATTCTTCATAGCTATGAAGCTTTTTAAGATACTCATGCGAGTTGGAAATCTGGCTCTCAACTTCATGGACAGTTGCACCAATGTTTTCTTGCATTATTCCAGTACCTTCAGAAGATCTGAACACTGGTTATGACTTTGGACAACTCTTAGTTATGGTTCCTCCTTTACAGTACTCACGTGAGTTAAAATGGAGTTACCATTTAGACCCAAGTGCTTGCAAATGGACAACAATGTTGAAAATCAAGACGTTGCTCTTGGTTTCATTGAACCTCCTCACTGCATCACGTTTGGGATACCAACACAGAAAACATCAGTCTTCTTACGAAGATATCACCACTTTTGTTTTTGAGGACGCAAACTCTTCTTTAAGGGGGGAGTAATGTCAGGACAAGGGTCCTGTACCCTAAGAACTAGGATAGTCATGGACTACGGCCAAGGGTCGGGCTAGGCAGTGTGGACAGGGGATCCGTCTAGGGCAAGGGGCTAGGAGTCTGCCTATATAAAGGGAGGTTGGGAGGAGGATCTCAAGTCTAGTTTCCCTAGTTCGTACATACATGCATTGTGTTTGTTGGTGACTCATCTAGACACCAAGATTTTACGACAATACCAATAGTCCCAGTGAGTGGAGTAAAATAGATAGTGAAAATAGACAATGAAATCATCATGTCAGAAAAAGAGAATTGGTATGACACCAGAAAGTAGCAAATTTGGTACTCAATAGTACCAACTTGGTATTGTATTGTACATTACTTTGTTTGAAAATGAATAATAACATTGGAACACCGTCACAAGCTGAACATACAAGAGTACCATATAGAGAACAAGAGATGAAAGAAAAAGGCCAAAATTTAAATTGATTTGGTGAAATGAAAAGCACATTGTGTGTGAAATATGTAAGCATGTGAGAAGGGCTACAATTTGAATGCACAAAACAACTGGTCATGGGCGAGGTTGTGCTTCTTTCTTTGCACACGAAAAAGCTCCAACAAGGTTGCCAAAATAGGAGAATCATGTATTGGATTTTGTACAGCATCACCAACCATTGGATCCACATCCCCATCGATGTTTTCCACTGTTGCATCCTTTATTTCCACTTCCTACTTAGCATACTCAACCCCATCCTTGTTCTTTGCATTTCTTGCCTTTCCCCTTTCTACCTCTACCCCCTTCTTGGCATGTGGCCCTTCCCCTTTCTTGGAGTCATCTACCCCTTCTCCTTCCTTGGAATCCACCCCCATCTTGGCCTCCCCATGGTATCTCTTCTTGGCTTACAACCCCTTCTTGGCCTCCCCCTCATCCCCCTTCTTGGCTTCCATCCCCTACTTGTCCTCTTCCCCTACCCTTTGTTCTTCCACTCCCTTCTTGGCCGTTGTACCTTCCTCTTGCCTCTTTTCATTCTCTCTAGTGATTTGATCTTTACGTTTCATGTCCTAAGTAGAATTATTCATTATTTGGGAGACACATTGTACGTAAATAATAGGGATATCATTTATTGACCCAAATTATATGTCCGTTTCATCAGGGAAAATTTGGACTCTGAAAGGGGCCCTATAAGGACTTTGACTTTCTCTCTATTCTCCAAAATGGGTGCACGGATAAATTTTAAAAATGAAATCAAAACTTGACGAACATTTTGGAATTAGAATGTGCTCGTTGAGCTCTATCCATTGATATATAGCTTGCCTTTAGATTCCTTATATTTTAGAAGATTCTATTTTTTAATGTGACAACTCTGTCTTATAAATGGAATCCCTCCCCACACTTCAGCTTTTGTAGGGAGGCCATAAATTCTACAAATCAACTCCACATTTTTCGGAGTTTGTGGATTTAGAACCTACTTTTTAAGATCTTTCCAATGATATGTTGGTTAATAGGCCTCTTGTATAACTTCTTAGCTGTTCAATCAAAAATATTTTTGAACGAAAGCTTTTTTGATCAAAACAAACTTTGATCAAAGACATATTTGATTGAAAAACATTTTATATAAGAAGGCAGCATGCCCTCTTGAGCTCATTTGGCATCATAAAATGTAATCAATGTGAGAAGCAAAATAGAAATATATTCTTTTTGTAAACTTTCAAAATCCATTGAAATCAAAATAGTTTTAAAATAAATATGTTTAAAATTCATTATAATTGTTGATCAAAATTTGACAAAAAAATATATTTGTAGAGTCAAATAGTATAAGCCTTGTCTGTTGTGTAGAGCAGACTCTCACACATTGCAGGGGGTTTTCTTTATAGGTGTCACTAGTTAGCTGACACTTGGAAATGAATTAGTGATATATTTAGCGGTTGCCATTGTGTGTAGAGTGTACTCCCACATGAGGTAATCAATTTGAAAAATTTAATATAATAGAGGTTAGTTTTATTTAGTTTAAAAATGATTTTGATGTGCAAAGATTGTCTCACTTCAAAGTGAACATAGGAAGAAATTTTTTCGTCCTATGTAGAGCCATCACACTATGATCTCATTGGAATTAAAATTTAGGAATCTCATTTCAAAATATATTGATTCACGGTCACACATGTGGAAGGTAGGTTACATTTCTCTTGTACGAATTGTACTAATAATAAATGATGAGGCTCATCGTGAAGATGCACCATGCCATGACCGCCCCTTGCATCTAGCTCCTGCAAGATCAAAAGGGCATGGGGTTGTACTCATGCCCAATAAATCAACACATACTCTAGAAATCCTTTGTATTCCAGCCATACCTTCATTGCCTTTGTCATTTCACAATTGATGGGGGTAAGAGCCTTCATGCTCACAGACCCCATAGCTAGTGCTATCGAGTTTTTGTATGAAAAGAGCACAAGAAATTGCAAAGAGAAAACAGTAAACTATGTGAAGCTATCCAACAAGCCGAATTGCCCAAAGAAAACCAGATTGCACACACAAGATTCAAAGAGACAAATGGCAAGTAAAAGTGGGTCCAAAGAATTGACTGCTTGTATAGAGTCCATTTTTCATGTCAAGCACCGCATACCATGCATCAATGCTTAGGTTCATACGTGTGGCTATTCATGAATTGCCATCCCTTGTTACGATTACCCTACTCATTACAAAATCCTTCTCAGGATGCCTTGAATACCTCGCACAAGACTTCATGACATGTTCAAAGTAGTATGCCATTATTATTACATTGATTAGAGGATTCAACCCAGTTGCCTCAATATTTTTCTCATGATTACAGGAGACTGTCCCCAAGTAGTGCCTCAATGTAAATCCATTAGCAAGATTGTGAACTACAGATTGTGCAAGAAAAATGCATTTGCACCTGCACTTCTTAAACATGGTATGGTCCCATCCACCGCAATTTAAGATTTCTTTTATGTTTTCCTTACTGAGAATTTAGCACATCAGCACTAGATCCCGTGCCTTAAATTTCTTGAATTGTGTTCCTCGATCCATCTTTTTACTGCTCTAGAACTCCGCATCAACATAAAACTAGTATACCTATCTGATTTCATCTATATCCACTGGTATACTTGGTAGACCACTGAATTTTCAGGTAACAATCTCTTTGACACCACAATACGCATGCTGGGCACCACAAATTATAATAAGAAAATGGCTTCTATTTTGAATGCCAATTTAAACTAAGTAAATCTGTAAGGTCTCTGACCCCGACCAAAAAGAGCACCGTGTACCATGTAATGATCATAATAGAAAAAGTTACTATTTTAAACAATTTCCTGAATTTTGTCAGTGCCATGATGTTTAGAATGTTTTAAAGCTCCCAAATGTGAATTAAAATAATTTTTGCAAAAGAATTCCGAAAATAGTAAGTTTTTGGTCACCCGACTCGTCTAGTTTTGATCGTCTCGAAAAACTGCACCCGTACCCCGAATTTGAAAAAAATGCATTTTCGGACCCCAAGGGCTGCTAAATATGGCAGGTACTCGGGCCAGTACGCCTTAGTTAGAGCTCCGTATAGCAATTTACGGCATCAAAATCCGACACGTATGACCCGTTTTAGCCTAAATCAATTTTTCCAAAAATTGAGCGGGGAGGCATCGGAGCCCGGGACTGTGTAGAAACAGGTCCCATGCCACTCCAGATTAGCTTTAGCAGATAGGGTTCGCCCTTTGTCCTTGTGGGAGTCCAGGGAAAGCTGCCAAGCTAGAAACTAAGTCTCAGAGCCAGTTAACCTAGCCAACCTGACACTTGGTGGGTAGGGGAACTGGACTTGCCAATGCAGAGATTGAGTGCTCCTCCAGATGCTTATAGCAGGGTTGGTCGATTTCCAGCTTGTAGGAGCCTATTTAAAGGCCAGTGCACACACACACACACATGCTCACACACACACACCCAGTGCACACACACACACACACACACACCTTGGGAAGGTGCTGCCGGTACACACATCCTTTGAAGAAGAAGCAAGGAGGGAGGTGCTGTCGAATTCTCACCTCAAGAAGCTCGATTAAGTCAGAGAATCGAGAGGATTATCAGCCCTTAATCACGGTAACCATGCACGGTTTAATTAATGCTTTTTGCAAATCCTTTTCATTATCATCTAAATTTCTCGTCTATTATGCTTATTCCTAGTCGTAATTCTCTATAATTACTCTCTAATTTCTCTTTAACCATATTCTATTATGTAATCATCACACCATAGCTGAATTATCAACCATTCATCATCCTTAATTAGTGATTAGTGCATGATTAATGGAATTTTCTCTCTCTCTAGGTAGCATAATGATTAATCGATAAGCTGGTAACTGTGTAGATGGATGAAAAATCACTTTTTTATTAACAATGTAGCTAAATTAGATCCATTCTGTTATGCATTAAGATGTAATTAAGGTAAAATTAAAGCCGTCATTGAGTATCTAAGAGTTAATTTTTCTCACACCTATGCATGAGGTGAACCTGCATCCTCTAATTGCTAGGAAGAGATTAATTATGCTTGATTCATCTTTTTGGTAAATCTATTAATGAGACCTTATTATTCTTAATCATCTAAGTCGAGTAATTATCCTTAGGGCCGGTTCCCATAGGAATATGCATCATCCATAATGATTGCTATATGGAAAAGTCTAAACCCCTCATGTAGCAGGCATTGTTTGATGTTGCTAATCTATCATTTGGCTTGTTATGATGCTTGCGGACATTAGCTCTTTTCTCCAAGTTAATTATTTAAAGTAGTGAGTTTAAAATGGCCCCGGTTAAGAGGACTCGCTTTGGTGGAGCCCACGACCATGAGGCAGGAACGAGCACTGGGTGAACGGAAAGGGAAAAGCTCCCATGGACGAACAATGACCGACCATCTCACTGGCCATTGACGAAGAAATGGAAGAGGTAGGTCATATTTTTTTAAGTCGTTTGAATTAACATTGCACACGTCTAGTTAGGAATGAACATATCCCCAAAAACATGTTGGAGAAATCCGACGAAAACCTCGGCACTGAACTCATTTGTACATTAAAGTCTAAAGTAAGAAAGAAATGATTGATGGGTATGCTGTTTGCAATAGGAAAGAATGTCTGCAAGGGAAAATTTAGCTCGACATGTTCATTTTATTTCCAATGTTGAATGAGTCCTGACCCCCCTACTGATCACAGGGGACAGAGTTCGTCGTTAAGGGATCTTGAATCCACGACTTGCTTTTTATGCGGTGGATACCCACGACTTGCTTTCTATGCGGTGGGAACCCACGTCTTGCTTTCTATGCGGTGGGAGTGTCCATGTCGCGCTTTTTATGCGGTGGACAAACCTAGTTGTATGGGCAGCTAGGCGACAACAGGAGGAGTAAACTCTCGTTGGAGGGGGGATGTTGTACCTCCAAAACATTGGAATTTTAATGAATAAGTTTGAGTAGAATTTTTACTAGAAATTCTGTCTTGGTGTCGATTTGCAATACTGGTTGAAGGGTTGTTTTAACGAAAGCTGTGTTTCAGAATATTATCAAGGAATCTATATGTTGAACAACCAATGTGGTAGTAATTAGGACACACAAGGAAGTGTGAGTGTGGGGATGGAAAGTGGGGGCTTGGCTCAGGTTGCCAATGCCTATGAGATAGGTGGTCCCGATTGGTCGGGAACTCTCTGTCCCCATAGTGTTTAATTCGATATTAGTAATACTCATTGCCCCTAGAGCGGTGAAATCTCGAGAGTACGTGCCTCTAAAACATGGGAAAAAAGGCACTCGGGGTTTCTCTCCTCTTGGAAGATGGGTCTTAGGATCGCCAGATGGTTTAAGTACGCTTCCCCTGCGAGGTGGAGCTAGATCTCATTGCTAGTAGGCTCGAGCTCGACTTACTTTGTGATGAGAGATCGTCTGTCCACTAGCTGAACCCTAAACCACTTTGTTTGATTCCGCTATAGATCTAGTGGCCACCAGGTTCACCATTAGATCCGCTGTTTGATATGGTGGGGTGGGGACCTTACAAAATCCCATAGCCACTCTAAATGAAGTGCGGTACGTCCAAAGTGCCATAGGGAGTCTCAAATCTTAATCATCTCTTTTCATAGCTATTAACTTGGTCAACATCCACATAATAATCTTATTGTTATTTTTTCCAAGCCATTTGCTTGCAAATAATAAGGGGTACTCTTTTCATTAGGAAGAGAATGGGGTCTAGTAGGGCCTCTTTATTTGGCAGTTTAAGGGAACAAAGCTCTAGTATTATGGAAGCAATTAAAGGACAACTTTTGATTTAAAAAAGGCAAAACAGCTAGATTATTTGAATTCAAATTTCCCCCCAAAATGGATTTTAAAATCTAGTAGGCAAAACCATACCATGTAACATATCCATGGAAAGAGCTCAGCGTGTAGATTATCGATCTATTATCTTCACTCAAATCGGAGATTGTATGTAGAAGTTATGGAGTGCCAAAAATCATAAAGTTGTCCACCTCCTTCTTAAGAGGAAAAAGTGCATCCTTTCACCACTCTTATACCTCTCTTACACACCCACCATTCTTGCACACATGGCTTACACCTATTCTCCAAAATGTTAATCACCTCCATAATCTCATGGAAAATAAAGAGGCCCTCCTAAACCCCATCCTCTTCCTAATGTATGCATGATCTCAAAAGTATGAAACAACTCCCTTATTACTTTATTCAAAAAATGTGTACCTCAATTACTAACGAGCTCCACTGGTATACCAGATTGTGTAAACACATCCCGACATAGACATTCGACAATTGAATCTGCATTCTCTTCTTCTAATGCCCAAGATTTTACCCACTTTGTATGATAATCTGTACAAGCCAGGACATATCTACATTGAGACTATTTTGATATGGGCCTATAAAGTCCAAACCCCAGTTCTAGAATCGTTCAAGTGGTAAAATTGGATTAAGTGGTAATCTATTCCTTTTCACTGACTATCCAATCCTTTGGTTGATGTTTCATTTTCTTTTTAAATTCATGTTCATGATGCAATAATTCCTTCAAGTCTATTAGCTTTGGGTTAGATTTTCCTTCTTCACCTAGATCTTGAATATCTCTATTGGAACTTGGCTTGGTTTATGCCCACCATGGTTTAGTCGAGACATTGATGCTACTAATATTAATTTTTTATTTTTCATATTTATTATATTATTTGACATGATACTATTTGGAACCAAGTAATTTTTGACTTCAAGATGGTAAAAAAATATCTTGTCTTTCTAACAACTATAGCTCAAGTAAATTAACAAATTCCACTTCCAATCACACACGATTGATCAACAATTGGCTATGTATTAGTTCTTGACTGAAAGACTATAATAGGAAAACAAGGATGGGATTCTACATTTGTACATAAGCCCCGAAGAACAAGCAACCCACTTAAATCAAGCTCAAAAATTTGTGGTGGGAATCCATTTTACAGAAGACTAAACTTTGTGATGCCTGACATGGTTGGGGGAAAGGGAGTTGATGATCATTAATGATGTGATCCTACTATTTATTTTTTATTTTTGGTATCATAACACTTGTAATTTTACACAATGCTTGTGGTATGAGTAGATCCTAGATCCACCACTTGGCCGTTATAACAAAGGCTTGAAATGTGGATCCAATTGTTGGTGTCTCCTAGATCTACCAATTGGCCATTCTAACCATGTCTTAAAGTTAGGCGCATTCAATAATTGGCCATCGTAACACTTGTAATTTAACAAAATGTTTGTGCGATGAGTAGATCTTAGATCCACCACTTGGCCATTTATACTAAGAATTGGGACGAAGGTGAATCAAAGATCCACCACAGCCATTATAACAAAGGCCTGAATTGTAGATATAATTGTTGGTGTCACCTAGATCCACCACTTGGCCATTCTAATCATGTATTAAGGTTGGGTGCATTCAACACTTGGCCATCATAACACTTGTAATTCTACACAATGTTTGTGGGATGAGTCGATCCTAGATCAACCACTTGGCCATTTAGACTATGAATTGGGAAGTAGGTGCATCAAATATACATCACTTGGCTATTATAACAAAGTCTTGAATTGTAGATACAATTGTTGATGTCACATAGATCCACCACTTGGCCATTCTAACCATGTCTTAATGTTAGCTGCATTCAACATATGGCCATCATAACACTTGTAGTTCTAAACAATGTTTGTGGGATGATTAAATTCTAGATCCACCATTTGGACATTTAGATTAATAATTGGGAAGTCGGTGCATCAAAGATCCACCACTAGGCCATTATAACAAAGGATTTAAATGTGGATCCGATTGCTGGTGTCTCCTAGATCCACCACTTGACCATTCTAACCATGTCTTGAAATTAGGTACATTCAACAGTTGGCCATCATAACACTTGTATATTATTTGACATGATACTATTTGGACAATTCCTAAGAGGGGTACTTCATGTCCTCCAAGCTACTATCAAGAGCCACATCATCAACTTGACTTTTTTTACAGTGATTGATATAGTACTTTTGCAACATGGAAAAGTGAGGTAACCTAATTTCATAGAAAAAACATGTATGTAAGACTCGTTGAACTTTTGCAAATGAAGTGCATGATTCCTTCATCCTTCAAATAGCATCGAGCTTAAGTGGACCAGTCTCAAGTTCCAAATGGTCCACAAGTAGCGTACAATCAAAACTTCTTTCTAGAGACATAGACTTTTGAACACCATATTAGAGAGTTTGAGACTTTAGATCCAATTTGGAAATCACCAATGTCTTGAAGATTTGCCCATATGGACAAATCTCAAATTGTTTTTAAGAAAAAAGCCTTTCACAACATAGTACTTGAAATGGTCTTCCAAGCCAACACCACGACTGACAAAGAAAGAATATTTCTCCCTATGTATTCATCATCAACCTCAAGATACACATGCAAAAGGGATTACAATTGCTTAACTGCACGACTCTCTCATGAACAACTACCCTTCTCACCATATGACTATCTGGGTAAATACAACTTGACATTTATTATATATCCCTAGATTTACTTCTTAAATTGAATCTTCCTTAACCCACAAAACCTTGCTCATTTTCTTCTTAAGTTCATGTTCATGATGTAATAATTCCTTCAAGTCCATTAGCTTTGGGTCAGATTTTCCCTCTTCATCTAGCTCTTGAATATTTCTATTGGAGCTTGGCTTGGTTTATTCCCACCATGATTTAGTTGAGACATTCTCTCCATAATGCTTCTGAATTGCTTCCACATCCACCGTACAAATAACCATGCCTAGGAATTTGGCTTCTTCTTTGTCAATCAAACCTTCCATCATATTTACTAGTTTGACCACAATGGGTTTTCTCTCCTCACAAACATAATTGTCTTGTTGATACTGAATCTGAACCTTTCTTGATCCTCTCCATATATAGCTAATGTATGATTTGCCCAATTCTGTTTCACCTTGGCTTGTCGCAACCATGGTCGGGGCCACCAAAATTTGGTAATCTACTCTCACTCCTTAGAGATCTACCACCACAAAGGATAACACAAAAGGTATGCCTCCAATATGGAAAGAAACATCCCTCAATATTCATTGGGGTCATACCCTTCTTTGATTTGCCATTTGGACAAAAAACAAAACCGCATCTAATTTTTGCCATTCATATTTCTTACATGTCTCCCATGTAATTATATTGACTCTAGATCCCCCATCTACAAGTACATTTTTCATGTTACTACCCCGACACCGCACAATAGCCAGCGCGGCTTGGTCATCTGCCAGAGGACCCAACTCCTCTGGTGAAATTATGTTTTTTTTTACCTGGTCCCTCCGATGGATACATCAACTCTTATTTGAAAGCAAGTCCCTGTTGGAGTTTATCCCCGAATTTCATCTAGATAGATAACTACACCATTGCCTCCCAGATATCCAACGAGAAGATCCCATTCACAGGGTCCTTTCCCGACTCAGGAGGTGCACCTTTTAAGAACCATTTATGTAATGTGCATTCAAAGGGTTAAAAAAAAAACCCCTTTACTTACATTCTTAAGGTAATAAAATGACCCCTTTTTCTTCAAAAACTTAGGGTTTTTCTCTTTTTTTATAAAAACCCTTCTATTAATATAATTCTGTTAACAGTTTAAAATTTTGTCAATTAAAAAAACCCTTTCATTTGAACTCACGTTGTAACTTACAAGTCTAAAAGGTGAACCCCCCAAGTTCCCCGATTTGATTTTGGCTGAATCCAAATTGGGAAAAACCTTGAGACAAGATTTATAATACATGCCTATAAAAATTTGCCTTCTTCTTCATCAATCAAGCCTTCCATCATATTTACTAGTTGGGCCACAATGGGTTGTCTCTCCTCACAAACGTGATTGGCTTGTTGATACGGAATCTAAACCTTTCTTGATCTTCTCCATATAACTAATGTATGCTTTGCCCAATTCTATTTCACCTTGGCTTGTTGCAACCATGACCAGGCCAACAACATTTGGTAATTTTCTCAAAGGATACCACAAAGGGTATTCCCCCAATATCAAAAGAAACATCCCATAATATTTCTTGGGGTCATAGGTTTCTTTGATCTACCATTTGGACAAAAAAAAACCGCTTATAATTTTTGCCACTCATATTTCTTACATGTCTCCCATGTAATTATATTGCACTATGAGAATCTCTAATTGGATAGATAGAAAGTGATAAAGAGGGATAGAAATATAGAGAGAGAAACAGAGAGAAAGGAGAGAGAGAGAGAGAGAGAGAGAGAGAGAGAGAGAGAGAGAGAGAGAGAGAGAGAGAGAGAGGGAGGAAGAGAAAGAGGGAAAGAGAGAGAGATTGAGAGAGAGAGAGAGAGAGAGAGAGAGAGAGAGAGAGAGAGAGAGAGAGAGAGAGAGAGAGAGAGTGGGAAATAGGGAAAGAGAGAAAGAGAGAGAGAGAGAGAGAAATATATAGAGAGAGAGAGAGAGAGAGAGAGAGAGAGAGAGAGAGAGAGAGAGAGAGAGAAATAGATAGAGGGAGGGAAAGATAGAGAGAAATAGAGAAAGAGAGAGATGTATAGATAGAGAGGGGAAAGAGAGAGATAGATAGAGTGAGAGAAAGAGTAAAGAGAGAGAGATAGATAGAGAAAGAGAGAGAGAGGGAAGAGGGAGAGACATAGATAGAGAAAGAGAGATATAGAGGGAGGGAAAGAGGGAGAGAGAGATATAGAGGGAGAGAGAGAAATAGAGAGGGAGGTCTGGGATGCGTATCGAGCCTCAGTATCCTATCTTATTTCTATATTAGCAAGAACCACAATTAAATTGTCAATCCATGGGATGAAGCTGACTCGACTAGTGTATAGAGGCTACAAGAGGATGTCAATCTCTCAAAAAACAACTAACAACTCGCATCTAACTCATGCTACACTCAAGTGACAGAAATCACTAAAAGCGAATTGCTCATCGGCAAACAAATCACACCCGTTGCAGCATCAAATGACATCCAAACACAACGAAACTTCTAAGACATGTCTATAAGACCTAAGCACACATGCTTATGGTCTCAAATCCCACTTTAGGTCAAGACAATAGTGGATTTTTAACCTATCATTTTTGACCCAGAATGCATCTAAATGCTTAGCAATGATGCCCCAATATCCCGCCTATTGTTAGAAGCTGGACACACCCCACGACAGTAACTACTCGGAGGACTCTTATTTTTTTGTAATTATTCATTCATTGAGGAAAACCTGATTTTTCACCTTGTAATTATTGGGACTTACAGAAGTTTCCAGATTGTATTCCAGTTTTGATAGTTAGATTGAGTAGATGGTTGATTTTGGAACTTTAGGGTTTGAGAAATTGTAAGGTTTATATACCACTTTTTGACCTTGATGAAAAAACCTTTTGTCATTTTACAAACAAGTTTGAAGTCTATGAGTGAGCGTACTGTGTACGAGAGAGAGAGAGTGTGAGCTTCATCTTGACGCTACGTATGCTCCGGTGGTCGGAATTGAGTGCGGAGAGGTGCAGCGTGTTGCCCTCGACGAGAGCAAAGTGGCGATACCTACATTGCGCCCGTACAGTCCGGTCTTGTGAGCTCCTTCTACGAGCTTCATCGGGTGTTTGGGTGAGTATACGTTGTCTGATTTTGCATTGCAGCATATCCACGCGTTCACATTGAGTAGAACTACACATTAGGCACTTTAGATTTTGGAAACGAAGACCTGCAGATTTCGGCCAGACATTCTACGTGTTTCTGCACCGGGTGTTTTGGGTCTGGATTTTGGTTCATAGACCCTAGGGAGAGTGACCTATTGGTATTAGTAGGGTCTCCTTCAAGTTCTATGGTGTTTCGAGATTGTTTGATGGATGTTCGGCTCTAGAAAGCGTTGTAGAAAGTTTCCTCTTATGCACTCTTGAGGGCTGTGACTTAGACAATTGGTAGAGACCTCTGTAGGAATTAGTTAGGAGTCGGTCGAGTGTAGGTTGACACCTTATGCTTGCTTCCACATGCTTGCGGGTCGAGCTTCGTCCTTAGCTGACATTACATGTTAGGTGAGTTCTCGCTGTGCTGACGTCCGTCGCGGCGTATCCGTCCAACATTGGTGCCGCTGCCAAGGAAGAAAACCTTAGGTAGGTGACTGAGACTAATCCTTGAGGATTGGGATTTTGGCTTGCCAAGAGTCTCGCTTTACATTTAGATAGGATCAGAGGGTGGAGGACTCTCTAGGTCTTAGAGGGAGTCTAGGAAGCGTGTGTCTGGCCTAGATCCTTCGACTTAGGTAGATGAGGTAGACTTAGGTAGTAGTTGAGTTCTAGAGTAGGAGTTGGAGTGGTAGAAGCGGTGAGAGGAGAGCTTGAGAGTCGGAAGAGGTCAAAAAGCAACCAAAAACACCATTATCACCATTTCACATGATAGGTAGGAGTAGAGTAAGTAGGACATCATGATTTAGGATCTAGAGCATTTCATGCATGTACACTTGCTTGGTAAAATCATTACAAGTTTGTAAAAGACGCAAAAGTGTGTTTGAAAGCCTAATTGAAGTCCAAAAGTTACTGTGAGTGTGTCTGATAGATCTACAGAGCATTAGGAGCATTCCTGTCAGAAAAAACTTTAATTTTAAGCCAGAGACATCCTATGCATAGGATGTCTACAGGCTAATCTGGGAGGAATTTTGGGATTTTGAGTTGACCAGTGTGTTCAGAAGGTAGGGCTTACCCTAATTTCAACTGGAAAGTGGAAATTTGGCCATATCTTGACACGATAAGGCCAGATAGACTGAAATTACCAGACATCCTACCCAAATAGTGCCAAAACATTATTTTGAGACCAAAACCATAAGATGGCTGCATGAGCATGTCTTGCATGATATATTGAGTGATTGAAAGGGGTTTCACCTCATTTGGGTAAGAAAATTGGATTCAAAGCGGAATTTAGCACTTTTGACTGAAAAAAAAACAATTGAAATTTGGGACTTTTGACATCCAAACAAAAATCTAAGCATACCACTGGGTTACTGACATCAAGGGGAAGTTGTGGGACAAATCTGGGGTCAAACAGGCCAAAAAGACATCCTACGTGTAGGATGTCTTCTGAGTGATTTGGGACTCCAAACTGAATTCTGAGTATACCAAAGTGATGAGCAACTCAAGGAGAGCCTGGGCATTGAGTTTGAAGCCATTATGATGAAAAAGACATCCTACGTGTAGGATGTCTAATGCAAGAAAATGAAGCCACACTTTGACTTTGAGCATAGTAAGGTGTTATATAGCCTAAGGCAAGCCTCCTAGTCAATTTTGGTCCAATTTGGAGTTGATTAGACTGATCAATACCAGCAACAGGACGTCGGAAGAGATCTCTAACTCATTGACCAGCTAATAGGTGTCCAAACCAAAAAGTAAAAGCAGCTGTAGGCTCAGCACAACAAGGGGAAACAATAGTGCAAAAATCTAGGCAAAACACAGCAGGAGACATCCTACGCGTAGGATGTCTATTGGGACATACTGCAAGGAAAATTTGACGTGGTATAGACAGTGAGATTCCATTTGGCTTAAGGGTTCCAGAACTTCTTTCAGAAGTGAATTTGGACCTTGTTTGCCCACTTGACGAAGCAAAGACTGAATTCAAACTTTTTCGCGTAAATTGACCAACATATGAGGGTAGTACAGTTTCAGATTAGCAAACCTAATCCATTACATCATCAGTGTATAAAATACAGTAGTGGTTGAGATTAACTCTCTAGTTATACCAATCATTACTAAGATAACCCCTAATAGATAAATGGTTTGATTCAAATTGACGAAATTAAAACGCTTGTGTACAGGTATATTCAGCAACAAAGCAAGAAGCTGAGCAGAAACTGACCTTTGCCAGGTGAGTGGTTGGATTTGTGATAAGTTTGATGAATTTAAGATGAGGAAGATACATTGTTAGAGACAAGAAGGTGGCAGGTGACCAAGGTAGCTTACTGTCCACCGAAGAGAGTGTAACTCAAGCAAGGCTAGATCCGGTAGCACCGCTTATTGAAGAAGGTAGTGATACTGACACTTCGTCAGACAAATCTTTCTTCATGATGGGTAGTCAACAGCCAGAAGGTTTCACCTATGATGGATCTATGCGAGGAGCAAGCACCTCCCAAAATCCTTTGAGTGATTCCAAGCTCACGGTGATCTTCTTGGAGGGAACAAACTCAAGAGGAGCCCTAGTCTATTCTGACTATCGAGGCCGCAAGTGCATTTGTATCGAAGAGAGGCCAGTGCAAAGATTGGAGATAATCCAAGTGTATGATAATGGAGATAGATTCCGAGATGAAAAGGGGAACCACTATTTAATAGTTAGTAACCCTGAAGATTACAACAGATATGGAGATAACGTGGCGAAAGGGAAAATGATTTCAGAAACTCAAGAACCGCCACCAAACATTGATCGGCCTGGAGCTATTTTTATGTATGATAAGAAAACAACCAGGGTTCCAACTTACAAAAACGTGAGAATCTACAAGCATGAGAGTGAGGGTATAGCCTCTTACTTTCGCAGCAAAGAACCATACGTAAACGAATTAAGCAAAGACATGGTTCTTTACTTATTCTCTTGTGAAACTGCTACGGGAAAGGGCATATTTTTTGTTGATAGATACGGGCGAGAATACCAACCTATTCTTCCAGAGGAAGTAGAGAGAGCAATAGGTCCAGGAGCATCAGCATATGCCCGTGAGGAAGTGCCAAGAGCCGCCTACACCCCAAGCAAGTCAACGAATCCTTTTTCAGATGAGTATGATGCTACCTCACATTCCATCCGACCGCAAGCATTCAACAACCAAGACCACCCAACAAACCAGCCATCATTGTAGGCATGGCTTTGATAGAGTGCAACAATGGAATAAGACCAAAACCGAGATGGTTATCAAGCCTCACGAGGGCTCAGGGATTTGCAAGAACCACCACTCTATTCAAGGTATCAGACAGAGAGTCAACGAATCCTTTTTTAGATGAGTATGATGCTACCTCACATTCCACCCGACCGCAAGCATTCAACAACCAAGACCACCCAACAAACCAGCCATCATTGTAGGCATGGCTTTGATAGAGTGCAACAATGGAATCAGACCAAAACCGAGATGGTTATCAAGCCTCACGAGGGCTCAGGGATTTGCAAGAACCACCACTCTATTCAAGGTATCAGACAGAGAGTAAGCCAAATACACAAGGGTCAACAGAGCCTGGAGGACCACCCATGGAACGAGTTCGAAGAGAAGAACCACCTCCAGCAAGAACAGTTAGAAATTATGGCTTAGGAGCACCATTGGGAGAGGAACCAGCCTATTACAGAAGGCCTGAGGAGTTATATCGACTAGGACGGGGAGATCCAATGATGAGGTTTGTAGACCATCGAAGGATTAGACCCTCTCAAGTACAAAAATGGGTAAACAAGAAATACACAGGAAGCAGAGACCCAAGAGATCCTGTAGCAGCCTTTGTGCGTGTAATTAGGGCCGAAGAGGTGTTAGATTTTCCTACCCAATTTGCAGGGTTTGGACTAACCCTAGAGGATGATGCTGCCACTTGGTTTGACTCTGTAGAGCGTAGAGACTTTGAGTCGATGGAGGAAGTGTTGACGAGTTTATCGAGGAATTCTCTCAAAGGAGAATCGCTCATAATACCGTCTCACAGATCCATAAATTCAAACAGAAAGATGGAGAATTTGTGCGAAAGGCAGCCCTAAGACTAAAAAGATATGTTAAGTTCTGTCCTATTGAAGAACAACCAACTCAGTCCAGACTTATGCTGATATTCATCCAAGGACTAAGGAATGCAGATCTCCGAAAAGACTTACATATGAAGAGGAGCATGACGTTGAATGAGTTGACCAAGGAGGCTCTGTACCTTGTGGACAATTGTGCGGTCTACAAAGAGGGGGAGTTCAAGGACCTTGATGACGATTCGTCTTCACAACAAAGTGGAAGCAAGTCTTCTAAGACATCACCAAAAGGAGAAGTAGTGGTAAATCAGGAACAGCTTGTAGATGAAGTGCTAAAAAAGATCAACTTGTACGCCAAGCCCCAGGCTAAACAGCCCAAGTGGTGTGCTATTGAATAAAAATGGACAAACCATGGGACCGAGGAATGTTATTATAACAAGGGATATGTGAGAGAGAGACCTTACGCTCCCCAAGCCCCAGTAGCTTCCCCTCAAGCTCCACCGATGCCTAGATATCAAGCAGGCAACTTACTAGGACCTGTAGGTGTAGAAAGACCACAACCGGTGTTGGGGCAACAACCACCCCTACCAGGATTATGACCAGTTGGTATGAGATACACACCAACAATAACTGAATCAGAGGAGAAGGCTTTGGTGCCTATGCATGCATATTATGAAGATCCAAATGGATATGCGGAAAACCCTGTCTATTATCCATCGAAAGAACCCTCGACACCAGAACCATGGAGCATGATAGGAAATCAAGGACCACCAACTGCTACACAGGCAGCAGGAGAAGGAAGATATAGCCTAGATGAACGAACACTTATGTTCATAGCCAATGGAGGCATGGGCGGACAGAGGCATGCTTACCAACAAAGAAGAGCTCAAGGAGCACCTCAACAACCCAAGGGACCCTGTTACAAGTGTGGAGGAGACCATTGGCTGAGAGACTGTCCTCATGATGAAATCATTAGAGTCAATGCGTATTGCCCAGAATGTGGAATTACTCATTTGATTCCCGATTGCCCTAAAAACCCGATCAAAGGAGCAAAAACCACCTTGAATATGTTAGAAATAGTACCTTCTAGTGGAGGATCGGAAAATGAAACAATCATACCTATTCAGGTGGTAACACGGGCCCAAGCTCAAAGAAGGACGAATGAAACCATAGTTGAAGAACCAAAAACTGATGCCCAAAGTTCAGAAACGAAAAATTAGAGAAGCACTTGGAAAGCTAGAAAGGCGCGTAGGAAAGCCAGGAAGGAACGTGAGCAAACAACCCTATCCCAAGAGTTGAAACATACCAAGGACAGATTGGAGCGGTTAGAGGATCTAGCTAGCTTAAGCTCACACACCACAGAAGCCATAGCACCCAAGGAAATAGCAGAGCCCAAGAGTGCAGGATCAGGCGGATCTGTACTGGCAGACATGGTAAATGAGCAGTTGCATGCGCTTCTAAAAGCTTATGAAGCTCGACTTAAAAAGAACCAAACCCAGGAGCAAAGGTGGATGGCTTATCCATATGCAAAAATAGAAAAACAGAGGTTGGATATGTGTAAAAAGAGATTGAGATGGCTCAATCATTGATGGAAGACCCACTGGGTAAACCTGCAAATTGGCATGAGGCACCAGCTCCAACCCCTACCCAACCAAATTTAGAGAAACATGTGGAAACAAAGGAAAGACTCACTAATGCCTATGAGTCCAGAGGAGAGCCTATCATAGTGCCAAATACCACCGATGGGGCAAGTGACGGGTTCCAGCCTAAAATATTGGCAGAAATGGGTAAGGACTGTAACAGTCTAGATGATCTGTGGAAGCAAATCGGTGAGGCCAACGAGGCTAATAGGACGAGTAACCACACGAATAGCACGAGAAAAGAAAAGAATGTGATCTTACCTCCTATTGAAGAATTTGAGGCAAGGTCTCAAATGAACTTTGAGATACATTCACAAGGGGGAGACCAAGGATCTATTAGTTTGGGGCACAGCCAACCAGACTCATTGAGAACCTTACCCTCTTACCTAGGAGAGTATGAAGCTAAGTCGGAAGTGAGAGCAATCCCATCTCAAAGACTTTCTTCTAACAAGGTAATGGATTTGCAGGGATTGATTGAGTTGTTATCCACTCCTGCAGCATGCACAATCACGTTAGCAGAACTCCTAAGGTTAAGGCCAAACATGTGGACCACAATAGGAAAATGCCTAGAAAAATTTGGAGTAAAAGACCCCACCTTGAAGCTACAAGAAGGGATCAGAGAGTTGGACAGGCCTCAACTAAACACTAGACCAGTACCATTGAATAAGGTTGCAAAATGTTGTGAGGGAGAAGACGGAAACACTACGCTATCGGTAGAATTCCAAGGAGTGGTTTCCAAGGCTATTCTTGACAGTGGAGTGGGAGTTGCTATCGCCACCAAGTAAATCTGGAAAAAACGGGGAAAACCAGCTTTGAGGGCTACCAGAATGAAAGTGCAATTGGCAGATGGGTTCATGGAGAAGCCTCTAGGACTTTTAGAAAAAGTGATTGTCACTTCGTGTGGAATCGAGTATGAGCATACATTTGCAATAGTCAATTTCGACAAAAAGAACAATTATGAGATAATCTTGGGACGACCATTCATGCGACAATTGAAGATGGTCCAAGATTGGGGTTATGACCACATATACCTCATACATGGCGAGAAAACAACTAAAATACACCTGAAAGACCATAGTTACAAAGATGTGAACCAAACATTGGTGGAAGATTTTGATTCGGCTACACCAGCAGGATCAGAACTACCAGCATGGTTAGGGCAACCAAAAGAGCTATGGATGTGCAGAGCTTCACATTGTGGAAGATTAAGAAGAGAGGACTGCATCTTAGAAAGAGCAATTGAGGACAAGGAGTATATTCTGAAACCTTTCCCTGAAGATGCCTTGGAACCTCTATAATGGGAACACATACTAGCAACATTGGATGTTTGTACCATTACTATTTTGCGATAAGGATGGCTATGATGTGCTACCCTATTACATGGTAAGAGTTATACCAGAAAAAGAGACGGTAGAACCACCAGAACAAGAAGAGTTTTACAACTCCTCTGAACATTTGGAAGTAAATGATGATGCAGATAATGAGTGTTCAGACACCTCAAGTGAGCGCGGAAATGAAACCGAGAATATCAGGTTTTATGATTTTGCTAATCAGCACCCTAGACGCCAAGAACGCTATAGGAGGAAACGAGCAGGAAACAAAGCGAGAGAGAACCTGATGCCAAGGATAAGAGGTAAAACTCACTATTTGATGCTTGTAAAAGCAGAGGATTGTGTAAAAGATCAAATATCAGGAAGATTCTAAAAAAATCGAATAGAAAGAACGCGAGAGGAAATAAAACAGGTACGAAAAGCTAAAACCGAAACAAAATCACAAAAATCTCAAGAATCAAAAAAAGAAACAACAAAAGACCAACAGTGGACCAAATTGGAGCGTAAACAGAAATACCAAGAACTGAATAGGTCTTTGAGAGAGATATGGACCACTGAAGAAGATAGCGATGGTAAAGGGGAGTCAGAAAAGGGGAACATGAATGTACCATCACACTATCGGAAATTTACTATCCAGGACAGAAAAATCATAATGACACCACCAGTCAGGGAAAGAACCAACCAAGAATCCTACGATGGGCCTGAAAATGCAAAAAAGATAGACCTCGCAGAACCAGGTGAAAAGCCTCAGTCGGTCTATATAGCTAACGATTTAGAGCCTGAAGAGGAAGAACAACTAACACAACTTCTCAAGAAGTATAAAGATGTGTTCGCTTGGTCCTATAAAGACCTCAAAGGAGTTGATCCGTTGATATGTCAACATACAATTCCTTTGAAATCAGATGCAAAACCTAGCAAACAACGTCCTTATACATATAATGACACATTTGCTAAACGAATCAAAGAAGAGATTGATAAACTGATGGAAGCAGAATTCATCTATGAGATTGAACATACAGATTGGGTGTCACCCATTGTGGTGGTTCCCAAAAAGAATGGAAAACTGCGAGTGTGTGTAAACCTCAAGAAGGTGAATGCAGCAACCATAAGGGATAATTATCCCTTGCCAATCACAGAACATGTACTTGAGCGAGTGGCTGGGAAACGGGCTTATTCCTTTCTGGATGGGTTTTCAGGATACAACCAATTGGCAATAGCAAGGGAGGATCAACACAAAACAGCGTTTGCCACAGAATGGGGGATTTATGCGTATCGAGTTATGCCATTTGGCTTAACTAATGCAGCAGCCACTTTCCAAAGGTTAATGACCCACGCATTCAAAGAATACCTCAGAATATTATTAGAAATTTACATGGATGACTTGTGTGTACACTCTCTTCTACGAGAGGAACATATTGACCATTTGCAAAAGGTCTTTGAAAAGTGCAAGACATATCGAATCTGTATTAACCCGGAAAAGTGTGTATTCATGGTTAAGCAAGGACGAATCTTAGGACACATTGTCTCAAGAAATGGCATGACCACCGATCTAGACAAAGTCAAAGTCATTGTAGACCTACCCAGGCCTACTAATGCGAAACAAGTGCAATCCTTCATGGGACACTGCGGATATTATCGAAGATTCATATACATGTATGCAGTTATCGCACAATCTCATTATCGTTTGCCAGTCAATTTTGAGTGGACCAAGGAGTGTGAAACTTCATTCCAAAAGCTGAAGGAAAACCTTATATCAGCACCTGTACTAAAGGCACCAGATTGGGAAAAGATATTCCATGTGCACATTGATGCATCAACATATGCCATTGGAAGTATTCTAGCTCAACCTGGAGACGAAACAATGGATTTTCCGGTTTGCTATGTGAGCCGACAGTTAAACAGTGCAGAAAAGAACTACACAACCACCGAGCGGAAAGGGTTAAGAATGATTTATGCTATAAAGAAATTTCGGCATTATTTGCTTGCAAACAAATTTGTGTTCTTCACAGATCATCAAGCTCTTTTGTACCTAGTAAATAAACCTTGCAATATAGGGAGAATCGTACGTTGGTTTATTATATTGCTAGAATTTGACTTCACAGTGGTGGGTCAAAAAGGGTAAAACCCATCTACGAGCGTATCATCTTTCAAGGATACACAACGGGGAAGCTCCTGAAGGAGTAGATGATGAAATACAAGATGCTTATCTTTTCAACATTGAAATGGTACGCAAATGGTCTCAGGAAATTGTTAGCATTCTTTCCTTTGGAAGTGGGTTTGATAATACGGAATGCAGATCCAAACAGAAAACAATTCGACAAACAAAAAACTTCTAGTTGATAGCAGGACGGCTGTATCATCTTGGATCGGACCTAATCCTATGATTATGTATAAATCCGGAAGAGTTTGAGTGCTACCTTGAAGAGGCACATGTCCAAGGTTGTGCATTTCATTGCTCAACAATGAAGACACACCCGATACTGAAACAGTTAGGGATTTATTGGCCAACTATGTATGCGGACACACATCTTATGTTACCAATTGTACTATATGTAGTGCAAAACGACTAGTGGATCACGCAACTTTGTTTCAGGTAAACATAGCACCTGCATGGAGTCAATATATCATTGACTTCTTAACCACCAGGATGTTTCCTAAAAACATCACAAGAGCACCAGAAAAAGCTATAGAGCTGGAAGCTCGTGACTTTCAATTAATTGGGAACCAACTCTATAAGCGAGGTAAGGAAAATCAACTTAGAATCTGTGCAAGTGAAAGCAAATACCTGCTGATTCTAGACCATGCACATATCGGAATAAGTGGAGGCCATTTTTCGGGTGATAACACGACAAAAATTGTCTTAACCGTAGGAATTTGGTGGCCTACATTGCACATGGATGCTGAAGAGTTTGTAAAGTGTTGTGACGCATGTCAACGCACCAAGATGCCAATAAAAAAAGATGAAATGCCATTACAGCCAATGATGGTAGCAAGAGCATTTGCAAAATGGGGCATTGACTTTGTGGGACCTATATCACCCCCTGCATATCGCACCCATACCCAATATATCATTGTGGCTACGGACTATCTCACAAAATGGGTCGAAGCCAAAGCAACACAAAAAGCTGATGCACTCACCACGACACAATTTTTGTATGAGAATGTTTTTGTACGTTACGGGTTACCAATCAAAATTGTCAGTGACCGTGGAACACATTTTCTCAATGAAGTCATTGAATATCTGCTAGAGGAATTCATGGTCATACATAGGAAATCTGCGCCATACCATCCACAGGCCAATGGGCAAGCTGAGGCCACTAATAAAACACTATGTACGGTTCTCACTAAAATAGTGTCAGAATCAAGAACAGATTGGGATCAGCAGCTACACTCAACACTATGGGCATACAGGGTAGCTTACAAAACATTGATAGGAACAACACCATACAACATGGTGTTTGGTCTAAATGCTATACTACCCATAGAGTTTTTAATTCCAACTCTACGAGTAGCAAAAATCTTAGAATGGACAGGGCATGAGCTCTCTTCCAGAATTGATGATCTTGAAAAGCTAGATGAACTACGCTTACGAGTTGTCGCTTCAATCTATGCTAAAAAGAGAAGACAATTTTTTTTTTTGACAAACATGTGCGTACCAAAGAGTTCAGAACAGGTGATTACGTACTTGTTTATACCTTGAAGCAACATGCCAAGAAACTTAAAAAGTGAGGGATGGGACCATTTGTGATTAGTGATCTATCACAAAGTGGAGCTGTCAAGCTTGCTACATTAGCAGGTGAAGAAATGCCAAACTGGATTAGTGGATGTCGACTGAGGAGGTATCATCTACCACTCACACAGGAGATGCTCCAACAAATTCATCAAGGAAAAGAAACAACGAAGGAAAAACAAAGAGTATGAGAAGAAGCTCAAGCCGAAGCACAAGAATGCATTGCAAAAAGACGGCTTCTGCGACAACAACAACAAAGTGGAACACCATTGTGAATCAATGCCATTCGATTGATGAAGTTAGAGGAGGAAACAGTGGAGCCAATAATTAAGGTCAAAGTGGGCAGCAATCAAGTTGAATCAACAACATTGCTTGATTCAGGTGCTCAAGAAAATTTGATCTCTAACGGATTATACCAACAGCTCAAAGTCGGAGGTCAACTTCATCCTACTCCTCAAGTGCTGGAAAGTAGCACATCACACCCATTGAAAACATTGGGATGGACTATATTGCATGTACAGGTACATCAATATATTTACCCAGACAAATTCTATGTGGTGACAGAAGAAAGTACACAACACCCAATGATGCTGGGGAAACCTTGGCAAAAAGAGTACAATGTGCAAATAGATTGGAAAGCAAAGGCGGTCAAAATTCAACATGAACATGAACAACAGGTGATAGCTTTTGCTTAGCAATACAAGCATGATCAACTGCAAGCCATGCAATCACTGGAAACAAATCCAAAAGCACAAATGCCATTAAAGAACAACATGATACCCACGACCAACAATCAGGTAAAAGCCAACCATGTTACTTACAGACATATGAAGTCACCGGCAGCAATGCAAAGATCTAGGCTACCAAAACAAGGTAAACAAGTATGGATGCGGAAGGATAGAAATGCCATGGCAGACAAAGAACAATGCAACAACAAAATTCCAACAAAGCACATGGTTCAACCACAAACCAAGGGCATAAAACAGATATGGATCCCAAAGAAAATGCTTAGCCATAACCCAAATGTCACTCACATTTGGATACCAAAGCCAAAGCAAAAGGAACTCCCTTTAGTACAAGCAACAACAGAAGCAGACAGCTGCATTTCAAAAAGGAAAACCGACATATGTGGATGCCAATAAAAAACAAACCTGTGGCAAACAAGAAAGTTCCAAACAATATACAAAAACAGGCATCAACAAAATACCAATGGCAAGCAAAGGCAATACGGCCCATTGCAATTAAGGCCCAGCCAATTCTATCCTTAGAAACAGCTACGACTCCATCAACAGTGTCGGCAAAGCAATTGCCTTTTGCAAAAAAAGACAATTAAACAGAGAGCAGTAGAGTTACAGCTGTTACTTGCAAAGAAAGCAGGAAACCTCGACGACGAATGCCAATAAGCAACTTGCTTATTCCCTTCTCTTGCACAACATAAATTTTTCCATGCATTGACCGAGTATGCATAAAGTAGGGCCACATTAATCGGCCATGAATTAGCACAACTGTTTCAACTTATGCACGGCACATACTCTGAGGCGATACCTTGTTGTCCGGGAGGACTCTGGCTAGGAGGGGAGGAGGCATTCTAGAGGCACTCTCAAATGCGAAACCAATGATATTCTAGAAGCACTCTCAAATGCGGAACCAATGACAGAAACAACAAAAAAGGGCATGATTTTCGACTATTTTAAGGGTTGTTGTTTGATTGCAAAATTTTCTGGAGTAACCCATGTACATATGCCCTTATACACCATGAAGCTACAGGTATATGGGGCCAAACCCCAAATCAAGCTCCTAGGTGTGTGTATATAAGTAGAAATAGCCATTTTTCATGCAAAATATTGGTAAAACAGAGAAATCCGGCCATAAAAATTACATATGAGTGTATATAATGTGTTGCGGTAATGTTTGTGATTTATTATGATTTTTGGGGATTTTCTGGGTTTGATTTGCTATTTTCCTTTTAATTTTGCTAATTTTCGGCAGAAAAACTTCAAAAATATAAAAAGCAGGTGAAAAACAGTCGTAATGAAAAACAAAAAAATATGGCGATGATCAATGACTATAGGAAAACCTATGGTACAGTGGGGGTGCAATTATGAGACTGGAGCGGAAAGCGTGTTTTGGCCAGGTTTTGACCGAAATGCCAAATTTCTGGTAAACAGAGCAAATGGAGTCCAAATCAAGAAATTTTTGAGCCTAAACCACATCTCGCAAGAAGATAGGAGCACATGTCAAATTTCATGAAAAGTGGTTCGGGGACCTCCATTATAAGAAATTTTCACCCCATTTTTAGCTCATTCTCACTATTGACTTTGTGGAGAGAGCTTCTGCCACCTAGAGCGGATCGACCTTCCAGCAGCTTCTACGACGTGCACGACTACCCTATGAGCTCCAGACATGAGAGGTAGGCTCACCACCTTGAGCTTTTCGCGCATGTTTGTCATTATGTCGCGAAAACTAGCGTAGGGGTCACACACAAAGCGGGCGGTAGAGACCTACAAGTAGAGACGACGGCCTAACGGCTAACCCGAAAGCAACAAGACTTCATCGGCAGCTTACCCTAGTCTAGGAGACCAGTCCTGGATGTGCAAGGGCAGTAGGAAACCATCGGGAAAAACCCTAATTCCTAGAAACCCGCAAGAGGCCACCAAATGGGAAATCGGCGAAATGACGACCAAAGGCTACCAAAATTCATGGGTAGGAGCATCTTGACATGCTCGACAAGTCTATATGACCCGCATGACCAAAAAGTGACTCGAAGCGGCACTAAAATTCAGAAACGGAATCAGACATACAAAGCGTCAAATTGCACTTGCGGCCAAACCGCAAGTCCGTTTGCCACCAAACTTCACGAGCGGCTTTCTTGGACCATCAACAACCAAGTCCTATGGTGGTAGACCACCACAAATCATCAAAGGTATGTAAACGCAACAGTGGGTGCTTCTTGAGCGACAAATTGCCAAATGGAGCTCCGGTGAAGCCAAAGTCGACAAAAACCATACGGCAAGGATCCCCAAGGGATCGGGAAGCTATGGAGACCAACATCAAGAAATTTCATCGCCAAAAAGCACTCCAAAAGTCAAAAAATGTCTTGGAGGCTCTGAAGTCCACACAGGGAGTTATACTCTATCCATTTGACTTTTTTGTTGAAATTAGGCTCAAAAGGGACTTAGGGGGGCAAAGGGCAAGCACTGGGAGCACCAGCACTAAAAAAATCACCAAGAGACATCCTACGCGTAGGATGTCTCAAGGACACTTTTTGGCACAAACTCCAACATTTTTTATCATGCACATGTTCTGAATGACATGTACAAGCCATACACCAAGTTTCATCACATTTGGACCAAGTTTGACCTCATATGCATGAAAAAACGCAAAGTTACGGCATAGAGTCAATAATGGGCCAAAGACCTACCAAATCTTGTCCAAATCCCATGAAAATTGCACAACACATTCACCAACACATTAGCAAACAATCTGTGTGGTCAGGTAGAAAAAATGATGAAATAGAAATCCTACGCGTAGGATGTCTAATTGACCTTTTTGACATGCAATGGATGTTTTATCATTCCAGATCAAATCACCTCATCATCAGGAGCCCATATATCAAGATGGAAGCCATTCTAATCACTTTTGACCCCCAACACCCTCAGGAAACACTTTTTGAGCCCAAAAACACCTCACAGAGCCTCACAAGCATCAAATCCTTTCCAAATTCAAATCCAAGAACATGGCCATGTTCCATAGGCCAAGGACAACCCACAGAACAAGTTTCATGTCATTTTGATGAAAAAGACATCCTACGTGTAGGATGTCTCCAGCATAAATTTAGCCTTCTGTGCAAGGAATGACATCATGGGAGCCAATACCATGGTGCAATGAGCCCATATACCAATTTTCAACCCATTTGGACATCAATTGCTACCTATGATGGACATTCTACCAAAATTGTGACCTAAAGCCTGAATCAGCCCAAAAATCCACTTTTTGATATCCAAATTCAAATCCAAGCATACAGCCATGTTCCATGAGCCTTACACTACCTGCATGTCAAAAATGAACCAATTCTGATGAAAAAGACATCCTACGCGTAGGATGTCTAGATGGAAATTTTTGGCCAGATTTGCACTGTGAGCACATGCACAGCTTCGCAAGTTCCTTTTAAGCTTTATTTTCAATTTTCAAGTCATTTGGATAAGTAAAACTCCATTTCGCAGCTAATATGGAAAAAACGCTAACTTCGGACTACTGAGTGCAACAGGATCTATGGCGGCCTCGAAGTCACCGGCAAAGAGGAAAAGAATGACCATCAAAGATTATCTGGACGAAGTGGAACCCTTTGTCATTCCAGAAGGAACACTAAAGCCCACCAGCACCTGGATACAAGAGGATCTGTTAGAGTCCAATGACCTAAAGATCTACCATGGAGTATTCAAGGACAATGAAGGCAATGTCATAGAGCTACCAATGCTGCCAAGAGAACTCAATGAGTTTGTACGAAGCAAGATGGCCGGCTACTTGGAGAAAATTGACCTCCACAACTACTTCGAAGCAATACCGGCAGGGGTGGACATCAAAAGAGTCTGGGAGTTTGTAACAAGCATCAAAGAGGACGGAGTGGCCAAGGTAACAGATTTACAAGGCATACCAGATACAGAGATAATAATCACTGAGCGGGTTGTAGCCCATGCACTAGACCTCTCCAATGAGGGAGACAACGTAACAAAAAGAAGGGATGAAGTCAAGTTGTACAAAGAGAAAAAGGCAAATTACACCTTTGAAGACATTGCCAACCCAAAGGTGGCAATTATGAGCCAGTTGTACAACCAGTACTTCCACATGTGCACGAAGAGGCCACAGAAGTACAGGATGCCGTCAGGTGCAATTGCCACAACGTTTACTTGGGCAATGACAAAAGGTACCCCAAAGATAATCAACTATGCGGCATGAATACATGACAGCTTAGTAAAGATGGTCAACAAAAAGCCAACCTACATAGTGCCAGGAGAACTGATCACCAAGGTGGTATATAGGGCACTACACGCTAAAGGAAGGTGGCCTGACCCCCCATCTCAGAATGATTGGCTAAGAGTAAAAGAAGACAAGGAAGATGAGCCGCAAAGGGCACCAAGGGTGGCTACGAGGTTGAAAAGAGCTAGAGCCTGTTCAAGAGGAGCAACCCAGCAGAAGAAAGGAAAGAAAGAGTTTGCTCAAGTGCCGACCAAAGAGACAAGGTCACAAAAGCCTCAAGACAAGAGCTGATGGAGAGTTTCCGACTCAAATCAGAGCCCCAAGGGGGATTTATACGAACTCTGGAAGCCATGATTTAAACGAACTCTGGAAGCCATCTTTTGAGTCTATGTTCGGATCATCCAGAAGAGTGCAAAGGGACACTTTGAAGATTACATCAAAAATTTTGAGATTCTTGATGCTGCAACGGAAAACATTCCTCATGTACCTTTCACAGAGGAGGAAGTAGAACAGATAAGGTAGAAAATGCTAGATGAACAAGAAAGCCAAGAAAGAGAAAGAAAAACAAAAGCAGAAAGGGACTTAAAGGGAAAAGATGAAGCCTTACCAGATAGCCCTAAACCCAGCCCACAGCCATCACCACCTCCTAGCAGCCCTCCACCAGAAGATAAGGAGGCTGAGAACAAACAAGAAGAGGCCAATCCTGAATCTGAGCAAAAAGGACTAGATGAGGCCTACTATGCATTTTTGGACCTGCTAGCTGCAGGCTATACGAAGGAAGAAGCCGCCATAGTTGCATTTGACTTGGCGAGGACAGGGCATAAAGAACAAATGCAAGGCATCCGGCTAGTGGAGCTAAAAGAAATTGCTACAGACACTGTAGACCTGCACCCGCCCTCCAATGATTGGGACGTGGTGATGACAAATCTAGCCGGATTGAGGGCACAATCCATGGCTTCAGAGAAAGAAATGACGACTCTCAAAGCCACTGAAGAACATATCAAAAAAGAATTAGATTCTCTGCAGGCACAAAGCCAAAGGCAAAAAGAGAGAGAAGATGACCTACAGGCCAGCTTGGCAACGGCTCTACAAAACTGCAAAGCAATGGAAGAAGTAAATCAAGAAGCAGTAAAAAGAATAAAAGCAGCTGAAGAAGAGTGTCAGCAGCTCAGTAAGTCGTTGCGAGATGCCGAAAGAGAAAGAGATAATCTGACACTACAGTTGGCCAAAGAATCAAAAGAAGTAGAGGCCATGAGGAATGCCAAGGAAAAAGCAGAGATAGAACAAGAAGCAAGCCTGGATGAAGTCCTTGAGCTCAAGGACCAATTAAAAGTCAAAGATCAAACCATCCAAAGGCTATGAGCATCACCTGCTAGATTCAGAGCTACGAGCTCGACTCAAATCATTTCCGAGAGTCAACTATATGAAGAGCAAATGCAGGAACTTCAGAAGGAGCCGACTCTCGAGAAAAAGCAGAGATTGATGATGGATGAGGGTTCTATAGTAATGTAAACAAGAATGGAGGAGGGCCAAAAATCCCTACAAGAAGAAGTGGAAAGCATAAAGATAAAGCTCGAGGAGGCGGAAAGAGTAAACGCTGAACTTAATGACCTCCTCGTGACTATGGGCGGAGAAGCTGAAGCGGAAAAGCAAACACTCCTCAGGCAAATTGAGGAGTTGAAAGGCTAGCAAGGAGGTGAGGCAGAAAGTTCAAGGCCAGCCGCCAATGAGGGCATCGACCTCGAAAATGTGGCAGATCCTGTGGACACACCCATGCAAGAGGAAAGCATAGATGGATCCTCTCAAGAGCCACAGGATCTAACACAAGAAGAGGAGGAAAAATTGCGTAAGGCAATAGAGGAAGAGATCAAAGAAACCACGAAGGAAGCCTTGGAGTGGGAGCAGAGGGTCTTCAAATCTATGACCATCCAGAAGATCGATGCCAGCAATCTCAGGCGCGAGTGGCTGTAACCCTCTCTCCCATATCCATTGCTGAAATATGAGGCAGCTACAATAAACAAGCAGACAAGAGAAGAGCCAACAGTACCTCTCTACAATGTAGACACCTCGAAGCCAGAAGGAGTTAAGCTTATAGTGGATTCTCAGCCAAAGTGGAGGAAGGCTTGGCTTACAAAGTACCCACAATACCTAATCCACCTGGTAGAGGCACCTAAAGATATCAGAGACAATCTCAGCTTCTGTCCTCTACCAAGGGTTAGGACGTGGAAGGCACAGGAAATTTCGCAAAGAAGCCAACCCACTTGGCTGAACTACCCAAAGCTACCGTGCGTGAAGGCATGTGAGAGAATAAGTGTCCAATACATGGTGAAAACCCTAACGGGTGCCATAAATTTGTTCACTGGCTCACTTGACCTTACATGCATTATGATGAGGAAAATTTGCAGAACCATCTTAGCAGTATTCGAGACCTTCAAGCCAGGCCAGGTGACCGACAACATATTCTTCTTCCAGGATACATACAGATGCGCCTATGATCTGTCAGGTCAACCTTTACACACGCTGTATCAAAGAATCATGTTTCTACCATCCTATCACCGCCAGGCTTTTGAAGAAGCATTCTATACGGGGTTCTTCACCATGAATACAGACATCTTTGGCCCAACAATGCTGAACCTACATGCCAGGTACGAATTACTGCTAAAGATGCAAGAAACGATAAGATGAAGCAGCCGATCAAGGACATGTCGGGGACGACATGAGCAAGGAGGGGGGGAGTGTTAGAAGCTGGACACACCCCACGGCAATAACTACTCGGAGGACTCTTATTTTTTGTAATTATTCATTCATTGAGGAAAACCTGATTTTTCACCTTGTAATTATTGGGACTTACAAAAGTTTCCAGATTGTATTCCGGTTTTGATAGTTAGATTGAGTAGATGGTTGATTTTGGAACTTTAGGGTTTGAGAAATTGTAAGGTATATATACCACTTTTTGACCTTAATGAAAAAACCTTTTGTCATTTTAAAAACAAGTTTGAAGTCTATGAGTGAGCGTACTGTGTACGAGAGAGAGAGTGTGAGCTTCATCTTGACGCTACGTGTGCTCCGGTGGTCGGAATTGAGTGAGGAGAGGTGCAACGTGTTGCCCCCGACGAGAGCAACACGCCGATACCTACATTGCGCGCGTACGGTCCGGTCTTGCGAGCTCCTTCTACGAGCTTCATCGGGTGTTTGGGTGAGTATACGTTGTCCGATTTTGCATTGCAGCATATCCACGCATTCACATTGAGTAGAACTACACATTAGGCACTTTAGATTTTGGAAACAAAGACTTGAAAATTTCGGCCATACATCCTACGTGTTTCTGCACCGGGTGTTTTGGGTCTGGATTTTGGTTCATAGACCCTAGGGAGACCGACCTATTGGTATTAGTAGGGTCTCCTTCAAGTTCTATGGTGTTTCGAGATTGTTTGATGGGTGTTCGGCTCTAGAAAGCATTGTAGGAAGTTTCCTCTTATGCACTCTTGAGGGCTGTGACTTAGACAATTGGTAGAGACCTCTGTAGGAATTAGTTAGGAGTCGGCCGAGTGTAGGTTGACACCTTATGCTTGCTTCCACGTGCCTGTGGGTCGAGCTTTGTCCTTAGCTGACATTACATGTTAGGTGAGTTCTCGCTGTGCTGACATCCGTCGCGGCGTATCCGTCCCACACCTATGCTTATTTTTTGATTTGAAAGTGTAAATTTCTAGTTATGATGAAATTAGGCCGCAAGTTAGCGACTCCAAAAGCTACAAAATACCGTGATGTGTTTATGTGTTTACGTCAATGCGTAGAGCTCTTACCTACAGTTGCAATGCAACAAACACGACTGCAATGTGAAAATCGAGGAGGGAGTAAGAAGCGTGAGAAGGAGAGAAGTGAGCGCCGTTAGCTCACACTGTGTATTTCATTATCCAAAAACTTAATAATAACTTACAAAAAATGACTTTTATACCTTAGCCAAGGTTTTTGGTGGTCAAAACTAATAATATGGGAGCTCTATCAAAGATGGATAATAATAGGTTGATACAATCTGGAAGCTTCTAGCCTCGGCTCATCAATTACAAGGGTTATCCAAAAAAATAGGAGTTACAATATTCCTGATTTATCAAAATAATAAGTGTTTTTACAATGAGAACTCCGAAAAATGGTATCTGTGGTATCTGTGTTAGCTTGCTGCTAACATTCCCCCCTCCTTGCCTGTGTCGTCCCTTGACACAGCTTTATGGGCTGAAATAGTCTTCGGGCTGGTGGTTGGTGAGGCGGTCTTTAGGTGTTGTTAGAACCTTTTTGATATCTGATTGTCCGTTCCTTATCTGGCACTTGTAGGAACTGCATAGTTACTTTGTTTTTCTAGCTCCACTGCTAAGTAGTCTACAAACCTTGAGGTCAGATTGCTGATCACTGGCGCAAATATCTTTGTTCCCCAAGTGAAGAATCCCATGTAGAACGCTTCCTTGAATGCCATCATATTCTGAGAAGGTAGAAACATGCATCTAGCATAGAAGCCATAGAGGAATTCTTCGGAAGGTTGGCCACTGAGATCATAGCACAAACCTTTGTTACCCTCAAGGAATGATATCCAAGGGGCACCTGCTTGCTCTGGCTCATTGAACACAGAATGACATGGTGGCCTTTAGGGTTTTCACCATGTATTCTTCAGCCTTGCTGGTCCCTTTTCTGGAGCAGGCAATCTGGGGTAATTTAGCCAAGTTGACCGCTTCTTTTGTACTGCCTCATGTGCTATCCAGGTCCTTACTCTTGGTACAGGACAGAAGGTAGGATCCTTTTGCAGGCCCGCAGGTGATCTCTTGAACAGAATTAAGTACCTTGGGTTCTTGTTCGGCCAACTCAACCTCCACCTTGGGTGGTCTTTATCTGCGCCCTCGACTTGCATTTCTGTGTAAAGTCTTTCTTTTACTTGTAGCAACTCAAATTTAATTAGAAAGTAGGGGAGGGAGTGTTGGTGCCATTGCGCATTTATTTGATTGGGAGTGAGTTGTGACATTGATAGAATGAAGTACTCTCAGCTCCCAATCCATTGCTGCCTTCCACTGCTCATCTACCTCTTCTATAACTTTTTCCTTCAACGCATCGTCTTTAGCCTTTGAGAGCTGGACCATGGGCACTGTGTCTTCTTCTGTAATGGGTACCTGAAATTCTTCCTCGCCGCTCAGCTCTACTGCGGCCTGTGTCTCCATGTCAGCAAATGATATTGAGGGGATTTCTATCTGAGGTGTCTCCAAAGTGACTACCTCTTCTTGCGTTTATTTCTTTCCCTCTCTCAGTAGCTGGTTGACTCGTTTGAGTTCAGTTATATCCTTTAGCAGCTCATCTTCTCTTTGGACCCGCATCAAGGCCAGGTCTCTGCGCTGAGACTGCTCTAATTTCAGATCCAACTCGAGGTATTTATTTTTCTTTGCTAATGCCTTGTAGACCTTGTCTGTTCTCTTGATCAAGGCGACGACTGGATTTTCTCGTATTTTCCACAAGAATATCGCCTGATCATCGATTCTTTGTTCTGAGTACTGTAGAGAAGCATTGGCCACATCTAACTGTACCTGGATCTTTTGAGCTGATAGAGTGGTAGTTAGAAGTTCATTTGTCACTTTCGTCAGCTGATCATCTTTGACTTTGCATGCATCTGATAGTTTGGTAAGCAGCTCACCCAGTTCTTCCATTTCTTTCTGTTGCTTGTCCCTTGCAAGCTGATGCCGTTCAACTTTCTCTCTTAACTCGTGCACTTGCCTCTGGAGATTGGTGATGACATTAAGTCTGTCTTCTAACTCCCCTTGGAGTGCGTCAATCACCATCTCTAACTCTTTGGCCCATGTGCTATGACCAAGTGCTGTTGAGTGAAGTCTTTCTATCATCTCCTGCATTTACTTAGCATATTCGTTCACTTGCAGGATGACTTAATTATTTGATTGCCAGTCTTCTCTTTGTGTTGATTGCCTTGATGTTTTTGCAGATTCTCTTATCTCTAGCTACGTCATGGCTGCTGGTTGCTGCTATTACCCTTGTGTCAGCTAATCTTTTCCTTTGAGGTAGAGAGTTGTATATCAGCCTTATCTTGCTGTGTTGAGGTAGAGGGTGTTTCCTTGGCCTCTTGTTCTCTTGTGTGCTCAACTTTTGCGGAGTCCTCTTCGGGTGTAGGACTGGCTGCCTTTTTTTGTCTCTGGATCTTTCTCTCTTTGCTTCTCTTGAGTAGAGACATCTCCTTGTTGTGTTGTTTCCGCTGCTTCTTGTTGCTGTTCAGCTTCTCATGTAGCTTCAACTGCTTTTTTGTGTTCAACTTTTGCTTCTTTTGTTGGCTCATTTGTTGTGTCTTTAACTGGTGATGGTGGTGGGCTCGGCATTGGTTGATCTTGGTGTTCAGAGACAAGAGAAGAGATGCTTGGAGACACATCACCTTGGGCATTTTGTGCTTTTCCTTGTGCAGTGGTTTTCTCTGCTCTCTTTTGCTGTTCTTCCGTCTCTTTCTCTTTTCTCGCCGCTTCTTCGGCTTCTTTCAGCTTTAAAGCTTGTGCTTCTTGGTACATCCATTCCAATACTTCAGTGGGTTCTTCAGCCTACTTCCTGGTGTGATGCTTGATTCTTGGTCCCTTAAGCTCACTAGGAACCAACTTTTTTGGGTCCTTTCCTTGTGCTTGGCGGTTGCGTTGGTATGCGTGTTTCTCTCTTTCAAACCGGGCTTGCTTTTGTACAAGCTCTTCTTGGTGTGCTGCCACGGATTTTCTCTTCATTTTCTCCCTTCGTGCTCTCTTTTCTTCATTATCCAAGGTTTCACTTCTGTGCCTTTTCGGCGAGCTTTCAACAGAATCTTCGTCAGATTTGTAGCATCTCTTGGCCGGTCTTGTAGCTCGAGGAGATGGTTGAGCTGACACTATCCAAGTGTTTTGGTCTGGGGCAGGTGGTAGGCTGTCGGGCGGCCATGACGATGGAATGGTATGCAATCCTTGTCCACACCTCTGGTGCACCAAGGTATATAATCTTTCCTTCTTTCTTTATTCCTTTCAAAGTGGTCAAGACATATTGCACATGGTCCACCGGTTCCCTGGTTGTTGACTTAAGGACTTGTGTGAAGGTGGTGGCAACCGCATGATTGGGCATGGTATACCTTGGTGGCCTCTTAGCCAGGAAGTGGAAGTGCTGGTGGTAGAACCTGGATAAGGTCCACAAAGGTGGCCATGGAGGTTTCTTTTGTGAAAGTTTCGGCCGTCTTCCTATCCCTTGCCCTCATTGTCATTCCTTTTGTGGGAAATTTGAGTGCTTCTACCACTATTTCCTTGGTGATCACCACTTCAACTTTGTTCCCTTGCGGATCAGAAATCTTCGCAGTTCCATATTCCTTGAACGTGAACAAAATCTTGTAAGCTTTTTGGAAGTCCACTCCGCACGGCTCTTGTTCGTAAAAATCTCTGAGTCCTAGCCGTCGGTTAGCATGTTTGGTTTTGGTCTTTGCGGTGATATCATACACTTATTTGGGTAGGAGTTGCAGCTCTACCTGATGTCCCTCCTCTCTCTTGAATCTGCCAGCAGTGAACACTGTGGTGTGATGATCCTCAAGTTATTCGTTTGAGAGATAGGTTGCCTTGGTGGTTTTGAGTGAATTTGGGTCCAGTTGGTATGCTGGTAGTTCTTGCAAATTTTCTTTCTGGTTGAGCTTCTTCTTGGCCCTCTCTGTTGCTTGCATGGATTTTGTTTAGTGAAAGAGTGTCAAAGTTAGCAGATCTGACAGAATTTTCTCAGAAGTGTCCTTTAGTCTCAAAATGTTGACAATTTTGGTCCAGTTTGCTTCAAATCAATTTTTGAGCAAGCATAGATGCATAAAAACATGCAAGGAACAAAATTGTAAAGTTCAAACAGAAATTTGCAGCCAAAGTAAATAATCACGATTATTTACAGTTGAGTAATTTTTTCAACATTTTGCAAACTTGGCATCACAGGCTTGAAGTATATACCAAATACATGCTCTGAGTGAAATATGGACTCATTTGGATGCATAGGGTGAAAATGGTACCAAATTTTGGCTTTAGGTCTCTGAAACAGTAGATATAATGGAAATTTGAGATTTTGAGCTTGAAATTGGTTCAAACTTGGCTAGTGGGCTTAACACATCATGTACTTTGGACGTATGATGGCAAAATATCAAAATTTCTCCATTTTGGCTAGAAAGTAAATAATTGCGCTTATTAATTTTTATACCAAAATCAACATCTTTGGTACAAATTGGTTCTACGCATTGTATAGACTCTGTGTATGTGATATGAGGTGTTTTGGATCAAAAAATGTGGTCCGTAACTCAAAATTTGGCTTGCAAAGACTTCTTTATGTTTTTTGGTAATTTACCAAGTTATAGGTGCTCACTTTGGCTCATACTTGATTTTTGGCATGTAATAGGTGTCTACACATGATAGGTGAGGTGATGATACAATTTCCAAGCAAAAATAGTGCAAAGGTAAATAATCGCAATTATTTATAGCAATCACAATTTTCTTGCAAAAATTGAAAATTTTGACCTAAACACATTCTATACACTTAAAACAAGTCCTAAATTGAATTTGGTCAAGTTTGGTCTTGTCGGCATCACTTTGTGCTTTGTCAACTCTGAAATCACCGATTTCTGTGACTATACTACCTGTTGAGTTGGTTTGTCACTTGTGAGGCTTTGGACTTGTCCGCAACATAGTCGTGAAGCAACTCATCCAATTCTGGATCATTTGGAGCCAGTTTGACCTCGTATGTTGAATTTGACGCTTTGTAGCCTTCGAGCCATATTCTGCTTTTTGAGGGCTTTGCTTGATTGATTTCATGAAACCAATCATATACATTGTATATAAACCTTGTAGGCAAGCTGTATATGGAGGCAGAACCAAATTCTGACATCTACCAAAAACCTAGCTTTTCTACTGGGGACCCCCTCGACCCCTGCCAAATGGTCAACTGATGATATAGAAAGGTTTTAATATGTTAGGGCATGCTACAATTCAAATCCCATATGAGTTGGTCGAGCTGACAGGCTGCTATGGTCATTATTTAGTCGTAGACCTTCCTACACTGCTCGGATTCTAGGTTTTTTTATAGGGGTTTAGACTAGCTACCGGCCATATAAAATGGATCATTGATGATTAGAGAACTTACCCCTCATGTCTTGTGTCAGACGGTGTTGAAAACGGGCAACTGTAGATTCCGGAAAGTATGCGCGAAAGAGGTCGAAAAGCTCTCTCTGCAAAGGTGACAAGTGTAAATGAGGTTGTTTTAGCCTACCCTAGATATTTATACCCGGACTTCCCGAACCATTTTTCCTCAGATTCTCCCATTAGTCCTACTAGGACATGAAATCTATGTTAGCCTTAAAAATTTCCCCGATCGGATTCCTGTAGCTCATTTTGCAAGAATTTTGCAAAAGTAGGTCTGGCCGCCTAATCTATGCTTCCCGGTTCCATCTTCCAATTTCATTGAAAATTTTTGTGCTTGTCCGCCTTGTCTTTCTGATCACTACTATGTCTTCCATTTTTCCATTTGAGCTCCTTTGCTATTTATTATTAATTTTTGACATGTTTATTGAAAAATATTAATAAAATAATAAAATGCACTAAAAAAGCAAAGTGAAATCCAATAATTAAGAAAATCCATTGAAAAACACAGGTTTATTTTTTTTTGTTGGATTTATCCATTTTTAAGTCTCATTGTCAAGAAAAATGATGAAAAATAATAAAAAAGAACTATTTTTTGATGATTTTTTGATAGTATATACACTATTTACACTCATCAAGAAGATGTTATCAGTGAATTTTTCCTTGATGATGAATTATAAGGGAGTTATTAGGTAATTTTATAAAAAATCACACTTTAACATCAAAATTTTTCCTCCCTCTTCAAACATTGCCCTTAATTACTTAGTGCCCTTCCACCCCTCCTAAATGGCGTACTCCGGGACGACTGTGTGCATGGGTTGAACAATCGTGTCTTATGCATAGCCTTGGTTGGCTCTACCATGCTTTGAAGATCAATGCAATTCAAACAACTATGATGTGCAAGAGGTGGGTCTTGAGTAATTAACTCAAGGGTTTCTGATGTCGAGGTTTTCTATTGTTGTCGTCCAAAGAGCACATCTTGTAGCTTGTGTGCTCTCTATTTGATTATACCATCAGGATGCTTGAGCATGCTGATTGCCTGAGATATTGATAGCACTTTTGATTGTTGTCAAGCTTTTTCTTGCCATTGGTAGGTTGGTTTTCTTGGTGTGGAATGGTGTGGTGGAGTCTTTTGAGACTGAACTCGCCAACGGTTTGTGGTGAAGATAAGTGATCCTTTTTTTGCCAAATCCATTTTAAGTTAGGTTCCTTGCTCGGAGATTCTCGTCTCTGTGTTTTGACCCTTGGAACCTTCTTTTGTTTTTTCGGTGATGTTTTGGGCACCCAGATTTGAATCCACTTATCCTTAAGTTGTGCTTTTGGTACCCAAATTTGCCTGACTCCTTGCATGCTACTTGTAGCCTTTGATTGTCGAGAGAATGGAGAAGATTGATTACTTCATGGTTTGGTCTGCTAATTGATTCCTTTCCATTTCTCCTTGCTTGTGCAATTGGAACAATGAGTTGCGCACCTTTAGGTGATAGCTTGAGCTGATTTATATCCCAATCTGATTCTGCTTTGTATGTCCGCATCCAGGGAATTACAAGAATCATTGTCTCATTCATGTGTTCACTTGGTAAACATACAAACTAATGATCACATGAACATCCATGTACTATCACCTTCAAGTTGACTACTCCCAATGTTGGGGTTGGGTTCTTGTTGCATCCTTTGATTGTTGCTATTCCTGCTGTCAATGATTGACTTGTTACCTTCTTGTACGTGGAATAGGTGACTGCATTTACTCTAGCTCCTGTGTCGACCAAAGCATTGGTGCTATGATTGTTGAGCTCTACTTTGATGCACATGTCCATTCCGTCTAACCAGTCATCATCTTTTGAAACTGCATCTTTAGGTAATTCCCATTGTTGGTCATCTATTTCTAAAGTGTTGATGGGAATTGGTATCTGCTGATTCCTGAGAGAAGCTTTCCGTTTGAGTACCCAAAGCCGAGCTTCCTCTTGGGCTTCATCAATAACTTGTTGTCATTTAATCCTCTTTTGCTTGGCTACATGCATTCTTTCTAGAAATTTATTGGTTAGCGGTGATGGTCCGCTTTCGAAACCGTGACCATGAGAACCACACCCTAAGGAAGGGAAGGCTTGGTACCAAAGGAAGAAAAAGAAAAAAAGAAAAAAAGAATCCATTACCATTCACCATACCCCCCCCCCCCCCCTCCCCCCAAGGTTAACCACTAGTGGGGTGCTGCCAGTTTGGCCACACCCCTCCATTATCGTTAAAAGATGACCCCTCTCTCTCCTACTGCCCCGCTCCACCAATATTCTCTCTCTCTCCTACTCTGCCGCTATATCACCCGGCCCGGTAGGTGCATTGGTGCCTCTGTCACACCCTCCGACGGGCCGCCATAGATATTATCCTCTCTCTCTCTCTCTCTCTTTGAAAGATTCTTCCCCTCTTTCTCTTTGCTTGTCCACACTCCAGCCCCAACGGGCCGCTATACCCCCCCCCCGGTCCACACTCCTTTCGGTTTTAATATCTCCCCCCCCCCCCCCCCCTGTTTTCTTCCCCCCCAACCCTGGTGGACCACTGGCCTAACACCCCCCCTCCTATCTTCACCTAGCTCTAGATCTATCTCTCTGTCTCTCTTGGGAGAGTGGCCCCGCGGACCATGGAAGGAATCTCTCTCTCTCTCAATCCCCTTCTCCACCACTCACCCTATCCCCTATCCCCTCTCACCCTCTCTCACAACCTCACACCCTCTCTCACTCTTTTTTTCCTCTACGGTGGGAACCCGCCTTAGGGGAATCTCTCTCTCTCTCTCTCTCTCTCTCTCTCTCTCTCTCTCTCTCTCTCTCTCTCTCTCTTACTATCCCCCCCTCTCGCGTTCAGGGATTTCATTCACGTAATCACGATCGTGTGATTACGTCAATAACTCTAGTATTTACACAAGAAAATCATGTGATCAAGTTAATTGTTAACGTGATCTTGATGGTGACCTGCAGAAACCAATAGAGCCGGTAGGTCCGCAGAGCTTTTTTATTTTCCCGACGGGGCCCTTCAGGCTATAGGGTTTTCCCGGCGGGCCCGACGGGAAAATGAAAAAGCCCGGTGGGCCCAACTGTATATAGTAAACCTCTTCTTACTTTGGAATTTTAACTAGGCAAATCCCTAGGGAGTATATCCGAGTGACGGGTATAGTCATCTTCTTATGAATTGACCTAAGGTTACAGAGTCACAGGTCCTTTTTTTGGGCCGAACGTGATTCTTAATTCAGTAACCACTTCTAAAAATATTTAAACCTTCACCGAACATAAAGGTACTAATCAAAACAATTGAGAAGTTGGAGAGTCATGCTCATTGTGACGAAGCCATTGGTCCATAAAAGGGCTGTACTTGGTTTTAGAAGATGAGCATATTTAAATAACGAGTTGATAGTCAAGGGTCGGATGCCCTGTACTAGTGTAATGGGTATATAAAGATCCCTGAACTCTTGCATTTTTCACCATCATAGATTTGAATTGATATACATTTCCATTGCACAATATGAGAGCTATAATCCTTAATTGGGTGAAATTAGCTTTTATATATTGAATTGGATGCATAAGGGGGCTAAAATCCTTGATTGGGTACAAGTAGTCCTCAATTGTGTAATTGTATTGAAGATTTTATTACCTTGTTTTATGCATTGGTTTATATTGGGAATGAATTACGTATTATAACTAAAATATTGGTAGTGCATGAGATGGTCAATCATCAACATTATTTCTTTCATGTGTGTTTTGCAAATAATTATCATCATTTCAATGTAATTAATGTTGATGATTCTTTGTAGCATGTGAAAATAGTAGTGTCTTATTGTTTTCAGATCGCAGAGGATATATAACTAATCATTATATTTTTAATTGCATTGACAATTTCATATTATTTTTGTATCCATAATGCCATGTAGAGAGTGCATTGCAATGTGTATATTCTCTCAGAACATATGTGGTCGATATGTGGAATTGACTAGAGTGCATTGCAAATCTCATATTGTGTAGATCTGATTGCTTTCTTAGTGATTGTTTTTCTAATATATATTGAAAAGTTTTTTAATTTATTTTAACTGAACATCTAGTTCTTATGTCTGCAGTATTAAATTGAAAGCATGCAATGGAGAAAAATGTCGGCACAAGTGATACGAAGAAGGCAAAGAATTAAAAAGCCCCTAGCAAACATGGGTTTTGAACCTCAAATCAAAAAGATTGTAGAAGTTGTTTTTGAGGATGAGAAATACTCAAAATTGCTAGATTTACTGAAGCGAATGATGGATGGAAGTAAAGTGATTATATTTAAGGAAGCAAAAAGAGGTTGTGATCAAGTTACTAGACAACTTCCAATGGATGAATTTGCAGCTTTATCTATCCATGATGATAAGAGTCAAGTTGAACGAGATTGGCTTCTTTTTGAATTTAGATCTAGCAATAGCCCTATAATGACAACAATAGATGTTGCAACCCGGGGTTTGGATGTGAAGGACATAAATCACAAGAAAGCAAAACAACAACAAAGACCACACCGACATTGACAATGAGGTCATGTCAGAGAGGAGATGAATTCGGAGGGAGGGAGTGTTGACCCATGGGTCAACAACACGACATAACTCAATTTCCATACCAAAGTCTTATTTTTTGATAATTATGATATGATGCAGATTATGGTTAAAAACATCGTTTATAATGAGTAGTTATTCTAGTTGTAGAAGCCAGGGTGCAATGACACTTCCAGATTGTAAATACAAAGCCATTTGACCAATTGAACTCTATTTTGATTTAACCTATGGTAGCCTTAGTATATAAGGTACCTAGGTCAATTTGCAAAGAGAACTTAATCATAATCAAAGTTTTAAGCTATCATTGACCATGTGTGAGAGAGAAAGAGAGAGAGTGTGAGCTTCATCGTAACGCTACTTCTTGCCTCCTCATCGCATTCGAGATTCAACTGCACCATCACAATTGGCTCGGAGAGAGCTACACAACAATGCCAAGCATTCCTTGCAAACTGGAGCACGTGTGCTAATGCATCTACGAGCTATTTTTGGTTGTAAGTGTATCAAACGATGTTTGTTTTTTGCGCGCAAGTAGTCATTATAATTGTGGCCACACTAGGTAGCTCCACAACAAAGATAGTCATTGATCTCTCTCTCTCTCTCTCTCTCTCTCTCTCTCTCTCTCTCTCTCTCTCTCTCTCTCTCTATATATATATATATATATATATATATGTATATATATATATATATATATATATATATATATATATATGTGTGTGTGTGTGTGTGTGTGTGTGTGTGTGTGTGTGTGTGTGTGTGGCTCAACAAAAAACACCCAATGTGCCCGATTAGGGCCCTCTAGGAAAACGCATAAGCCCTACGGGGCCTGGCGGGAAAATGCAAAATCCCGACGAGCTTTTTGTGGGTTTCCAGGTTGCTCTGAACCGACTTGTTTGTGATCATGTTAGCTGTGATTATGTAAATATGTAAACAAGACCTTGTGATCACAAAAAAGTTTTGATAATTACGTAAATATTAAATACCTGCTCGCGTTGACCAAGCCCCCCCCCCCCCCAATTTCTGCCCGCTGTCGAATTACCTGTGCCCACGCCTCGCATCGCGGAACCAACCCTCGTGATCGTGCGCTTGAAGCCACACACACAATCCTATCACACCCCACCCCCCTCACCACCACACTCTCCCCATCCTCTCGCCCTCCGCTAGCGCGCACAGCAGGCCACGCACACCCGGAACCCGGCTTCCGATGCTCGCGCTCTCTCTCTCTCCACTGGCCTGTACAGGCGCCTCCTTGACACACCCGCTTCCCCACACCCTCACACACACACACACACACACACACACACACACACACACACACACACACACACACACACACACACACACACACACACACACACACACACACACACACACACACGCTTCCGCGCACCCCATCTCTCATTCACCATCTCCCCCTCCTCCGCCTCTGCGTCGCTAGGTCCAAAAATCAAATTGAAAAAAACATATATATGTATATATTAATACCCACCCCCCGTTCCTACGCACGCACACACACACACACACACACATATAAATATACATGCACACACATCTATATATATACACACACGCTCATGCACACGCACCCATACATACACACACACACACACACACGCATATACGCACGCACCACACATAAAATTTTAAAAAAAACGAAGGATCCTATGACTACGACGACAACGCAAAAGAAAGAGGAACCCAAAGCAGGCGACACCGACAACAAAAAGAAGAAATGCGCCGAAGGCATGCCCCGACTGACCTCGAAAAGACGTACGCACTACACCGACGCACCGGCGACACACCATTCGCCGACATCACGCAACCACGACACCATTTTCAGTAATTTGTAGGCTATCATCATCATTTTTTCAGTTTTCACCCAAGCCTTGTAAATTCCCAATTTGTAAATTCCCTCTCTCTAGGTGATGGTCATAAAGGCCCACATAGAGGTTTTCATTTTAAATAACTCCCAAGACAAAGCAAGGGTCAACCACAAAGGGCCCACCGCTTTGCTTTGTCTCCCCGATTAGCTTACCCTAATCAAACCAAGATTACCCTAATCCAAGCACAAACACCTATAAAAGGGCACTAAGAGGTCACTATGGGGGGGGGGGGGGGGGGGGACAGTTTATGAGAGGTCAGCACTTGGTAGAGTTTTAGTGGGAAGAATTGACACTATTGGAATCACGGGGAGGGGGCTTGTGTGATGGTTTGCTCTGGGAATTGCACTATGTGAAGGGAGCCACGTCCACCTCTTGACTCCAATGGTCGATTCACACACACATACACGTTCTTGGTAGCAAGTTTCATAATCATCGAGTCTTTGTTAGAGAACACACTAAGTAGTTTCACCATCTTTTCTCCCCTACCTCTCTATCACCATGGTGTGCCGTCTCACTGGAAGGAAGGTCATTGTAAATACTGCAAAAATAATTCTCCCTCACACCCCCGAGGGTTTTCATCAGGCGTGCCATTGGGCCCCGATGTTTTTTAGAGGCCATCGGGGTTCAGGTGTTGCTTTGCTCCCGCCATTTGGTGCCCCCACTGAGGAGGGATTCTAAGAAACCTTCAGTTTGCAATGCTGAAAGTGACGCACGCCATCAATCATGAGAGAATGGTTGAAGGAATTTTCTAGCTGAAGGACAGAAGAGGAGGAGACAAAGGAGTCACTAGCCGCCTTCATTGAAGTACTACTGCTAGGTTGCAGTGTCATTAGTATTCAAGAGGTAAATTCTCCATCTGGTTTTTCTCATTCTAACCACAAGTTGAGAGCATCAGGTGGGAGATCTATGAAGTGCCATCACTGTTGTAAACCAAAACACACTGTCAATGAGTGCCAGCAACAAGGCAGCGAAGGGGCTAAAATCGTCTACATCAACATTCATCGCGAAGAAGTCATTCACATCAAAGGAGGAAAGAAAACGGTGAGGCCTCTCTTCCCTAAGGAAATTGCAGTCAAAGTTATAACCTTTACTCCAAGATGGCCTAAAGGGGCTGTTCGAGCCAAAGGTAAGGAAAAGATAAGCCAGTCTGGAAACACATGACCTCGAAGGGAGAAGCATTTGGCCAAGCAAGTGCTTTAAGCTCAGAGAGCCGGGTTGTACCCAGCTTGCCAAAGAGGAAGTCATCCAAAGCTAAGCAGCGGAAGGTCGCCTACCGATTCGCACGACGCATGCGAGTACTACCTGTCCACTTTGATAATTATGAAGAAGAAGTGGTAAGAAGATTACCATGCCCTAAGGAAGAGTGGTTTGGCTACTGCTCTTGCTATTCTGGAAGATGGGTAGAGGGTCTTGCTCCTCTTCCTGTACCACTTATCCTGAAGAAGCTCTCCACCACGGGTGAAACCCAGTGGGCTGGAAATGAGTTGCAGCTGAATGGAGTGGAATTCATGCAACACACTGACTATGGAAATTATCTTCAATTTCTACTTACTAAGAGGCTGGGAGTGGTCAGACGCGTCGCTATCATCCCGTACGTGCTGAGCGAAGAAGGAAAGGTAGAACCCATGAAAGGTGACGACCTCCTGTGGATGTGCCGACTCATCAACACTGGCACGGTTAGAGTATAAGTAAGTACTCCACCCTCCGTGCATGATGAAAAACGGGCCGACAACATTCCTGTAGCATATGCTTGTGAATATCTATGTAGATAGGAAAATCTTCTACCAACAAAAGATCGTGTACCTATTCGGTGCGGCGGTACTAGGAGAAATCCTTAATTCCCCAAACCTTATCATTCTTCCCATATTGGATTACCACCATTCCTTTAATGTTTCTATCTTTATCCTATTTTAACCTATCCACCCAACCCTATAAAAAGCCGCTATGAGCCGCTACTGTCATTAATCTATAAAAAAAAAAGATTTGAAATTTTCTGAGTCACTACCATGGCAAGTGTTTCTTTCCCCACGTTCAGTGCAAAGAAGGGATAAGATCTCACCACCGACTTTTTGGATGAGTTCGACATTGCTTGTGTCGTTTCCAACAAAGATGACGACGCTTCACGACTTTGAACTTTTCCTCTACTGATGAAAGTAGAGGCCAAGTCCTGGTATAATGCATCGCCCCAGGCTACCAAGAATGCATGGGATGTGTTAAGGGCTGCCTTTGTAAAGAGGTTTGGTGGAGGCACAACCTCAGAGAAGCTATGGTAGCTACTGACAGAATTGAAGCAGGGAGGTCTGCTAGAGTATGCCACCTACGAGTCCAAATTTGTGGATTTATGGGAGAGATGGGTTGCTCACTGGAGGAAGTATGAAGGTTTCGTGCAACATATGAGTTGGCAATAGAAGTAGCCCGCCTTAAAGACAAGAAGCTGCGTATGCAAGCAAGAGTAAATGTGTTAGAGGAAACAAGCTCGGCCCGCCTGACCCCAGTGACTGCAACAGCCAGTCATAGAGCCCAACTGCAAGAGACATCAGAGGAGTAGCAAGACCTGCTAAATGGCATCACCACCCAACTAGAGAGTTTATCCGTGCATCTGGTGCAGTAAGGGCATGCACCTGTCAGAAATCCAGAACAAGGAAGGGGACAATGATGGCAGAACCAAGAGTACCACTGCTACAATTGTGGGGAAGACGGCCATGGTATGTACTACTACCCACATCCAAGGAGGCAGAATTTCAATATAGGGGGGAGACAAAATCAGATCTCTCCGCCAAGAGAAAGACCACCACCACCTAGGCAGCCAGGGCCGATCCCACTGGTCGAGATCCTTCGACCACCTGTACAACAACCACCACCACCACAACCTCTCATTCCACCACTACCCCCGCCACCTGCAGTGAACCAAGCGGTGATGAGTGTTATTACCTTGGAGGCTAAAGGGAAGGCAAAGGTAGAAGAATCAGTTCGAGAGAAGCACAAAGGGAAAGTGAAGGTAGAAGAAGTGGATGCTATGGGAGTGAAGCGTGCCAGGCACGAGGAAGCCTCTCAAAGAGAAAAGAAAATGAAAGGGAAGGCCGAGTCTAGCAAGCAAGTAGCTAAACCGCGACGGAAGATAGACATCGTGGACCTCTCACTAGGTGAGTATGCAAAACCCTATGACTTAGTTCAGGATGTATTGATGCAGGGCCCGAAGGTAACTTGGCCCCAATTACTCCACCTTGCACCAAGAATGAGGAGGCAATGGACAAAAATGGTGAGTACCAGGAAATCAAGGCCCAAGATAGCTGGGGCTATCTCTGGAAGGGATCTCGACGACATCCTACCAACTATCGATGCCCACATCAAGGGGCAACAAATCTCAAACGTCTACATAGATGGTGGCGCGCAAATATGCGTCATGAGTGAAAAGATGATGCACCATCTAGGATTAGAGGTAAGTAGGCCGGCTCCATGCTGAGACAGAATGTCAATAATGTAAGAGTGAAATGCGTGGGCATTGTGAATGCGATCAAAGTAAAAGCATTCAATATCAAAGTGGAGGTAGACATCTTTGTCATGTCACACAAAGGGGAGGGCTACCCCATCATTCTTGGGAGGCCTTGGCTTATGGATATGGAAGCTAAACAAGGCTGGAGAACCGGAATGATTCAGATGAAGGACGCTAAAGGGAAGTCCATATTCTACGACATGAGGACTGGTAAGCAACGCAACATGATCTTGGAGGCTTCATAAGATGGGTCCACCAGGGACTATTTGTCTACCTCAGGATCGAAGTGATGGGGGTCATTCTTAAAGACCCAAAAATATTGACACAATTTGAAACACCCCCGTCAAACTAAGAGGAACCATCAGGTACGCAGTCCTTAGAGGATGCAGGTAAGTTACAAAAAATGCTCTCAAATGAGTTAACCGGTGAACAAAGGAAGGAATATGTCTCCATGCTAGGTAACATCACTACTTTGTTCATTGATGTCTATGATAAGATCACAGAAATTATAGTAGTGCATCACCACATAAAACTCAAGGAAGGCAGTAAACCCATAGTGAAGAAGCTCATAAAACTTGGAGTAATCCAACAAGAGGCACTACTTAAAGAAGTGAGAAGTTTGCTACAAGCAGGTTTTATCTACCCTGTCGAAGACTCAGAATGGGTCTCCCTAGTAGTAGTCACACCAAAAATGAATGGTAAGTGGAGAGTCTATGTGGACTATGAACCTCTCAATGCATCCACAAAGAGGGATCAGTTTCCCCTCCCATTTCAGGATGAAATTCTCAATGAAGTAGATGGTCACGAACGATACACAGTATGCAATGGCTACTCAGGATACTTCCTGATTAGCATTGCGGAAGAAGATAAAAAGAAGACAACCTTTATCACACCTTGGGGATGCTTTGATTACAGGGTGATGCCTTTTGGCCTCACTAACACCCCGGCCACATTTCAGCGCTATGTGACCTTTGTTTTCCAACCCTACTTTGGAACATCAATACGGGTTTTCATAGATGATTTTTGCATCTATAGTTCACGAGACCTTCATTTAATCTAAGTCTATGATGGCTTAACCAGGCTGCAAACCTTGGGTGGCCAGCTCAACCTGGATAAGTGTCACATTGGTGAAAGGAAAGTCACTCTCCTTGGCCATGTAATTTCAGCAAAAGGGATTGAGGCTGACCCTAGCAAGATTCAAGCCTTGGTATCTTTGTCGTCACCCACCACCGCTAAGCAGTTGGTTTCTTTCCTTCAGAAGGTAAGATACTTAAGCAGGTTCATTCACTTACTATCTCAAGTGGTCCTCCCCCTACAACAAATCACCCAGAGGGATGTCTTCTCATGGAGTGAAGAAAATGAGCAGCAATTTACAGAGGTAAAGCAAATCCTAGCTAAGCTTACCACCATTTCACCCCCTAAGTGGGACGAGCCATTTTATGTGAAACCTAGTTTAGGAAGTGATACAGTCGGAGCCGTGCTAATGCAAAAGGACCCCCAAACTTCTTTCATGCGTCCTATTTACTTCTCTAGTCGTGTCATGACCCCGTTGGAAAAGGGATTTACCGAAGCAGAACACATGGTTCTGGCACTAAGTTTGCAACCACAAAGTTTCGCTCCTATCTCCTGCATAGATCCTTTGTAATTTTGACAATGGAAGAGGTTTACCCATATGTAATGCGACACATGGATGTCTCATCTAAGATCTCACTAGGTTGGTAACCTAACAGGACATAAAAGTGTCCTTTCAGGGTTTTGAAGAAAACCTCCAAAACCATAGTAGATCCACTCATTTTGTAAAATCCTTTCATGAGGTTATAGTTCAAGGCCTACTACACATGGAAAAAATAAGAAACTTGTAAAATTTCTCATCTTTTGGTCACACCAAGCGTCCAAAGTTGATGGACCAGTGCATTTTCATCAAAACAGTCATTTCTTACATTTTGTTGCATAAAAATAAGATTAGGGATTTTTGTAGGACTTGATATAAATTTCCTAGTTAACTTCAATGGGTTGGTGATGAGAAAATACGATTGCTTCTCACTCACTATTTTTTGTTTTGCCAAAATAAATAGGTACAAAAAGGTTGAATTTTTACCATTCTGCAAACCTATCATCAAAGTTTCTATAGCCACGCTCAATAAAAATAATATATGCATGTTTTATTAGTTCCCTATTGTCCTTTATGTTTGTAAGGAGCCATGGAGCATGCCAAAATAATAATACATCTCTTACCAAGGGGAATCTTGGGGACAAAGATGAAGTGCTAAATACAGCAAACATGAAAAAACTGGGTTCAACATTATGAGTTGTAGAATCCCATAGAAACTATTCAATATCTAGAAAAATTTGATCCTTATGACTAGATATGGTTACTACCTACAAAATGCATGTAGTTGTCACAAGAAACTAACAATATTGAAAAAGCTATACTTGATATACTAGAATGTTTTGTTTTCTTCTATAATTGAAAAAATCAACCATCGTTGTGTACTATGCAAAATAGGGTATTAGGTGACCCAAAACTCAAGAAATATTAGCTTTATGTTACAATATGCAACATAGAAAATCAAAAATGCATTTGGATATCATGAAATCCACCAAAAAAATCATAGAAGAGCTAAAATTGGCTAAAAAACAAGATTTGAGAATTTTTGTAGTTTGGTCATAACTTACAACTTTAATATTTATTTCTCCATAGAAGCATCATGACATGTTAAGGACTACTAAAGATAGTTCTCTAGCATTATAGACCTCACAAACATGAATTCTAGAGTGGTATAGTTGCAAAAAGTTGAAAAAATGCAAAAACAAGACCCGTTTTTTTACATAGTTTAGGTTGTGAAATGTTGTGCAAGGACAAGGTAAAAGATGGAATTGATTTTCCAAAAAAATGTCGAGTTTTTTTCAGCTGATGAGACAACTTTCTAGATAGATAGCACCTCAAAATAAATTTTGAAACTCTTGACATAATTCAAGGAAAATGGTCACTTAACAGGACATAAAAGTGTCCCAGAACATAAAAGTGTCCCATTACCAACCTAGTGCTAAGTGGATAATTAGATTACAAGAGTTTGACTACACCATGCAAGTAGAAAACTCCACCAGGGCTAGTTTAGCGGGAATTCTCACTCATCGCCACTATGAGAAGAAGATGAAGGTCAACACAGAAGCAAAGGAAGAAACACCAATGGTAGAGAATCCTAGGCTAGAAAGAGCTCACTCTCTTTTCTTTGACGGAGCATACAAGAGAACAATAGACCAGTCTGTAGCTGGCATAGTCATTTTCAATGAGCAACAAAAAAGAGTATTCTCCATCGGGTGGTTATTACACTCCCTCTCCAACAATGAAATAGAATATACAGCCCTAATTCTTGGGTTGGAACAATGTATTTCACAAGGAATTCAACGCCTAAATGTGTTTGGCGATGCTTTGCTTTTGATAAGGCAGATAAATGACACTTGGGTTTGTAAAAATCAGGTTTTACTTGGCCAATTATGCCAAGTTAAGGATGTTCTAAGGAAATTTGAAGAATTGAAACTATTTCATGTCCCTAGAGCAAAAAATCAGGAGGCAGACACTCTAGCCAAAGAAAGAATACAAGACGTTCTCATAGGAGCAATCAAACTGAAGCTACCCCTCTTTCAAGGTAGTGATGCTATGCTTGATGTCATGAGCTTTCTAGATACAAGGGAATGTCCGGAAGGATACACCAAAGGCCAGAAGCAGTGGCTGGTAAGGAAGCCTACCAGATACCGCCTTGTAAACGACCACTTGTATTGTAAGGGCAAGGATCAGATTCTCAGGTAGGTGCCAACCTCCAGTGAGATCACAGAGGTAATTTCAAGTTGCCATGATGGCGTGTGCGGTGGTCATTTTTCTCTTGATATCACCAGTAGGAAGATTTTACAAGAAGGATACTTTTGGCCTAGCTTGAACAGGGATGTGCACCATTGGTGTAAAACATGCAAGGCTTGTCAAGTGGCCAGTGATCACACATTAACCTACGAGCCACAAACTCCTATCATCTCATATGGTCCATTTGAGAAATGGGGAATAGATGCAATTGGTCTTTTACCAAGGGCCCAATCAGGTAAACTGTACATCATAGTGGGTGTAGACTACATGACCTGATGGGCAGAAGCAACAGGCACCACCCGCATTACAGCCCAAGAGGTAGCAAAGTTCATTTTTTGAGCATGTCTGTTGTCGTTTGGCACTCCTCTTCAGATAATATCCGATAGAGGACCAGGTTTTAGAGGCAATCTGGTAAGAGAACTGATAAAAACGTTAGGCATCACACGCCGACATTCCACACCATACTATCCACAATGCAATGGTCTAGTAGAGAAGGTAAATGGAATGATTTGCAAAATCATCACAAAGCAGGTGAACAATCACACAAGAGACTGGGATAAACATCTCATGGCAGCTCTTTGGGCCTATAGAATGACGTTCCAAACATCACTAGGTTTTACCCCTTTCCATCTAGTTTATGGGAAAGAGGCAATTCTACCCATTGAGGTACAGATAGCCATCCTACGAGTCATGGCTAGCCAGATACAGCGTCCAATTGTAAATCTCCAAAACCACATCCTGGATCTAGAGAGGCTCCAACTAGATACGGAAGAAGCAATCAATCACTATGCAGCACAGGTAGAACGACACCGGCTCATTTTCAATCAAGGGCTTAAAGAGAAGGGCTTGGAAAAACGTATGTTAGTGCTATGATACGACAACAGATTTGACACTAGGAAGGAAAAGAAATTTCAACCCAGATGGGAAGGACCATTCATTGTTAAGAAATGCTAGTATGACAACGGCAGCTATAAGCTGATGGAAGCAGATGGGCGAATTCACAAGACTAGAGTCAATGGATGGAGGCTGACAAGGTATTTTCTTAGGTTTGATCCAGAGTTCATTATAGACATTCCATAAGAGGGAGAACCCTCTAGCTCCACAACTAAAGATACAGAGGAAGGGCTAGAAGCATGAATGCCTCTAGCCAAATGGGAGGGCTAATGATGGTTGGCTTTTGAAACCGTGACCGTGAGAACGACACCCTAAGAAAAGGAAGGCTTTTTACCAAAGGAAGAAGAAAAAAAACAACAAAAAGAAGCCCTGGGCCATTCACCATACCCCCCCCCCGGTTAACCACTAGTGGGGTGCCGCCAGTTTTGCCACACCCCTCCATTATCGCCAAAAGACGACCCCGCTGTCTCCTACTGCCCGGCTCTGCCAATATTCTGTCTCCCTGCTTCTCTACTGCTACATCACTGTGCCCGGTATGTGCATTGGTGCCTCTGTCACACCCTCCGGCAGGCCGCCACAAATATTATCCTCTCTCTCTCTCTCTCTCTCTCTCTCTCTCTCTCTTTCAAAGATTCTTCCCCTCTCTCTCTCTGGTTGTCCACACTCCAGCCCCGCCGGGCCGCTATACCACCCCCCCCTTGTCCACACTTTTTTCGGCTTAAATATCCCCCCCCTTTTTTCTTCACCCCCCCCTATCTTCAGCTTTCTCTAGCTCTCTCTCTCTCTCTCTCTCTCTCTCTCAATTCCCTTCTCCACCACTCACCCTATCCCCTATCCCCTCTCACCCTCTCTCACAACCTTACATCCTCTCTCAGTATTTTTTTTCTTTACGGTGGGAACCCACCTTAGGGGAATCTCTCTCTCTCTCTCTCTCTCTCTCTCTCTCTCTTTTACTATCCCCCCCCTCTCATGTTGACACCCATAAAAGGGAACTAAGAGGTCACTATGCAGGGGGGGGGGGACAGTTTATGAGAGGTCAGCACTTGGTAGTTTTTTAGTGGGAAGAATTGACACTGTTGGCATCACGGGGAGGGGGCTTGTGTGATGGTTTGCTTTGGGAATTGCACAATGTGAAGGGAGCCACGTCCACCTCTCGACTCCAATGGTCGATGCACACACACATACACGTTCTTGGTAGCAAGTTTCACAATCATGGAGTCGTCGTTAGAGAACGCACCAAGTAGTTTCACCATCTTTTCTCCCCTACCTCTCTATCACCATGGTGTGCCGACTCGCTGGAAGGAAGGTCATTGTAAATACTACAGAAGTAATTCTCCCTCACATCCCCGAGGGTTTTCATCATTTGTCAATCTCTCTCTCTCTCTCTCTCTCTCTCTCTCTCTCTCTTGTTGGAGCTATATATGGCTCACTCTACTCAACTTGGTCTCACCTATATATTTGTATCTTGTCCTCAATATGAATCAGTCTTTGGGAGCGTATATGGTGTGTCTCTTGTCTCGTCTCTCTCTCTTTCTCTCTACATCTCAACATGGTATCAGAGCGGTAACGATCACGCGCCGATTCAATTTATGGTGACAAAATAGTATATGTATGCGATTCGCATGTAAGATTCAAAATTGCTACAATTTTATTTTTGAACGTTGATTCTTGTTAACTATGGTTGTTTTGTGTTAAGAAGAATATGATTAGTGTTTTGTGTGGCGTTTATTGCTAATCAATCTAATCGTTGATTACGTTTTCTTGTTGATGACACCCTGAACTTCATCTCAAAGTTTGGGGGTCTTTTGCTCAAAATTTGGAGAAACGAGAAAAGCGCGATGGAGCATAGCGCAATGGCACTTTACATTCAAAACTAGTTCGTCTCCTCGAGCTCTTCGATTTGAGTTCTAGGTTTGCGTCAATCGGAGTTCGTAGCAGAAAGTTATGCTGTTTTTACTGCAATTGAGCTTAACGCAGCTTTCTTCGTCCTACTTCTTCATGACGTCCGCGATCGTTTTTCTAATTTTGGCGTTAACTTTTTCGAGAAGATTTAGCTTTTTGCTATGCGTATTGTGGCCGTCAATCTTGTGTCTCACGCCACTCTATTTTGAGGACTCTTTTATTATTAACGTCTTCCTTACCCTCCCTTTTTTGGGTGACGTCTCACATCTTGGACGTTCCTTGAGCATCCTTCTTACATTTATCGTTTATAGAACGCAGTCCTCATATTTCTCTCATTCTCAATTGTGGCCTTCACCATATATGGTGTGAAGATTCTGCGATCTTATCTTATACGTTGTGAGCGGGATGGAAACACACACAATGCCTCTATAATGACCCGACACACACTCTTGGGATGATACACACACATTATGGGGATCCACTTGGCTTACACAATCAGCCTGGCCGAGACAGGAAACACACAGACGGAGTGAGAAGAGAGAGATTTCCCACTTGCCCACTCAACACTCACACATACACACTCACACACACACACTCTCAATTCATCTCAAAGGATGCAAATTGCTATTGTTTAGACTCAATGAAGCTCAGCCCAACACCAATGGGGCAAATAGTTTACATAGTATTGAGGAAATACACCAGATACAACCACAAAGTTAAGCAGAGGATTCACTCACCGGAGAAGATTACACAGAGAAACAACAGAAAATCTGTGAGGAATTTGCCAAAATGGACAGCACCATTGCGTCCGGAACGCCCAAAAACCCCACCCTACAATGTCACAGTGCTCAAATCCGACCTTAGATGAGCAGTTTAGGGCCAAAAAATGCTCCAAAAACAACAAAAAACACTTGCAGCTGTTCCTCCTCTATTCTCCATGTTTTTTATGGTCTTCTCTCAATTTTTTCAGTTCCCACACTTAGATTTATTAGTTGGGCACCCGTGGCCTTGTAGATGACCTCAAACAGACCCCGAACAGCCCATAATGCTCCAATGCGCTCATCCTATCTAACTGGACCTCTTGTAACTGCAAGAGCCTCTCTTTGAATGCATCACTAGGCGGCCCAAGAAACTTCTCTAACATCTTGACCGCAGGCAACTCTACCTCCATAGGCAATAGTGCTTCATTTCCATACACCAGATGAAATGGAATAAACCCTATACCTGTCTTCACCGAAGTACGATAAGCCCATAATGCACTAGGCAATTCCAAATCCCAATTCTTTCCTTGGTGCTCTGTCACTTTCGAAAGAATCTGTACCAACTCACCATTGAATCTTTCATTTAAGCCATTACACTATGGGTAATAATGAGTGGTATGCTGGTGCCTAATCTTCATCTTTGTACATAAGAAGTCTAGAAGTTTAGCTCTAAATCCTGGCCCCTTCTCTGAAAGTAGCTCTAATGGCACCCCAAACTTGCAACATATTTCATCATACACAAATTTTTCCACATCCTTTGCAGTGATCTGTTTTACTGCTATAGCCTCTGCCCATCTAGAGAGATAGTCCACTGCAGTCAAAATATAGCTTTTGCCCCTGCTTGTGATAGGTAGCGAGCCTATTGCATCAATCCCCCACTTTTCAAACACATCAAATGCCATAATGGTTTTTCGTAGCTCTGGCTTCAACACTCTCTTCCCAAATGCTTGACACCTATTGCAAGACCTACACCAATGGTGAACATCCTTGTGTAAACTAGGCCATACATACCCCTCTTGCAAAATCTTATGCAAGGTGATCTTTAGAGAAAAATGGCCACCACATGCGCCTTCATGATTCTCCTCCAACACTCTGTAAAGGTCCTCCCGCCAAGGTACACGTCTCAACACGAGATCAGCCCCTTTCATGTATAAGACATCACCAATCAATTTGTACCTGTATGCTCTATGCACAAAATCATACTTCTTAGACTTCTGAATCTCCTTTGGAATGATTCCTGTTAGCAAAAACTCCTCTTCTTGAGCCAAACTTTCCCGGCCATGATAAAGAGGTAAAGTGGTCCTCAACACAAATAGCTCCCCAATCATGCCTTGAGCTGCTTCACGTGCCTCTTTATTAGAGCACGTTCAATGTGTCTGATGCTCCATGATGGCAAACTTTTTTAACAGGCCTTTAATTCTGAAGCACGTTTCCTTCAATGAGGTGGTCTTGCTCTTCCACACACCCAACACTTGCTTTACAACTAACAAGGCATCACCTTTTATGCTCAACCTTCGAACCCCATGCTTCAAACAAATGTGTAATCCGGCTTCCAGAGTATCATATTCAGCCTCATTGTTACTATGAGCATCCAATTTGAACCCTCTCTTGCATACTAGCTTCCCCTCTGGATCATAAAGTGCTATACCCCCTGAAGCTGCATCGTGGCTCTTTCTGTATGAACCATCAAAGAACAACACATGTGCATTGCTGATCTGTGGCACTTCTTCAAATACCTTTCTCACCACCTCTTCCTTAACAATAAGGGGATTCTCCTTGTAGGTCAACAAATCAGCTATGGTAGCCCTTTTACTATCTTCCACTAGAAAAGAGAACTCAAACTCTTGCAGCTCAATTACCCATTTCTTCACCACATTTGACATGTTAGTACCATTAATTAACTGTGGCAAAAAGGCATAACTCGTCAAGAAAACAAAAGGTCGTGGTAGCAAGTAATGATGAAATCGACGACAAGCAAATATTACACTGGCCATCACTAGCTCTACTTCTGAGAACTTTCTCTCCGCTACCAACTTCACTCGGCTTGCACAATACACTGGCCTCATATAGTGGCTGCCCTTCCCCTTTTGCAATAGCATGGCTCCAATGGCATCATCCCCTACTGATGGATTTACATAAAACACTTTCTCCCAATCAGGAGCCTGCATGGCTCACAACCCCCCTAACACCTCTTTCACCTCTTGAAACACTTCTTCACACTTGTCATCCCATTGCAATGGATCATGCTTTGCCACTTGCTGTAATGGATAAATAATCTGAAAAGACAATGGAATAAACCGTGCCATGTACTTCACTTTGTGTATAAAAGTTGCCAATTGCTTCGTACTCGTAGGTGATGGAAAAAGAATAATAGACTTAACCTTGTCTGGATCAGCCTCAATGCCATTTTCTTACACCATATGGCCCAATAACTTCACCCTTGGCTGTGCTAGATGACATTTCTTTGGATTTAGTTGTCCTCCACATTCATCATATCGAGCCAATACCATTTGCAGCTTCTCATGGTGTTCAGCCCTACTGCTATAGACACAGAAGTCATCCATAAAAGCTTTAACACAACTACCAATGAATGGTTCCAACACCCAATTTGCTCTCTCTTGATAGAAGGAAGGTCCATTGACAACCCAAATGGCAATACTCTGTAGCAATAACAGCCCCATGGCGTAATAAAAGTGGTCTTTGTGCGGTCTTTAAGAGAAATCTTCAATTGAAAATAGCCTGAAAAACCATCACACACACTGTACCTCTCATAACCTGCCACTGAATCCAAGATCTGATCGATGAATGGAAGAGGATATGAGTTCTTCTTAGTGGCTGCGTTTAAGGGTTTAAAATCCACACAAATTCTCCACTTCCCATCCTTCTTTGGACTGACTACAATTGTACTCACCCATTCTGTGGTCTCCACTGGAACTATGAACCCTGCCTTCAATAACTTGTCCACCTCTATCCGCAAGGGTTCCATTTGCTCTTGACCCATCCTTCTTATCCTTTGCCGTACTTGCTTAGCACCTTCTTTCAGCTCTATATGCATCTCTTCACCCTTGAACCCTTTGATCTCTTCATATGAAGTAATGAATAAATCAGGAAAACTAGCCAGCATATGCAAATATATATCCTTCTCCATAGCTGAGAGGTCTCCACTGATCATTTGTGTCAACAATTCCTGCTTCTTTGACAACTCAACCTTGGTTTGCATCAGCCCTTCAATCACTTCATAAGGCCCTTCACTTTCATCTTCAACCTCATTCGCAAATGCGACTAAACCACACTCCTGGATTTCTTTATCCATCAAAAGAAATGCAACATCAGCATCCTCATCACTGCTGGTAGTGCTATCACTGTCCTCATCTGTCACCGTGGAAGAGTCTTCATCACTAGACTCATCCTCATCTTCATAAAGCTCCTCTAATCGTTTCCTTGTGTCCATATTATAAAGCTTCTTGGTACCTGTCTTTCCATAGAGGCTAATCGTACCATGTCGCCAATCTTGAACAGCTCCCACTGCATGTAACCATGGTCTGCCCAGTATAATAGGATATACTCCCAACCCTGTTGGCATCACATGAAAATCAACCACTGCCTTTGCATCATATGCCTCCACTTCTAAGCTCTTTACAACACCCAAGCATTTTACTTTTTGATGGTTTGCCAATTTGATCCGAAAACCTGACACCCCAGCCACTGTGAGACCCATCTTCTCAACGCATGAGTGTGTTATGACGCATATTTGGGCTCCGCCATCCACATAACCTTGTCCCAAATTTTTCCTTTTATGCCACACATCTACTATTGGACAAATGTCTGGTAGCTCGTCCATTGCCAACACCTTCACTGAACCTCTCTCTGGCTCTTTCTTCATTGGGTTAACCATCCTCTTCCACTGTCGCTTTAGCTTAGGCACCATCTCTATAAGCTGCCCAAAAGTAACATCTGCCTTCCTGCTCGTCAGATCCTCCTTCAAGTCATAGCTTAATTGCCCATCCCCTAGTGGAAAATCTGAAACATGAAACTTTTGACGAGCTCTCCTTTTCCTCTTGGCCTTAACATCCTCGCCTTCATGGCTCTTTCCTTTCTTCTTACTAGGACCTGGGGCACTTCTTCCTTCCTTATCCTCTGTGGTCCTCTTCCCAATAGGCATCACTAATGTATCCTCTAGCTTTGATGCCTTCTCCAAGGTGACTACACTTAGCACTTTTGTCTTTCCCTTTTCCTCCTGGGTCAGTCCACTGGTTCCTTCGTCTCCCTTAATTTCGATGCCATAATCATTTGACCTAGTTAGCACCTGTCTTGGCAATGGATACATATCTCCGCCCATCCTTGGTGGCTTATCACATTGCGGGCTGATGTGACCCAACTCTCCACAATTATAACATGTGGGTGTCTACCTCCAAAACCTACCATTGCTTTGTCCAACACCATTCCTAGGCCTTTCTTCACCTCCTGGCTGATTTGCAAACCTCCCTCGACCTCGATTATTGCCCACTTGACCTAGCATGTTTAGGTTGAGATTCTTCATCAAATCTACCATTTGCCTCATGTCTTGCCTTAGCCCATCATCTTGCACCGATGTAGTGACCACTGCTGGCATAACCTGAGTAGTAACAGGAACCACTGGTTCAAGATGAACCCCTGACATGCGACCTTGTAAAGACTCTATAGGATGAAATTCAGACCTCATGGGCAAAGACTCCACCCCTAACTGGCTCATTTTCCTCAACTTTCACTCTTTGTTCCTTGCTTCCTCTAGTGTATCTTCATATGTCCTAGGCTTCTTTAGCTCCACTCTCCAACATATATTCTCCCAAAGACCAGCCAAGAACCTGTCCTTCTTCATCATGTCAGGCGGGGGTACCTGTGGTGCTAAGGCCTTGCACATCCGCCCCCATGCCAATGAGAACTTATGTATGTACGTATCTACTGGCTCACCTTCCTTTTGCACTAAAGCCTGTACTTATTGCCACAGTTTGTCAGGATCTTCTGTCTTCATAAACTCCACTTCCAACCCATGCCGTAGATTGTCCCAACTCAACCTTAGTGGTGGATCCGTCGCACACAACTCCTCTTCAAATGCTTTGGACCAAACTCGTGCATCACTCTTCAAACAGATTTGGAGAAGACGTAACATCTGCGCCGGGTCATGAATCTGGTTGCTAATACAGGAAACCTCCATATTTTCTAAAAAGTCTTCCACATCTTCATCACTTCTTCCATGAAACTCCGGATAAGAGAAAGCCATGGCTACCCAAGTTACTATGCTTTGAGAAGGGCCCTTCGAACACACGTGCAAGAACCCAAAACTTTTCATTGACTCAACCTCTAGAAACTTCAATGGAGCTTGACTTTAGATAAGGACAAACACATGCACATCAAATGAGTTTTCATAGTTAATCATCGGAATTACAACAGGCAATGGACATTCCAGGATCTCTCTTAATCTTCTTGGCCCGAACATAAAGACTATGCGCCGCTGTAAAAAAATCTTCCTGGACACATGAACATTTATCTGGATTCTTTGAGTTAAATGAAAAGGAGTGAATTGAGGGCCATTTTGATCATCCATTAAAGCCAACCATGTAGCTTCCAAGAAGGCACACCTGATTTATCCTCTGATTTTGCCAAAATTTCAGCAGCATAACAGCATAAATGCCTTAAAAGACCAAAAGACCAGCCATCATAACTTGGAAAAAATTCGACAGAGTTTCCCCATAAGTAGAGCAATGAGAACCCAAAACATAGACTGTATATGTATGCATAAATTGCCAACAATAGAACCCGAGCATCAAGTAGGACTCACTAGTACATAGCCTATGGCGAGGTCACAAAAAGGGTGCTCAAGCTACCTATATCACCGAAAGGATCTCCACATTTGAGAATCCCCCAGCTCAATAAAAACCTCACGCTGTGAGCGGGATGAAAACACACACAGGGCCTCTATAACTACCCGACACACACTCTTGGGAAGATACACACACACATTATGGGGCACCACTCGGCTTACACAACACACCTGGCCGAGACAGGGAACACACCTTTGGAGTGAGAGGAGAGAGACTATCCACTTGCCCACTCCACATAGACACACACACACACACACACACACACACACACACACAAAACACAACTCAAAAGAGGAGAATTTCTGATGTTTAGATACAATTGAGCTTGGGCCAACACCAATGGGGCAAATAGCTCACACAATATAGGTAAAATAAGCCAGATACAATCACAAACTAGAGCAGAAACTTCGCTCATAGGAGAAACTTACACAGAAAAATAGCAAGAAAAGAGTGAGGAATTTGGCAAAATGGACAGCGCCATCGCGTCCAGAACGGCCCAAAACCCCAGTCTACAATGTCAAAGTGCTCAAATCCGACCTCGGATGAGCAGTTTACGGCCAAAACAGGCTCCAAAATGAGCAAAAACACACTTGCGGCTGTTCCTCATCTCTTCTCCACGTTTTTTCTGGTATTCTCTCAGTTTTTTCAGTTCCCACACCTAGCTTTATTACTTGGGCACCCTTGGCCTTTTAGATGACCTCAAACGGACCCCGAAAAGGCCAAAAACTGACCTCGCAGTGCATAGTTGTCACCTTTTTGCATCATTCGCACACCTGGCACTCAGCTTTTTTCTCAATAATGCATCTCGCCACCACGTGAAGTGGCCCCAAAAATTGTTCCTAATGATGACCTTTTTGCATAACTCTCACAAGAAAACACCCACGCTGTGTCCGTCCTCATCCGCGTGCAAATATTGACCTCGTTCGCCCTCCTGACGCCACTAGATGCCATCTGACGCACCTGTTGACCTCATGTCATCGGCGCGCGGATAGCTTCCTCGAGAAGTTTTACGCGCTATAAACTCCTCATTATTGTAGAAAAAACATACTGGTACTGGTGATAGTGAAAATCGATGCACTATGTACATGCTGTCTTACCTGTACACATGTGGGTCCCACGTAACCACCTGGCTAAGGAAAATGGGCAATCTTTTATTTGATGAACCATGCATGTATATGTACATATGCGCAATCCCTTGCTCCAAAAAACTCCTGACATAATTTGCCCATCCCCTAGCCTGCTAGATCATTCATGATCAACAGCAGCAAAGAGAGATATGAGACTCGCCGCATCACAGGTCTCCTCATCCTTCACCAACATTGGTTGCTCCACAGACAGCTCATCTTGCTCCACCATCATCAATCTAGCATGATACAATTTAAGACGCAACCCATTTACCCTTAACTTATGTAGAACACCATCCAGGTTAGCTAGCTGATATGTGCCATTTGGAAAACACTCCACTACCTTGAAAGGGCCTTCCCACTTAATTTGAAACTTCTTTTGGAAGGTGTTGTCCAGCTTACTATTGTAGCGCAAAACCAAGTCATGTTTCTTGATACCCTTACTTTTAACCTTTTCATTTATCTTTGACAAAGCCTTATCGTGCATCTGCCCATAATGCTCCAATGCGCTCATCCTATCCAACTGGACCTCTTGTAACTGCAAGAGCCTCTCTTTGAATGCATCACTAGGCGACCCAAGAAACTTCTCTAACATCTTGACCGCAGGCAACTCTACCTCCACAGGCAATAGTGCTTCCTTTCCATACACCAAATGAAATGGAGTAAACCCTGTACCTGTGTTCACCGAAGTACGGTAAGCCCATAATGCACTAGGCAATTCCAAATCCCAATTATTTCCTTGGTGCTCTGTCACTTTAGAAAGAATTTGTACCAACTCACCATTGAATCTTTCATTTAAGCCATTACACTATGGGTAATAAGGAGTGGTATGCTGGTGCCTAATCTTCATCTTTGTGCATAAGAAGTCTAGAAGTTTAGTTCTAAATCCTGGCCCCTTATCTGAAAGTAGCTCTAATGGCACCCCAAACTTGCAACATATTTCATCATACACAAATTTTTCCACATCCTTTGCAGTGATCTGTTTTACTGCTATAGCCTCTGCCCATCTAGAGAGATAGTCCACTGCCGTCAAGATATAGCTTTTGCCCCTGCTTGTGATAGGTAACGGGCCTATTGCATCAATCCCCCACTTTTCAAACACATCAAACGCCATAATGGTTTTTCGTAGCTCTGGCTCCAACACTCTCTTCCCAAATGCTTGACATCTATTGCAAGACCTACACCAATGGTGAACATCCTTGTGTAAACTAGGCCATACATATCCCTCTTGCAAAATCTTATGCAAGGTGATCTTTGGAGCAAAATGGCCACCACATACGCCTTCATGATTCTCTTCCAACACTCTGTAAAGCTCCTCCCGCCAAGGTACACGTCTCAACACGAGATCAGCTCCTTTCATGTATAAGACATCACCAATCAATTTGTACCTGTATGCTCTACGCACAAAGCAATACTTCTTAGACTTCTGAATCTCCTTTGGAATGATTCCTGTTAGCAAAAACTCCTCTTCTTGAGCCAAACTTTCCCGGCCATGATAAAGAGGTAAATTGGTCGTCAACACGAATAGCTCCCCAATCATGCCTTGAGCTGCTTCATGTGCCTCTCCATTTAGAGCACATTCAATGTGTTTGATGATCCATGCTTCGAACTTTTTTAACAGGCCTTAAATTCTGAAGCACATTTCCCTGAATGAGGTGTTCTTGCTCTTCCACACACCCAGCACTTGCTTCACAACTAACAAGGCATCACCTTTTATGCTCAACCTTCGAACCCCATGCTTCAAACAAATGTGTAATCCGGCTTCCAATGTAGCATATTCAGCCTCATTGTTACTATGCGCATCCAATTTGAACCCTCTCTTGCATACTAGCTTCCCCTCTGGATTAAAAAGTGCTATACCCCCTGAAGCTGCATCGTGGCTCTTTCTGTATGAACCATCAAAGAACAACACATGTGCATTGCTGATCTGTGGCACTTCTTCAACTACCTTTCTCACCACCTCTTCCTTAACAATAACGGGATTCTTCTTGTAGGTCAACAAATCAGCTAGGGTAGCCCTTGTACTATCTTCCACAAGAAAAGAGAACTCAAACTCTTGCAGCTCAATTACGCATTTCTTCACGACATTTGACATGTTAATACCATTAATTAACTGTGGCAAAAAGGCATAACTCGTCAAGAAAACAAAAGGCCGTGGTAGCAAGTAATGACGAAATCGTTGACAAGCAAATATTACACTGGCCATCACTAGCTCTACTTCCAATAACTTTCTCTCCGCTACCAACTTCACTCGGCTTGCACAATACACTAGCCTCATAAAATGGCTGCCCTTCCCCTTTTGCAATAGCATGGCTCCAATGGCATCATCCCCTACTAATGGATTTACATAAAAAACTTTCTCCCAATAAGGAGCCTGCATGGCTGACAACCCCCCTAACACCTCTTTCACCTCTTGAAACACTTCTTCACACTTGTCATCCCATTGCAATGGATCATGCTTTGCCACTTGCTGTAATGGATAAAGAAGCTGCGAAGACAATGGAATAAACCGTGCCATGTACTTCACTTTGTGTATAAAGGTTGCCAATTGCTTCGTACTCATAGGTGATGGAAGAAGAATAATAGACTTCACCTTATCTGGATCAGCCTCAATGCCATTTTCTGACACCATATGGCCCAATAACTTCACCCTTGGCTGTGCTAGATGACATTTCTTTGGATTTAGTTGTCCTCCACATTCATCATATCGAGCCAATACCATTTGCAGCTTCTCATGGTGTTCAGCCCTACTGCTATAGACACAGAAGTCATCCATAAAAGCTTTAACACAACTACCAATGAATGGTTCCAACACCCAATTTGCTCTCTCTTGATAGAAGGAAGGTCCATTGACAACCCAAATGGCAATACTATGTAGCAATAACAGCCCCATGGCGTAATAAAAGTGGTCTTTGTGCGGTCTTTAAGAGAAATCTTCAATTGAAAATAGCCTGAAAAACCATCACACACACTGTACCTCTCATAACCTGCCACTGAATCCAAGATCTGATCGATGAATGGAAGAGGATATGAGTTCTTCTTAGTGGCTGCGTTTAAGGGTTTAAAATCCACACAAATTCTCCACTTCCCATCCTTCTTTGGACTCACTACAATTGGACTCACCCATTCTGTGGTCTCCACTGGAACTATGAACCCTGCCTTCAATAACTTGTCCACCTCTATCCGCAAGGGTTCCATTTGCTCTTGACCCATCCTTCTTATCCTTTGCCGTACTTGCTTAGCACCTTCTTTCAGCTCTATATGCATCTCTTCACCCTTGAACCCTTTGATCTCTTCATATGAAGTAATGAATAAATCAGGAAAACTAGCCAGCATATGCAAATATATATCCTTCTCCATAGCTGAGAGGTCTCCACTGATCATTTGTGTCAACAATTCCTGCTTCTTTGACAACTCAACCTTGGTTTGCATCAGCCCTTCAATCACTTCATAAGGCCCTTCACTTTCATCTTCAACCTCATTCGCAAATGCGACTAAACCACACTCCTGGATTTCTTTATCCATCAAAAGAAATGCAACATCAGCATCCTCATCACTGCTGGTAGTGCTATCACTGTCCTCATCTGTCACCGTGGAAGAGTCTTCATCACTAGACTCATCCTCATCTTCATAAAGCTCCTCTAATCGTTTCCTTGTGTCCATATTATAAAGCTTCTTGGTACCTGTCTTTCCATAGAGGCTAATCGTACCATGTCGCCAATCTTGAACAGCTCCCACTGCATGTAACCATGGTCTGCCCAGTATAATAGGATATGCTCCCAACCCTGCTGGCATCACATGAAAATCAACCACTGCCTTTGCATCATATGCCTCCACTTCTAAGCTCTTTACAACACCCAAGCATTTTACTTTTTGATGGTTTGCCAATTTGATCCGAAAACCTGACACCCCAGCCATTGTGAGACCCATCTTCTCAACGCATGAGTGTGTTATGACGCATATTTGGGCTCCGCCATCCACATAGCCTTGTCCCAAATTTTTCCTTTTATGCCACACATCTACTATTGGACAAATGTCTGGTAGCTCGTCCATTGCCAACACCTTCACTGAACCTCTCTCTGGCTCTTTCTCCATTGGGTTAACCATCCTCTTCCACTGTCGCTTTAGCTTAGGCACCATCTCTATAAGCTGCCCAAAAGTAACATCTGCCTTCCTGCTCGTCAGATCCTCCTTCAAGTCATAGCTTAATTGCCCATCCCCTAGTGGAAAATCTGAAACATGAAACTTTTGACGAGCTCTCCTTTTCCTCTTGGCCTTGACATCCTCGCCTTCATGGCTCTTTCCTTTCTTCTTACTAGGACCTGGGGCACTTCTTCCTTCCTTATCCTCTGTGGTCCTCTTCCCAATAGGCATCACTAATGTATCCTCTAGCTTTGATGCCTTCTCCAAGGTGACTACACTTAGCACTTTTGTCTTTCCCTTTTCCTCCTGGGTCAGTCCACTGGTTCCTTCGTCTCCCTTAATTTCGATGCCATAATCATTTGACCTAGTTAGCACCTGTCTTGGCAATGGATACATGTCTCCCCCCATCCTTGGTGGCTTATCACATTGCGGGCTGATGTGACCCAACTCTCCACAATTATAACATGTGGGCGTCTGTCTCCAAAACCTAACATTGCTTTGTCCAACACCATTCCTAGGCCTTTCTTCACCTCCTTGCTGATTTGCAAACCTCCCTCGACCTCGATTATTTCCCACTTGACCTAGCATGTTTAGGCTGAGATTCTTCATCAAATCTACCATTTGCCTCATGTCTTGCCTTAGCCCATCATCTTGCACTGCTAAAGTGACCACTGCTGGCATAACGTGAGTAGTAACTACTGGTTCATGATGAACCCCTGACATGCGCCCTTGTAAAGACTCTATAGGCTGAAATTCAGACCTCATTGGCAAAGACTCCACCCCTAACTGGCTCATTTTCCTCAGGTTCCACTCTTTGTTCCTTGCTACCTCTAGTGCATCCTCATATGTCCTAGGCTTCTTTAGCTCCACTCTCCAACGTATATTCTCCCAAAGACCAGCCAAGAACCTGTCCTTCTTCATCATGTCAGGCGGGGGTACCTGTGGTGCTAAAGCCTTGCACATTCGCTCCCATGCCAATGAAAACTTACGTATGTACGCATCTACTGGCTCACCTTCCTTCTGCACCAAACCTTGTACTTCTTGCCACACTTTGTCAGGATCTTCTATCTTCACAATCTCCACTTCCAATCCATGCCTTAGATTGTCCCAACTCAATCTTATAGGTGGATCTGCTGCACGCAACTCCTCTTCAAATGCTTTAGACCAAACAATTGCATCACTCTTCAAACAAATTTGGAGAAGACGTAACATTTGCGTAGGGTCATGAATCTGGTTGCTAATGCAGGCAACCTCCATCTTTTCCAAAAATTCTTCCACATCCTCATCACTTCGTCCATGAAACTCCGGATAAGAGAAAGCCATGGCTACCCAAATTATGATGCTTTGAGAACCCCTTCGAACACACGTGCAAGAGCCCAAAACTTTTCACCACCCAATCCCCAGAAACTTCAATGGAGCTCAACTTTAGAATAGGACAAACACATGCACATCAAATGAGTTTTCATAGTTAATCATCGGAATGACAACAGGCAAAGGACATTCCAAGATCTCTCGTAATCTTCTTGGCCCGCACATAAAGACTATGCGCTGCTGGAAAAAAATCTTCCTGGACACATGAACATTTATCTGGATTCTTTGAGTTAAATGAAATGGAGTCTGAGTGAATTGAGGGCCATTTTGATCATCCATTAAAGCCAACCATGAAGCTCCCAAGAAGGCACACCTGACTTAACCTCTGATTTTGCCAAAATTTCAGTAGCATAACAACATAAATGGCTCAAAAGACTAAAAAGCCAGCCATCATAACTTGGAAAAATTTTGGCAGAGCTTCCCCAGAAATAGAGCAGTAGGAACCCAAAAAATAGACTGTATATGTATGCATAAACTGTCAACAATAGAACCCGAGCATCAAGTAGGACTCACTAGTACATAGCCTATGGCGAGGTCACGAAAAGGGTGCTCCAGCTACCTGTATCACCGAAAGGATCTCTACATTTGAGAATCCCCCAGCTCAATAAAAACCTCACGCTATCGACCCTCACACGAAGGCTAATGCAAATTGCATATAGTCAAGTCTCAGAAATGACTATCTTCCAGACCAAGTCTCAGAAATGGCTGGGACTGACAAATACAACCAAGTATGGCTCCACAAATGCGTACAATGGAAGTTTCCACAAGTAACGTACAATCCAACAGACAATGCGCTCAAATAGGCGCCAAGTGATGCATTCCCACAACAACTGCAAGTGACATCACTGCTAGTATATCACTGTACTCTAGCTACCTGTACCTGTGTGAATCACCTGTACCTGTCCCTGTAACCTGTAACCTGCAATCTGCAATCTGTAATCCCGAAACTCGAAGCTCGAAGCTCGAAGCAGAAGGTACTCGAAGAAGATCCTCCGTGGGGGCGCCAAAAGAATGTGAGCGGGATGAAAACACACACAGGGCCTCTATAACTACCCGACACACACTCTTGGGAAGATACACACACACATTATGGGGCACCACTCATCTTACACAACACACCTGGCCGAGACAGGGAACACACCTCTGGAGTGAGAGGAGAGAGACTATCCACTTGCCCACTCCACATAGACACACACACACACACACACACACACACACAAAACACAGCTCAAAAGAGGAGAATTTCTGATGTTTAGATACAATTGAGCTTGGGCCAACACCAATGGGGCAAATAGCTCACACAATATAGGTAAAATAAGCCAGATACAATCACAAACTAGAGCAGAAACTTCGCTCATAGGAGAAACTTACACAGAAAAACAGCAGGAAAAGAGTGAGGAATTTGGCAAAATGGACAGCGCCATCGCGTCTGGAACGGCCCAAAACCTCAGTCTACAATGTGAAAGTGCTCAAATCCGACCTCGGATGAGCAGTTTACGGCCAAAACAGGCTCCAAAATGAGCAAAAACACACTTGCGGCTGTTCCTCCTCTCTTATCCACGTTTTTTCTGGTCTTCTCTCAGTTTTTTCAGTTCCCACACCTAACTTTATTACTTGGGAACCCTTGGCCTTTTAGATGACCTCAAACGGACCCCGAACAGGCCAAAAACTGACCTCGCAGTGCATAGTTGTCACCTTTTTGCATCATTCGCACACCTGGCACTCAGCTTTTTTCCAATAATGCATCTCGGCACCATGTGAAGTGGCCCCCAAAAGTGGTCCTAATGATGGCCTTTCTGCATAACTCTCACAAGAAAACACCCACGTTGTGTCCGTCCTCATCCGCGTGCAAATATTGACCTCGTTCGCCCTCCTGACGCCACTAGATGCCATCTGACGCACCTTCTGACCTCATGTCGTTGGCCCACGGATAGCTTCGTCGAGAAGTTTTACGCGCTATAAACTCCTCATTATTGTAGAAAAAACATACTGCTACTGGTGATAGTGAAAATCGATGCACTATGTACATGCTGTCTTACCTGTACACATGTGGGCCCCACGTAACCACCTGGCTAAGGAAAATGGGCAATCCTTTATTTGATACACCATGCATGTATATGTACATATGCGCAATCCCTTGCTCCAAAAAACTCCTGACAACGCTATCGACCCTCACACGAAGGCTAATGCAAATCGCGTAAAGTCAAGTCTCAGAAATGACTATCTTCCAGACCAAGTCTCAGAAATGACTGGGACTGCCAAATAAAACCAAGTATGGCTCCACAAATGCGTACAATGGCAGTTCCCACAAGTAACGTACAATCCAACAGATAGGCACCAAGTGATGCATACCCACAACAACTATAAGTGACATCACTGCTAGTATATCACTGTAATCCAGCTACCTGTACCTGTGTGAATCACCTGTACCTGTACCTCTCCCTGTAACCTGTAACCTATAACCCCGAATCTCGAAGCTTGAAGCTCGAAGCAGAAGGTACTCAAAGAAGATCCTTCGTGGGGGCGCCAAAAGAATGTGAGCGGGATGGAAACACACACAACGCCTCTATAATAACCCGACACACACTCTTGGGATGATACACACACACATTATGGGGCAACACTCGGCTTACACAACCAGCCTGGCCGAGACAGGAAACACACAGACGGAGTGAGAAGAGAGAGATTTCCCACTTGCCCACTCAACACTCACACATACACACTCACACACACACTCTCAATTCAGCTCAAAGGAAGCAAATTGCTGTTGTTTAGACTCAATGAAGCTCAGCCCAACACCAATGGGGCAAATAGTCTACACAGTATTGAGGAAATACACCAGATACAACCACAAAGTTAAGCAGAGGCTTCACTCACCGGAGAAGATTACACAAAAAAACAGCAGAAAATCTGTGGGAAATTTGCCAAAATGGACAGCGCCATTGCGTCCGGAACGCCCAAAAACCCCACGCTACAATGTCATAGTGCTCAAATCAGACCTCGGATGAGCAGTTTAGGGCCAAAAAATGCTCCAAAAACAGCAAAAAACACTTGCGGCTGTTCCTCCTCTCTTCTCCATGTTTTTTCTGGTCTTCTCTCAGTTTTTTCAGTTCCCACACTTAGCTTTATTAGTTGGGCACCCGTGGCCTTTTAGATGACCTCAAACGGACCCCGAACAGGCCAAAAACTGACCTCGCAGTGCATAGTTGTCACCTTTTTGCATCATCCGCACACCTGGCACTCAGTTTTTCCAAATAATGCAACCCAAAACCACGTGAAGTGGCCCCAAAAAGTGGTCCTCATGATGACCTTTCTGCATAAGTATCACAAGAAAACACCCACGTCGTGTCCATACTTCTCCGAGTGCAAGTATTTACCCCGTTCGACCTCCTGACGCCACTTGATGCCATCTGACACACCTGCTTATCTCATGTCGTCAGCCCGCGGATAGCTTCCTCGAGAAGTTTTACACCCTACCAGCTCCTCCTTATTGTAGAAAAAACACAGTGGTACTAGTAATAGTGAGAATTGATGCACTATGTACACCCTGTCCTACCTGTACACATGTGGGCCCCACGTAACCACCTGGCTCTGAAAAATGGGCAATCTTTTATTTGATGCACCATGCATGTATATGTACATATGCGCAATCCCTTGCTCCAAAAAACTCCTGACAATATCTTCTTGCAACAAGATATGGCTATGACTATTCTCGTCAACGACTTTTCTTCTGGCCAGCCTTTTGTTCCTCCTTTCCAAGGCCAAGGATTTCTAGGCTGGAAAGCAAAGATGTTGTTAATTCTTGAAGGCGATGAACTCTCCGATTTTGTTCTTAAAAATCGTGTTTGTCCGCCTCAGCCTGTTGATACGGATAATGATAACGTGCTTATCACTGAAGGACCTATATTTAAAGATTGGAATGTTTCCTATACGGATTGGCAATGACGTGATAAAGCATCTTGTTGGTATATTCTTTCTACTCTTACTGATTCCCTTTTGCTTGATATGTACGAACTGCCTACTTCCCACGACGTATGGAAGTACCTTATTGCAAACTTTCAGAAGAAATCTATTACAGAAATACTTTATTTAAGAGGATTGATTAACAAGTTACAATATGAAGTTGGTACTGCCATGAAGGGACATATTGAATCTTTCAAATCTATTATTAATCAACTTGCTGCTGTCTGTGATCCTGTTCCACAAAAGCAACTGATTACACTTCTCCTCGATATGGTGAAGGACTCTTCTTATGATAACATTGTTACTATTCTCTCTAATAAAGATGGTCTTGATTTCGACCAAGCCTGCATGTCTTTAATGGAATACTCTCAACGTCAAGAACGTCGTAATGCTGGTCACGATATAGCTATGATTTCACAAGAGGAGACTGAGTCACAACAGATGGAACGTGCTTTTTATGCTCGAAGGCGTTCATTTCAACGAGGAAACCACAGAGGTGGTCGTCGCAGTAATATTTTCTCTCGTCTCAAATTTCCTAATAAGCAATGTTTTTACTACAACAGAAATGGCCATACTGAAGATGATTGTTGGGCACGTCAATATGATGAAGAACACAATATTACCACGAAACAACCACGTTTATCTAGAGACTCTTCTTCTTCTTCTTGTGAATATTGTGGACGATCTGATCATCCCACTCATATGTGCTATAGCGTCAATTCGACACAAATTGTAATAGAGCATATGCTACTGAACATCGAAACAACATTGTACCAGAAACAAGCTGCGTCCTATGTTTAGTTGCTCCAGAAAGAATACTTCATGTACGTGATGGATCACTTTTTATTGTCGATTCTGGTGCTACAGGAAATATGACATATCAGTCTAAGTGGCTCCATAACTATCATCCACTACCAGTTTAGCGTGTTGTTTATCTTACTGCTGATGATACAACTTGTCAAGTAAAGGGTATTGGAGACTTATATCTTGGTACCTTATCTTCTTCCACTTGAATTTTGAGAGGAGTATTACATGTACCAGATCTTCAACGTAATCTTCTTTCGGTTGCTAGACTTGATCTTGGTCTGTTTGTTGGATTTGATCATACCAAATGCCGAATTGAGAAATATGGATAGACTATAGCCACTACTTCTCGAAACGATAATTTATTTGAACTCTCTCTCAACGATGCTATAGAAAATGTTGTCACTGCTCCAGGTGATCATGATTGCAAAGTATGGCATCACCGTTTTGTTCATGCTGATTTTTCAAAACTCCTTGATCCTCAACGTTGTGATCTTGTTCATGGCATGGATCTTAAAGCCCATCCCCATATGGGAATTTGTGAATATTGTGCTCTTGGGAAACACAATCGTAAACCCTTTCCTCTTTCAAATACAACTCATTCTCATGACATATTGGATCTTGTTCATACTGATATATGTGGACCTCTACCTTCTTTGAGATCACAATATCACTACTTCATTACTTTCATTGATGATTTCTCAAGGTATACGACTGTATTTCTACTTAGACAAAAATTTGAAGCCTTATGTGTTTTCAAACAATTCCACAAGGCTGCGGAACTTAAAATTGGTCGTCGCCTTAAGAAGCTTTGTAGTGACAATGGAGGCGAATATGTTTCACGAGAGTTTGTGAGTTACTGTGCTGAAAGTGGAATTCATCATGAACACACTATTCCATATTCGCCTCAACAGAACGGCGTTGCTGAACGAAAGAATCCCACTATTCTCAATGCTGTAAGATGTATGTTGATTCATTCTGGCTTATCTCGTGTTTTCTGGGCTGAAGCTACTTTGATAGTAGTATTTATTCAGAATCATCTTCCTACTACTGCACCCTCTGGTAAGATACCCATCACAGCATGGACAAGTGACATTCCTTCTGTATCTCATTTTTGAACCTTTGGATGTATTCCTTATATTCATGTTCCCAAAGAAACACGAACAAAGCTTGATGCTCCTGGTCTTAAAGTTATTTTTATTGGATATTCTGACAGTTCCAAAGGCTACAAATTCTATGACCCTTCCTCCAAGAAAGTAATCATGAATCCTGATGCTAATTTTAATGAACAGCTTATGGGAGGCTCATGGTCCATGGATGATTCTGATGATACTAAATCATTGCTTCAGGCTTTTCCATTTCTTTCAGAAGATGAAACTCTTCCTATACAACAACTTTCCTCTTCACAACTATCCATTCCGAATGTTGCCAATGATGATATTGATATTTTTGTTGATCTGCCTATTGATTTTGAACATGGCTCATGTTATGTTTATGATGACGATATTTCTAATAATGCTTTTTCTACTATTGAAGTTCCCGTTACTTATGATGAAGCTATCTCTTCACCACAAAAGGACCAATGGCAAGAGGCTATGGAAGCAGAGTACGATTCTCTTATCTCTAAAGGTACATGGATACTAACTGAATTATCTCCTGGTCGTGCAGCTATTAAATGTAAGTAGGTGTATAAGACAAAAGTAAAAGCAGATGGATGTTTTGACAAGTTCAAGGCGCGTTTAGTTGCAAAAGGTTACTCCCAAGTAGCTGGTGTTGATTATCAAGAGACTTTTTCACCAGTTGTTCCCATTACAAGTGTTCGAGTTTTATTGGAATTTGCGGTTCAATTTGATTTAGAAGCTCATCAAATGGATGTGCGAACTGCTTTTCTTAATGGTAACTTAGAAGAGTAAATTTATATGGAACAACCAGAAGGGTTTGTTATTTCAAGTAAAGAAGACCTTGTTGCTCAACTCCATAAGGCACTATATGGTCTCAAACAAGCTTCGCGAGCCTGGTATACAAAATTTGATCTTTTTCTCACCTCTAAAGGATTCATCTCTTGTCTTCAAACCCCAACTTATACATAAAACGCCAAGGTAGCAGTTTTGTGATTCTTGCTCTTTATGTGGATGATACCATCCTTGTTTCCAATGACTTGGGATTTCTTCAGCAAGTGAAAAAGTTATTGTCTTCTGCATTTGATATAGTGGATCTTGGAGAGATTCACTCGTGTCTTGGCATTCAAATCCAACAGAACCGTACAAAAGGTATTTTATTCCTTCGACAGTCAAAGTTTATTGCAAAGACTATTCAAAAATTTGGTATGGAATCTGCACATTCAGCCAACACACCTTGTCTTGCAAGCTCTACGAAGAACACTTCTGACAATGGCGGTCAACTTGTCACAAATCAACCTTATGCTAACTTGATTGGATGTCTTCAGTTTGTTGGCATGGACACTCGTCTTGATATTCTATTTTTTGCTAATTATCTTGGACAACATCTTGCATGTCCTTCTCTTAAGCATTGGTCTGCTGCAAAACGTGTATTGAAATACTTGAAAGGCACTACAAATTTTGGTTTAGTCTATTGACGACAACTACATCGGATTCTATGCAATCTCTTTTTCTTTTGGGTTACACAGATGCAGACTGGGCAAGCTCACATTTATCTATGCGATCTACTAATGGAAATTGCTTCTTTATAAATGGTTTTCTTGTTACTTGGACCAGCAAGAAACAACCTTGTGTTGCAGTTTCTACGACTAAGTCAGAATATGTTGCGGCATCACTTGCAGCTCGTGAGTTGATTTGGCTTCGACAAATGCTGGTTGATATTGGTCACTCTCCTCTGTAATAGGCGTAGCTGCCTATTACGAGACTATGCTCACAGAAATGCAAGAGAGAGAAGTACAACACAACATTAGAGAGCAAGAGAATAAGAATACATCAGATGCCATATCCTTTGATTATGAGAAAAGCCCGATACAGCATACAAAGGAAAACCTTTCTTATGTAGAAATAATGAGCACCCTTTCATATCCCCGTAACCCTTCCTGATTATGCCTCTTGAGATCCCCTCCTTCTAAGGGCTTATTCCCACATGAAGGTACACGACGACATGCCGGACACTCCCAATGTGATTTAGTGCGGTCACGTGCACCTATGTGCGGTTCGACCACATACACATGGCACGCACGGTGGATTGTGCGAACCCTCAAGTGCATCCCTTGATTGGTTTTTGTGAAATTCAAGAAGTGTGATGCAAGTATGATCATTAAGGCCGCACACTGGCACTTTGGGTCTTTTCTCCTAGACTGATCATCTCCATTCACACCCCAACCCGAACTTAAACAAGAAATCTCCACCGCAAACTTGGACTCGCAAATTTGATGCCCATATTTTTGCATCAATGCATAGATTACCGTCAACATGCGCACATGTTTTATTTAGGCTCGAGATTTTGCGCTTCCGCTCCTCCTGTGATGCGAGATCATCACATCTCCTTGAGGCTCGATCTGGATTTTCATGGACTAGATCAAGCAAACCCTCGCTGAAAACCTTCTCTGCTTGCTTCATGTGGCCCTCAACCGGCCATCCTCTTCAAACCTGGCCTCCTCTACTATGGTCCTTCTTCTTGGTTGCGCTTTGAGATGCATGAGATCTATCCCTTCCTCCTCTGCTTCAATTTCCTACAGCGACACAAATATCTTCTTGCATCTACACCTGAAAGGCGATACTGAAACGAGGGTTTTTTGTTGACGGAGGGGGGAGAAGGCACTGCTGCGGCATGCGAGCTGCCCCGCATTTTGCGTAGGCTTTCATAGCAGGAGAGGAAGTCCTCTGTAAAATGGTTGAGGTCATGAAGGGTATTGACCAATGAGCAGTGCAGCATCAGATCCTGAAATGGTGACTCCTTCTGCAGCAGCCACATCATCGCTACCCACTGCCGCAGTGCCCACTCATTGTACCGCACCACCATGGCCGTAACCGACCACCCTGCACTTGTGGCAGGTGCTGGGCTTCAGAAGAAAACTGCACCGAACTTCTCTAAAAAGTTGAACTCCATCTCAACATACCACTTTCCCCACTACTGGCTGGGTACAACCGAGTGAACCGCATGTGATACTTGCATGGACTGCCTTAAATTGTTGACGTTCTAAATTCCAGACTCCTCCGCATTGTGCTTTCCCACCAACCCGATGAGCAATACCCAGACCACCACATGCAGTACTCCCACAGCAATGTCGACCGACACAATCCGGCTATCCTCCAATAGGCCCTCCAACACCACACCGCCTGTATGGAGACTTCTCATCTAAGTTCCGCCTACAACACAGTGTTTCCTCAGCACTGCGAACGGGGCTGTAGCACTAGTTGTGGCCTTTCAATTGCACGATCATCCTTTCTGCGGGCCCAAGTCTCAGAATCCATGCCATCCTTTTCTCTCGCGTTCCAAAATAACCCGTCCCTCTGACCACTGACATTATCCCCTCTCGAAGATAGAGCCTTCTTAGAAGTGGCCCAGATCTCTGAGTCAGAGCTGTCCAGTGGGACACCATTCGTTGGCGTAGAAGAGAAATTGTATTTAAAGACCCTGCGGCTTGCACCATTAGTAGGTGGAGCAGGGACAAACTTCTTGGAAGCACCCCAATGATTGTCATCACCCGCCTTCGACGGAAACTCACGATAATCAAATCTACCACCTCCTTCTTCAACAAAGGGGAGTCCGCTCCACACGTGGTCGCCAAGTGTAATAGGTGTAGTTGCCTATTACGAGACTGTGCTCACAGAAATGCAAGAGAGAGAAGCACAACACAACATTAGAGAGAGAGAATAAGAATACATCAGATGCCATATCCTTTGATTATAAGAAAAGCCCGATATAGCGTAGAAAGGAAACCCTTCCTTATGTAGAAATAATGAGCACCCTTTCATATCCCCATAACCCTTCCTGATTATGCCTCTTGAGATCCCCTCCTTCTAAGGGCTTATTCCCACATGAAGGTACACGACGACATGCCGGACACTCCCAATGTGATTTAATGCGGTCACGTGAAGCTATGTGTGGTCCGAGCACATACATCCTCTTTCTAGCACACCCTTGCGATGTGACAACCAAAGTGCTATTAGTCTTGCAAAAGACTATGTTCAACATAATAAGTCAAAGCACATTGCTGTCCATTATCATTATGTCAGGTATGAAGTACGCAAAGGAACCATTATGGTTGAACACTGTCCAAGTGACCAGATGATTGCAGACATTTTGACTAAAGGCCTCAACGAGTCACGTTTCATCCTCTTGCGCTCGGAGCTTGGAGTTGCTTTGGCCTCACTCTTTCTAGATTAGCTTCTTTGCTATTGTAATAGCTTTGTACATATGACATTGTAATCTTTTAGGTACCATGCACTATGCACACTCCACATTTGCACATTGTGATCTCTGAGTCACTTGAATATTTGTACATAGATGCACAATTCACTTTCACATCATCATTGCTGGTTCATATTTTCACATTGTATAGGGGCTTGGGTTTTTCCCTTGAACTCCCCAAGGGTTTTTTCATCCAAAGCTAGAGACCTTTGTTTGAGTGGGGGTGTTGGAGCCATATATGGCTCACTCTACTCAACTTGGTCTCACCTATATATTTGTATCTTGTCCTCAATATGAATCAGTCTTTGGGAGCGTATATGGTGTGTCTCTTGTCTTGTCTCTCTCTCTCTCTCTACATCTCAACATATATGGTGTGTCTCTTGTCTCGTCTCTCTCTCTCTCTCTCGCTTTCTCTCTACATCTCAACATCTGTGTGTGTGTGTGTGTGTGTGTGTGTGTGTGTGTGTGTAAGTTTACGGTGTTCACATCATCGTGGTCTACATCCTAGCCGCTCAAAGCTAGGTGGTGCCCCCTGTTCAATTTACCGTGACCGGATCGAAGCGTGCCATCGGCCCTCGGTGTTTTTTAGAGGCCGTCGGGGTTCAGGTGTCGCTTTGCTCCCGTCAACGGAAAATTGTATTTCTTGAAACGACATCCAATAATCCAATTAGCCATCGATTCACCATCTAGGGTGGACAATTTTACTGCTCCACTTGGAGATACATCTTAAACTGGGGAATGTGTTTCTTAAGGGAATAGACTAAAACTAAGTCCCCTTTCTTGAAGATTTTTGGTATTAGATGGGAATCAAAAAACTGTTTTTGTTTTCGCTTTTGTGCATAGATATGAACTACAGTAGTTAGCCTTTGTTCATATAGCTTTTCTAAATATTCAAGTCTTTCTGACAATTCATGTCCAATCCACTCAAGATCCTTAGCTACCCTTAATGTCGGCAATAGAAATCCAATTGGCAGTATGACATCAAGACCATAAACAAGGTTAAAGGGTGTAGCATTTAAAGCTCTTTTGAATGATATTCGATAAGCCCATAGCGAAGAATGGAGATTCATTTCCGAGTCTGTCCTTCTTGAACTAACCACTTTAGTCAGTACCGAGCTAAGAATTTTGTTCGTATGCCCAACTTGTCCATTTGCTTGTGGATGATAGGGAGCTGATTTGTTATGGATGACCATAAACTCATTAAGCAAATAATCGATTACCTCATTGAGAAAATGGGTTCCTTTATCACTGACAATTTCTATTGGCAGTCCATCTCTCGTGAATACATACTCATATAAGAAAGTTGTAGTGGTTCTGGCATCATTCTTTTGAGTTGCTTTAGCCTTGTTCCACTTGTTGAAATAGTCCATAGCTACAATGATATATTGAGCTTGGGTTCTATAAGCAGGTGGCTGTATCGGCTCAACAAAATCCATACCCCACTTTGCAAAAGCTCTAGCACCCATTATTGGTCTTAAGGGCATGCTATCTACACATGTTGGTATTTTTTCTCATTGGCAAGTATCACACCTTTGAACATATTCTTTGGCATCTGCAAAAAGTGTTGGCCACCATATGCCTGCCATCAAGATTTCTCTTGCGATGGTCTCACTAGAAAAGTGACCTCCAGCGAATCCAGCATGTGCTTGTTCTATGATCGGAATATACTCGTCAATATTTGCAGAAAGACACAAATGCTAGTATCTACCTCTCCAATACAATTGGTTCCCAATAAGAGCATAGTCTCTTGCTTCAGTTTTAATTGCTCTTTGACGGTGTTTACTCATATCTTCAAGAAATGTTCGGCTTGATATGTAAGTAACTAGATAGTTACTCCACTTAAGAACACATGACATGTTACATGAGGTATGGGTGTTTGTTTTTGACATTGAGGATAATCCTTTACAAAAGATCGAACATCACTCCTCATAGTCGGCCAAAATACTCCAAGTCTCAAGATTCTCTGCATAGTTTGGTCTTACGCAAAGTGAAGTCCTACTATTGGAATATCTTATTCCAATCTAGTGCTTTCAATATTGGAGCTAAGGTGAGAGATTTCTTAAGATTCGTGAAGGATTCTTCACATGCCTCGGTCCATTCAAAGTGTGTAATCAAGCTATACATGGGCTTTGCAATTATAGCATACATGTAAATGAACCGTCTGTAACATCTACAATGCCCCACGAAGGCTTGAACCCCCTTGACTATTGTTGGTATAGGAAATCAGCAATGACATGAATTTTTTCAATATCATTAGCTATGTCATTTTTAGACAAATAGGAGTGTCCATGTTTAACCAGGATGGAAGCTTAGCTTCAGCCCAAGAGACTGAATCAAACTCATGTATGGGTGTTTTCAAGACATCTCTATAAGTGTGATCTTTTAGATTTACCCTTGTTATAGATCCCACTTGCTTCAAGTATAGATAATTGTTTCCCCAATCTTGGATAAGTTGTACCTGTCACTTGAAAGGTCTTCCTAATATGATTTCATAATTGAGTTTTTTCCCAAAGTCTACTATGGCAAAAGGTGTTGGTATTCAATCCCACAAGAATTGACTATCACTTTTTCAAGCAACCCTAATGGTCTCTCAATGTGTCCGTCAGCCACTTGCAATTTCATTCGCGTTTTTCTAGTGGCTGGTTGTCCCCAGGATTCCCATACTGCTTTCGTGGCTATGGCTATGCCTGCCCCATTATCCTTTATTTCCATGGTTTCAATGCCATTATATTTCACTAGAAAGGTGGCGTTTCCTTCTTTCCCTTCGTAATATTCTTTGACTTTGTTCATTGGAACATATCGAATCTCTTTGTTGTCCATTTTGTTTTTAATTTACTCAATTTTTTTGAGATTAGCCCCTTTATCCCCACCTTCTCTAGGGTTTTTTGTAGACCATTCCATAAACATGGTCTGAGTTTTAACAGTTCTCCCAAGTTAAGAGTGCATTGGATGGGTGTAGACATGATTGAATGAATGTTGTCTACTTCTAGGGTCTGTTCAACTCTTATTACTTGAGTGGTCTCACACACTAAGGATTCATCTTCGTTATCTCCCAAGTAAGAGGGTAATGTTTTCAAGGTCAATGATTTTCGACATTCCTGAAGTTTCAGATCTGCAATCCCCGTACAAGGATTGTACATCCACATTCATATCAGAAGGTAGGTTGTCGAACCAAACTTCCTCTATAGGACCTGACTTTAGAGTTAGGCTCTAATGATTGATCTCTCTAACTTTTTCCCATAAGTGTCCTGGCTAGTCTTCCTCTATGAATGGAATTCCATCTAAGGCTTCTTTGCTGTCCGACACTATGAGTTCTGGTTCTTTTGTTTTAAGGTGGGGTTCTACCACCACATCAGATCTTTCTTTAGTGTCTCTTACCACAAGCTCCTCAGGTTTTGCGATAATTTCAAGCTTGGGTTTTTGTTTTTTCAGTATTTCTTGCATGATTCTTTCCAAATTTTGATAAGCTTCCAGCTTAGCTGCTTCCATGTCTGGAGAAGGATAGGTTTTCCATTTGTTTTCCATGTTCTGACCTGCTTTAAGTCCCGCTTGATAAGCTTTCAAGATTGCAATAACAGGCTCAAAAATTTTATCAATCAAGATGGATCCTCCTGATTTCACGGTTGTTTTCTTGATTTCACTTCTAGTTTCTTTCACCTTTTCTTGGAATAGATTTTTGGCTTGTTGTTTTTGTTTTCTCATCTCATATCTTTTGCTTCTGCTTCTTTTGATCCTTTAAGAGAAAACTTTCGTATTTTCTGAATCATAAAAGGACTTGTGTTTCTTTTTCTTAGCCTGGGATCTAGTGATTACCTTGATTGGAACAATCGGTTCACTCTCAGATGAGCTACTAGGTATCACTTGGACTATGTTTACTATTGTTTTACCCTTGTTTAAAGGATTTTTACGACAACTTCTGAAAAATGTTCTCCCTTTTTGCAACCTTTTATGCAATAACTTTCAAGTGGATTGAGGTTTTTGTCAGGCTCTGGACATTCATTTTTCCAACGATCATCTACACCACAATTGTGACGATTTTCCATTCTTGTTTTAATCATGGGTCTTACCATGGGAGGTATGACACCTTGATTAGCTACATAATACATTGGTGTGAGCTCTGGTGGAGCATAAGTCACAGGTTCTTCCATGGGTGGTGGATGTGAACTATACCAATCTCCTTCTACCATTATTGTAGATGGACTAGGCTCCGCATAGTGTGTAACAGACACTAATGCTTGTTCATCTATGACTCCTTCGGAGTGCATGTACATTACAGGCACTATATTATGTCCTGGATACGGAGGTTGTTGACCCAACACAAGTTGATGTATTTCCATACCCATCGGTGGTCTTTGAGCTTGGGTCATATTAGGCTGATATCTGTACATGGGTTGTCCTTGTGGCCTCATAGGAACGTACTGAACATTACCATCATACTTTGTTCGGAAGTAGTACTCGTGGGTCTCATGGTTGGTCCATTTACCCTTGATTGCACACCATTTTTGTGGCCTAAATGGTTGTCCCTGTTGAGGCATCCCTTGTCCTGGTCCCCTCATAGGTGATTTTTGCATGTTGTTCATCCTTTTGAGCATATCTTCTATGGCTGAAAGTGGTGCTGAACCTGCCATTCCCACTTGTGTTGGTTTAATGGATGCTATTTTCTCGCTTTGGTTATCCTTAGGGACATCTTCTTTGTTGAAAATATCACAATTGTCTCCTAAGTCAATAGTATCTGACACACACTCTTCTAGGGTTGTATGCTTCTTGCTATAGAGTATAGCATGAAGTTCTTTTTTTAACAGTCTCTCTAGAAACAAAGATATGAGTCATTCTTCTGCAGGTATCTCTAGCCCTGGGCATCTATCAATATATTATTTCATTCGAGTTGCACCATCCCTAATAGACTCACCATGTTTCTGTTTAAAGCTGTAGATTTGAGCTACCGTATTATGTTTGATCCCCGTTTTGGAACAAGCAGCTACAAATTCTTGAGCTAATGTGTTCATGTCCATGATTGACCTTGGTGGAACCATGTCAATGATTTTTCTTCTAATGTCATTCCAAAACCCTCGAATTGTTTATGGAAATCGAATATATGTTCTGCTCTTAGCACTTGCTTAAAGCTTGCTAAGTGGTCGTATGATCCCCTGATCCACTGTATTTTCTGACCCATTTCTGAAAATCAGCTAGTCTGTTGTGTCTGTTTGGTTCAACTCTCGGTCTCCTAGCAGTTGGTCCTGCTCCGAGTCCTTCAAACCAGTCTGTTGGAAATAGTGACTCATGTAGCCCTCGACTGGCCTTAGTGTCACCCGATTTTCTTCGTGATGAGGTGATTTTTGGTTTCTTAACATTACTCTCAGATGATCTCTCACAGTTTTCATCTCTTGGAATTGTTTCTGGTCCTTGTCCCAATATCCAATCCCTTATGGAATACCCTTGGTATTTGGTTTGTTCTACCTCCTCAGGAGTCATCATAACAAAGTTGTTGTTATAACAATCCCTAAACAGGTAGGTTGGTAGGTTTGTTAATCTTGTATCTTTGATCTTGAAGATATAGATGATTATCATGGCCGTTAGTTGTCTTGATTTGGCATGCGAAGTCCACAGAACATCTTTTATGTTTCTATCCTCCCAATAATAGATTCCGATCCTAGGATTATCCGTACTAAGTCGTTTCAAAGGCTTCAAATCTACTTGATCGTATCCCTCAAGTTCTAAAGTTGGTGGTCCTTCTTTTACTGACATATCTGGGATTATGGTGTTTTCTAACCCCCATTTGTCTATCACGTCAAGGTTTTTGACTTGTACATACTGAGTTCCGTTTCTGCCCATGTACATTTTTCCTTGTTTGTTTTCCCTAATCTCTTCTTCGAGTCGAATACCATGGTCATCAATGAAAATAGCATACTAAAAGAGCGATGATAATGTGTGTGCTAGTCTCCACCCAACCATGCTATCTTATAGCCTCTCCCTAGCATACAAACTATCCGACCATTCTGGTGGCCTTGCCCATAGGACCCATGTCCTTACATTACCCCCCCTTGGAGAATCGGTTTCGTCCCATGTAGAACTTCTTCAGGTCTATCTAGCCATTTTACCAACACCTGTCGTCTGACATGATGTTTGGTGCAAAACTCATGAGAACCAAAAATCTTTTTGGGCTCATGAGGAATGCTTGGTGGTTTGATAAGGTTAGCTAACACACTTGTGTCAATGACATTATCATTCTTTTCTAGCTATTTTTGTAAACGGCTAACATGAAAAACAGGATGAGCTCGTGTGTGCTCTGGGAGACCTAATTTATAGGCCACTTGGCCTATACGTTTGAGAATGGTAAACGGTCCACAATAGCGTGGTGAAACCTTTTTTGTCTTCAGACTTTTTGAATGCTCCGGAACTTTGAGGAAAACGTTGTCTCCTTCTTCAAAAGTAGCAAGACGATGATGATCATCTACGTACTTCTTATACCGATCTTGAGCTTGATTAACATTCTGCGAAGCAACTCGAAGCATGTCAAAATGGTCTTAGAGAAAATACTTTGCTTATTGTATCTTATCTTTAGCCAACCCCACTGTAACAGGTGATCTAGGTTGAAATCCATATAAAAGCATAAATGGACTAAACCCTGTAGTCACATGCTTTGAACTATTATAAGAAAATTCCAATATAGGTAAGTAGTCTTCCCAATTTATTTGCTTCTTGCTATTGTACGCTTGTAGCATATCCTCAAGCACTTGATTAACTCTTTTTGTTTGACCATCCGTTTCTGGATGATCAGCCGTACTTAAATTAAGTTTAGTTTCCAACTTTTGGAACACAGCTCTCTAGAAGTGATTATTGAACTTTTGATCTCTGTCACTAATGATACTAGTTGGAAGACTGTAGAGTTTATATATATTCTCTACAAATAGCCGTAATAATTTCGGTGTCTTAACTGTAGTCTTAGTGGGAATGAATCGACCCATCTTTGTGAGATGGTCTACAATTACCCAAATGGCATCATGGCCATGATTTGTAGTAGATAGTCCTACTACAAAATCCATAGAGATACTCTCCTACTTACCTTGTGGAATCTCTAAAGAATGTAAAAGGCCACCTATCTTGAGGCACTCTGCCTTATTAACTTGGCATTGTTGGAATTTTAGTATGTACTCTTGAACATCATGATGTAAGCCTAGCCAATAAAATTGTTGTCGAACTAAGGCATACGTCTTACGGATACTTGGATGACCAGCGCTTGGACTATCGTGACACTTAAATAAGATTTGGCGCCTAGTGTTTGAGTCCTTTGGCACACATACTCTACCTTTGTGGAGTAAGTAGCCATCATCAATGGAAAAATTCTTCCATCACTTAAGCTCTTTCTGAGTAGGGATGGAGCTCTGTGTGTTGGAGTTTTTATTTGTGCATGAAGAGACATGTTGATCTGGCTGTTCAGAGACATGTGAGTGTGAGGGATCCCTTTTTAAAACTGCAATCCACACTTTAGCTTATGATTGATCTTCTGCACACTTGACTCCAAAAGTCCACTCTTTAGTTCCATGAAAGCAAGTGAATTAATTTGAGGCATCTGACTTAGTCCAAACTTGACTCCAAAAGTCCACTCTTTAGTTCCATGAAAGCAAGTGAATTAATTTGAGGCATCTGACTTAGTCCATCCGCTACTGCATTATATTGCACCTTGTGATATCGTAGCTTACAATCATAATTTTGAAGGATTTCTGCCCATCTAGCTTTACGGCCCTTCAAGTCTGTTTGAGTAGTAAACCATTTGATACTCTCATAGTCAAAAAACTACTTCAAACTCGGCACCATATAAATAGTGTCACCACTTTTGAAAAGCGTGAATTATGGCATAGAGCTCTCACTCATAAACATAATAATTATGTTGAGCTCTATCTAACTTTTTACTTTCAAAGGCTATAGGTCTTCCCTCCTGGAGAAGTACCGCACCAATGGCTTTATCACTCGTTGTTATAGAATTGATATTTTATTATCTATTACAGCTGACAGGTGGCAAAAGAATCAACAGATAATGGATTCTGCAGAAGGATATTACATTTTATGTATATGTACGGCCGGCTGGCCAATTTATACTTACTTTTGGGCATTCAAGAAATCTATAAATAAATACTTGCAGCAGAGAAATGCTCACTCTTGCACGGGGGGATATTGCACCCACTGTCTGTGTATTCTTCTCTCCTCTCTTCTCTTCTCTCTCGTTGTGCCAGGCATAGCACTCCATTCTAGGAGGTGCGCTTGCACGTGGGTTGTCTTGCTCTTGATCTCTCTCTGTTCGCTTATGGCCTCAATTCTGTGCTACGAGACTCGTGAGGTATGCGGATTTGTCGATTTTATGATTGCAACGTGTTATTTTGCTATTTTGCAAGGAACTCTGATACCACTGCTACAAACGAGAGCATGGAGTTCCTTGAAAAATAGCAAAATAACACGTTGCAATCATAAAACCGACAAATCCGCATACCTGACGAGTCTCCTAGTACAGAATTGAGGCCATAAGCGAACAAAGAGAGATAAAGAGCAAGACAACGCACGTGCAAGTGCACCTCTTAGAATGGAGTGCTACGCCTAGCACGACAAGAGAGAAGAGAAGAGAAGAGAGAAGAATACACAGAAACTGGGTGCAATCTCTCCCCCGTGCAAGAGTGAGCATTTCTCTCTTGCACGTATTTATTTATAGATTTCTTGAATGCCCAAAAATGAGTACAAACTGACCGGCAATCATAAAACCGACAAATCCGCATACCTTCCGAGTCTCACTAGCACAGAATTAAGGCCACAAACAAATAGAGAGAGATCAAGAGCAAGACAACGCACATGCAGGCACACCTCCTATAATGGAGTGTTGCGCCTAGCACGACGAGAGAGAGGAGAAGAGAGGAGAGAAGAATACACAGACACTGGGTGCAATCTCCCCCCATGCAAGAGTGACCATTTCCCTCTTGCACGTATTTAATTTATAGATTCCTTGAATGGTAAAAAATGAGTACAAACTGGCCGGCCGATCATAAATGTCCGAAGCTCATAAAAGAGCACTTGAATAATAAAATGTACATGATATACATATCCATTCACATAGGCCAAGATGAGTCTAGTCTTTTCCACCTGTCAGCTATAATAAATAATAAAATATCAATTCTATAATATACCTCTCCGTTGGAAAGCAAATGTCCTCTGTTGCGAAGATAAAATCTGCAAACAATACTTGTCAAAAACAATGATTAGAAATCTATATCAAAACTATCACATTGTAAAAGAAAAAACCATAAAATTAGACAACATTGCTTATGCTTGCCGTCATCCACATACTACTTATTCTAGTGTCCCATACCAGTAGAATAAGCAGTATATTGCATACCCTGATGAATCAGGATATCATTGGTCACACTCATCATTGCATATATCAACTCTCATCAATCTCAAGTTCACTTCCATAAAGACTGTCACGACAAAAAATCATCATATACCAATTCCAAATCCAAATCCAAAATACCTTTCATTTTCTATACCCAGGTAACAAAATCATACCATTTGCAGTGGTGGCGAGTCACTATAGCATGATTTTGTGATCAATGTTGCCTAAACCAGCGAATCTACACCCGACGTGCTGTCTAAATCGGAAAATCTACACTAATGCTGCCTAAATCGGTGAATCTGCATTTGGTATTGTTTAAAAATCATGAATCTGTAATGTTCAATGTGCTGCCTAAATTGGTGGATCTGCACCAAGATGAGAATCTACACACTGCCTAAATCGGCGAATCTCTGTGTTGGTGACCAATGGACTAGGCTAGGCATAAAAGGGAAAAATAAATGACCTATTTGATATGAAATTGGAATAAAGTGGAATGTGGAAGCATGTATGAAATCTTAGTGATTATTTCACACCAACTCATCTCATGTAAGTAGTGGTATGACAAGTCATCTGAGGGAAGATTCCAATCAAATAAAATAGAAGTCATGACATTGGAAACAATGGATCTTGGAAACATAATGTATTCAAGTAAGGAAGTTTTGTCATCTTAAAGCATCTGGAAAAAATTCTTGCCTGCTACAAAGGTGCTTGGGTATTTATAGGGGTGTGACAATATAAAAAGAAGACTCACTAAAAACAAATCAAATTTATTTTATCAAACCACTATTAAACTAGAGGATTTGTACATAAGGATATGTGGTGAAGAGTCGGGGAATTTCGAGGGGCCAAGATAAGAGAAGAGATGGGAATTTCATACTTGGAGCTTGATATGAGGACATTGTATTTAGATTTATCTGCAAACATTTAAAAAAAAAAAGAAAAACAAAGCACCAAAAACAACTTTGTGTTAAATTCAACAACAAGCGAATCATACACTAAATTTATGTGGCTGAAGGTGGAATATCTTGAGTCTATTGATTTTAAAACTGATAATTCAAGAGAGATTTTGTGCAAAATGGAAACAAACATAGTGATAGACATACAAGAGTTTGTGTATTTAAAATTTAGGTAAAGTCATTTGAAAAGAATGCTAGATAAACATAGAACACAATTATTAACATTGTAATAACAATAGCAAGAACGTATCAAGTGTATGAGTAGTTGTAGGACAACGTGTGCTTAGACAATTTTGAAGCACTTAATTGTGGTTGAAAGTTTCATTAAAAATCTGCTTTCCAATTCACTAACCATGTTCAACTAGAATGAACAAAATTCTTCGGGATAAGGTGCAATTCTGAGGGTGGTTAGTGTATGACACTAGCGTCCAAATTATATATGAGTCATGCGTGTTGCATTGTTCAAGTACCAGGTAGATGTGTGTTCTCTAATGTGTTTTTTTTAAAATAGTAATTATTAATATATATATATATATATATATATATATATATATACATATATATATAAAATGCAACTGTGGATTATTATACATTGCATAATTGTGAAAAATATAACATGATTGACATCAATTATCATAACATAACAGTAGAGGGGGTGGTGGGGGATTGTGAAGAGAGAGAAATGAAATGAAATGAAATGTTATAGTAACTGTCTGTAAAATACCAAAATTACCTATGAAAATAAAGTGAGAAAATACTTGTGGATCTAATCCAATACCTGGGTACAAAAATAAAATGAATGACAATAAAAGACTAAAACTAAAAGTATTAAATCATTACAAGAAAATGCAACATCATCATCGTGAATGCCCGACAGAAGGTGTTGTCCAAAAAGCTATTGCATCGGTCACTGAAGAGCTTCGTCTATGTCCATTTCTATAAGGAGAGGGAAGAGAGAGAGAGAAATTAACGAAAATGTTATATTATTCGTGTTCCAAAGGCCTATGGGACGAAATTGATACAATCCTTATGGATCTACTACAATGTCTGGGTACAAAATGAAATGACGTAAAGCAAAATATTAAATTAAAAGACTACAGCTAAATGATTGAAATCGTCAAACTGAAACTGATGATTATCGTCGTCGTCCCGTGGATACCCGTAGAAGCCATTGTGTGTCAAAGTATGGCAGTGGTCGCGGAAGAGCTTCCGAAATGTCTGCCAGCGGTTGCCCTGTCATCTCTTCCTGTTGTTGACACCACCAACAACCTGCAAGGGCCACAAGTAATATAACATTTATTTTCATTTTGTTCTCTCTCTGTTTCCTCCCACTACTTAAAGAGCCGTACATTGATGAAGTTCTTCAATAATCACTGTAATACTTTCTGCGACAACGCGTTGTTGGGCATTGCCGATGATGATGCAGGATTTTAATTTGTTAAGTCTTTCATTTTACTTCATTTTATTTGTGTACCTCAGCATTGGAGTAGATTCCCAAGGATTGTATCTGATTGTTCTCATTGGAAATTTTGGCATTTTGAAGACTGTTAATATAACATTTCATTTCAATTTTTTTCTTTCTCTCTATCCCCACCTCGTCTGCGATTTGTGCACACATACCTACAACCAATGCAATCTATCAGCTTGCAAACAGGTTATTACTAGGGCGACATCTCTTCTGATTAGCTTAGAGTCTTATTGCAATTGTTCTAAAATTGAGTTTTATATATTGGCAACGAGAACACTATAACTAGGAATGCTTCTCAGATTTTTCTTAATATTATTTTTGTGGCTTTCTACACACACTCACTTGTCAATTCTGATGATATACGCACACACACATACACACACATTCTGTTTGCATGTCTCAATAATACGCAAACTCGCATTCCCTGCTTGATGCATATTTATTCTTCTATTGACGCTAATTAGACCTTTACTTTGCCAATTTTGAATGACAAGGGTATACCTCATGTGGTCCGTGTTATTTGACTATCAAGGCATTATTTAGCCTGCTTTAAATAATTTGTACAAGCTGTAGACTCCCATCATATTCACTACAAGTTTAAACGACAAGTTTAATTATGTGGTTTTGCAAGATATTTTTATAATGCACAAGAACCCGGCTCCATTCTCTTACATCATTTTATGTCTAACTAGAAATGCATGTCGTCAATGAAGGCTTCTAGGATAGAGCCACTAAGACAATATTAGTTTTGTTTATAATTCCCCCTCACTCTCTAATCGATACAAGTCTAATAATAGTAGATGTCTGTAAGTAATCAGTGTCCTCTTACATTGAGCTATACGATCAAATTGAATCTCATTCCTATCTTTTATGTTTGTTTGTTGTGAGATGAATCTATGCTATTAAGTTATAACTATAGAGTTTTTGTTCTCGCTAAGTTGTCTCTGAAATTTTAGTTTCAACACGGTTATGGATCATTTTCTTATTTGTGTTCCAATTTAATTTATTTTTAACATCGCCTTTATCAAGTCCAGGTCCCTAGACTGTACGTTCTCAATGTGAAATCAACCACTAATATTGAATCGAATTCCAGATAGATAGAAAAATGCTAGTTGCAGCACTTGTACCTCTCCCCATCTGTCAACAATGGTATATATATTTTCAAATATAGTATACCCTCTTGGTATGTACATCCAATACGTCATTCCTCTCTTCTTATTTTATTTCTTTGTATTGTGTTCTAAGTTGAATGCTCAAACACTGTTAAGGTCATGGCTTCTGATTGTATTGAAAGAAATATTTTCATTGAGATGATTTTACATTAATCTATGCAGCTACTCAAATGAGCTGTCGTGCTTTGAGTTAGTGAACAATAATTTATAAGTACTCTATACTCCAATGTGGTGTCACACAGGTAGTAAATGTTTTGTCTTTTTATGTCTTGTCTAGTCCATTGGTGACATGCACACAGATCTACCGATTTAGGCAGTGTGTAAATGCTCACCTTGGTGTAGATTCGCCGATTTAGGTAGCACCAGTTGTCTATGCAGATCCGTCGATTTAGGCAGCACACTGACAAATTGCAAATTCACAATGGTAAATGCAGATCCACCGATATAGGCAGCATTAGTGCAGATTCGCCGATCTAGGCAACACATCTTATTGGTGTAGATTCGTCGGTTGAGGCAACACCGATCACAAAATCATGCTACAGTGTCTGGCCACCACTGTAACTGGTATGGTTTTTTTACTCGGGTACATAACAAAAGTAATTTGGATTTGGACCTATCTTGTGTAATTAAAATTGGATTGGGATTTGGTATAAGAAGATTTTTGGTCACGACAGTATTTTCAGAATGGACATTGAGAGTGATGAGAATTGATTATTGATGATGAGTGTGACCAATGATATCCTGATTCATCAGGGTATGACATATTCTGCTTATTCTAGTGGTATGGGACACTAGAATAGGTAGTATGTGGATGACGACAGGCATAACCAATGTGTCTAATTTTATGGATTTTTCTTTTGCTATTTGATACAGATTTCTAATCATTATTTTTGACAAGGATTGTTGCATATTTTTATCTTCGCAACTGAGGACAGCTTCTTTCCAACGGAAAGGTATGTTACATAATTGATATTTTATTATTTATTGCAGATGACAGGTGGAAAAAGCATCAGCAGATAATGGATTATGTAGAAGTATATTACATTCTATGTATATTTGATTATTCAAGTGCTCTTTATGACCTTTGGCCATTTATGTCCGGCCGACCAGTTTGTACTCATTTTTGGGCATTCAAGAAATCTATAAATAAATACGTGCAAGAGGGAGATGCTCACTCTTGCACGGGGGGATATTGCACCCGGTGTCTGTGTATTCTTCTCTCCTCTCTTCTCTTCTCTCTCGTCGTGCCAGACGTAGCACTCCATTCTAGGAGGTGCGCTCGCATTTGCGTTGTCTTGCTCTTGATCTCTCTCTATTCGCTTATGGCCTCAATTATGTGCTACGAGACTCGTCAAGTATGCATATTTGTCGGTTTTATGATTGCAATGTGTTATTTTTCTATTTTCCAAGGAACTCCATGCTCCCATTTGTATCACTAGCATCAGTCTCAACCACAAACGACTTAAGTGGGTCGATGATTTCTAGAATGGGAGTAGTGGCTATAGCTACCTTGAGCTGTTGGAAACTGCGTTTTTGGGCTTGTTCCCAAGAAAAGGTCTTACCTTTTGATTTAAGTTGATTTTTCATAGGAACAATGATTTTGGCATAGTCACAGATATACTATAGATAAAATCTAGCCATGGCTAAAAATATTTGGAGCTCCTCAACCGTGTTGGGATGTGGCAATCAAAGAATGGCAACGACCTTGTCATTATCCATCTTGATTCCAGAATAAGAGATCACATGACCAAGGTAATGTATCTCTGTTTTAAAGAAATCACACTTGCTTTGCTTAGCATACAACACGTGAGCTCATAACTGTTTGAACACTAATCGTAAGTGTTCTATGTGTTCATCTTCAATCTTACTGTAAATGAGAATGCCATCAAGGAAAACAGCAATAAATTTTCCAAGATAGGGACGTAAGACACTATCCATGAGTGTCATAAATGTAGATGGAGCATTGGTTTGACCAAAAGGCATAACCAAAAATTCAAAATGCCTAAACCGTGTTCTAAAGGCAGTTTTGGAGATATCTTGTAAAAGGATACGCACCTGGTGGTATCCTAAACGAAGATCTATCTTTTTATAGTATCTTGCCCCATGGAGTTGATAAAGAAACTCATCTACTCTTGGCAGAGGATACTTTTTCTTGATGGTTATGGCGTTTAATCCGCAATAATCTACGCACATACGCATAGTAGTACCATCTTTCATTTTTACCAATAGAATTGATGATGCCCAAGGCGAAGTGCTAGGTCTAATGAAACCATGGGCGAGGTATTCATCCAAGTGACTCTCAACCTCCTTGTATTCTTTAGCACTCATATGATAAGGTGGCTTACTCACTAGTTTAGTGCCTGGGAAGACATCTATGCCATGCTGCACATCACGTGTAGGGGGTAAACCCGGTGGTAAATCACTTGAGAGAACATCACTATACTCCATGAGTAAGTGAGTCAGCTTTTGCCGTGCAAAAGGAGAAAGTAAACTAGAGTTATGCTAGGATGGAGAATCTTGTAATTCCTGTAATGTTTGTTTTACAACAGTTGCACGTTGCTCTATAGAATTAATATTGAGAGCACTTTGCTTGTTAGATTTGTTAGCACTTTGTTTATCAGTAGAATTCATTGCACTTTGCATACCATTATAATTCATTGCACTTTGCATACCATTACTAGAATTCACTGCTTTGCTCTTGAGACTTCACAAGACTTGGAGACAAGCAGTAACACAAAAAGACTTCATCTATTAAATCTGCTTTTTGCAAAATAGAAAGCTTGGCTGTACATATAAGATGTGCAGATGGTATATTTTTCTCACCAAGCAAAAGCACATGTTTACCATTGTCCATAGAGGATAAGGAGTTGTATTCATAAATAGTGTGCAATGTATTTCCTAAACCATGCAGCCACTCTCGTCCTAAAACTGCATCAGCATGGTCCATGTTCATAACTTGGAATTCAAGGGTCATTTTATGATCTTGAACAATAAGCTCAACCCCTGGAACTACCGTGTCCCATACTTCTTTATCATTCCCAGACATCTGATCCACCACATATTTATGAGAGGAGGGAGTCTGTGTAAGCTTCAATTTCTTAACTAGATTATAGTTTAAGAAGTTATGAGTTGCACCATCATCCACTAAAATACGAACACATTGTCCATTAATAGTGCTATGCATGTGAATCAAATCATGGGGGCCAAAGGTGGGTTGCCACATTGAAGCAGGCACACAACACTTGTGCTTTTCTTCCATATGAAGAACCTCTACAACACAATATTTAGGAGATGAATCTAATGAGAGGTGTTGCACCTTGTGCATGGCCTTTTCTTTGCCTTGCAAAAGAGGACAATTTTTCTTGTTATGTTGGTCCTAAAGACATCTAAAACACAAATTGTGTTTCTTTGCATGCTCAAAATCAGTAGTGCTGAGAGAACCACATGGAGTATCTCGTGATTGATTAGGTTTCTTAGCCTCTTGTGGATGTGGAGAGGTATATTGTCTCTTATTCCTCTTGGAACGTGTGGGAGATCTACCTCGCCATTGTCTCTTAGCCAGATTGCTCTTAGCAAAAGTATTCTTAGAGTAGGAGACATTTCATTTCCTCTGTTGGTCATCATCATATCTTTGGGCATGACTGATGGCTTCTTCCAAAGTTTTGGATGTTGGGTCTTGATATGAAGACGATAGTCTTTGTCAAGACCCCTAGTAAAACCCCGTATCTTTTGGAATTCATCTAAACCTTCTAGTTTTAATATGATTTCCCAATACTTTGAAATGTACTGTGAGAGAGAGAGAGGGCATACATGCGGCATGCATCCCATGCTAAACAATTCTTATCTTCTTCATTGGAGTCCAAAAACTCTTTGGAGAAAGAAGCTTGAAACGCAACCCAAGATGAATGACGAGCATCTAATGGAAATGTCATCCACCACTTATAGGCCTTGCCTTGAAGAGATAGACTTGTTTCCATAGTCGTCTTTATATTCGGGGTGTGTCTCAATCTCTGAATATCACTCCATTTGTGTAAGAACGTATTGACCGCATCCTTGTTGTTGCGATCACGCTCTTCCCCATGAAACTCGGGGATGGTGATATTCTTAAGTAACGCTTTGCTACCTTTTGCATCTTCTGCAACACTTTTCTCTTGGACTCCTTGAGTCATACGATCTTGGTTCCCTTGAACCGTGACACTTATGGCTCTTTGAGTCATCTGTGAATTCATAAATTTCACAAGTAACTCCTTAAGATTGGTAACATTTGCATTAAGTGCAGAGAGGTTACGTTCAAGTACGCCTTGGCGATTTTCCAAAGTCTTGCAAGCAGCCATATCTACAAGGCCATGATCTCCTAGATCATTGTCATCATGCATATTAGTGTCAGTTGCACTTGTGGTGCCCTGATTTTGATCTACGTGCTCAAAATCAAACGTGTGTGTAGGTGGGATATCCTCACTGGCCATGGTAAACACACACTAATGCAAAGAGAGAAAAAAAAAACAACAACTTGTACCTTGTGAAATTGAAGTCTTTGTTCTCCGTATGCTTCGTGATTTGCATTGCATGCGAACCTCGCCTTGCGGGAATTTGAGCGCTTCAGTTGTCGTTCGTTGTAAGAACACCTTTGTTGATTTTTCACAAAAACCCGTCCTTTTTGTGAAGATTTTTGTTCACTTTGAAGCTACCCCCTTGAGGAAAAAAGAAATTTTGGAGGAAAACTTGACTTCCTCCAAGAAGTAAAAAGGAAGGGTGAAGCTACTTCCTTGAAGTTTGAAGCTTTCCCTTTCCTTCTAGTTTTTTTTTTTCCAGCACAAGTAGACTATCTTTCCTTGTTATACACAACAAGGGTCAAAATAGCTTGATGGTAAAGTGTTGGCCTCTTACCCTCCTGGGGTGGGTTCAACCCTCCTTCATGCAAGGGTTAATCGGGCCTTCCTATGCCTGCAGCCAATGGCGCCAATGAAAGCCTTCTAAGCCTCGGTGTCGTCGAGTTGTTTGTTGAGTTTGCCTTGGTTGCTTGCCTTCTTTTTGCTGCAAAGCGGAGACGTCTCTGTCTGCGGAACGTGGAAGACAAGTAGAACGTCGTATGCACATGAAACCCACTTTTTGCCTCCTCCCAAAAATAGCTCGGATGCCAGTGAAAGGGCGGTGGTAATGCGTGTGCTAGTCTCCACCCAATCGTGCTATCTTATAGCCTCCCCCTAGCCTACACACTGTCCGGTCGTGTCGGTGGCCTTGCCTACAGGACCCATGTCCTTACACATGCTCCTCATTAGGGTGCAGGTAAACCTGAGCTCCATGGCGGTTAGTCTTATAAAAAGAGAGTATATACTTATACCGCATTGTCGTTCCGGTTTCCGAGTGAATCAAGTAAGAAGACGTTTTAGATGTTGAATGTGAAAAAGTGTCTGAGACTTCTTCAAGAATAGTGTGCAAGGAATTGCCTTGATTCATGCTTTCTTCGGTGGATACTCTACTGGAGGTTTCTCCGAGTATGCCCAGATTTCCTAGTACAAGACCAGATCTAAGGTTCATATAGACTTATGAAGCCCTGGATAGAGTACTTAACTTTGGATTTGATTGCAACTTTCTGTCAAGCTACCGATTCCTCGTCTGCAACCTCATTCCTATACAAATTTGATCAAGTTAGCTATTCTTCTATAAAGACAATAGATGTTTTCCTAACTATTGTGATTGGTCTGTGTGTATCACTTTAAATCAGGTGTGGGAGTTAGCAATTGACTTTCAAATTTGACTTTGGTAAAAAATCAAAGGATTAATCTGCAATATGAAAATCGAGTTAACATGTACCAATTTGGTTGTGATTGAACCCAAAATTGCCCGGTGGCTTTGTATTATGCTGGTCTAACACTGTACAAGTTTAAAAGTCAAAACTAATATCTCTGTGTAGCACATATAAATAATCCCGACTATTTAATTTTGCTAGTTTTTTTTAATTTTTTGGCTTGGTTTGGCAAGTATATAACCTGTTAAAGTCCCTAGACAAGTTTCAACAAGTTTGAACAAATTCTGTTCAAGTTTATCAATTTTTTGTGTTCGCAGACTCTGATCTCAAGAATTTGGCTTAAGTCTCACTTTTTGATCCAAATCTCACCAAAATTTATTTGTGGGGTCTACTTGATATGTTGACCTTGTGGTATACTCAAATTTGCAAATTTGTCAATTTTTGTAGGAGATGTAAATAATCGTGATTATTTACTCCAGCTATATTTTTGTAAATTTTTGTCCCAACTTTGACACATATTTGTTAAGCACCTCAAGTTAAGGTCTCTAGCTAAGTTTCAACAAGTTTGGACAAGTTTTGGTCAAATGGTCATCAATTTTCTGTCCACAGACTAGCTTTGCAAATCTGATCACAATTTTCAATCCAATGTTCCAAATCTTACCAAATTTGGTTTGTAAGCTTATTACAACATGGTAAAACTAGTGGTATGCCAATTTGGTCAAAAAACTTGAAAAATGGGACAGATGTAAATAATCTCAATTATTTACAACTGGTAACTTTTTGCATCTTTTTGGTCAACTGAGCATGTACACATGTTTATTACATCAATATAAACCTATGAATCAAATTTCAACAAGTTTGGACAAATTTTTCCCCAATTTACACTCAAGATTCAGAAAGTTAGTACAAACTTTAGTTTTTACCCAGTTTTTTGCCAGTTTGGTGATCCAAATCTTTTGTGCCTTTACAAAAGTTGTTTGTACACATGCAATGAGTCAATGGTATGAACCTTGGTCAAATATGAGATAAAAGTTAATAATCACAATTATTAACTTCAGGCTTGAAATGAACCAATTTTTGCAAATTTTCAATGGACAATCTTTTTATGAGCTATTTGAAGCCTATGAATCAAGTCAAAACTTAATTTGGCCTAATATGTCAAGAAAAAGTACATAATCTGAGTTTTGATCAACTCTTGAAATTTTTACCTCAAAGTGTCCTTGAGCTTACCCACTAGTTTAGACAACTTTTAAGCTTACTCTCCAGTCAGATTTAGTGGTTTGGAGTCTTTTCGTGCTATTTCTAACCGTAGACCTGAAATTCTGCAACTTCCAATAACAACTCATATTGATTCTTTCAGAGAGAGCAATGTTCTGAAATCCACCTCGGATCCTACTTACCCTAATCCTAGATTCTCATGCAATGGGGTTGTGGAAAGGGTTCACAAACACTCGTTTTCTTGTCTTTTATGGTTTTCTGAGCATTGATCTTAAGACTTGTCTCTTCTACCAATCATCCTCAAAATCCTAATCTATTTCTACAATCCTATAATCTTAAAGGCACTCAGCTAGTACGACTACTTCCAAGCTATCTCTACACAGCAAAAGACGACAATCTTAGGCTATGTGGTTTCTACAAGAAGTTTTGAACTTTAGGCGATCCTAGAGGAAGTTAGAGGATAACTTCACAAGACGCTTGTGTTTTTCTCTAGTTTAGGTCTCTTCAATCTCCAGCAACGGTGCCAAATGTGGGACGCGTGTCTAACCTCACTATCCTATCTTATTTGCAGTATTAGCGAGAACCACAATTAAATTGTCAGTCCATAAGATGAAGCTGACTCGACTAGTGCATAGAGGCTACAAGAGAGTGTCAATATCTTGGAAAACAACTAACAACTTGAATCTTACTTATGCTACACTCAAGTGATAGAAATGACTAAAAGTCAATCGCTCTCATCGGCAAACAAATCACATCCGTTGCAGCATCAAATGACATCCAAACGTAACGAAACTTCTAGGACATGTTTATAAGAGCTAAGCACACATGCTTATGGTCTCAAATACCACTTTAGGTCGTGCCAAACTCACGATTATTAACTGCAGTGGATTTTTACCTAGTCGTTTTCCACCTAGAATGCATCTAAATGCTTAGCAATGATGACCCAATACCCCGCCTATGCTTAGTTTTTGCTTTAAAAGTGTAAAATCCTAGTCATGATGAAACTTTAGGCCATGGTTAGACCATGGTTCAGCGATGCCAAAAGCTATGAAATACCGTGATGTGCTTACGTCAATGCGTAGAGCTCTTACCTGCAGTTGCAATGCAACAAATGCGACTGCAATGTGATAACTAGGGAGGGAGTAGGAAGCACGAGAAGGAGAGAAGCGAGCACCGCTAGCTCACACTGTGTATTTCATTATCCAAAACTTTAATAATAATTTACAAAAATTGTCTTTTATACCTTAGCCAAGGTTTTTGGCTGGTCAAAACTAATAATCTGGGAGTTCTATCAAAGATGGATAATAACAGGTTGATACAATCTAGAAGCTTGTAGCCTTGTCTCATCAATTACAAGGTTTATCCAAAAAAATAGGAGTTACAATATTCCCAATTTATCAAAATAGTAAGCGTTTTTACAATGAGAACTCCAAAAAATGGTATCCGTGGTATCTGTGTTAGCTTGTTGTTGCTAACAGGAGGGAAAGATAGAGGGAGGGAGAAATACAGAGGGAGAGAGAGAGAGAGAGAGAGAGAGAGAGAGAGAGAGAGAGAGAGAGAGGTTTTATTATCGTCCTCGAAGGTCAAATATGACCTATGGGACCAAAGTTACATGTGATGCAGTATTTGTATGGCTGATGAGTGACTCTCGATGCTCCAAAATTGTGGTGATGAGAGTTGCAATGGAGAGCCCACACTGTGACTGGGAAAGGAAAGTGTGTAGATCTAAGTTATGGTTGAAAATGTGAGAGAAGCAAGTTCGGATGTGACCAAAATCTGAGCACTCTAGTACTGTGTGGTACTTAGACTCTCGAACTTGTAGTGAGCATAATGTGCACAATCGATTTGACTCTTCTCCATTGTCAAATGGCTGCAATAGTGTGTATCACCGACAAGGGGCTACATTCAAGCATGTAAGTGTGAGTACGGTCCCCTCTTTCAGCGAATAACATGGTTTTGTAGTTGGGGGCAATATGGGTGGTGTAATGTATGAAGCATGACCCACCGGATTTCTCCCAAACCGTAATACATTGGCGTTCTAGAAAAGCTTCATTCACTTGGGAGTCAATTGAAGCATCATGTAGCAAGTGTAATGCATCCCATCTCCCAAACCACTTCTTTATGCCTTGCATCCATCCCGGGCTCAAGATCTTGCTTTTATGCGTCTTTTGAACTTTTTTACTTGCTTCCCATGCAGTTGTAGGAAGTCGATGTGCGGGGTTTTGACGCACTGTTTATCATGTACTCCACAACACTTTACATGCCCATAAGATCAATTGGAAGAGATCCCAACTCAAGAAGTAGGAGCATATATGGTGTTTGTGTCTTAACTTGGAGAAAGTTTGTAAGAAAATGCTTTTGGACATTCTCATACTCTTTCCATGTAGACTTTGAGATGCTCCCACCCCACACTTCAACTCCATAAAGAAGAACTGGTGTCACCAATGCATCAAAAAGATACTTCTTGAGAGCCCAACACTTGATGTTTCCCACGTTACACATGTTCTCAAATGCATAATATGCTCTCTTTCTCGCTTCCAAATGACACATAGCACATTCATGCCACTTGTGATTGGACTGAACCTCAAAACCAAGGTACTTAAAGCTCTCAACAACTTCAAGTGTCTCATTGTTGTACACAATGCATGGCTTCTCCTTATGGTTGGTTTCCACAAGCATAACCTTTGTTTTGGATTCATTCACAATCAGCCCACTATGCAAGCAAAAGTTCTCAAGGACAACCATAAGCTTTTGTGAATCTTCTAAAGTGTGTGCTAGAAGCACTACATCATCCGCATACAACAAAATCATGATTACCGCATTGTAAATAGTGACCTCTTCAATGCCTTCTTCTTGCATAAAGTCAAGTACCATTTGTTCCAATTGATCGATGCATAGACCAAAGAGAGTTGGTGACAGCAAACATTCTTGTTTAACCCCAATAAATCTTACATTTTTTTTTGAAATTTCTCTTCCCCTGTGCAATTGGCAAATCACCTTCTCATAGATTCGAGAAACCGCAAGCATAAACTCACTTGGCACTTGTAGTTCTTTCATCCTTCTCCACAAATTGTTACGTGGAATCATATCAAAGGCTTTCTTAAAGTCCACAAAATAACAATACAATCGCTTGTCTTTCAACCAACTTTCCTCCACGAGAACACGAAGAGTGACAAAATGATCAATGGTACTATGGCATTGACAAAAACGCGCTTGTACCTTTGCACTCTTGTCATTCTCTTCAGCTCAATCACTCAATTTCATATCCATTATGCACTCAAACAACTTTGCCGTAAGAGACCCAATCATTATAGTCTGGTAGTTGTTTACATTCTTTACATCCCCTCCTTTATGCAAAGGCTTAACCCAATTAATACTCCAATTGATGGGTGCAGCGGCTATGGAGGGCGGCGTATGAGGACAATCATGGCATTGAGGGCGTGTAGAAAAGGCAGAGAGACTCGACACTCAAAAAATCAACAAAAGACACGCTATGTTTTATTACTTCCTTTTAAACATAACTTACAATATATAGCCAAAAGAGGTGTCCATGCAAACTTAACTTGTGACTGCTTGCTTATCTGCATGCCATAAGGGCATGTGCCCACGGGTATGACAAATAAGACGAACTCAGACTTGAATACCTAACAATCCCCCCCTCAACCCGAACTAGAGATACCCTCTTATGATACCTCGAGTTTTTGTTGTACTCGTCAACCGTGAGTTTTAGGTTCCTCACAACCAATGGTTTTGGTATTCTCATAACCAGGTGCTAGGTCAGTAACCCCCCCTTGAACAGATAGGGTGTAGGACAAATATCTAGCTACCAAAAATGGAGTTTTTGGTTCACTGCCAAACCTTGGGTTTAAGGTGTACCCAGTAACCTCATGAGAAGCGGTACAAAAAATGGGCTGAGAACAAATATTTATTGGGAGGTCTTACCACTTATGTGTGGCAGTGTCTTTAACCCGTACAAATGTGTATCATGGCATGGCTGACAACAGATAATTTAAAAGAGGCTTTGATTAGAAAAACATAATTGTGTTGACAAAGGACAAAACATAACAAATCTATGTATTTGAGAAATTTTTGTACTTTTTGTTGATGTACTGAGTGCTCATAGCAAATGGTTTGCACAAGGATTGTGCATCTCCCAACAATTGGCAACCCATGTATCTTCTCGCTTCACCTGGTTTCTTTGCCAATCTCAATCTTTTGATGCTACCGTTTATTTTTACCTTTGTGAGTGTCACTAACAAGGAACCCTATGGCTAGCAGCCTTTTGATATGCTCGCAAAACTGCCAAAAATATTGACCAAAACTATGTTGGATTGCAATACAAACTGCCAAATTATAGTAGCATTTTGAAATGCATTCTCGATGGCTCAATGATTTGTAGCAGCATTTTGATATGCAAGTAAAAGAGAGACTGCCTCTACTACAGTTGGATAGATAGCATCTTGATATGCTCAAAAGACTGTCTATTAGAGATGATAGCATTTTGAGAAGCAACCTGCAGAGGCGTTTTGAGATGTTGTGTGATGGTTCCCACTACAAGCGATACTAGCGCCACCAACTAGGGCAGCGTTTCAAGATTCCATGATCAAAGAAGAGCCTCAATTTTCCTGTGCCAAGATCTACCCACCTCGGAAGACAATAGAATTTCAATAAGCTATGCCCAACACCACCTGGTCTCTGATACCATGTGATGGGTGCAGCGACTATGGAGGGTGGCATATGAGGATTGCCATGGCCTTGAGGGCGTGCAGAGAAGGGAGAGAGACTCAAAACTCAGAAAAGCAACAAAAGACACGCTATGTTTTATTACTTCCTTTGTAAACATAACCTACAATATATAGCCAAAAGTGGATTCCATGCAAACTTAACTTGTAACTGCTGCTTATCTGCATGCCATAAGGGCATGTGCCCACGAGTATGACAAATAAGCTGAACTGGGGCTTGAATACCTAACACCAATTGTAAGGCATATGGTGTTGAAGTGCGTTGAACACTGATCAAACATCCACTCATGGGTAAAATCTCCCGTCCATTTGATCATCTTCTGCTTGATACCTTGAAGATCTCCCACTTTGTGAGTGGCCAACTTTTCAAGCCCACCGTATACATCCTCAATAGTAAAACAAGAGGGCATACATGGGAGTGAACCATAAAATGGAAATTTTACAGCATTTGCTTGATCATATAATTGCCTACAATGTGTGTACATATCCACAACACTCAAGTTACCAAAATTCTCAATCCACTTGCCCCTCAAGTTTCTCAAAAGTCTTCCACATGCATGTGCCTTTTCTTGGACTTGAAAAAGTTGTTGCTTTACTTCCCATCTTCTTCTCTTCTTTTGAATCAATGCCTTGTATGTATGAAAATAACTTTGATGATTGTCTTTGTCCATAGTTGCATCAAGCTTTATCAAGGACTTTTGAGCATCTTGAAATTCTTTATCAAACCACCTTTTGCGTGATCTATCTTTGTTGATACCATGGAGATGATTATGGAAAAGCACTCTTCGGCACAAGAACAAATAACGTTCTTGGAATCTTCCCATTTAGTTTCCAATGGTGCATCATACTGAAGCTTTGTCATCCATAATTTTTGCTCAACCATTTCAATGTACATTGGTGCCCGTTTGAAATCCATACATGGTGATAATTTCTCTTTCCTTTGGCTGAGATTATCATGCTTAGATGCTTCTCCACATGAAAGGTCAATACAAAAGGTGCATTGGTTGGATTCCGGGGTCCATTGGCCAAACATAAAAATCTTTATGCGATACATGACCATGTCTTTGTATGTATCCGCACTGTCTTCCACCTTTTCTCTAATGCTCGGATGCAAGACCTCTAACAGCTTTGACAGCTTCAAATACTGATTGCTTTTGACCCTATTAGCAACCTCTAATTGTTTCCAACAACTTTCATGAAAACAGAGAAATTTTTACTTACATCTTGGCGTACCGCCTTCAGCCTTGCACCAGCTTCTTTCGACGTAATCACCTCTCGAAACCGCTCCAAAAACTGACTTTGCAATCTTTGCCATGATCCTCAATCACTGCTCTCCAAATCATTGAGCCACACCTTGGCTCATCCTCACATCAACAACGTCATCGTCTCTAATTTTTTTTGCATTCGTCGACATACGCATCAACAATAGCCATAACTCAAAATCTGCTAACCAATCCTCGAGATCTTCAATGCCCCTAAATATGGGGCCAAAACTTGGCTCCACCATCTCTGCTAGTTTCAAACTTGACCATCAAACACCTCAACCATCAGCCAGTCGTTGTCGGCTAAAAAACACCGCTTCCAACCGCAAATTGGAGCATCAGACAGCTTCTTAGTGGGGGCACCAGAAGATGGAGAGGGGGAAAGGGGAACCCATCACACAACACAATGCCTCACTATAGCCCAGGACATACACAACACCCCAATCCACTAGAGTTCACCTTCAAAACTTGGCACTACCCGCAAGCAAACCACTGCTTGCACACAACCATATGCACACACACCTTGCAATGCACCAGACAGACTTAGTCTTTCTGCTCTGCTCAACTCACAGCCTTCTACACACACACAACCTCTCTCTACCTCCCTTTGCACGAACAACTTGAGGGGGACACACACACCGACACACGCCCAGAACCACACGCACACAAGCAAAGAAGAGAAGGGGGAAGGGGTAATGACACCCAAAAATAGTAGAGAATAGCCTTCTAGAATATGCAACACAAATACAACCAATACACTGCCGGCATGGACCTCGATAACAAAAACAATCGCTCAAAGCCTACATAGGCCAAGGAGCATCATGGCCAAAAAGCCCCACCATGGAAAAAGCCCCCAAAAATTAACTTCTATATCCTTTTATAAGGCTTGGCTAAGGCTAAAAAAGAAAAAACAAGGAGCTACCAATATCCTACAATCAACTGAGGCTTCTTTTAGAATATTTTTTGCATTGAAACCACTTGGCACACTTGATTTTTTAGGTAATTGCATGGTGCACACCTCTTGACTCTTTGTCCGCTCAATTTGGCCGCCCAACTTGCCACTTCCTCTCTCTCTTCCCTTGCTTATCCTCTGCTACAGGATCCTCCTCTTGTTGGCTTTGTGACTCTATATCTCTCTCTTCTATAATTGGCCGTGTGATAAACCCCTTGATTGGCCTTGTTAAGCTGTCAAACTCTCTCTATCCACTCACCGTGAGACCCCACCCCTTGGCTAGGAAAAGCGACATCGCTATTTGGGGGGGGGGGGGGGGGTACCCCTTTAATCTCCAAACGAGGCCCTCATGGGCGCGAACACTGGCCCTTACGGGTTGCCCCGTCATTACATGACACAAGCCACTACCGATGATCATCAGTGCACACCATCGGCACCGGCTAATGTCACACCGCCACAACCACCAAAATCTGCCACCTTGTCCCCCTGCAGGGCCGCCTCACACCAGGAAAATCACCCCTCACGGCTCGCCATCGCTGAGCTCCAAGCTCACCCTCACCCTCACGCTCAACATGCCGCAAATGGGTTCCCTCATCTAGGTTAAGGACCCTGCCATCCAGCCTCGCCCTAATGCATGTGGGGCAATTCGGGCCACGTGGAAACCCCTTGGGGGTCACCCTCCAAACCTTTTTTTTCCTTCAACAAAAAAAAAAAACCCATTTGAGGGAATAAAACTCCAACTTCTTGCATTGCTTGCAACCTGTTCACTGGGGATTCGATCATCGATCCGCAAAACCCGGTCGCAACTCCATGATGTCCAATTGAAAAATCCCCAACTCTAACCGCAATTCAATACTCCGTGAGCCCCTGAATCGAGGCCGCAAAAAATGATCAAAGCATCTGCAATCAATCCCGAACAAGTGCACCCAATCTTCCGACTTCCATATCTTTCCACTACGGGCACCGTCTGACGTGTAATCAATTCCTGCTAACTCCTTATGATGCATATCCTGCTCTAGAACCTTTTTGAGGATCAAAAAAATGCCAGATGGCACACCTCCACATGTGGTCAGGTGGGCACCAACCTAGCCCCCTGCAAAACTTCAATTGGCCATAAGCTACAATCCGTGGCTCTGATCTACAATCGAAAAAGATGGGTAGACTCCCTAAATTGAGCACTACACACCTGTTCCTTGACTTCCACTTGGACCACCTATCCCAAGTTGCCCTGTCCGATAAGAATCTGCAACAAACTGAACCTTCAACCTTCAATAACTTGGGCTCCATAGCTCGGTTGGATGAGCCGTCTGGACTTGCTCCTTCCGCACTTCAAGCTCTACATTGCTGGACTCAAAATTTTCAATTTGCATCTCCTTCACCTATTCCCCAAATTAGCCCCTTTTGGAGCCTTTCTTGGCGTATAAACCGCATCAGCCATACATCTCCGCTGCTACCTGTCAACCCATGATCTTTCTAGCTGCTCAAAGCCTTTTGCTATGCTTCTGCTAGCCTCCACATATCTGTCCATGCCATCTTTTGTGGTTGACACAGTTTGGCTGTACCAACGCATATGGCAATGGTTATAGTCCTTTTGTAGAAACGCTTGTAGCGATGTAGAAGAACCTTATATAGAGACGCTTATAGCGACACTCGAGAGTAAATTTTTTTGGGTGGCAGGGCATTGAATGCCCTACCACTTATCAACCATATTGAATGTTTCCAAAATAGAGTAAACCTAAATGGATCCAAGGTAATCCCTGATTCACCTTTGAAAAAAAGTGCAAGGTATAGACCCAAAGTAGTCACCCACAAGACAATATAACCATTAACTCCATCATGCATAGTATTGTCTGCAGAAAAAGGTACAAAACTAAAAACGTAATTGGACAAAAGTAAATTGATGAAAGTAAAACAATGACAATTATACACATCATAGGAAAAATCACTTGATTGTTAAGCTTTGCAAATGTAATAGTTACAACACAATCGTCATTATTGAGAAAATACATGGTTTTCTAATAGTTACAAAAAGATGTATACACGTCATCTCATGATACATGCTATGAAGAAAGGAGACCAATATTATCTGGCTACGGCTAGACTGACATCTAATCAGACGTCTCATCGCGTCCAAACGGCCTATCTGTCGAATTTTGCAAAAAAAACAATAAGACGTACTTTTTGTAAGTATAAACATATAATTACAAAATAATCTATTTTCTTAGGTTATCATTAAAATACAACAAATAAAAAAGAGTAAATTGAAATACTAACCATGCCACCATGAGAACTCAAAATGTCCATCAGGGCGTTTAGCCCTTTCTGCCTGTGTACTCGCACTCGTACGGTGTGGGGTCACGTCCTGTCTCATCGACCACTTTACAAAATATACATAGAATCCATTATTTTAGAATTTAAAAGTACAAATAGACATAACTACCAAACCTAAAGAGAAATGCAAAAACACTTACAAAATCGCCCTCAAATGATGCCCACCTGCCGCTCCCCAAGTGGTGCGAGTTCTCTGCCTCTACTCACGCTTTGGCTGCCTCCTTTTGCTGCTTCCACTTGTCAGGATTCTCACACACTACTCGCTTTGCATTCTTCCAATATTCTTTGGCCAGCCAATTTGGTCCGTTCCACCCATGCTTTATTGCTTTTTGTACTTCAGAATGCTTGTGCTTGCAGTATTCACGCATTCGAACCTTCATCGGGTCTTCATTGAAGCACTCATCACGACTTGATATGGGAAATACGTTATGCAGAATGCTAATGAATCTATCTTTTAATTCATGTGGCACTTCACTCCGCGTGTGTAGTATGTAGTGTCTAAACACATGAGAGCAAAGACTGCGCATGTGCAAGATCACCTTCTTGCCTTCATCATCGATAATGATGCCGCCGCTGATGTCGATCGAGTATGGCAAACCCTCTCATCTATGATGCATGAACCTGTGTGTATTTGCAAGGGTCTCTAGCGGTGTCTCGATGGGGGTATGGACGTCAGGTGTCTCCACTGGAGTCTGGGCTCCAAAGCAAGAAGTGTCGACTAGGGTGACTCCCGGAGGGGTAGCTATTGGTGTGTAGCCAAGAACGACCGATAGCCGCAGAGAAACTGGCGTAGATGGTAATGCCGTGGCTGGTGTGGAGGCAGAAAAATAAGGGGAAGGTAAGGAGCCTCATCAAACATGATACGGTGTCGAGGAATCAACGGCGGCATCCCCACACCAACCGCCACCGCCACCACTAGAGCATCAATGCCTAGATGAGTGTAAGATTTTCTTGTCAACACCAAAGCTTTGGAGAGTACTAAAAGCTCAAAAACAGAGGGAAATGTTGAAGGATTGGAACGACATGATGGTGCTACAGAGAAATGATGCTCCTCGTACCACCTCCTCTGCTGGTGTGACAAAGAAGAAAGAAACTCATCATCATCCATACCTGCATTAAACACACAAACATTTAATCTTAATATTGAATGGAGACAAAAACATGGACAAGTTATAATCTATGCTATAGAAAATATGGAGAGAGAGAGAGAGAGAGAGAGAGAGAGAGAGAGAGGGGGGGGGAGGGATTCCTGTGTAGAGAGATTCCTGTGAAGTTCTTGTGAATTCGTCTCCCGTGTGCATTCTACATATCTTGTAAAAGGACTATGCTCCGAGTGCGATGGAGACTGAGGCTACAATCGCAAAGGATGTGATCCATCTCTGCTCATAGATGTTGCTTGTCCCTCCACTAGATCTAGTTGACCGGGTGAAAGAGACACTAAGAAGCACTACTCTGGCCCAAACAGTAGTGCTTCTTAGCGTCTCTTTCACTTTATCAACTAGATCTAGTGGAGGGACGAGCAACATCTATGAGCATAGACGGATCACCTCCTTTGCAATTACAGCCTCAGTCTCCATCGCACTTGGAGCGCAGTGCTGCATTGGCATATCAGACTTTCACCAAACACCGAGGAGTGTCCCTGCTTGTGGGAACATACCTGGAGCATACATGGAGTGCATGCAATGACGATTAAACACAATTTAAATTTCTCAAGTATAGCATATAGAAATGAATGGACAAAAATCCACGTGAAAACAATATATATTATAAAACGGAGCAAAATTGTTCAAATACAATGTTTATGGCTTTAAGAGGTATCTCTCTCATCCTTGCATAGCTCAGCATAACTCCCTATATCTATAAAGAGCTCTCTATTTAGGCAGATGTCCTCCGTCTCATTTTGTAAATCCTCTACATGCATCCCATAAAGAGTAGTAGCTTGATGCTCGTCTGGCACCACAGCAGCTTCTAACTAAGAATATTCTCCAATCTCCTCCATTGATGCCGTTGTGATTGACACTTTCGTACTACCCGAGCATTGTGAACAATTAAGTCTATAAATAGTTAACATCCAGTTTTAGAAGTTATGTGCTTGGAATCTCTCATGTAGGTTATGTGGCTCTGGCAGGTGATATTTCATCCTACAACGTCTGCATCAAACTCGTGGTACGTCATAGAGGTAGCCCCTCATAGTGCACGGGTGTATGAGGGCTACCATGTGCCAATCACAGCGGCATCAATGGAGGAGATTGGAGAAGATGCTTAGTCAGAAGCCGCTGTGGTTCCAGACAAGCATCAAGGTACTAATCTCTATGGGATGCATGTAGAGGATTTACAAAATGAGATAGAGGAAATCTACCTAAATAGAGAGCTCTTTATAGATATAGGGAGTTATGCTCAGCTATGCAAGGATGAGAGAGATACCTCTTAAACCAATAAACATTGTATTTGAACAATTTTGCTCCGGTTTATAATATATATTGTATTCACATGGCTTTTTTCCATTCATGTCTATATGCTATACTTGAGAAATTTAAATTCTATTTAATCATCATTGCATCCACTCCAGGTATGCTCCACGTATGTTCCCACAAGCAGGGACACTCCTCGGTGTGTTGTGAAAGTATGATATGCCGATGCAGCACTGCGCTTCGAGTGTGATGGAGACTGAGGCTACAATCACGAAGGATGTGATCCATCTCTGCTCATAGATGCTGCTCATCCCTCCACTAGATCTAGTTGACCGGGTGAAAGAGACACTAAGAAGCACTACTCTGGCCCCAATAGTAGTGCTTCTTAGCGTCTCTTTCACTTGATCAACTAGATCTAGTGGAGGGACGAGCAACATCTATGAGCATAGAAGAATCACCTCCTTTGCAATTGCAGCCTTAGTCTCCATGGCACTTGGAGTGCAGTGCTGCATCGGTATATAAGACTTTCACAACACACTGAGGAGTGTCCCTGCTTGTGGGAACATAGCTGGAGCATACCTGAAGTGGATGCAATGAAGATTAAACACAATTTAAATTTCTCAAGTATAGCATATAGACATGAATGGACAAAAAGCCACGTGAATACAATATATATTATAAAATATGGCTTTAAGAGGTATCTCTCTCATCCTTGCATAGCTTAGCATAACTCCCTATATCTATAAAGAGCTCTCTATTTAGGCAGATGTCCTCCGTCTCATTTTGTATATCCTCTACATGCATCCCATAGAGAGTAGTAGCTTGATGCTCGTCTGGCACCACAATGGATTTTGACTAAGCATCTTCTGGATCTCCTCCATTGATGCCGCTGTGATTGAAACTTTCATACTACCCGAGCATTGTGACCAAGTAAGTCTGTAAATAGTTAACATCCTGTTTTAGAAGTTATGTGCTTGGAAGCTCTCATGTAGGTTATGTGGCTCTAGGAGGTGATATTTCATCCTACAACGTCTGCATCAAACTGGTAGTACGTCATAGAGGTAGCCCCTCGTAGTGCACGAGCATATGAGAGTTACCATGTGCCAATCACAACGGCATCCATGGAGGAGATCGGAGAAGATGCTTAGTCAGAAGCCATTGTGGTGCCAGACGAGCATTGAGCTACTACTCTATATGGGATGCATGTAGAGGATTTACAAAATGAGACGGAGGACATCTGCCTAAATAGAGAGCTCTTTATAGATATAGGGAGTTATTTTGAGCTATGCAAGGATGAGAGAGATTACTCTTAAATCCATAAACATTGTATTTGAACAATTTTGCTCTATTTTATAATATATATTGTATTCACATGGGCTTTTGTTCAATCATGTATATATGCTATACTTGAGAAATTTAAATTGTGTTTAATCGTCATTGCATCCACTCGAGGTATGCTCCAGGTATGTTCCCACAAGCAGGGACACTCCTCGGTGTGTTGTGAAAGTCTGATATGCCGATGCAGCACTGCGCTCCGAGTGCAATGGATATTGAGGCTACAATCGTGAAGGATGTGATCCATCTCTGCTCATAGATGCTGCTCGTCCCTCCACTAGATCTAGTTGACCGGGTGAAAGAGACACTAAGAAGCACTAGTCTGGCCCCAACAGTAGTGCTTCTTAGCGTCTCTTTCACTTCATCGACTAGATCTAGTGGAGGGACGAGCAGCATCTATGAGCATAGACGGATCACCTCCTTTGCAATTGCAACCTCAATCTCCATTGCCCTTGGAGCGCAATGCTGCATCGTCATATCAGACTTTCACAACACACCGAGGAGTGTCCCTGCTTGTGGGAACATACCTGGAGCATACCTGGAGTGGATGCAATGAAAATTAAGCACAATTTAAATTTCTCAAGTATAGCATATAGACATGAATGGAAAAAAAGCCATGTGAATACAATATATATTATAAAATGGAGCAAAATTGTTCAAATACAATGTTTATGCCTTTAAGAGGTATCTCTCTCATCCTTGGATAGCTCAGCATAACTCCCTATATCTATAAAGAGATCTCTTTTTAGGCAGATGTCCTCCGTCTCATTTTGTAAATCCTCTACATGCATCCCATAGGGAGTAGTAGCTTGATGCTCATCTGGCACCACAACGGATTCTGACTAAGCTTCTTCTCCGATCTCCTCCATTGATGCCGCTGTGATTGGCACATAGTAGACCTCATAGGCCCGTGCACTACGAGGGGCTACCTCTATGGCGTACCACCAGTTTGATCCAGACGTTGTAGGATGAAATATCACCTGCTAGAGCCACATAACCTACATGAGAGCTTCCAAGCACATAACTTATAAAATTGGATGTTAAGTATTTACAGACTTACTTGTTCACAATGCTCGGGTAGTACGAAAGTGTCTCTTAGGTCGGTCCATTTTTTAGTTCAATACACCTCCATGTTTATCTTGAACCATTGCACATTGAACAAGTCAACAAAAAATCCTCTATAATTGATCCTCAAAATCTCTTGTAGCGTGCGGAAGTAGCTCCACCACCATAGGATCTGGATCAGAGGATTGTCCTCGACTACACTGATTAAATTTTTCCATGATTCCATAATCTTGAGTAAAACGATTTTTGTCAATTCGTTCCACCCTAAAATGTAGACCTTTACACCATGCTACTATGTATGACATACTACAACCATCAAAGATTATGAGTGGCCGTTCAAACATCTAGAAAGTCTCTAGTCATACATTGCAAACTTACCTTGGTCGTCACGCAACCCCGAGAGTACCCTCACTCCTCTCAGTCACTTCTTCACCGCACTATTGTGCGCTTTTCAATTGGTTGTCTTAAGCTCATGAATGTTGGTAGGCTCTCCAGACTCGCCGGATAATGCATCTGCGGTCATCTTCCCTGTCTCCGTTTGATTCATGCCCTTTCTGCTCTTGCTTTGCATCCTTGTATTGTGAAATCCACTTTTGCATCACTCCATTGTGAAGCATGCAAAATCGGTTGATTTTAGCCTCTAGATCTTCCGTGATCTTCTTCTCAACACTGAGATTGCACATGACAATCCCATATATGCGCTCATCATCTATGGTTCGCAATAGCATGTCCCGGGCTTTATCAAATCCGTCTAGCCACTCTCCAATGTAAACTAGGGACTCTAATACCAGCCAACCTTCTGCCATGATACCCTCCGGACGTGCCTTCTAACGCACATACCCCTTGAGAGTTTTCATGAAATGTTATAAAAAGAACACCCATCTGGAATGGAGTGTGCCACTATTTCCACCTCATCAACTATGTGAGTAAGAAGATTCACCTGAATGGTTAGCATGGTGGTAGGAAAGTGTTTCTCAAACATGCACACAACCTCCACAACGTTTAGTTTGGCTAATGGTATGGAGTCTACTTTGATTTCCTTTTGTGAGATCCATTGCACCAACTTCGCAAGTTTGTAGATTGTTTTATGGACGTCAGGAGACAAACATCCCTCAATGGCCACCGGTAAAATAAACTTCAAAACACGTCTAGCAATGATATTAAAGTCCACACACAAATTTGTTACCCAACTTCCACTATGATATATTCCACTTCAAACATACCTAACACATTTTATGCCACTCGTGTGACTTCAAACCGGTAAGCTTCCCTTCTTTAGTGAAACATGTTTGGAGCGAGTGCATTACGCGAGTGGGGGTCCCCACAGATCAAATGGTCTCTTTTACTTTGCGTTCTTGGGCTCTTATCAAAATCCACGGTGCTTTAGGGAGTTTTATCAATCCATTGGGTGTTGTTTGCAGCCAATATTGCTCCATATAATCCACATTTCTAAGGTCAACCCTGGATCCCAAAGTATCTTTCTTTCCAGTCAGATGGTCCCACAAAAGATTACCCACATACTTGAATATGTGCATTGGATCGAGCAAGTGATTGATCATGAGTCTGGGCCAATATGGTAACTCATACCTTAGAGAGAGTCTCTTCATCCCTGGGGGAAAACTGTAATCACATATCTCCTTCTTCTCTAACCATGCTTGTGTAGACTCGGTGGTGGATCTCTTTCCAAAAATCCATCACTTAACTCATGGTTCTCTGCAAGATATGCTTGATGACCTTCGTAGATTTGCTTCTTCAATGAGGGTGCCCGACGTGCATTAAGTCTAGGTCCACATGTGACACATTCTCTGTATCCTCTTGTTTGAAGCCCTACATGTATACACATGACAAGAGATAAGCTTGAGAAAAACCAAGATTTATAGTGTTTGAGTTTGAGTGTAAATCACCTGAGCATTTTTTTAGTCTGGGATAGTCATGCATGGTCCACATTAGAATGCCTTTGATCAAGAATTCCGTTGACCTGTGTGCTGGCTCATATCCACCACTTCTATGCCAATCCACAATTGTTGTAGCTCTTCCAATAGTGGAAGAAGATACACATCCATATTCTTCACTTTATACCCCCCCAACACAATCAAGCTTAGAAACAGGTGTCCCTTCTTGGTACTCAACCACAGGGGAATGTTGTAGTTTGAAGATGACAACAGGCTATACACTGTAAGATGTTGATCTCTGACCAAATGGATTTACGCCATCCATAGCCAGGCATATTCACATATTTTGAGCTTCCCTGGCAAAATCCGGCCAGGTATCATCTATATGTTTCCAGGCTACACAATCTGCAGGAATCCGCAGCACACCATCCGAAGATCTATTCTCCTCGTACCATGATTCTAGGGCATCCATGGACTCACATTTGAAGAAATGCTTGATGCGAGGAAGCAGAGGAAAATGTCGCAAAACCTTTTGTGAATTTTTTTGTCCGTGGAGATCTACTCCATATCTCTCGGAATCACATTTCAAACACTTCTCCATGTCTATGTATTCCCCTCTAAAAAGAATGCAGTCGTTAGGACAAGTGTGGATTGAATTGTAATCCATCCCCAAGTTTCACAAGATCTTTCTTGCTTCCTCTCTGGAATCTGGCATCACATTATCAGCTGGTAGTATGTGCTCTTTGAGCAATCTACACAACGAAAAAATGTGGTACACTTGTGTAAGTAATCTATCATATCATTATACATATAGATTTTTTTATTGAAGTAAACACATTGTAATAGATCACCTGAAAGGCGCTCTGATTCGAGTCTCACTCCATCCAAACTTTGTCTTCATGTTGAGAAGAACCAGGAGCGCCTTCAATCTAGACACACGTGCTCTATCATACAATGGCGTATCGGCTCCACTTTTCATATCATCATAGATAAGCCTTTCTGAATCCATGATCTTCTTGATCATTTCATTGATCTCGGGCTCAAGCATTGCCTTGTTGGGAATGTGGTCTACATGATCATCCTCCGAAGTGTCAGAGGCTACATCTTGTGGCCTCACGTATGCTGCTTGACCAAAGCACTTGCGAACACGTCTATGGGGTTGCAAGATTGCTGCCTATTGGCCATTTGAATGTGCTGCAAAGAAACGCATCTTGTCCATCAAACATCATGCTTGCATTGATTACAAGGACATAAGATCCTTGTTGAGAGATAGGTGTTTCCGTTGGATGGGCCCACATCCTCGTCACTACTCATAATGAATGTAAAAACGTTATAATGTGGACATAAGTTTAATCTTCTATTGGCATCCTCCACCTTCTCTCTCTCTCTCTCTCTCTCTCTCTCTCTCTTGCTCTCTTTGTTTACACTGTAAACTATCTCACATTCTCTAGTCATGTCCGATCCCCGCACACCTCGGTCTAGAGGTGCACGGAGATTAGAACCACCGGGTTAGAATCTCGTCTTTATTGGTCAATGCCTATATTTGTGGGCACCAGAAATCTACACACCCATGTCTACATGATAGTGCATGGAGTGGACAAAACCCCTTTGCCTCTTCTCTAGATATAGCAATTCACAGCATCTTAATGTATCTTCACAAAAGATCCTTGTTCGAGGGATTACTTAGCACATTACGTGTTGGCCTCCAATCTGAGTATCATACTAATGAAGGCTTTTGAACTTAAGATCGTACCTTTAGAGAGGAAGAGAGGGATCACCGTTCGCCTAACTCTAATTTTTTTCGTAATCCCAAAGGTAGACTTTAATAATATAAAAACTAAATCCAAAATCTAACCTAATTGAACATGTGGTGATTCTAAGTTAATTGAACATGGTTAGTGTGTGAGTTAATAGGTGTCAGATTTTGATGGGAATATACATATTGTTGTGTACCTAGTGTTTGCTCTTATAGCAAAACCTTCATTGACATGCCCTAAAATCAAACCTAAATCTAATCTAACATAAATCTACATCTAATCTAATCTTAAACTCAACATAAACCTAAATCTAATCTAATCTTAAATCTAACCTAAACCTAAATTTTATCTAGCTTAAATATAAATCTAATCTCATCTTAAATCTTGTCTTAATCTTAAATCTAAATCTAATCTAATCTTAAACTCGATCAACATAAACCTAAATCTAATCCAATCTTAATTCCTAAATCTAAATGTAATTTAACTTAAGTCTAACCTAGCTAACCTTAAACCTTGCCCTAATTTTAAATCTAGCCTAGTCTTAAACTCAACATAAACCTAAATCTAACCTAAATCTTGTCTTAATCTTAAATCTAAATCTAATCTAATCTTAAACTCGATCAACATAAACCTAAACCTAAATGTAATCTAACCTAATCGTAAATCTAATATAAATCTTAACTTAATCTTAAGTCTAAACTAATTTTATATTTAGCGTAATTTTTAAAGATAAGTTAAATGTAATCTAACTTAATCTTAGATATTAATCTAACCTAATTTTAAATTTAATTTTAAATCTAACCTAACCCTAAATCTTAAGATAACATTTTATTTCATATTTTCTCTACTTTTTTTTTAATCTATCTCTCTCTGTCTCTCATTGTTTTCTCCCCCTACCTCTCTCTTTTCGTCTTCTCCCTCTCTCTCTCTTTGTTTTCTTCTCTCTCTCTCTCTCTCTCTCTCTCTCTCTCTCTCTCTTTCAAAGACACAATGTGTGTGTGTGTAGGTGAGAGAGAGAGAGAGAGAGGGGGGGAGAGAGAGAGAAAGAGGGGAAGGGAACATGAGAGAGAGCAGAGGGAAGGAGCATACCTAGCTCTCCTTCCTCTCCTCGTGTGTGTGTGTGTGGGCGGGGGGGGGGAGAAAGAGGGAGAGAGGAAGAGCGCGGGTTTACCTCTTTTTCTTGAGCGCCAAAACTCAGATTTGAGATCTAAGTTTCGGGCGCTCTCGGGTTATGTCTTACCCCTGTTGGTATTGCTATGAGCGTCCCTATAGGCGTCACTATGAAAATAGAGACACCCATAGCGACGCCCATAGAGATGCTCATAGAGACGCCGTGGACTTTCACTTTTGAGCGTCACAATGCGAGTGTCGCTAATGTGAATTACCTCTTGTAGTGAGCTAGTCCCATGAGTTCAAGTCCTACTACCACCAATGCAGCCACCACACAATCACCACTTGCGCTCATCATACACCCACCACCAATTGGCAGCCGCACACTAAGTTTCATTGGTCTTGCAAAAGAAGTCAAGATGAAGATAACAGAAAAAGGGTCAACCCAGAAATTTGTTCAAAGGGCTGAAGTAGTGGAAGAAGAGGTTAAAGAATCAAAAGATGCTACTCCAGTGAGGGAGGTAAGTCAAGAAAATCGTGTTACAAATGTTAGTACATCGCAAACCTTGGATGAAATAGACACCAAAGCGATCAATCGACAGCATTGGGCAGTAAGGGTAAGAAGGTGTAAAGTGTTGATTAAACCTCGTCAGAGTAAGAAAAATGCAAAGAGCATGGAAGATACAAGACAAGAGGAAGACCAGCCTGCTAGCAAGGCATTATAGGAGGTGGACAAAATATCAAGCAAGGAGGGGGGGGGGGGGGGGGGGGGGGGGGCTTTGAAAATAGAAGCCTCTGCAACAACATGGACCAAAAATAGTGTAGCAAGCTGAAAGCATCCTGCATCAAGGAAGTTTCACCAGAGGACCATAAAGAAGAGGTTTGGAGCTAGATATTGTTCCAGAGGCTTGGCAGCCGAGCAATATTTTAATGTGTAGTGTCATAGACTTGGAGATGAGTAATGCCTCAAGTCTACTAAAATGTGCTATAAAATTGGAGATGGGTAATGCCTCCAGTTTATGAGAGGGTGTTCATAGGAAGTTTGATATTCAACATGTTGCCAACGTTTTAAGGATGTTCCAAACTCCTCCACAATGCAGCATTGTGTTTGCGTGGGATACATTAGACCTATGGCTATGGTTAACCACTAGGACATATAGAGGTAAGATCAGCATGGAGATAAAAGTTAAGGAGCCATGGATAGACAAAAGGTTGATATAATGCAAGAATGAAGGCCTCATCCCCAACTTGGTGCATATGAGGGCAAGGGAACTGACATGCTAATCTCCACCTAGCCATGCCCTATATAGACCCCTTGCCTTCTAAATATAGGGACCCCCTTGACTGCATGTCCGTCCTGGCCCTTGGCCCTGGCCCTGGCCCTTGGCCCAGACCCGTGTCCTGACATTACTCCCCCCTTAAAGAAGAGTTTTCGTCCTCGAAAACAAAAGTGGAAAACTTCTTCTTAAAACACTAATGTTTTCCCAAGTGGAACTTTCTTCTGGTCGGTTGGAGCGGAACCCAGTTCAGTAGGAGGTTCAATGAAACCAAGAGTAACATCTTGATTTTCTACATTGTTGTCCATTTGTAACCATCTGATGGTACCGGTTCCTATCCAAACGTAGTGTGTAGACTCCATTTAGAACACTCATGAGCATGGTAAACGAGTTTATCACAACACAGGTGTACCAAAAAGTGTACCTTTTGTCACTTTCCATGAAAGTAGCATGCTGACATAACTTATCAGCCAATTTTAAGTCCTTGACTTTGTCTCAATTTTCATCATCAGTAAACAACCCCACCCTAACGAGTGTTTAAGGTTGAGAACCTGAGTTATACATGAAGAGACTACCTAGTTGCAACATGCGTTAACTGATAGTAAGTACTCCAAAAAGAGCAATAAATGCTTATGAATTTGATTTCTTGGTGCTAATGTACACACTTTGCATATTATTAAGCCCAAGATTACACTTTGTAATCTGTCAATCCCCTTGGATACTTACAGTACTGAGGTGTGTTTCCCCCACGGTTTACAGACAGTCTTCCCAGATGACTGGTAAACGTGAAAAAATCCACAAACACCCAAACCGATCCATGACCTCTATTGGTGATTTAGTGGATCCAAAAGTAATCTCAAAGAGATAGTGCACATAGAGTGCAAAATGCTTCATAAGCAACGATCTGTGGAATATGCATGCCGTTCCAAATCATCCCTTGCTAAACACTAGGGCCCATAACACCTAGTGTGCATGCATTTAGCAAAAAACAGATCCGAACCTGTATGGTAATTCTTGCCAAGACTTATGGAAAATGTGATGCGCCTAGCATACATTAACAGGAATGTAAATAGTTCTGAAAAGAAACTAAATACTTTCCTTTGCAATCTTTTGCAAGCCTTGCTGAAACGTCTGAATCACAATAAAAGGTGAAACATTGATCACTTCTAGAGACAGACAATGAAACTTTTTTATTTCCTATATGTATCAACAACCATCTGTAATGTTGTTTAGCAGCACTTGTACCTTAACAAGCCATTCTAAGTATCCAAAAATTTCTGGCCACCGAAATTGCTCTTGATACGTCATGCTAAAAATGGTCTAGAAAACAGATGTGACTAGCACCTAGGGACTTTGTCGTGACACAGAATTGAAATAATGGTGCCAGTGTCAGTCCAGAGACTCATATTCTCCCACATGTGGAATATGTCTCAACAAAGGATGTCTGAAAAAAAAACATCCTACAAGTACAAGATGTACTTGTGTGTGGAGGTAGCTCTAAACACTTTACGACAAGAGTGAGAGGGACCCTCATTATCTTTCTCCACACTGGCTAAACCGAACTCCTGGAGTTCCTAGACCATGTTGTATCCCATGTGACAACATGTGCCAAATTGAACCCTACTGGTAGGTTCGTAACAGCATAAGGTAGAAAAATAGATTGGACACTTGGCCCAAAATACTTTGTGCTGACATGCCCTTGGCATGGCTATGTAACATTCAAGCGTACTTATACATCTTGATAAACCAAGCAAAGCATACTAAAAATGGAATAACACCAAATCAATAGATGCATACCTGGAGATTTGAACGTAATGTTCACTTACCCGTATTCACACAGAGAGGAGCACATCTCCTAACTGAAAAAACAAATAGCATTTCCCTGGGAACCATGGGTGTTGCCCTCGCAATCCAACCCCTTTGGTTAACATCTATGTAGTCAAACCTCTTGGTAAGACCCTCTGTAGAAACTGCACAACTAGCAGGTAACGGTTATCAACATAGTCAACCGTAGAGAATCTACGTTGTCAAACCCCTTGGTAAGACCCTGTGTAGAAATTGCTCAACTAGCAGGTAACGGTTATCAACATAGTCAACCGTATACATATTGGTTGAAATCAACCAAAAGTTGAATTTGTCCACTACCGCGTGGTAGATTGCGAAACTCGTTCCTTGAAAGGCTACCTAGGAGAGATCAAACTGTGATCTTCAATGCCTATGGGGTGATGTAGCAGTCACCCGCCGGGTCGTACCCCAAAACAATATGTCCATAGACACTCCGTAGTGCTATAGAGAGAACATGGAATCCAAACAAGTGGACTGCCTAGCTCTGGTGGACAGCCATGCTGTCACAATTGATTGTTGCATCTATACTTCCTTGTAGAGATCAACGGATGTGAGTTGAAGATTATCAAAAACTCAACTTGAGTGTCGCACTAAAAACATGTAGTGCAAAAATGACACCCTAAACATCCGTAATGACAAGAGTCTTGCTTGCCCATTAACGTTGATGTGTACTTCCTTGGGTAGATCTGTTTGATCATGAAAACAATCACCTAAGGAATGCCAATAGCCGGGTCGTACCCTTGGCCTAACAATGGCTCGTAGCTTGTGTGGCTCATAGCCCTTATGAAAATTAGTGTTCAATGGATGGACCAATGAAGACTAATTTGAGTAGCATCTTAGCCACGTGCTAGCTGAGAGTTAGAGCACCTTGGCTCAGGCTGACTCACGAGCAAAGCTTCTTAGAAGATTTTCATTATTCCCTTAAAGAGAGAGAGAGAAGAAAAACATGTTGGCTTGAGGAACTTTTCGTAAGGTTGTAGAGTGTGTACCCTAGCTTTGTGCCTTGACGCATCTTATGCCTGACTTGCAGCTTATCGTATAAGTAGGCCACAATTTTCTGGTATGACTCTCTCATCAAGAGAGGGAATAGAAAAACATAAAACTCATTCCGACCCACCTACCTTGTAGGGGTCGTGATTGCATTGGCACTATGCTTGGGAATCAAGTCCAAATTTTTGGTTCTTTTTAGTGATGTTGTGTTGACAGCAATCAAAAAACACATTTAAACAATCCATCACTTAGTCTGTCCTTGACAGAGTTTTGAGTTTGATAACGGAAGCGTAATCCATGAATCGGTGGAATTCATGCCACCCGGTTGGCATGCCATGCATGCAGAATTGTAAGCCTTTCAGTTTTCCAAACTGGCGTGCCAATGCCCTTGATGCCAAGTCAATGGGCACTATCGTGGCACGCGTGAGAAGCCTTGCTTCATGTGATGTTGTCAAAGCACTTTGATTTACATAACAGACAACGTGTTCCAATGGAAACATGAAAAACAAACAAATTGAACATTAGGTTCACCTGGTTATCCCGTTGTAACCAGTCATCCTGAAATTTTAATGGAGAAGAACTCGTTCCATAACGGCTCATAGCCTAGTCTGCCACACGAGAGAGAGTTGTCTCATGTATATACATACTCCCCTTGTAGCATATACATCATCCATCTGGTAGGTAATAAAAGAACCTGCAAGCAGATTACCAAATTCCTCCCAAGTGTGTATGCTCATAGCATATGCCAAACGTGGGGAGTGTCAATGCAAGATGCCTAACTTAACGGTTGATGTAGTAGGGCTCGCTGCTGCTCCTGCGCGTTCCACTCCCCCCCCCACCTGCTCCTGCTCCTGCTCCCCCGCGCCATAGCCCCCCCTTCACCCTCGCCCTCGCGATGCCTCTGTTGTGCGCTGCCCCTGCCTGCGCGCTGTCTGTCCACGCGCGCTGCTGAGCTTACACCCAGCCTGCGTGCAGCCCAGCCAGAGTGCAGCCCCGCCCGCTGCCCCCCCCCTGTTGTTCGCTGCCCGTTGCCTCGCCGCTCCAGCCCTTTATCCCCACGCCCCCCGCCCCTCCTCCGAAGGCCTCGTTTGAATTTCCTGGCAGTGGATTTTGAGTTGGTTTCTCCTTGCCGAGCTCTCAAGCGTTGGCCTTCTCGTCCGCCCTTCTCCTTCAGAGCAGCATACACTAATGGAGGCTCATGCTCCACCTCAGAGGGACTCCTCCGAAGTCCCCTCGCCCGACATCGCTGAGCCCACCATTCGACTTGCTCTCTCACCGACAGAGCAAGCGATCCTAGCCGATGAGGTAGAGCATCTGCAGGCGACCTCGGTCATTTGCAAGATTCTCGGCACCCGACCCAGCAGAGGAGAGCTGCGTGACCTTCTCCAGGCCCGCCTTCTCGCAGAGGTGGGCAAGATTTTGGATGTCCAGATCCTCGGACGGGGGTACTACCAGATCGAGTTCTAGACTTCCGAGATGGCCTCCAAAGTCATAGCTATGAGTCCACTGGCTATCCGAGCATCACGCGCCCACTTTCGACAGTGGCGACACGGTTTTGACCCGACATCGGATGTGCTCATAGAGGAGGCAGACATCCCCATCTCAGTTTGCTTTCCGGGTTTACGGAGGGAGTACCTTCCACTGCTCTCCAGGATTGGCTCTGCCATTGGGACTATTCTGGAGACACCTCGTACAGCAGCATCAGTAGCTGCCAAGGCGGCCGGCATCCCTTCAGTTCGAGTTTTGGTCAGAGATACCCACACGCTCCCGAAGGTCATCCTTTTGCCTCGGGTGAGTGGGGGTTGGTTTAGGCAGAGTGTGGAGTACTCGGGTCTCCCGAACCAGTTCTTCATTTTCAAACATATGGGCCACCTAGCGAAGGCCTGTCCATGGAGGAGACCACGACCTGCACCTCAGCCTCAGCCCTAGCCTGCCAAGGCTGGGCCGCAGCCTCAGCCAGCGACGTAGCGCACAGATTCTGAGCCACCCTCCGAGCCTGGGGCTCCAGCGGAGGAGGGGTGGCAGCAGGCCCGTGGCCGTCGATGCCACGGGCCACAGCGACAGCTTGGCACTCAGAGTGGCCCTCAGGTGACTACTCAGGAGCAGTGGGTTCCCACGGGGAACTGCTTTGGTCCTCTTGAGCAGGAGGAGCCTCCTACGCCAGCCTTCTCTTTTGTTTCACCCTCGCTAGCCCCTCCACCTTCAGATTTCCCCTCTTCCTCCTCAACCCCTCCCCCGCCCTTTGCTCCCGCCCACTCCCCACCTTGCCCCCCTGTCTCTATCTTCCCGCCCCGCTTCTCTTCTCCTCCGCCCCCCCCAGCTCCTTCTCCCCCTCCTCCTGCTTCAGTACCACAGTCGACTCAGGAGACTGGTCCCTCGCCGGCGGCTAGGAGATCTCTTGGCAGCGCTTTTGCCACGAGTCGCCTACCGAGAGAGGGCCAGCCCTTCTTGCGGCCCCCTTTGCAGATTCAGACATCTTCCCTTGCAGCTATCCCTCGTGGTCTGACGAGCATTGACCTCCGATGCCGCTGTGACTTCTTTGATTACGGATTCACTCGCTTTCTCGGCAATTCCGCAGCAGACCACAAGGCAGCCTGCTTCAGGGTCCACGCTCTGTTCCTTGCCGCTAGGGGGACAGAGGCCTTGGACTCAGCAGTTGGTTTCTCCTTTCCTCTCTGCGGTAGGACCGAGACAGAGTGGTCCCTCGACTCAGTGGTGGGATGGTTGCATACACAGGTTCTCGAGTTCTCTCACCACATGGGAGAACTTGGAGTTACAGATTTGCTGCAGATTTTGTGGCCACTGGACAAGTTTGCGGTGACAACCCCAGACTTAGTAGGATGTAGGCACATTGTGGTGTACTTTTTTGCTGATACATAGTGTTTGCCTTGCTATGTATACATACATGAGGACTCCTGGACAGAGGAGGTTGCTTTACGCTCGGCTCGCTCTGCTTGGGCTTGGGCCAGGCACTCACTACAGGCTCGCCTATGTAGAGGACGCTCGGATGCGGATTACTCCCCATCCAAGCCTGCCTCGAAGATAGCCCGTCTTGCTACTGCTGCAACATCTATTCTCTCTCGCTCCCCATGAGGATCGTCTCATGGAACGTGCAGGGATTAGGTGGGCCCTAGTTTCAGTGATAGCGGGGCCGATTGCGGCAGGAGCTTTAGCTTTGCCTTGTGGGAGGAGAGATTGATCTCCTTATGCTTCAGGAGCACCATTTGTCTGAGATCCGCATCCGACGCTGTGTTCAGATTTTGCGTGGACGTTATGATACCTTTTGGTCAGCTTCTTTTGGACCTGGAGGCATCCAGGGTGGGGTATGTATGACTATTGTGGACTCATTGCAGCAGGCCATTGTGGGCAGAGGGATTATTGTGCCAGGCAGGGCTCAGTGGATTACTTTGCAGGTTCAAGGTGGCCTTGTGGGCTTCCTGAACATCTATGCGCCCAATGTGGCGAGTGCTCGTGCACAGTTTTGGTCACAGATTGTTGAGTCTTTGCCACAGGTTGACCATTGGTGTGTAGGAGGGGACTTCAACATGTTGGAGGACCCTTCTGACAGGATCAGAGGCAGCCATGCTACTGTGCATGGAGTCGAGTTAGCATCTTGGGAGAGGTTGTGTATGACCTTGAGGGTCTCGGATACATGGCAGCATCTTGGCTGTGTGAGGCCTCCAGAGAGTCTTGCCTTCTCTAGATCAGACCGCAGAGTGGGAGGAGTGAATCTATCGCGGATAGATCGCTTCTACACTAGTGACCACTTCAGTGAGTTGGGGGGATTAGTGGGCATCCTGGCAGGGACATCCTTCTCAGACCATGCACCAGTGATCCTCACAGTGGGAGACAGGCAGAGGAGTGGGAGCACGATGCTTCGCATCCCAGAGCGGGTCTTGTTGGACACAGCACTCAGAGAGAGGGTAGAGGCTCTTTGGACAGAGGGCATGGACAGCCAGGCTCTACCGGCAGACAGAGTGGCCTTAGGCCTAGCTCAGCTTAGCCACTTTTTTCTCCAGGAGTCTTTGGCTCGACGGGCCGCAGCGAGAGAGGAGGAGTAGCGTCTCAGACGAGGCATTGCTTCACTACAGAGGATGCAAGAGCAGCATCCAGACAGTCCATGGTTGGAGGAGAAGGTATAGCAGGCTTGACAGGAGCTTGCTTGCACAGAGGAGAGGCGCCATGAGTTTGCCTTTCACCGACAGGCATCTCAGTGGACTCAGGTGGGTGACAGAGTGACTGGTGCCTTTTTTGAGACAGTAGGAATTTCGCACTTGCATGCCAAGGTCACTCAGCTGAGGAGACCCGATGGGTCAGTTGCTTGTGAGCCTGAGGATATGCGTGCAGTTGCTACTAACTTTTAAAGTGAGCTACTGACGGCTGAGCCCCAATCAGAGAGACAGGATGCATGCAGGGAGTAGGTTTGGGCGCAGATGCCTTGTCTTGTGACTGAGGAGATGCGCCAGAGGCTGGAGATACCTCTTCAGCTTGAGGAGCTGCACACGGCTCTTAGGGCCCTTCCTCGTGGTAGTTGTCCAAGTGAGGATGGGCTGACTCCCAGCTTCTTCTTGGAGTAATGGGACTTGCTTGGCCTAGATCTTTGTAGTGCCTTTCAGTACATTCTGCACACAGGAGTGATGCCGGATAGCATGAGTGAAGGCCTGATTTACCTCATTCCAAAGGAGGGTGGCTCCTTGGATGAGATTCGACAGTGGCACCCCATCACCATCCTCAACTCAGCCTACAAAATCCTTTCCACGGCTCTGAGTTTGAGGATTCAGCCACTTTTGGAGAGACTTATACATGGGACTCAGACAGGTTTTGTCAAGGAACGCAGTATCCTTGACAACATCTTCACTTTCTGGGAGGATTCTGCCCTGGCACGTCTCCGTGGGGAGGACCTTGTGATTCTTCTTCTCGATTTTGAGAAGGCATACGACAGAGTTGACTAGGACTTTCTAGAGGGCACGCTTCGTAGGATGGGCTTTTCAGATGCTTGGATCAGAGGGGTGTCGGCTTTGTAGAGACGGCTCACAGTCAGGTGCTTTTGGCAGGAGGTAGAGGTGAGCGCTTCATGCCCCCTTTCTCTTTTTGTTCTATGCGGAGGCGATGAGCAGATTTTTGGTGTCATAGCAGGTTGGTTTGAGGGGCTTAGCACTCTCGATACGGGGAGATGAGATTCTGGACGTTGAGTTTGCCGACGAATCACCCTTGTACTTAGAGGGCCAGGAGGCCAATTTACAGAGGTGTGGGCAGGCTCTTGAGACTTTCTGCTGTGCATTGGGCGCATTGATCAACTGGAGAAAGACAGTGGCTTTCTCTGTTGGCACTGCTTCTGTGCCAGAGTGGATGCCAGGAGAGGGTTTCAGGTGGATTCCCCCAGGGACTGCAGTTCAATACTTGGGTTGTCAGGTTGGTTTGGATTTGTCCCCCGAGCAGCAGATTGCTCCTCTTCTCTTCTCTATCAGGAGAAAGCTGTTCCACTAGAGCTCAGCATGACTTTCGCTGGCTGGTAGAGTAGTAGTTGCCAACCAGGTGTTGTTGGAAACTATGTGGTACATCACTTCTTGCTAGATCTTCTCAAGTTCTTGTATCAGCCAGGTAGAGAGGCTGATCAGGAAATTCCTTTGGTCAGGTCGCGACACTCAGGTTGCCCGAGCCAAGGTGGCTTGGTCGGTCATCACACTTCCTTGTTCTCAGGGAGGGCTTGGGATCTTTGATCCAGCACAGCAGAGCAGAGCCCTTCTTGGTAAGTTCGTTGTCAGAGGACTTCTTCCAGGCGAGGAGCCCTGGAAAGAGTTCTTGCTGCAGAGGCTTCGTGCCAGGGTGCCTCAGTCAGGAGGCCCTTGGCAACCTTCAACTAGATGGATCTTTACAGAGTTGCGCCGAGTTGGTTTGAGCAAGAGACTGGAGGACCGATTCGCTGTGAGTTTGCTTCGCTCTTGGGAGCTCTTATGGCGTGGCCTAGAGCAGAGACAACCGACATGCATGGAGGAGTGCCTACGACAACCCCTCGTATGGAACCCCATGGTTAGCACTCAGAGAGCCCACCTGGTTGGGAGAAAGCCTCATGTTTCATGGGGTCCCATGGTAGCAGGTCCAGCGCGCTCTCTAGGTGACTGGCTAGAGTTCACAGGTTTGTCAGAGGAGGTGCAGGGTGTCCAGCTACAGGGCATGAGAGGGGTTTAGAGCATGTATCAGGACATCTCAGATTCAGTTCCAGCTGAGTGGCTCACGCCTCTTGAGCCAGTAGCACCCCGATAGATGGGAGCCTTCACACGACTGGAGGTTCTCATCTCAGTCAGGGCTTGTTCAGAGACTGTCCCAGCCCTGTTCTTTGAGATTCAGGGTGGGGGACGATTACAACGAGTTACAGTAGAGGCCCTGCAGGTACCACAGTGCTGTTTCCAGAGGATCTGAGTTGTGGGCATCTGTGGGAGGACTTGCGTCATAGACCCTGACCCAGCAGCTCTCGAGACAGGACACTGGAGGCTATGGGCTTGGGAGTGTTGTCCACTGGCACGAGTATAGTGGGATCCTGGTGAGTCGCTATGGAGGGACCGCTTCTCTTCTGCAGACCTCCCAGGAGTCCCTTTCTTTCAGTACACTGTTCGGCTTGGACGTCATATACTTGCAGCGCAGAGAGAGGCCCGCCCCGCTGCAGCACGTCATTGGCAGGAGGAGGGTCTCACAGTTGAGTTCTTGGAAACTTTTTGGCAGAGGCTGTGGGACTCTAGACAGCCAAGGCACATCACTTTGTTCTAGTGGTTGGTTGCACATAGAGCCACAACAGTAGGGAGCTGGCTTGTGCATAGTCGTCTCTCGGCCGCATGTACAGCTTGTGACCAGTTGGTGGAGAGTCAACGACACTGTCTTTGGGACTGTCCTTCGGCCCAGTAGGTGTGGCTACGAGTTCTTCGGCTGATGCATGCCATCTCCGCGGCTCGACAGTACACTTGGGGGGCAGCGGCTTGGTCCACCCTCACAGGCCCGGCACTACAGTTTGAGCTATCTTCCACCAGCAGGATGAAAGTGATACAGGGGGGGTGACCTGCACTCCAGCCTGCTACAGACCTTACTCCACAGGAGTGGTGCAGTGAGAGAGAGGAGTGCTGGGAGCTCATCAGTGGCCTAGCTCTTTGGTTCATCTGGCGGGCCCGTTGTTTCCGCATCTTTGAGGCTTGCCCTGTGCCACCAGCAGAGACTGTTCGTGACTTTTGGCTAGAGCTGATCCATACTCTCAGAGGATAGCTTGAGGGACTACAGGGCAGCTCCGACCGCATGCAGGAGCACCGTGAAGCTTTCCTTCGACTCTGGCACCCTGGGCCTTTCTACACCATGGTCCAGGGGGTGCTCAGATGGCACTACTGTCCACCTGTGCGGCTCTTCCCTCCTGCCATTTCTTGATCTAGCCCCATTGTATATATGCTGTTTTTTCATTGGGAGAGTCTCCCCATCATGCTTGTTGTAGCCCTCTCTTGCAGAGGTGGATGTAGCCCTATGGACAATTTTCATTAACTAATAGAAGGATCTTTTTCTTGGAAAAAAAAAAGATGCCTAACTTGAAGCGTTGCTTCAAAGAAATTGAAGCCTTGCTGATAGCCAAGTGAGGCGATTGTTGACATGCAGAGAGCATGACAAAAAGAATCGACCTTGTCAAGGAATTTCAACTGAAATGAGCTAAGACTGTGACAAGCATCCTTTGGCAACGACTAGAAATAGTGACAAGGAGTCGGTCATGCCGAACAACGTGCCGCCTGCATCAAGGCAAGAAGGAGGATGTGCTAATCTCCTTGAGATTACAAAACATGGCAAAATGGAAAAAACGAATCGACCTCATCGAACACTTTTAGCTAAATGACCATGTCGAATACCTCAGCATCTCGAGAATTATAAAAAAGTATGCATAATTGATGTAGTCTCTGCCAATTTCGAGAAAAGGTGATAGTAGGCAGCCATGCCAAGCAACTGGGCACCGTACATCAAGTCGATCGGCAAGCCAGGTCAATCTCCTTGAGATTCCAGAACAATGACAACTTGCTATGCTTTTGCATCAAACCGACTCAGTTGCTATGCTCCAAGACGTATAAGTTATCACACATACACCATGCATGATACCCTTTCTAGTCTTGTCGGCCATGTTTGTTTGTGTACATGGTTGACCTTGGCAAGCGATATGCAAGGGCGTACCCATTGAAAGCACTTTGCTTTGCCCCAAAAAATTGTAGAACAGAGGCAACAATTTCTTAAAATTGTAATTACTGGTCGGCTTTGTCGAATGCTGTAAGAAAATAGTTCATAGGTCCTGTCTAGCTTGCCATGGTTGCCGAGCAAGCTTGGCTGTAAACATTGACTAGGAGTCGTCGGATGCCTTGCAAAAGCGATCGACGTTCCCTAGTTATGCCTTGCATTAGATTAACAATCCATGTCTGATTGAGAAGCCTTGCTTTCGTAGAATCATGGCGTACATCTTTCCTCCTTTATCGCACATCTGTGTCTGCGTCCAAGCATGTCTTGGAGTCCTATTGTAATCCTGCACTGGACAGAGTCCGAGAGATCTTGAGATTCCAAGAGATGTTTTGCGACATACAGTGGGATTGTATACACGTTTCACTTGTAAATTTCTGCACATGACAGGTGCAGAAATTCGCCATATGAGTTGTCATGTGCAAAAATTTGCCATATGAGCTAAGGGACGTGACCATGAGACTTTGAACGTCCATGGGTTGTGGCTTTACTGCCGATACTCCTTGCTCGTGTGGCAACACCCCTAGGTGGGGTGCGTGGCCCAACTTAGGGCATGAAAAAATAAAAAAATAATGAAAGCAATTACCTGCACAGGAGGCCGCTGCCTGCGCGATCATGGAGGAGGGTGTGGCGCTCGACTCGGGTGTTTTTTGGCCACACTGCAGCAGCGAGTCTCATCCCTTGATGCTTTGGGCTCCTAACGAGCCCGGCCTCATCTATTTTTGCCATGGTGGACTGTGTCTATCTTCCCCTCCTAGGGTGCTTACCCACAGCCGCAATCCTTGACTTTGACCTCGACCATCTCTCCTGCTAAGCGGCCATGCCCGCTGCAAGGTGTTTTCGGTCCTCTTGTTTGCATGAACATGCAAAAGCATGCCCAAAGTTCATGAGCACAATGCCCTCCTCCTTCCTCCTTCCGCTTGGCAAGAGCCATGCTCAGCCATGGGAATATACACGGACGAGCGAGAGAGAGAGAGAGAGAGAGAGAGAGAGAGAGAGAGAGAGAGAGAGAGAGAGAGAGAGAGAGAGAGAGAGAGAGAGAGAGAGAGAGAGAGAGAGAGAGAGAGAGAGAGTCCCTTCCCCTCCTCGATGTCTCTCCCCTCCCCCTGAGCTCTGATACCAATATGAGGGCAAGGGAACTGACATGATAATCTCCACCCATCCATGCCCTATATAGACCCCTGTCCTTCTAAATATAGGGACCCCCTTGACTGCATGTGCGTCCTGGCCCTTGGCCCTGGCCTTGGCCCTTGGCCCGGACCAGTGTCCTGACAATGCAAATTTTTACAAATAGTGCATCCTCTCTTTGGAGAGAGGTGAGTGGATTATTCTTGTATTTAAGCTGCAAGGTATGTGGCTTACTATCAACATGAGAAAAGAAAACTGACATGTTTGAGCACACTAAGAAGAGCATGATATGCTTGTTGGTTTTTCTAGTCACGGTAGTAAGAAAGATTTTGAAGACAACTGGAGCTCACCACACCAACAAGGCAGCCATATATGGTGGATTCTTGGCACACTCTTGGGAAGCATAATCTTCAGTAGGAGCCAAGATTCTCATTTCTCTTCTTGCTACTAGTGGTTACAAATTTGGTCCTATTCGGCATGCAAATTTTATTGTTCAGACACTGCAAATAATGATCCTATTCTTCACCAGGGATTTAGGAGGATACTGGCACAAAGTTTTGGAAGCCACATGCTTCCCATTTAATTGGCTTGAACTATTCCAAGGAACATGCTATCATCCGAACCTGTTATAGATTCATGGATATGCCAGAAATATCACCAATGGCCAAATGAAATAATAGGCAACTCGATATCAGCTCCTACGAATCAGTTGAAGAAGACTCAAAGGCAGGGCTAGAAGCATGAATGCCTCTATCCAAAAGGGGAGGGTTAATGATAGCCGGTTTTTGGAAATCAAGAGAAAAAAAGAAAAAAATTTATCTTTCCTCTACCCGAAGCACATCAACACCACCGGAGGGCTCGACAATTCCCAGGTCAATCGGTGAGCCACGAATTCTCTCTCTTTATCCCCCTACTGGAGTCCATGCGGATCAGCTCCGAAGGCATCGCTGGTCATGGCTCGTCATTGTCCATTCATTAGTGGCTAGTTTTTGAAGCGGCGGCCGCAAGAACCAGCCCCAATTGGGGAGGCGCACAATACCAAGAAAAGGATAAAATAAGCGTTTTTTACATTCACCACCCCTTCTATGCTTGCCCACAGTGGGCCGCCTCTCAGTTCTGGTCAGACCCCTCCATTATGACCAGACGACGAGTCCTCTCTCTCTCCTACTTGGCTCCGCCAACCAACTATCTCTCTCTCTTATCTTTCTCATGTGTCACCTAGCCCAATGGGTGTATAAAACAATCCTACTCCTTCTTTCTCCCACTGGCGGGCCGCTTGATTGAACAAAAGTCACTCTCTCTCTCTCTCTCTCTCTCTCTCTCTCTCTTTCATTATTCACTCTCTCTCTCTCTCTCTCACCCCTCTCCTCCATACTCCTTTTCCTCCCTCTAGCGGGCCGCCATACCACCCTCCCTCTCCCCTCTCATTCACACAATCTCGCCACCTCACCAAGCCACTCTCCTTCCCTCTTGTTTGACAACCTTTGCTGGACCACCACTGACCCAAGCTCCCTCTCTCTCTCTCTCTCTCTCTCTCTCTCTCTCTCTCCAAGTCAAGACACAAACACCCTACATGCTCTTACTTCTTGAGTCCGGATCGCTTCCCATTGAGGTCTTGGGCATGGAAAGGGTTGTGGAGTACATGTGTAAGACACAACGTAGCCCTTTGTATCGACTTCCTAGAATCGCATATGAAGCAAGTCAAAAGGTTCAAAAGACATGCAAGAGCAAAATACTAAGTTCGGGGTGGATGCTTGATATTAAGAAATGGTTTGGAAGATGGGATGCATGTCACTTGGTCAAGGATGCGTCGATCGACTCCCAAGTTAATGAGGCCTTCTTACAACGCCAATGTATCATGGCTTGGGAGAAATCCGGAGGTTCTCGCTTCAGCCATTACACCACACACGTTGCCCCAAACTACAAATCTCTCTTCTTCTCGGAACGAGGTAACCGAACCCATTCCTACATCCTTGAGCCCATCCCGTTGAGTGCGATCCGCACCATTGCCTCCATTCGTCTTAGCTCCCATTCTCTACGCTGCGAGACAGGACGTTGGGGCACTGGCGAGGAGTGTCATCGACTTTGCACCTTATGCCCTCGTCAAGTGCGAGAGAGTGAGTACCACACACTACTTGAGTGCTTAGCTTTTGACCACATTAGGTCCTCTTTTCCCCATATATTCAGCCATGAGCTCTCCCTACATACCTTCCTCTCCCAACCATGATGTGGACTCTCTATTGCGACGCTCATTTCAGCCATTTTTGAGCATCGAGAGTCACTTATGAACTCCACTCACACCACGTGACATGTTCATTTGGTCCCATAGGTCATATTTGACCTCCCAGGACGATAATAGAACTATCTATCTATCTATCTATCTCTCCCCCCCCCCCCCCCCCCCCCCCCCATCCCCACCCTAGCCCCACATTTCTTCTCCCCCTTTTACTCACCCTCGCTAACTCTCTACACTCTCTCCCTCGCTCTCTCTCTTTCTCTCTCTCTCGCGCTCTCTGTGTAACAGCCGAATAGATGCACCAAAACAATCTCTCTCTCACTACCCATACACACACACACACACACACACACACACACACACACACACACACACACCATCTCCATTCCCCTCACACATAGCTCACTCATGCTCTCTCTCACTCACGCTCTCTGTGCAATCCAAGCACGTAGAACATAAAAAAATAATTAAAAAATGTAATACATCTCCTCTCTCTCTCTCTCTCTCTCTCTCTCTCTCTCTCTCTCTCTCTCTCTCTCTCTCTCTCTCTCTCTCTCTCTCGCATTCCCACGCACCCTCTTCCCGACACACACATACACACACACTTACACACACACACACAAGCCTGATCCATACGCATACACACTGACAACAATTTTTGAAAAAAACACTCACACAATTCCGTACACACTCACATGCACATACATATACGAGCACACACGCCTACACACACATACACATTCAAATGCATATGCATACACACATATAAACATACACCACAGGCACGCCATACACACCCACAAAAAATAAAAAAATCAAGGAGAATCGACATCGACGCCCAAAGAAGAAGAATGGAAAGTTGTGCGATGGCGACACCGGATCAAGGAAAAACGCTGAAGGCATTTCTCGGCCGGCCCCGAAACTGGCGAACGTGTTGCACGGACGTAGGAGCGAGGCCCGCCATTCGCCGGCATATCCTCCATGATGCATCCCTACGGTGACATCCGTAGGCTATTATTATTTTCTAGTTTCAAGCCAAAATCTTGTAAAAAAATCCATTGTAAATTTCCACCTCTCTCTAGGTGATGGTCACAAAGGCCCACTTAGGAGATATCAATTATAAATTCTCCTAAGACAAAGCAAGGGTCAACCATCTAGGACCCAACTCCTTGCTTCATCTCTCTTGATTAGGGCCCTAACATAATCAGATTATCCTAACCTTATGCAACCAACACCTATAAAGAGGCACAGAGAGGTCACTATCCGGGGGTCAGTATCTGGTAGCATTTTTGTGAGGAGGACTGGCAACACTTGCATCAAGCGAGAGGGTATTTTAGTGGAGCATTTTGGGAATTAGCACTAGGAGGAAGAAGCCATGTCCACACCTTGACTCCAAGTGTTGCCACACACTCAGGAGAGTAAAAATCTCCGTGCTTATGAATCACCTCTAGAGAATGCACCATATGCTCACTATCTCTCTCTCTCTCTCTCTCTCCCTCTCTCTCTCTCTCTCTCTCTCTCTCCATCTCTCTATCACCATGGTTTCCATCTCACCAAAGATAAGGTTCCTCTAGATATTGCATTGAATCAGTTTTCCCCTCACACCCTGAGGGGTTTTCATCACCTACATCTCTCTCTCTCTCTCTCTCTCTCTCTCTCTCTCTTCGGTGTGCAGAATTTGTGCTATTTTGCATCAGTGTTGTCCGCATCCTAGACGCTCAAAGATAGGTGGTGCCCGCTGTTCATTTCACCGTAGCCAGCTTGGTGTGCATCGGGACCTAGCATTTGAGGCCTTTGGGATCTGTGTGGTGCTTTGCGCTCGTCAATAGCATCTGAGGGTTAGACGCTTTCTATTTAGTATAGTCACTTTTTATTCCTGGTGTTGCAGTCATTGATCCACTCATGCATGGATTACAACAACGTACCTTTGGTTTTACCACGGTTGAGATTGTGATGATGTCTAAAGAGGTGCCACTTGACCTTTGACACTACTGGCCTCTACTTAGGTCTACTAGTATGTATATGTATCTACATGCTTGTGTGCTAATATACTTGTGTACATATGTATAGATGAGTGAGTGGGGGGGAAAGATAAATCTCATATAACTCTTGTAAGACCTAGGAGACTCAGACGTAGGATCCTCCTCCCTACCGCCCTTTATATAGGCCTAGCTCCTAGCTCTTTCCTAAGTAGATCCCTAGTTCACACTGTGTTAGGAAATAAGACGTAGCTAACTAGATTTTTGAGTAGATTACTTAATGGAGAGAGATAGATTTCACACACAAGAGATTATAGAGTAGAGAGAGAGAGAGAGTACACACGATATACGTCATTCACCCAATGTGGGCTACATCCACGGGAAACCAGCCACTCAATGGCTTTAGCACTTCTAAAGAAGAAGTAGTTTACAAAGGGATTAAACCCTTGATAGAGCTCCCCCCTTGCTTCACTCTCACCACCTCACACTCACCTTGTTGCATCAAATTCACACTATGAAATGTGTGTAGAAATGGCCTCCTTTTATAGGCCAAAAGGGCTGCCCTCTCTTATGAGAGACATCCATGTGTAGCCGCCGTTGTGCGAATAAGTCCAAATCGGACCCTCCAATCCGCCCATGTGTGGCCGCCCTTGAGAAGACAAGTCCTCTTTTGAATTCGGCCACCGACCACCGACCATTGACTTTCGATCGGTTGTTTTCCGGCCGCCGTCCGGCCATAATATTCCGGCGAAAAAAAAAGTCTCAGGGGCCTCCGCCCCCAAGGCTTCTAAAGTTGCCCCTGATTCTTGTCCGTGAAAACTTTGGTTTCCGGTGAGTGATTTTCCTTCACGCACGATGGCTTCTCCTCATAATGGGGGCCTTACAAATGTCCATACTTAATAATCTCCCACTTGGAGACTGATCTCCAAACCAAACCTGTGATTTCTTTCCATTCTGGCTTCTTATCCTTGAATGCCGATTGAAGATGAGCAAAAGCTCAACTTCTCCTTGTTGACCACTTTTGTAAACATGTCTACAGGATTTTCACTTGTATGCACCTTTCCTAGCTTTAGCTGTCCCTCTTCCAAAAGAGTGCGTATGAAGTGATATCTCACCTCAATGTGCTTTGTCCTTGAATGAAAGGCTGAGTTCTTCGCAAGATGGATAGCGCTTTGGCTATCACTATACAAGACATAATTGTCTTGTTTGAATTCAAGCTCTTCTAAGAATCTGTGAAGCTACATAATTTCTTTGCTTGCCTCCGTCATTGCTACATACTCTGCTTCCGTGGTAGAAAGTGAAACCACTTTCTGCAGCTTTGAAGCCCAGCTTACTGCTGTGCCTCCAACTGTGAACACATAGCCAGTAGTGCTCCTTCGAGTATCTTTGTCACTTGCCATATCTGCATCAGCATACCCTTCTAGAAAAATATCAATTCCTCCAAAATACAAAGCATTTGTTGTTGTCCCTTTTAGATACCTAAGTATCCACTTCACAGCTTGCCAATGCTTTTTACCTGAGTTGTCCATGAACCTACTCACAACTCCCACTGCATGTGCAATGTCTGGCCTTGTCCAGACCATAGCATACATTAGAGAACCTACCGCTGCAGCATATGGAACTTTAGACATATAGGCTATCTCCTCTTGTGTCTCTGGACACATATCCTTCGTTAGTTTAAAATGACCAGCCAAAGGTGTAGAAACTGGTTTTGCATTTTGCATTGCAAACCTTTCTAGTACCTTCTTGATGTAATCTTCTTGAGATAGCTTTATTGTCTTCTTCGTCCTGTCCCTTGATATTTTCATACCAAGTATCCTATTTGTAGCACCTAAATCTTTCATTGAAAAAGATTTAGACAGCTCCTCTTTTAGGTCTTTGATGTCCTGCATGTTAGCACTTGCAATCAGCATGTCATCAACATACAACATTAGGATGATGAACTTCCCATCTCCCAAATTCTTTGTGTAAACGCAGTGATCCGAGTTGCATCTTGTGAATCCATGATCCAACATCCATCGATCAAACTTCAAGTACCATTGTATTGATGCTTGCTTTAAACCATACAAGCTCTTCTTTAATCCGCAAACCATTTTCTCCTTACCTTTTACTTCATACCCCTTTGGTTGAAGCATGTAGATTTCCTCCTCTAAGTCACTGTGAGGGAATGCCGTATTTGCATCCATTTGCTCGAGATTTAAATCATGACCAGCCACAAGGCTTAAGACAAGCCTAATTGAGTTCATTTTTACAACAGGAGAAAATATTTCATTAAAGTCAATACCTTTCTTTTGAGAAAACCCTTTTACCACAAGCCTAGACTTGTACCTTTTCTTCCCACCTTCTTCTTCCTTCAGCTTGTACACCCATTTGTTTTGAAGTTCCCGCTTACCTTTAGGCAACTCAACCAACTCCCATGTTTGGTTGCGATGTAGTGAGTCCATCTCCACTTGCATGCTTCGTCCATTCTTCTTTGGATTCATATTGCACAGCTTCTTTGTATGATTCCGGCTCTCCAGAATCTGAGATCAAGAGATGGTTGAAGGAAGGAACAAACCTTTTTGGAGGTCTACTTGCTCTTGTAGATGTTCGAGGAATAGGCTGAGGCTCCTCATTTGGTTGACGTTGTTGCACATTGTCACCGTTTGTAGTTCTTGAGTCTTCACCGTCCTCAAGCTCCATGTACTCATCACCTGTTTCTTTTGTTTATTTTCTTTCCAAGTAATCTTTGTACATATTTTGTTCGTTAAAAATTACATCCCTACTTCTTAAGATTTTACCATCTTTAGGATTCCATAGGCGATACCCAAAGTCTCCTTCTCCATAGCCAATGAAGAAACACTTTTTGGACTTTGCATCTAGCTTTGATCTTAGGCTTCTATCTATGTGCATGAAAGCCTCACACCCAAACACTTTGAGAAATGCATAATTCACCGGTTTACCTGTCCATGCCTCTTCTGGAACTCCCCCATCCAATGCCGTTGAGGGTGATCGATTGATTAAGTATAGCTTCTGCCCAAAGCTCAAGCGGTAGGCCTGCATGTAGCTGCATGCTTCATGCTCGCTCCATGATTGTCCTGTTCATCCTTTCCGAAATCCCATTTTGTTGAGGTGTCCTTGGGGTTGTCCTTTGCCTCCAAATTCCATTGCTAGCACAAAAGCTTTCAAAAGCTTGGCTGCAATATTCACCTCCATTGTTGGATCTGAGGCATTTAACCTTGGTACCTGTTTCATTCTCCACAAAAGCTTTCCACCTTTGAAATATGGAAAATACATTGGATTTATTCTTCATGACATAAACCCATGTTTTTCTAGTCGCATCGTCTATGAATGTTACATAGTACAATGAGCCACCAAGTGATGGTGTACTTGCAGGACCCCAAACATCAGAATGAACCAACTCAAGTTTTTTATTTTTTCTTTCATTTCCTGATTTTTGAAATTTTACCCTCTTTTATTTACCATAAACACAATCTTCACAGAACTCTAAGTCCACTTCTTTCAAACCTGGTAGAAGCTTCTTTGTTTGAAGGATTTGCATTCCTTTGGCACTCATATGCCCAAGTCGGTAGTGCCACACTGCACTGTCAACTTTTGTAGTTGCTGCACAAGCTGAAGGTTGCGTGCTAACAATACACAAGTAAAGTGTACCGACTTTTTCTCCCTTCGAAACCACCAAAGATCCCTTTGAAATCTTCCACCGTTTGTTTCCGAATGCAATGTTGTGACCTTCATTGTCCAATTGTCCTGTAGAGATCAAATTTTTGCAAAGAGAAGGAACATGCCTAACATCTTTAAGCTTCCATTCATTTCCGTTAGCAGTTTTGACAGAAACTGTACCTTTGCCGACAATCTCACAAGCTTCATCATCTCCCAAGTATACATACCCAAAATTACCTTTGGTGTAGTCTTGGAAATGTTGCTTGTGTGGTGTCGCATGGAATGAAGCCCCAGAATCTACTATCCAGGAATTAGACACATTGTCTAATGAGAGAATTAGAGCATCTTGGTCTACTTTACCTACCACATTGGCCTCCGATGTTGGCTTGTTTTCTTGAGACTCTGTCTCCTTCTTCTTCTTAAACCAACAATCCTTCTTGATGTGGCCCTTCTTGCTGCAGTTCCAACATTCAAGAACTGACTTTGTGTGTGACTTGCTCCACCTTGAGCGATCACAACCCTTTTGGTTTTTGAACCTCTCCTTAGGCCTTTGTCTTGTTTCCACTGATAGTGCAACACTTGATGATTCTCCTGTGCTTCTCCTTCGCATTTCCTCACTTAGGAGAACACCCACAACATCATCAAACTTAAGAGTATTTGTACCAGAGATAGAATTACTTACAGCCATCACAAGGCTGTCCCAACTATCCACTAGAGATGATAGTATAAGGAGAGCTCGCACTTCGTCATCGAAATTGATTTTCACAGATCGAAGTTGACTTATGTTTGTGTTAAAGTCATTTAGGTGTTCTAAAACTGAACCATTTTTTGCCATCTTTAGATTGAACAAGCTCTTCATAAGAAATACCTTATTGGATGCCGATGGTTTCTCGTAGAAGTTGTCAAGTGACTTCATCAAGTCTTCCATGGTCTTCATCTCCGAAACATTGAAGGCCACCGTTGACGCCAAGATTAACCGGATTGTTCCCAATGCCTTTCGATCAAGGACAATCCATGCTTCATCTGCCATTGTTGGGGTCTTCTTCACAAGACCGCCTAGTGGCAAATAGAGGTCCTTCAGGTAGAGATAGTCTTCAATCTGCATCTTCCAATGTTGGTAGTTTTTTCCGTTGAACTTCTCAATCTTGAGATTCCCTTCCTCCGCCATAACTCCCACTCAATTCAAGGAATCCTTTCCTTGAGATAATTTAGCTACGAGCAAACCTTGCTCTGATACCAGTTGTTAGAAAATAAGACGTAGCTAACTAGATTTTTGAGTAGATTACTTAATGGAGAGAGATAAATTTCACACACAAGAGATTATAGAGTAGAGAGAGAGAGAGAGAGAGAGAGAGAGGGTACACACGATAGACGTGGTTCACCCAATGTGGGCTACGTCCACGGGAAAGCATCCACTCAATGGCTTTAGCACTTCTAAAGAAGAAGTAGTTTACAAAGGGATTAAACCCTTGATAGAGCTCCCGCCTTGCTTCACTCTCACCACCTCACACTCACCTTGTTGCATCAACTTCACACTATGAAATGTGTGTAGAAATGGCCTCCTTTTATAGGCCAAAAGGGTTGCCCTCTCTTATGAGAGACATCCATGTGTAGCCGCCCTTGTGCGAATAAGTTCAAATCGGACCCTCCAATCCGCCCATGTGTTTTCGCCCTTGAGAAGACAAGTCCGCTTTTGAATTTGTCCACCGGCCATTGACTTCCGACTACCGGCCACCGGCCATTGACTTTCGACCGGTTGTTTTCCGACCACTTTCAGGCCGCCGTCCGGCCATAATATTCCGGCGAAAAAAAAAGTCTCGGGGGTCTCCCCCCGCGAGGCCTCTAAAGTTGCCTCTGATTCTTGTCCGTGAAAATTTTGGTTTCCGGTGAGTGATTTTCCTTCACACACGATGGCTTCTCCTCATAATGGGGGCCTTACAAATGTGCGCTTTTACCACAGAAAATTACAAGGGTAAATCAAGCTCCATACTTAACACACTGGTCCAGTCCAGGCCCTTGGCCTAGGTCCCTCACCCCCTAGGTTGGGCCTTGCCCCACAGGACCCTTGTCCTGACATTTCTCCCCCCCTTAATGAAGAGTTTTCATCTTCAAAAACAAAAGTGGGAAGGTTCTTCTTAAGACGCTAATGTTCTCTCAAGTGGCATCCTTCATGGATCCAGCTGTTTGGTTGACCGAAACACAGTTCCACAGGAGGTTCAATGAAACCAAGAGTAACATCTTGATTTTCCACATTGTTGTCCATTTGTAACCATCTAGTGTGTAGACTCCATTTAGAACACACATGATCATACTAAACGAGTTATCACCACAAAGATATACCTGAAAGAGTACCGATTTTCACTTTTTGTGAAGTAACTTGCTGACCTAAATCATCAACCAAGTGTAAGTCCTTGACTTGTTCTCAAATTGCATCAGTAAACAACCCCACCTTAACAAGTGTCAAGGTTGAGAACTTGACCTATACATGAAGAGACTATCGAGTCGCAACATGCATTAACTGATAGTAAGTAAACTCCAAGAAGAGCAATAAATGATTACTAATTGGATCGCTTGGTGCTTGGTGATAACGTACACACTTTGCATATCCTTCAGCACAAGATTACTCTTTGTAATCTGCCTATCCCCTTGGATAACTGAGAGTACTGAGGTGTGTTTTCTGTACGGTTTACAGACAGTCGTACCAGATGACTGGTAAACGAGGAATCACAGTAGTGTATGACATTAGTGAGTAATCAATAATGTCCAAAATAATGATCGTGGTTAACTTGAAAAAATCCACAAATGCCCCAAACCGAGCCATGACCTCTATTGGTGATTAGTAGACCCAAAATTAATCACATAGAGATAGTGCACATAGAGTGCAAAATGCTTCATAAGCAACAACTTTAGGAATATGCATGCCATTCCAAACCATCCTTTGCTAAACACTAGGGCCTATAACACCTAGTGTGCATGCATTTAGCAAAAACTAACCCAAACCTGTATATCCATAATGATCCTTGCCAATATTTATGGCAAATGTGATGCGCCTAGCATGCATTAAAAGGAATGTAAATAGTTCTGAAAAGAAACTAAATACTTTGTGTTGCAATCTTTTGCAAGCCTTGCTGAAACGTTTGAATCACAATAGAAGGTGAAACATTGATCACTTCTAGGTGCAGAAAATGAAACTTTTTCATTAACAACTTATAGCCATGCTATATGTATAAACAACCATATGTAATATTGTTTAGCAGTACTTGTACCGCTTAACAAGTCATTCTAAGTATCTGATAATTTTTGGCCACGAAATTTCTCCTGATACATCGTGCTAAAAATGGTCTAGAAAATAGATGTGACCAACACCTAGGGACTTTGTCGTGACACATAATTGAAATAATGGCACCAGTGTCAGTCCAAAGACTCATATTCTCCACATGTGGAATATGTCTCATGTAAGGATGTGTAAAAAAGAACATCCTTCAAGTACAAGATGTACTTGTGTGTGGAGATAACTGTAAATACTCTGCGACAAGAGTGAGAGGGACCTTCTTTATCTTGCTCCACACTGGCTAAACTGAACTCCCTTGAGTTCCGAGACCATGTTGTATCCTATGTGACAACATGTGCCAAATTGAACCCTACAAGTAGGTTCGTAACAGCGTAAGGCAAAAAGATAGATTGGACACTTGGCCCAAAATACTTTGTGCCGACATGCCCTTGGCATGGATCTGTAACATTCAAGCGTACTTAGACATCTTGAAAAACCAAGCAAAGCATAATAAAAATGGAATAACACCAAATCAGTAGATGCGTACCTGTAGATTTGAACGTAATGTACACTTACATGTATTCAAATGGAGAGGAGCACCTCCCCTACCTGAAAAAACAAACAACATTGCACTGAAAACCCTAGGTGTTGCCTTTGCAATCCAAGCCCTTGGATTAGAATCTACGTAGTCAAACCCCTTGGTAAGACTCTTTGTAGAAACTGCTCGACTAGCAGATAACTGTAACCAACATAGTTAACCGTGTACAGAATGATTGGAATCAACGTGAAAAGTGTGTTCTTTCCTTGAAAGTATAACTAGGAGAGATCAACTGTGATCCTGAATGCAGATCAAATTGTGATGTTGTAGCACTCACCCGTCGGGTCTTACCCCAAAACAGTATGTTTGTAGAGACTCCGTAGTCCTATAGAGAGAGCAGGAGACTCACACAAGTGAACTGCTGAGCTCTCATGCTATCGCAACTGATTGTTCCATCTATACTTTCTTGTAGAGATCTGCCTACTGTGAGTTGAAGATTATCAAAAACTCAACTTGAGTGTCGCACTGAAAACATGTAGTGCAAAAATGACACCCTAAATATCCGTTAATGACAAGACTCTTGCTCGTCTATTAATGTCATTGTGTACTACACAAGCATCCAAGGAATGCCAACAGTTGGGTCGTACCCAAGATCTGACCATGACTCATAGCTAGTGTGTGTGGCTCATAACTCTCATGGCAATTAGTGTTCAATTGATTAAATGATGCAGACTGATGTAGAGGGCGTCTTGCCCAATTTCTAGCTGAGAGTTAGAGCACCTTGGCTCATGCTGACTCTCAAACAAAACATGTATCAAAAACTAAGTAGAAAGTTTTCATTTTTCATGGAGGGAAAGAAGAAAGAGAGTGAGAAAATGCTGGGCTAAGGAACTTTCCTGATGTGATGACTTTGGATATGTTGTGCCCAATCTGTATGCTCTGACCCATCTTATGCCTGACTTGAAGCTTATCATATAAGCATGCAAGTCTGTGTATAACGCTCTCGTTGAGAGATGGAACAGAAAACATAAGCCACAGCTGGACCCTCTTACCATGTATGGGGTCGTGACTTTACAAAAATGACTTAATATGGCACTTTGCCTGTGAAATGAGTCCTAGATTTAGGTTTCATTTAGTTGTATTGTGCATTGATAGCAACCAAAAAGTTAAACAATCTAGAACTTAGTGTTTGGTGTGATAACAGAAGCATATTTTATGAGGCAGTGGAGTTGAATCCACTTGACCAACATGCCTTGCATGTGAAATTGTAAGACCTTGGCCACTATGATGGCCTCAAGCGTGAGAGCCGAATCCATAAGTGCCTTCCGTAGTCTGCATTGGTAGTGATGCATCATAACGTGACATCACCACCCATAAAAGGGGAACAAATTTCTAATTGTAATAGTTTCCCAAACTGGCATGCCAATGACCTTGATACCAAATCAATAGGCAGTAGAGTGGCACGCGTGTGAAGCCTTGCTTCATGTGAAATTATCATATCACTTTGCTTTACACAACCGACAAAAGTTTCCAAATGAAATGTGTAAACATGGAAAAATAAACAAAACTGAATATGGTCGAGCTTGGTCATCCTGTTGTAACCAGTTGCCTGGAGATGTCGGAAGAAAAACTCGCTTAAATGTAGATCATAACGCTCTCTCTTCCACGAGAGAAATTTGGCCTGAAATATCCTGCAAGCATATGGAGAAATTCCCCAAGGTGGTGTGCTCATAGCATACCCCAAACGGGAAAAATCTTAATGTAAGAGTCGTAAATTGAAGCCTTGCTTCATATAAATATGTTTGTGCTGATAACCAACAGATGTGGCTGCAGATATCATAACAAAAAATAATCGACGGTGTTGAGCCATTTCAATTGAAATTGACCAGTACTGTGTGGTAAGAATCCTCTGTCAGCTTCAAGAAACAGTAAGAAAGAGTCGGCCCAACCAAAGCAACTTGTTGCCTTTAACGAGTCCAAAAATAGGTCGTGCTTGTCTCCTTGAGATACGAAAAAATAATCCCTTTCCATTAATGTATGCAACAAAATTTTGAGTGCTTATGCGATGTCAGAGGCCGTGCCTATGCTTGGAATGAAGAAAAGTGCATTAACTTTGATGCATGTTAGATATATGCAATAGAGGTGATGCATGTTCCATCTAGGTCAAATGCTTCATAAGCAATTGGCAACCCTGCTGTTGTTACATCACTTTGTGGTCGATGATTTGAAATATGTATGGTAAGTGCCTCACGTCATTCTGATACATTACCTTATGTAGAGATATGACCAGAATCGTGTAACCAGTTATGCCGATGACAATAAACCCAAAATCGACTACGTACCTCATTAAGCTCCTCCCTGCCGACCAATCTTGTTGACACTAAAATTGAATGTATTATCGAGGGGAAACTGCAAATAGTATGAAAGCAATAACCCAACATTGGACTACACCGGCCGTGCTCATTAGCACCCTTGCACGGAGTCTGCTCATGGCAATACCAGTCATAGCCTTATTGACCATTAATGCTAGGGAACGTTGCCACCCTGCATAAACCATGAGGGTAATCAAATTGATAAAAACAAAATTGAAAGAGGTTACCTTGTTTCCATTCTTGTATTCGAATACGGTGTATTCAAAGCCGTGCGTTGCCAATCATGTGCTGATGTTGGTCTTACTTTGGACAGTCGAAATTCATACCGAGGCCCCTCGCTGACTGCGAATTGTCGGATAAACCGAGGACATAATGTATTGACCATGGTCATAGTTGAGATGTAGGTAAGCTCTCTTATGATTCGTACCATTGTCGAGACGGTTATTTTGTACCACAATTGTGTGCGGGTCTAAAGGCTGTCACCATCCTTGTTGGACTTCGTGCATGAGTCGAGACATAAAGTAAAAGTATATGCACATTCTGCGTAAGAACTGCATGCAAAAGGTAATGCTCATCTGCAAATGTTGAAGATGAAGTCTCGTGATGAAGCTCGAGCAATATGATGCTTCGGATGCCCACAACCGGTTGCTCCCGGGACTCCGCATGGGGCTTGCCTCTTAACATGGAGTGGATGCCCTAAAAATATATATATATATATAACAAAATAGTTTGCTTTTTAGAGGAGCTTATTGTGAGAGATGGTGAAACCTAATGCGCTGACTGCCATGGAGGGAAGCGCGTCCCCTGTAGTGATCGCCCCACCCCGGACCTGTGTAGGGAGTTCCCTAGGAAGGCGGCGCGCACCTGTCAAGAATGCCCTCGTGGCCATTGATTTTGGGCTCAATTTCCTCCCCCCTCGCTGCAAGGGACTGTGCACACACAGGTTGGTTTTCGGTTTTGACCTACTTGACTCTTAAGGAGCCATGCCCATGGCAGTCAAGGTCTTCTCCATCTCCTGCTTAGGGCGCTTGCCCATGGCCCCACAGCTCCTCCCTTGCAAGAGGGCTTACCCACGACCCGAGAGAGAGAGAGAGAGAGAGAGAGAGAGAGAGAGAGAGAGAGAGAGAGAGAGAGAGAGAGAGAGAGAGAGAGAGAGAGAGAGAGAGAGAGAGAGAGAGAGAGAGAGAGAGAGAGAGAGAGAGAGAGAGAGAGAGATCATACAATCATCTGTGCAAGGCTTCCTCCTCCTCTGCAAGGCTTCCTCCTCCTCCATAGCTCCTCCCTCCCCCTGAGCTCTGATACCAATGTAAGACCTAGGAGACTCAGACGTAGGATCCTCCTCCCTACCGCCCTTTATATAGTCCTAGCTCCTAGCTCTTGCCCTAAGCGGATCCCCAGTCCACACTGGTCTAGTCCAGGACCTTGGCCTAGGTCTCTGGCCCTCTAGGCTGGGCCTTTCCCCATAGGACCCTTGTCCTGACAACTCTTTGTAATGTAGATGTTCGACAAGAGACCACCTATTTGGGAGCAGCCATCTGCCTCTTCTTTTGGTTGGCTGACATCCAGATGGGCTCCCACCCCCGGCATGGACATCACCTCTAGTGGACCCAAGTCTGGAGGCAGTGAGAACAAGCAAAGAAATAAAGATTATTTCTGGCTAGTTAACCCTAAAGCATGAGTGTCATAGGTTTATTTTTGTTGATTGCAGGCATAGCCATCCTATACCTACTCTACTATGGTTCCTCCACTAGTCGTAGATCCATACCTACAATGGACTATCTCTTTACAAGACCAGTACCTCCGTTAGACGGAGGGATTTTTTGGCTGCTACACTCCATAGCAGCTTGCGACCTACAGTCTTTTTCCCCAGTCCACACGATGGGGGAGTCAAGGAGGGACTCCTTACATCTAGAGCCTCACACCCACGACACCTCAATCTATGGCCCCTTCTTATCCCCATACTCCCCTTCCATTTCAGGATCCCACTCCCATGGTATCACAGGGTCCCATACCACTCCATTCCACTCCTGCTTTGCAGAACACCATCGATGCACTTCTTCTAGCAGTGGGCATTGCCGCTCCTCTCAAGGAAGCGAGCGCTAAGAGAGATGAAAGGGTGGAGGATCTTGTGGCTTCACTTGTTTTGGTAGTGGCAAGGGAACGGAGTCCCCTATATTAGAGCGTGCCGCCCCTAATGTAGAGGATGAGGACATTGATGCACCCGTGCCAGACACGCATGGGTGCTACTAGAGGGTAAAATATGGGGAGGTGGACTTTGATACAGCACACGACAGGGCGTTTTGGTGCAATCTTTAGATTGTTATATATTCGACGTATAAGAATTGTTTTGTAAAGTCTAGATACCGACTGCCTGATCATGCATGCTACATTGAGGACATGCTGCATGCTACATTTCCAAATGCCCCCGATCAATGTTTTTCACAACAGTGGTTGAGGGGCTACATAAAAACATTTTTGAAAAACAAGCAGTCTTGTGTACAGTGCGCAACAGCCAACCAGGTTAGAGATCCAGACAGGATCTATCACGGTGGAAACATGGCAGATGCGGAGTGGGAGTGGGCAATGCAAGAAAAGAGCGATCAAGTTGCACCGGGCTCATCCTACTGACACCAGGTTAGACACACGGCCCTCTAACCACCAAGAGAAATTGATCATGGCCGACTTTTAGATCCAAGGCCGCGGGAGTCGACCCCATTCGGGGAGCATAGATTAAAAACAACAAAAGAAATGTTTTTTCATTTGCTGCCACCAAAACCACCTTCCCTCCCTTGCTCGCACGTGGGCAATGGGCCGTCCCGCCTCCCCTTAGCACCACTCCCTCGCTCTCCTCCATTATCCCCACTCTCCCCTCCATTATCACCACCCCACTCCCTCACCTACACCCTCTCTCTCTCTCTCTCCCACTCACACTCCCTCGCTATATTTCCCTCTCTCTCTCCCCCTCTCGTTCTTTGTATATCTAGCCCATAGGGCGCATGAAAAAAACAAAAAAACCAATATAGTATCTCTATTTCTCTCTCCCTGAATTGTCAACCCGAATGGGAGGGGGGGGTGCCATGCATAGACACACTCTTGCTCTCTCTCTCTCTCTCTCTCTCTCTCTCTCTCTCTCTCTCTCTCTCTCTCTCTCTCTCTCTCTCTCTCTCTCTCTCTCTCTCTCTCTCTCTCTCTCTCTCTCTCTTTCTTTTCCCACCCTCGCCCATGTGCTCCCTCACCCTCTCCCTCACCCCCTCCCTCACTGTTTCCCTCACCCTCTCTCTCTCTCTCTCTCTATCTCTATCTCTCTCTCTCTCTCCCCCCCTCCCTCTCTCTCTCTCTCTCTCTCTCTCTCTCTCTCTCTCTCTCTCTCTCTCTCTCTCTCTCTCTCTCTCTCTCTCTCTCTCTCTCTCTCTCTCTCTCTCTCTCTCTCTCTCTCTCTCTCTCTCTCTCTCTCGGTGTCGGTAACAGCCTGCAAGGTGCAAAACAACTCTCTCTCTCTCTCTCTTTCTCTCTTAACCCCCAGCACACACAGCCACATACTCACACACTCACACACCTCTCCCTCATCCAGTCCCTTCCCCTCTTGCCACCGCTCACACACTCTCTCTATCCCTCTATTGTTCTCTCTTGTGTTGGGCAGACCGTAGGCGTGCAGCAAAAACACTCTTTCTCTCTCTCTCTCTCTCTCTCACACACACACACACACACACACACACACTCACTCACTCCATCTCTCAATCACGCTCTCTCTCCCTCTCGCATTATCTATGTAACTGAGCCAACTGGGTATAAAAAAATATGAATAAAATTTATCCCTCTCTCTCATTCGAATGCGTGCACACACACACACACACACACGCACACCTACACCCACAAACACTCACAAATACACTCTCATTCTATGTAAGTAAATCTCTCTCTCTCTCTCTCTTGACCTATACACACACACACACTACCATACACACTCGCACACTTACAAGCACACACAAACAGTTACACACACTCACGAGCACATGCACATACGCACACAAGTACACGAACGTCATATGCAAGAATAGGAGGAAGGAAACTTAAAAGAAAACAACAAATATGGATATGGAACTTTAACAAAACACACCAAGATCACGCGAAGGCAACAACGAATCAAGAAAAGACACCAAAGGCATGCCCCAGCTGGCCCCAAAAGTGACAAACGTGTAGGATCTCGACATCGGCAATTCCAGTAGCGTTAACCTCAGACGAGCCACCCGTACCATCAACAACACCCATTGGAAATTCCCTGATATCCACTCTTCTCTAATAACCTATCCAATGGCTAGTGAATTGTAAAAAACTCCCCACCCCACTCTTATCTCCCTTCTCTCTATCTCTACCTTGTCTCCCTATCTAGCTCTATCACTAAAGAGGCATCTAGCCTCTCTACAGTGACGAGTGGATATTTGCAAGGACCATTAAGTAGGAACCACCTCTCAAGGCTATATGAAGAGGCATCCACTAAAGAGGCATCTAGCCTCTCTACACTGATCAGTGGATATTTGCAAGGACCATTAAGTAGGAACCACCTCTCAAGGCTATATGAAGAGGCATCCACTAAGCACAAAGGGGATATAACACATTGGAGGCACCACCCAGGCTCCATGCACTCTACATTCCATACACCACTAAGCACATAATGCACCTCACAAGCTAGGGAGCTCATGGTTTCATGCTAGTTGAAAGCATGGGCATTCTAGCATTGGCAACATCACCACCACCACCAATCTCCAACACACCATGAAGGTCTACTAATCATGGCCACCCCATGCACACAAGGCACTCATTATCACCCCACAAGGCAGCATGACCACACTAGGATTGAGTGCACCGATACTAGGCTACCCAAGGACATTCTCTATGCTAGTGATCAACATTGCTAGCGGTTGCATCCTCTTGGTGTTTCCCTCAACTAACCTCCCGCTAATGTGCTAACCTCGCTAAATTGAAAGTTTGCCATGAACCATGTGTCTCTCGCATTCCATCATGTATCCCCATTTTCAGGAGCAAGGTTGATAACAGCCAAGACCACTGTTTGTAAGCATCATCATCATCAATAAAAGTGTGCAATTATATCATGATCTTTGAGTCCATTTTCCCTTCTCCTCAGCCTTGTTCTCCCCATATACGTTGTCATGCCACTCCGTTTCCACGGTGGAAAAAAGAGTAAAGAGAAGCAAAAAAAGTCTATTTGAAGCTCACACATTTATTGAGCAGTGACCAGGGCTCGAGAACAAGTAAGGAGATCCAGAAAGTGTATGCTTTATATGGTTATGAAGGCCTAAGCGTAGAGATTTTATGCTTGAAGAAAATATTTTACATGTGAAAAGGCTCTTAGGACATATAAGGCAGCTTGAGTAGAGGAAGACATGTGGTCAGTGGTAAAAAGGAAAGTGTGTGAGAGACTTCACATCTTTGCATGAGGGAGGCTGAAAAAGTCGTATTCTGGAAAATTTTCGTAAAAGAGGTTTTTGGACAAAACGAGCCATGCTGACAGAAGGAAAAGGGCGTTCTGAGCATTTTTGTGTGTCACGCACAGGGGCTAATTCTGCACCGATTAGGAGATATTCAAGTTTTTGTGCTTTGTTGTATTAGCGGGGAGGAAATCAAAAGATTCCATAGCCCACTCTCATCCAAGCTTCCAAGCCACTCTAATCATGGAAGGAGTTTAAAGAATGTAAGCAGCGGTACTGTTAATGATAATCAAGCTTCGGGATCTCGTTCAAGCTATTAATTTCAAGCTTTGTCTACATTCATTGTGTTTGCTGCAATTGTCTTCCTCACATCTCTCACAGCCAGAGGCCCCGCGCCTTCCCGGCTCACCTTTCGAACACAAATCCCCCGATAACGTGGGATGATTCTCCCTTGTATATCACTCTGCTTGTGCTTCGTTAAACGTACCATCAACCAGTCAGTCATGCTCCATTGTGACCTTTGTCACATACCTCTCTCGTACACACACTCCTGACTGTTGAGTATGAATTTTTTCTATATCCGGATGTTGTTATATCATCACTTTATGCTGATTACCTAGATGGTATCATTCTTGAAAATCTAGGTCATCAATGTCCACATCCTAGCCGCACTTATGCTAGGTGGTGCCTCGTACAGCCATAGAATAACCCCTATCTTGAGATGAAGGCTTGGGGAGTTCAGGCTATGTGTGGTGTAGAGGCCACCCCACCGGGCATGTCATTTTCGAACATCATTTTCTTGGAGCCCCCACCGAGGATCCTCTCATGAAACCCTTTAGTTTAGAAGAAAAAAAACCCTAACCTTTTGTGGGTGGATGAATGGTTAGCAGGGTTTGCTAACTCAACGACAAAAGAAGAACAACTGGAGGAGCTTTGCATTTCCATCAAGGCTCAAGTGCCAGGCGTAACGGTAATAGATTTGTAGTGGGAAAGACTACCAGCACATCAGACTCAATGGATATACTTGGTCCATGTGCCAAGGAGAAGGAGGAGGGTCAACACCATGTCTGCAACCTACGACCAACCCGCAACAACAAGATGGAGGGAGCTCTGCACAATAGAGAGTCAACACAATTCTACTTCAAGAATCGGGTAACTCAAGTCATCGAGGTAATTATCACAGCTAGTTTCCAAGTCGCACCTGATGCTGTAACACAGATAACGTAAGCACATGCTCATGCTCTCACTAGAGAGACTAGGGATCTACTAGGCCTATTTCAGGACATAACACCACTCTCTCCCACAATTTTGGAGAGCGATTAAGTACCTCTAAGATTCACATGAGTCAGTATAACTTACCTCAAGGCAGATCACACATTCTGATGCAAGTACGTCGAATCAAGGTAATACTAGATTGGAAGGCTCACTACTAACACATCATCGACACCATGCTGGGAGGGGAGTGCTTATTTGAGGTTCTTGCATCAGATCAGCCATTTGTCCTACCATTGGTACAAGGAAATGTACCATTTGAGATTTTAATCTATGTTCTAGTATAGAAAGGGTATACACGCCTTCTTGTAAAGAAAAAAAAAACTTTTGTTTGTAAGCTAAAAAGGCTTTATAAGATCTCTCTCTCTCTCTCTCTCTCTCTCTCTCATTAGTAATCATGGCAAGTGTAGCATTTCCAGCATTTAAAGGAAAGAAGGGGGAGGATTTGGTAACAAATTTCTTAGATGACCTTGAGATAGCATGTGTAGTAATCAACCAAGACACAGATGAGTCCCATGTTAGAATCTTTAAGCATCTCATGAAGCTAGAGGCTAGGTCGTGGTACAACACACTCCCACAAGAAACTAAAGATAAATGGGAGATCCTAAAAAATGCTTTTAAGAGGCGCTTTTGGGGAGGTACCACTTCACTGAAGCTGTGGGACAAGTTGAGAGACTTGAAGCAGGAGGGTATTTAAGAGTATGCCACCTATGAGTCCAAGTTCGTAGATTTGTGGGAACGGTGGGTTGAGTCATTGGCAAGAGGGGAAGCTTCACTCGATTTCCTCAAAAAGGACTGGTTCACGCATGGCTTGTGGCCGTTGCTCAAGGAAAAGGTGAAGGGTAGATTCCCGGGTACATATGAGCTAGCCGTGGAGAATGCTCACCTTAAGGACAAGAAGCTGCGGATGAAAGCCAATAAAACCAAGTCAACAGAAGCAAGAACATGCTTCAACCACAAACTATGACAACCACCACTCCACCACCACTGGATCCTAGGGTAAGAAATGACCAACAAGATATTTTGACCCACATTACGGATCAAATACAAAATTTATATGTGCACTTGATACAACAAGGAAGGAATCAGGAGAGAGATCACTGCAGAGTATCACTGCTACAACTGTGGAGAAGATGTTCATAGTATGTACTAATGTCCCAAACCGCAACAACACTATAATAGAGGAGGTAGGAGAAATCAACCGTCACCCCTAGAGATCACTGCAGAGTATCACTGCTACAACTGTGGAGAAGATGTTCATAGTATGTACTAATGTCCCAAACCGCAACAACACTATAATAGAGGAGGTAGGAGAAATCAACCGTCACCCCTAGAGAGAGAACACCTTCACCCCAAGATCTAGCCCCACCAACAAAAATTCTACATCCACCCCAGACACCACCACAAGCACCCATTCCACCTCTTCCATCGGCACTACCACCTGATCACACTGTAAATATCATAAGCTTAGAGGAGAAAGGAAAGGCTGTAGTAGTGGATCCACCTAGGATGAAGGAGAAACGCAATGGTAAGGAAAAGATAACCTTTGTATAACCATTTGAACCCATGTCTATAAAAAGAGCTAGGAGGGAGAAAACTGCACAAGATGATGATGAGAGAAGCATGAAGGGAGAGACTAGCAAAAGGCCTTCAAGGCCACGATAAAAAATAGGCATCACCGACTTTCAGTTAGGAGAGAGTTCTAGACCCTATGATCTAGAATTGGATGTGGTAGAGCAAGGACCAAAGATTACATGGCCACATCTACTACATCCGGCACCAAAGGTAAGGTGGCAATGGTCTAAAATGGTTAGTACAAGGTGCTCCAAAGCAAAGGTAGTTGGAGAAATTTTGGGTTGGAACATGGATGACATCCTTCCAATCGTCATAAAGGGTAAGAGGGTTGGAAAAACCTACATCAATGATGGTGCACAAATTTGTGTGATGAGTGAAGCTATCATGGTTTGGCTAGGACTTGAGGTAGGGCTTGAGGTTGACCGGCCTTCTCCATGCAAAGCAAGGATGGCAAACAATAAAAAAGTAAAATGTGTGGGTGTGGTAAGTGCCATGAAGGTAAAAGACTTCAGCACTGAGGTAGCAATAGATATTTTTGTGATGCCAACTAAGGGTGATGGCTATCCATTGATCTTGTGAAGTCCATGGTTGATGGCCATGAAGGAAAAGAAGGATTGGGGCATTGGTCTTCTACGCATGACTGGTAAGAAGGAAGAAACAATCTACTACGACATGAGAACCGGAAACAAGCAGAAGAAATTGGACCTAGAGACATCAGCAGATGAAACCACTAGTGAGCCTTCCACTTCTGAGGAGGAGACCACTTCCACCGATGAGAGAGACCTTTCCATCAATGTGATGTGCATTTTCATGAAGGAACTACAAATGGTAAGCAAAACTGGGGACCCATCACCAGAAGGGCCAAACAACGAAGGGAAAAATAAATCATGTGGCCTAGGAGAGGGTAGGTTGAAGAGTATGTTGTCTATGGAATTGACAAGTAAAGAGAAGGATAATTTTTTGAAAATGTTAATGGGATTCCCTGACCTTTTCATTGAAAAATATGAAAGGATCACATGCATTACAGTAGTGGAACATCAAATTAAGTTGAAGGAATGGGTAAAGCCAATTGTGCAGAAACTACGAAAGCTGGGGGTCATAGAAGAAAATGCACTCCTTGCCGAGGTAAGGAAGCTACTGGAAGCAGGGTTCATTTACCAATGGAAAACTCAGAGTGGGTGCCACATGTAGTGGGATGACACCTAAGAAGAATGGTAAGTGAAGGGTCTGCGTCGACTACAAACCACTAAATGCGGCCACAAAGAGGGACATTTCCCTCTCCCTTTCTTGGATGAAATTTTGAATGAAGTAGCTGATTTTGAATGCTACACAGTGTGTGACGGGTATTCCGGCTATTTTCAAATACACATAGCCTTTAAAGATCAATTAAAAACCACTTTCATTACACTTTGCTTATAGAGTTATGCCATTTTGTCTCACAAATGCACCTGCCACATTCCAGAGATATGTCATATATGTCTTTCAACCGTTCTTTGGAATATCCATAAGAGTGTTCATTAATGATTTTTGTATATATAGCCCTTGCATCTCACACTTAGAAAAGGTGACTGAAGGTTTAGCAAGGCTGCAAAGCCTAGGAGGTCAATTACATTTAGACAAGTGCCACATTGGCGAAAGTAGAGTCATTCTTTTAGGCCATGACATTTCAGTCAAGGGTATCAATGCCGATCCAATTAAGGTGTCCGCACTCATTGCACTACCTTCTCCAACAACCACACGTCAACTAGTCTCTTTTGAGGTACTTGAGTAGATTCATACATCTACGATCACAACTTGTTCTATCACTGCAATAGCTCACACATGGGTCAAGGAGATCGAACATCACTACAACAAGGTAAAAGAGGTCTTAGCCACCCTACCAACTATCTCACCACCTAGTGGGACGAAAAGTTATATGTCACCTCAAGCATGGGTGATGACTCCTTGGGGGTTGTGCTACTTCATAAGGATGCAACAACATCTTTCATGAGGCCAATCTATTTCTCCAATCGAATGATGACAATGGCAGAGAAAGGTTTCACCCATGCGGAACACCTAGTGGTGGCTGAAAGCAAGGGATGGTGGTACAAAATTGGTTGTCCATGACACCACCTAGGCTTGTTGGGTGTGGTAAGGAGAATGAGAACCAAGTAAAAGATGCAAAATTGAACAAAAAGGAGAAACAAAGAAATCAATTTCTTGGAGGCTTTATAATTTACTCTTCTTTATTCTTTTTTCCCGAAACGGGTTATAACAGATAAATGAAGTGGGTGCAAGAAGTGGGGAAGTAGATTTGGCTGGCTCTCTCTCTCTCTCTCTCACACACACACACACACACACTCACACACACACACACACACATTCTCTGTTTTGTTCTCTGTGGAGCACCCACCCTTCCCGCCCACCCTCTCTCGCTCTCTCTCTCTCTCTCTTTCTCCCTCTCTCCCTGTCCCACCCTTCCCGCCCACCCTCTCTCTCTCTCTCTCTCTCTCTCTCTCTCTCTCTCTCTCTCTCTCTCTCTCTCTCTCTCTCTCTCTTTCTCCCTCTCTCCCTGTCCCACCATACAGCCATGGCAACTCAGGACAGTACCATATCTTCAGAGATGACGATGGATACTGAGCGTGATTCCTTCACCTATCTCGAGTCAGGGGTACCTGCATCTACAGAGGGTGCTATGATGGAAACCACCAGCACTCATGAACCTGTCAGCAACCAAGTATTTTTGCGGGACTATTGAGCACAAAAGAAGTGTGAGCAACGACACAAGGAGTGCAACCCTGCTAAGAGAGCTGAACTTGCTACAACTAGATCAAGGAACAATATATGCAAAGCCATGGCTAGATGTTGGCGTCGGAAGACCCAAGGACTAACAACACTAGAACAACAAGAAATTCTAGAGCAGCTCATGCATCATCAGCCATTTTCCAAGTTGAAGAGTTCGGATGTGCAACCGAGTCTTCTTTCCGACGTTCGCAACACATTGACTCAGCTGAAAGTGCCCCACTCTTCAATTGAGCTTTTTGTAAAAAGAAACTCTTTGTGACGATGATACTAAACAATGGTGATCAAAGCATAACCTCTGTGAACCAGTCCAAAAATGTTGCTGCCTTGGGTGTTCATCGACGTAATATAGTGGCAGCAAGCAGTCGACTAGGAATGAAAGATGAGGATGAAGTGCCGCCACTTAGTGCTTGTCACAGACAGTTGCCTGTGCATACAAGTAACACAATCAAAACTAGAGATTTGGTGGCCGCTTTCTGGAAATTCAAGACAAGAGTTTCTCCTAACAAAAAGGATATTTGTAAGAATAGGATCGAGGCAAAATGTTTCATCAAACATCCCATACATCTTCTAGATGATTCTCAGGTAATATGTGTTTCCCACACTGTAATCCTTGCTCGCATTTTTACTCTTCGATTAACACAGAATACCAGAACTTGTTAGCCAACAATCATTGTACGAATACTCAGCTCCATAGTACCATTTCGAGCATGCCAAAATTTGACCAATTCCCAGCATGCCAAACCTGGTATCATTTTGGTGCTAATTTCTACCTCAGTAGTACCCAATTTGAAGCTTCTCTAGATTCTGAATAGTACCAAACAGATGCATAGTACCATTGTTTGGTAGAAATGCTCCAAAGTAAAGATGCTCAGTCCCAATTAGGTACTTTTTTGTATCTGGAAAGTTGTTATTTTGGAACTATGGATCCATTTTGTAGCTTTGCAGTATACAAAAAAGTACCCAAATTGGTACTAGGTTTCCAAATTGGTACTATGCAGGGTACAAACATGTACCCACTTTGGCACTAGGGATCCTATTTGATACTGTGAATTTAGGCTGGTACTACGCAATGAACAGAATTTGGTACTAGGGATATTGTTTGATACTATTAATTCAGGGTGGTACTATGCAATGTATAGGATTTGGTACTAGGGATCCTTTTTGGTACTATGAATTCAAGCTAGTACTATGCAATGTACAAGATTTGGTAGTAAAAATCCTTTTTGGTACTATAAATTCAAGCTAGTAATATGCAATGTATAGGACTTGGTACTAGGGATCCTTTTTGGTACTATGAATTCAAGCTAGTACTATGCAATGTACAATATTTGGTACTAATGATCCTTTTGGGTACTATGAATTTAGGCTAGTACCATGCAATGTAGAGAATTTGGTAATGGGGATCATGTTTGGTACTATGAATTCACGCTGGTACCATGCAATGTACATAATTTAGTATTAGGGATCGTGATTGGTACTAGGTTTGGTACTATGAATTCAGGCTGGTACCATGCAACGTACAGAATTTGGTACTAGAGATCCTACTTGGTATTATGAACTCAGGCTAGTACCATGCAATGTACGAAACTTGGTACTAGGGATCCTGTTTGGTACTCTAAATTCAAGTTGGTACCATGCAATGCATAGAATTTGGTAGTAGGGACCCTGTTTTGTACTATGGATTCGGTTGGTACTATGCAATGTAAATAATTTGGTACTATGGACCCTTCTTCATTCTATGAATACAGGGTGGTTCTATACAATGTACAAAAATGTACCCACTTTGGTACTATGAATCCAGTTTGGTACTATCAATTCAGTTTGGTGCTTTTCTGCACTTAATTTGGTACTATATCCTGAAATCTGGCAATACAGTGCCAAATTTGGTATTTTAGAATGAGTTGGTGGTTCACATTGTTAATTTTGGTACTGGAAACTACTTTGGTGCTTTGCTGTTTTATATAGTAATATTCTGAGCTCTAATGTGGATCAAATTTTATATATAGGTGGAGCTCTACAGAAGATTCAAAAGCAGGTCTCCTGCAGTGGACTTGTCATTTAGGTCCTTTGAGACACTCAAGCCATTGTTTGTCCGAACATTAAAGGAGCGCTATACTTGCTGTTGTATTTACCATATCCTGATGGTATACTTCAGGGATGCTTTCAATCAAGTGCGCCAGAACAAGTTTGGGCATCACGCAAAGGAACATCCATGTACATGCTCCATTTGTGGTACACACTGTGAAGTAGGTGAGTGTTCTGCAAACCAGGCAGTTTTTCAGCACATAAGTATATGGCTGGATTTCATATTGTGCCCTCGCCCTAAGGATCACGAATATCATGCACAGAAATGCTTGCTGGGAGAGTGCCCTAGATGTGGTGTAAGGAAGTTGTCATTCTGCCCAGACGAGATTGCAGCAAATAGCAGCTAGGTGATTGTTAAGATATTTAAGGATGTGGGTATTGGACAAGTTAATGCTGAAGGAAATGAGAAGAAGAGAAAGGAGTTAGTCATGGAAAGGATGAAAAGTGCAACTTTCATTCATCTTTTTCAGATCATCTGAAAAGATTTTTCAAGCACAACTTTGTTTTTAGGTGGCAGGCCCAAAAATTTAAAGACTGCTTGCTAAAGCTTCCAAGCGACGTTGTGGTTTTTGTTGTTGATTTTGCAGAGAATTACAGCTTTAAAGTGCAGAATGAGATTCAGTCCATGCATTGGTGGTCAACACAGGTCACAATACTGGTGCACATCTCTTATATCATAAATTCAATAGGAGCCATTGAGAAGACTCTTCATTTTTACATATCAGACAATAAGCTCCATGACACGCTCTTTGTTCAACATTGTTTTCTCTTGCACGATAGTTGGATGAAACAAAAAGGACAGTGTTTTCGTTATCATTGGGTTTGGTCAGATGATGGTGCCGCTTCACAGTTCAAGGCACGACGACCATACTATTTTGTAGCCAGGTATTATCAGCTGACAAGATTGCATATGATGCACAACTTCTCCGCTTTAGGACATGGAAAAGGAGAGCATGATGGTGCAGGTGCTGTTATGAAGAGAACCTTGATGCATGAGGAGCTAAAGCCTGATGGCTGGCCCATGAAGTGTGCAGCTAATGTGGACAATTTTCTAAACACGAGGTTTAACACAACGAGGGAAGGTGGGGGTGCCAGCAAAAGAAGGGTCTTCTGGTTGGTTTCATCGAATGATGTGTTGCGTTCTCCACTATGGGACTGCAAACCAATTGTAGGGTCTCGATCATTCCATTGTGTTGACGGCTACTCAACACATAATCCATGTGATGTGCGTTTTCGGATGCTGTCTTGCTTTTGTGACCCTTGTGTGCATGGGCAATGGAGGAGATGCAATAATAAATAGCGGACAGAAGAATGGAAATATCTCTCCATTGAGCCATTGACAGAGTCTGTACAAGTAGGTAGTGATGAGGACGAGGATGATGAGGAGAACTACAATGATCTGGTTTCCTCCGCCCGTTCACCATGCAAATCATATCGGAATCGCACGAAACTTGAAGGGAAGCTACAGGGGACTATCAAAAACATATCCTATCACCATCACAACATTCTGGTATGGTACAACGATCACGATCGTTCGTCCCATAGTACGCAAAAACAGTAAACGGATGATCCTAAAGGGTCGTTTTTAGGTCCCTAAAGCCTCTCCAAGGGTCAAAACAACATAAAATACGCATATAAATACTCAAAACAACGATTTAAGGCCTAAACGGATGCGTCTGAAACCTTCACCGAATCTTGAATGCTTACACTTGAATGAAAGAGAAGAGCAAGGGGAACACAATGCAAGAAAAAAAACTGAATTTGGATTACCGTAGCCACAGAAGCGATGATTACAAGTTGGAGCAAAGAGGTAGCTCTCTGTGCGTAACGCAATAGTAACTTATCTTCAAAAAAAAATCTCCTTTTCCCACTAACCTTAGTGTATTATATACCTAGGGCTTTCTAAAGTGGCCTCTCAAACCAATGGACTGCCAGACCCGGTCCATCCGCCCAACCTCCCTTTATAGGCTTCCAGCCTGCTGCTTGAACCCGTTCCCACTGGCAGCCGGCCCTTGGCCGAGTCCGTGACCCCATTGGTTTGGCCCTTGGCCTGACATTACTCCCCCCTTCGAGAAGCGTTTTCGTCCTCGAAAAAAAAAGTGGGAAATTTATTCTTAAGAACGCTAATGTTTTCCCAAGTGGCACCTTCCTCAGTTCGATCTTTCCACTTGACTAAAGCTTGACTACGTACATGCTGACGAGTATGTAGTTCATGAAAATCTAAAATTCGTTTAGGTTCATGCGGTTGAATGGGAGGTTCAGTGAAATCAACCAATATTTGATAGCAGATAACATTGTCGTCCCCATGCAAGCGTTTACGTAAACGACTTACATGAAATACCGGATGGACACGAGAGTGCGCAGGTAACTCAAGTTTGTAGGCCCTATCACCAACTCACTTGAGTATCGTGAATGGCCCACAATAACGTGGAGATAATTTGGGTGTAGTTCCAGTCTTCATACTTTCTGAATGCTCTGGCACACGCAAAAATACCTCTTCCCCTTCCGTGAAGGTAACTTGTCGACGTTTCTCATTAGCATACTTCTTATACCGATCCTGTGCTTGTCGAACATTTTGACGAGCAAGTCTCAACATTTCCATATAATCTTGGAGAAACTCCTTGACCTGTTGGAGCTTCTCAGTTGCCAACCCCACCGTCACTGGTGATCTAGGTTGAAAACCATACATAAGCATGAATGGACTAAAACCAGTTGTAACATGCTTAGCACTATTATATGCAAACTCAAGGATAGGAAGATAATATTACCAATCTGATTGCTTCTTGCTAACGTATGCTCGTAGCATATCCTCTAGCACTTGGTTGACCTATTTCGTCTGACCATCTATTTCAGGGTGATCAGCCGTACTTAAATTAAGTTGTGTACCCAATCGTTTAAAAACAACCCTCCAAACCTGACTGTTAAACTTGGGATCACGATCACTCACAATGTTACTTGGAAATCCATACAACCTGTAAAGATTGTCCACAAATAACTTAGCTAATTCTGGAGTCTTAATGGTTGACTTGGTTGGAATAAACCGACAAAGTTTAGTCAACCGGTCTACGACCACCCATACTGAGTCATGTCCTCGAATAGTGGTTGGTAAACCTACAATAAAATCCATGGAGATACTTTCCCATTTACCATTGGGAATCTCTAAAGGATGTAAGAGTCCTCCTGCTTTGAGGCGCTCTCCTTTATTAACTTGACATTTTTGGCAATGCAAGACATAGTCTTGAACATACCCATGCAAACCTGGCTAGTAAAACTGTCGTCTTACGAGTGCATAAGTTTTCTTAATTCCCGGGTGCCCTGCACTTGGACTATCATGACATTCATAAAGAATTTGGCGCCAAATGTCCACGTCCATCGGTACACACACTCTCCCCTTGTGGAGTAGGTACCCATCATCTATGGAAAAATTCTTCCATCTCTACAGTTCATCACTCGAAAGAGGAGAACTGGGTGTGGAGGAAACAAAACCACTACCAACATTGGAGTGAGAAAGATCCCTCTTTCTAACATAGCTCCACACCTTGGAGTATGCAGTATCATGCTCGCACTTACCTTTGAGAAATTCCAAAAACTCACTCCGCAATTTCGTGAAAAGGAGAGAGTTGATCTCTCGCATTCCATTGAGAGCATCAGCCACTACATTGTACCGCCCTTTGCGATATCGTAGCTTGGCATTATACTCCTGAAGAATCTCAGCCCACCTGGCATTGCGAACCTTCAAATCACTTTGTTGTATAAACCACTTGATGCTTTCATGGTCAAACACAATCTCAAACTGTGCACCATACAAATAATGTTGCCATGTCTTTAAAGCAGACACTGTTGCATAGAGCTCTCGTTCGTAAGCAGAGTAATTCTGTTGTACTGAATCCAACTTCTTGCTTTCAAATGCAATTGTCCTTCCCTCCTGCAGAAGGACTACTCCAGTCGCACGATTATTAGCATCCGTTTCCAAAACGAATGGCTTTAAGGGATCCACAATAGCCAAAACAGGAGTTGTGGCTAATGTGTCCTTAAGTTTGTCAAAAATTTGCTGTTGTTCTAATCCCCACTGAAAGGTCTTACCCTTGGCTTTCAGTTGATCTGTCATGGGAACAACAATATGGGTATAGTTTTTAACGAATCGACGATAAAAACCTGCAAAGCCTTAAAAAATCTGGAGCTCTTCCACATTTTTGGGAGAGGGCCACCTTCGAGTGGCATCCACCTTGGATCAATCCATGTGTAACCCTGCAGCCGAAATAACATGCCCCAAGTAGTGAATTTCCTCCTTGAGGAAATCACATTTGGATTCCTTGGCATATAACTGATTTTGGCGTAGCAAATGAAACACTTGTTTCAAATGTGCTAAGTTCTCTTGCTCAGAGGCACTATATAAAAGAATGTCATCGAGGAAAACAATAACAAAATTTTCCAAGTATGGTCTCAAGACACTATCCATGAGTGTCATGAACGTAGCTAGAGCATTGGTTAACCCAAAGGGAATCACCAAAAACTCATAATGTCCAAACCTTGTTCGGAACGCTGTTTTGGGTATATCCGCAAGCCTGATGCGTACTTGATGATACCCAGATCTTAAATCAATCTTTGAAAATATACGAGCGTGGGTGAGCTTATCAAACAGCTCCTCCACTCGTGCAAATGGGTACTTGTTCTTAACAGTAACCGCATTTAATCCACGGTAATCTACGTACATGCGCATACTACCGTCCTTTTTCTTCACCAAGAGAATGGGAGAGGCCCATGGTGAAGAACTTGGTTGAGTAAACCCTCTACTGAGATAGTCAGCAAGCTGACGTTCCACCTCAGCAGCCTCAGAATGACTCATTCTGTAAGGCGGTTTAATCATTGGCTTACTGCCTGCAACCACGTCTATGCTATGTTGCACAGAACGTGTCGACGGTAGCCCTGGTGGTAAATCATCTGGGAAAACATCCTTGAATTCCCTTAAAAGCTCGTTTAATTCATTAGCAACATTTGCTTGTTTTGAATTAGTAGGCACAGCTGGAAGAGGAGAGAGAGAAGAATGCAGCGTTGAGGAAGTTTTATTCAAAACATTATCAACATTAAAAACATTATCCACATTGGAAATAAAATGGCACAGTGAGTAACACAAAAAGAGTTCTTCTATTGCATCATCAGAAGAGATCTTCATAAGCTCAGCTATACAAATAAGTGGTGAGGAAGGTACATCCTTTTCCCCCAATAACAGCACATGCACACCATTGGATTCGAACATTAGACTATTATGCTCATAGCTACGTCTAAGTGATGATCCTAAACTATGCAACCATTCACGACTAAGAACCACATCTGCCCTCTCCATATTCATGACTTGGAAATCCAAAGAGGTACGGTATCCTTGAATTTCCAGAGGTACATCTTTAACCTGAGTTTCCCATATCTCAACATCATGGCCGTTAATCATTGCTACCTTGTAGCGATGGGAACTCAAGGTTTGGGACAATTTGAGTCGTTTTACCAATTTATAATTGATGAAATTGTGCGACGCTCCATCCTCTACCAAGATCCGCACCCTGTTCCCTTGGATAGAGCCATGCATACGCACCAACTCATGTGGTCCGAAAGTCTGCTGCCACATGGAGGCCGTGATACAGCACTCATGCACCGCCTCGGTGTGTGTTACTTCCACATTAACAAAATGGGAAGAGGATTCAAGAGGTAAAAGCTGCACCATGTGCACTGCTTTTTCCTTCCCCTTGTCTTGAGCAGCAGATTTCCCAGTGGGACAATCCTTTTTGATATGTCCAGTTCCCAAACATTTAAAGCACAACTTTTCTTTTTTGGCTTTCTCAAACTCTCCCGTTGAGAGAGGACCTCTAGACCCCTTGGGCTTTTTGGAGGTCTCTGATGCAACAGATGCAAATTTTATTTTATGATGCACATGCTATGGACGTGTTGAAACAGGTGTAGTGTCATGCACATGCAAACTATGCAATGCCCGATCATCAGGATCATCATGGATGTGAGCTTGCACTATTGCTTCCTCAAGTGTTTGTGGATCCTCGGTTTTAACATGCTTCTTAAGCTCGGGATTTAACCCACGAATGAACCCACGTACCTGCTGAAATGTGTCCATCCCTTCCAGCTTGAGAATCACATCCCGATAATGGGAAATATATTCCAATAATCTTTTATGCTGGCACATAGAACATTTGTCCCAGGCGGTCCAATTTCTATCCTTCTCATTAGTAGGTAGAAATTCCTTCCTGAAGATAGTCTCAAAAGCTGCCCAAGTCTGTGGTAGGATGCTCTTCTCCTTGAGAGACATCCACCATTTGTAGGCCTTGCCGTCCAAAGTCAGACTTGTCTGCAGCGCCTTGGCTGCATCCGGGGTACGTATAAGGTCATGAATACCATCCCACTTGCTGAGAAAAATATTCACGGTGTCCTTGTTTCACTCACGCTCTTCTCTCCGAAAAATTGGTTGCTTTGTATTTTTCAACAAATCGTCTACCTCTTTTTGGGTCAGAGAGTGCAGCGGTCCCGGAGGAGGGCCTTGCCCGACACCTGGCCCTTGGCTTGGTGTGGAGCCGTGCTCCTGATTTTGCTGACCAGCAGGACCCGTACCCTGCTGCCGCATATGCAACTTAATCAAATCGGATAATGCTGTGACATTTTGATTTAATTGTGCAAAATTCGTTTCAAGCACAGTCATGCGTGTTTGCAATGCACGGAAATCTTGCATGTCCAACAACTCATACGCATCGTCTATCGTCGTTGTGGCATGATTACCTTCCATGAGAGGAACCGTCCGCGTGGCATCGGCAGACGAAACGTGTGCGGACTGCTAGAAATCGAATGCATGATGCATATCTATGTCCGAATCCATGTTGTGAACGTACTGTGCAAGAAAAGAAAGAAAAATACCAGATTCTTGACGAGCTCATAGCTGGTTGCGGTAATTAACTGTATAATTACGCCGTTGATGGAAGAGAACGCCGAATTCAAAACGTAACATCAATCCAAAACCAAAAGTAGCTTGAAAACAATGATCAAGTCTGTAGCCGATGATGCTCTTGAAAGCATCGATCAATTTGGAGTTGCCAATGATCTGGTTTGCATCTTATGTAATACTCCAGATGAACTTGAAATTTTTCGACAAATGTTTCAGCCGATGAGAATCTTGAAAACACGAATCAATGTACCTTCACCACCGATTTGGCTTGCATCGTATGCAAGAAGCCAAAACTGGGAAATTTGCAACCAATCGCGGGCTTTTCAAAACTTTAGAATCCGAGTTTCAGCGGATTCGGACTGTAAAATTTGCAGTAATCCATAGCGGTTGTGTGCTTTGTGTGCCCACTGATTCGGAGAAGAATGCCGTAGAGCAACGAAATCGCAATCGCGCACGGCATGGCCGTTGTTCAAAACCCACAAGGGTTTGCCGGGTGTGAACGGCCAACCCTTAAGGGTTTTTTTGTAAAAAAAACTCAAAAAGCTCTGTTGCAGACGACGTGGCCGATTGCGCAGAGCTTTTTGGAGATCTACCTCGCGATGGCGAGGTCCGCTGAGGTCGGGCAAGAAGCGGGAAGTCACCAACTCCCTCGCGCGCTCCCAGCGAGCCCCACAGCGAGAAAAACCGTGCAGGTCAAGAAACGTCCTCGTCCCTGACTAGGGGCTCCTGCACGTGCTGTTTTCAGCTTCGTCTTCTTCCTCCCTTTGAGGTTGCATGCAACATGCATCCAAAAGCAGAACGTGCCCCGAGTTCTAAGTTTAGCTCTCATACCAATCTTGAACCAATGGACTGCCAGACACGGTCCATCTGCCCAACCTCCCTTTTATAGGCTTCCAGCCTGCTTGAACCCGTTCCCACTAGCAGCCGTCCCCTGGCCGAGGAGTCCGTGACCCCATTGGTTTGGCCCTTGGCCTGACATGGCCGGCGGCAGCCAACTTCTCATGGACCTTTACATACGTCATTGGAAAAATTACTTCTTTGACTTAGACTTGACATAGACAATTGACATTAGGCTTTTACAGGGTTTGATGTATTAAACATCAAAAAAATAATGTGACCACATCAAAACTTCGGCCGGCTGACCCAACGGGCGCCTTGGCTAGGTGGGCACTTGTATGTTGTTATCACCTCCAAACACTCCCCCCTTCCTAGCTCGTGTCGTCCCTTGACACGACCATTTGTAGTCTGGTCTTCTTGTTGATGAGAGTCCCCCCTTCCTTGATGGAGTTATATCTGGCATGTTTTTCTTTTTCAAATGGGGTGCCCATTTGCCTTTGATTGATGAACATGTGTTCTTTGTGATTTGGATGTTGTGGATGAGGCATTTGTGCATGTTGTTGCACATCCTGCTTTACCTTTCCATTTGTGCAGTTGGTCGATGATACCTGCTTATTTGGATACTTTGCCTCCTGGTGCAGTTGACTTTTTATTGGAGCTCGTATCTCAAAATGTTTGAGACTTTTACGTGTGTGCATTGGCATCTCCAATTTGATTTCTTTGCCACTTTGTCAATAGAGCTTTGTTGGTATCTTTGAAGATAAGAGTTGCTCTTGTCGGAGCGTAGTTGAGAACAATGTGGCCCCACATTATCTCTTTGAAGATCATGTAACAAATTCTTTATTGGTTTCATTTGATGGAAGAAATATATACTATAGAATAGTGATGGGTGTTTCTAAATTAGGGTCTAGAACCTGAATGACCAAAGGGAAAAACCCAGTGGGAAAAAATGCCTTTTGGTATACGCTCTTATTGGGGTTGAACACTTGGAAGTTGAGTACCTGTTCATGCAAGGTGAGTGCTTGGGAGAAATAAAGTAAGAGTGCATAATTCAAGTGCCAATTATGGGACACTCTATATGCACACAAGAGTTATTTCAAGAAAATCATGCGATGTGAAAAATGAGTTGTTGGGTGCTTCAAGGAACAAATGTAGCACATGTGATATCCAAGGACATCTCAATAGATTCCACATTTCCAAGAAGGGTTTTTGATGTTGAAGCTTCTCCACTCATTACTCACTATGCATAGTGCGTGAGTGTCTTTTCGACTCTCCTCTTCACTTTACCAAACTTAAAATACATAGACTTGGACTCTTATGCTCACCTATACTAGCATCAGCGACACAACATAAATATGCTCAACTCCTCCATCTTGAGTAGTACCTAGAATAGCTAAGACTCTTAGACCATAGAGAATATTACTTGAAGATTTGGGACTAATGCCTTGCTCATTTAGTGGCTCAGCTGCCCGACTCTTGACTTTTATGCCATGTATTTTTAATGGCAACTTGGACTTACCTAGTCATGGTCTGAAACCCAATGCCATAAGTTCTTGAGATTAAGGCCTCTATCATTGTGTTGGTCTTTGGATGCCACCATTTTGCCGAGTAGGTTGGCATATTTTGGCTCCTCTTGACTTGATTGTTGTATGTTGATACTTATTTGTAAAACAAGTCCTTCAGCTCTGATAGGGCTTGATGTAGCCTTTGCATTAATTTCCATGAGAAGCAATTGTCGAGATGTGTAGGTTCTCAGTGATTGAGTTTCCATTAGAAATTTTGGAACCCATCTTGTTTTTGGTCCTTGTGTGACCGTCTTTGGCATTTTATCTTCTTCTATAATTTGATGGACACTAGGCTTTGGTATCCAAACCTGATGATTTCCGTTGTAAAAGCCTTGCTTTTGTAGTAGAAGATGAGGGATCCATTTTGAGGTTGTTTCTCCCTTGGTTGTGCTTAGTCCCCATTGGCTATTTGTTGTTGTTGATTGTCTTTGTGTGGGGTCCTTTGCTGCTTGGTTGGTCTTGGTGGCTCTAGGTTGAGCAACTACTTTGGGTAATCATATTTGGGTGTTACCTTCATAGAATCCTTGTGCTTCAAGTAGCTTCACTGGAATCATCCTCTCATTCACCTATTTGTGTTGGGTATCTTCATTGAAGTCTGATTTCTGTACCCAAACTTTTCGCGTTTCCCGCTTGGAAGGTCTTTTTGTTTGCCTTTTGTTGGTGTTCTTTCGCTTGCCTGAGTATTTTGTATTCCGTTGATAACGCGTCTTGTTCCTTATAGAACTCGTTGATTGAGGTGGATAGGTCCAAGCTATTACTTTAGGATTTTTGGCCTAAACATTAGTGTTTCCTTGGAAGTAGCCTTGAGGAGTGATTGACACCTTTTGTTGTTGTGGTTGAACCCGTGTTTCATGTATCCAAATTGGGTCTTTGACTTGGATGTGCTCTTTGGATACCAACACTTGGTTGACATTCTTCGACTTCTTCCGGATGCTTTTTTGTGATGGAAACTTTGGTTGATAGACTTTTTGCTCTGGTTTCCATTGAATTGTTAGTGGTGTGGCTCTTGATGTAGAGGCTTCATGGGAAATTTGATAGAATCTTGTTGAAGATAAAGTTGTCTGGCGAGGTTGATATACTTCAATGTTTACCTTTGCTTTACCTTTTTCGGCGATGGTTGGCGATCTATTCTCTGCATGGATTTGAGAAGATTCATGGAGTCTTACCGTTGTTGTTGTTGAAGCTTTTGATTGTTGTCGAAAGAAGATGTTCCTCCAGCTTTCTGTCAGGACCAGACTCTCTTTGATATGATGGGAGTTGATTATGTGGAAAGTATCTTGATACTCCCCGGTACTCAATTTAAGTACAACTTCTACCACTCCAAAGCTAGGAATCGGCATTTTTAAACTTGTGTAAACTGTTTCTTCTAGCTCATTGATTGGTGGCTTTCCCATCATGATCCACGTTCCATAAGTCATTAGATTCTTAGTAGCATAAGGATCAATTGCGGCCGAACATGTAACCTTGAGCCCTTTTTGTCCGCATAAATTGAATTTGATCATTGTAGGAAATAGTCCATCTTCTTCCTTGTCCCTATTCTTCTTTTGATCTTGAGTTTATTGAAGATTTTCCGTTGAACTTGGAAACTTTTCTCCTTCATCTACTTTCATTTGCACTTTTTCTGGAGTCGACTTCTTTGAAATATTGTTGTGGTTGCTCTGCTTCCTTCGTTCTCAATTTTTCCTCATGCTCTAGGATTGAGCTATCTATCTCACTTTTTTTTCTTTCACATTCACAAACTTCATTAGCTTCCTTCAACACTTTCAACATAAAACATGAAACTAGGTCGTAGCCTTCTTCATTATAAAACTTGGTTGGAGTTAGCTCATTTACACACACATACAAGGTTGCCAATATTGAGTCCATCCAAATGGCTCAAATAATTGCTCTGGAAAGGGTTCCGGTATGTAAGATTCATCGTCCATTGATCTTTCTAGGATGCAATCCTCGTTCACTGAGCTTCCACACTTCGAAGCACCCCACATCCAAAGTTCTTGTTTGGTTTGTAGCCACACAGGTATCTCTTTCCCATTGACTATAGTAGAGTCAATCTCTTCTAAAGGAGTTCTATTCACATCTCTATAGCTATGGTCTTTTATGCTTATTTTTGTGGTGATCTTTTTATGTCTCAAGTAGATATAGTCATAGCCCCAATCCTAAACCATCTTAAGTTGATGCATGAAAGGTCTTCCTAAAATGATATCAAAATTATTCCCTTTTCCAAAATCTACTATTGCAAATGTATGTTCATATTCAATTCCACAAGAAGTAACAATAATATGCTCTATGATACCCAGAGGTTTTTCCCTATATCCATCTGCACGTTGCAGCTTCTTTCTAGTTTTCCTAAGCGCTGGTCTACCCCATTTTTCCCAAATGTATTTTGTGGCTATGTCTACTCTATCCCCACTATCAAGTATAGCCAATGTTTTAACTCCTTTGTATTCCACAGGTAAGGTGGTGTTTCCTTCTTCTCCTTCACAATATTCCCCCACCTTGATTATTGGCACAGGTTTAGCGTTTGCACTTTCTTGTTGAGTTTTGTTTGATTGTTCATTTGAGGGTAGATCTTGAAGAGGTATCTTTAATCCCATCTTCCCCAAATTGTTGCCTATTTCATTCCATACATGTGGTCTAATCTTAAGCAGTTCAGATAGATTAATGGTGCACTGTATTGGAGCTGACATCAACTCTTGCATACTCTTCGTATCCATCATATTGGATATGGCTTTCCTCTGACATGGCACCACTCTAGTCTCTGAGTCTGCCTCATGTTCTCCAATGTATGAGGGTAAGGTCTTCAAGGACTCTGGTTTGCTTTCAATTGAAACTTCTATCCCTGCATCTCCATAGAGATTGAATGTCTCTCTGATAGAATTCATGCCCTATATTGGCCTCAGTTATGGGTGCAGATTGGAAAGTCACACTTCCATCTTTTGCACTTCTAATTGCTTCCCACAGTTCATTTGGGCATGGATCATCTATCTCTGGGGTAGGTGCCATAAATTGTGATCTTGACCTTGCATCATTAGTGGTGTCGGCCACTACTTGATCATCTAGTTGAATTTCTAGGCTGTTGGTTTCTTGTGTTGCATCCTTTGCCTGCACATCCTTTTGTGATTCTAGCTCAATGTTTCTTTGAGTTAATGTTCAACAACCTTTGCCTTAGGCATTTCAAATCCAACACTTTTTGGTTTTGTTTCTGGAGGTGAAATTGGTGCTTCAGGCTCCATCATTGCCTATGCAGTTTTTACCAAATCCTTACACATTTTCAACCTCTCAGTCTCTACCTCAGCATGAGGATATTTCATCCCTCATTGCTCTAGGGTTTGGTTGGGTTTCAATCTAGCCTCATATGCTTCCAGTGCAGCATATAATGGCTCTAGGACTTTGTCTACCAACATAGATCCTCCGGGAGACGCCTTCCTTGGTTTCTTATTGCTCACCACCGTTTTGTTTTTCCGTTCTTGTTTTAATTGTTCCATTGTATCTTGTAATTCTGTTTGTAGTGTAGTTTGATTTGTAATAGTTTTTGCTTTAATTCTATCTCTTTTGGCTTTCTAGGATATTCTCTCAGTCCTCACTGACACACTAGTTGTTTCCTTGTGTTTGGGTTGTTGATCTTTCTCCTCATTAGCTTGGTCCTCAGAAATGTTTTTTGCTTGGGCTCTAGTCACTACCTTCACAGGAATTTTGGGTTCTGCCTCTGATCCACTTGGAGAAGGTAGCACTCCCACAACATTCATTGTTGTTTTCCCCTATTTGTTTGGGTGTTTTGGACAATTTAGAACAATGTGTGTAATGGCACACTCCAAACAATATCCAATTATCTCTACATGAGAACAATTCTTGGCCCAATGATTACCTCCACAGTTGTAGCATGGTCCATCTTGTCGTGTCACTGGTGGCACAATTGATGGTTGTTCTTGCTTACCCAGAATGGTCTTTGGTCTACGCTTTTGATTGGCTATGAACATCAGAGTGTCCTCATTCAATGAATAGAGTTTTCTCATAGGTTCTTGCCTTAGCCTACGTTGTGATACCTCGGCGCTTTGTAAAGCCCTTGATACAACCCTATTTTGAAATAATGGATGATTTGGTAATGGCATTTGTTTTTCTATTTGATGTCCAAATAGTATCCCCCTCGTGTAGGTTTGATTATAGTGGCACTCACTCATCTCATGATTGGTCCATTTTTGCTTAGAGACACACCATTTTATTTGTTGTGCTACTTGCGCTGCTAGCTCATCTAGGTTGGTTATTAATTGAGACATAACCACTTGCCTTCTTTTGGTTTCACTAGATGCTAAAGGAGCATTATCTATAGTGATCTTTGTATCACCAATTTCCTCGCCATAGGCTTTACAATTGTCAACGAGGTATAACGCTTCTCTTGTGACTTGTTAAAAGGAAGTACATCCTTTTAAGTGCAAATCTTTCTTGAGAGTTTCATTTTTCAAACCCTCTATGAAGAGAATTGATAATCTTTCATCCTGTGGTAACTCGCGTTCTGGACATCTCTCTATATATTGTTTGAAGCATAGCGATGCTTCCTTCACTGTCTCATCTTCTTTTTGCTTGAATGCATAGATTTGGGACACTGTGTTATGCTTGATTCCCCTTTTAGAGAACTCCACAAAAAATTCTTGCAACAGTTGTTCAATGTTTGAGAAGGCATTTTTGTCCAACGGTTGGAACCAAAGCAATGCTATCCATTCCAAGGTTAAGCCAAATCCCTCATACTGTGTATGAAAATAAAATAATTGTTCAGATCTTAACACTTGTTTGAACAAGGATGCATGTACCTATGGATCCCTTAATCCATCATACTTCTTCTTGACACATTTGGCCAATTGGTATGGTCTCATTGGTTCTGGTTCAACCATGTATCTTAGTGTGTTGGGGTCTCTCACAAAGACATCCCTTGTTCCTTCTTCTCGTCTTGGAGCAAATCCTTGTGGAATCCCCTTTGAGACATGTTTTGGAAATTTTGATGGATTTGTAAGTCTAATTGGTGGTATCTTGGTTCCACTCGATGAGGTAGGAGCTACACTCCCGTGAATAGCTATTTTGGATGTTTGAGGTCCATCTGATTCCATAGTTTCAATGTTAGCTTCTTGCAAATCAGTCTCAAAAAACCCTGATATGCTTACACTCGGTTGAAAGTAGTAGCAGAGATTGGAGTACCCATGTATGTATATGTTTCTAGCTCAATTGGGTTGATAGGTTTGTACTCTCGTCCATACTTATCCACCATTAGAACTTCCACTCCCTAGTCATCTGTGTATGTGAAGGCATAGAGGTTCTTGTAGTCTGTCAACTCTTCAATGATGGAATTTAAACATCTATAGAAGTTGTTTTGATCCCCAATAGGTAACCTATAAAGTCCATCATAAGTGTAATCCGTTAGAACTCTCGTGGCTTCATTGGTTTTGATGAACCTCACGTTGGGTTTGTTGATTAGAGGATGCTTTTCCTCTAAGTCTCTAGCAATTTCCACTTTTGCTCTTCCAAATTCTGGAATTTTAGTTGATTGGTTTGGCTTCCAATGAGCTACATGATCACAAAAATATCCATGAGCCATGCCTTGAGGTTTGGCTTGATATGATTGATAAGCCTCATGGTCTTGTCTCAACCCTCTTGTTATAGGTGTTGCAGTATTTCTGGCTGTTTGAGTAGGTGGCATAGCTCTGAGTTGAGTGGGAAACCCTAATGATGGATGAGTTGTCATGATTAAGCGTCACTCAATAGTCTCAAGATGGTCCTTGATAAGGAAACCTTGGCTTAGTGCACACAATCCCTTTTTGCCCTTGGTCAAGTCTCTAAAAAGTGAGGAATTTGTGACTTTTTTGGTCTCTGGAAATTGGTTCTAGGTACCCTAAAAGTTTGGATTTAGGAAACTTGGAAAAATTCAGCTCTCTGCATGGATTTGAGAAGCTTCATGGAGTCTTACCGTTTTTGTTGAAGCTTTTGATTGTTGTCAAAAAAAGATGTTCCTCCAGCTTTCTATCAGGACCAGACTCTCGTTGATATGATGGGAGTTGATTATGTGGAAAGTATCTTCATACTCCCCAGTACTCAATTTGAGTATAGCTTCTGCCTCTCCTAAGCTAGGAATCCACATTTTTGAACTTGTGTAAATTGGTTCTTCTAGCTCATTGATTCGTGGGTTTCCCATCATGATCCACGTTCCATAAGTCATTAGATTCTTTGTTGCTTCGGGATCTATTGCGACCGAACATGTAACCTTGAGACCTGTTTGTCCACATATATTGAATTTGATCATTGTAGGAGATAGTCCATCTTCTTCCTTGTCCCTGTTCTTCTTTTGATATTGTGTTTGTTGAAGATTTTTCATTGAACTTGGAAGCTTTTCTCCTTCATCTACTTTCATTTGCACTTTTTCTGGAGTCGGCTTCTTTGAAATAGCTTTTGTTGTTTCTTCAGGTATGTCAATAATGACATATTCTTGTGGTTTCTCTGCTTCCTTTGTTTTCAATTTTGCCTCATGCTCCAAGATGTAGCTATCTGTCTCACTTTTTCTGCTTTCACACTCACAAACTTCATTAGCTTCCTTCAACACTTTCAACATAAAACATGAAACTAGGTCGTAGCCTTCTTCATTAAAAAACTTGGTTGGAGTTAGCTCATTTACACACACATCCAAGGTTGCCAATATTTGAGTCCATCCAAATGGCTCAAATAATTGCTCTGGAAAGGGTTCCGGTATGTAAGCTTCATCGTCCATTGATCTTTTAGTCCTAGGCCCAATTATGAACCATCTTAAGTTGACGCAGGAAAGGTCTTCCTAAAATGATATCAAAATTGTTCCCTTTTCCAAAATCTACTATTGCAACTGTATGTTCATATTCAATTCCACAAGAAGTCACAATAATTTTCTCTAAGATACCCAGAGTTTTTTCCGTGTATCCATCTCCAAGTTGCAACTTCATTCTAGTTTTCCTAAGTGTTGATCTACCCCAGTTTTTCCAAATGTCTTTTGTGGCTATGGCTACTCCAACACGAATATCAAGTATAGCCAATGTTTTAACTCCTTTGTGTTCCATAGGTAAGGTGGTGTTTCCTTCTTCTCCTTTGCAATATTCCCCCACCTTGTTTATTGGCACAGGTTTAGCGTTTGCACTTTCTTGTTGAGTTTTGTTTGATTGTTCATTTGAGGGTAGATCTTGAAGAGGTATCTTTAATCCCATCTTCCCCAAATTGTTGCCTATTTCATTCCATACATGTGGTCTAATCTTAAGCAGTTCAGATAGAGTAATGGTGCACTGTATTGGAGCTGACATCAACTCTTGCATACTCTTCGTATCCATCATATTGGATATGGCTTTCCTCTGACATGGCACCACTCTAGTCTCTGAGTCTGCCTCATGTTCTCCAATGTATGAGGGTAAGGTCTTCAAGGACTCTCGTTTGCGTTCAATTGAAACTTCTGTCCCTGCATCTCCATAGAGATTGAATGTCTCTCTGATAGAATTCATGCCCTATATTGGCCTCAGTTATGGGTGCAGATTGGAAAGTCGCACTTCCATCTTTTGCACTTCTAATTGCTTCCCACAGTTCATTTAGGCATGGCTCATCTATCTCTGGGATAGGTGCCATAAATTGTGATCTTGACCTTGCATCATTAGTGGTGTCGGCCACTACTTGATCATCTAGTTGAATTTCTAGGTTGTTGGTTTGTTGTGTTGCAGTCTTTGCTTGCACCTACTGTTGTGATTCTAGCTCAATGTTTCCTTGAGATAATGTTTCAACAACCTTTGCCTTAGGCATTTAAAATCCAACACTTTTTGGTTTTGTTTCTAGAGGTGAAATTGGTGCTTCAGGCTCCATCATTGTTTGTGCAGTTTTTACCAATTCCTTACACATTTTCAACCTCTCACTCTCTACCTTAGCATGAGGATATTTCATCCCTCGTTGCTCTAGGGTTTGGTTGGGTTTTGATCTAGCCTCATATGCTTCCAGTGCAGCATCTAATGGCTCTAGGACTTTGTCTACCAACATAGATCCTCCGGGAGACGCCTTCTTTGGTTTCTTATCGCTCACCACCATTTTGTTTTTCCATTCTTGTTTTAATTGTTCCATTGTATCTTGTAATTCTGTTTGTAGTGTAGTTTGATTTGTAATTGTTTTTGCTTTAATTCTATCTCTTTTGGCTTTCTAGGATTTTCTCTCAGTCCTCACTGACACACTAGTTGTTTCCCCGTGTTTGGGTTGTTGATCTTTCTCCTCATTAGCTTGGTCCTCAAAAATTTATTTTTCTTGGGCTCTAGTCACTACCTTCACAGGAATTTTGGGTTCTGCCTCTGATCCACTTGGAGAAGGTAGCACTCCCACAACATTCATTGTTGTTTTCCCCTGTTTGTTTCGGTGTTTTGGACAATTTAGAACAATGTGTGTAATGGAACACTCCAAACAATATCCAATTATCTCTACATGAGAACAATTCTTGGCCCAATGATTACCTCCACACTTGTAGCATGGTCCATCTTGTCGTGTCACTGGTGGCACAATTGATGGTTGTTCTTGCTTACCCAGAATGGTCTTTGGTCTACGCTTTTGATTGGCTATGAACATCAGAGTGTCCTCATTCAATGAATAGAGTTTTCTCATAGGTTCTTGCCTTAGCCTACGTTGTGATACCTCGGCGCTTTGTAAAGCCCTTGATACAACCCTATTTTGAAATAATGGATGATTTGGTAATGGAATTTATTTTTCTTTTTGATGTCCAAATAGTATCCCCCTCGTGGAGGTTTGATTAAAGTGGCACTCACTCATCTCATGATTGGTCCATTTTTGCTCAATGGCACACCATTTTATTCGTTGTGCTACTTGTGCTGCTAGCTCATCTAGGTTGGTCATTAATTGAGACATAATCACTTGCCTTGTGTTGGTTTCACTAGATGCTAAAGGAGGATTATCTATAGTGATCTTTCTATCACCAATTTCCTTGCATAGGCTTTACAATTGTCAACTAGGTATAACGCTTCTCTCGTGACTTGTTGAAAGAAAGTACATCCTTTTAAGTGCAAATATTTTGTGAGAGTTTCATTTTTCAAACCCTCTATAAAGAGAATTGATAATCTTTCATCCTGTGGTAACTCGCGTTTTGGACATCTCTCTATATATTGTTTGAAGCGTAGCGATGCTTCCTTCACTCTCTCATCTTCTTTTTGCTTGAATGCATAGATTTGGGACACTGTGTTATGCTTGATTCCCCTTTTAGAGAACTCCACAAAAAATTCTTGCAACAGTTGTTCAATGTTTGAGAAGGCTTTTTTGTCCAACGGTTGGAACCAATTCAATGCTATCCCTTCTAAGGTTAAGCCAAATCCCTCATACTGTGTATGAAAATAAAATACTTGTTCGGCTCTTAACACTTGTTTGAACAAGGATGCATGTACGTATGGATCCCTTAATCCATCATACTTCTTCTTGACACATTTGTCCAATTGATATGGTCTCATTGGTTCTTGTTCAACCATGTATCTTAGCGTGTTGGGGTCTCTCTCAAAGACATCCCTCGTTCCTTCTTCTCGTCTTGGAGAAAATCTTGGTGGAATCCCCTTTGAGACATGTTTTGGAAATCTTGATGGATTTGTAAGTCTAATTGGTGGTCTCTTGGTTCCACTCAATGAGGTAGGAACTACACTCTCGTGAATAGCTATTTTGGATGTTTGAGGTCCATCTGATTCCATAGTTTCAATGTTAGCTTCTTGCAAATTAGTCTCAAAAAACCCTGGTACGCTTACACTCGGTTGAAAGTAGTAAGGAGAGATTGGATTACCCATGTATGTATATCTTTTTAGCTCAATTGGGTTGATAAGTTTGTACTCTTGTCCATACTTATCTACCATTAGAACTTGCACTCCCTGGTCATCTGTGTATGTGAAGGCATAGAGGTTCTTGTAGTCTATCAACTCTTCAATGATGGAATTTAAACAACTATAGAAGTTGTTTTTATCCCCAATAGGAAACCTATAAAGGCCATCATAAGTGTAATCCGTTAGAACTCTCGTGGCTTCATTGGTTTTGATGAACCTCACGTTGGGTTTGTTGATTAGAGGATGCGTCTCCTCTAAGTCTCTAGCAATTTCCACTTCTGCTCTTCCAAATTCCGGCATTTTAGTTGATTGGTTTGGCTTCCAATGAGCTACATGATCACAAAATATCCATGAGCCATGCCTTGAGGTTTGGCTTGATATGATTGATAAGCCTCATGGTCTTGTCTTAACCCTTTTGTTATAGGTGTTGCAGTATTTCTGGCTGTTTGTGTAGGTGGCATAGCTCTGAGTTGACTGGGAAACCCTAATGATGGATGATTTGTCATGTTTAAGCCTCACTCAATACTCTCAAGATGGTCCTTGATAAGAACACCTTGGTGTAGTACACACAATTCCTTTTTGCCCCTGGTCAAGTCTCTCAAAACTCATGAATTTATGACTTTTTGGTCTCTGGAAACTGGTCTTGGGGTACCCTAAAAGTTTGGTCTAGGTGTGTGCTATTGCGCGCAAGCTTTCTTCCTAGCTATACCTGACTCAATTTGGAGTTGTCTATCAAAAGTTACAACACTTTTGGTGAACTTCTCTTGAAACAACACTCAAAACAGTCTTAGGACCAGGAGGCAGGAAATTTGGCTTGTATCTTGGCTTCCAGAGGGTATTTTTCACTCAAACTTGAGATTTGGGATGTACTCAAGTAGGTCTAGAAACTTATGAAGTCAGATACTCCCACTATGTAGAGGTACACCGATCGCGATCGTTGACCCCACGTCACAGATTTGGAAGATTTTTGCACAGTAGCTAGCCCTTGATGTCTTGATACCAAGTGTCTTTGTATTTTTGAATTTGGAGATGTTTTGACCAATGAAAACCCAAATCCCAGGTGGTTTTTACTGGCCTGATTATGTAACTGGGACTTTTGACCACTTCCTTTTGCTTTTTTGACCTTGCTCCTTTTGGAAAATATGTTGCACTAGATGTCAGTTACCTACTCATAAATTTTCAATCCAAAATGTCACTGGGGTACACCGATCGCGATCGTAGTTTGGAGCCCAAATTGGATGAAACTTGTGGATATGGTAGACAATGATGTGTACAGTCTACTCCCCAAATCTTTTTGAATTTGGACAAGAAAAAGTCATGTTTTCACCAGATCTTCGTCTGCTGCAATGGTTTCCTGACTGTCGTTTTTGGCTATTTTGGTTACTTTTTTGAATTTTTAAAACTCTTGGTATCTTATATAACCTAGGTGTATGTGTGGGTAAAGTCTGGTCAAAATCTGGCACTGAGGTACACCGATCACGATCGTAGTTTGGAGCCCAAATTGGATGAAACTTCACCAGCTTGTTCACTAGGCTATTTGAAGACTACCTGCCAAATCTTTTTGAATTTGGACTCAAAAAAGTCAAGTTTCTACCATTTCTTGGTTGAAAGTGTCTGTTTTCTCAATTTTATCAGTTTGACTTGATTTTGGTGTTTGTTTTGGGAAATGAAAGCTATTTGGGATTGTCCTGTGTACAGGCTATCCCTCTGTATGGTTTCTTCTGAGTTTTGATGTGTTTTGGTCTACTGAAAGTCAATTTCTATGCCAGTTTATAAGTTTTTGACTTGGATCTATATTCAGTGGTTTTGACCTATTTTTTGTGGTTTTTGACCCTAGGTCCTTTAGACTTTTATGTTTTTATACACCTGAGGATCCCACAAATGAAATTTGGTCAAAATCTGGAACTTCGGTACACTGATCACGATCCTAGTTCTGAGCCCAAATTAGACCAAATTTGGCATGCTTGTAGACATTGATGTTTTAAGGATATCCCCCAAGTCTTTTTGCATTTGGATCACCAAAAGTCAAGATTTTGCAGTTTCTGGGTCTGTCGGGCTAGTTTTACCCAAGTGGCCTGATTTCCTTGATTTTTGATGTTTGTGGGTGTGGTTGCTTTAGACAAACTTGTTTAGAATCTTATCAGGAAGGCACATGTAAAATCTTGTACAATTCTGACACTGAGGTTCACCGATCGCAATCGTAGTACCAGAGCCAAATCTGATGAAATTTTATAGGATCTCTCTGACAAGTATTTCCCAGTGTTTGGTGCTACCACTTTGTGATTTGAATCAATTTCATCTCTGTTTGGTCAGATTTTCTAATTTCAGAGTCTTATGGCTCTTTTGCCAAAGTTATGATTTTCTAGTGTTTTTGACTCTATCTTTTGCCCCAAATCTGACTGGAATGTGATTTACTTATCCTACTCCTAAGTACAGAAATGAAAGAACATAAGAAAATGAATCAAACAAAACAAACAGGATAAAAAACGGATGATGGAACAACACTCAATCAATACAAAGAAATTTGAAGAGTAAAAATGCTTTAAGCAACATCACTCCCAACTCCCTATATCTCTCAAGAGTAGATCTAGCCAGTCCATAGACCCTAGACTCCACTAAGAACTAAACCCCTATCTAGATTATCTTTTGGAACAATAAGAAAACTCTGAATACGCACTCGGTTACTCATCACCTAAGATTCATTCCCCGGAAATGACGCCAATGTTTGCGGGTCGCCGCGACGGACGTCCATAGCATAGCTCTCAAGCATCAACATAAAATTATCGATACAGGGGAAGCGACTCAGATGAGGCATGGAAACTCATAAGGGTGTCAATCCTAACGAAGTGAACTCGAAGAGATGCAACTACTAACTCTACAAGAAAATCAATCGCACTAAAACCAAGTAATCTGCCTATGTCCTTCTACACAGCACTACAGTCAACACGCTCGTTCACCATGCAAATCATATCGGAATCGCACGAAACTTGAAGGGAAGCTACAACAAACTATCAAGATCATATCCTATCACTATCACAACATTCTGGAGAGGTACAACGATCACGATAGTTCGTCCCACAGTACACAAAAATAGAAAATGGATGATCCTAAAGGGTCGTTTTAGGTACCTAAAGCCTCTCCTAGGGTCAAAACAACATAAAATACACATATAAACACTCAAAACAATGATTTAAGGCCTAAACAGATGCGTCTGAAACCTTCATCGAATCTTGAATGCTTACACTTGAATGAAAGAGCAGAGTAAGAGGAACACAATGCAAGAAACAAAAATGAATTTGGATTACAAGTTGGAGCAAAGAGGTAGCTCTTTGTGCGTAACGTAATAGTCACTTATCTTCAAAAAACAATCTCCTTTTCCCACTAACCTTAGTGTATTATATACCTAGGGCTTTCTAAAGTGGCCGGAGGCCAACTTCTCATGGGCCTTTACATACGTCATTGAAAAAATTGCATCTTTGACTTAGACTTGACATAGACAATTGACATTAGGCTTTTACAGGGTTTGATGTATTAAACATCAGAAAAATAATGTGACCACATGAAAACTTTGGTCGGCTGACCCAACGGGCGCCTTGGCTAGGTGGGCACTTGTATGTTGTTATCACCTCCAAACAAAGAGCTCACTCTCTTTTCTTTGACGGAGCATACAAGAGAACAATGGACCAATTTGTAGTAGGCATAGTCATTTTCAATGATCAACAAGAAAGAGTATTCTCCATCGGGCAGTTATTACACTCCCACTCCAACAATGAAGCAGAGTATGCAGCCCTAATTCTTGGGTTGGAACAATGTATTTTACAAGGAATTCATTGCTTAAATGTGTTTGGCGATGCTTTACTTTTGTTAAGGCAGATAAATGGCAGCTGGGTTTGTAAGAATCAGGTTTACTCGATCAACGACGCCAAGTTAAGGATCATCTAAAGAAGTTTGAAGCAGTGAAACTCTTTCATGTCCCCAGAGTAGAAAATCAGGAGGCAGATGCACTAGCCAAAGAAATAATACAAGAAGTTCCCGTAGGAGCCGTAAAACTAAAGCTACCCCTCTTTCAAAGTAGTGATGATATGCCTGATGTCGTCACCTTTTTAGATACAGGAGAATTTTCGAAAGGATACACCAAAGGCCAGAAACAGTGGCTCGTAAGGAAGGCTACTAGGTACCTCCTTGTAAACGACCACCTGCATTATAAGCGCAAGGATTAGATTCTCAGGCAGGTACCAACCTCCAACAAGATCACAGAGGTAACTTCAAGTTGCCATGATGGCGTCTGCGGGCAGTAATTTTACTCTAGATATCACCAGTAGGAAGATTCTACAAGCAGGATACTCTTAACCTAGTTTGAATAGGGATATACACCATTGGTGTAAGACATGCAAGGCCTGTTAAGTGGCCAGTGATTGCACATTGACCTACAAGACACAAACTCCTATCATCTCATATGGTGCATTTGAGAAATGGGGAATAGATGCAATCGGTCCTTTACAAGGGCCCAATCAGGTAAATTGTACATCGTAGTGGGTGTAGACTACATGATTCAATGGGGGCAGAAGCGACAGTCACCACCCTCATTACGGCCCAAGAGGTAGCAAAGTTCATTTTTGAGCATATCTGTTGCCGTTTTGGCACTCCTCTTGAGATAATATCAGATAGAGGACCATGATTCAGAGGTGATTTGGTGGGAGAACTGATGAAAAAGTTAGGCATCACACGCCAACATTCCACACAATACTATCCACAATGCAATGGTCTGGTAAAGAAGGTAAACGAAATGATTTTCAAAATCATCACAAAGCAGGTGAACAATCACACGGGGGACAGGGATAAACATCTCATGGAAGCTCTTTGGGCCTACCGAACAATGTTTAGAACATCACTAGTTTCACCCCTTTCCATCTAGTTTATGGGAAGGAGGCAATTCTACCCATTGAGGTACAGATAGCCAGCTTACAAGTTTTGGCTAGACAATTAAAGCGTCCAATTGTAAATCTCAGAAACCATATCTTGGATCTGGAGAGACTCCAACTAGATAGGGAAGAAGCAATCAATCACTATGCAACACAGACAGAACGATGGTGGCTCACTTTCAATCAAGGACTGAAAGAAAAGAAAAGAGACTGGAAAAAGGTATGTTAGTGCTGAGATACGACAACAGATTCGACACCAGGAAGGACAAGAAATTTCAACCCAGATGGGAAGGGCCATTCATCATCAAGAAACGCTATGACAACGGCAGCTATAAGCTGATGGAAGCAGATGGGAGAATTCACAAGACTAGGGTCAATGGATGGAGACTAAAAAGGTATTTTCTTAGGTTTGATCTAGAATTCATGCTAGACATTCCAGAGGAGGGAGAACCCTCTAACTCCACCACTAAAGATGCACAGGAAGGGCTAGAAGCATGAATGCCTTTAGCCAAAAGGAGAGGGCTAATGATAGCCTATTTTGAAAATCAAAGAAAAAATAAATAAAAACCCTTTTTTTTTCCTCTGTCGGAGCCTTGACGACACTGTTGAGGGCTGGCAACGCCTGGTCAACCTCACAACGCTTTTACGAGCATGGCCTCGACACCCCCCCCCCCCCCCCCCTTTCGATTGGACGGCCTTACCAGCCTCATGACCCCGCCCATCTATGCGCTATAGTAGGCTGCTCTTGGTTTCACTACCCCTTCTCTATCTCTCCTTGTAGTTTTATTCCCCCGGCGGGCATCGACTGAGATATCTCTCTCTCTCTCTCATTTTCCCTACACACCTCCCTCTTCCCCTCTCTCCCTTCTCGACACCCACTCTCCTCATCCACTCCTTCTCTTTTGCTGACAACCCCCTCTCCCCAGCTCTTGTCGTGGCCGCATGCCCACAGTTGGCCGAGAACTTCTCTCTCTCTATCTCCCTCGTTGCCTACCAATGGCCGATCTCTAATATCCTCTCTCTCTTACTGACACCTTGTTGACCCCAATGATCACCCCCCCTTTACTGGCCACCCTCGGCCAGGAACGGCCTCAAGCAAACCCCCCCCCTTTTCTCGCTTTCTCTCTCTCACCCACTATGTCGAGCCACGGCCGCATGCAAACTCTCTCTCTCGTACTCTTATCCACACTCTTACCGCCTCCCCCCTCGCACACTTTCTCCCTCGCTCTCTATGCAAGCCGATAGCCGTAAGTATTCCATCTCTCTCCCCCCACCCGCTCGCCTCACCTTTCCCTCAGCCTCATTCTCCCTCCCTTGGCCGTCTAATATTCTCCCTCTGTCTCCACCCCGTTAACCCTTCCCCCCTCCTCTCGTCCTTGAGCCACCAAACAAGACGGACGACAGATAAGGAATCTCTCTCTCTCACCACATACCCCCCACCCCACTTCGTTGCCAAAGCCCCTCCCCTTCCCTTGCTCACTGTCGGCCAATGGTTGCCCGCCATCCCTCTCTCGCTCTCAGCCGCTCGTGGTCACAGAACGAAGGCGCCCAAGGATAGGGTTATCCCCCCCACTCATCCACTCACACACACCCACCCCCTCAATCACCCCATCTCTCTCCTTCTCTCCCTCGCACTCTGCACATGGCTCCAGCCCGCCATTGAACTCTCTCTCTCTGTCCCTCGCGGACGTGATAAGGCGAAGAATTAACTCTCTCTCTCTCTCTCTCTATACACACAACACATACACACACACACACACACACCATCCCCCCCCCCCCCCCCCCCCCTCACCCTCGCGTAGCAGGCCACCAGCCGTCTATAGAGCCAAAAAAAGATTTAAAAAATATATAATATATATATATAGCCCGTTCCCACGCACGCTTGCGCACTCACACATACACACACACATCCGACCACACACCCATACGTACACATTACAAATACAAAAACCAAAGGATTCCATGACTATGACGACAACGAAAAAGAAGGAGGACCCAAAGCACGTGCCGCCAACAACAAAAAGGAGAAATGCGCCTAAGGCATGCCCCGGCCGACCCCAAAAAGAATTACACGCTACACCGATGCACCGGCAACACACCATTCACCGGCATTACGCAACCACGATGCCATTTTCAGTAATTTATAGGTTATGTTGAACATTTCTTCAGTTTTCACCCAAGCCATTGTAAAATTCTTACTTTGTAAATTCCCTCTCTCTAGGTGATGGTGACAAAGGCGCACCTAGAGATTCTCATCTTTTAATAACCTCCCAAAACAATCAACCACACCGGGCCCACCACTTGCTTTGTCTCCCCGATTAGCTTACCCTAATCACATCGGGATTACCATAATCCAAGCAGCCAACACCTATAAATTGGCACTGAGAGGTCACTATCGGGGGGGGCAGCTCACGAGAGGTCAACACTTGTTAGAGTATAGTGGGAAGAGTTGACACTAATTGGCATCATGGGGAGAGGGATTGTGTGTTGGTTTTCCTTGGGAATTGCACCATGTGAAGGGAGCCACGCCCACCTCTTGACTCCAATGGTTGATGCACACACGTATACACGCTCTTGGTAGCAAACTTCACAATCATTGAGTCGTCTTAGAGAACTCACCAAGTAGTTTACACGGTCTTTTCTCCCTACCTCTCTATCACCACGGTGTGCCTTCTCGCTGGAAGGAAGGTCATTGTTAATACTGCAGAAATAACTCTCCCTCACACCCCCAAGGGTTTTCTCCATTTGCAAATCTGTGTGTGTGTGTGTGTGTGTGTGTATGTGTGTGTAAGTTTGTGGTGTTCATATCATCGTGGTCTGCGTCCTAGCCGCTCAAAGCTAGGTGGTGCCCCCTGTTCGCTTTACCTTGACAGGCTCAAGGTGCGCCACTCGGCCCTCGGCATTTTAGAGGCCGTCGGGACTCGGGGTTCACTTTGCTCCCATCAATACAGACAGAAGATTCTTCTTGATCCCAAGTACATAAAGTGCATCAACAAGTGTAAAAGAACTGCAATTAGCAGCAGTAAGCACAATATTTCCAACCCTCTGAACCGAATAAGAGGTATTGTTGGCACAAGTGACTGAATTCCCATGAGGGACAGACTTGAGAGAGGTGAATAATTCATGATGTGAGGTAATGTGCTTTGTAGCACCACTATCAAAATACCACACATGTGAATCTATAGAAACTGACATGAATGCATCATGGACAACAGGATTGTAATTGCACTCTGCAATAAAAGCCCATTCTGCATCATTATCAGCATCACAGTCTCCTTTAACAGAAGACTCAAAAATGGCTGCATTTGTAGTGGAACCAGCATTTGCAATGGAGCCACCCTCTTTGTTATTATCGTCTTTGGCTTTCAACTTAGGAAACTGCTTGATCAATTGATCATTAGCTTTACAATAATGGAAACTCCTCTTCTTTTTTCCCTTATCACCCAAATTTCCAGAAGAATTTCTGCTAGCAGAAGCATTAGGAACACGTGATTTTCCACTCGCAAAAGAACCATAGAAGTGGCTGCATTGTTGTTACCACCCTTTCTTTGAGAAGCAATAAAAGCCTGTTCAATTGCACGCTGTCTAGTCCTGTTTTTTTTTTTTAATGACTCTTGCAATAGCAATGTGCACAATGCATCAAAGTTGACAACTTGTAGATTTCCTTGGGTCATAGGTCTCCAAGTACTAGGCAAAAGTCTGGTAAGAATTTGGTAAGGCATCAAGAATAGTCTGTAGCACAAGGAAACTATCTAAAATGACTTCACATGCAGAAATAGGTTGATCATTAATATCCTTGACACCATCAAGGAAAGTGTACATATCATCTTCCTCATGCATAATCTTTGACTCCAGCTCTTTACGCAGCAGTGCAATTTTAGCCTCATTGCGACTGTTATAGAATTGATATTTTATTATCTATTGCAGCTGACAGGTGGCAAAAGCATCAGTAGATAATGGATTATGCAGAAGGATATTACATTTTATGTATATTTGATTATTCAAGTGCTCTTTATGAGCTTTGGCCACTTATGGCCGGCCGGCCAGTTTGTACTCATTTTTGGGCATTCAAGAAATCTATAAATAAATACGTGCAAGAGGGAAATGCTCACTCTTGCACGAGAGGGAGATTGCACAAAGTGTCTTTGTATTCTTCTCTCCTCTGTTCTCTTCTCTCTCGTCGTGCTAGGCGTAGCACTCCATTCTAGGAGGTGCACCTGCACGTGCGTTGTCTTGCTCTTGATCTCTCTCTATTCGCTTATGGCCTCAATTCTGTGCTATGAGAGTCGTCAGGTATGCGGATTTGTCGGTTTTATGATCGCAACGTGTTATTTTGCTATTTTGCAGGGAGCGTGGAGTCCCCTGTAAAATAGAAAAATAACATGTTGCAATCATAAAACCGACAAATCCACATACGTGATGAGTCTCGTAGCACAGAATTGAGGCCATAAGCAAACAAAGAGAGATTAAGATCAAGCCAGCACACGTGCAGACACACCTCCTAGAATGGAGTGCTATGCCTGGCACGATGAGAGAGAAGAGAAGAGAGGAGAGAAGAATACACATACACTGGGTGCAATCTCCCCCCCGTGCAAGATTGAGCATTTCCCTCTTGCATATATTTATTTATAGATTTCTTGAATGCCCAAAAATGAGTAAAAACTGGCTGGCCGGACATAATTGGCCAAAGCTCATAAAGAGTACTTGAATAATCAACTATACATAAAATGTAATATCCTTATGCATAATCCATTATCTGTTGATTCTTTTGCCACTTGTCAGCTGCAATAGATAATAACATATCAATTCTATAACAGCGACTTGCATAAAAACCAGCAAGAATATCCCAAGCCTGTTTTGTAGATTTTATTGTACGAATGTGAGGAGTAATGGTGCGCTTCACAGAAAACACAATCAATGCATGAGCTTGCACATCCTTTATATCCCAACGAGCTTGTGCTTCCGTACGCAAAAAAACTCTTACATCAACAATCCTTGCAGCAAGACCTGCCTCATCCTCAATATCGCCTACATCCTCAGGGCCTACATCAATGCCCTGCACAATATTCCAAACTCCCTTTGACACAAGAACATGTTGCATCATGTAAGCCCACATAGGGTAATTGTTCCCATCCAATATTTCCTCAATAATAAACATCTTGAACACATCTGTGTTGTTGTCAGCAATGGAAAATGCTTGCACCTGATGTGAAAACTGCTCAAAATGATGATAAACTGAGTGAAACCAGCACGTGCTATATAGCACAACCTGTATTAGACTGCATGGGACCTGTTATGCAGTGTTTGGCACTGACAAAAATTCTCTACAAAATGAAAAAATTGCCTATGTAGACCTGGTTATAGTGGAAACGAAAGCCGAAATGAGCTTGAATCAAAAATCAAAGAAAGTGAGCAGGCGTGTGATGGAGCTGCTGGTGACTAAGCCCGGGAGGACGCAATCTGCTATGATACCAATTGTTGGAATTAGGGTCATAGGAAAACACAGCTTGGAGAAGACAAAGTAATCTCAAGGCACACAATAGAGAGTGTATTACTTACTGTGCAATGGAAAGATGGATAGCCCTAGAGTGATGGGCGTATATACAATGCACGGGGGAAATTTAAAATCCTCCTAAAAAGGGAAAAAATGCCCCGGCGGTTGTAGTGTGTTCACACACATCACTACCACATGTATATGGTAACACGGATTAGATAGAAAAATATTTGTCCAAACTTTTGTAAAGTTCGAATGGGACACAATGTATATACAACTATTTTTCTTTTATTTGTAACTTTCTTAAATAGCTGATCTTCTACATTAACTTGTCAAGGTAAAGTAACTTCAATTTCAATTCTTTGTTTTTTTTAAATACTCTTTCAAAAAAAATTGATGTTTCATTGTTTTATGCAGGTAAAAAATAAAGGTGCTCATTTGGGCCACCCAATTTTGGGTGGCCCAAATGAGCACCTTTATTTTTGAATAGGCATTTAATGGTAATTAGCGAGGTAATAAAAGCGGAAATTTACGCGGTAATAGTTGTGGGTATATTACTATGATTATTGCTTTCAAACCACTACCGCAATTTGAGCCGCGGTTATTGCCACATACATAATATTTTCTCTTTCCATTTTCCTTTGTTTTTTCACGGCAATGCTAGCGGTTATAGACTACTCTTGTTATAGTTTTGACTCCAAATCCCCCACCTATAAGTACATTTTTAATGTTACTACCATGATGCCACAGAGCAATCAGTGGGGCTTGGTCATCTGCTAGAGGACCCAACTCCTTCGGTGAAATTTTGTTTGTTATTGGTCCCTCCGATGGATACATCAGCTGTTCTTTGAAAGCAATTCCCTGTTGGAGTATATCCCCCAATTTCCTCTGGATAGATAACTACACCATTGCCTCCCCGATATCCAACTAGAAGATCACATTCACAGGGTGCTTCCCCAATTTTATTTTGGTTGACTCTTCCACTGGCACTTCACAAGATGTCTTGGTATCCCGCTTCTCCTTTCATGGTTGTGGTGGGTTTCCCACCACCAATTTATGCAGTTGTGGTTGTTTCTATTGGTTTAGGATTACCCTTGGATCCAACTTAGGACAAACTTGAGGTAGCTGTACCAGCTCCTTCTCCACCCATCTCATAGCTTCCTTTAAAGAAGTTATTTGATCTTCAATGGTGGGTTTCAAAACCATCTTTTGACTTGGATGAGATTCCTTTCCTAAATGAGTGATCACTTGGACTTCTAAATCCATGTTTTTTACTTCTTGGTTGGTTTATTCCTTTGTGGTCATTATCTCAATGGGCACCATGTTTGTGTTGGCCCCTTTCCCTTTCTCCACTTTCTTCCAATCATATTCTCCTGCTTCCTTACACTCGATGTGTGAATGATCATCATCAAACAAAATGAACAATTTTTTTGTCTAGGTGGGTAGAAATTTACTTGATCTGCACTCCAGTCGTATCCAGCATGGATTTAAAATTGGCTTCCTTGGTCCAAAGAGCAAGCATAATTTTGTGGAGTCTCCTTTTGATGTTCTTGCTAGGGAATATGTGCCACATTGGCTAATTAACTTTGTTGTTGATTTTACTGAGTTTGCTAGTTGGCCATGTTTTGGGAATTCTATTGGCATTAGTTAGTGTTATTATTCTTCATTTGGCAAATATCACACCAAAGTTTATTTAGTGCATAGTCACTAGTCACATGAACCTCATTCTGACACTTGTTATATTGTACTTTTGAGATGTTTACCTCCAAGGTCTTTCTCTTACACGTCCCCACTGCTAGGGCCTTCTTTTTGGCTTCCTTGGCCTTTGTTGATCATGGAAGAGGATCGTCCTTTTCATCCAAACTCTCATCATCTTCATATTCGTTGTTTGTTTCTCCTTGAAGACATTATCTATCGATTGTTTCTTGGATTTCTTTAACCAAGATACCCAGAGATCTCTCTACCACTTGGATTGGCAACATGATCCTTTCCCATGATTCCATTTCTAGGTCAATTGTAGCGAATGATATCATGGCCATATGGAGGCTGGAAAGTGGTCAAAAAAGGACTGATCGGTTGGCCAATGGTTGGAATTCTTTGGCCAGTGGTTGAATTCAATGGCCAATAGCAGAGTTTCAAGAAAACTTGGTTATGACTACAAATGGGTGCATGGAAAAATTTTAGGTGGACCTGCCTATCGAAGGAGAACCACACATGGGCACATGGGAGAGTTCAAGATGAACTTGTCTACACGGGGGCGGCTATATACACAAATGTCTCTAATGAGAGAGGGCAACCCTTTTGCCCCATAAAAGGAGGCCTCTTCTACACACAAAATGAATTGTGGTGGTGCATTGTGAAGGTGTGTGAGTTGGTGAAGTGTGCAATGATTGTTGAGCCGAAGGACAACACAGCCACACTTTTGCAACTATTCATTGTAATAAATGTCTTGCCGACATTATTTTTAATTGAGCCAATCATTTGTAATTAGCGGGACTTGATTGATTTTCGAGATTGTATTCCATTCAAGTAGGAAAGATAGTTATGCCCGCATTTGTAAGTAGAGATGATTTCATACCTCCAAGGTTGAGGTATAAAAGCCAACTTTTGTAAACCTAAAGAGGACTTATCATTAATCAAAAGTTGAGTTTTTGAGCACCGTGACTGTGTCTGAGAGAGAGTGAGTGAGAGAGAGAGTCTTATCCTCTTGCTACAGGAGCTACGGAGCAACCATTAGAGAAGCGACACCGCCATTACGATAGCGACGGCGAGGGCTACGCACCAATACGAAGCGTGCGTGCATTCAGCTTCTACGCGAGGCAAGCTCCAACGAGCCTCTTTGTGAGTATTTTCTTGATCTGTGTGTCGGAATTTAGCGTGCTATATACCGATAGAACCAAAGTGAGTAGAACTACACATTAGAACCATCGAAGTCGAGATTCAGTGACCTGTAATTATTGGCCTGTCTTCATACGCGATTACCGCACGGAGTGTTTGCAGGTTGAGATTAGAGTGTAAATTCATAGGGTACTATCCTTACGTGGTGTATAGACTCCCCTTTGAGTTTGAGGCTGATTCGATGACTTTTGATCATGTTTCGGATAGCGTTTGCTCGTAGGAGGAAATTTAAGTCATTTGCGTTTTTAGAACTTAGATTTGATTTCCTTGGTAGTGATTGTCTCTAGAAGGTCGAGTAGGTGATTGACACCCATCTTTTTGTTTCCATGCGCCTGCGAGTCAAGCTCTATCCTCGTCTGACATTCTTGCTTGTTGGTTGAGTTCTTGCTATTACAGCATCCGCTAGCGGCGTAACCGCCGAACATTTGGCACCGTTGTCGGGGACAATATCCCTAAGTTGGTGACCTTAGACTAATCCTACAAGGTGATTTGTTTTGTTACTTTGTATATTTTAGTTAGAAAGGTCTAACAGTGGTGGACTTCGAGGATTTTTGAGAGATACTAGGAAAATCGTGGTATTCCTGGGTCTTTCGTGTTTGATAGTTTTTTAGTTTAGATTAGATTTATTTTTGTTGGTGTTGAGTGGTTGTTGAGATTGAGGTATTTACTAGTGCGTGGGTGGTAGCGAATCTCTTTATACTCACAATTGCAAAAACCCATTTTATCATTAGAAGTAGCTTAGGTAGAACTTGATTTGATCCTGATCTAGAGCTATTAATCAGTGATTTATTTGCTTGATGTGTATGCATGTTGGATCACTAAAAAGAGGATTTAGTAGTGAAATATGCAATAAACAAAGTTCAAAGAAATTTTCTGTGAAACTGAGTGTTGTTGAGCACTTAGGAGAGTTCTGTGTTTAAAAACTAGAATTCTGTAACTTTAGACATCATACACGTATGATGTCTTAGGGGCTAAACAGAGACCAAAATAGAAAATTTAACATTACCTCAGTGTTCAGAAGGGGGATTCTACCCTAAGATCAACATAAAACAAGGGCTTTAACACTTCTAGAAACTCAAAATACCAAGTCAGAGTGCAAAAAATGCAAAGAATAGGAAAAATTGATCCAGAGCTCATTTTTGCATTCAGACTTGATAAAAACACTTGAAACTCAAAGATAAACACTTGGAGAAGCTTAAAATTGAAAACTTGCTCCTCCGTGTGTGGCAGTAAATCTCTTTATATTTCAATTGCAAAAAACCATTTTATGATTAGAAGTAGCTTAGGTAGGACCTGATTTGATCCTGATCTAGAGCTATCAATTGGTGTTCTATTTGCTTGATGCGTTTGATTGCATGTTAGATCACTAAAAAGAGGATTTGGTAGTGAAATATGCAATAAACAAATTTCATTGCATATTTTCTGTGAAACTGAGTGTTGCTGAGCATTGAAGAGAGCTCTTGGAAGAGTTCTATGCCAAAAAACTGAAAATTTGCAACTTTAGACATCATACACGTGTGATGTCTGAAGGGCTAAACAGAGACCAAATTGAAAATCATACATTACCAAAGTGTTCAGAAGGGGGGTTTTACCCTAAGATCAACATAAAACAAGGGCTTTAACACTTCTAGAAACTCAAAATACCAAGTCAGAGTGCAAAAAACGCAAAGAATAGGGAAAATTGATTCAGAGCTCATTTTTGCATTTAGACTTGATAAAAACACTTGAAACTCAAAGATAAACACTTGGAGAAGCTTAAAATTGAAAACTGGCAAAATCTGGGAAAAAAGACATCATACGCGTTGTCAGGAGTTTTTTGGAGCAAGGGATTGCGCATATGTACATACACATGCATGGTGCATCAAATAAAGAATTGCCCATTTTCCTTAGCCAGGTGGTTATGTGGGGCCCACATGTGTACAGGTAGGACAGCATGTACATAGTGCATCGATTTTCACTATTACCAATACCAGTGTGTTTTTTCTATAATAAGGAGGAGTTGGTAGCGCGTAAAAATTCTCGAGGAAGCTATCCGCGGGCCGACGATGTGAGGTCAGCAGGTGCGTCAGATGGCATCTAGTGGCGTCAGGAGGGCGAACGAGGTCAATATTTGCACGCAGATGAGGACGGACACAACGTGGGTGTTTGCTTGTGAGAATTATGCAGAAAGGTCATCATGAGGACCTTTTTTTGGGGCCACTTCACGTGGTGGCGAGGTGCATTATTGGAAAAAAGCTGAGTGCCAGGTGTGCGAATGATGCAAAAAGGTGACAACTATGCACTGCGAGGTCAGTTTTTGGCCTGTTCGGGGTCCGTTTGAGGTCATCTAAAAAGCCAAGGGTGCCCAACTAATAAAGCTAAGTGTGGGAACTGAAAAAACTGAGAGAAGACCAGAAAAAACGTGGAGAAGAGAGGAGGAACAGCCGCAGGTGTGTTTTTGCTCATTTTGGAGCCTGTTTTGGCCCTAAACTGCTCATCCGAGGTCGGATTTGAGCACTTTGACATTGTAGACTGGGGTTTTGGGCCGTTCCGGACGCGATGGCGCTGTCCATTTTGCCAAATTCCTCACTCTTTTCCTGCTGTTTTTCTGTGTAAGTTTCTCCTATGAGCGAAGTTTCTGCTCCAGTTTGTGATTGTATCTGGCTTATTTTACCCATATTGTGTGAGCTGTTTGCCCCATTGGTGTTGGCCCAAGCTCATTTGTATCTAAACATTAGAAGTTCTCCTCTTTTGAGCTGAGTTTTTGTGTGTGTGTGTGTGTGGAGTGGGCAAGTGGATAGTCTCTCTCCTCTCACTCCAGAGGTGTGTTCCCTGTCTCGGCCAGGTGTGTTGTCTAAGCCGAGTGGTGCCCCATAGTGTGTGTGTGTGTATCTTTCCAAGAGTGTGTGTCGGGTCGTTATAGAGGCGTTGTGTGTGTTTTCATCCCGCTCACAGCGTATAATGTCTTTTGGCATTTGCTGAAGTGATTTTTCAAATTTGACTTGACAACATTCTTACAAACACTGTGAAAAGCTTAAATATTGAATCTTGACCAAAATTGAGCAAAAAGACATCATACGGGTATGATATCTCAAACCTAATTCTGGCCATATTTTGATATTTTGCTAACACAGATCCTTTGTACTAGTTGTCTAGAGCTTGTATTTCAAGTTTCATGTCATTTGGATCACATTTGACCCCAAGTAAGTCAAAAATCGGAAAATTGCCAAGAAAAGCCTAATCTGGCCATAACTTGCACAAACACAGTTCAAATTGAATTTTGTGAGTGGACGGAGGATAAGGGTGATACTAAGAGTAAGCAAAGCAAAAATATCCAATTTCTGTGAAAAAAGAAATCATACGCGTATGATGTCTTGAGGGCTAAACAGAGACCCAAACTGAAAATCTGACATTACTAGAGTGTTCGGAAGGGGGGTTTTACCCTAAGTATGACTTGAGATAAGGGCTATAACACACCTTGAAACCTAAAAGACCAAGTCAGAGAGGAGAAAAAACGCTAAGAATACACGTATGATGACCACTTAAGTATTTGTGAGAAAATTTTGACTTTTGACCTTGCAAGCTGATACAACATACTGTTTCAATCACCCATAGCAAGATTGGAAGAGTTTGGACAATTAAATTGAGAGAAAACGAGTGATTTGAACCTAGGAGACTGAAAACCAAAAACCTGAGTTTTAAAGAAAAACTGAGTTTCAAATTTTGTTTTAACGACATATATTTGATACTCTAGACAGTGTGAACACTTGACAGAAACAGATCCGAAATCTAGACCAGTAGACATCATACGCATATGATGTCTTTTTGCACTTCTGGAGGTGATTTTTAGTTTCTGACTTAACCAGTAGCTTGTAAACATAGTCCACATCTCAAATATCAAGTTTGGATCAAAATTGAGCACTTAGACATCATACGCGTATGATGTCTTTTTGCAACTCTGGGGGTGATTTTCAAATTTTGACTTGACAAGTTTCTTGCAAACATAGTGCACAGCTTACACATCAACTTTTGACCAAAATTGGGCAAAGTGACATCATACGCGTATGATGTCTCAACCCTAAATCTGGAGCAAATTTTTAATTTTTGCTAACACAGATCCTTTGTACTAGTTGTTTAGAGCCCGTGTTTCAAATTTCATATCAATTGGAGCACATTTGACCCCAAAAAAAGTCAAAAGTCGGAAATTGACAAGAAAATCCTAATCTGATCTTAACTTGCACAAGCAGTGGTCAAATTGATTTTTGTGAGTTGGTAGAGGGTTAGGGTGACACAGAGAATCAACAGAACAAAAATCTCCAAAATCTGTGAAAAAAGACATTATATGCATATATAGTCTTTTTTGGAAAATCTAGAACAGATTTCTCAGTGAAGTTGACAGAAGTCTTCCATCTGATAAAAAAATCCCATTAACCAAGTGTCATTTAGTTTTGGATCACATTTGACCACAGAGAATTGGGATAAACAAACTGCTGAGACTGAAAAGTTAGACTCCTCGAGAAGGAGTAATGTATTCGAGATCTGGCAAATATCTCCAGAACAACCAACAAAGATTAAGGGAACACGTCTCGTTAGGAGACCATATGGAGATAAATCCATTAGCAACTCTTAGACAAGAAGCTACAAAAGGTCTTGGAGAACAAATGCTACGCTTAGCAGACCACATACATGAGGCCGACTCGTTCTCTCAGTACAGTGATTCATCAAAGACAACAGAGTCCACGACTAAGCCAACTACAGGATTTGATCTAGATCAAGAAAAGCTAATAGAGGAGTTGGTTCAAAGAATTGCTCCTATTGTTGCCAAAATTTAACCCATGTGGTATGAGAAAGATCAGAATTGGACCAATCACACAACAGAGGAGTGCTACTACACAGGGTCCGTGCGAGATAGACCCTATGAACGACCATTAGCACCAATACAAGCACCAAGGTATGCACACGAGAAATTGCCAGTACCCCCAAGTTTTGAGAGAGTAACACCAGTCGTCCGGGGACAACCACAACTTATGTCAGAGGTCAAACCTATAGGACTGAGAAACACAACAATGGTGGGCCAACCGAGGATGCAACCGCTAGTAATGACCCCAATGTATTACAATGAGCCTAGGCGATACTATCCTTTAGGAGTAGAAATGGGATATGGAGCACAGGGAATGATAAGGCCAAAACAACCATTACCGCCTATGGCCCAACCAACAGAGAAAAGGAATAACATGGACCAAAAAATGTTGAGATTCATTGTAGAGAGAGGTATAGCACGGTGGCAACCTGCTTACAGCCACCACGAAAATCCAGAAGCCCTACAAACGAGGTTAGGCTGTAATAAATGTGGTGGTAACCATTTGATAAACAATGGTCCACACACAGAAGTTGTGCCAATCAATGTTTATTGCCTCAGTTGTGCCACAAATCATTTCATTTGTGATTGTCTACAGAACCCAAATAGGGTAGCAAAGGCTGCAAAAAATATTGAGCCTATCGTATAGTTACCAAGCAGCTCCGAACACGATAATGTTGTGCCTGTTAAAGCCATGACGAGATAAAAAACGCAAAAAGCTGTTGAAACCCCATCAAGTGAAGAGCCTAAAACGGATATTCCAAGCGCAACATGAAGACAACGTAATACATGGAAAGCTAGGAAGGCAAGGATGAAAGTGAGAAAATAACGTGAGGAAGCAATCCTAGCAGAAGAGTTAAGACAAACGAGAGTCAAAACAGAATTCAAGAAGATGACTCTGAAAAGGAGAAGACAAAAAACTGCAAGGAAACAACAAGTGTGAGCTCGGAAGGGTCGAGGTTAGTTGAAAAGGTACACGAACCATTGGACGCACTGATGAGAGCTTACGAAGCAAGAGTAAAGAACACTCAAACCCAGGAACAACGTTGGTTGACATATCCGAACGCAGAACTGGAAAAGCAGAGACTAGAGATGTGTCAGAAAATGATCGAGACGGCACAATCTCTATTAGAACCGCCGAGAGAAAAATTAGAGCATGAGACCGGAAACCCAACTCAAACAAATGCTATCCCTTCACCACATGAACAAATAGCTGAAACCGCTAAAAGTGCGTAAAAAGTTGAGAAAATGAATAGTGATGAACACAACTGATCAGGAGATAGAAAGTTTTTATCCTGTGATATAGAGGTCTTATAAAAGAGATGAAGATTATGACCTGGATGACCAAAGGGAAAAAACCCAGTGGGAAGAAAGTGCCTTTCGGATACACACATTATTGGAGTACTTATAGCATGGGAAATATTAATAAAGTACTCAAAGGAATAATTTGCTGATCGATATTGAATTAAAAAGGCAGCAAATATGAGAGGCTAGCATGATGGAACATTGGTTTGCCTATTGTAGTCCACTCAAGATGCATATGTGGAAGAAAAAAAGAGTGTCTAATGCATATGTCCAATGGTGGGACATCCTATTTATGCAAACACAAAAATGCATGGAAAAACAATATGCTGTGCAAGAAAGATTTTGAGGGGTTATTCAAAAAGATAGTGTAGCTATAAAAGCATATGACATGGCTTTGCAAGCTGGCACCCCTTTAAGAATGGTTTTCGTTGATGAGGATATGTGCTCTCATCTTACTGTGCATTGTGCATGAGTGTTGGACTTCACGACACTCCACCAATTGTAAGTTAATAGACTTCGACTCTTATGCTCATCTCGTCCAACATGAGCAACATGACTTTAGATATGCTTAACTCTTCCAGCTTGAGCATAAGCCCAATAACTAGGACTCTTAGCACAGAGTTCAATATGACTTGAAGCTTTGGGACTAATGCTTTGCTCATTTTATGGCTTAGCAGTCCGACTTTGACTATGCCAAAGAGTGTTTTTTGCACCCTGACGACTTGACTTTTTACATTCTTGTGCTTACTACAAACATTTATTTAGGTAAAAGTAAGCTTGAATCCTCAAAAAGAGTATTTATGAAGGACCAAGTTGGCATTGAGGTTTCTTCTGCCATACCTGTTTTATCATCTTTGAATTTGCATTCACGTGTGTTGGGTTGTCCTTCTCTGATGGTGAAGACTCCCTTATCTGCTTGATTCTCCCATTAGACCTATTGTAAGAAGTCTTTGATGTTGTTGTGGGCCTTTGTTCACTATCGGCATTTGGCTTTTGACTAGGATCATTAGAAGACTTAGAAATCCAAATCTCTTGATGACCATTGTATATTCTTTGTTTACTTGTTGAGCTCTAGGTCTTGCTGAGCTCTTGATATCTTCATTCAGGTCTAGTGTAGCTGCAGTTTTCTTGTGGTTGTCTGGTAGCTAAATCTTTGTATAGCCTGTACAAAATCCTTGTCTAAGAGGAAGATTCTTTGAAATTCATCTTTGTTTTGTATCCTCTTGAAAGCTGTGGTAGACTTTAGCATCTTTCAATGTTGGTTTGTACTATACCTGCTTCTTATGTATCCTAGGATATTGTCCAGGTTGATACCGTGTGGGCCTTCTTTCTTGGGAGGGTCTTGATATTACTTCATATGCTCTTACCTGAGGTTTTGGCACCCATACCTGTCTGCTACCTTCATAGTACTCCTGTTCTTTTAAGCTCCATTTTGATGCTATTCATCCCATGTGTTTGCCTTTCCGTGTTGATATCCTATCTTTAATCCAAACAGGATCATTGAATTTGACTAAAATGCTTGGAACAAATACTTGCTTGCCTTTCCTTTGCTTTCTTGAGTACTTTGGCTGAAGTATCTTTGCTTTTCTGGGTGTCTCCTTAGAGGTTTTCGTTGGGTCAGCAATTGACTTGAAGTTTTGAAAGCCTGACTTGCTTGAAGAAGTTGATCCATGAGGGTTCTTTGATGTAGAGGCATACGATGTCACATCTTCTTTGCTGATCGGTGGAAGGTCCACTTTAGCTTTACCTTTTCCTGTAAGATTTGTCTTTGATTCTTATCTTGGTGGCGTTCTCTACTCAATATCTTCCGTGGTTGCTCTTTGCTGTGTTTGATCTACACTTGCTATTGCATGATTTTCTTTAAGCTCTTTTGAAGTTCTATTTGATGGAGATGAATCATCTTCAATAAGATTTGCTTTGATATAAGTATTCATTTTAACTGTGTTTGAGAACTTTGTGTTGTCGTCCATGGGTGACCAGTCTTGGTCTTCATTCTTGGTTGTCTTTGATGACTCTGTCATGTTTGAATTTTTTATCTTTGACATCTTCTGGGCCATTGGTATTCCCATTATGACGTCATCTAGCATATCTTTTGTTTTGACCACATAGAATTGAGCTATGATGATCTGTGAGCTTACTTCAATGGTGGTGGAGATGAATCACCTCCATTTAGCTCATTTGTTTCTTGATATGCTCACAAATTCATGAGCATCTTTTGGCCACATCTTTTCCAAGTGCAAAATGACATGAGGTTCTTGTCTAGCTAAAAAACAGCTTTACTTCTCTTAATAGCTTTTCTTTGTTTTCACCAACAATGTTGCACTTGACCTTCTCAAGATTTGTGTATGAATTGATTGCTTTTGGTTTGGCAGTGTCCTTGAATTGAACTTTTTGTTCAACTTATTTGCTTTGACCACCTGCTTCAATCGATGTTGTCTCTAGTGGTTGTAATATTGCACCTTTTTGCATTTGATGAGCATTGTCCACCTGCATCTGGGTAACTTTTGATCTTAAAATATCCACTGTACTTTCTGGCAGAATCTGTCTCTTTGGAGGAGATTTTGGTGGTGACCTTTGTGTAGATTTCTAGAGTTTTGATCCCATTGACTTTGACTTTTCTATCACCTGTTCTGGTAGCTTGAGGCTTTGCATCATCCTCAAATAGTCTTTGACTTGAGTCGGCGGGCCATCCATATGGTTTTGTACAAGGTCATGACCTTGTTGATATTCTTTACCATGTTCATCTCGATATGCATATGTGAGCTTGGTCACATGTAACTGTTTGAACACTATGGGCTTTGTTGGCTTTTGACTCTGACTTGAGGAGATCAATTGAAACCTTTGTCCTTTATATTCTTCATAAAGGGATTTATCTATAGACTCTGATGGAATCTGGGTCAATTGAAACTCCCAACAACCATATGATCTTTCAAAGGTTTCTGCTTTGAAGGGGTCTGTTGGCTAGAAGTCCCAGGGCTTCTACTTTGTGTACCATTTCCTGGTACATAAGCTGATCTTGATGGATTTACAGCTCCTCCCTTCCTAGGGTGATCACTATAGCTTGCTTCATTGTAAGAGTTCAAAATTGGTTGGCTCGGATTTAGTCTCACCTTTTGGGATTGTGAAGGTACACTTTGGGTAGCACTGTAGACATTTGGCATCTGCAAACCTTCTACATAGTCTCCTATGTATCTCCGTGAAACATGACAAATTATTCCCCAAGTCAAGATGGAGATAGCATTATCTTTGCCCTGATATTTTCTATCCCATGGGTCTCCTATGATGTGAGCTTCTGTGGTTTCAAGACCCAAGGCATTGACGGATGCAAAGAGGACCCTGAACCCCGAGGGCCTCTAAAACGCCGGGGGCCAAATGATGCGCCTCGAGCCTGCCACGGTAAAGCGAACAGGGGGCACCACCTAGTTTTAAGCGGCTAGGACAAAAACCACGATGATATGAACACTGCAAACTTACACACCGAGAGAGAGAGAGAGAGAGAGAGAGAGAGAGAGAGAGAGAGAGAGAGAGAGAGAGAGAGAGAGAGAGAGAGAGAGAGAGAGATTTGCAAATGATGAAAACCCTTGAGGGTGTAAGGGAGAATTATTTCTGCAGTATTTACAAAATGGCACGCCGTGGTGGCAGAGAGGTAGGGAGAGGAGGTGGTGCAACCTACTTGGTGCGTTCTCTTAGACGACTCAATGATTGTGAAACTTACTACCAAGAGCGTGTATACATGTGTGCATCAACCATTGGAGTCGAGAGATAGGTGTGGTTCCGTTCGCATAGTGCAATTCCCAAGGCAAACCCAACACACAAGCCCCTCCCTATGATGGTGATAGTGTCAATCCTTCCCATTACACTCTACCAAATGCTTGGTTCCTCATGAATTTCTCCCCCCGATAGTGACCTCTTAGTGCCAGTTTATAGGTGTCGGGTGCTTGGATTATGGTAATCCCAGTGTGGTTAGGGTAAGCTTAATCGGGGAGACAAAGCAAGTGGTGGGCCCGGTGTGGTTGACCCTTGCTTTGTTTTGGGAGGTTTATTAAAAGATGGGAATCTCTAGGTGGGCCTTTGTGACCATCACCTTGAGAGGGGATATTTACAAAGAAAAATGGGAATTTACAATGGCTCGGGTGAAAAGTGAAGAAAATGATGAAAATAACCTATAAATTACTCGGATGGCATCGTGGTTGCGTGTTCCCAGCGAATGATGTATTGCCGGTGTGCCGGTGTCGAGCGTACTTGTTTTCGGGGTCGAACGAGGCATGCCTTCGGCGCACTTCCTCTTTTTGTTGTTGGTGGCGTGCTTTGGATCCTTCTTCTTTTTGTGGTTGTGGTAGTTGTGAAGTCCTTCGTTTTTCCTAAATTCGTGGTGCATATACGTGTGTGTGTGTGTACGTATGTGCATGTGTGCGCCGACGTGCGGTGGGAACGGGGGGCTTATGTACATAATGTATATAGTTTTTTATATTTGTCTTTTTTTATTTTTTTTCTTCTCTGTTCGGCGGCTAGTGGCAGCTGCGCAAGCTTGGGGTGGTGGGGTTGGTGTGTGTGTGTGTGTATATGTATGAGTGGGGTGTGTGTGGGGGGGGTGTGTGTGTGTGTGGTGTTGAGAGAGAGAGAGAGAGAGAGAGAGAGAGAGAGAGAGAGAACGTGTTGTGCCTGTACAGGCCAAGAGGGAGAGAGAGCGGGAGGGCGGGCGGCTGCTGTCGAAACAAAGCGCGAGATAGGGAGAGGGGGTTGGGGGGTTGTGTGTGTGAGTGTGAGGATGAGGGAGAGGGTGAGTGTAGGGTGTATGAAGGCATGGGCTCCATGGTCATGCACGCTGTGCCTTCGGTGTTAAAACGGAAGAGAGAGAGAGAGAGAGAGAGAGAGAGAGAGAGAGAGAGAGAGAGAGGAGAGAGAGAGAGAGAGAGAGAGAGAGAGAGAGAGAGAGGATGAGGTGGTGCTAGAGGGAGGGGGAATCTCCTAGGGTAGGTGTCCACCGGGGGGGGGGGGGGGTAGTGGGGATAGCGGGACAAGGGAAGCAGAGGGGAGGGTGAGGTGAGTGGGTGGGGAAGAGGGTGGAGGGGTTAGGGGAAGAATATTAGAGGGCCAAGGGGGGGGCAATGAGAGTGTGCGGGGGGGGGGGGGGGGTGTGGTAAATTTGGGAGAGAGGGATGTAGGGAAAATGAGAGAGAGAGAGAGAGAGAGAGAGAGAGAGAGAGAGAGAGAGAGAGAGAGAGAGAGAGAGAGAGAGAGGGTGTTATTTCATCCAATGCCCGTCGGGCGGGGGGGGGGGGTTGGGGGGGGGGAATAAACTACGGAGGGGTGTGTGAGAAAGGGTATTTGAAATTGAGGGTGGCCGGCTGGGTTATGGACCAACGGGGCTGAGGGTGATAAGGCGGGCCAATCGAAGGGGGGGGGGGGGGGGTGTCATGCCCGTAGGGGTGTTGGGAGGATTGACCAGGGGGTGCCAAGCCTTCCAACAGTGTTGCCAAGGCCTCAACAGAGGAAAAATAAGTTTTTTTTTCTTCTTTTTCTTTGATTTTAAAAAGTAGGCTATCATTAGCCCTCTCCCTTTGGCTAGAGGCATTCATGCTTCTAGCCCTTCTTCTACTTCTTTAGCTGTAGAGTTAGAGGGTTCTCCGTCCTCTAGAATGTCTAGCATGAATTCTGGGTCAAACCTACGAAAATACCTTTTCAGTCTCCATCCATTGACCCTAGTCTTGTGAAATCTCCCATCTGCTTCCATCAGCTTATAGTTTCCGTTGTCGTAGCGCTTCTTGATGATGAATGGCCCTTCCCATCTGGGTTGAAATTTCTTATCCTTCCTAGTGTCAAATCTGTTGTCGTATAGCAGTACTAACATGCCTTTTTCCAGTCCCTTTTCTTTAAGCCCTTGATTGAAAGTAAGCCGGCGTTGTTCTACCTGTGCTGCATAGTGATTGATTGCTTCTTCCCTATCCAGTTGGAGTCTCTCCAGATCCAAGATGTGGTTTTGGAGGTTTACAATCGGATGATGTGTCTGGCTATACAAAACTTGTAAGCTGGCTATCTGTACCTCAATGGGTAGAATTGCGTCCTTCCCATAAACTAGATGGAAAGGGGTGAAACCTAGTGATGTTCAGAATGATGTTCTGTAGGCCCAAAGAGCTTCCATGAGATGTTTATCCCAGTCCCCGGTGTGATTGTTCACCTGTTTTGTGATGATTTTGCCTTCTCTACCAGACCATTGCATTGTGGATAGAATGGTGTGGAATGCCGACGTGTGATGCCTAACTTCTTCATCAGTTCTCCCACCAAATCACCTCTGAATCCTTGTCCTCTATCTGATATTATCTCAAGAGGAGTGCCAAAACGGCAAACGATATGCTAAAAAATGAACTTTGCCACTTCTTGGGCTGTAATGCGGGTGGTGGCCATTGCTTCTGCTCATCGAGTCATGTAGTCTACACCCACTATGATGTACAGTTTATCTGATTGGGCCCTTGGTAAAGGACCAATTCCATCTATTCCCCATTTCTCAAAAGGACCATATAAGATGTTAGGGGTTTGTGGCTCGTAGGTTAACGTGCGATCACTGGCCACTTGACAAGCCTTGAATGTTTTACACCAATGGTGTACATCCCTGTTCAAACTAGGTCAAAAGTATCCTGCCTGTAGAATCTTCCTACTGGTGATATCTAGAGCAAAATGACCGCCATAGACGCCATCATGGCAACTTGAAATTACCTCTGTGATTTCACTGGAGTTTGGCACCCGCCACCTGAGAATTTGATCTTTCCCCTTACAATACAAGTGGTCGTCTACAAGGAGGTACCTAGTAGCCTTCCTTACCAGCCACTGTTTTTGGCCTTTGGTGTGTCCTGCTGGACATTCTCCTGTATCTAGAAAATTGATGACATCAGGCATAGCATCACTACCTTGGAAGAGGGGTAGCTTTAATTCGATTGCCCCCACGGGAACGTCTTGTATTCTTTCTTTAGCAAGAGCATCTGCCTCTTGAAAATGACCATGCCTGCAGACTGATCCATTGTTCTCTTGTATGCTCCGTCAAAGAAAAGAGAGTGAGCTCTTTCTAGCTTAGGACTTTCTACCATTGGTGTTTCTTCCTTTGATTTAGTGTTGACCTTCAGCTTCTTATCATAATGGCGATGAGTGAGAATTCCCGCTAAACTAGCCCTGGTGGCGTTTTTCACTTGCATGGTGTAGTCAAACTCTTGTAGTCTAATTAACCACTTTGAGATCCTAGATGAGAGATCCATGTGTCGCATTACATATGGGAAAACCTTCTCCATTGTCAGGATTACAAAGGGTCTAGGCAGGAGATAGGAGTGGAACTTTGTGGTAGCAAACATTAGTGCCAGAACCATGTGTTCTACTTCAGTAAATCCTTTTTCTTACGGGTCATGACAGGACTAAAGAAGTAAATAGGGCGCATGAAATAAGTTTTAGGGTACTTTTGCATTAGCACTGCTCCGAGTGTATCACTTCCCACACTAGGGTTCACATAAAATGGCTCATCCCACTTAGGAGGTGAAACAGTGGGAAGCTTAGCTAGGATTTGCTTTACCTCAGTAAACTGTTTTTCATTCTCTTCACTCCATGAGAATACATCCCTCTAGGTGAGTTGTTGTAGGGGAAGGACCACTTGAGATAGCAGGTGAATAAACTTGCTTAAGTATCTTACCTTCTGAAGGGAAGAAACCAGCTGCTTGGCAGTGGTGGGTGACGATAAAGATACCATGGCCTGAATCTTGCTAGGGTCAGCCTCGATTCCTTTTGCTAAAGTTACATGACCAAGGAGAGTGACTTTGCTTTCACCAATGTGACACTTTTCCACGTTCAGTTGGCCACCCAAGGTTTGCAGCCCGGTTAAGCCATCATAGACTTTTCTTAAATCAAGGGCTCGTGAGCTATAAATGCAAAAATCATCTATGAAAACCCGTATTGATGTTCCAAAGTAGGGTTGGAAAACAAAAGTCACATAGCGTTGAAACGTGGCCGGGGGGGCGTTAGTGAGGCCAAACGGCATCACTCTATAGGCAAAACATTCCCAAGGTGTGATGAAGGTTGTCTTCTTCTGATCCTCCTTCGCAATGCTAATCTGGAAGTATCCCGAGTAGCCATCGCATACTGTGTATCGCTCGTGACCTGCCACTTCATTGAGTATTTCATCCTGGAATGGGAGGGGAAAGTGGTCCCTCTTCGTGGCTGCATTGAGAGGTTTATAATACACACAGACTCTCCACTTACCATTTTGTTTTGGTGTGACTACTATTGGGGAGACCCATTCTGAGTCTTCGACAGGGTAGATGAAACCTGCTTGTAGCAAACTTCTCACTTCTTTAAGCAATGCCTCTTGTTAGATTACTCTAAGTCTTCTGAGATTTTGTACTACGGGTTTACTGCCTTCCTTGAGCTTTATGTGGTGTTGTACTACTGTAATTCCTATGATCTTATCATAGCCATCAATGAGCAAAGTAGTGAAGTTACCTAGCGTGGAGACGTACTCCTTCCTTTCTTCATTGGTTAACTCATTTGAGAGCATTTTTTGTAGCTTACCTACATCCTCCAAGGACTACATACCTGATGATCCCTCTTGTTTTGTCGAGGTTGTTTCAAATTGTGTTAATTTGTTTGTGTCTTTAAGAATGACCCCCATTATTTCAATGCTACTGTCATTTCCGTCGGTGGTGGTCGTCTTTTCTCCTGAGGTAGACGAGTAGTCGTTGGTGGACTCATCTTTTGAAGCCTCCAAGATCATATTGCGCTGCTTCTCAGTCCTCATGTTGTAGAATATGGACTTCCCTTTAGCATCCTTCATCTGGATCATCCCGTTGCTCCAATCTTGTTTAGCTTCCATAGCCATAAGCCAAGGCCTCCCAAGAATGATGGGGTAGCCCTCCCCTTTGTGTGGCATGACGAAGATGTCTACCTCCACTTATATATTGAATGCTTTTACTTTGACCACATTTACAATGCCTACGCATTTCACTCTTACATTGTTTGCCATCTTGGCTCGGCAGGGTGCCGGCCTACTTACTCTAGACGTAGATGGTCCGTCATCTTTTCACTCATGACGCATATTTGCGCGCCACCATCTACGTAGATGTTTGAAATTCATTGCCCCTTGATGCGAGCGTCCATGGTTGGTAGGATGTCGTCAAGATCCCTCTAAAGAGATATCCCCAGCTATCCTGGGCCCTGATTTCCTAGTACTTACCATTTTTGTCCATTGCCTCCTCATTCTGGGTGCAAGGTGGAGTAATTGGTGCCAAGTTATCTTCGGGCCCTGCATTAACACATCATGAACTAAGTCATAGGTTTTTGCATACTCACCTAGTGAGAAGTCCACGATGTCTATCTTTCACCGCGGTTTAGCTGCTTGCTTGCTAGACTCAACCTTTCCTTTCATCTTCTCTTCTCTTTGAGATGCCTCCTCGTGCCTCGCACGCTTCACTCCCATAGCATCCACTTCTTCTACCTTTGCTTTTCCTTTGTGCTTCTCTCGAGCTGATTCTTCTACCTTCGCCTTTCCTTTAGCTTCCAAGCTAATAACACTCACTGCTTGGCTCAGAGCACGTGGTGGTGGTAGTGGCGGAATGAGAGGTTGGGGTGGTGGTTTCTGTTGTACAGGTGGTCAAAGGATTTGGACCGGTGGGATTGGTCCTGGTTGCCTAGGTGGTGGTGGTCTTGCTCTTGGCGGAGAGACTTGATTCTGTCTCCCCCCTCTATTGAAATTCTGCCTCCTCGGGTGTGGACAGTAGTACCTTCCATGGCCATCTTTCCCGCAGTTGTAACAGTGGTACTCTGGGTTCTGCCTTCGTTGTCCTCTCCCTTGTTCCGGGTTCCTGCCAGATGCATGCCCTTGCTGCACGAGATGCACATATAAACTCTCTAGTTGGGTGGTGATGTGACTCAGCAGGTCTTGCTGCTCTTCTGATGCCTTCTGCGGTGGACTCTATGATTGGCTGTTTGCATCCAGTCGGGTTGGTTGGGCCGAGTTTGTTTTCTTTGACTCGTTTACTCTTGCTTGCATGCGTAGATTCTTGTCTTTAAGGTGGGCTACTTCGACTGCCAACTCATATATTGCAGGAAACCTTCCCTTCACCTTCTCTCTAAGCGGCAACCATAGACCAGCAATGAAACAATCCTTCTTTAGGAAATTAGACACTCCTTCACCTTCCTCTAGTGAGGCAACCCATCTCTTCCATAATTCCACAAATTTGGACTCGTAGGTGGCATACTCCAGCAAGCCTCCCTGCTTTAATTCTGTCAGTAATAGCTGCCATAGCTTCTCCGAGGTTGTGCCTCCACCAAACCTCTTTACAAAATCAGCCCTTAACACATCCCATGCATTCTTGGTAGCCTGCGACAATGCATTATACCAGTACTTGGCCTCTACTTTCATCAGTAGAGGAAAAATTCCAATTCGTAAAACGTCGTCATCTTTGTTGGAGACGACACAAGCAATGTTGAAATCATCCAAAAAGTCGATGGTGAGATCCTCTCCCTTCTTTCCACTGAATGTGGGGAAATAAACACTTGCCATGGTGGTGACTCAGGAAATTACAAACCTTAAAAAAAAAAAAAAAAAACATTACATTAATAGTAGCGACTCATAGCGGCTTTTTACAGGGGTGGGTGGATAGGTTAAAACAAGATAAAGATAGAAACATTAAAGGAATGATGGTAATCTAATATGGGGAGAATGATAGGGTTCGAGGAATTGAGGATTTCTCCTAGTACCGCCACACCGAATAGGTGTATGATCTTTTGTTGGTAGAAGACTTTCCTATCTACATAGATATTCACATGCATATGCTGCAGGAATCTGAACGGGAATGCCGTCGGCCTGTTTTCCATCATGCACAAAGGGCGGAATACTTACTTATACTCTTACCGTGCTAGTGTTGATGAGTCGGCACATCCACAAGAGGTCGTCGCCTTTCATGGGCTCTACCTTTCCTTCGTTGCTCAGCGCGTACGGGGTGATGGCGACGTGTCTGACCACTCCCAGCCTCTTGGCTAACATCAATTGTAGGTAATTTCCGTAGTCGGCGTGTTGCATGAATTCTACTCAATTCAGTTGCAACTCGTCCCCAGCCCACTGGGTTTTTCCCGTGGTAGAGAGCTTCTTCAGGATAAGTTGTACAAGGAGAGGAGGAAGATCCTCCACTCGCTTTCCAAAACAGCGAGAGCAGTAGCCATTAGGAAAAATATGAACCCTCTAGGGGCCCTTTGGGATTAAGGTTAATTAGAGACCAGCCAATAGGAAGAGGGTGGTGGACACACTCTATACCCTCAAAAAAGTAGGGGGACAAGGTAGCCTTACACCTCTTAATGGCTTCTTACCTAGTGAGAAGGTAAGAGAGGTGGCTAGGGAAAAGGGGGAGGGGGGGAGGGGGGACCACTTTGACCTCTTTTCCCCCACTTTTTGGCCCGGATTTAAAAATACACTAAAAATTTCAAATTTTCAAAAAAAATCAAATTTCAAGTTTTTCCTCCTTAAAAGGTCCCCTAACCTATTTCATTGGTCAAAAAAGTATTTTTGACCTCCAAAAGTAAAAAGACGACAACACGACCCTACCAGTTGAGTATAATGGCATAGAGACTAAGGCAATACTTGATAGTGGAGCTGGCATTGCCATTGCGACCAAATTGTTATGGGAAAAATGGGGAAAACTAGCAATACGAACAACTAGAATGAAATTTCAACTGGCGGATGGGCACATAGAAAGGCCTATAAGATTTCTTGAGGCAATCATGGTATCTTCCTGTGGCATAGAGTACGAACATACCTTTTCCATAGTAGATTTTGGCACGAAGAACAACTATGAAATTATCCTTGGTAGGCCGTTCATGAGGCAACTCAAAATGGTGCAGGACTGGGGGTATGATTATTTGTATCTAAGACATGCTGAAACTACTACACGCGTAAACATGAAAAACCATAGCTACCATGATGTCACAAGAACCCCGGGGGAAGAATTTGACTCAGCCACCATTAGTGGATCAGAAGTCCCAGCATGGCTTTGTAAGAAAAAGGAGATATGGATGTGTGGGGCATCTCAATGTAGTGAATTTGACCACGATGAAAGGACACTAGAGAGGGTCTTGGAAGATGACGCCTATATACGAGAACCTTTTCCTGAAGAGAAGCTCGAACCCCTAGAATGGTCTCAAATTTTGGCTACCTTGGATGTATGCGTCAATGAAGTCACTCCCACCAAATTTTGTGATGAGAATGGCTACGATATCATACCATACTACATGTTGAGCAAAATTGTGGAGGAGGACGAGGACGAGGATGAGGTAGATGCTGAGAATACGAGGATCCATAAAACAAAAACAAAACTTGAGATTAAAATAGTGGGCTATGTGGACATCCCCACTAAAGAAATCAAGCAGGAAGGAGAACCATTTTATGATTCTTCTGATCAAAGTGAAAACAGGCATAATGCGGAGGACGAGAAGTCGGAAAATACAAAAGGAGACGACAATCAAGATCATGACAATGATGTCTTCTACAATTTCCCAAACCAAAGCGCGAGACGCCAAAAAAGATACAAGAGTAAACGACACCACATCAGTACACCAACCAGGTTGAGGCCTATGTCGGAGTTTGAAGGTAAGACACATTTCCTTATGAACATTCATGCTCTTGATTGTGCTAAGGATAAAGTGTCAGGAAGATTTCTTAAGGTTGTTGAAGACTCAGGATTTAAGTCCAGACTGTTGAAACCTAAGAAAACCAGCAAACCAAAAAAAGGAGTCGCAACAAAAAAATTGAATGTCTGTGGTAGTCCAATTATGACGAAAATTGAACAGAAAACAAGATACAATGAGTGGAAGAAAAAAATTAAAAATGTGTGGACAACTGAAATGGAACGTAGTGATGGAGCAAACGCTAGTGATGGGAGTAAAAAGATAGATGTACCTCCTCACTATTGTAAGTACACCATTCAGGAAAGAAGATTGGTGGTTCAGCAACCAATGAGGGAGCCTAAATCAAACGAGTCCTATGATGGGCCAGAGAACGCCAAGAAAATAGACTTAGCAGAGCCAAGAGAAAATCCTCGACCTGCTTACATTTCCAGAAGTCCAAATCAGGAAATTTGCGAGCCTAAACCGCATCTCGCAAAAAGTTATGAGCACAGGTAAAAGATGGGAAAATTTGGTGTCAGAGTCTTGATTACATATAGAGAGGCTAGGCTAGAAATCCCTCATTTGAGTCATTTTCCATGGTGAGAGAGAGAGCTCCCTACAGCAGTTGAGACTTCCAGGAGCTCATCCATCGCGCACGGTCGCCAGATTGACATCAGATATGAGAGGTATGCTCGTCGATACTGACTCTAAGTGTTGTTTACTTCAGTTAGTCGCAAAACCTCGCCGACATCACAATCACAACGTGTGCACACATACGGTAGAATGATTGTTAGGGAGACCTAGAGGCCACCAAATGGGACCAAAAGTGAAAGGCACAATGCCTATAGCTTAGAGATCAAGCCTATGACCTCGGTAAGCGTGAAGAAAGCCGCTCAAAAAACCCTAATTTAGCAGGACCTGCAAAGGGGCGACAAAACCAAGGTGATCGGAAATAAGCCAAAATTCATAGACAGCAAGCCAATGACCTCGACAAACTGACTGAAAGATTAGATTATGAAAAAGTTCGTCAAAACAAAGCCTAAAGTCCCTATCTGACAAAAACTGCACAAAGCGTCACGATACTCTAACGGGCCAACCAAGTGACAACATTACACCAAATTCAACAAGGAACATCCAAAGGAGATCAACTACGAGATGGAATGTCTCCACTCAGGAAAAAAGTTCTGCCACTAGGGCAAATGCCGACAACAAGCCAGAAAGACGTCCAAATGGTCGTTCTTGGTGTTTCAAACACCAAAACAACAACCGACTGCTTGGATGGAAGGTCAAAAGGAAGTAGAAGACAGTCGGAATCATACAAAGACCAAAAGGAACCGCGACTATCACCTAAGTGGTCTACTTCGACTTCAGGACCAGCTAAGTGCTGCAAACAGGGAGTACATTCTGCTAAATTGATTAAAACTTGATGTGTGTGTCTAGGAGGGCCTATTAAAACCATGATTGTCAACTAACATCAAAAAACTGGAAAAAATGACAAACTGCCCAGTCTATCATGATAGACTAGGACTTACATTTAGACAAGGAAATCTTTGACTTTGGCTTCATGAAAAATACTAACAAGGGAGGTTAACCACCAATATCAAGTCAAAGTGCAGGAAAAATCTATTTTGGCCAAAAAAACCAGTCTATCGCGATAGACTTGCTACAACAATTAATGGGGAGAAGGCTTTTCAAATTTTTACAAGCTTGACTTGGGGGAGCAAATGAAGGCAGTACACCAAATTTGGTGCCAAGAGGGACTCATATGGCAAGCTGAGAAAGACATGCAGACAACTCAGAGTCAGAACAGGACATCTCATGGGCAGACAGGTAAAATTTACATGTGAAGGGTCAAGAAACCTTGCATCAACTAGGAGAAGACAGACAGATGGTCACAAAACCAAAAAAAAATGACACTGGTACCAAACCTCAATCTATCGCGATAGACCAAGCAGATGAATACTGGACCACCTTTTCAAAAATTTGAATTAGCAGGTGTCTTCCAACATGAGTCAAGGTAACCACCCACTAAGTTTGAGCCCAAAATAATGCAAAATGAAGGAGATAGACCAACATCTCCTTGAAGGGAATCTGGAAAAATGGGAGTTGATCCAAACAGGGGTCACTTGACATTCATTTGAGGTAAAATTGGGGTCAGACTATGTGCAAGGTATGGGAAACCCATTGGTGGAGTCACAACTACAAAAAAGGAGCCAGATCAAAAAAATGCCAGTCTATCGCGATAGACTAAGAAAAAGTAGCAAAATGACAGATTTTGAGCTTTGGCCTATAGAGTGACCTTACATGCCATGAGAGCATACACCACACAAAATTTCAAGGCATTTGGACTTATTCTCCTTCACCAACAACATCAATTTGAAGCCGCCAAAGTCGCACAATGGAAGAGCTTGTCTATCTGCTAACATTTTATATTAACTAATCTTGGAATTAAAAAGGCTCATCTAGATGCATGATTAAGTGGTAATCAATTTAGGAGAGTAGTACTATGTTTGTGCATTAACTGCTATTTGTGATGACAGGATCTATGGAGGCTTCTCCGGGAAAAAGAAAAGGCAAGAATCTGGAAACGGAAGGTGCAGTACCCTATGCACTTCTACCCAATTCTTTAAAGCCAACAGCCACATAGATACCTGCAGATGTGCAACAGGCAACGGCCTTTCAGATATATCAAGGGTCATATGTGGATGACAAAAGAAACTTATTGGATACGGTGATGATTCCCAAGGAGGCAGAGAATTACTTGAAAAGATCACCGCAAAGGTCATGGCTCAAAAAAGTCGGTTTGTGGAACTTTGTGTCACTACCACCAGTAGGGATAGATTTCAAGAGGGTACAACATCTAATAGAGACTATCCAAGAAGATGGTACTTGCAAAGTGGCAGGCATGGATAATGAAGTGATGGAGATCCAGATCACCAACGAGATCATCAAAGAAGCACTGAAACTGTCACATCAAGGGGCAAACATGAGAGAAAGAAGGAAAAACCTCATAGTTTACTTGCAAAAGTCCAAGCTACCTTCTTTCGAACTCATAGCAAACCCGGAAGTAAGGGAACTGACACAGATCTATAGTTAGTGTTTGTTGAGGTACAGCAAAAGGCCGCCAAGATACACTACACCGCATGGGAGCATCACAACCACATTGACATGGGCTATGGGAAGGACCCGTGAATTCTACATAGATCACGCGTCATATCTGTTTGAAGAAATGACAAAGCTAAGACATGACAAACCCAATTACATTGCAGGAGGAGAAGTCCTAACCAGAGTGATATACCATGCCATAGGAGCGGCAGATCAGTTGCCACCTACCCCTCACCAGAACGACTGGCTGGTATTAAGGGAAAATAGCGAAGACAGATCACAAAGGAAAGTACCGGCATCTATTAATACCATTGGAGGACGCAAGCTGGAAAGAGTGACAAGAAGTACACAAGAAAAGATGGAAGAAGACAAAAGAACTGAAGGGGAAGATGGACGACTAAAGAAGCAGAAAGCTGAATTGGAAAACAACACCAGGTTGCAGAAGATAGCAAAGATGGAAAGAATGCTAGAAGGGTTTTCTCTAGAAAGATCTCTACAAGGCGATGTAGGCGCCACTTGGAAACCTTCTAGTAGCACTTTCACACTAAGAACAAAGAATAGAAACAACCCAGCCTTTAAGCTGGACTGGTTCGAGAAATACATACAAGAAAGAAATGCGAGGGATGAGCCAGAACTGCTACTAGAAGAGGAGGATCTCCAAATTTTGCGAGATCAGTTGAGGCCTACTTCACGTGATCAGGAGACACCGTCGCCATCTCCAAGGCCAGATACAAGTGAGAGGCACTCTAGCCCACTTGCTGAATCTACTTCGCATTCAGAAAGCTCACATCGAGATGACAGAGTTCACACACCGCCCAGTGAATAGGAAGAAGAGGAAGAAGAAGAAGAAGGAACAGATAGACGCCAAAACACTGGAGCCATATCACAAAGTGATAAAGGCAAGCAAAAGGTGGTGGATCAGTCTAAAGATAAAGCTTCCTCCTCTCAAGAAATTGAGCTGGAGCTACTATAGATGAAGATTTGCAGTCAATGGCGACAATACTAAGCCGAACAAGACTGCACAGTCAATGGTTAGCTGATCAGAACCGATCCAACAAAATGAAGCTACAAAAAACTGATGAAGAAGTCCTGAGACTGCAAGAGCAAAGGGAGGACACTTTAAAGCTGATCAACATCAGAGATGCTGAAATATTGGGACTCAAAGGCACAATAGATCTTCTCAGGGACAATTTAAAGGAATCGGAAGACTTCAATGCCATATGTGAAGATACAATAAACGTGTTCCTTGAGGATGTCAGTGAAAGAGATGAACACATCCAACAGTTGGAAAAGGAAAAGCAAGATGCGCTGGAGGCCATCACAAGTTTGCAAGTCGTCATCGATGACTTACAAGTTGAAGTTAAAGATTTGAGAGCAGTAACCGATATCCAAGCAAGAGAAATCGAACGCGCTAAAAAGCAAAAAACGTCGCTACCAACAACATCAGTAGTCCATCCAGAAGAAGAAGTGGTTGCACTAAAGAGGGAGCTGGAGTTAGAGAGAAAACAGCGTTTAATGATTGCTGAAAGTGCGCTTAGAGCAGAAGGTGAACTACAAAGACAAATTTCATATTTGCAAAGTGAACAACAGCAAGGACCAGCTCCTAACAGTGAAATGGAAAGCATTGTTTCCAAATCACTCAGGGCAGAAAATGAAAACCTACACATCAAGATAAAACAGTTAGAGGAGTCGGCCGCTAAAAAAGACATGGAATTTCAACCTCTACAAATCAATAGTAGAACAATGGCCGCACAAATCGCAAGTCTACAAAGTGAAGGGCAGCACTAGGGACAGGTACGAGTGCACATGGAGCCAGCCACAATGAATTTGGTTGGACTGGTCGAAGTATAAAGGGGTCAAGATGAGTACGGAGATGATTCAGATGAGCAGGAGGCACCAGATACGCAGACGAATCAACCCGACCCCAAAGACCAAGAGACAGAAGAAGATTCAGTCACGAAGATGGAAGAGTAGAGGCTAGCTGAGCAGATGGAAAAGCAAACAGAAATGATATGGTACAAGGCTATGCAACTCAAGAAGGAGTTGCTACAAAGACTTTCCAAATCGGGCAAAACCGTAGCAGAGCTACGAAAGGAATGGAATGCACCCATGTTGCCCTATGCTCTGCTGAAGTACGAAACTCTAACACATAAACGGAAGCTCGAAAAAGAAAAACAAGTGCCGGTGTTTGAAGGAGAAGTCCAAGATAGGGAACAACAAAACAAAATAGTGGACAACCAGCCAAAGTGGAGGCGTCAATGGCTATTGGATCATCCTCATAACTTGATCCACTTAGTCAACGCACCGCCTGAGCTGAGGAATGACAGAACGTTTTGCCCAACTCCACAAACATACACCTACAGCCAACATAAAGCACTACAGAGCAGAAATCCGACATGGCTGAATTATCTAGTGATGCCAGGGCCAGCAGAGGGAGAGAGAATATCCGGTTCTTACATGGTGAAAACCCTGCAAGGCACCATAGCAGAATTCGGAGGCTCTCCTGACCTATCATGCAAGATGCTATGTAAAATAGCTCGCACATTTTTGGCCTGTCTCACAGACTTCTCGGAAAGCTAGATATCAGAGTATATGAATACTGAAAGAACCATCTCAGAATTGTCATACGATCTAAGCCGGCCACCGACATAGCCAGTATTGTATGCTTATTTCAAACGGCTTATGTTTCTGCCAAGCTACCATCTCCAGACATTTGAAGAAGCATTTTACACGGGCTTCTTCATGTATAAGTGAAACATTTTTGGCCCATTAATGGAAAGTGACTCCATGTGCTATGATGCGTTTCTACAGCAAATCACTCAAGAAAGGTGACAACGACAATAAAGACAAAGACGATCATGTCGTGGTAGACATGAACTAGGAGGGGGGGAGTGTTGGAGCCCCATTGGTCCAACTGTTGTAATGAGCCCATTTGTAAAGCATATCAAATTCCATTTTTTATGTCAAAGATGTCTTATCAGTTTGATCCATTCGTCTGGATTATGTAAATATTAGTCAGTTAGTCAAGACTCAGATTTATTCCCACTTTGTAATCATGAGCAAGAGAAACCCATGTACATTTTTGAGCTAAGGTGACTAAATTATAAAAGTCACCTTAGAACCATTTTTGAAGACAACATTTGAATTAATCCTGTGTCGTACGAGTCGGAGAGAGAGAGAGAGTGTGTGTCTTATCCTCTTCGCTACGTGCTTCTCCCTCACTAGATTCACGACGCGACCACACCACCGCGATAGTCTCTCTGAGAGCTACACGCCCACGCCATGCATTCGCCGTTTCGAGTTGATCACGATCGATTCTTCCACGAGCTTGTTTTGCTTGTAAGTAGCACAAACAGTGTCTGTTTTCAATAATGAAGTGCTTCATGGAATGAGAAAGAGATTAGCTACACATAGATACTGATAAACTTAAGTTTCGCCCACTTTTGGATTATGACCTGTTGGTCTATCGCGACAGCATTCGAGATAGCTAGGGTTCAAATCTGGTGAGATTAGACTTATAGGTAAGTATTTCCTAGTGAGAGGATGATGCCTAGTAAGTTTGATGCGATTCCGAGTTCATTGGACGTGTAAACTGTGTTGTAAGCGTTAAGGGATAGAGTGGGTTGCATTTTATCAATGTTAATGAGTGATGCATCATAAAAGTGCGTATGTGTAGATTGGTCTCCGCCTGACAAGCTAACGAGATTGCCTACGTGCACCTACGGGTTAGTCGTGTCATCGGATGATAAGTATGTTGTCTGTGTCGTACTAGTGAGTATGAACAGGGGAGTAGTTTTGCCCTAAAACAGCCATCTATAGTTTTGTAGCATGTGATTGAGTCTCACAATGTAAGTAAGTTGTGTTATCTATGGAGAGTCATCAAATATTTTTCTTATAATTTATTCTTTGTATAGTTGTCATTAGATTATCAGAATGATATCATTTTGTACTTTATAACTTTGTGCTCACATAATCTGTTGTTTACTTACAGACTCAACTTGTTTTGAGAGGACATGAGCAAGCAACCAAGTGTAGAGATGGAAATCACCCTATTTTTGTTCCGTGAGGAACCTTTCACTACCATGTTAAAAGATTTTGATAAGAATAGTAGGATTTTTGTAGAATCTTGAACCAATAGGTACTCTCTAGGAGCTCTTAGAAAAGCCATCCCTATAGTACTACTATCTTCCCTAGTGTCATAGACACACAAATTAATACTCGTGTATATGAATCTCTAGATGAGAAAGACAAATACTTGTAAGAGAAGCCTAACAGCAACAACATTGTCTCCGTTTGTAATTATTTTTATGAGGCTGGATTCCTCTATAAATGCAATATAAATATTTCTTTTTGTTAAATGGTGTCGCACTGAGTGAGAGTATTTAATTTAGTTTATTGGAGTTTTATACAGATTTGAGAAATATTGTTGATTTTTATGGATGTTCTGATTTGCGTGTAAGATGTTTGAAGCCTCAAGTCTTAATCATTCCACCCCAAACATGGAAGTCTTGTCTTTGCATGATACTTTTCAGTAGACCCAATTTGGATGCTACCATGCCGCAGAGCTACAGATACTCTTGCTCATAGACAAATGTCCTATTGAAAGAAAGTCCATCTTGTTGGGTAATCACAAACAATCGACCTTGTCGAATTGTACAATGTATTGAAAAACAAAAAATTAAAATTTCTTACAAAAGATGTACCTTGTACCTTCTTGGCTTGATTACGGAGACAAGACCTAACAATTTGCTTGACAACTTCTTGAAATGTTCATGATTGCTTGGTCCTCTCGAGCACCTGTTGCTTCCTTCATCAAGATTAGCAACATGCCATGCCGATCTCCATGAGATTCTCAAGCACGACCATGCGGTGACCTTTGCTATGCGCGAATGAGAACATTGCTCACTGAAACCGTGCTTGAGTGTGTGTTAGACCAGCGGGTAGAAAGACATGCGAATAACCTCCCAAACATCCTATATATAGGCCCCTGGCCGTCTTCCATATATAGACCCCTTTACTGCATGTGTGTCCGGCACATTGCCCGGGCCGTGCCCGTCTAGTCCTACCCTTGGCATGACATTACTCCCCCCTTGGAGAAGCGTTTTTGTCCTCGAAAACACAAGTGGTGGTGTCTTCATAAGAACACTAATGTTTTCCAGCGTGGCATCCGTCATGGATCCAACGATTCGTTGAATCGGAACCCGGTTCATTGGGAGGTTCAATCAAATCAAGAGTAACATCTTGATTTTCTACATTGTTGTCCCTATGCAACCGTATTTGTAAAGCCTAGGGAACTGAACATGCTAATCTCCACCCAGCCATGCCCTATATAGACCCCTGGCCTTCTAAATATAGGGACCCCCTTGACTGCATGTCCGTCCTGGCCCTTGGCCCGGACCCGTGTCCTGACATTACTCCCCCCTTAAAGAAGAGTTTTCGTCCTCGAAAACAAAAGTGGGAAACTTCTTAAGAACACTAATGTTTTCCCAAGTGGCACCTTCTTCAGGTCGATTGGAGCCGAACCCGGTTCAGTAGGAGGTTCAATGAAACCAAGAGTAACATCTTGATTTTCTACATTGGTGTCCATTTGTTAGCATCTGATGGTACCGGTTCTTATCCAAACGTAGTGTGTAGACTCCATTTAGAACACTATGAGCATGGTAAACGAGTTTATCACAACACAGGTGTACCAAAAAGAGTACCTCTTGTCACTTTCCATGAAAGTAGCATGCTGACATAACTCATCAGCCAAGTTTAAGTCCTTGACTTTGTCCCAATTTTCATCATCAGTAAACAACCCCACCCTAACAAGCGTTCAAGGTTGAGAACCTGAGTTATGCATAAAGAGACTACCTAGTCGCAACATGCGTTAACTGGTAGTAAGTAAACTCCAAAAAGAGCAATAAATGCTTATGAATTTGATTGCTTGGTGCTAATGTACGCACTTTTCATATCCTTTAGCCCAAGATTACACTTTGTAATCTGTCAATCCCCTTGGATACTGACAGTACTGAGGTGTGTTTCCCCCATGGTTTACAGATAGTCTTCCTAGACGACTGCTAAACGGGAAATCACAATAGCGTATAACATTGTTGAGGAATCAACAATGTGCGAAATAACTGTCGTGGTTAACTTAAAAATCCACAAACACTCAAATCGAGCCATGACCTCTATTGGTGATTAGTAGATTCAAAGTAATCTCATAGAGATAGTTCACATGGAGTACCAAATGCTTCATAAGCAACAACCTGAGGAATATGCATGCCGTTCCAAATCAGCCTTTTCTAAACACTAGGGCCCATAACACCTAGTGTGCATGCATTTAGCAAAAGCTAACCCGATCCTGTATATCCATAATGATCCTTGCCAATACTTATGGCAAATGTGATGCGCCTAGCACACATTAAAGAGGAATGTAAATAGTTCTGAACTAAATACTTTCATTTGCAAACTTTTGCAAGCTTTGGTGAAATGTCTGAATCAGAATAGAAGGTGAAACAATGATCCCTTCTATGTACAGACAATGAAACCTTTTCATTTCCTATATGTATAAACAACCATCTGTAATGTTTTTTAGCAGCACTTGTACCTTAACAAGCCATTCTAAGTATTCGACAATTTCTAGCCACCGAAATTGCTCCTGATACGTCGTGCTAGAAATGGTCTAGAAAATAGATGTGACCAGCACCTAAGGACTTTGTCATGACACTTATTTGAAATAGTGGGCGCCAGTGTCAGTCCTAGAGACTCATATCCTCTACATGTGGAATATGTCTCATGTAAGAATGTTTAAAAAAGAACATTATTCAAGTACAAGATGTACTTGTGTGTGGAGGTAACTCTAAACACTCGTGACAAGAGTGAGAGGGACCCTCATTCATTGCTCCACACTGGCTAAACCAAACTCCTTGAGTTCCTAGACCATGTTGTATCCCATGTGACAATATGTGCCAGATTGAACCCTACAAGTAGGTTCGTAACATCATAAGGCAGAAAGATTGATGGGACACTTGGCCCAAAATACTTTGTGCCGACATGCCCTTGGCATGGCTCTATAACATTCAAGCGTATTTATACGTCTTGAAAAACCAGGCAAAGCATACTAAAAATGGAATAACACCAAATCAATAGATGCGTACCTGGAGATTTGAACGTAATGTTCACTTACCCGTATTCAAATGGAGAGGAGCACGTCCCCTACCTGAAAAACAAACAGTATTGCACTGGGAACCCTGGTTGTTGCCTTTGCAACCCAAGCCCTTGAATTAGAATCCGTGTATAGATTGAGTGGAATCAACTTAAAAAGTGTGTGCATCCGCTACCGCGTGGTAGATTGCAGAATTATTTCCTTGAAAGTATAACTGGGAGAGATCAACTGTGATCCTCAATGCACATCACACTGTGATCCTTAATGCCTATGGGGTGATGTAGCAATCACCCATCGGGTCTTACCCCAAAACAATATGTTTATAGACACTCCGTAGTGCTATAGAGAGAGCAGGAGAGCCACACAAGTGAACTGCCGAGCTCTTATGGTCAGCCATGCTGTTGTAACTGATTGCTGCATCTTCCTTCTAGAGATCAGCTATTGTGAGTTGAAGATTATCAAAAACTCAACTTGAGTGTTGCACTGAAAACATGTAGTGCCAAAATGACACCCTGAACATCCTTAATGACACGACTCTTGCTTGTCCATTAACGTCGATGTGTACTTCCTTGGGTAGATCTTGAAAACAATCACCCAAAGAATGCCAATAGTTGGGTCTTACCCAAGATCCTCTATGGCTCTGAGCCAGCCTATGTGTGTGTGGCTCCTAGCTCTTACGGCTATCAACGGTCAATCGATAAACTGATGAAAACTAATGTGATGCCCATGTCTAGGTGAGAGTTAGAGCACCTTGGCTCATGCTGACTCCCAAACAAAACATGTATGGAAAGCTTCTTAGAAAATTTTCATTATTCTTGAGAGAAATAAAAAAAGAGAGAGAAGAAGAGCATGCTCGGCTAAGGAAATTTCGTTAAATGTGTAGAGTGTGTGCTCTTAGACATCTTATGCCTGAATTGTAGCTTATCCTATAAGCATTCCCCCGTTTGCTGGTATGACTCTCATCGAGAGAGGTAACAGAAAAACATAAAACTCATTCCGATCCACATTCCTTGCAGGGGTCGTGATTGTACAACTTAGCATTGGCACTTGGCCCATGAAATAAGTCCTTGGGTGCAAATGCCCTTGATTCCAAATCAATGGGCAGTATCTCGGCACAAGGGAGAAGCCTTGCTTCGTATAAAATTTCCAAAACACTTTGCTTTTCACAATGACAATAACTGCCAAGTAAAGTGTAAACATGGAAAAAAAAACAAGAAAAACTGAAACTTGGCTAATCTGGTCGTTGTTGCTGCAACCAATTGTCATGAGATTTGGAAGGAAAAAACTCATTCCAAATTGGCTCATAGCCACATCATCACAGAGGCCCTCGTATATCCTATACACCCGTCTGGCATGTATTGAAATAACCTGCAAGCATATTGCCAACTCCTTCCCAAGTTTGTATGCTCGTAGCATATGCCGAATGTGGGGAGTCTCAATGCCAGATGCTTGGCTTGAAGCCTTGCTTTGTATAAATAATGTTGTGATCCTAGCCGACGGAGTCGGTTGTTAAGATACAAATAGCATGACGAAAAGAATCGACCTTGTCGAGTGATTTCAACTGAAAGTAACCAGTACTATGTGGCAAACATCCTTGATCCGGTTTGAGAAATGGTGATAAGGAGTCGGCCATGCCAAGCAACCTGCCCCCCTACATCCAATCTAGCAATAGGATGCGCCAATTTCGTTGAGAGTCTCAAACATGGCAAACGTGCTATGCTTTTCCAATTATAAAGTCAATACTTGCCATGCTGTAATGATAGTCAAGCCTTGCTTGATTTAATTATGTCTGTCCTCATTGCCAACAAATGCTATTGATGATAGACGTCATAGCAAAGAGAAGTCGACCTTGTCAATCATGCACATATAAATGACTGTAGCTAAATGTATATCTGATTAAGAAGTTAGAAAAAATACTTCGAGTGGAGATATATCTTACCTGCGAGATTGGTAATCCATTGTTCGTAACAATCACCACATAATGTGGTTGAACGATGTAGAGGGATAGAAGCCATGCTTCTCCGCCACCCCAAACTCGGGGCTCTTGCCCGTCTTCCTAAAATCGGCCATGATGACCATCAATCCAGCTATGGAGAACAGCGTTGCATCGATGATCGAAATGAGCCACAGGCCTGGTTAACATGTCGGTCGACCACCAGCAAAGAAGCAACCTGCGTTGTATCATCATTCACGGCTACCTTGATTGGACAAGAATAATTCTTGAAACAAGAATTAACTTGTGCAAATATCGGGAATATTCCATGCAATTGAAATCATACATAAAACGAGAAACCCTTAAAAACATGAAACCTCAAACCTGTGGATTAGTCTGAATCCTTGTGCTCTTGTTGAACCTTGGTCTAGTCAAACCACGAGCACAGCCCTTGGAGCATCTTTAGAACATGTTATTTGTCGAGTTTTTTCTTGAAAGTTGGCTAACACTTTGTGTTGCCAATTGCTTGTGTTAATAGGCCAGTTACGGCTTTCAGCAACTGCCCAAAACACACCTTGATTTGCAGATCTAGTGACATTCAGATATTGTTGAAGGTTTACATGCTATAAACCGGATGCTTTCCAGTCTCGTTCTTGTGTTTTGCATGCCTAATATGCATGAAAGCGAGTGTTCGGCCCACCATGGAAAAACCCTGCACCATGGCTGCCTTGCCATGAAGTTGATCGGCCATGGCATTGCACAGAGCCCCAACCTACTGAATGCTGTCGACTGAAACCGTGGGCCAAAGCCCTTAAGTGGGGGGTTGCCCAAGCCCAAAATTAGGGCACGTTTTTGTTAAAAACAAATACACAATAAAAAAAAATTAAACGATCTCTGTAGCGATGGCGGCAGCAAAGTTGCGCGAGGAAGAATTGCCATCGCCAGGGCCCTCTGTCATGAACCGGGGCTCGGCACTATGTCAAAAAGGTTGTACCTCCGTCTTGCGATCCTAAAGAGACAAAGTCCGCCCGTTTTTGTGCAGGTCAGCGGGTGGCCCTCCTTCTCGCAAGCCCAGTTTCTCACCAACAAGCCCGGTTTTTTTTCTCCCTTCGAGTCTGCACGGGCTGCATCCCACATTCTTTGAGGTCGGCTCTTGACCTCCCCTTCGACAAGGACTACTACCCACGGTGCCAACTCCTTGGCAAGCTTGCTTGCACCCGGACTTTGACTCCGGGATCCTCTTCCTTAGGGCGCCTGTCCATGGCCCCCTTGGCTGCTCCTCCCTCCAAGGGAGCTTGCCCACCCGTCTCCATGGAACGAGAGAGAGAGAGAGAGAGAGAGAGAGAGAGAGAGAGAGAGAGAGAGAGAGAGAGAGAGAGAGAGAGAGAGAGAGAGAGAGAGAGAGAGAGAGAGAGAGAGAGAGAGCATGCAAAGACTTGCAAAAGCATGCCAAGTTCCCCCTTCCTCCATAGCTCCCTCCTGCACCTTGCTCTGATACCAGTGTAAGGCCTAGGGAGCTGAACATGCTAATCTCCACCCAGCCATGCCCTATATAGACTCCTGGCCTTCTAAATATAGGGACCCCCTTGACTGCATGTACGTCTTGGCCCTTGGCCCGGACCCATGTCCTGACAGTATTGGTTAACCGACTCATAATCAAAAGAGTGTGAAGGCTCCATTTAGAACTCACTTGAGAATGTGAAACGAGTTATCACAACTAAGAGGTGTTTAAATGCATACCCAAGTTTCAAACTTTCTGAAGGTACTGGAATGTACAATATAACCTCGGCTCATCTTTCCATGAAAGTACTATGCTGGCATATTCATCAGCAACAACCAAGTCCTTGACTTGCAGTGGTTTCTTGCCAATAGTCAACCTCATCCAAAGTGATGATTAAGGTTGATAACTTGAGAATAACAGGCAGAGACTAGAACTAGCCATAACATGCATTTCATCATATGAAGCAAAATCCAAACCAGAAAGGTAACCGATCTAGTTGTTTCACTTCTTGCTGACGTATGCACTTAGCATATCCTTTAGCACGCTTTACTAACGTATGCACTTTCCATATCCTTTAGTACCAAATAGAATGCTTGTAAGCTGTACGCGGGATGAATAGCAACAGTAAGAGTGAGATGATTTCCCCCAACCACTTACAGACAGTCACCCACGACTGACGACAAAAACCACAATTCCATGACGAGACTTTCGACGGTACGTACGTGAAAGTCTTGCAACAAATTTCGACCATAATAGAATGTGACAACCCGATCACACGTAGGTACCAACCATGAGACATTCTCATGTACATAGCATACTTAGCTATATGTAGAAACGACCATCCGTTAAGGTGGTTTCACAGCACTTGTAGTCGTAACAAGTTTGTACTTAGTACCCGACAATTTCTGGCCCCTGAAATTGCTCCTGATAGTGTGTGCTTAAAATGGTCGAACCAATGGATGTGACCAGCACCTAGGGACTTCGTCGCGACACATTGGTAAAAAGTTGGCGCCAATGTGAGTCCAAGAGACTCATATTCTCCACATGTGGAATATGTCTCAAACAAGGATATCAAGAAAAGCGACATCCATCAAGTACGAGCTGGTACTTGTGTGTGGAGGTAACTGCAAACACTTCGTGACAAGAGTGAGAGGGACCCTCATTATCATGCTCCACACTGGCTAAACTGAACTCCTTGAGTTCCTAGACCATGTTGTATCCCATGTGACAACATGTGCCAAATCGAACCCTACAACTAGGTTCGTAACAGCATAAGGTATAGTGGATGCTACGGTCCAAAAAACTCTATTCCAACATGCCCTTGGCATGGCTTTGAAACATTCAAGCGTATTTATACGACTTGTACTGGAAACCGTGGGTGTTGCCTATGCAATCCAACCCCTTTGGTTAACATCTACGTAGTCAAACCCCTTGGTAAGACCCTCTATAGAAACTACTCAACTAGCAGGAAACGGTAACCAACATACTTAACCGAGTATATAATGATTGGAATCAACTCGAAAAGTTGAATTCGTCCGCTACCGTGTGGTAGATTGCGGAATTATTTCCTTGAAAGTTTAACTGGGAGAGATCAAACTGTGATCCTCAATGCCTGTGGGGTGATTTAGCAGTCACCCTCCGAGTCGTACCCCAAACAATATATCCATACACACTTCGTAGTGCTATAGAGAGAGCAAGAAATCCACACAGGTGAATTGCCTAGCTCTTGTGGACAGCCATGCTGTCTCAACTGATTGCTGCATCTATACTTCCTTGTAGGGATCAACTGCTGCTGTGAGTTGAAGATTTATCAAAAACTCAACTTGAGTGTCACAGTGAAAACATGTAGTGCAAAAATGACACTGTAAACATCCTGAATGACAAGACCCTTGCTTGTCCATTAACGTCGATGTATACCTCCCTGGGTAGATCTGTTCACTTTGGAAAACAATCACCCAAAGAATGCCAATAGTTGGGTCTTACCCTTGGCGTGACAATGGCTCTTAGCCTATGTGGCTCATAGCCCTTGTGCAAATTAGTGTTCAATGGACGAATCGATGAAGACTAATTTGAGTAGAATCTTAGCCACATGCTAGCTGAGAGTTAGAGCACCTTGGCTCAGGCTGACTCACGATCAAAACACGTATCAGAATCTTCGTAGAAGATTTTCATTATTTCCTTAAATAGAGAGAACAAGAGAGAAGAAGAGCATGCTAGGCTGTGGAACTTTCCTTGAACGACTATGACGTGTATAGTTGATATCCATGCTCGTGTGCATCTTATGCCTAACGTGCAGCGTATCCTATAAGCATGCAACAAGTTTTTGCTATAACTCTCTCATTGAGAGAGGTAACAGAAAAACACAACCACCTCTTGATCTACATGCCTTGCAAGGTCGGGATTGTATGAAAATGACTTAGCATTGGCACTTTGCCTGTGAAATAAGTCCTATATTTAGGTTCCTTTTAGTGGTGTTGGATGTTGATAGCAACCAACCATCAGGTTCAACAATCCATCACTTAGTCTGTCCTTGACAGAGTTGCAAGTGTGATAGCAGAAGCATAATGCATAAAGTGGTGGAATCCATGCCACCTTCTTAGCATGATAAAGTGGTGGAATCCATGCCACCTGCTTAGCATGCCTTGCATGCAAAAACGTAAGCACTTGGCTACTATAACGGTCTCAAGCGTGAGAACCAAAACCATAAGTGCCTTGCACAGAATAAACTGTAGGGATTCTGTGAGCTGACATTCCCTATTTTTCCAGTTCCCCAAACTTGTGTGCCAAAGCCCTTGATTCCAAATCAATGGCAGTATCTCGGCACAAGGGAGAAGCCTTGCTTCATGTAAAATTGCCAAAGCACTTTGCTTTGCACAATGACAGTAATTGCCAAGTAAAGTGTAAACATGGGAAAAAAACAAGAAAAACTTAAACTTGGCTAACCTGGTAGTTGTTGCTGCAACCGGTTGTTATGAGCTTTCAAAGGGAAAGTTCACGTAAAAGTGGCTCATAGACAAATCGGCCGTGCGAGAAAGAGTTGTCACATATGGATATACTCCCTCTTGTATCATATACATCCGTCGTATACGGAATGAAAAAATCTGCAAACCGTTTGCCAAAGCCTTCCCACGTTTGTATGCTCATAGCATATGTCAAGCGTGGTGAGTCACTATGGAAGATGCATAAATAGAAACCTTGCTTCACCTAAATCTGGTACTGCTAATAGCCAATGGATGTGGCTGCAAATAGCATGACAAACAGAATCGACCTTGTCGAGCAATTTCAAGTGAAATTAACCAGTATTGTGTGGCAAGCATCCTATGTCGGTTTGTAGAAACAGTGACAAGGAGTCGGCCATGCCGAGAAACTTGCTGCCTTCAACAAGTCCAGTAATAGGCCATGTCTACCTCTTTGAGATACTGAAAAATTGGCCCTTGGCGTTGCCTTTGAAAGAAAATGTAACCTGTGTGACGAGCGTGCACTATCAAGGTACTCAGGAGAAGCCATGCTTCAGATAATTATGTCTGGCCTCATGGCCAATAAACGCTATTGATGACAGATGTCATAGAAAATAGAGTCAATTGTGTCGCTCATGCATAGATAATGGACCTTGTCCAATTGTCCTATGCACACCCACAAAATGGTCATACCATACAATTGTAACAATGTCCTCAGATTAATTCCGCATAGTGTTTCTATTTGGTCCTGAAAGGCTCAACGAAATACTTCTCTCACCAGATCCCATCATACTACCTATTATTGACTATAAATTATCTTTTGATGTGAGTGTGGTTATTTTATTATGAATCAAGAGGATTTGTACTCACAACTAATCCCCATCGCTAGACAAAACATATACATTATAGTAAGCACAAAGCTACAGTTCCAAAGAGCAATCCGTAGCTTATTTGGACAACAAATATTAAAGATCATTAAATCATCCATCAACCATTTTATCCTACCCATGATACGATATGATCGTAATCTCGATGTTTTCATTTTTGTTTTGTTTTGACTATCTTTCATGAGTTCTCTCCATCACATATGTGTTTGTAAGGAAAATTGAGCGGCTTCTTTGGCTACATTTCTTCTTTAGCTCTAGAAGCTATGTTATCTACGTCTTAGCTCCTTCTCATAACCCTTGAGCTTGCTCACAAACTCTCACAGCAAGAGTCCCGGTGCCTTCTTGGCAAGACCGCTAACTTCTTGAGATATTTTTGGTGAACCCGATGCGAAACTGCCAGGGTGAGAGTTTGTGCGTAACCATGGGTGATCATGTTGAGCAACAGGGTATACATTTTGACCCAGCAACAATGCAAATGTTTCAAGCATTTGCAATGTTCATGCAACAACAACATGCTTTTGAAAGAAGGGAGATTTCAGCAACGAAGGACATACAAGCGGTCGTCAACAGAATGGATCAGTTCAATGGCAAAGATGTAACCAAGTACTTACGCGAGTATGTGAAAGAGATGGAGCCGCATCGCGTGTCAGAAGGTGAGATGATTCAAAGCTTTGAGCTAGTTGTTGCTCCAGAAATTAGGGAGCATGTTAGGGCAATTAAAGATGGGCATGGGAGAAATTGGGAAGAGCTCAAAGTAGCTTTAAAGAAGGAATATTTCATGGAGGACTCGGAGAGAGTGACCAAAAGGACATTCTTAGAATGGGTAGTCAAGCCAAAGCAAGGACTATCAATAACAGAGCTACTTAGGGAATTTGAGCAACGCTATGCATAACTCACCAAGACAGAAAGGGCCACACTAGATGCAAAGAAGACATATCTTTTCTTACAATCCGCAGGTAAAGAGTTTCAAGAAAAATTGGAGCTTCTCCTTGAAGATAAAGATGTTGAGCAAGGACTAAAGACCGACTGGAATGAAGTTTATAGAGTGCGCAGGTGATGGAGAAGGTAGGAAAGAAGATTACACACACACACCAACACACATCGAGACACACACACACAATCGTTACCTTGCAGCAGTTATTCAACGAGCTGCTCTTCTCTTCTTCTCTCTCTGAACTATTATCCAAAGTATATTTACAACATAGTATAGTCAGTGTCCAGCCGCCCATAGCACAATGGACATATTCTTTAACACTCCCCCTCAAGCTTAGAGTCAGCTTGCATATGATGGATTCCCAATGCTTCACGAAAGTAGAAAAACTTCTCCTTTCCAAGAGCTTTTGTGAATATATCCGCAACTTGATCATTTGTCTTCACATACACCAAATCAATCTCATTTGCCAAAACTTTTTCTCTAATGAATTGATAATGTACCTCAATGTGTTTAGTGCGAGCATGGTAGACTGGATTCTTTGCCAACATGATGCTGCTAATATTGTCACAATATATAATGACACTGTCAAGATAGTCAAAACCAAAGTCTACCATAAGTACTCTCAACCATGACTCTTCACATGCTGCCAAAGCTGCTCCACAATATTCAGCTTCTGTACTTGATAATGCTACAGTTGATTGCTTCTTGCTACTCCAACTTATCATACCATTGCCAATGGAAAATGCATAACCACTTGTAGATCTTCTATCCATAAAATCTCCTACCCAATCTGCATCTGTGTAACCATAAAGACAAAGCTTCCCATTCTTTTCATAAAACATTCCATAACTAACAGTGGCTTTCACATATCTCATAATCCGTCTCACTGCATCAAGATGACTTTTACATGGATTTTGCATGAATTGACTCACAACACCCACTGCATAACTCAAATCTGGCCTTGTTAATGTCAATTAAATAAGGCTTCCAACCATCTTGCGATACATAGTGACATCCTCAATGTAATGTCCATCATCAAACAACTTCACATTTTGATCAAGAGATGTATCAGCTGGTTTGCACGCTGTCATTCCATACTTCTCAAGCATATCCAATGCGTATTGTCTTTGTATCATCCAAATTCCTGATAAAGTATTGACAATTTCAATTCCCAAGAAATATCTCAACTCACCAAGGTCCTTCATGTTGAATTCTCTCAACAAACTCTTCTTGACATGCAAAATTTGCTCAGCATGACTTCCAGTGAGAATCAAGTCATCAACATAGATAACAATAACAACGATCTCTCTATCAACATGCTTCAAAAATAATGAGTGATCAGCAGTAGATTGTTTAAATCCAATCTTCTTCAAGAATCTGGTTATCTTTTCACACCAAGCTCTAGATGCTTGCTTCAAACCATATAATGCTTTCTTCAACTTACACACATAATATGGAAACTCTGGATGTTGATAACCCTCTGGCTGTATCATATAAACTTCTTCTTCCAAGTCACCATTCAAGAATGCATTATCCACATCCATTTGTCATAACTTCCAACCGAACATACTTGCCATTGCTATCACCAATCTGACTGTTGTCATCTTTGCAACTGGACTAAATGTCTCATCATAATCAAGACCTTTTGTTTGTGCATAACCTTTAGCAACAAGCCTCGCTTTGTATCTTTCCACACTACCATCTGACTTGCACTTGACTTTGTATAACCATTTTGAACCAATTGATTTCTTTCCACTTGGCAAGCGAACCAAATCCCAAGTGTCATTCTTCACAAGAGCATCCATCTCATCATCCATAGCTGACTCCCATTCTGATTTTCCAATTGCCTCTTGAAAACATGTAGGCTCTTTATGTTGCACACGTGAAACCATGTATGCATAATGTGTACGCATGTAACCGTTGTATGTCAATCTATCAGCTGGATAACGCACCCTCTCTGATCTTCTCAAATGTGGTGCACTCTTCTCTTCAACTCTTCCATATGGGGGTACATATTTCTCAATATGCTTACTGCCAGGTGTCCTCAAATGTGGTAAACCATGCTCTTCATCGAGGCTTTCATCTCCAGAAGTCTCTTCAACCACTTTCTTCTTGCCTTTCTCGTCTTGCTTCTTATCTCGCAAACGACCGCTCCATGGGTTGACACTTCCTGTACTCTCCTCTGCCATATGTGGTCCTGAAATAGTTCTTGTTGATGGTCCTGGCTTATCAACAACATGACGCAAATTCTCTTGCTCTTCATACTCATCTTCTATCATCACTGGCTTTGGTTTATACCATGGTTCATGCTCACAAAATCTGACATCTCTACTGACATAAACTTGTCTTGTCGTAGGATCATAGCACTTGTAACCTTTCTTTTCAACTGGGTAGCCCAAGAATATACACTTCACTGCCTTTGGCTCCATCTTCTTTCTTGCTTCATTTGGCACATGAACATAGCAAACACATCCAAAAACTTTCATGTAGGAAACTGTTGGCTTGATCCCATAAAGTCTCTCATAAGGTGAAATTTCATGAATGGCAGCTGTTGGTGTTCGATTCATAATGTGTACTGCTGTATGAACTGCTTCAGCCCAATATGTTAATGGCATATTCATCTCATTCATCATGGCTCTTGCAATCTCTGCTATGACTCTATTCTTTCTCTCAGCAACTCCATTTTGTTGTGGTGTGTATCTGCAAGTAATCTATCTTCTTATGCCTTGTTCACGTAAGTAATCATCAAAACTGTGTGACATGTACTCTCCCCCTCCATCTGTACGTAGGCATTTAATTTGACAACCGTTCTCTTTTTCAACCATAACTTTGAACTCCAAGAATACCTCAAATGCCTTTGACTTTGCCTTTAGAAAGTAAACCCATGTCATTTTGCTGTAATCATCTGTGAATGTGATAAAATATCGACAACCATTTGGTGTAGCATGATTACAAGGTCCCCAAATATCTGAATGAACAATTTCCAAAGAACTTTGGCTAATTCTCCCCCTCTTTGGAAATGGTAAACGAGATTGCTTTCCAAATTGACAAGCTTCACAAACATGATCAAAATTGAATCTGCCAAACTTTGGTAATCCACATACAATTTGATTTGATTGCATATGCTTTAATCTTCTAAAATTGACATGACCAATCCTCTTATGCCATAACTCTGCCCAATAATCTTGAGTGGCTGATTTGTTTGCATACATACCACTGTGTAAACATGGATCTCCAGCTTCCAATGAGAACAAGCGACCCTTCTTTCTTCCACGTGCCAATATCTTGCATGGTCTACCGTTGTGAAACTCCTCTATGAAGCAGCCATAACGATTAAAACGGACTTGCAACCCTTGATCTGTCATCTGTCCAACTGATGCTAAATTCTTTGTGATTGAAGGCACATATAGAACATCTCCCAATGTGTTGTATGTCCCATCTTTTTCTAGCAATGGAACTGAACCAACATGTGTAATCCGATGCATAGTATCATCACGTGTAGTGACAAACTCATCCTCTTCTAATTTCTCTTTTCTGTCAAACCATTCACCATGATATGTCATATGATTTGTGGCACCACTATCTAAATACCAATCATCTGTATGATGTGGCTCCACCATGCTTCCAACAACATGCTCCATAGGAAATAAATGTCCACTCGACCTATTGTCATATATATTTTGATCATGAGGATTGTATCCAGCAAAGTTTCCTCCATGTCTGCCATAACCTTGGCCTCTTCCACCACGATCACAATTTTGATTTAGCCTTGTGTAACATTCTCTTTTAAAGTGACCATAAATGCCACATCTGTTACAATATCCATCTCTTTGAGGATGTACAAATCGTCCACCTCCACGTCCACGAGTTCGGGCTCTCCCCCTGCCTCTTTGGCTATAATCGTTGTAACTTTGACTTTGTTGGTTTTTCCATTGACCTCTTCCAACATTGTTTCCATGACCATAGTTTCCTCTTCCACCTCTATTGTTTCCACGACCTCTAGAGTAAAAAACCTGATCTCTGGAATTGTTATTTGATGTAGAAGGACCTGACTTGCCTAACTTCACCTCTTCTTGCAAACAAAGGTTTACTAACTCTTCAAAATCAGGCATGTGTCCTCGAACAGATATAGATGTATCCAATGACTTGTATTCCGGTCCCAAACCATTCAATGTCACTGAAACTAAGTCATCATCTAGAACTTCAACATTAATGCTCGCAAGATCTTCCTGTATTTGCTTTATCTCTGTCACATAATCTGATATGGATCTATTTCCTCACCATACACAATGTAACCTTTGCTTCAAGTGAACTTTTCGTGGTTTTGTATTGGAGCTGTTCATTCTTGCTAGTATCTCCCATGCTTCCTTTGGAGATTGAGCCTTCTTCACATGTGGTATAAAGAAGTCACTAATGCATAGTGAAATCCAATGCATCACTTTCCTTGAATTCTCGATCCACTTCTTGTAAGCTTCTACTCCTGCTTGCCATGTTTTATGTGCTTCAACATTCTCTCTATTTGGTTCCAAACCAACCTCGGGACACTCTTGTTCACCTGTAACATAATCCCATAAACCTTTTCCCATGATAAAGTTCTCCATCCTGTAAGACCATATGCTGTAGTTCTCTCTGGTCAGCTTCTCTCCAACAATCTGTGTGACTTGAGTTGAACTTTCTGCCATCTTCACTCTCTCAATTTCTTTCAAAGGATTTTGATAAAATTTCGGCAGAGTTTCGTTTGTATTTGGACAATATCTCAAGTGACAATCTCAACCAAAGTGCTCATAAACACTGAAAGAAAATCTCTCACTGCCAAGGGAAAATCTACTGACTCACTTTGCCACAGACTGACTCAGTACTATGCATAAATACTCTAAAACAATGTCCACATGGAACTGTATGCAAATGCAGTCCATACGCTATCCTGTACCACATATCCATACATCCACCTTCTTCCCATAGCCGTAAACGACATATGAGGTCTTGCGCGGGGCTAGTCGGGGGTTCGCTCCAATACCTAATCCACCTTGCCAAGGTACCAAAGCTCCCAAGGCAAGGCTTCAAAAAACCTCACTCGACCCTCACAAAGGCTGCAGTTTTCCAAAATACATTGACCGCATATCCATACATAACCACAAAGTACTCAATCTGACAATATAACCGCCTCAACTTCTTCCCACAACCTTTCTTACATAGGCGACTGTCCATAACGGACCCACAACAACCAAACATAATCTTCAATAACACAATATCATGATGCAAAAGCTCTATATCTCTCTCCAAAACCTGTGTAAATGCTGAATTCTTCACTTGTAACCTGTAAATCTACTGCCGAGTGCAAAACTGGACATCTCCTATGCTTGTGTGAGCTAGCTGTTTGCTGCAGAAAATTACAGATTTTGGCAAATCTGAGTATGCCAATGCGTTCGAAACGCCCAAAAACATAAAGATAGACTCCTGGATCACCGTATTCCGAGTTCGAGTGAGGGAGTTATGAACAAAAAACCTCTCTTTTTTGCTGTTTTCCAGAGCTGCGGAAACCTGTGTATTGACTGTAGCACCTCAAACTGAGCTCTGATACCACTTTGTAGAGTGCGCAGGTGATGGAGAAGGTAGGAAAGAATATTACACACACACACCAACACACATCGAGACACACACACACAATCGTTACCCTACAGCAACCATTCAACGAGCTGCTCTTCTCTTCTTCTCTCTCTGAACTATTATCCAAAGTATATTTACAACATAGTATAGTCAGTGTCCAGCCGCCCATAGCACAATGGACATATTCTTTAACATCATATTCTTTAACAAAGTTGAAGGTGTTGTCTCATTGCTTGCCAAATGACAAAGAAGAAGGGACAAAATGGTAGTAAACACTACAAGTCCTTCAGCCTCAACTTCTGACAAAATGGTAAAGCCTACTTATATAGCTCCTAAGTTTGATGAGTCTATGCTAGATGAACTTGGGAAGGGAATGCGTGACTTGAAGGTGAAACTTGCAAAGCTTGATGAAAAAGGCACACCATCAGGGTCACTTCTTAGGCAAAGACAACAGCCCAAGGAAGGGTTTGTTAATAGATGTATTTGGTGTGATAGTACAGACCATGTAAGAAGGGATTGTGATGATTTTCGTGATGCTTTGTCAAAAGATGTTGTCTTTTTTAAGGATGGTAAAATCCACTTAAGAGAGACAGGTCTACCCTTGAGAACTAGCTTTGGGAAGGGGGGAATGCAAACCTTAGTTGAAGATATGGCAACTAACCATGCCACCTTTTCACTTGATGCAACTACTTATGGAGTAAAAATTGAGCATCTTACTGATGAAGAGGTGAGTGACCATCATGGTCAAATTTGGCCAAATGTCATGCAATTAGCTAAAAAGGGAAAGCTTACAAAAGAGATTCTACATGAAGTAGGTGATTGCATATGTCTAGAAACAGGATGGAATGATCCAGTGGACTCATTGTCAGTGCACATGCCTACATTACAAAATGCCAACAAAATGAGGCAATTGTAGAAGAGAAGCGCAGACGTGAGAATGCTGATGAAGGACCATCAAAAAGAGCTTCTAGAAGTGGGGGAAGAAGCGAATCAATGCCTTCTCAAACACCCTCAACACAAGGAGCGTCTCCACCTGAAGTACTCATGGAGGAGTCTACAACATGAAAGAAGAAAGAGCCAACAAAAGGTAAGACAAAAGGCCCAACTTATAAACTACAATCTGATATTGAGGTTGCTACAAATTTAAAGAAAGTCTTGGAGGAAAGGATCTTGAATAGCAAGATTGAGTTTACTCTCGGGGAAGTTCTTGGCATTGCAAAGTGTGAATTCCATGAGGAGATCATTGACATCATCAAGAGAAGAGGCAAACCCTTGTTGAAGTTTCTTATCCACAGGTTGAAGGGAAAACCTCAAAGACACAAGGGATGCAGCTGCAAAATAAGGAGAATGATGGAGCTGTGGTAGGATGCTATCAATCTAGTGGGAGAGTGAAGCAAGTGCATTTCTCAAATGATGATGAAGAAGTTGAAGATATTCCTAGGAGTTACTATTCACGAAGTCATTGGGCAAGGGCTACTAAAGAAACTTTGGTCAAGGTAGGTGATCTTGAAGAGCCATTTGTTGCCTTGATTGACCATGGTGCAGAAATAAACATAATGTCAAAGAGTCTCTACAACAAGTGCAAATGGCCGATGGACATAGATCATGGCTGGATGGTAAAAGTGGCATACAATTCATCCGGTGAATTGTATGCAGCATGTCCAGGTGTGAAGGTAACAATAGGTGATGTAAAGATTGACCAAAACTTCTTTGTACAGGATACATCTTCATATCATCTCATCCTTGGACAGCCCTACATTGTGGGAGTTGGAATGGAAACAAAGGTAATGGATGATGGTTCAGCATATGCTAGGATACGTAGCAAAGATGGTAAACAAGTTGTCCAATTTCTCACAGTTTGTGTAAACCATGAAAGAAATCGTGACAACCTTAGAGAACATCCTCTACCAAAGGTGAGCAAAGAGTTTCATGATCATAGAGAAATGATGGGTTTTGGCCAAGTACCATTGTAAAGCGAGATTGCAGTGGTACAAAAAGAAAAAGGGTCTCACCTGATCCAAAAATAGGTGAAACTTTTTCAACGGGATCCTTGGTAACAAGGAATGGATCAGTATGTTTTACAAAACTTGAATATTTGAAGAGATGTGAGAGGCAATATGTGCATAATGTACAAATAGGCATGAAAAAGAGTGGGTTGCTAGAGCCTACTGAAAATGTTTTGGGTTTGTGTGAACAAGTTTCTTTTGTAGATACTATGGGTGAGCTTGATGCTATAATGGGGTCTAATTTGCATCTTGAAAATGAAGTTGTGGAAGTTTGCTCTATGGAAATGTATCAAGTAGTAGAAGCCTTTAAAGAAATCCAAACAGTTGGCCCAGAAGTCCATGTTGAAACTAAATACAAGAGTGTAGCAAAGAAGGTGAAACCAGTAGCTTCACCCTTACCACCCAACAACAGGGAAAAAGATTGAGCAGGCTTCTTTACAACCAAGTTTGAGGAATCCTAAAAAGATTGGGCATACCTTCACAAAGGAGTCTTTTCAAGAGTTGCAGATTGGTTGCGAGGAGTTTCTAACACAGGAGGATACAAAGTGCTTCAAAGAAATGCTTTCAAAGCATGGTAAGGCTTTTGCATTTGAGCCACATGAGATAGGATGTGTTGATCCTTCTATTGTAGCTCCAATGGTAATTTTCACAATACCTCATGTGCCTTGGAATCTACGGCCTATTCCGGTTCCAAAGGCTCATTTGCCAAAGTTAGTAGAGCTACTGAATGAGAAAATCAAAATAGGAATCTTGGAGCCTTCTTGTGCTCCATACTCAAACATGTGGCTCACAGTTCCAAAGAAGAATGGTTCTCTACGCTTCATCCAAGATATGCAACCAGTGAACAAGGTAACAATTAGAAATGTAGGTAGAAGTCCAATTGTGGATGAGTTTGCAGAGGCGTTTGCAGGGAGGGCAATCTACTCAATAGGGGATCTCTACTCAGGGTATGATCAATTTCAGCTTGCAATCAAAAGCAGAGACTTGACAACCATGAGGACACCTTTGGGTTTGGTAAGGATGTGTACCTTGCCACAGGGAGCAACCAACTCGGTTGCACATATGATGAATGGGATGAATAAGGTCTTACGTGACTTTATTTCTCAAATCACAATGCCTTTCATTGATGATTTACCTATCAAAGGATGTGAAGAAAGTGACAAAGATAAAGCTTTGGATCTCAAGGGATGTCGCAGGTTTGTGGTAAATCACATAAATGATTGTGATAAAATTTTGTCTAGGCTGGAAGAAGTGAATCTTACATTGTCAGGGAAAAAGTATATGTTTGGTGTCAATGAAGTGCTCATTGTGGGGCACATGTGCAGACCACATGGTAGGAAACCTTGTCCAACAAAGGTAGATGCCATCCAAAGAATGAAAGAAACATGCACTAGCATCACTGAGGTTAGAAGGTTTCTAGGAGCATGTGTCTTCTATGTTATTTGGATTCCACATTATGCATATGTAGCTGATCCTCTTTATCAGCTGCTTAGAAAGAATCAAAAGTTTAAATGGACAGAAGCACATGTTAAATCCATAAAAAAGCTAAAGGAGGTACTCCAGTCAGCAACGACTTTGAGAAAGGTAGACTATGAGTGTCAAAGGCTTGTAATTGTGACAGTAGACACCAGTCCTACAGGGATTGGGTGGGCAATAGGGCAAGATGACAAACAAGGACACATGTATGTGGTAAGATTTGGAGCAAAGGTACTAAGTGCTAGCCAAAGAAACTATCCACAGATAAAGAGAGAGTTATGGGGTATGTTTACAGCCTTAAAAAGTGGGAAAGAGTACCTAGTTGGTGCATGTGTGGTTGTAGAAACAGGTTGTCTAATACCACTTCTTGGGATGATTACAAGCTGCTCAACGTCAAACATTGCTATGTTGCGGTGAATTGCCTACATTAAGTCCTTAAATCTTGAGTTCAAGCACATTGCAGGTAAAGACAATACAGTGGCAGATATGCTATCAAGGGCAAGGTATGAAGATGAGTCACAAATGATTGATGAGGGAGATGATGTGGGCACAAAGTTCTATTCCATCTCTCATGTCAAAGGTAACTATGTCTGCATGACTAATACACTTGAATTGTTCTTGAAAGATCTTTATGAAGGTGATTGGCTTCTTATTGGAATCTATTTGAGTACTCTAGCAAAACAGGATGATTGGTCTGAACAAGAATTCATGAGGATACGCAGGAAAGCATATGGGTACTTTTTGAGGGATGGTTACTTGTGGAAGCATCCTAAACAAAAGGGTGCTACACCACAACGGGTTATATGTAAAAAAGAGACTCAAGTAAAGCTCATGCAAGAGTTTCATGAGAGTCTATGGGCTAGACATAGGGGTGTGTGGGCAACCTTCTCCAAGTTGAAAGAAAAATACTGGTGGAAGGGTATGTATAAAGATGTATCTCATTTTGTAGAGTAATGTGTGGCTTGTCAAATGTATTCAAATTTCCGACATCGTGATGGATTGCACCCTACATATCCACTAGCCATGCACTATGAATGGATTGTGGATCTAGTCACAATGCCTTTAGGACTCTGGCAGATGAGATACTTGGTTCTTGCACGAGAGGACCTAACTAATCAGGTTGAAGGAAGAGCATTGAGAGCTAAAACCACAGAAGTTGTGTGAAAATTCCTTCTTGATGAGGTGATTTGCCGTTATGGTTGTGTGGGAAAGATCACTACAGATAGAGGTGAGCTAGATGCTGAGGAAGCAAGGGAGTTCTTTACCAGATTAGGAATCAAGCTTTCTCTTACCACAGCTTACAAACCTGAAGGCAATGGAAAGAGTGAAAGAGGGCATCCTCCTATCATCAAAGCTTTGTCCAAGGCTTGTGAAGAAAGAGTTGGTGAGTGGCCAAAACTGTTACCATATGCTTTATGGACTGATTGTACAACACATAGCTCAGTAACTGGCTACATGCCTGCGGAGCTATTGTATGGTCAAAAGCCAGTGATGCCGATTGAAGATACAATTCCCACATGGAATGTACTACCTTGGCAAAAGGGGCTTAGTAGGGAAGATCTCCTTGCACTGCGTAAAAAGCAACTAGAGAGAAGACCTAGAGACATTGAAGCTGCAAAAGAATGACTCAAAAATGCAAGGTTGAAAAACAAGGACTACTTTGATAAGCGACATCGACTGAGGAGAAAAGCAATTGACAGAGGTGACTGGATTTTAGTGTATGATAGTAGCCTCGATAACCAGCACACAGTCATGCGTAAGTTCTCAAAAAGATGGTTTGGACCGTATGTTGTAAAGCATGTGCATGAAAATGCTACTTACAGCTTGTCTGAACTAGATGGTACAGAAGTAAAGATTCCCATTGCAGGAAAAAGGATCAAAAGGTTTAAGAGAAGAGGAGACAATGATCTAGAAGATGTTGATGAGGAAGAAGAGAAAAACACACGTGAAGATCAAAGTGAACATGAAGCTTTGGAATCATCTAGTGAAGAAGAAAGCAAGGAAGATGTACAAGAGGGCTGATCTTACAAAGAGAAAATATGGCACATACCGGAGGATGTCGTGCTGTGGCACGTATATAGTGGGAACATGCATTAAACGATTTATCTTGTGAATTTTTGACGCATAAGTATACTTCATATAATACTCATATGCATAAATAAAAGCTTTCTACCATACCTTAGTATTTACCTTTGAAGTAATATAAATGTACATTACTATTAGAAAGTACTGCAAGCAAGTATCAATGATTGTGCCTCTTTTTGTCTGGGAGAAACGCATTTGTATATTTCTTATAATATCTCAGCTATACCCTACCATATATAAATTATTTTCTTCTTTTCACATTTATCTAATAATACAACCCTTCAATAATGCATACCTTCTTGGATACATACAAGAGGGAAGGGCCTACTAGAAGACTTTATGAAAAGGAAGATCCAAAGATTCTTGGACCATTCCAATTTGAAAATTATGACCTAAGGGCGTAGAAAAAAGGCCAAAACCAAGTCAAGCTCTTTTAGTAGGCCAATTTTGCCTTTTGAAGCATGTCAATCCGAGTTACAGGTCAAAAGTTACAGAGAAACCAGTGAAAAACCCTCTCACAACTACAATACAAGAAGAGATGGTAAACAGGTGAATCAAGTGAAAGAAGATAATCTGGGTCTTTCTCCATAAAATAAGATATTTGGAGGATGAAATACATAAGCATGTGAATGTGACAACTTAAAGATGCCTTGAAGGACAAGACACACAAGTTGGGACCCCCTGCTGGAGCCACACAGAAGATGCCTAGGTGGGCCCCACATACATCATGCACCCACATGGAGCCTCAACGACCAAAGATACTGAATTTCATGATATTTTGAGTACTTATATTGCCCATTTTAAGAAATATCCAAAGAACATTTGATTTGGGCTAACTCTTTAGCCTAATCAAGTGATTATGTAAAACATGGCTCCCTCACCCATAAAAAGGGCAACCTTCTCTTCATTGGGGCTTATGAGTGAGTGAGAATAGCTCAATTCCATAGTGTCACACTCATCTTAGTGCCACACTTTCTCTTGAATAAAGGCTGAAGTCTTGCCTCATCTTCTCTCTCCATTAAGATGGTGGCGATTGCTCTCATGTATTCAAGCAGCAATCTTGTCAATGTAATGGGCACAACCTTCTTGTGGGAAACAATTATGTGCACAAGGTTAGTAACCATATCTTCATCTTTTACAAGCACCTCTCTCTCTTAAGGTTCTCATTCTCTTTCACAAACTCTAGAATCTCCTTGCTATAGGTACTTCTCTCCCCGCAGTATCCTTATTGCGTAAGGGCAACAATAGGGCTTGGGAGAGAAACTCTCTTCTTCTTCTCCTTTCACTTCTTTCACACCTTTATCTTTGAACATACTAAGTATATCATCGATGAATAACCATAATCCACATAGAGGCAATTTCTTTCATTTCCATTCTGTGCAATCTTTTAGGGTCAACATTTGGATTAGTCGAAAGATTCACTTTCAGCAACGCATAGTGTTTCTATTTGGTCCTGAAAGTCTCAACGAAATACTTCTCTCACCAGATCCCATCATACTACCTATTATTGACTATAACTTATCTTTTGATGTGAGTGTGGTTATTTTATTATGAATAAAGAGGATTTGTACTCACAACTAATCCCCATCGCTAGACAAAACATATACATTATAGTAAGCACAAAGCTACAGTTCCAAAGAGCAATCAATAGCTTATTTGGATAACAAAGATTAAATATAATTAACTCATCCATCAACCCTTTTATCCTACCCATGATACGATATGATCGTAATCTCGATGTTTTCATTTTTGTTTTGTTTTGACAATCTTTCATGAGTTCTCTCCATCACGTATGTGTTTGTAAGGGAAAGTGAGCGGCTTCTTTGGCTACACTTCTTCTTTAGCTCTAGAAGCTATGTTATCTACATCTTAGATCCTTCTCATAACCCTTGAGCTTGCTCACAAAATCTCACAGCAAGAGGCCTGGTGCCTTCCTTGCAAGACCGCCAACTTCTTGATAGCGTGTGTGCACGTTCTCTCGAGCATATCTGCATATTGCGTCTACTATCTTGCATACGGGAAATCTGTGCTCCGTCCCCATACGATGGCTTGGTATAATGCCGTGAGGCGAGGTTAAAACTGGGGGGGTGAGCCGGTGGGAACCCTCCCTTAGTTTTTTTTTGAAGTGCCCAAGGCCAATGGCCTTAGGGCGTTTCTATGTGAAACCCAAATACCATACCAAAGATGGCATTCTCTACCGCCTGCGCAGACAAGATGGCATGCGAGAATGCGCCGCAAAGCGAGAAAACGGGGCTGTCGTAGAGTGAACTAGGTCCAGCAGGGCCGGGCGAACCCAGAGAGCCCATCTCCAACGCTTTTGGAGGTGACCGACTTGCACAATTTTCCTCTGCTAGGGGTGCTTGCACACCTCCCATCGGCTCTACCCTTCGTAAGCGGCCCTGCACACGCCGAGATCCTCTTCTTGCCTGCTCGCCTGTGGAACACTCCTTCCCATGGCATGCCCGTCGGCTTGTCTACGAATGGAGAGCGAGAAAGAGTGGCCTTCAGTGTCCATGCCTCATGTTGAAGGCGATCAAGAGAGAGAGAGATCGAGAGAGAGAATGGAAGAGAAGGCCATGCTTCATCCCCTCCTCCATGGATGCCCCCTCCCTAAGCTCTGATACCAATATAAGACCTAGGGTAATTGAACATAGGATCCTCCTCCCTACCGCCCCTTATATAGGCCTAGCTCCTAGCTAGTACCCTAAGCGGATCCCCAATCCGCACTGGTCTAGTCCATGCCCTTGGCCTAGGTTCGTGACCCCCTGGGTTGGGCCTTGCCCTCTAGGACCCTTGTCCTGACAGTATTTCCATTTTCTCCTTCATAATACTATCCAACCTTATTTAACAACACTGGTTTGATGTTAAGCTGAGGCATTTCAAGCTCTTTGATCCCTTCCTCGATTTGAGTCATTGGTGTTTTAGCACCAAATTTCTCTAGGCATTTTCCCATAGTAGCCCACATGTTTGGTCATATTATGAGAAACTCGGATAATGTTATTGTACATGTGGCTAGTGTCAACAAAATGTCTATCAAACCTTTTGAATCTATGGCCTTGTTTGGAGATAGTCTTTGTGATGTGACCTCATCAACCTTTGAATTGGCCTTGTATTCTCTCATATAAGATGATAGTGTTCTTAGCGAATGTGGTTGACTGTCAATAGACTGTATAGATCCTTTGTTTCCCCACTATGATTCCACGTCAAAATTCATTTGAGATCCAGTCTCAAATTCCTCTATTGGTGGAAGAGACACTCCTCTTACATCACCCGATTTGTTTACTCATATGCTTCATTGACCTCTCCGACTTGTTTCCACAATATGTCAAGACCATCTATTTCTTTAGAGCTATCAAGTATAGTTATGTGAAATCCCTCGGAAGAGTTGTCTGTGGTATTCAGCTCTATCCTTGGTTCTAATGAGGGGTCCTTGAGCTTTGATCTATGCTCATCACGAGAAACTATCTCTTGTCGTTCCTTGTTTGGTTGGATTACTGGTGTAGGCGGGACAGGGATCACACCCTCAGGTTTTCCTACTTGTGGTTCTTGTAAAACTTGGGCTTTTTGAATCATTTTCTTGCACATTTCAAGCTTGTCCTTTTCTAGTTCCGCATATGGATATTTCATCCATCTCTGTTCTTGGGTTTGGTTGTTTTTGAGCCGTGTTTCATAGTCTTTTAGGAGTTCGTCTAAATGCTCATTAGCCTTCTCGACCAACACTGATCCCCCTGAACTAACACTTTTTGGCTCACTTTCCGTTGATGGTTCTGTTGGAGGTTGAGATGCCTTCGCAAGCAAAGATGCAACCCTTTCTTCATATTGTCTTATCTTCTCTTCAGCTTGGGTAAGCTTATCAGCTAGGATTTCTTCTCTCGTTTCCTACGTGATTTCATCCTAGCCTTTCTAGATTTCCAAGTGTTCCGTTTGCTCTTGGTTTTCTGACTAGGTGCATCTGTCTTTGGCTCACCCGTCTCTGGAATCGCATCAGTTTCTGTTTTCTTTATCTTTCGGTTCTCAACAGCTTCCTTTTGAGCTTGGGCTCTCGTAACTGCCTAAATTGTTACAACGTTTTCATTGTTTCAGCTACTGGGTAGCTGAAAAATTCTTGAGACATTTGTTGTGGTATTTTTTCTTTGCCATTTGGATTTTTTGGAAAATCGGGGATTAAGTGAATGACGCCACATTCAAGACAATAGGCATTCACTTATGTGATCTCCGTTTGAGGACGTTGTCTCACCACGTGGTTGTCACCGCTTTTGTGACAATCTATCTCTGGTTGAGAAGCTTCTTCTTGCAATTCTCTAGGCTATATGCAGTCTCTAACCTAGCTAAGCCTCTATTCACAATGAACTGCAATGTCCTTTTATCCATATTGTATCTTCTTTCTTCAAGCCAAAACGCAGGAGGTGGAGGTTGTACCGGCCTCATCACTCCATTTTTTTTCTCATCTTTTGTCACTTTGAAGGGCATTACCCACTTTGGATGTTACAATACATTGTAGCTGGTACTAGCGTTTGTTTGTTAGATACTTCCATCATTGGTGTGTATCTCATGTCTATAGGCATTCTAGCACCTGGTTGCAAAGGTTGTTGTCTAAAGACATGCTATGGCCTTGAAACTCCTACTGGTCCCGGTGCATTCTGCCTAGTGTATCTAGGTGGAGTAGGCTCTATTGGAATAGGTTGTACATACATCTCCCTAGCATATTCCATTCCACAGTAACACTCTTCTCTCGTATGGTTTGTCCATTTTCTCTCAATTTCACACCATAGAGGTTCTTAGAGGTGAAATTTGACTAGAGGAGTAAGTCTTTGAGCTAATCCTTTTATAAGCTTCATTTGCTCACTAGATACCTCTGGCTTTATTGTCGTGGCTTGAGTTCTTGGTGAGTCACTCCTCTGAGAAGATGTATCACTCTCAGTATCGTATATTCTCAAGGTTCTGCTTTGATTTGGATAGGAGTAAGTTATAGGGGGTGGTGATGGTACATATGGTCCTGTTGTGGCCGTAATTCCACCTCTCTAAATGTAATGCACTATGGTTGCATCTCGGTACTACCATGTTCCATTAGTCAAATTCACTCAAGGAGGCATGTCCTCCATCTCTGTGATCATTTCATCTCTCGTTAACGATGATGGAGAAAAACATGTCGTGCGCACACTCACACACCCAAACAACTCAACACCACACAAGACATTTGATTAAATCCCAACCCAGACACACCACCACTCAAGAGCTCAATAAAACTACTACCCACAAGCTCAATTCAAACTCCAAACGCCTCGACCTACAAGCCCTTACCTACCCGCAGACACTACAAGGTGAGTCGAGTTGATCGGCATTTGAAATCACACTTGATGGTAACCAAAATATACAAGAAAAACCATAAAAAATGCAAAAACACCAGCCACAAAACGCCTCTCTCAAAACATTGCAAAAGCTTCACCAAACTCCACTCTGTTGGACTCTTTGGAGTAGCACCAACCCTAATGGCACCGATACAGGGTCACATAGTCTTGCAGAAATCCGGACCTTCTTCCCTCAATTACTTACACACACACCTCCATGGAAACATCATAACTTCCATAGACTCTCCAAAGTGCAAAATTGAAGAGAGAAATCTCTCATTCACTCCTCCACACACTCGAAAACAGGACGCAAACGCGACGGGACTGCACTAGACCACCTGTAGGAACCCTGCTTCCTTCCCCACACAAAGAGGTGAAAGTGCCAAGAATTGGCTTCTAGAATGCTCCTTCAGCTCAAGCACTCATGGAACCATCATTGATGTGGCAAATTGAAGCCTTTCCACACCATTTTTCATCATTTTTTGGTCTTTCTGGACCCAGTTTTGGCCAATTGACCCGCGCCGGGCATTTTTCATGAGAGAAGGACTCCAAAATTCACCAAATTTTGTACGCTTGATCCTCAAAACCCAAAGAAATTTTCCACATCCCCACATTCTATTTTTTACCACTTCTAGGGCGGTGCACGCATCACCGCAGATCAGGGACCGTAAATGGACAATTGCTACATCCACCGCTGCAGGAGAGGGCTACAACAAGCATGATGGGGAGACTCTCCCAATGAAAAAACAACATATATACAATGGGGCTAAATCAAGAGATGGGAGGAGGGAAGAGCCACACAGGTGGAAAGTAGTGCCATCTGAGCACCCCCTGGACCATGGTGTAGAAAGGCGCAGGGCGCCAGAGTCGAAGGAAAGCCTCGCGGCGCTCCCGCATGCGGTCGGAGATGCCCTGTAGTCCCTCAAGATGTCCTCTGAGAGTATGGATCAGCTCTAGCCAAAAGTCACGAACAGTCTCTGCTGGTGGCACAGGGCGAGCCTCAAAGATGCGGAAACAGCGGGCCCGCCAAATGAGCCAGAGAGCTAGGCCGCTGATGAGCTCCCAACACTCCTCTCTCTCACTGCACCACTCCTGTGGAGTAAGATCTGTAGCAGGCTGGAGTGTAGGTCGCCCCCCCTGTATCACTATCATCCTGCTGGTGGAAGATAGCTCAAACTGAAGTGTCGGGCCCGTGAGGGTGGACCAAGCCGCTGCCCCCCAAGTGTACTGTCGAGCAGTAGAGAGGGCAGGAATTATCTGAAAAACTCATAACCACACCTGCTGGGCCGAGGGTCAGTCCCAAAGACAGTGACGCTGACTTCCACCAACTGGTCACAGGCTGTACATGCTGCCGAGAGACCACTATGCACAAGCCAGCTCCCTACTGCTGTGGCTCTGTGTGCAACCAACCACTGGAACAAAGTGACGCGCCTCGGCTGTCTGGAGTCCCACAGCCTCTGCCAAAAATCTGCCAAGAACTCGACTGTGAGGCCCTCCTCTTGCCAATGACGTGCTGCAGCGGGGTGGGCCTCTCTCTGTGCTGCAAGTATATGACGTCCAATCCGAACAGTGTACTGAAAGAAAGGGACTCTTGGGTGGTCTGTAGAAGAGAAGGGGTCCCTCCAAAGCCACTCACCACAATCCCGCTGTACTCGTGCCAGTGGACATCACTCCCAAGCCCATAGCCTCTAGTGTCCTGCCTCAAGAGCTGTTGGGTCAGGGTCTATGACGCAAGTCCTCCCAGAAATGTCCACAACTCGGATCCTCTGGAAACAACACTCTGCTACCTGCGGGGCCTCTATTGAAACTCGATGTAATCGTCCCCCACCCTGAAGCTCGAAGAACAGGGCTGGGACAGTCTCTGAACAAGTCCTGACTAAAATGAGAACCTCCAGTCGTGTGAAGTCTCCCATCCATCGGGGTGCTACTGGCTCGAGAGGCGTGAGCCACTCCACTAGAACTGACTCTGAGATGTCCTGACACATGCTTTGAACCCCTCTCATGCCTTGTACCTCCTCTGACAAACCTGTGAACTCTAGCCAGTGACCTAGAGAGCGCGCTGGACATGCTGCCATGGGGCCCCAAGAAACATGAGGCCTTCTCCCAACCAAGTGGCCTCTCTGAGTGCTAACCATGGGGTTCCAGACGAGGGGCTGCCGTAGGCGCTCCTCCATGCACGTCGGCTGTCTCCGCTCTAGGCCACGCCGTAAGAGCTCCCAAGAACGAAGAAAACTCCCAGCAAATCGGTCCTCCAGTCTCCTGCTCAAACCAACTCGGCACAACTCTGTAAAGATCCATCTGGTCGAAGGTTGCCAAGGGCCTCCTGACTGAGGCACCCTGGCATGAAGCCTATGCATCAAGAACTCCTTCCAGGGCTCCTCGCCTGGAAGAAGTCCTCTGATGACAAACTTCCCAAGAAGGGCTCTGCTCTGCTGTGCTAGATCAATGATCCCAAGCCCTCCCTGAGAACAAGGAAGTGTGATGACTGACCAAGCCACCTTGGCTCGGGCAATCTGAGTGTCGCGACCTGACCAAAGGAAGTTCTTGATCAGCCTCTCTACCTGGCTGATACAAGAACTCAACAAGATCCAGCAAGAAGTGATGTACCACATAGTCGCCAACAACACCTGGTTGGCAACTACTACTCTACTAGCCAGCGAAAGTCATGCTGAGCTCCAATGTAACAGCTTTCTTCTGATGGACAGGAGAAGAGGAGCAATCTGCTGCTCGAGGGACAAATCCAAACCAACCTGACAACCCAAGTATCGAACTGCAGTCCCTGGAGGAATCCACCTGAACCCTCTCCTGGCATCCAATCTGGCAGAGGAGCACTGCCAACCGAGAAATCCACTGTCTTTCTCCAGTTGATCAGTGTGCCCGATGCACAGCAGAAGGTCTCCAAAGCCTTTCCACATCTATGTAAATTGGCCTCCTGGTCCTCTAAGTACAAGGGCGAGTCATGGGCAAACTCAGCGTCCAAAATCTCATCTCCCCGTATAGGGAGTGCTAAGCCCCTCAAACCAACCTGTTGTGACACCAAAAATCTGCTCATCGCCTCCGCATAGAACAGAAAGAGAAAGGGGGCAAGAGGACAACCTTGTCTGACCGATTGTGTGAGCATGAAGCACTTACCTCTACCTCCTGCCAAAAGCACCTGACTGTGAGCTTGTCTGTACAAAGAAGACACCCCTCTGATCCAAGCATCTGAAAAGCCCGTCCTGCGAAGCGTGCCCTCTAGAAAGTCCCAGTCAACTCTGTCATATGCGTTCTCAAAATCGAGAAGAAGAATCACAAGGTCCTCTCCATGGAGACCTGCTAGGGCAGAAGCCTCTCAGAAAGTGAAGATGTTGTCAAGGATACAGCGTTCCTTGACAAAACCTGTCTGAGTCCCATGTATAAGGCTCTCCAAAAGTGGTTGAATCCTCAAACTCAGAGCCTTGGCAAGAATTTTGTAGGCTGAGTTGAGGATGGTGATGGGGCGCCACTGTTGAATCTCATCCAAGGAGCCACCCTCCTTTGGAATGAGGTAAATCAGGCCCTCACTCATGCTATCCAGCATCACTCCTGTGTGCAGAATGTACTGAAAGGCACTACAAAGATCTGGGCCAAGCAGGTCCCAGTACTCCAAGAAGAAGCTGGGAGTCAGCCCATCCTCACCTTGACAGCTACCACGAGGGAGGGGCCTAAGAGCCGTGTGCAGATCCTCAAGCACAAGACAAGGCATCTGCGCCCAAACCTTCTCCCTGCATGCATTTTGTCTCTCTAACTAGGGCTCAACCGACAGTAGCTCACGATAAAAGTCAGTAGCAACTGCACGCATATCCTCAGGCTCACAAACAACTGACCCATCAGGTCTCCTCAGCTGATTGACCTTGGCATGCGAGTGCCGAGGTCCCACTGTCTCAAAAAAAACACTTGTCACTCTATCACCCACCTGAGTCCACTGAGATGCCTGTCGGTGGAAGGCAATCTCATGGCGCATCTCCTCTGTGCAAGCAAGCTCTTGTCGAGCCTGTTGTAACTGCTCCTCAATCATGGACTGTCTGGATGCTGCTCCTGCATCCTCTATAGTGAAGCAATGCCTCGTCTAAGACGCTGCTCCTCCTCTCTCGCTGCAGCCCGTCGAGCCAGAGACTCCTGGAGAAAAAAGTGGCTAAGCTAAGCTAGGCCTAAGGCCACTCTGTCTGCAGGTAGAGCCTGGCTGTCCATGCCCTCTTTCCAGAGATCCTCCACCCTCTCTCTGAGTGCTGAGTCCAACAAGACCCGCTCTGGGATGCGAAGCATCATGCTCCCACTCCTCTGCCTATCTGCCATTGTGAGGATCACTGGTGCATGCTCCGAGAAGGATGTCCCTGCCGGGATGCCCACTGATCCCCCCAAGTCACTGAAGTGGACACTAGTGTAGAAGAGATCTATCTGCTATAGATTCACTCCTCCCACTTTGCGGTCCGATCTAGAGAAGGCAAGACTCTCTGGAGGCCTCACAAAGCGAGAACGCTGCCATGTATCTGAGCCCCTCAAAGTCATACACAACCTCTCCCAAGCTGCTAACTCGACTCCATGCACAGTAGCATGGCTGCCTCCGATCTTGTCAGAGGGGTCCTCCAACATGTTGAAGTCCCCTCCTACACACCAATGGTCAACCTGTGGCAAAGACTCAACAATCTGTGACCAAAACTCTGCACGAGCACTCGCCACATTGGGCGCATAGATGTTCAGGAAGCCCACAAGGCCACCTTGAACCTGCAAAGTAATCCACTGAGCCCTGCCTGGCACAATAATCCCTCTTCCCACAATAGCCTTCTGCAATGAGTCCGCAATAGTCATACATACCCCACCCTGGATGCCTCCAGGTCCAAAAGCAGCTGACCAAAAGGTATCATAACGTCCATGCAAAATCTGACCACATCGCCGAATGTGGCTCTCATACAAATGGTGCTCCTGAAGCATAAGGAGATCAATCTCTCCTCCCACAAGGCAATGCTGAAGCTCTTGATGCAATCGGCTCTGCTGTCGCTGAAATTGGGGCCCACCTAATCCCTGCATGTTCCACGAGACGATCCTCATGGGGAGCGAGAGAGAACAGATGCTGCCGCAGCAGCAAGACGGGCTATCTTCGAGGCAGGCTTGGATGGGGAGTAATCCGCATCCGAGTGTCCTCTAGATAGGCGAGCCTGTAGTGACTGCCTGGCCCAAGCCCAAGCAGAGCGAGCCGTGCGTAAAGCAACCTCCTCTGTCCAAGAGTCCTCATGTATTTATACATAGCAGGGAAAACACTGCGTATCAGCAAAAAAGTACACCACAATGTGCCTATATCCTGCTGAGTCTGGGGGTGTCACCGCAAACTTGGCCAGTGGCCACAAAGTCTGCAGCAAATCTGTAACTCCAAGTTCTCCCATGTGGTGAGAGAACTCGAGAAACTGTGTATGCAACCATCCCACCATTGAGTCGAGGGACCACTCTGTCTCGGTCCTACCACAGAGGGGAAAAGAGAAACCAAATGCTGAGTCCAAGGCCTCTGTCCCCCTAGCGGCGAAGAACAAAGCATGGACCCTAAAGTAGGCTGCCTCGTGGTCTGCTGCGGAAGCGCCGAGAAAGGGAGTGAATCCGTAATCGAAGAAATGCCATCGGCATCAGAGGTCAATGCTCGTCAGACCACGAGGGATAGCTGCAAGGGAATATGTCTGAATGTGCAGAGGGGGTCGCAAGAAGGGCTGACCCTCTCCCGCTAGGCGACTCGTGGCAAAAGCGCTGCCAAGAGATCTCCTAGCCGCCGACGAGGGACCAGTCTCCTGAGCCGACTGCGGTACTGGAGCAGGAGGAAGGGGAGAAGGAGCTGGGGGGGCGGAGGAGAAGAGAAGCGGGGTGGGGCGACAGAGACAGGGGGGCGAGGTGGGGAGTGGGCGGGAGCAGAGGGTAGGGGAGGGGATGAGGAGGAAGAGGGGAAATCTGAAGGTGGGGTGGCTGGCGGGGGTGAAGCGAAAGTGGAGGCTTGCGTAGGGGGCTCCTCCTGCTCAAGAGGACCAAAGCGGTTCCCTATGGGACCCCACTATTGCTGAGTAGGCAACTGAGGGCCACTCTGAGTGCCAGGCTGTCGCTATGGCCCCTGGCGTCGACGGCCATGGGCTTGCTGCCACCCCTCCTGCGCTGGAGCCCCAGGCTTGGAGGGTGGCTCAGAATCTGTGCGCTGTGCCGTTGGATGTGGCTGCGGCCCAGCCTTGGCAGGCTGGGACTGAGACTGAGGTGCAGGTCGAGGCCTCCTCCGTGGACAGGCCTTCGCTAGGTGGCCCATCTTTCTACAAATGAAGCACTGGTTCGGGAGACCCGAGTACTCCACACTCTGTCTAAACCAACCCCCACTCACCCGAGGCAGAAGGATGACCTTCGAGAGCGTGTGGGTATCTCTGACCAAAACTCGAACTGAAGGGATGTCGGCTGCCTTGGCAGCTACTGATGCTGTCGTACGAGCTGTCTCCAGAATAGTCCTGATGGCAGAGCCAATCCTGGAGAGAAGTGGAAGGTACTTCCTTCGTAAACCCGGAAAGCAGACTGAGATGGGGATGTCTGCCTTCTCTAATAGCACATATGAAGTCGGGTCAAAACCATGTCGCCACTATCGAAAGTGGGCGCGTGATGCTCGGATAGCCAGTGGACTCATAGCTATGACCTTGGAGGCCATCTCAGAAGTCTCAAACTTGATCTGGTAGTACCCCCGTCCGAGGATCTAGACATCCCAAATCTTGCCCACCTCTGTGAGAAGGCGGGCCTGGAGAAGGTCTCGCAGCTCTCCTCTGCTAGGACGGGTGCCGAGAACCTTGCAGATGACAAAAGTCGCCTGCAAGCGCTCTACCTCTGCGGCAAGGCTCGCCTGCTTTGTCGGCAAAAGACCAAGTCGAATGGTGGGCTCAGCGGGGTCGAGCAAGGGGGCTTCAGGTGAGTCCCTCTGTGGCGGAGCTGGAGCCTCCATCTGTGTCTACTGCTGAGTCGAAGAAGTGGACGATGAATATAAAATTGCAACTGAGTGCGCCGAACACTTGTCCGAAGAAAAAGTGTTGCAGAGCCAGGCACAGTTTACCTTCGAGGACAAAGAGGACGGGGGGGGGGATCAAGCTGTTTCGCCAAAAAACAACCAAGGAATGGGGGACAGCGGGCGGGCTAGGGGGCAGCTAGGGGCGAGGGCGACGGGCAGCAGGGGGCAATGGTGGTGGGCTGGGCTGGGCTGGGCGAGGGAAATAGAGCGAGGTTGAGAGGGGGCAGGGGATGCAGCATGAGGGCGAGGGGGGGGGGGGGGGGGGGGCAGTGCGGAGGGGGCAGCGCGAGGGCGAGAGAAGAAGGGGGGTCAGGGGCAGCGATGGCGCAGGGGGGGGGAGCGTGCAGCAGCAGTGAGCATCGAGGAAGTTGGTGTCCCTTGCATTATTTACATTATAAAAATATCAAACACATTCTCTAGAGCCAAAATAAGCCACCTAGAGCTATATTGAAGGCCCAGATACCCTATCCGGGCATGTACATGTGTCCAATTGCTAGCACACAAACCTGCCTATTCACAATGTGTACACATTGCATCTTTTTTAGAACTTGAAACCACTTTCCAAAGCTTCCAAATGCATGTATTTACATATTTTTGTACATATAACCATGCATGTAAATGCTACTTTGTACACGCAAAAAGTGGTCTATCATTATTGCCCACCCTCTAGGTAGAGCATTTATGATCAACCAAGAGACTATTTGCATCTGGAACCACATCCCTTGCAAAATATTTCTTCAACCGATACCCATTTATTCTGTAGCGTTGGTGCAACCAAAGTTGGCACCAACTAGGAAATGGTCTATGCCAGGTAGAGGCACCAGGCAGGTGCAGTGCAGAAGGCTAGGTCAAGTACCAAAGCCCTAGGCAGCCAAAGGGTAGCAGGAATGTATTCTTGAAGCGGGTTTTTAGGCCAAAATTACTACAGGACTGTCCTAAAAGGTATTGCTAAGTGTGCTCTAGAAGCCGGTCCAGACGGCTCGTCAAACGGAGCCCCGGTGTGCAAGATACTAAAGTTTAAAGTTGGAGTGTGTAGCAGATCCCCGACGGACAGGGTAGCTGGGCACAGGTGGCCCGGGCTGGTGTCAGTGCATACATGTGTAGTGCTCAAGTTTTGGAGCATGGGTGTCTTTTCAGATTGTGAATCGGAGCTCTCGATAGCAAGTTCTGGCCGCTAGAAGATTTTTCGGGGGCCGGGTCTGAGCCCACTTGGCTACAGTAGAGGGTGTGCTATCTGGCAGTTTTGTGGCCTCACCAAGGTTCTCAATGATAGTATGCATCATGAGGAGCTAGCACAAATCGACGGCGCGTCAATCGGATGCTTGGTCGGTCGGATACAGCAAGGTAAATTCGGGAGCCGCGGGCAGTGAAAGGTTGCAGATGATTTTTTCCGTTTTTGGTTGCCTTGGATCGCGGGCTTGGAAAAGCCGAGAAGCGGTGAGGATTATGTTGAAGCAAGTCCGTAATGAAAATTTTCATCCGGGCTTTGCGGCTTGGCAGTAGGACATTGGAGCAGTGGAAGGGAGCCTGGAGAAGAAGGCCAAAAGAAAGAGATTTTTTGTTAATGGAAATGGGGAAGTGGGAGATTTTTAGGGAGGAGTTTGGAGAGCCCCAAGGGCTACCACCTCGCGGGCCGCCACATGGCAGGTTGAAATGCCCCATATGCACAGTCACGGGCCTGGAAGCAGTGCTATATATAATATCCTATGAGCCCATTAGAGGTATGAAATGGAGAGAGGGGAGCTCCCTCCCGCTGCCTTGGCGATGGTGCCCGTGTGGGTGGCGGAGCCCAGGCTCTGCGCGTGGTGATTGGCGGCCTTGCAAGGTGCACCCATGGCTGTTTGTCCAGCGCTGCGGCTCGGGTGGCACCCGCTAGGGGGGCATTGGTGATGACTTGGCAGAGCCCGACTAGGGGGCCGCTCCCGTGGGCCCTACTTTTTGAAGGAAAGAGGAAGGAGGGAGAGAGAGAGAGAGAGAGAGAGAGAGAGAGAGAGAGAGAGAGAGAGAGAGAGAGAGAGAGAGAGAGAGAGAGAGAGTCAAGTATGTAGTGGAGTGCAAGGTTAAAGCCCACGACGGGGGTAAAAAATGAAAAAGATAAAAAATATTCCTAGCTTTTGGGTTGTTTTGAAGCCTGCAAAGTGGAGCTTTTGGATAGAGGAGTGTGCCTGTCAAAGCCCTTTGTATCTCTCTTGTGTAAATGGCTATGGTGATCGCAGTGCGATTCTATATAAGTGTTTGGTGAGGTGCAATCGAGCCGGTGTTGCCCCTTCTAGTTGTTGTTTCACCTTCCCCGCTTATCTTTCTCCTGCTTTCATGGTTCTCCTTGGTGCCGACTGTGTGGAAGTGTGTGCCCCCCTGAACCGACGGTGTTTTGAGTGAGAGTGGTAGATTGAGTGGTTGTGTGTGTGTGCAAGGGTGGAGACAGGCAGTGATAGCAGGTGTGCCTTGTGTGGTGGTTTTGTGGAGTGTGTGAGCAATGGAAATCGAGCAGGCGGTGGTCTGCTAGTGTAGAGTGTTTCTTTGAAGGTGTTTTCTGTGAGGATAGGGTTGTTGTGAATACCCTGAGCTATAGAGAGGCCTTTGTGTTGGTGTTGGGTGTGTTCCCCCATTTCCCCTCTCCAGCGCATATGTTCACTAGATATTAGGAAATACATGCTTCACTCTGTACGGACCCAACCATTTGTCCCTCAACTTCTTTTGGAAAGTAAATTCCAAGCGAGAATCATACTTCATCACCAAATCTCCCTCTTTGATCTCTTTCTCTGGTAGCCTCTTATTCATTTTCTCCATCCTTGTCTCTGCTTGTTGAAGATAATAATCATTGGCTTTCTCTCTATTCATTTGCAACAACTCTAGAGAAAGAATTCTTTCTTGCAGCTTTTCATTATGCTCACCTTGCATTACGCACAACAATTTCATGGCATCCATTTACACTTGTATGGGCATAAGAGCTTCTTTTCCATAAACAAGCTCATGTGGTGTAAACTGTGTCGACACTCTATCCGCAGTTCTATTATCCCACAAAAACTTTTCCAAGTCCAAGTCCCACTCTTTAGGATGCCCTCTAGCATACTTCGATAGCATCTTCACAATTTGACCATTGCATTTCTCAACCAATCCATTGCATTGTGGGTAGTAAGGAGAAGAATGCCTATGCTGAATTTTCACTTTCTCCATGAGAGCAGCAACAAGCTCTCCCCTAAGCCCTGGTCCACGATCAGAAATGATAACCATAGGAGATCCAAACCTGTAACACACTTGTTCATACAAAAAAGAGGCCAGTCTTCCTGCTGTTCCACCCATTTTGTCAAATAGTCCACAGCCACAAGGATATACCCTTTTCCATTGTTGGTTCTTGGCATTGGACCTACAACACCTACTCCCCATTTTGCAAATGCATCAAAAGACATTATCACTTTTTGAGGCTCAACCAAAAGCTTCTGATTTGCAAACACTTGGCATTCATGGCATGACTTACACCAAAAATAAGCATCTCTCATCATAGAGGGCCAATAGTAACCTGCTCTCAAAACACAAAAGACAACCTGATACTTGCCTTGATGGCCTGTTTCTTCATGGTAGTGCTCCAAAATCAAGCCTATCTCTTCTTTGTACGACACTTTTCTCAAAATGCTATCATTGCCATAAAGCATGAGATCCTCACCTACCAATGTGTAGATTCTTGCTTTTGCAACTATTCTCTTACGCCGAACCTTTGACATGCCCTCTGGACATTGCCCTTTACCAAGAAATACTTCTACATCTTGCAATGATTCCCTTCCTGCATACAAGGCTTCCTTGACCTTTAAAGGAGCTACCAAGGCATCCAACTTGTCCCTAGCTAACTCATCAGCTTCTTTATTTTGCTCACAAAGAACTGTATCTTTTCAAACTCATGCAAAAGCTTCTTGATGCCATAGAACCACTTCTTCAAATTGTCTTTCTTAATATTCCACAAACCAAGCAATTGATTCATGACTAACAATGCATCCCCTTTTGCAATGACCCTCTTCAATCCAAACTCAACACACTGCTTCAACCCAAGGAAAAGTGTGAGATACTCGGCCTCATTGTTACTTTCAGCTTCATCAAGATCGTAAGCTCTAGAAACAATTACATCGCCTTTTGGGTTCGTAATGACTACCCCACCACTTGCCTTTTGAAGAACTTTCCTGTATGCACCATCAAACATCACTGTATACGCATCTGTAATATCTACTTCCTCTTCATGATCATCCTTGTAAACCCTTGGGTAAGATGGAAGCTGCCCCTCCCTTATGCACCACTATGTCCGCCAAGTGAGCTTTAACAGAATGATCCACTTTAAACTCAAAATCATACTCTTGAAGCTCCAAAGTCCACTTTAAGATGCACTTGCTAGGCTTCAAATGCTGTACTACATTAGGCAAAAGATTCGATGTGGTGAGCATATATAACTTTTGGGACAACAGGTAGGTTTTGAACCTTCCGTGAGCAAGAACCAAGGTGAATACCCACTCTTCCATTTCCATGTAGGAGAATTTGCTTACATTCTTCATCTTACTCTCCAAATAGACTAGCTTGAAATTCCTTCCTTGCTTTTGTAAGAGAACCGACCCAAAAGCTACTGACCCCACACTAATAGATACATAGAAAATTGATTGCAAGTCGGGAGGACTCACTGTTGGTAAAGCACAGAAAACCTCCTTGATACCATCAAAATCCTGTTGCATTTCTTCATTCCACTCAAACCCTTGAACTCTTTGACTCAATTTCTGGAGAGGATACATATACTTACATAGCACGCAAAAAAAACGTGACAAGTACTTGAGCTTATGCACAAATGATGCCAAATCCTTTGTGTTGTTGGGCGGATCCATAAGAAATAAAGCCTTAACTTTCTCTCGGTCAGATTCTATTCCATTTCGAGAAACCACATGTCCTAGAAAATGGACTCTGGCATGAGAAAACTTACACTTCTTTGGGTTGAGTTGCCCACCCTATTGTTGAAGCCTTTCAAAATTCAACCTCAGCTTCTCCAAATGTGTGACCCTTGAGCTATAACACCCAATGAAAATGCACATGAACTTACCCAAGTAGGGACCAAACACTCTATTCATGCATCCTTGGAAGGTAGCATATGCATTAACCAACCAAAAAGGCTCTCTTTTGTAGGCAAAACAACCCAAAGGAGTAATGAAGGTCGTCTTCAAACGATCTTCAATCACTATCAAGATCTGAAAGTAGCCAGAAAATCCATCCATGATTGATTAATTTTCATGGTCCGCAACCTGATTGAGGATTTCATCTAGGAAGGGTAGTGGATAATGAATTCTTTTTGTGGCAGCATTCAAAGGTTTGAAATCAACACATACACTAAATCTTCCGTTCTTCTTGGGCACAATAAAAATTGGAGAAACCCATTTAGACTCCTCCGTCACCTCTTCATGAAGTGCCTTCTCATGAATGAACCCAACCTCCTAAGCTTTTGAACCTTTGGCTTGGCACCTTCTTTTAGATTGATTCTATGCTCAACTCCTTTAGCTCCTTGAAACTCTGTATATTCAGTGGAGAATAGCTTTTGAAATTACTTGAACATGTCTTCATACTACTTTTTTTCTTTCTCTGTCAAGTCCTCTCCTAGCATGCTCCTTGCGTTCACTTTGGCAGGATCTACAACTACTTTTGGACTATCCTTCTCCTCCTTGATCTTCACATCATGCACCAATTATTCCTTTTCAACACTTATCCCAAAAAGATCAGGACATAATTGCATCAAGCCTTCCTCTACACTTTCGTCTGATGATGTAGACAAAGCATCACTATTGTATGATGTGGTTTCTGTCGAATCTGTATCTTGCATCTCCACTAGGGGCTGTGTATGGCTCTCGTATGTATTCATGTGGTAGACAATGGTCCCTCCTTTCTCTTTGTTGGGGATGGTGATCGAGCATGTGCCCCGATCCTGCTTAGCACCAAGGGCTATAAGCCATGTCCTCCCTAAAATGATTGGATAAGCATTCTCACCCGCTTGCATCACGTAGAAATCAATCAAGCACTCAATCCCCAAGACTTTTATCTTCACATCTTCAGCTATTTCAAGACACCTTGCCTTTTTGTAGTTGGCCATCCTCATACGGATCTAAGCATTCACTGACATCTTAACGCCTGCTTCCTTCATGATAGCCTCAATCATGAGACACACCTGGGCACCACCATCCACATATGTTTGCACTTCCGTCTTCTTTCCCAACATAGCTTCAACTATTGGCACCATATCCACTGGGTGATCAACCCTCAAGGATGACACCATGCTTTGATGCTTTTCCTTCTTGGAAGGAAGCCGTGTACTCACACACTTGGTCCACCGCCTCGTCAATTTAACATTCAAAGACACCAAGAATTGACCACAAGATATATTTGCCTTTTGATTTTATATGTTTTTGAGAATATCATAGTCTTCAACACCTGGCCAAGGAGGTAGTCCTTTGGACCAATTTTCCTTCTTCGCCGCCTCTTGCTACTTTGTGGTTTGTCTTCTACCTTAGCCTTTCCTTTCCTTGATCTTATTTCACTCTCTTCTTCAGTCTCTTTCTCCCTATCATGCCTACCTCTCTTATTGGCCAAAACATACACATCTCGATGCTTAAGGGTAATGATGCTAATAGCTCTACCTTCTCCATTTCCACGCAACGGTTGAGGTTGTTGTTGCGGCGGTGGTGCTTCTAGTGACCACTCTTGATGAATTTCTTCTATTCTCCCTTGACCACGTCCATATAAGGGGTATATCCCTCCTCTCTCTCTTGGTGGTTCAAGACAATCAGGGGTGTAGTGACCCTCTTTATCACAATTGTAGCATCTACCTTGTAGCCTTTGTCCCCTACCTCTCCCGGTTGGCCGCTCTTCTATTTGGTTCCTATTCATTATGTTGATTCTTAATTCTTGCGAAACTGACTGGCAAGCTCATGCAAAACCCGGGCCGTAACGGGATCTGGACCTTGAACCACTCACTCCTCTCTATCATCCATTGCCACAGGTACCATTGAATTCACCACAATTGGCTCAGAGTGTGTCATGCCTTGCTCCCACCATCACTTGATCTTCTTGCTCTTGGCCTCGGCAATTTCCACAGCTCTTTCAAATGTAGCATGATCATCTTGATCGACCTTCTCCCTTACACTTGGATGGAGACAATCCGTAAACTGATGCACTTTTAAAAAATCCCCTGGAGGTACTTGGGATGCCGCCTCTAATTGAATCCAAAGTCCTTTGAAGTGTTGCAAAAACTCTTCAAAGTTAGCATGAACATCTTGCTGCAAACCTCTCAATTTTGTCGTCGCTTCTATTGCGGTTAGTTTCTTCCCAAACCTGTCAAAAATTTCCAGCTTCCCCTGCTCCCATTTTTATTTATTTTTTTCCTCCTCTAAACCTTCAAACCACTCCTGAGCTTCTCCTTTGAGCACAAGATGAAATACATGAAGCTTTTCTTCTTCATTTACAATGTGCATACCCAGCGTATGACATACAAAGTCTGCAATCCAAACCTTCACATCCTCCTTCCCTGTGAACACTGGCCAACTATAAGCCATCTCTTCAGATTCCCTTCTCCCTTGCGTGAGTAGCCCCACAAAAGTTGAACTCTTCCACCTCAACCAAACCACCACTTTTCTTCAATGAAGCTCAAACTTCACAGAAAAAACGCTTCACCTGGGTGCACAACTGTAAAGTTTTTGCTCCCTAGTGGGATCGCCAAAGGATGATGGAGCAAAAGACGTTGTGCACACACTCACACACCCAGACAACTCAACACCAAACAAGAAATTTTCTTAAATTCCAATCCACACACACTACCACTCAAGAGATCAATCAAAATACTACCCACAAGCTCAATTCAAACTCCAAACGCCTTGACCTACAAGCCCTTGCCTACCCGCAAACACTACAAGGTGAGTCGAGTTGATCGACACTTGAAATCACACTTGATGGTGACCAAAATATACAAGAAAAACCATTAAAACCTCAAAAAATCCATCCACAAAAGGCCTCTCTCAAAACAATGCAAAAGCTTCACCAAACTCCACTCTGTCGGACTCTTTGGAGTAGCGCCAACCCTAATGGCATCGATACAGGGTCACATAGTCTTGCAAAAAGCTGCACCTTCTTCCCTCGTTTTCTTGCACACACACATCCATGGAAACCTCAAAAATTCCATAGACTCTCCCGAGTGCAAAATTGAAGAGAGAAAGCTCTCATTCACTCCTCCACACACTCGAAAACATGACGCGAGCACGACGGGACTGCACTAGACCACCTGTAGGAACCCTGCTTCCTTCCCCACACAGAGAGGTGAAAGTGCCAATAATTGGCTTCCAAAATGCTCCTTCAACTAAAGCACTCACGTCACCTTCACTGGTGTGGAAAATTGAAGCCTTTTCACACCACTTTTTGATCTTTTTTAACCCAGTTTTGGCCAGTTTTGACCCCCGATGGGAGTTTTTCACGGGAAAAACCCCAAACGGAGTCCAAAATTCACCAAAAATTTTGAATGCTCTATCCTCGATACCCAAATCACTTTTCCACATCACCATAGATCAGGGACCGTAAATAGACAGTTACTGCATGTCCCAAACTTCTCGAGCGGGATGAGAGTACCCACACTTGTCGCTTGCATTATTTACATTCTAGAAAGCTCAAACACATTCTCTAGATCCAAACTAAGCCACCTATAACTATGTTCAAGGCCCTAATACCCCATCCGAGCATGGACATGTGTCCGACTGCTAGAACGCGAATCTGCCTATTCACAATGTGTACACGTTGCAACCACTTTGCAAAGCTCCCAAATGCATGTATTTACATATTCTTGTACATATGACCATGAATATAAGCTCTATTTTGTACATGCCAAGAGCGGTCTATCAACGCTCTAGAAGGGAATGCACGTGGCTCCCTTTTTTAAATTCTCTTAGGAATTCTCGTGCTTGGTGGAGATATCTGTGGTCCTTCATTGACCAATTTTCCACCTCTTTCTAATGCATTGTGTGGGTTTGTGTCAAAATGTGGATAGATTGGCATTTCAACACTTCTAGCTTGGCTTGCCATACCTCTGGTCATATCTACAAAAGGATTGGTGTATTGGATTTCCATCCTGATGATCTTGGCTTTCTTAATGTGAGGCCCACTCAATACTCTCAAGATAGGGCTTAATATGCACCTTGGCTTAGTGCAACTTATCCCTTTTTGCCCTTGACCAGGTCTCTCAGAAGTCAAGAATTTGTGACTCTTTTGGTCTCTAGAGACTAGTTATGGTGGGTACCCTAAAAGTTTGGATTTAGGAAACTTGGGTAGTTTTGGTCTAGGTGTGTCCTATTGCCCGCAAGCTTTTCTCCTAGCTATACCTGACTCAATTTGGATTTGTCTATCAAAAGTTAGAGCAATTTTGGTGAACTGCACTTGAAACAACACTCAAAATAGTTTCAGGATCAAGGATTTTTTCTTGTATCTTGACCAAATGTGACCCAAATTTATTGAAACTTGGTCACTATGCTTCTTTTATACTCGCAAAGACTTCTGTGAGCTTAGATGTAACTTTTGACCTCTACTTTGGCACTTGAGACATCAAACATGTATAAATTCTATGTCCTCAGATTTTGACAAAATTTCGTTTGCTATATCTCCTTGATTTCCTCTACCCACTGCACGTTTCAGTTTGTGATTTTGACCTTTAATGTGGGACATTATACGCTGATCCGAGCCTATCACAAATTTTGGGTTACTATATTTTGTTGGTTTTCCTTGCTTCTAGAGGTTTACAATAAAAGAAAGAGTGAGAAAAACCTCTTGGAAAAATTCAAAAAAATGATTTGATGGGAAATTTTCCTTGACTAGATCACAAGAGGTGAAGGGTAGAACCTAATGGTAAAGGGAAGGGAAAATATGTAATTGTGAAAAGAAAAGATATGATGTGTTTGTGGACCATGCACCCATGATTCAAGGGTTGTGAGGGGCTCATATCATCATGGCTTTGGAGCCATATGATGATTCAAATGGATGGGACCCAGGTGGAAGACTTGGGAAAGGAAGGAAACAGACACATGATTTTGCTGGATTTTTTAAAAATACTTCCACTCCGATCCAAGAAAAGTTTTCTTCATCAAAGCTGTAGCTGATGAGCTGAAGATTCTCACCAATTTTGTTTTTAAAATTTTTGCATTTACGGTCTAGGAGATATGGCCAAAATGGCGGACGCCAGTTTTTTCAACTGTGGTGGAGGCCACCCCCTCTACCTTTACACACACACCCTTCCTTTTCCACATTGAGTCCTTCTCTAAAATCATCCATTAGTCTTCTCACCCTCCCCTCCTTCCTCCTCTCTCTCAAGCTCATAAAACCATCACAAATTCCTCTTCTAATCACCTCTCAAATCATGCTTAATCTTGTTGTAATTCATAATTTTTATTCAACCCCTTTCTATTATTACTAGATATGCCTTGATTTTATGTAGATTCTTTACCTTTTAAAACAAGGAAGCTCTTGGACTCAAGCCATGGAGGAAGGAGTGAAGACAACACAAGTGATGATGGAGCCAATTAGTTGCAAATAGGTCAACAAATCAATTGGAAGGAGCTTCTTCATTGGTGGAATGTCCCTAATCAAACTTCATTTGTACAAATTGCACTTGGATCTTAACCTCACTCCTAATCACTCTCTTGCCTATATAAAGAGGCCCCCCCACCTTTGTAATTTCAAGTCTCCCTTAGCCTCATTGAGTCTTTGTATCACTCATCATGAGTCCATAAAGCTCATTCATTCACTCTATTCTCTGCACATTCTAGAGTGCAAATTGTTTATGCTAGTAACCTCCCGTCCTCTTACTTATGTTAATTAAGAGAGATCTTTTATGTGTGTGTGAGAGTGCTTGATGTGATTTTGGCTAAATCTTGAGTTGTTGTTTAGTAATCTACATGCTATTTGTGTTGGGAGTGCTTGAAGTTATCCATTCCTTGTACACACATTGAGGTTAATGCTTCATTAATAGTGACAACTCTCTCTCTCTCTCTCTCTCTCTCTCTCTCACACACACACACACACACACACACACACACACACTCTTTGCGTAGTGGTCCTAGTCCACGCTTCCAAGACTAGGTGGTGCCCTCATCTCATTTCCCTTGTGGCGCAATGGACTTTGTTTTGGTGTAGAGGCCGCCATTCCAAATTTCCTTCGTCATAAATTGGTGCCCCCACTGAGGAGTTCTCAAGCAGCGCTCTGCCAATCCTATGAAGGAAGGTCCATCAAATTCTCCAAGACTTCCACTATGGTCTTCCCAAGAAGCTCGAGAGAAGAAGCGTCTTTATCGACAAAGGGAACTTATGCGGGTAAAGAGAGTTAACCTTCTTTGCTTCAAGGAAAATCTTGTAGTCATCAAGTCCCTAGGTCAAGGCATTGTGTTGAGTGCTTCGTGGCTAGTGTGAAGACACTTCCTTTGAAGCCTCGACTTCAGCTGGTGAAAGCACTCTCAAACTCGAGTATTAACAAGTTTTTGGAAGGGGGGCTACATATCAATGGTGTGCGGTATTGGCAATAGGCTACATATGGTGATGCACTCCAACTACTACTAGCAAGAAGGCTCAAGGTGGTTGAGAAGGTAGCCATTGAACCCTATGAACTCTACAAAGATGAATATGGTCACACCAAAGCTAGGTTAATCACTGGTGAGCAAATTCTTCGCATCTCTCAAATGGTGGGATCCAAGAGAGCTGAACTTCAATGAAGTGCTTCATGGAAGTTTGTAGTTAATGCACAAATTAATAATCCCATTCTGTACAAATTTCAATCAGTTCAGAATATTAGGGTGAATGTGCGTATTGATAGAAAGATTTTTTTCCAACAAAGATTGCTCTTCTATTTTTGAGCTGAGAGGTTGAGAGAGATATTGTTGTCCCCTGACCCTATAATATTTCCTATTTTGGAGTATAATGTATCTTTTGATGTTCACATCTTCATATTGCTTTAAGCACACTCCATGAATCATAGGGATTTATATGGACCTATCCAACCTCTTGCTAGACAAACTGTGCATATAATAGCTAGAACAAAGCTTAGGTTCCAAAACGTCATAAGGAATTTACTAGGCCCTTGTCGTCTAGGTGACATTAATGCATCTATGAATCCATTTATTCTACCCTTAATAAGATATGATTTGGGCCTAGACGTATTCATCTTTGTGATGTATTGAGAGGAAGGCAAGCCATCCTATCATGGCTTTCCCTAATTTTTTTGGGCGTAGTGAGGAAAATGCTGGGGATTTTTTGGATAACTTGGAGATGGCTTTTCTTGTCTCTGGGAGGGATGACGAAGCATTGAAATTGAGAGCTTTTCCTTTGGTGCTCAAAGAAGAAGCTAGGGTATGGTTCCAGGCTCTAGATCCAACCCAAAGAGCTGAATGGGAGGGATTGAAGGCGGCTTTCCTACGAAGATTTTAACGAGCCAATTCGGCAGAAGAACTATGGCAACGGCTTCTGGCCCTTCATCAAGTTGACCCTCATGGTTATGCAAACTATGAGGAAGGTTTTCTGAAACTTTGGGGAAATGGTCAGACTCACTAAACTCTGGTGAGCGAGCTCCCAATTGCCTCCAAAAGGATTGATTTATCTCAGGTTTTTACCCCTTGCTAAGGGATAAGGTAAAGAGAAAATTTCCAAATACTTTTGAAGATGCCTTAAGGATTGCTAGGGAAAAGAATCGAAAGATTCTCTATCAAGCCCAAGCTCGCCAGCTAGCTTTGGGAGGCAATATCACAACTATGGAAGCTTCTCACGTACCTCCAAATGTGCCTAATGCACTAGACCTCAATAGAGGTCAACAAGAAGATATGCTCCAACAAATAAACAATCTCACAAACCAGCTAGAGGGTTTGAGAGTAAATCTTGTGCAAGGTGCAAGAAGGCCTATTGAGGGGAATGGTGGGAATCGGCCACCAATACGATGTCAAGCAAGGGAAATTTTGTGTTACAATTGTGGGGAAAATGGCCACGGCATGTATAATTTCCCTCATCCTAGAAGATATGACTATCTTGTCAGAGGTCCTCGACAACAAGTAAGTCCTCCCCGTGGTAGAGCTCAAGCACAAGAGCAAGCGCAACCTCAAATTTTGTAGCCACCTCGTGCTCAAGCTCAAGCCCCTGCTACTCAACCAAATGTGAGCATCATAAGGATGGAGGAGGTCGTCAAGGGAAGAAGCAACCAGGAAGAAATAGCTAAAGGGAAGATGAAGATAGATGAACTGGTTACAATGCCTATCAAGCGTGTGTTTGTCCAAGATGAAGTAAGTAAAGAAACAAGCAAGGATGCAAGCAATGAAGCAAGTACATCTCGCGCAACTAAAGATGAAGCCAAGAAGAGAAAGATCCGTACTAGGTCTCAAATTGACATCTCTGATTTCCCTATGGGATCTCGGACACAACCTTATGACTTGACAGTTGATGTGAGTTCTCAAGGACCAAAGATTACTTGGCCACAACTACTTCATATCTCCCCAAAGCTGCGATGACAATGGTCAAAAATGGTGAGCACGAGGGCAAAGCGAAGTAAGATAGTAAGTGTAATCAAAGCCTATGGTCTCAAGGATATAGTGCCTTTGGTGGAGGCTCAAATCCAAGGACAATGGATTCCAAAAACTTACATTGACAGTGGAGCAGAGGGTTGTGTCATGACAGAAAAGCTAATGCATCAATTGGGTTTAAAGGTAATGGAATCATCAAACTTTAGGGAAAAAATGGCCAATAATTTCTTTGTCACTTGTGTGGGTGTAGTGAAAGCTTTGAGAGTTTCTATTTTTGGAATCACTACACAGGTTGATGCTTATGTGATGCCAGTGAAGGGAGAAGGATACCCCCTTATTTTAGGACGACCTTGGCTCATGGGTATAGGAGCTAGGCAAGATTGGGCAACAAGAGACTTGGAGTTGAGGCCTCGTGTGGGTGGCCATAGTCGAAAGGTGGTTTATAACTTGAAGAATGGGCGACAAGAGAACCTTGAACTAGAGACGTCAGCTGATGAGTGGAGCTCAAGTGGATGCTCCTTATCCATGGACGAGGAAGAGAGTGATAGCACTCTCGAAGTCATGGGCGTCACCATAAAGGAAACTACCTCATCAGAAGACAACCCAAGGATCCAAATGGAGAATGTGTGGGATGCCAACCTAGAGAGGATGTTATCCAAGGATATAAAGGAAGAAGAAATGGAGGGTTATGTAAATGCTCTCAAGAAGCATGCACCATTGTTTATTTCTGATTACACTCACATTACAGGTGTCACTGCAGTGAAGCATCATATCCATCTAAAAGAAGGGAGCAAGCCAGTAGTACAAAAACTAAGAAGATTAGGAGTTGTGCAACAAATGCACTATTGTCCGAGGTGAAAAGACTCTTAGAAGCAGGATTCATATACCCAGTAGAAGATTCAGAATGGGTCTCCCCAGTAGTGGTGAGGCCAAAGAAGAATGGTAAATGGCGAGTGTGCGTGGATTACAAGCCACTAATTGCTGCAACAAAAAGGGACCACTTCCCTATCCCATTTCAAGATGAGATTCTAAATGAAGTAGCAAGCCATGAGCGATACACAGTGTGTGATGGCTACTCCGGCTACTTTCAAATACGGATTGCAGAAGAGGACCAGAAAAAGACTACTTTCATCACACCATGGGGCTGTTTTGCATTTCGAGTCATGCCTTTTGGTCTCACCAACGCTCCAGCCACCTTTCAACGATTCAGTAATATGGCCTTCCAACCTTACTTTGGTAAGTCCATAAGGGTTTTCATAGATGACTTTTGTTTTTACAGCTCCAAAAGTATGCATCTCGGCAAGATTCATGAAGGATTTACTCATTTAGCTAAGCTGGGTGGACAATTAAAGAAGGACAAATGTCACATTGGGGAAAGCAAGGTTACACTATTGGGGCATGTAGTGTCCATTGATGGAATCGAGGTAGATCCTGAAAAGATAGAAACATTGCTAAATCTACCTTCCCCAACTTCCATCAAACAATTAATCTCTTTCTTGCAGAAGCTAAGATATTTGAGTAGATTCATACACTTACTCTCCCAAGTGATATTTCCTCTACAATAGTTGACTCGTCAAGAGACGCTTATTTGGAGTGAAGAAAGTGATGGGCATTTTAGAGAGATAAAAAAAATGTTAGGGTCACTCCCTGTAATCCTCCAACCTTGTTGGGAAGAAACATTCTTTGTAAACCCTAGTGTGGGAGAAGAAGCCATTGGTGTTGCCCCCCTACAAAAAGATCCAAAAACATCCTTTATGAGGCCTGTGTATTTTGCTAGCCGCCTCATGGAAAACACAGAGAAGGCCTACACCTTGATGGAACAGCTAGTGCTAGCCCTCATGTTTGCGGTAACCAAATTTCGGCCATACTTGCTGCCAAAGAGGTTTGTAATTATCATTGTGGAGGATATGTTTCCCTATGCACTACAACATATGGAAATCTCTGACAAAATAGCAAAGTGGGTGGTGCGACTGCAAGAGTTTGATTATACAATACAGGTTGAAAGAACAACTGGAGCATGCTTAGCCGACATTTTAACAAACAAGTGCTATGAAAAATTTTTCCATTTGAAGAGAAAGGAACTACCACCACCTCCAGCTCTAGAGGCTCTAGTGAATGCTTATAGCCTCTATTTTGATGGAGCATACAAGAGAACCAAGGATAAGGCAGCTGCAGGCATGGTGGTCTTATCTCCATTGGGAGAGAGGATCCATGGTGAAGGGATCACTCTAGAAGATGTCCACTCCAACAATGAAGCAGAATATCAAGCTCTAATTCACGGGTTTTGTTGGTTCTTGGATAATTCAATTGAGAGATTAAATGCTTTTGGTGACTCCATGCTTTTGGTAAGGAAAATGCAAAGTACATGGGCTTGCAAAAATGCCAGTCTTTCTACTAAAATGAGAGAAGCCAAAGCTCTTATGAGGAGATTTAAGGAGGTACAAGTACATCATGTGCCAAGAGACCAAAACAAGGATGCAGACCACCTAGCATCATTGAAGTTAAATGAGTCAATAGTGGGAGCAGTGGCCATCAAACTTCCACTTCAGCAAGGCAAGGAGTACTTAGAAGATATTATGAATATTTTGGAGCAAGGAGAGGCTCCTAAACACTTGAATGCAGGGGAAAGGCGATGGTTAGCTAGGAAGGCTACCAGGTATCACATAGTAAATGATAATTTGTATTGTCGTAGTAAGGATGGTGTGCCTAGGAGAGTACCTTTGAAGAGTGAAATTGAAGAGATTTTAAAAGCTTGTCACGATGATGTGTGCGGAGGACACTTTGCACACAACATCACTAGTAGAAAGGTTCTACAAGCTGGGTTTACTTGGCCAAGTCTTTATCGTGACGTCAAAAACTGGTGTCAAACATGTGATGAATGTCAAAAAGGTCGACCACGACGGCTCATAGCTGAACCTCAGAACCCAATAAAGGTATATGGGCCCTTTGAGAAGTGGTGAATTGATGCCATAGGGCCTGTACCACGCACTCAGTTAGGTAAAGAGTACATCATTATGGGAGTAGACTACATGACTAGATGGGCTGAGGCTATGCCCACCAATAGAATTACTGCTAAGGATGTGAGTCAGTTCATCTTTGACCACATCTATTGCCGGTTTGGCACCCCTCTTGAAATACTATCTGATAGAGGACCAGGGTTTAGAGAAGTCTTGATAGGAGAACTCATGCAGAAGCTAAATATTCAGCATCAACACTCTACTCCTTACTACCCTCAGTGCAACGGCTTGGTGGAAAAGGTAAATGGAATCATTTGCAAAATTCTCACCAAACAGGTACATGCCAGGCGCCAAGATTGGGACAAACACCTGAATGGAGCTCTATGGGCCTATAGAACTCCTTGAAAGCCGCATTAGGGTACACACCCTTTCATTTGGTTTATGGGAAGGGGCACTTTTGCCCATTGAAGTGAAGTTAACAAGTCTTCGAATATTGGGTAGCAAGGTAGGCTCTCAAAAGGAGAAAGTACATCAAAGGATCATGCATCTAGAGAGGCTACAATTGGATCATGAAGAAGCCATCAACCACTACTCTCAATAAGCCAAGAAGCGCAGAGAAAAGTTCAACAAAAAGCTAGCATCTAAAGACATCAAAAAGGGATCTCTAGTGCTTCGATATGACAATCGCTTCGACACTCGTAACGATGGAAAGTTTCTTTTTCGATGGGACGGTCCGTTCTTGGTCACCAAAAAGTTCAAAAATGGCTCTTACAGACTTCAAGACATTGATGGTAAAGTGCACAAGACCCGGACAAATGGATGGCATCTAAAGCCTTATCACATCACAATAAGGTCAGCCCAAGATCAAAGAAAGTAGGCTAGAGGCATAAATACCCCTAGCCAGGTTTGGGGGGACTATGATCCGAGCCTATCACAAATATTTGGTTACTATATTTTGTTGGTTTTCCTTGTTTCTAGAGGTTTACAATAAAAGAAAGAGTGAGAACAACCTCTTGGAAAAATTCAAAAAAATGATCTGATGGGAATTTTTCCTTGACTAGTTCATAGGAGGTGAAAGGTAGAACCTAATGGTAAAGGGAAGGGAAAATATGTAAATGTGAAAAGAAAAGATATGATGTGTTTGTGGAGCCATGCACCCATGATTCAAGGATCATGAGGGGCTCATATCATCATGGATTTGGAGCCATATGATGATTCAAACAGATGGGACCCAGGTGGAAGACTTGGTGAAGGGAGGAAACAGACACATGATTTTGCTGGATTTTTAAAAAATACTTTCACTCCGATCCAAGAAATGTTGTCTGCATCAAAGTTGTAGCTGATGAGCTCGAGATTCTGACCATATTTTTTTATAATTTTTGCATCTGCGGTCTAGGAGATATGGCCAAAATGGCGGATGCCAATTTTTCCAACTGGCGTGGGGACCACCCCCTATACCTTTACACACACACCCTTCCTTTTCCACATTGAGTCCTTCTCTAAAATCAGCCATTAGTCTTCTCACCCTCCCCTCGTTCCTCCTCTCTCTCAAGATCATAAAACCATCACAAATTCCTTTTCTAATCACCTCTCAAATCATGCTTAATCTTGTTGTAATTCATAAGTTTTCATTCAACCCCTTTCTATTATTACTAGATATGCCTTGATTTTCTGTAGATTCTTGACATTTTAAAATAAGGAAGCTCTTGGACTCAAGCTATGGAGGAAGGAGTGAAGACAACACAAGTGATGATGGAGCTAATTAGCTGCAAATAGGTCAACAAATCACTTGGAAGGAGCTTCTTCATTGGTGGAATGTCCCTAATCAAACTTCATTTGTACAAATTGCACTTGGATCTTAACCTCACTCCTAATCACTCTCTTGCCTATATAAAGAGCCCCCCCCCCCCCCCTTTGTAATTTCAAGTCTCCCTCAGCCTCATTGAGTCTTTGTATCACTCATCATGAGCCCATAAAGCTCATTCATTCACTCTATTCTTTGCACATTCTAGAGTGCAAATTGTTTATGCTAGTAACCTCCCCTTCTCTTACTTATGTTAATTAAGAGAGATCTTTTATGTGTGTGTGAGAGTTCTTGATGTGATTTTGGCTAAATCTTGAGTTGTTGTTTAGTAATCTACATGCTATTTGTGTTGGGAGTGCTTGAAGTTATCCATTCCTTGTACACACATTGAGGTTAATGCTTCATTCATAGTGACAACTCTCTCTCTCTCCCTCTTTGCATAGCGGTCCTAGTCCACGCTTCCAAGACTAGGTGGTGCCCTCATCTCATTTCCCTTGTGGCGCAATGGATTTTGTTTTGGTGTAGAGTCCGCTAATCCAAATTTCCTTCGTCAACGCGTATAAAGTCTTTTGTGGAAGAATGACGTGACTTTTGTTCCACTTACTCTTTATCACTTAAGAAACTCTGAACAAGTTTCAGAATTCAACTTGGACATATTTTGAACAAGTTAAGACGAATACAAGCCTGCATTCACAGTTTTCTCTCTTTTTCTTTTTGCAAACGCAAATGAGCCCCAAATTCTATGAAATTTTGGCTACGGACTTATTTTATGCTCTATGACAATGAGGTATACTCAAATGTTTGTTTTGACCCTGATATGGCCTATGAGACATCATACGCGTATAAAGTCTACTGGCGCAGAATTCACTTATATTTCTACCCAATGTATTCCTTGATGCATACAACAAGAATATGTGATCAATTTGACATCAAATTTTTGATGTCAAAATTGCTCAAATTCACTACTTTTTCACCTTTACCTTCTTGTATTTGCAAATTCTCTTTAAATGCAAAAGTATATGTCCAAATGAGTTGAAATTTTGCAAGCAAGCTTAACACATCATTTCCAACCCTCCTGGTCAAAAGTGAAATTTGACTTTCATATCTGTCCTTGAGACATCATACGCATATGATGTCTATGTGCTCAAGATTGGCCCAAATTTGGTGAGTAAGCTTGTCTTGTTGTGCTAAACACCCTGGTAAGCTCATATCTCAATTTTGGTCTCTAAAAGTGCCCTTTAGATATCATATGCGTCCTTTAGACATCATACATGTATGATGTCTAGCTGGTCATAATGAAGTGCATTTCAATCCAGAGGTTCCTCACTACATAGGCAACTCACAACAAGTTTTAGAATTTAATTTTGACACTTTTTGTACAAGCTATGGGCAATACAAGTATTCACTTGCTTAGAAGCGTTTATGGTCTTTGAAAGCTCAAAATTGATCTAAATTTGATGAAATTTGACCCATATGCTTCCTAGATGCTGTAGATCACAAGGGTACACTTAGTTGCAACTTTTGACCTCAGATCCGGCCTCTAAGACATCATACGTGTATAATGTCTTCTGATCAGGTTTTAGTTATGTTTCTCCGAAAGGTGCTCCTTAGTTTGTAGAACAAGAATATGTGCTCAGAGCAAATTTTGGATGTCAAAATTACACAAAATCATCAGCTTTACAAGGAAATCCTTTGAAAGAATAAAATCCTCTTAACTCGCGGTCTATAAGTCCAAATGATATGAATTTTGGTGAGTGTGCTCAACACAGCATGTAGAAGATGGGTATAATGTCAAAAGTTCAAAATTGATACCAGAATCACTGTATATACATCATATGTATATGATGTTTGCTGATGAATTTCTGAATAGAATTCATTCACAGGTATCCCCAAGTCTCAAGCACTAGTTTTCAAGCATTTCTACCAATTTCCATGTAAAAAATGTGCTCAGAATCACAAGTTTTGTTTTTTCCCGTTTTCGACACTCTGTCTTTTGTCTTTTGGGTGTCAAAAGTTGGTCAAAACTCTAGTTTCAATGTATACATGGGGTAAACCCCCCTTTTGAGCACACTAGTACAGTTAGATTTTTCAAATTTGGTCTCCAGATGCCCCTTGAGACATTATAAGCGTATAAAGTCTAAGTTTACAGAATTATAGATTTTCTTTACAGAACTCTTGCACATGCCCTCTTATATGCTCAACACCAGTTAGCCAAATGTCAACATAAGATTTTCTATTACATTTTTACCTTAAAATCCGACTTTTCAGAGATCATGAATGCAAACAAGAACTTAAGCAAATAGATCAATGATGAATATGTCTAGATCAGAATCAGATCACTAACCTAAAGCTACTCCTAGAACTCATATGGGGTTTTGCATCTATGAGTAGAAAAATTCATCAATGCCACACACGGACTAGCAAATGCTTTTATCACCTCACAAACCATTGGACCAACAACAATTACTCTAATCTACAAATCCTGACTAGATCTACTTAGCCATAGACCCTCGGTAAGACACATGCTTCCTGGTTATCCACGTGATCTCGGAATAACCTCTTTTGGATCCACTTAAGTCTCTGCTTCCCTCTATTCTTAGCTTTTGATTTTGGCCTTGAGAGTCTATATAAAGACCTCTCTCCCTTCACTTTCAAGACACACACTCTCAGAAGTGCAAGCTCTCTTGTCTTGACGTTGGAGTTACCTTGTCTCCCTCAACCTCTCACCGTGTTGATGGCTTGGTCAACAACACGACATAGCTCAACAAAGCCTTATTCTGTGAGAGTTATGGAATGATGAGGATTATGGTTATAAAAATCATTTGTAATAAGTAGGTAGTCTATTTGCAAAAGCTGGGGTGCAATGGTAGCTCCAGATTGTATATACCAATCCATTTGACCCTTCAAAATTTATTTTAGGTTTATCCTAAGGTGACCTTAGTATATAACGTACCTAGGTCATTTTGTAAAGGGAACTTTTATCATAATCATAAGTTTAGTGTTGTCGTCTAACGTATTTGAGAGAGGAAGAGAGAGAGCGTTGGTGCAGCCAAAGCTGGTCGACCATAGAAGATGACATGGGAAGGTATGTGCAGGCTAGCAGAAGCATGGGAAAGAGCTGGAGTAGCTATGAAGATCATGGGTAAACAGGTAGCAACGGAGATGAATGGCTGATGCGGTTTATAGGACACTGAAGGCTCTAGAACGGGCTAAGTTAGAAAACATATGAAGGATCTGCGAGGTGCAGGCTTTGGGTACAAAATGTAGAGCTTGAAGTGTTGAAGGAGCAGGTCCGGGCGGCTGAAAAAACTGCCCTACGGAGCCCAAATTATTTTAAGTTTGAAGGTGCAGTGTGTTGCATATTCTTACCGGATAGGGCAACTGGGGAGAGGTGGCCCAAGTGGATGTTAGTGTATAGGCACGTAGTGCTTAATTTACGGAGGCTACCCGTCTTTTCAAATTGCAAATTAGAGCGACGGAATGCAGGTTATGGCCAGTTAAATTTTTGCTAGGGGATAGGTTGGTGCCCACATGAGCACATGGGGAGTCATGCCATTTGGTGTTTTTTGGGCTGGAACAGGGTTTGACAAGGTGTTATGCACTGTATGGAGCTAGCAGGAGTTGATTGCACGCCAAACGGAGCCTAGAGAAAAAAGGTAAAGCATTTAGAAAGTTGGGTGCATTTGCTCGGAATTGGCCACATATGATTCTCTCGATTTCAGTGGCCTCGGATCGGGGTCTTGGAGAATCTCGAAGTGTAGAAAGGATCGGCAACTTTCAAGTCGGCACGATGAGCTTGTGATCGGTTTTTGGCTCGCCAATCGGATCAGCAGGTGTTAGTTTGCAAGTAGTGTTTTGGAAAGCAAAAAAGGGTTTTTTTTCATCAAATGGGGTTTTTTAAACAAGCTTCGGGGGTAGCCTCACAAAAGGGTACCATGTGGCAGCTATAAATCCCATATGCGCAAATGTAGGGTTGGACGGTGGGGTATAAAGGCCAAAATGTGAACGCCATTAAGCATGTGTGATGGGGTGGTGAGCTCCATTGGCATGCAACGATGGTGGCTCGTAGAGGGCGCTGTGCTGTGGTGGCGTGCGGTCCTTCAGGCGCGGTGGCGTGGCATTTTTGGAAGAGAGATGAGCGGCGCGAGTGGCACGCGCCCGTGATGAGGTAATTGGTGGCTCACGAATAGTGATGATGTGGTAGTACTTAAGGGACTAGTCCCGCAGGCCAAGGCCGCCCAAAGTTTTTTGAAGGGAACCCCCCCCCCCCACCCCCCCCACCCCCCAGGGATATCCCTAGTGCTCGGGTAGGGTGGGATCCCACGGAAGCAATGGAGCCGGGAGAGAGCAAAGATAAATAACCCAAAGGGTTAGAACCAAGTTTCCATTCTAAGGGTGAGTTCAAATGGTGAGTAGAGCTCGTAGAAGACAAGGCGAGGTGTGCTCCCATGAAAGGACAAAACTACATAATCATGCCAAGTGCAAGCAATGCAAATAAATTCCAAAAGGGTCTCAAGTGCAGTGAACGAGCTAGAGGGCTCACGTTGTTTCTTTTTTTTGGACATAGACACCCCTATAAAAAGATGCACACGTTGTTTTTTTTTTTTGGCTTTTTGCCAAGGTAGGCTCTTGCCATTAGGCTTTTGGCCATTGTGAGCTTTTTGACCTGTTGAAGCTTTTGTCGAGGTTCGTGCCGGCAAGGTGTTGGTTGTATGTGGTGTTGTATATGCAAGAAGGCCATTCATTATTGTCTCTAGGCATCATTCCCCCTTCTCTTCTTTGCTCTCCTTGTGTGTGTGTGTGTTTATGGGCGTGTGTCCACATGTGTGCCCTCCCAAGGTTTGTTGTGCAAAGGGAGCTAGAGAGAGATTCTGTGCTTGTGGAAGGCTTTGAATTGAGTAGAGCGGAGTGATCGGGTCTGTTTGATGCATTTCAAGGCGTATGTGCATATGGGCGTGTGTAGGTGGTGGCTTTCTTGGGGGTAGTTTTGAGTTTTGAAGGTAAACTCTAATAGATTGGGCCGTTGTGTATACCATGGGCTATAATAAGGCATTATGTTGTGTACTTGTGGAAGGCTGTGAATTGAAAAGATCAAAGTGATTGGGTCTGTTTGATCCATTGCAAGGTGTGTGTGAGTATGGTCGTGTGCAACCGGTGATTTGCTTGCGGGTAGTGTTGAGCTTTGAAGGTAAACTATAGTGGATTGGTGTGTTGTTGGCGAGGAAAATTTGGAATGGCGGCCTCTACACCAAAACAAACTCCATTGCGCCACAAGGGAAATGAGATGAGGGCACCACCTAGTCTTGGAAGCGTGGACTAGGACCGCTACACAAAGAGAGAGAGAGAGAGAGAGAGAGAGAGAGAGAGAGAGAGAGAGAGAGAGAGAGAGAGAGAGAGAGAGAGAGAGTTGTCACTATTAATGAAGCATTAACCTCAATGTGTGTACAAGGAATGGATAACTTCAAGCACTCCCAACACAAATAGCATGTAGATTACTAAACAACAACTCAAGATTTAGCCAAAATCACGTCAAGCACTCTCACACACACATAAAAGATCTCTCTTAATTAACATAAGTAAGAGGAGGGGAGCTTACTAGCATAAAACAATTTTCCCTCTAGAATGTGCAAAGAATAGAGTGAATGAATGATCTTTATGGGCTCATGATGAGTGATACAAAGACTCAATGAGGCTGAGGGAGACTTGAAATTACAAAGGGGGGGGCCTCTTTATATAGGCAAGAGAGTGATTAGGAGTGACGATAAGATCCAAGTGCAATTTGTACAAATGAAGCTTGATTAGGGACATTCCACCAATGAAGAAGCTCCTTCCAAGTGATTTGTTGACCAATTTGCAACTAACTGGCTCCATCATCACTTGTGTTGTCTTCACTCCTTCCTCCATAGCTTGAGTCCAAGAGCTTCCTTATTTTAAAATGTAAAGAATCTACATAAAATCAATGCATATCTAGTAATAAAGGGGTTGAATGAAAACTTATGAAGTACAACAAGATTAAGCTTGATTTGAGAGGTGATTAGAAGAGTAATTTGTGATGGTTTTATGAGCTTGAGAGAGAGGAGGAAGGAGGGGAGGGTGAGAAGACTAATGGCTGATTTTTTGAGAAGGACTCAATGTGGAAAAGGAAGGGTGTGTGTGTAAAGGTAGAGGGGGTGGTCTCCACCACAGTTGGAAAAACTGGCGTCCACCATTTTGGCCATATCTCCTAGACCGTAGATGCAAAAATTATTAAAAAAATATGGTCAGAATTTTTCTTGAATCAGGGTGGACGTATTTTTAAAAAATACAGCAAAATCATGTGTCTGTTTCCTTCCTTCACCAAGTCTTCCACCTGGGTCCCATCTGCTTGAATCATCATATGGCTCCAAAGCCATGATGAGATGAGCCCCTCATGACCCTTGAATCATGGGTTCATGGCTCCACAAACACATCATATCTTTTCTTTTCACATTTACATATTTTCCCTTCCCTTTACCATTAGGTTCTACCTTTCACCTCCTGTGAACTAGTCAAGGAAAAATTCCCATCAAGTCATTTTCTCAATTTTTCCAAGAGGTTGTTCTCACTCTTTCTTTTATTGTAAACCTCTAGAAGTAGGAAACAAAAAAAAATGTAGTAACCAAATAATTTGTGATAGGCTCGGATCATAGCCCCCCCAAACCTGGCTAGAGGTATTTATGCCTCTAGCCTACTTTCTTTGATCTTGGGCTGACCTTATTCTGATGTGATAAGGCGTTAGACGCCATCCATTTGTCCTGGTCTTTTGCACTTTACCATCAATGTCTTGAAGTCCGTAAGAGCCATTTTCAAACTTTTTGGTGACCAAGAACGGGCCTTCCCATCGAAAAAGAAACTTTCCATCCTTACGAGTGTCGAAGAGATTGTCATATCGAAGCACTAGAGATCACTTTTTGATGTCTTTAAATGCTAGCTTTTTGTTGAACTTTTCTTTGCGCTTCTCTGCTTCTTGAGAGTAGTGGTTGATGGATTCTTCACGATCCAATTGCAGCCTCTATAGATCCATGATCCCTTGATGTACTTTCTCCTTTTGAGAGCCTACCTGGCTACCCAATATTCAAAGACTTGTTAACTTCACTTCAATGGGCAAAAGCGCCTCCTTTGCATAGACCAAATGAAAGGGTGTGTACCCTAATGCGGTTTTGAAGGAGGTTCTATAGGCCCATAGAGCTCCATTCAGGTGTTTGTCCCAATCTTGGCGCCTGGCATGTACCTGTTTGGTGAGAATTTTGCAAATGATTCCATTTACCTTTTCCACCAAGCCATTGCACTGAGGGTAGTAAGGAGTAGAGTGTTGATGCTGAATATTTAGCTTGTGCATGAGTTCTCCTACCAAGTCTGCTCTAAACCCTGGTCCTCTATCAGACAGTATTTCAAGAGGGGTGCCAAACCGACAACAGATGTGGTCGAAGATGAACTGACTCACATCCAGTAATTCCATTGGTTGGAATAGCCTCAGACCATCTAGTCATGTAGTCTACTCCCATAATGATGTAATCTTTACCTGACTGAGGGCGTGGTAGAGGCCCTATGGCATCAATTCCCCACTTCTCAAAGGGCCCATATACCTTTATTGGGTTCTGAGGTTCAGCTATGAGCCATCGTGGCCCTGATTTCTGACATTCATCACATGTTTGACACTAGTATTTGACATCACGATGAAGACTTGGCCAAGTAAACCCATCTTGTAGAACCTTTCTACTCGTGATGTCGTGTGAAAAGTGTCCTCCGCACACATCATCCTTACAAGATTTTAAAATCTCTTCAATTTCTCTCTTCAAAGGCACTCTCCTAAGCACACCATCCTTACCAATACAATACAAATTATCATTTACTATGCGATACCTGGTAGCCTTCCTAGCTAACCATCGCCTTTCCCCTGCATTCAAGTGTTTAGGAGCCTCTCCATGCTCCAAAATGTGCATAATATCTTCTAAGTCCTCCTTGCCTTGCTGAAGTGGAAGTTTGATGGCCACTGCTCCCACTATTGACTCATTTAACTTCGATGATGCTAGGTGGTCTGCATCCTTGTTCTGGTCTCTTGGCACATGATGTACTTGTGCCTCCCTAAATCTCCTCATAAGAGCTTTGGCTTCTCTCATTTTAGTAGAGAGACTGGCATTTTTTCAAGCCCATGTACCTTGCATTTGCCTTACCAAAAGCATGGAGTCACCAAAAGCATTTAATCTCTCAATTGAATTATCCAGGCACCAACAAAGGCCATGAATAAGAGCTTGATATTCTGCTTCATTGTTGGAGTGGACATCCTCTAGAGTGATCCCTTCACCATGGATCCTCTCTCCCAATGGAGATAAGACCACGATGCCTGCAGCTGCCTTATCCTTGGTTCTCTTATATGCTCCATCAAAGTAGAGGCTATAAGCATTGACCAGAGACTCTAGAGCTGGAGGTGGTGGAAGTTCCTTTCTCTTCAAATGGAAAACTTTTTCATAGCACTTGTTTGTTAAAATATGGGCTAACCATGCTCAAGTTGTTCTTTCAACCTGTATTTTATAATCAAACTCTTGAAGTCGCACCACCCACTTTTCTATTTTGTCAGAGATTTCCATATGTTGTAGTGCATAGGGAAACATATCCTTCACAGTGATAATTGCAAACATCTTTGGCAGCAAGTATGCCTGAAATTCGGTTACCGCGAACATGAGGGCTAACACTAGCTATTCCATCAGGGTGTAGGCCTTCTCTTTGTTTTCCATGAGACGGCTAGCAAAATACACAGGCCTCATAAAAGGATGTTTTTGGATCTTTTTGTAGGAGGGCAGCACCAATGGCCTCTTCTCCCACACTAGAGTTTACAAAGAATGTGTCTTCCGAACAAGGTTAGAGGATTACAGGGAGTGACCCTCACATTTTTTTTATCTCTCTAAAATGCCCATCACTTTCTTCACTCCAAACAAGCGTCTCTTGACGAGTCACCTGTTGTAGAGGAAATATCACTTGGGAGAGTAAGTGTATGAATCTACTCAAATATCTTAGCTTTTGCAAGAAAGAGATTAATTGTTTGATGGAAGTTGGGGAAGGTATATTTAGCAATGTTTCTATCTTTTCAGGATCTACCTCGATTCCATCAATGGACACTACATTCCCCAATAGTGTAACCTTGCTTTCGCCAATGTGACATTTGTCCTTCTTTAGTTGTCCACCCAGCTTAGCTAAACGAGTAAATCCTTCATCAATCTTTCCGAGATGCATACTTTTGGAGCTGTAAATACAAAAGTCATCTATGACCCTTATGGACTTACCAAAGTAAGGTTGGAAGACCATATTCATGAATCGTTGAAAGGTGGCTGGAGCGTTGGTGAGACCAAAAGGCATGACTCGAAATGCAAAACAGCCCCATGGTGTGATGAAAGTAGTCTTTTTCTGGTCGTCTTCTGCAATGCGTATTTGAAAGTAGCCGGAGTAGCCATCACACACTGTGTATCACTCATGGCCTGCTACTTCATTTAGAATCTCATCTTGAAATGGGAGAGGGAAGTGTTCCCTCTTTGTTGCAGCATTTAGTGGCTTGTAATCCACACACACTCGCCATTTACCATTCTTCTTTGGCCTCACCACTCTTGGGGAGACCCATTCAGAATGTTCTACTGGGTATATGAATCTTGCTTCTAAGAGTCTCTTCACCTCGGATAGTAGTGCATTTTGTTGCACAACTCCTAATCTTCTTAGTTTTTGTACTACTTGCTTGCTCCCTTCTTTTAGATTGATATGATGCTTCACTGCAGTGACACCTGTAATGTGAGTGTAATAAAAAATAAACAATGATGCATGCTTCTTGAGAACATTTACATAACCCTCCCTTTGTTCTTCCTTTATATCCTTGGATAACATCTTCTCTAGGCTGGCATCTCACACATTCTCCATTTGGATCCTTGGGTTGTCTTCCAATGAGGTATTTTCCTTTATGGTGATGCCCATGACTTCGAGAGTGCTATCACTCTCTTCACTTGAACTCTCTTCCTCGTCCATGGATGAGGAGCATCCACTTGAGCTCCACTCATCAGCGGACGTCTCTAGTTCAAGGTTCTCTTGTCGCCCATTCTTCAAGTTATAAACCACCTTCCGACTATGGCCACCCACACGAGGCCTCAACTCCAAGTCTCCTGTTGCCCAATCTTGCCTAGCTCCTATACCCATGAGCCAAGGTCGTCCTAAAATAAGGGGGTATCCTTCTCCCTTCACTGGCATCACATAAGCATCAACCTCTGTAGTGATTCCAAAAACAGAAACTCCCAAAGCTTTCACTACACCCACACAAGTGACAGAGACATTATTGGCTATTTTTGCCCTAAAGTTTGATGATTCCATTACCTCTAAACCCAATTGATGCATTAGCTTTTCTTTCATGACACAAACCTCTGCTCCACTGTCAATGTAAGTTTTTGGAATCCATTGTCCCTCGATTTGAGCCTCCACCAAAGGCACTATATCCTTGAGACCATAGGCTTTGATTACACTTACTAGCTTACTTCACTTTGTCCTCGTGCTCACCATTCTTGACCGCTCTTTACCTTCTCCCTTAGCAAGGGGTACAAACCTGAGATAAATCGATCCTTTTGGAGGCAATTGGTAGCTCTCTCACCAGGGTTTAGTGAGTCTGACCATTGCCCCCAAAGTTTCAGTAAACCTTCCTTATAGGTTTCATAACCATGAGGGTCAACTTGATGAAGGGCCAGAAGCCGTTGCCATAGTTTTCATGCCGAATTGGCTCGTTGAAATCTTCGTAGGAAATCCGCCTTCAATCCCTCCCATTCAGCTCGTTGGGTTGGATCTAGAGCCTGGAACCATACCCTAGCTTCTTCTTTGAGCACCAAAGGAAAAGCTCTCAATTTCAATGCTTCGTCATCCCTCCCAGAGACAAGAAAAGCCATCTCCAAGTTATCCAAAAAATCCCCAGCATTTTCCCCACTACGCCCAAACAAATTAGGGAAATCCATGATAGGATGGGTTGCCTTCCTCTCAATACAGCACAAAGATGAAAACAACTAGGCCCAAATCATATCTTATTAAGGGTAGAATGATGGATTGATAGATGCATTAATCTCAGCTAGACGACGAGGGCCTAGTAAATTCCTTATGACGTTTTGGAACCTAAGATTTGTGCTAGCTATTATATGCACAGTTTGTCTAGCAAGAGGTTGGATAGGTCCATATAAATCCCTATGATTCATGGAGTGTGCTTAAAGCAAGATGAACATGTGAACATCAAAAGATACATTATCCTCCAAAATAGGAAATATTATAGGGTCAGGGGACAACAATATCTCTCTTAACCTCTCACCTCCAAAATAGAAGACCAATCTTTGTTGGAAAAAAATCTTTCTATCAATACACACATTCACCCTAATATTCTGAACTGATTGAAAGTTATAGAAAATGGGATTATTCATTTGTGCATTAACTACAAACTTCCATGAATCACTTCATTGAATTTGAGCTCTCTTGGATCCCACCATTTGAGAGATGCGAAGAATTTGCTCACCAGTGATTAGCCTAGCTTTGGTGTGAACATCTTCAGCTTTGTAGAGTTCATAGGGTTCAATGGATACCTTCTCAACCACCTTGAGCCTTCTTGCTAGTAGTAGTTGGAGTGCATCACCATATTTAGCCTCTTGCCAATACCGCACACCATTGATGTGTAGCTCCCCCTGCAAAAACTTGTTAATACCCGAGTTTGAGAGTGCTTTCACCACTTGAAGTCGAGGCTTCAAAGGAAGTTTCTTCACACTAGCCACGAAGCACTCAACACAATGCTTTGACCTAGTGACTTGATGACTACAAGATTTTCCTTGAAGCAAAGAAGGGTGTATGTAGTTAACTCTCTTTACCCGCATACATGCCGTTTGTCGATAAAGGCGCTTTTTCTCTCAAGCTTCTTGGGAAGACCATAGTGGAAGTCTTGGAGAATTTTATGGACCTTCCTTCATAAGATTGGCAGAGCACTGCTTGAGAACTCCTCAGTGGGGGCACCAATTTATGGTGAAGTAAATTTGGAATGGCAGCCTCTACACCAAAACAAACTCCATTGCGCCACAAGGGAAATGAGATGAGGGCACCACCTAGTCTTGGAAGCGTGGACTAGGACTCCTACGCAAAGAGGGAGAAAGAGAGAGAGAGAGAGAGAGAGAGAGAGAGAGAGAGAGAGAGAGAGAGAGAGAGAGAGAGCTATCACTATGAATGAACCATTAATCTCAATGTGTGTACAAGGAATGGATAACTTCAAGCACTCCCAACACAAATAGCATGTAGATTACTAAACAACAACTCAAGATTTAGCCAAAATCACATCAAGCACTCTCACACACACATAAAAGATCTCTCTTAATTAACATAAGTAAGAGGAGGGGAGGTTACTAGCATAAAACAATTTTCCCTCTAGAATGTGCAAAGAATAGAGTGGATGAATGAGCTTTATGGGCTCATGATGAGTGATACAAAGACTCAATGAGGCTGAGGGAGACTTGAAATTACAAAGGGGGGGGGGGGGGGGGGGGGGGGCTCTTTATATAGCCAAGAGAGTGATTAGGAGTGAGGTTAAGATCCAAGTGCAATTTGTACAAATGAAACTTGATTAGGGACATTTCACCAATGAAGAAGCTCCTTCCAAGTGATTTGTTGACCAATTTGTAACTAATTGGCTCCATCATCACTTGTGTTGTCTTCAATCCTTCCTCCATAGCTTGAGTCCAAGAGCTTCCTTATTTGAATGTAAAGAATCTTCATAAAATCAATGCATATCTAGTAATAATAGAAAGGGGTTGAATGAAAACTTATGAATTACAACAAGATTAAGCATGATTTGAGAGGTGATTAGAAGAGTAATTTTTTATGGTTTTATGAGCTTGAGAGAGAGGAGGAAGGAGGGGAGGGTGAGAAGACTAATGGATGATTTTTAGAGAAGGACTCTATGTGGAAAAGGAAGGGTGTGTGTGTAAAGGTAGAGGGGGTCATCTCCACCACAATTGAAAAAACTGGTGCCCATCGTTTTGTCCATATCTCCTAGACCGTAGATGCAAAAATTATAAAACAAATATGGTTAGAATATCCAGATCATAAGCTACAACTTTGATGAAGACAACTTTTCTTGGATCGGAATGGACGTATTTTTAAAAAATCCAGCAAAATCATGTGCCTGTTTCCTTTCTTCACCATGTCTTCCACCTGGGTCCCATCTATTTGGGTCCCATCCAAAGCCATGATGATATGAGCCCCTCATGACCCTTGAATCATGGGTGCATGGCTCCACAAACACATCATATCTTTTCTTTTCACATTTACATATTCTCCCTTCTCTTCACCACTAGGTTGTACCTTTCACCTCCTGTGAACTAGTCAAGGAAAAATTCCCATCAAGTCATTTTTTGAATTTTTTCAAGAGGTTGTTCTCACTGTTTCTTTTATTGTAAACCTCTAGAAGCAGTGAAAACCAACAAAATGTAGTAACCAAAGAATTTGTGATAGGCTCGGATCACTGTGTATACCCTGGGCTATAGTGAGGCATTGTGGTGTGTGCTGGGTCTATTCCCCTTTCTCCCTCTCAAGTGTGAGCTTCATCCTAGTGCTACTCCCCACCTCTTCATCGCATTGTAGATCCAAATTCACCAAGGTGATAGCCTCCGCAAGAGCTACGCGAAAATGCCAATCATTTCTCGCGAAACAGAGCAAACGTGCTCGTGCATGTACGAGCTCTTGGGGATGTAAGTATATCAAATTATTTTGTTTTTTGCCTGCAAGTAGTAGTTAGAATTGTAGAAACCTTAGCTACATATAAGTACTCATAGATTTTAGTTTTAGGCACTTTCAAAATTGGTCTCTATCTTTATACGTGTTTTTTCGCAGATGGGTTTAGAGCTAGGGTTTTGAGTTTAGAGGCTTAGGGACATGTGTATCCTAGTGAGGTGATGGTGTTGCTTAAGTTTCATAGATGCTGACATGATTTGATGAGTTTCCTTCTGTTTGTGGGTATGTGGGTAGGTGGTGTAGTTGAGAGCAGTGAGACTCTAGGTTGTGGTTTAGTTGGCCTTCCAGAATGTTGTATTTATAGGATGGTCTTAGCATAGCAAGCTAAAGAGATTTCCTCCATGTGCCTATTGTGTCATCTATGTCCTCGATTGACATTATGTTGATCTACGTTGTTTTGCATGCACATTATAGGTGGTCCCGCAACATTGGTGCCGCTGCCTGGGGATACAAGGATTTAGGCAAGTATTCCTACTAGCACTCCTGTGTGATTGCTTGCTTTAGTTTTGGCTAAAGAAAGCATTGAGATAGGTTCACACATGTTTGTGATTGTTTATAAATTAATTTTATATATATATATATATATATATATATAATATGTAGATATTTGTGGACATTGTTTTTTATATGCGATTTCAAGTCTCTAAGTTTAGAAGTACATTGGCTTCCAAGAAAAGAAGCTCTAAACTATAGTCCTCCTCTCTCTTTTCTAAAAATACTCTTTCTTTCCTAAAAATACTCCTCCTATTCATTCTCTTCTAAAATTACTCTCTCTTTCCTAAAATTGCTTCTTCTTTCTTAAGGGTCAACTCTTATCTCTAGATACAGTCTTGAGGCTTAGGTTTCCCATATCAGCCTATTATTTTCAAGTGAATAAGGGTCATAAATAATAGTTCTAGAGTCCGATCGTTCCATTAGAATTATCTTTGACTTAACAAAGTGCGAACCTTGAATATTTGCAAAAAAATGGAAATAATTTTGTTGAAAAATGTTGGGTACATTACAATCTCCCAACTTAGGGATTTGAGATGTCCTTATCTCGAGAAAAAGTGAGGATAGTCCTTCTTTAGGGTGGCTTCATCTTCCATGTTGCATCTTCTTTATGATAGTCCTCTCACTGAACAAGGTGTTCTCTAAGAGCTCTTTTTCAAAGAATCTTCTCTTAAGACTCCAAAATTCTAGAAGGTTGGAGCTTCAAGATGTTTTGATTGGGAATGACAATTTTTTCATCATTGAGGAGTTGATCATCACTGGGAATATAGAGTTTTAATAAGATTACATGAAATACATCGTGGACTTTGATGTGAGCTGGCAACTTCAACTTGTAAGCTTGGGTTCCTATACACTTGATCACTCTGTAAGGGCCATAATAATGTGGACTAAGCTTCTTGTACTTTACAAGTGATAAGGTACTTCTCTTTAGATGTACCTTATCACTTTACAAGTGATAAGGTTCTTCTCTTTAGATGAATCCGAAGAAAAAACTTCCCATCTTCTTTGAATCTTCTTTTGGATCTCTTACTATCCGCATACTGCTTTTGACAATCTTGAGTTGCTAGAATATCCTTCGAATGGCTTTTGTTTGATTTTCCATTTCTTCTAGTATCTTATTAGATGCTTCAACTCCGATGGTAGGGTCAGATAAGTTAAGTGGAGAGACACATAAAATGCACAAAATGGGGTCATATCAATGCTTTGATGATGAGAAGCATTTTAATCATACTCCACTAGAGGTAAAAATTGAATCCATTGATTAGGTTCTGTACTGTAATAAGCTCTAAGAATATCTTCAATGACTTGGTTGACTCGTTCTGTTTGACCATCTTATTGAGGATGGTATGTGGTACTAAAGTTTAATTTTGTTCCAATTGCCTCGAAGAGTGAGGTCCAAAAGGTTGAAATGAGCTTCACATCTTGATCCTTTACAATCTATTTGGGCAATCCATGCATTATGAAAATCTCTTTATTAACAAATAGTTGTGCAATGTCAGAGGTGATAAAGGTTGTCTTGATGGGTATGAGAAGTGTAACTTTTGTGAGTAGGTCAACAAATACCATAAGTGAATTATATCCTCCGTGTATCGTAGGTAATCCAATGACAAAGTTGATACTTACACACTCCCACTTCATTTGAGGAATGTCCAGTGGTTGAAATTTACTGGGAAGTTTAACTCTCTCACCTTTAATCCTTTGGCATGTCAAGCATTGACAAACATAGCATAGAACATCTCCCTTTTGCCCATTCCAATAAAAATTTTTCCATACGGCATTGAGAGTCCTCACATATCCTCGGTGTCCTGACGTAAAGCTATCATGGGCCTCAAATAAGATAGCCTTCTTTAAGTTAGGTTCCTTTGGTACACATAATGTATCTTTGTAATAGAGACAAGGTCCATCATGTGAGAGGTGTAGCATTGAAGGTGTATTCTTTGAATCCCCTGATCAAACAAGGTTAAGTTACCTTTGATACTCTAGATTAGATGATGCAACGTCCTTAATCTTTTCAATGATTGGGTTGTTGGGTATAGATACGAGACTCAAAAAGGGTTTTGATTGAGTGAATCTGCAATCATGTTTTTTTTTTTGAGACGATAGATAATGTCAAAGTCAAACTCTTGTAAACATTCTACCCATCGCCTTTATTGCATATTCAAGGTTGCTTGGGTAAAATTCCACTTTAAGCTCTTATGGTTGGTTATAAGTCAAAACTTCCTTTTCAATAAGTGTCTCCATAGCATCAGAGTGTAAATGAGTGCCAAAAGTTCGAGGTCATGGGTGAGATAGTTCTTTCCATGAATCTTAAGCTTACATGAGCTATAAGCTATTGGTTTGCCCTCTTGAACTAATACTCAACTGCTATTCCCCTAGCACCAAAGACTTCAAAGGCCTTGTTAAAATGGGGTAGCTTTAGGCATATTACTATAGTCACATACTGCTTAAGTTGGTCAAATGTATCTTGGTGTAGTGTTTTCCAGTTTATCTTTACTCTTTTCTTCAGAAGATCCGTCAATTGTGAAGCAATCACTGCATAATCCTTGATAAAGATTCTATACCATCCTATGTGATTTCCAAGAATCCTCTAAGCTCACTTGCACTTGATGCCTGAGGCCATTCAATAATGTCTTAAACTTTAGCAGGGTCAACTGAGATTCCTTCATGCAAAACAATAAATCCTAAATACTCAATCCTTGGAGTGAAAAATGAACACTTGCTCATCTTTGCATATAGCTTGTGTTCTCAAAGAATATCCAACACCTTTCTCAGGTGGTCTTCATGTTCTTCTTCATCCTTTGAGTAGATTAGAATATCATCAAAGAAGACAAGAACAAAGTCATCTAGGAATGGCTTGAAAATATCCTGCATCAATCTATTGAATGTAGCATGAGCATTAGTTAGACCAAATGACATTACTATAAACTCAAAATGTCCATATCGGTTGTTGAATGATGTCTTTGGAATATCTAATTCCTTTATTTAGATTTGATAATAGCCAGATCTTAGATCTATCTTTGAGAAGACCTGGGAACCATGTAGCTTGTCTAGCAAGTCATTGATTCGTGGGATAGGATAGTTGTTCTTCACTATTACCTGGTTTAGTCCTCTCTAATCAATGCAAAATCGTAAAGTCCAGTCTTTCTTCTTTTAAAAGAGTGCTAGATCTCCCCAAATTGATTTACTCGGTCTAACAAATCCATATTCTATAAATTAATGAAGCTGCTCTTTCAATTCAATGTCCTCTCGTAGCGCCATTTTATAAGGTCTCTTTGACACTGACTCACTTCCTGGAAGAATGTCTATCTCATGATCAATCTCTCGATTGGGAGGAAGAGAGCTGAGGTCTTCAAGAAAGAAATCTGAATATTCATGAAGCAAAGAGGGTTTTGTAATGCTTGATTTTGGATCAGTCTTGTTCAACTTGACCACAAAATATTTGTTGTCCAACCCTTATACCTTTGAGTAGATGGTTGGCTTTAACTAATTGAATCTTTGTAGCATGATTACTAGATAACCAATCAATCCCAATAATTTTATCATACATACCAACTGGTAGGGTTCTAAAGAAAGCTGAAGTAGCATGTCCTCCTAGTTCAAAGTCAAGGGTTCCCACAGAATATCGTGTTACCATAGTTTTCACATTAGCTAATTCTATTGTCATGGGTTTAGCTTGTTTTTTATTCAGGTTCAACTTTTGCAAGCATTTCAGGGATAGAAAAGAATGAGTACTACCACAATCAATGAGGAGTCTAAAAGGTTTACCTTGATGGGTAGATGGTTTTTGAATAACCCCAAATTGTCTTTGCCCTCTAGGATTGTCAATAGTTGCATAAATTCTTGCTCTCTCATCTTCTTCACAAAGGGTATGCTCTCTTATGACTGCATGTGCATGGGCATTCCTACCTTGAGCTATTCCAAAGGCTCTTGCTACTCTTCCTCACCCTCTACCTCTTGGACCACCTTGTCCATTGTTATGTCCAAAAGGGTCTTTGATCTACTTCAGTTGTTTTTGTTGCTCTATTAGTTAGACGTGGACATCTGTTCTGATAATATCCCAGCTCTCCACATTGAAAGAATCGAGCATCAAAGCATGAAGGATTTTGGATATTAGCAGCATAAGCTCTTTGTGGTTGTCCATTATTATTGGGAAGACTTATTGATTTCTTGGAACTGTTAAAACTTTGATTTTGTTCAACTCTCCTTCTAGTCCCTTGCTCCTCTATTAAGGGTTTAGCTCGTAGTAAAGCATCTTGCATAGTAGTAGGTTTCATGGCTTCTAATCATGAGCTGATTGGTTCTCTTAAACCTTGACAGAAACGGGCTACATGTTGCTCTATGGGCATTGGTGGAGCATAATGCCTAAGCGTTACAAACCTGAGTAATACTCTTCCAAAGATAAGTTGTATTGTTTTAAGCTAGAGAACTCATTCATCTTCAATGCTTCATGGGTAGGACATAAGTATCTTTCCTATATTGCTTGTTTAATCTCCCTATAACCCTGAGAGCTCTCCAACATAATTTTGCTTCACCAAAGAGTAAAAACATCCCTATCATTGCTTGGTTTGCAGGTGTGGCTTTGCAGCCAAAAAGTAATCATCCATAGCTTTGATCCATACTTCTGCATTCTTCTCAATATCAACACCCTCTCCTTTAAAACAAGGCGGTTGCATTTGTTTGAGAAGAAATAGCTTCTTCTCTTGAATCTCCATATTGATATTAACTTTAGTATTCATAATAGCTCAAAACACTAAGGTATTTTCTTAGACTTAGACTTATCCAGTCCGCTAAAGGTTCAACCACATGACTTTCCCAATCATGACTGACCCAATCTATTAAAACTTAACCATATGACTTAACCAGTCATAGCTTTTGTCAATCACATGACTTAACCAGTCACCACTTATTTAATCTACTAAGACTCAATCAAATGAGCTAACCAATCTTTTTTTTTTTGAAGCAAAATAGTTCTATTCATAACTTCATCAAAAAGCCATATAGGGATCTACCAAAGATCTCTCCATGAGAATATATAATAGAGATTTTAATCATAACTGTAATACACATCAACTGTCATGGTGTAAAACTTTTGCGTTTGATAACATAGATCTAAGAAGCAAAACACAAGAGGAAGCTTGGGGTAGCCAATAACATTTTTTCCTTGAAGGTCGGTCCGATGTGGTTGTTGATAACAACCCGATTGGTAGGGATATTTTATGTCACTTTGTCATAATGCATTGATTACAAATTGTGACTCCATCAAGGGCCATGACAGTCAGTGGTGCTTCATAAAATTAAACTTATGAAAGTAACTTCAAGTCTTGAGCCCACTTGATTCGATGTAGGTCAATCTCCAAGTGTTGCTTGGATAGCAAAGGTTGTTCCATGAACCCAATGACTTGTATGTAACCATGAATTTGGTGGGTCAAAATTGATGTGAGGTGCAAAAATCTTGTCAAGAATGTGGAACACATTCTCTCTAAATTTCAATACTGGTGATTGAAAAGCAATGTGATATATTTCCTTAAAGATAGTTAAACAGTTGGTGTCCATAAATTTGTGCTACAAAACAGATAGGATAATAGTGTTAAGCAACTATTCATGCAATCAAGCCAAGAATCTACAGACGGTTAAGAAACCAAACTTTAAACCTAAGGCTTTGATACCAATCATGAGGTCCCCAACCCCAAGAAGATTGGGGCAACTTGATAGATGGCCTTGCTATATTCTCCTTCTTTGTTGATGACACCCTACTCCATTTCCACAAGAATTTACACTTTCAAATCAAAAACTAAGTATAGATAGGGTATTGGGGCATCATTGCTAAGAATTTAGATGCATTCTGGGTCAAAAACGACCAGGTCAAAAATCCACTGCTGTTAATAATTGCGATTTTTGAACTTGACCAAAAGTGGGTTTTGATACCATAAGCATGTGTACTTGGGTGTTATAAACATGTCCTAAACGTTTCATTACGTTTGGATGTCATTTGATGATGTAACGAATGTGATTTGTCTGCCGCCGATGAGCGATTGGCTTTTGGTGATTTCAGTCACTTGAGTGTAGCTTGAGTTAGGTGCAAGTTGTTAGTTGTTTTCCGAGAAATTAACAACCTCTTGTAGCCTCTATGTACTAGTCAATTCAGCTTTGTCCCATGGATTGTTCTGGCAATTGCTACATTGTGTAGTGTTTCGCTCGCCTAACGATACAACTTGAAGGCCATTCCTTACACATAAGGTTTCCCCATGGCTGTACAAGTACTTGAAGGTAGGGGATAGAACATAGTTCTTTACTGGAGGAGCAGACATGTTTGTCACCTGGGGTAGTGAACAGGGATTGATTGCTAAGGATCTTCTAGAGTTGCATGGATAGAGAAGCCTAGAGTGCTGCCATTGTGTTAGATGTGGCAGAATTGAAAAGAAGACCTCTGAAGAGATTCAGTGGGAGGCATCTCACAAAGTGGGGGACTGCCCAGAGAAAAGGAGGCCTACAAGGTGGTGTGGAACCCTAGTCTTCATAAATGTCCTGGACAGACACGCTTGGGCACATTGGTGGATTGCCTTTGATGTTTGGACAGCCTGCTTTTTGTAACAACTAGTGGATGTAGCTTCTGTGCAGATTTAGAGAATCCTCTTGGGTCATCCTATTTGTAGCAACATACTTTTGATGTTTCTTGCTCATTGCAAAAATCTGTAATATAACTCATCGCTCAAAGCGACCATGTACTATTTTTTTCCTAAAAAGGTTATTAAGTTCCACTCTTATGTTGAGTACATTATACAAAATCTGGCTTTATGCGACATTGCACTGTTTACTTTTGTGCGAAGCTTATTAAGTTCCGGTCTTAAGTTCGAGTACATAAGCATCATCTATTTAGGATCTGCTAAATTTCCATGTTTTGGTGCCATGAGAGTTGTATTGATTGAAATAGGCCAAATTAGTTGTAGATTTGGCAGCGAATGGTAAAAAATTGTACCTATTAACCCTGCATAACTGGCTAGCAACGCATGTAGACCATATGAATAGAATGACAAGACTTGTTTGCTCATATAAAAACCAAAGAATTTAAAATTACATCTCCCATGGCATGTTGTTGTATACAGATTTAAAGACCTCCGGCGAGATCGTATACAATCCCCTAGCACCCTGGACTACTGTCAATGGGATTTTTATACACCTAACAAGATGGGAGTACATGAAGGTTGTGTTTCTACCCAAAAGGTTATAACAATAATCATCAACCTGCTTATAATAGAGGCCTTTCAAAATGTGTGACCCTGCTTCAAACACACTACCCCAACTGTCGACGTCGTGTGCTTTGAGATTCTCCAATGTGCTTGTGCAATCAAGTGAAAGTTGACACCTTCTTTGTTCCCCTCCTCAACATTGATAGCCAAGTTGTCACCTACCTGAATCTCATCAGCCAATGCTTCATAGTGCCCTTTATAGATAGGCTCCTTAGATTCGTCATCACTATCTCCACCATCACTTTGAGCCATTTTGTGGAAACTCTAGCTAGACACGTGTGTTTTGTTGCTGCAATTCTTCCATTGGTTGTGCATGCATGTACTACAATAGCAAGATAGTTGCCTGTGTGCAATGGAGGAGCCATCTTGTTTTGAGTAGCCCCGAACAAAATGTATGGAGCGTGCATTAGGGATGGCTTCACAATCCCATATGTTCTCCCAAGACACTTCTCCAAGCTTGACCTCCCAAAACACATGCTCTATCTGCCTATGCTTGGAAGGGTAGTGAGAAATGGACCCATTAGACAAATGCTAGCGAAGAAATTGCACAACATCAGGTGCACATTTGAGCGTAGCTCCATTTCTCTTTAGCTGCTAGTGTGTAAGTGCCCTTTTCACAACTGCTCCTACCCCTTAATGTTCTCCATTCCTGTGGCCTCTTCCAAAGAAGTTCCACACCATCACTTTCCCTGTCAAAGCAGGATATCTATCAACAAAATAGAAAGGCCTTTTTTCCTTGATCTGCGATGCTGCCCCATCTGACCAAACCCAGTGTTGGCTAACATCCAAGCCTCTATCTTTTATCCATTTCCAATGTAGCATAAAGAAGTGTTGGACAAACAAAATGTCGTGATTTTTATCATAAAAAATGAAAAAGTGCAAAGTCTTTTTTATCTTAGGTCCAACACGATAGTAGGTAATGTGTCCAAAAATGGTGACATGAATGGAATACCAATGCATCGACCGGATCTCATTCTTCTCCTTGAATGGATAATTCTCAGCAAAATACACCACAAATACAACAACATCTTCAAGAAAATGCATGATGCCCGCTTTGAACTGTTCAGCCTGTCATCGATACACAAAGTCATGTTTGATAAAAAATTGGAGATCTTTTTTGAATACCTATAGCAAATCAGTAGTGATCATCTCCTCGCATAGAAGTTCCTTCCTTTTCTTCTTCTTTCCACCTTCACATTTTCCTGTTTCCACATCCTTAAATACTTTGACTTTCATGATTCTTGCGTCCTTTAGTAGCAGCTGCTGTGGAAAACATACAAATTTCTCTGCCCCACATTTTGTACATTGACCCATGTGGCATTTTAGTCCATGGTAGGTAGAGCCAGCTTTCTTGGGACACAATAGAGAATCTATAAGCTTTGAAATGCTCTTCAAACTGTACTTTGAAGCAACACATGTTCTTGCAACAAGTGATGAATCATTGCACACAGCGCATGCACATTTGCACAACTTCCCATGCATTCCAAATTCTTGACTACGCATATGATTCACAGCCTCCTTCAAATATGAAATTTTCACATGGTAAATACAACAACATGTCAGCCAATCCTTTAGCTTTTGCACAAAGTAGGGCTTCTTTGATTCAAAAGCAAGAAGCTATATTGCTACATCTTGATTGGAATCCTTGAAACGTTGGTAGAGCTTAGCATGCATTCTACAACAAGAAAGCTTGAATGACGAAGAAATCTTGTGTCAAAGCTACCCATTAGATTATCAATAGCTTTCAATAGTAAGCTATAGCTATTAATAGCTATCAAAAGCTATGAAATAAAAATCACTAGCTATAACTATCTATAGAAAAAAGCTATCATTATCTATCAAATACCCATAAAGTAGAAATCACTAGCTATAAATAGCTATCAAACAGCTACTAGTAGCTTTCGTATACAATCACTAACTATAAATTACCTTTCACCTAAAGCAAACACCTGATCATTCTTTATCAATAGCTATTACTATCAATAGCTATCAGAGAGCTACCAATAGCTATCAAATGGGAGTTATCAAAATCAATAGCTATAACTAGCTATGAAATATCTAAGAACGCTATCAATAGTTGAGAGGTAGCTATCACCATCTATAAATAGCTATTAAAGATCTGCCAATAGATATATACTTCACCTACCAATAGAAACCACATTGCAATCACTAAACACTAGCTATTGAATAGCAATCACTAGCTCTATGAAAAGATATTACAGTTATCAAAGAGCTATTATTAGCTATCGAGTAGCAGTCACTAGTGATAAGGTAGCCTTGGCTATGAAATAGCAAACACTAGCTATGAGATATCTATCAAAAAGTTATCAATAACTATAAAACAAGCACTATCTATGAATAGCTACCAATAGCTAGCTATCAGTAGCTATCCAATAGCAGTCAATAGCTATGAAACAACCACTAGACGGGAAAACCTATCAAATAGCAGTTACCAAAGAGCTATTAATAGCTATCAAATAGTAGTTATGAACATCAATAGCTATCTAACAACAATTACTATCTATAAAATAGCTATCAAATAGTAAACACTAGCTATGAAATAGCTATCATTAGCTATTATAGTTATCAAAGAGTTGTTCTAGTAGCTAACGTGAAGCAATCACTAGCTATGGAATAGCTTTGGCTATGAAAGAGCAACAAACACTAGCGATGAGATATATATCAAATAGCTATGAAACAAGAAGCACTATCTATGAACAACTATCAATAGCTATCAAATAGCAATCACTAGCTATGAAATAGATTTAACTAAAGAAAATACTTGATTATTAGCTATTGGTAGCGATCACTAGCTATAAAATAGCAATCATCGGCTATGAAATATCTATTATTTAGCTATCAAATACCAATAAATGGATATAAAATAGCAATTGCTATCTATGAATAGCTATCCATAGCTATCAAAGAGCTACCAATAGCTATCAAATAGCAATTACTACATATAATTATCTTTCAAATAGCAAACACCAGCTATGAAATAGCATTCACTAGCCATGAATAGCTATCAAATAGCTATTACTAGATATGAAATACCTCATCCTAAAGAAAATACTTGATTATTAGCTATCAATAGTCATCACTACCCATAGAATGTCATTGACTAGCTATAAAATATCTTGATTACCTATTAAAAAGCAAATTTTGGCTATGAAATAACAATCACAAGCCATGAAGAGCTATCAATTGCTATCAAAGAGCTATCAAGAGATATTTTATAGAAATCACTAGCTATAAAATAGTTTCACCTAAGGCAAATACCTAATCAATAGCTATTACGCAACTGCAAATAACAGAACAGTTATTAGTATCTATCACTATCAACAAGTAGGTAACTACAAAAATAGTCATTATTGGCTATCAATATCAATACCAATCAGATAGCCTGACAGAATTTACGTAACAACACATAGCTATCGACGATAAAACTTTAACACTAGGTTGGTAATGGGACACTTTTATGTCCTGTTAAGTGACCATTTTCCTTGAATTATGTCAAGAGTTTCAAAATGGATTTTGAAGTGCTATCTATCTAGAAAGTTGTATCATGAGCTGAAAAAAACTCGACATTTTTTTGGAATATCAATTCCATCTTTAACCTTGTCCTTGCACAACATTTCACAACCTAAACTGTGTGAAAAAACGGGTCCTGTTTTTGGCTTTTTTCAACTTTTTGCAACTATACCACTCTAGGATTCATGTTTGTGAGGTCTATAATGCTAGAGAACTATCTTTAGTAGTCCTCAACATGTCCTGATGCTTCTAGGGAGAAATAAATGTTAAAGTTGTAAGTTATGACCAAATTACAAAAATTGTCAAATCCTGTTTTTTAACCAATTTTAGCTCTTCTATGATTTTTTTGGTGGCTTTCATGATATCCAAATGTAGTTTTGTTTTTCATGGCCCATATTGTAACATAAAGCTAATATTCCTTGCGTTTTGGGGCACCTAATACCCTATTTTGCATAGTACACAACGATGGTTGATTTTTTCTATTATAGAAGAAAACGAAACATTCTAGTGTATCAAGTATACCTTTTTCAATATTGCTAGTTTCTTGTGAAAACTATATGCATTTTGTAGTTAGTAACCATATCTAGTCATAAGGATCAAATTTGGCTAGATATTCAATAGTTGCTATGGGATTCTACAACTCATAATGTTGAACCCAGTTTTTTCATGTTTGCTGTATTTAGCACTTCATCTTTGTCCCCAACATTCCCCTCCGCAAGAGATGTATTATTCTTTTGACATGCTCCATGGCTCCTTATGAACCTAAAGGACAATAGGGAACTAAGAAAACATGCATATATTATTTGTATTCAGCGTGGCTATAGAAACTTTGATGATAGGTTTGCAGAATGGTAAAAATTCAACTTTTTTGTACCTATTTCTTTTGACAAAACAAAAAATAGTGAGTGAGAAGCAATCATATGTTCTGATCCCCAACCCATTGAAGTTAACTAGGGAATTTATCTCAAGTCCTACAAAAATCCCTAATCTTATTTTTATACAAAAAAACGTAAGAAATGACTGTTTTGATGAAAATGTATTGGTCCATCAACTTTGGAGGCTTGGTGTAACCAAAAGATGAGAAATTTTACAAGTCTCTTATTTTTTCCATGTGTAGTAGGCCTTGAACTATAACCTCATGAAAGGATTTTACAAAATGAGTGGATCTACTATGGTTTTGGAGGTTTTTTTCAAAACCCTGAAAGGACACTTTTATGTCCTGTTAGGTTACCAACCTAGTGTTAATGGCGGCTATCAAAACTGGCCAACATAGTGAACCACTGCAACATATATTTGACTAGTTATAAGATGGTACAACATAGCTAGTGGGTGGCTATGAAGTAAACTACAGTTGATAGCTATTAGTGTGGCAAGAGTTATCTCTAAAACACGGATAGCTATTAGCTATTAACTAGCCATTGCCAAAGAATAACTATAACAAACAGCCATGAAACACATAATTGGCATCAAAACAGATAGATAATGGTCAATAATTGGCAGCTAAACCCTGGCAATAGTTATGTAAGTAATTCAAATAGCTGTGTAGTCGAATAGCTTCTACCTGGCAAGAGTATCTAACAAATACCAAAAGCCACTACATGGCATACACTTTCTTCCATACCTATGATACTTCCAATAAATTGATGGGATGCTAGATATACTCCTTCCGACCAATTCTCTTTCGACACATGTCTTTTTTGTTGGGGGATACACGAGTCTCAAGCATCCAAAAGTTGACTATTAGCTCCTCTACCTCTTCAGGTATGCGACTTTTTTGAAGACTCCGATGACATGTGGCAAAGGACAAAGTGGTCTTCTCAGTTTGTTGGAGTAGCCGATTCTTGGCTCCATACAAGAATAGAAAGTAGCTTGGAGACAAAATTAGCATTAAGGCCTTGTGCCTCCTCTAGGTTTTTTGAGTTCATAAGCATCATCATGGTAGACCTCTTGAGGAACATCTCATCTTCAGTTTGTGGTCTCTTCAAGTCTTGAAGTGTGTTCCGGATATTTCCTATGAATGTATCTACAAAACAGGGTGTTGATGCTTTGTCATTCTAGATATCTTTCAGTGAAGGGTGTTGAATCATTTGATTGAAGATTTGTTTCTTGGTGTCCATGTCCATTCCACTTGTGCTTTGAAGTACATATCGTGCAATCCCTTTTTCTATCTTTGTTCTTTTTTTATTCTCGATGTCTTCTATTCCTTTGGCTGCTTCATTCCCTTCTCTTTCAACAACCAAACCTACATCTGCTCTCTCTTAAATTGGGCTCTTTGTTGTCTCTTGCAGAAAGCTTCATATTCCCTGATCACCATTGCCTGCTTCAAGTCCTGGAATGAACCAACCATAAAAAACATAACATAGTGACTTATTTACAATCATCAGCTTAGATACAAGGAGCTTTAGATAGTGCAGTCATAATAAAAAAGAGACTTTAGGACAACAGCCCACCAAGGCATCTTCAGATTCATGGAAAAAAGTGTTGCAAAAGCAAGTAGGAACCCAAAAATGTTCAGATGAAATAATGAGCTATCATGACATAAATAGCGGGTATTACCAGGATCAAATCGTCACAGGGAATGAAAGGAATGGGAACCCTGAACAAAGAAACTGACATCTAAAGGATTCGCACTTCTACAACTATTTGTGTCATTTCATTGTGTTGATGTCATGAATCCCAAAAAATAGATTTTAATGTTTCAAAGGAGGAGAATTACTAGCTTCTTCACTCTCCTAAAAGTGATGTCCCGGACATAGCTATTGTGTCCACCCATTCATGCTTCCACCCTAAGAGTGTTTGTGGTTTGTGACTAAAAAGTCACAAACCCTCTTTCCTATTGTGCATGGAATTTTCTTGTTTTTGTAGTCAAGATTATGATGAGAGGATCACCACATCACATTCAATTTCACTTAAAAAACACAATAAAAAACACTAAAGTTTCACTCATGAAACCTCAATGTTCATACAAGTACAAATACCTATCAAAACCCAAACCTATTTCATGGAATCATGTAGACTTTCCCCCAATTGCATAGTCGTAACATCAAACAATTGAGAGGAATACATGAGCTTCCACCTTCATGACAAGATGAGCAAATCAACATCTTCATTTTGTTTCCTAGGAGTATGATACAATTGTAGTTCTTCAAAGTGATTGAATAGTTTGCGGATGGAATGAACTTTTGCCTTAATATTTCATTTTTAGATGCCCAAATGCCTAAGATTCTCTTCACAATGAGAAATGCATGCCCTTTTACCATGAGACATTGTATCTTTTGAGCAACACACATCTACAATCCATGGAGTAGTATATTGTAATTTGCTTTATTGTTGCTTATGGAGTCTGGCAACCTCACATGCTCGTTCACAATAGCCAAACCATCTGGATCAAGCAACACAAGCCCTCCCCCTGCTTTTCATGTGGCCTTCCTCAATGCTCTATCAAAGGACAAGGTGAATGAATTAGGTATTCTTTTTGGTGCTGGCTAGGGTAGGCTTTTCACTTCAGGAACCTTAATATCCCTTTTGTGCACTCTATAGGTGAGAATCCTTGCCAACTATGCACGTACACTATCTTCTATCTTGAAAGAGTATTCGAATTCTTTCAATTCCATAATCCACTCTGAGATCCTGGGACTTAGTGTCATTCGAGAGGACACCCAAGGAAACAAGTTTTGACAGGGTGTATGAAAAAATGCTTTGGGAGGAGATATGATCTAAACTTTCTCACTATAAAGACCAGAGAAAGCATCATAAACTCTACTTCTGTGTAATACTTTTCTAGTGTGTTCATGAACCTATTAGCAAAGTAGACAAGCCCCATCCTAGTGCTATGTGGATCTTGTTGCAACAACATTGCACTCAATGTTCTCTTACCTACACTTGAGCTAAACAAATAGGGATTTCATTAACGTGTTCATAAACATGTGAACACATTAATAAAATTGAGTGATCATGTTTCAAAATACATGATCACGTTAAATATTCATGTGACTTCCCCTTAGCCTATAGAAATCATCCAATTTTGTAACCCCACGAGGAGTTTTTCATTTCTTAATGGGCTTGGTTTAGGGTTCACATAGTTTCCTAAGCATGTCCCGAAAAACACATACCTCAGTGGGGTTTTTTTGGGTTGCCCCACATCACCACTTATCACCTTTTTTTTGTGATCACATTAATTGTGATTATGTGAATGTGATTGTAAACATTGTGATCACAAGAAATTTCACGCGATCGCGTGAATATTAAATCTATGTGCTTACAACAGATGTGTATTCCGAACATTGAGGCATGAGTGTTGGTAACTCTGACAAAACCATATTTATACTACAAACGTACTGCTCAAGCTCATCAAACTATGCAAATTCTACCTACTATGTCATGTTTTGGAGGGGGTGAAGTAAATCTTATGTGGATGAAGCATGACATGTACTTCACCTTGTGGAAAAATGAGAATACCTCCTTGACAAAGTTTTGGTGACAGTAGGTCAATGAGAGATTTTGCCTTGGATTGATCCACTTTGATGCCCTTGAAGGAGACTTTGTCACCGAGCATGATCACCTCATCCTCTCCTATGTGGCATTTTTCTGGGTTGAGCTATCCTCCTAAATCAAAAAGCTTTTCAAACCTTCTTCAACCTTTTGAGCATGAAGAGACCTTGATCTATAAATACAAAAATAGTCAATGAGAACATGAACCCACAACTAGAAAGACAAAAATTTTCTATAGGATAAATGAACCCTTCCACTAGAAACTTTCTCACCACTTTTAGTAGTGCTTGCTCCTTGATGACTCCCAACCTTTGTAGCTTTTGTGCCCTAGGTTTGGCCTTTGGTTTTAGATCAATCTTGTGTTGAGTACCATACACTCCACGTATGTGAGTGTAGTCTTTTGCAAAAAGGCTAGGAGACTTTATTCACACACATTTAAACTCCTCGCTTTCTTCCTTTGTAAGTGTTGTTGATAGCATACATTCTATCATCCCTTCATCTTGCACATATTGGTTCTCTTGGGAACCTACCTCCTCCAAACCTTGACAAGAGGTCTCTTGGTTGTTTGGATTAAACATCAGCCCCATGACGTCAATGGAAGAATCCTCTTCTATAGTGCTACCACTACCTTCTTCTTCTAAAGTTCTATTAGTCCACTCTTCCTCTGTCTCACTTTGTAATGATTCTTCATGGAGCTCCCCTTGACATTGCTCCTTCATGTTGAAGACAACCGTTTTATGATTTTCATTTCTACTATCAACTTTTCAATTTCCAAATCCTACAAATCTTCCGTTTTAATTAGCCATGCTCTTTCTAGGATAAATGGATAGCCACTTCCTTTGGTTGACATAGCATAGAACTCCGCTGCCTTCTAAGTTCCAAAGGCCTCCATAAAAACATTTTTACAAATGCCTATGCACCTAGCCTTGCTATTGTTTGCCATTTTAACTTTGATTTCAGGTGTCTCATGGATGTGAATGCCTAGTATTTGTATGAGCCTTCTATCACGATGCAAAATTGTGCACTGCCATCCACTAGACCTTTCCTAACCAACCTTCCTTTGATGTAACAATCTAACACATATGTAATATCCTCATTCATTTTTTCCTAACCAACCTTCCTTTGATGTAACAATCTAACACATATGTAATATCCTCATTCATTTTTTCTCGTGCAATCTTCACAACGGGCACATTCTCTTTTACCTCTCTCCTGGTGCTAACCACCTTTGTTAGCTCCTTCCAACTTGTGGACACAATGCAAGAAATTGAGGCCATAATATATAAGGACACTTACCTCTCATGTCTTGCAATAGGTTGTATGGAGCCATACCATGTCCAAGAGAATCGTTTTGGAGGTTGATACAATACCAAGTCCTCTTGGCTTCCTTGGAATCCTTCCCCTTCTTGCCTCTTCCATGTTCACTTTGTGATGTGACTCCTTCTTTTTCCTTACCTTTTCCACGTCCATGCTTGATTCCATTTGCTTCCATGTCCACGTCATTTCAATTTGTCACCTCTACAACATTTACATCTGGATCTGGAAAAGATGGAACTCCTTCCACTCCTTGTGGAGATGGTCTTGCCCCATTTTTTCTTTGTAGAAGCATTGGATGTTCACTAGTTCCATCACCTGCATTCATTGCTAGGTAATTCAAGTAAGGTCTCCCTGGCTCCCCACAGTGCTAGGAAATAAGACGTAGCTAAATAGATAATTGAGTAGATTACTTAATGGAGAGAGACAGATTTATATACACAAGATTATAGAGTAGAGAGAGAGAGAGAGAGAGAGAGAGAGAGTACACACGATATACGTGGTTCACCCAATGTGGGCTACGTCCACGCGAAAGCAGCCACTCAATGGCTTTAGTACTTCAAAACAAGAAGTAGTTTACAAAGGGATTATACCCTTAATGGAGCTCCCGCCTTGCTTCACTCTCACCACCTCACACTCACCTTGTTGCATCAACTTCACACTATGAAATGTGTGTAGAAATGGCCTCCTTTAATAGGCCAAAAGGGCTGCCCTCTCTTATGAGAGACAGCCATGTGTAGCCGCCCTTGTGCGAATAAGTCCAAATCGGACCCTTTAATCCGCCCATGTGTGGCCGCCCTTGAGAAGACAAGTCCGCTTTTGAATTCGGCCACCGGCCACCGGCCATTGACTTCCGACCACCGGCCACCGGCCATTGACTTCCGACCACCGGCCATCGGCCATTGACTATCGGCCACCGGCAAACTGACCGGTTGTTTTCCGACCACTTTCTGGCCGTCGGCCGGCCATAATATTCCGGCGAAAAAGAATAGTTGCCCTTGATTCTTGCCCCTGATTACAAGGGTAAAACAGGCTCCATACTTAACAATCTCCCACTTGGAGACTGATCTCCAAACCAAACCTGTGACTGCTTTCCATTCTAGCTTCTTATCCTTGAATGCCGATTGAAGATGAGCAAAAGCTCAACTTCTCCTTGTTGACCACCTTTGTAAACATGTCTGTAGGATTTTCACTTGTATGCACCTTTCGTAGCTTTAGTTGTCCCTCTTCCAAAAGAGTGCGTATGAAGTGATATCTCACCTCAATGTGCTTTGTCCTTGAATGAAAGGCTGAGTTCTTCGCAAGATGGATAGAGCTTTGGCTATCACTCTACAAGACACAATTGTCTTGTTTGAATCCAAGCTCTTCTAAGAATCTGTGAAGCCACAGAATTTCTTTGCTTGCCTCCGTCATTGCTACATACTCTGCTTCCATGGTAGAAAGTAAAACCACTTTCTGCATCTTTGAAGCCCAGCTTACTGCTGTGCCTCCAACCGTGAACACATAGCCAGTAGTGCTCCTTCGAGTATCTTTGTCACTTGCCATATCTGCATCAGCATACCCTTCTAGAAAAATATTAGTTCCTCCAAAATACAAAGCATTTGTTGTTGTCCCTTTTAGATACCTAAGTATCCACTTCAGAGCTTGCCAATGCTCTTTACCTGGGTTGTCCATGAACCTACTCACAACTCCCATTGCATGTGCAATGTCTGGCCTTGTCCAGACCATAGCATACATTAGAGAACCTACCGCTGCAGCATATGGAACTTTAGACATATAGGCTATCTCCTCTTGTGTCTTTGGACACATATCCTTCATTAGTTTAAAATGACCAGCCAAAGGTGTTGAAACTGGTTTTGCATTTTGCATTGCAAACCTTTCTAGTACCTTCTTGATGTAATCTTCTTGAGATAGCTTTATTGTCTTCTTCGTCCTATCCCTTGATATTTTCATACCAAGTATCCTCTTTGCAGCACCTAAATCTTTCATTGAAAAAGATTTGGACATCTCCTCTTTTAGGCCTTTGATTTCCTGCATGTTAGCACTTGCAATCAACATGTCGTCAACATACAACATTAGGATGATGAATTTCCCATCTCCCAAATTCTCCGTGTAGACGTAGTGATCCGAGTTGCATCTTGTGAATCCATGATCCAACATCCATCGATCAAACTTCAAGTACCATTGTCTTGATGCTTTCTTTAAACCATACAAGCTCTTCTTTAATCTGCAAACCATTTTCTCCTTACCTTTTACTTCATACCCCTTTGGTTGAAGCATGTAGATTTCCTCCTCTAAGTCACCGTGAGGGAATGCCGTATTTACATCCATTTGCTCGAGATTTAGATCATGAGCAGCCACAAGGCTTAAGACAAGCCTAATTGAGTTCATTTTTACAACAGGAGAAAATATTTCATTGAAGTCAATAACTTTCTTTTGAGAAAAACCTTTTACCACAAGCCTAGACTTGTACCTTTTCTTCCCACCTTCTTCTTCCTTTAGCTTGTACACCCATTTGTTTTGAAGTGCCCGCTTACCTTTAGGCAACTCAACCAACTCCCATGTTTGGTTGCGATGTAGTGAGTCCATCTCCACTTGCATGCTCTTCATCCATTCTTCTTTGGATTCATGTTGCATAGCTTCTTCATATGATTCCGGCTCTCCAGAATCTGAGATCAAGAGATGGTTGAAGGAAGGAACAAACCTTTCTGGAGGTCTACTTGCTCTTGTAGATCTTCGGGGAATAGGTTGAGGCTCCTCATTTGGTTGACGTTGTTGCACATTGTCACCGTTTGCATTCCTTGAGTGTTCACTGTCCTCAAGCTCCATGTACTCATCACCTGTTTCTTTTGTTTGTTTTCTTTCCAAGTAATCTTTGTACAAATTTTGTTCGTTAAAAATTACATCCCTACTCCTTAAGATTTTACCATCTTCAGGATTCGATAGGCGATACCCAAAGTCTCATTCTCCATAGCCAATGAAGAAAAACTTTTTGGACTTTTCATCTAACTTTGATCTTAGGCTTCTATCTATGTGCATGAAAGCCTCACACCCAAACACTTTGAGAAATGCATAATTCACCGGTTTACCTGTCCATGCCTCTTCTGGAACTCCCCCATCCAATGCCGTTGAGGGTGACCGATTGATTAAGTACACATACGTACTTACCGCTTCCGCCCAAAGCTCAAGCGGTAGGCCTGCATGTAGCCGCATGCTTCGTGCTCGTTCCATGATTGTCCTGTTCATCCTTTCCGAAATCCCATTTTGTTGAGGTGTCCTTGGGGTTGTCCTTTTCCTCCGAATGCCATTGCTAGCACAAAAGCCTTCAAAAGCTTGGCTGTAATATTCGCCTCCATTGTCGGATCTGAGGCATTTAACCTTGGTACCTGTTTCATTCTCCACAAAGTCTTTCCACCTTTGAAATATGGAAAATACATCGGATTTATTCTTCATGACATAAACCCATGTTTTTCTAGTCGCATCGTCTATGAATGTTACATAGTACAATGAGCCACCAAGTGATGGTGTACTTGCAGGACCCCAAACATCAGAATGAACCAACTCAAGTTTTTTATTTTTTCTTTCATTTCCTGATTTTTGAAATTTTACCCTCTTTTGTTTACCATAAACACAATCTTCACAGAGCTCTAAGTCCACTTCTTTCAAACCTGGTAGAAGCTTCTTTGTTTGAAGGATTTGCATTCCTTTGGCACTCATATGCCCAAGTCGGTAGTGCCACACCGCACTGTCAACTTATGTAGTTGCTGCACAAGCTGAAGGTTGCGTGATAACAGTACACAAGTAAAGTGTACTAACTTTTTCACCCTTGGCAACCATCAAAGATCCCTTTGAGATCTTCCACCGTTTGTTTCCGAATGCAATGTTGTGACCTTCATCATCCAATTGTCCTGTAGAGATCAAATTTTTGCGAAGAGAAGGAACATGCCTAACATCTTTAAGCTTCCATTCATTTCCGTTAGCAGTTTTGACAGAAACTGTACCTTTGCTGACAATCTCACAAGCTTCATCATCTCCCAAGTATACATACCCAAAATTACCTTTGGTGTAGTCTTGGAAATGTTGCTTGTGTGGTGTCGCATGGAATGAAGCCCCGGAATCTACTATCCAGGAATTAGACACATTGTCTAATGAGAGAATTAGAGCATCTTGCTCTACTTTACCTGCCACATTGGCCTCCGATGTTGACTTGTTGTCTTGAGACTCTGTCTCCTTCTTCTTCTTGGACCAGAAGTCCTTCTTGACGTGGCCCTTTTTGCCGTAGTTCCAACATTCAAGAACTGACTTTGTGCGTGACTTGCTCCGCCTTGAGCGATCACGACCCTTTTGGTTTTTGAACCTCTCCCTAAGCCTTCCTCTTGTTTCCACTGATAGTGCAGCACTTGATGATTCTCTTGTGCTTCTCCTTCGCATTTCCTCGCTTAGGAGAACACCCACAACATCATCAAACTTAAGAGTATTTGTGCCAGAGATAGAATTACTTACAGCCATCACAAGGCTGTCCCAACTATCCGGTAGAGATGATAGTATAAGGAAAGCTCGTACTTTGTCATCGAAATTGATTTTCACTAATCGAAGTTGACTTATGTTTTTGTTAAAGTCATTTAGGTGTTCTGCAACTGAACCATTCTCTGTCATCTTTAGATTGAACAAGCGCTTCATAAGAAATACCTTATTGGATGCCGATGGTGTCCTCCGTGGTCTTCATCTCTGAAACATTGAAGGACACCGTTGACGCCAAGATTAACCGGATTGTTCCCAGTGCCTTTCGATCAAGGACAATCCATGCTTCATCTGCCATTGTTGCGGGCTTCTTCGCAATACCGCCTAGTGGCAAATAGAGGTCCTTCTGGTAGAGATAGTCTTCAATCTGCATCTTCCAATGTTGGTAGTTTTTGCCGTTGAACTTCTCAATCTTAAGCTTCCCTTCCTCCGCCATAACTCCCACTCAATTCAAGGAATCCATTCCTTGAGATAATTTAGCTACGAGCAAACCTTGCTCTGATACCAGTTGTTAGGAAATAAGACGTAGCTAAATAGATAATTGAGTAGATTACTTAATGGAGAGAGACAGATTTATATACACGAGATGATAGAGTAGAGAGAGAGAGAGAGAGAGTACGCACGATATACTTGGTTCACCCAATGTGGGCTACGTCCACGGGAAAGCAGCCACTCAATGGCTTTAGTACTTCAAAACAAGAAGTAGTTTACAAAGGGATTATACCCTTAATGGAGCTCCCGCCTTGCTTCACTCTCACCACCTCACACTCACCTTGTTGCATCAACTTCACACTATGAAATGTGTGTAGAAATGGCCTCCTTTAATATGCCAAAAGGGTTGTCCTCTCTTATGAGAGACAGCCATGTGTAGCCGCCCTTGTGCGAATAAGTCCAAATTGGACCCTCCAATCCGCCCATGTGTGGCCGCCCTTGAGAAGAGAAGTCCACTTTTGAATTCGGCTACCGGACATTGAATTCAGCCACTGGCCACCAACCATTGACTTCCGACCACCGGCCATTGGCCATTGACTACCGGCCACCGGCCAACCGACCGGTTGTTTTTCGACCACTTTTCGGCCGCCAGCCAGCCATAATATTCCGGCGAAAAAAAAAGTCTCAGGGGCCTCCGCCCCCGAGGCCTTTAAAGTTGCCCCTGATTACAAGGGTAAATCAGGCTCCATACTTAACACACAGGGCCAAGGAAAATTATATATCCCATGCCCAGATTCCCCACAATTCCAAAAGTGTAATACCCTCCTGGGTCATGGTTCTCACTCCTCATGTTTCTTTGTTTGTCCCTTAAGACATACAACTTGTGAAAGGTGAATTGATAAGTTGCTCAAGGACTCATTTAGCTTATCAATCACCTCCGTTGTTACCTCAAGAATCTCTCTAAATGTTGATTCTTGCAATTTTCCCTTGGTTCTAGGACCCTCTATTGGAACCTCACCCCTTGACCCTTGAGTTTTCTATTCTTATCAATAGCTTTAGTTTTAGCTTCATCAATGGTAGTAGGTGCACCCGCGTCAACTTTTATCTTGAGTGTGTGAAAGAGATCGGCTATAAACCTCTCCTTCTTAAGAAATTATGCACAATCACCAAGGTTGGCAACATTTCTAACCCATACAGCCCAAAGACGTAGAAATTCTTGTTTGTACATATGGTAGTCATCTAAATCTCTTTGCTTGTGAGAAGAATGTCTTGCCATAGATTTTCAGTATTTTGGGGGTCAAAGAAGTATCTCTTGAAATGATCAACAACTTCCTTATAGTTTCCGTTGACTTCTTGAGATAGAGAGTCAAACCAAGTGCTAGCATTTTCCTGAGGACCACTTCAAACATTTCTAAGCATTCCTCATCTCCTATCATCCTGTTTATGCAGCAAGCCATTTTGAAATTTCCTAAAAATAACTCGGCATCCTTGCCAGGATCTCCTCAATTCCAACATTGCAAAAGTCACCTAGGTGGTGGATCTCGCTCCTCACCTTTCTTTGTTTGTCCCTTGGGACCTACAACTTGTGCAAGATGATTTGACAAGGTACTTAAGTATTCATTCAACATTTCAATTAGCTTATCTATTTCCTCATAAATTTCTATAGATGATGATTCTTGCAATTTTCTCGTGGTCCTAGGACCCTCTATTGGCACCCTCCCTTTAGGCACTTGAGTTTTCTATACTTCTCAACAACCCTAGTTTCAACTGCATCAAAGGTAGCAGGTGCCCACTCCTAAATTTTTATCTCGAGTGTGGGAAAGACAATGGCTATGAACCTCTCCTTGTTTAGAAACTCTGCACCATCTCTAGGGTTGGTAACATTTCTCAGCCCAAAGACATAAAAACTCTTGTTTATACATGTAGTAGTCAACTAAGTGTTTTTGCTTGTGAGAAACGATGTCTTGCCATAGCTTTTGATTATTTTGGGGGTCGAAGAAATATCAGTTGAAATCAACAACTTCCTTATAGTTTCCCTTAAATTCCTGAGATAGAGAGTCAAACCAGTGCTAGCATCTTTCCTGAGAACAACTTCAAAAATTTCTAAGTATTCCTCATGTCCTATCACCCTTTTTATGCATCAAGCCATTTTGTAATTTCCTATAAATAGCTTGGCATCCTCGGGAGGCTCTCTGCAATTCCAACATTACAAAAGTTGCCTAGCTCGTGGCTTTCGCTTCTCAAGTTTCTTTGTTTTTCTTTGATGGAAGACCATATGATCTTGTTGTAGGCTTTGTCCAAATCCATTGTAAGCAAGATACACTCTTTCTTGGTGAAGGATGTGTACTCTATGCTGACCATTTCTTCTAGGTTGTTATATATTGACCTTCCTTTGATAAAATCATTTTGATGGGGAGTTATTGGTTCATCAAGAATGGGATAAAGCCTAAGGTATATAATTTTGGAAATAGGTTTATATGCCACATCATTTTAATGAACCACTAGTCTTTCAGTTGAGAGAAGAAAATTTACTTTGGGATTGATTTAATGAGGTCTGTTTTTATGTCTGAGTATATGAGTCCATTAATTAAGTCATGGTTAGCCATTTGCGTGATTAAGAACTTAAGATCCGCCTAGTATTCTTTGACGAAGTCTGTATTCAATTCATCCCACCCTCATGATTTCTTCTTGACTTATGCTTCTTGCATGATGGAGCATTCCTCCTTGGTAAAAGACTTCTCAAGCTAGTTGGCTTCTGATTGCGAAATTATCCTCTTGAAACTCTTGAGAAGTTTTTCCCTGGTTTCATCCACTTCTAGAGATCAAGCCTCTAGTTGGGTCTATGATCTAGCATAAGTGATGAAGAATAAGTTTAGCCTTTATCCTGGTCCTTAACTTCTTGACCCTCCTTGTCTATGAGCGAGTGGATTTGGCCTTGACATCTCTTGAATTTTAAGAATTTGTATAACTGTGCTTAATTCATCACCTCCAATTACAGGAACGTTGTTGGGTTGTGTGCGGTCTAGCTGGGAAGGAGCCAAACCTATGGCTATGAGAGTTTGTGAGATGAGAATCACAAACACTTTTACCATTGACAATGGCTTGGGTCTATAGCCCTAGAAGAAGACCTAGTCTTGTCTCACAGCAAAAAGGGGACAACATCTTAAAAGTCTAAACAAATATTGGCCCTATAATCTCCACAAATTGGGCTAAGGTATCCTTTAATCTCCACAACACTTTTGGGCCCTAACAAATGTGAGAGCACAGCCAATGGTGGAATCCTCTTTCAAGTGGAGAATTTTCTAAACATTTTTAGCACGCAAGGATGGATAGTTATTACCGGACTAATCAGGTCCACCAGTCCTTGATTGAAAACCTTAGTCAATCCCCACTTACCACCCTGCACTCACACATAATTTTTTGTTTTCTATTTACTATCACGTTCTTTTAACATTTAAAATAATAGTTCTTTTAGCTTTCCAACACAGTGATTTCTTTAAACAAGTATTAAAATTCAACATTAAAAAGTGTCTTTTAGCAAATAGACATCTTTAGACTTAAGACAGGGTACGGTCACCTATAATATTTATTAACAACCCTTCCTGGTACTCACTTGTCTCAAGAAAAACAGGTGAAAAACAAAACCCATTCCTTATTCATAATCCGGTTTGAAATCCATCACCCAAAGTTCAGGGTTCCCATACACGAAACTAGTTTTCCATACAACCGTGTGGTTCCTTTAGGATAAAAATGTTCTCCTAAGTAGTATCCACAAACATACACATGTAAGAGGTAAAGACTCATCCATGGCTGACAAGCCATCATTACTCATCACTTGAAGTGAAAATATTCCAAGGAATCAGATGTGTCTTGAGACAAAACAATTTGTCTTAAGGATAACCAATCATTCTTTCCTAAGTCAACAAACCTTAATCCAAACAATCCTTTTCTAATTTACAAACAAATGCACGTTGGTTTCTTGGAAGATGTCTTGCATTTTCAATCAGTTTTACTTTTCCTAATTCCTTACACCCTCTTTTACGTATGCAATGCTAATGAGAAGAACTTGAATTATTCATTTTAAATTATAATGAAGACCCACCTATGACTTGTCAAGCACTTGCTGCATTGCTAGGACCTGAATGCTTTCATACGTAGGCCTACTATCAGGCACGGGCCTCGTGATCGTATGACGCTCTTGCCCTTTTGGGAACATGGCCCTCCTCATCAAATAAAAGGTTTTCTTTGGTCCTCTTTGGTTCCATGACTTCTATCCCTATAAAAAGAACGTATGTCTATTATGTAAATCATCAAAAACTTGACTTTCCTTTGTATTGAACCTAATTCCTCTTTTCACCTTAACTAAGATTAAATTTGTAGTCATAAATGCTAATTTCTTGACCTAGTAAATTCTTATTTTCCTATATGGCTAACATGATTTTATCTTAGCTTCTTTAAGGGTTTTATAAGCTCCCCTAATTTTTCTATGAATTTTTGTATCTTTTTTCTAATTTTTTCTTCTTTATAACACGTGAAATTTGTTTATTTTTGGCTTAATATTTATTAGATTCATTATCTTTGAAATATTGAATTTCGTTAACTTTATATCAATGATTTATACTTCGAGTAATTTTTCTAGAAACTTTTAATCGTAAATTCTATTTATCCTAGTTACATTTTAGCTTAAAATATGGTCTTTAATCTATTACAATTAATTAAAGTAATTAACTAATTATGATATAATTATCTCACCTTTATAATAATGTTTCTTAGCTCTAATATTTACCTTGTTATTATCTAATCTAGTTAACTAATTTCCTCATTTGATTTACAACCAAAATCAAGAAGTTTTTGCTTAAGTAAATAACTTAACTAATTAATTGATCATGAGCTAATTATCTAGGCTTACTAATAATGTTAAATAGTTTAATAATCACCTTACAATTATCTAAGCTAGTTAGATAATTTTCTCTTATAATTTATAGCTAAATTATTCAATTTTAGTTTATTTAAATAGCTAAACTAATTTTGTGTTAATGAGCTCATTATCTTGGTCAAATAAAAATGTTTTGTGATAATTACTTTGTAGTCATTCAAGCTAGTAAAGTAATCCCTTGAATTTAAAGCTAAAATCACTCAATTTTAGCTTAATTAAATAGCTAAACAAATTTTCTATGAAAGATCTAATTATCCTGGCTTGATAGTAATGTTTCCTAGCTCTTATAATTACCTTCTAATCATCCAAGTTAGTAAACTAGTTTTGCCCTTTAATTTATAGCTAAATTCAGGCCATTTTAGCGTTATTAAATAGCTAAATTAATTTTTTGTTGATGAGCTAATTATCCTTGATAGTTAATAATTTTTTCTAACTCCAATAACTACTTTGTAATTATCCAAGCTAGCTCTCTTATTTAAATTACACCTAAAATCAATCAATTTTAGCTTAATTAAATATCTAAACTAATTTTTCTATTAATGATTTAATTTTCCCAATTATCTAATAATGGTTTTTAACTTTGACAATTACGTTGTAGTTATTTGAGTTAGTTAACTCGCTTCCCTCTTTAATTTATAGCTAAACTCAATCAATTTTAGCTTAATTAAATGTCTAAACTAATTTTCTATTAATGAGATAATTATCTCAAGTAGCTAATGATGTCTTTTAACTCTAATAATTACTTTGTATACTAATTTCTCCTTCTAGTGTACACATAAAAACCATTAATTTTTACTTAATTAAATAGCTAAATTAATTTTCTATTAATGAGATAATTATCCTCGCTATATAAATATATTCTCTAACTTTGGTAATTATGTTATAATTATCCAAGTTGGTTAACTAATTTTCCACTTTGATTTATGGCTAAAATCAGTCAATTTTAGCTTAATTAAAAAGCTAAACTAATTTTTTGCTAATGAGATAATTACCTTGTGTTCTTAACAATGTTTCTAATTTTGATAGTTATATTGTGATTTGTTAGGTTGGTTTACTAAGTTCTTCGTTAGTTTTATATTTAAAAATAGCTAATTTTTGTCTAATTAATTACAAAACTTAATTAAAAAAATTTAATATATTTTTTCTATATTTTTAAAAGTATAATTAAGATTTAATAATTATCTTAGATCTAGTTAAGATTTTTTAATATAATTCCTAATAACTAAGACCAAAATTAATAAGTTTTAATCTTAATTAGGGCTAATAATTAAATAAATTACTAATATTAATTAATGTTAAGTAATCAATAGTTTAATAATATATAACAAAGTGATTAATAATAGATAATTTTTTAATCTTATTTAATTAATAGATTAATTAAAAAACTTAGGTTTAAATCGTAAACTAATTGAGATTAGCATAATTACCTTGCTTGATCACTTAGATTTTGCTCTCTTAGTGATTTCTTTGAAGTATCTCTCTGGCACAAGAGACTTCTGGCCAGGACCCCGAGTCTGACTGAAAATGAGAAGCCCAAGGTCTTATTTATAGCTTTTTCTAACACTCAAAGGCTGAATCTAGCAGTTGCAAGCACTCCCTAGGCTCAAGATGGTGCCCCCCGGTACTAAATCAGTCTTTGACAGGTCAGTGATGGACCTCTCCAACACCTGCCTGCTTTAAAAATAAAATCCACTAATTTTTTGTGTTATTTTCTGCTATTTTGATAAATATTTGGGAAAATATCTAGGGGTTATCATGAAAGTTCTAAGCTTAATGACTACTAAGAATCATTCAATTATTTTTGAAATTTAAAGTGGTAGTAAAACTTCCAGAGGGGATAGTGATTAAGATTCTAAAAATACCAATTTTAACTGATTTTGAGATAGTGGTTTACCAGTTTGTATTGAGACCGTCCGGGGCGGGCAACAAGAAGAGCAGCCCCTAAACACCCTTCGAGGCTCCTGTGTTGCTCAATTGGGGTTGGGGCAAGCACAATCAGAGACAACAACAACCCACATCCACAAACCAAACAAGAAAAGGGGCACCACCTAGTTGTAGATGCGAACTAGGACGTACGTGATATCTCCTTGTACTCAAACGCACAAAGAGAGGGGAATGCAAGATAGCCACACACACCAAACACAAACATTCACCACGCCAGAGAGAGGTAAAGAGCACAAATCAATTTGAGCAACTCAGTCTTACCCTTAAAGACTAGATGCACACAAAACATGATGAGAAATAGAGGGACAACACAAAACTTGACCTTGTTGCCAATACACAAATTGTCTTAGGGTCACGGGAGCCCTCTCACCGAGCACCCTCTTACAATTGACCTTGTAGGAAAATAATTCAACAAGTCCTCAAACCACCAAGCATGATATGGCACAACAAACTTCAAGGAAAATATACCTTCAACCACCTGATCAGCCAACTTATCAAGTCAATTTGGAGAGAAGAGTCGTAGTTGCAGCATACAATTGCACCCAAAACTATGAATCTTATTTATGGACAAGAGTAGGCTACAAGTGTGATTGCAGAGTATAGTATCAGTCCACTCCTCTAGATGGCATAACTAACTTTAAGCTTCTCCATGCACCTATGTGTAGTGATGGAATAGAGCACTCACAATGCACACACTCTACACAACTAGGCTTGAAGAGTGGTGTGTTATGTGTTGAGAATGGTGTAAGAGTAGGCTACAAGTGTGATTGCAGAGTATAGTATCAGTCCACTCCTCTAGATGGCATAACTAACTTTAAGCTTCTCCATGCACCTATGTGTAGTGATGGAATAGAGCACTCACAATGCACACACTCTACACAACTAGGCTTGAAGAGTGGTGTGTTATGTGTTGAGAATGGTGTGGTATAGTGTGATCATGTGATGATTTACAAGGGAGAGAAGGGCTCTATTTATAGGTTTTAGAAGCCCCCATTAGGATTAGGCCTAATCAAGTTTATTTGAAGGAATAAAAGATTATGCATTTTTTACTTTTTATTTAATGAGGGTGGTCTCTCTTGTCCTTTGAGTCACATGCATGTGGGCTCAAGGGAAGAGAATTATTGAGGATGATAGGAGAGAGGATTGAGTGAATAATTTGGGAGTGCCTACTCTAGTAGAGGGTGAATTTTACAATAAGGTTAGTGGTTAGTAGTTAGTAATTATCACTACAAAATATTTACAAAATCATTCACAAAATGGTGAGATATATGATGAGAAAAGTTAGAGAAGGGATGAGCTTGTAAAGAGAGGTTGAAGCTTTGGAGAAGTTGACATTCACCTCTTTATAGCACCGGAAGAAGAAGCAGTCAGCATGGCGAAGTAGCGTGTGTCGGTGAAGATATGTTATCTTCAAATCTTGGAAAATTCATGATAAAAGCCTTCATTTTCAGAGGTTATCCTTGGATTTTTACTGATTTTTGAAGTTCTTTACAAAGCTTAAGAGAGTATGGTAATATGGACATATATGTAGAGAGAAAGGGGGACACATAGGGTGTAGAAATGGAGGATGAAGGCTATGGAGGTGTGAGAGATGTGGAAATGGTGAAGAGGGTGAATTAGGACATGGGAGTTGCAGGTTTGGGAGTGGGAAGGAGAGGGAGGAGTCTGTGTGAAAGAGGAAAATGATAAAGTGGAAGAGGGAGTGTGGCTGCATAGCATGGGCAAACTGGGGTCCACCAATAAAATCATAGCTCACAGCTCGTAGCTCAAAAAAAAATGAAAAAATTTGAGGTGAAATTTCAGCTCAAAACCTACAACTTTTGTTTGTATCACCTTTTCAAATTCGTGGAGCATTTGGTCTTTAAAAACTCAGCAAAACCGACTGTTTTTTCCACTGCACAAGGTCCTTGTGAGGTCCTTCTTTGGATGATTCTTTTGAATACCTCCAAGAGTGAGCTCGCCATGGTGCATGCATGCATTCCACATACCCTTGACCTTATTTGGTAGGTCTATAATTGAAGATATTGTTGAGATCATGATATAAATGAATAGTACAACTAAGAAAATCAAATATTGAGGGGTCTAAAAAATATGTACATGTCAAATATAAATAATATAGGTGAAAAAAATATAAAGGGGTCAAAATAAATCTCTCTCATTATAAGTCTACCATAAAAAGATGAATATTTTTTGTGGTCTAATTATGAGAGTAATAGAGAATAGATGTAGGAAGGAAAAAATCACAATAGTGAAAAAATATACACATAAATAGAACTAGTTTTTTTGGATTTTTGTTGGAATGGAGTTACACCAAAAATAAGAGAAGCTTGCATGAAATTATTTTTATATGGAATAAAGAGTATGCAAAATGGTAAAAAAAAATATGGTAATGGTGAGTCAATGTACATAGCATAAATAACACACCATAGGTAGAAATATTTAAATAAATACCAAAATAATTATGAAAAATCCTTTTATTTAGGCCCTATATACAATGAAATATTTACACACAAATGGGCCATAATATACTTATAATTTTTATTTTTTTATTTTTTTTGGCTCAACTAGCCCAGTGACTAGGTAATTGAGGGTGTTTTAGAAGATATGGGAAAAGTCCCCTAACTCACACACGCCTATGTACAGTGAAATGGTAGGGATAACCAAAATGTTTCAGTGATTTGATAGGGTGAGGTAGCTTATTATGGCAATTATGGAAAGCCGAGAAACGGCTGGCAGTATGTCCAATGTTCTCCATTGAAGCTTAGAGTTCATTTCCATGTTGCTGAAAAGGTGGAAACCTTACAATCATCCTAACTTAAGAAATTGAGATGTCCTCATCTCAACCGGAATGGGGAAAGTCTTTGAGAAAAGAGGTTTCATCTTCCCCAGTGGCATCTTTGGTGGGATAATCTTTCCACTTTACCAAGTTTTCTTGATTACTCTATTTCTAAAATTTCATTCTCTAATTTCAAGGATATAATGTGGTTGGGGATTCCTCAATTCCTTACTTTAGTATTACTAATTACTTGCTACTCAGTTTTCGAAAGGAACTCTCAGTGTTGAGCCCATCTTAAAAACTTTACAAACTAGTTGTATTCTCTCAAAAACCATGTTAAATTCATTCCATAAAATATCCATATATCTAACTTGTCAACATAACCACGCTCAATTTAACTGACCATTTAAAGCAATTAGCATTCGTCAAGTATTAGGTAATCCAGCTTTTGCAATCTGAACGCGCTTGGTGTGTTCTTGGCATTCTGAGCAATCTTCACTCGACACAAGCTTCCACCATTTCACTAGAGGTACCCCCTTTGTGCTCTAACATATTTGACCAACAATATGTTAAAGGGTTTTAAGAGGTATCATACCAATTGTTCTTTTGGTTTACTACTAGTCTCGTGCATTAATATTTCCATATCAAGGCCATTTTTCAAGGAAGGCTGTAACGGAATTGGCCTATTAACTTAGATTGTAGCGGAAAGAGAATAACATAGTGAGCATTTCATTAAGGAAATTCCTTCTCTTAGATAGAGAGAGTTCTTGAATGGACAAAGAAACATTTAATTCATTTTCCTAGCTAACATGGCACAAGCATTAACTTGAAAAAGAGAGAGAATCAAGAGAACTTGACAACAATTGAGGACCGGATCTATGTGGAATGGGTCACCCCTCCAATAGGCTTTTGTATTATAGATTCATTCATCAAGAGAGACTCAGTACGATATAATCTTTGTGTTTCTTGTGACCTAGGTTAAATATAGATGGTAATCTTCATGCATAACATATAATTTGTAAAAATCATTAACTATCCCCAACCTTAGTCCCAAGGCCTCAAACACCTTAAAAGGTGGAGAGAGCTAGCACGGAATGACGGTAGGGAAGGGGAAGAAGAAACATTCATAGGAGAAAGAAATAGTTCCTCACTTATCATCACTCTTCCTTCTAGCATACACAATAGCATCGTAATGAAGATGGAAAGATGAAGCATTGAAGCATGGCTCTTGCTTGGATTTTCATTCCATAGCCAAGAGTGTTGGTGTAGGCTCTCAACTTCTCTAATAGCTTGGAGAAGGAGATGGAGCTCTTGCACTTTTCACTTCACACAATGAGTGTGTGTGTGTGTGGGGGGGGGGGGGGGGGGGGAGTATATCCTACAAGCAAGCCCCCTCCTTGCTTGGGTCGACCCCCTCTTCTAGCTCTAGATGAAATCTCATTGGCCTTTCCAAGCCTGGCCCCTATCACAAGCTGGGTGCATATCAAGCAACAAGGGTAGCCTTCAAACAAGTGTTCCCCTTTCCCCTTTGAGAGAGAGGATTTGAAAAATGCAAAAACAATTAATTAAATTAACTAAATATCATTGGACCTCTCTCTTGAACAATGGGTGCCCTTTAGGGGAGAGAGAGAGGTCAAGCAACCACCCCACCCACCTGCACGGCTTGCCCCCTCCTTGTAGGGATATTTGTTGACTTTTGTGACACCTCAAGCCCCTCATCCTTGGGCTCGGTTCTCACCACAAGCTCTACCCTTAAGCCCCTCAAGCTCGGGGCGGGTTCGCACTGATAGCCGACTTTCGAAAATCAAAGAAAAAAAAAAAACTCATTTCACCCCCCCCCCCCACTCTTGGTACCCCCCCACCGTAACCTATTTTTCCCCCTCCCGCCCCACGGGCATCGGATAAAACCCTCGCACTCTCTTCCCCCCATTTTCCTTACATACCCCCTTTTCCTAATATCTCTCTCCCCCTGATTTACCCTCCCCGGCCAGGCAAAAACTCAGAGAAGAAAACCCCAACCCCTCTCTCGTGCTCCCTCGGTGCGAGCCGCGTGAGAACCCCCCACCCCACTTCACACAATGAGTGTGTGTGTGTGGGGGGGGGGGAGTATATCCTACAAGCAAGCCCCCTCCTTGCTTGGGTCGACCCCCTCTTCTAGCTCTAGATGAAATCTCATTGGCCTTTCCAAGCCTGGCCCCTATCACAAGCTGGGTGCATATCAAGCAACAAGGGTAGCCTTCAAACAAGTGTTCCCCTTTCCCCTTTGAGAGAGAGGATTTGAAAAATGCAAAAACAATTAATTAAATTAACTAAATATCATTGGACCTCTCTCTTGAACAATGGGTGCCCTTTAGGGGAGAGAGAGAGGTCAAGCAACCACCCCACCCACCTGCACGGCTTGCCCCCTCCTTGTAGGGATATTTGTTGACTTTTGTGACACCTCAAGCCCCTCATCCTTGGGCTTGGTTCTCACCACAAGCTCTACCCTTAAGCCCCTCAAGCTCGGGGGGGTTCGCACTGATAGCCGACTTTCGAAAATCAAAGAAAAAAAAAAACTCATTTCACCCCCCCCCCCCCCCCCACATCTTGGTACCCCCCCCACCGTAACCTATTTTTCCCCCCCCCCGCCCCACGGGCATCGGATAAAACCCTCGCACTCTCTTCCCCCCATTTTCCTTACATACCCCCTTTTCCTAATATCTCTCTCCCCCGGATTTACCCTCCCCGGCCAGGCAGAAACTCAGAGAAGAAAACCCCAACCCCTCTCTCGTGCTCCCTCGGTGCGAGCGGCGTGAGAACCCCCCCCCCCCCCCCCCCCCCCCTCACTCTTACACTTACCCGAATCACACTCACCCATTACCCTCTACCCTCATTTTTCCCCTACTCTTTGGCCCGCCAATATTCCCTCCTCCCTCTTCCCCACCCACTCGCCTCACCCTCCTTTGGCTCATTCACACCCCCCTCGGCCTCTTTCCCCCCCCCCCCCCTCTTGGACCGCGGATATATTCCCTTACACCCCACCCATTCACTAATCCCCCCCCCTTCGTCTTAAGCCCCATGCAAAAACAACACCCCCCCCCCCTCTTGGACCGCGGATATATTCCCTTACACCCCACCCATTCACTAATCCCCCCCCCTTCGTCCTTAAGCCCCATGCAAAAACAACACCCCCCCCCCCCCCCCCCCCCCCCCCCCCCTCTCACCGACACAACCCATGCCCCGCCATACCCCCTCTCCCCTCACTCTCCTTCACACACTCTCTCTATCTCTTATCCCCTTAGCCCTCTCCCCTCCCCCTCTCCCTCACTCTCCCTCTCACGGCAGCGCCAAAGGCTCTCTCTCTCTCTCATCCGGATGCTGCCATAGCACGCCAAAGCTTGCTCTCTCTCCCATGCCAGGAGCAGTGCACCACACACAATACACACACACACACACACACACTCCCTCACACACACACACACCCCACAACAACCCCCCCCCCCTCTCCCTCTCTCTTCCCATGCGTTGTGCGCCGCGTTACATCCCACACACACACACACACGCCCTCTCTCCTCGCGCGCAGTGCGCACCCGACACACACACACACACACACACACACACGCCCTCGCGGCAGCAGCATGAAAAAAAAACACACACTCACACACACCATACATACACACCCCCCTATCCTACCCCCCCCCCCCCTCTCCTCCGCCATGCGCAATAGAACAAGCCGCCGGCATCAGAGAAGAAAAATAAAAAATATATATATAAACATGATATATTTATATAGTACCCCCTCTTCCCTTGTTCCCACGCACGCATGCGCACACACATATACATATACGCACTCACCCGCAAATACACATATATACATATACGCTCCCACACTCACACACATACACACGACACACATATACGCACGCACCGACAAAATACAAAAGAAGAAGAACAAGCAAAACGCCATTGACATCAACAAAAGAAGAAGATGATCCAAAGCACGCGCCGCCAACAACAAAAACATAAAATGCACCGAAGGCATGCCCCGGCCGACTCCGAAAAGAAGTACGCTCGACAACGACGCACCGGTAGCACACCATTCGCCGACAACACGCAACCACGATGCCATCCCAGTAAGTTTTAGGTTATTTTACCATTATCTTCAGTTTTTCACCCGAGCCATTGTAAAATTTCCATTTTGTAAATATCCTCTCTCTAGGTGATGGTCACAAAGGCCCACCTAGAGATTCCCATCTTTTAATAACCTTCCCCAAAACAAAGCAATTTAACCACACCGGGCCCACCACTTGCTTTGTCTCCCCGATTAACATTACCCTAACCACACTGGGATTACCATAATCCAAGCAGCCAACACCTACAAATTGGCACTGAGAGGTCACTATCGGGGGGGGGGGGGGGGGGGGGGGGGGGGGGGGGGGGGGGCAACTTATGTGGAACCAAGCATTGGGTAGAGTGTAGTAGGAGGGATTGACACCATTACTTTTATGAGGAGGAGGTCTCATGTGTGGGGTTTGCCTTGGAAATTGCACCATGCGAAGGGAACCACACCCATACCTAGACTCCAATGGTAGATGCACACACACGTATGCACGCTCTTGGCAATGAGTATTCACAGTCATTTAGTCGCCCTACAGAACGCACCAAGTAGGTTGCACCATCTCCTCTCCCTACCTCTCTACCACCACGGCATGCCACCTTGTAAATATTGCAGAAATAACTCACCCTCACACCCCCGAGGTTGTTTTCATCAACTGCAAGTGTTCTCTCTCTCTCTCTCTCTCTCTCTCTCTCTCTCTCTCTCTCTCTCTCTCTCTCTCTCCTCTCTCTCTCTCTCTCTCTCTCTCTCTCTCTCTCTCGGTGTGTAGGCTTGCGGTGTTCATATTATCGAGGGCTTTGCATCCTAGCCGCTCAAAGCTAGGCCGTCGGGGTTTGGGGTCCGCTTTGCGTCTGTCATTTGGTGCCCCCACTGAGGAGGGCTTTTCTAAGACCCCTTCAGTTTACAATGTTGAAAGTGACACCCACTATCAATCATGGATGAGTGGCTAAAGGAATTTTCTAACTAGAGGACGGAAGAAGAAGAGATGAAGGAGACCCTAGCCGCCTTCATTGAGGTGCTATTACCAGGCTGCAGTGTCATCAACATTCAAGAGGTAAATTCTCCATCTCATATCGTTCGTGCTAACTATAAATCGAAAGCATCAGGTGGAATATTGGTGAGGTGCCATCACTGCTGTCAACCAAGGCACACGGTCAATGAGTGCCAGCAACAGAGGCAGCGGAAGGGCTGAAGTCTTCTACATTGACATTCATCGCAAGGAGTTCATTCACATCAAGGAAGGAAAGCGGACGGTGAGGCCTCTTTTCCCTAAAGAAACTGCAGTCAAAGATAAAACCCCAAAGTGGCCTAAAGGGGATGCTCGAGCCAAGGGCAAGGAGAAGATAGGGTAGCCTAGAAACACATGACCCCGAAGGGAGAAGCATCTGGCCAAGCAAGTGCTTCAAGCTTAGAGAGCCGGGTTGTACCCACTTGGTCAAAGAAGAAGTCATTCGAAGCTAAGCGGCGGAAGTTTGCCTACCGATTTGCATGACCCATGCGAGTGCTACCAATCCACTTCGACAATCCAGAAGAAGAAGTGGTGCGAAGATTCCCATGTCCTAGAGAAGAGTGGTTTGGCTACTGCTCTCGCTGTTTTGGGAAGCGAGTGGAGGACCTTCCTCCCCTCCCTGTACAACTTATCCTGAAGAATCTCTCTACCACGGGAGAGACCCAGTGGGCTGGAGATGAGCTGCAGCTAAATGGAGTAGAATTCATGCAACACGCCGATTACCGAAATTACCTACACTTGCTCTTAGCCAAGAGACTGGGAGTGGTTCGACGCATCGCCATCACCCCATATGTGCTAAGCAACGAAGGAAGAGTAGAGACCATGAAAGGTGACGACCTCTTGTGGATGTGCCGACTCATCAACACTTGCACGGTAAGAGTATAAGTAAGTAGTTCACCCTTTGTGCATGATGGAAAACGGGCCGACGACATTCCCGTTCAGATTCCTGCAGCATATGCATGTGAATATCTATGTAGATAGGAAAGTCTTCTACCAACAGAGGATCGTTTACCTATTCGGTGCGGCAGTACTAGGAGAAATCCTCAATTCCCCGAACCCTATTATTCTCCCCATACTAGATTACCATCATTCCTTTAATGTCTCTATTTTTATCCTAGTTTAGTCTATCCATTCGCCCCTATAAAAACCGCTATGACCCGTTGCTGCTGATGTTTTTAAAAAAAAATGGTTTGTAATTTCCCGAGTCACCACCATGGCAAGTGTTTCTTTCCGCACGTTCAGTGGAAAGAAGGGTAAGGATCTCACAACTGATTTTTTGGACAATTTTGACATTGCTTGTGTCGTCTCCAACAAAGATGACGACGCTTCACGACTCACAATTTTTCCTCTATTGATGAAAGTAGAGGCCAAGTCCTGGTATAATGCATTGCCCCATGCTACCAAGAATGCATGGGATGTATTAAGGGTTGCTTTTGTAAAGAGGTTTGGTGGAGGCACAACCTCGGAGAAGCTATGGTAGCTATTGACAGAATTAAAGCAGGCAGGCCTGCTAGAGTACGCCACCTATGAGTCAAAGTTTGTGGACTTATGGGAGAGGTGGGTTGCCACACTGGAGGAAGGTGAAGGAGCACCTAATTTCTTGAAGAAGGACCGTTTCATTGCTGGTCTATGGTCGCCGCTTAGAGAGAAGGTGAAGGGAAGGTTTCCTGCAACATATGAGTTGGCAGTCGAAGTAGCCCGCCTTAAAGACAAGAAGCTGCACATGCAAGAAAGAGTAAACAAGTCAGAGGAAACAAGCTCGGCCCGACCAACCCCAGTGGCTGCAACAACCAATCATAGAGTCCAACCACAGGAGACAGCAGAGGAACAACAAGACCTGCTGAGTCGCATCACCACCCAACTAGAGAGTTTATCTGTGCAGTAACGGCATGCATCTGGCATAAATCCAAAACAAGGAAGAGGACAATGAAGGCAAAACCCAGAATACCACTGTTACAACTGCGGGGAAGACTGCCATGGAATGTACTACTGCCCACACCCAAGAAGGCTGAATTTCAATAGAGGAGGGAGACAGAATCAGATCTCTCCGCCAAGAGTAAGACCACCACCAAGGCAGTCAGGACCAATCCCACCAATCCAAATCCTGCAACCACCTATACAACAGCAACCACAACCCCAACCTCTCATTCCGCCACTACCCCCACCACCTGCGGTGAACCAAGCGGTGAGTGTCATTAGCTTAGAGGCTAAAGGGAAGGCGAAGGTAGAAGAGTCAGCTTGAGAGAAGCACAAAGGAAAAGAGAAGGTAGAAGAAGTGGATGCTATGGGAGTGAAATGTGTGAGGCACGAGGAGGCATCTCAAAAGGAAGAGAAGATGAAAGGGAAAGCCGAGTCTAACAAGCAAACATCTAAACCGCGGTGGAAGATAAACATCATGGACTTCTCACTAGGTGAGGAAGCACAACCCTATGACTTAGTTCAGGATGTGTTATTGCAGGGCCCGAAGATAACTTGGCCACAATTACTCCACCTTGCACCCAGAATGAGGAGGCAATGGATGAAAATGGTAAGTACCAGGAAATCAAAACCACGGATAGTTGGGGCTATCTCTGGGAGGGATCTCGATGACATCTTGCCAACCATGGATGCTCACATCAAAGGGCAGCGGATTTCAAACGTCTACATAGATGGTGGCGCGCAAATATGCGTCATGAGTGAGAAGATGATGCACCACCTAGGTCTAGAGGTAAGTAGACCGGCACCCTGCCAAGCCAAGATAGCAAACAATGTAAGAGTAAAATGCATAGGCATTGTAAATGCGGTCAAAGTAAAAGCATTCAATACGGAAGTGGAGGTAGACATCTTCGTCATGCCACACAAAGGGGAGGGCTACCCCATAATTCTTGGAAGGCCTTGGCTTATGGCCATGGAAGCCAAACAAGACAGAAGCACCGGGATGATCCATATGAAGGATGCTAAAGGGAAGTCCATATTCTACGACATGAGGACTGGAAAGCAGCGCAATATGATCTTGGAGGCTTCAAAAGACGAGTCCACCAGTGACTCCTCGTCTACCTCAAGAGAAGGCACAACCACCACTGATGGGAGTGACAGTAGCATCGAAGTAATGGGAGTCATTCTTAAAGACCCAAACAGCTTAACACAATCTGAAGCAACCTCAGCAAACCAAGAGGGACCATCAGGTAAGTAGTCATTGGAGGAGTTAACCAATGAAGAAAGGAAGGAGTATGTCTCCATGTTAGGCAACTTCACTACTTTGTTCATTGATGACTATGATAAGATCACAGGAACTACAATAGTGCAACACCACATAAAGATCAAGGCAGTAAACCCGTAGTACAGAAGCTCAGAAGACTTGGAGTAATTCAACAAGAGGCATTGCCTAAAGAAGTAAGGAGTTTTCTACAAGCAGGTTTCATCTACCCTGTCGAAGACTCAGAATGGGTCTCCCCAGTAGTAGTTACACCAAAAAAAAATGGTAAATGGAGAGTCTGTGTGGATTATAAACCTCTCAATGCAGCCACGAAGAGGGACCATTTTTCCCTCCCATTCCAGGATGAAATACTCAAGGAAGTGGCAGGTCACGAATGCTACACAGTATGTGATGGCTACTCAGGATACTTCCAGATTAGCATTGAAGAGGAGGATCAGAAGAAAACAACCTTCATCACACCTTGGGGATGTTTTGCCTACAAAGTGATTCCATTTGGCCTCACCAACGCCCTAGCCACATTTCAACGCTATGTGACATTTGTTTTCCAACCCTACTTTGGAACATCAATACGGGTTTTCATAGATGATTTTTGCATCTATAGCTCACGAGCCCTTCATCTAAGCAAAGTCTATGATGGCTTAACCGGGCTACAAACCCTAGGTGGCCAACTCAACGTGGACAAGTGTCACATTGGTGAGATCAAGGTCATTGTCCTTGGTCATGTAATTTCAGCAAAAAGAATCGAGGCTGACCCTAGCAAAATTCAGGCTCTGATATCTTTATCATCTCCCACCACCGCCAAGAAGTTGGTTTCTTTCCTTCAGAAGGTAAGATATTTAAGCAGGTTCATTCACCTGCTATCTCAAGTAGTCCTTCCCCTACAACAACTCACCCAAAAGGATGTTTTCTCATGGAGTGAAGAGAATGATCAGCAATTCACTGAGGTAAAGCAAGTCCTATCTAAGCTTCCCACTATTTCACCTCCTAAGTGGGACGAGCCATTCTATGTAAACCCTAGTGTGGGAAATGATATATACTCTGGGAGCAGTGCTAATGCAAAAGGATCCCAAAAATTCTTTCATGCACCCTATTTACTTCTCTAGTCGAGTCATGACCCCATCAGAAAAGGGATTCACCGAAGTAGAACACATGGTTCTAGCACTAATGTTTGCTACCATGAAATTCCACTCCTATCTCTTGCCTAGACCATTTGTAATCCTGACAATGGAAGAAATTTTCCCTTATGTAATGTGACACATGGATGTCTCCTCTAGGATCTCAAAGTGGTTAATTAGACTACAAGAGTTTGATTACACCATGCAAGTAGAAAATTCCACCAGGGCTAGTCTAGCAAGAATTCTCACTCATCGCCACTACGAGAAGAAGCTAAAGGTCAACACGGAAGCAAAGGAAGGAATACCAGATAAAGAGAGCCCTAAGCTAGAGAGAGCTCACTCTCTCTTCTTTGACGGAGCATACAAAAGAACAACGGATCAGTCTGCAGCAGGCATGGTCATTTTCAATGAACAACAGGAAAGAGTATTCTCCATGGGGCAATTATTACACTCCCACTCTAACAATGAGGCAGAATATGCAGCCCTAATCCTTGGGCTGGAACAATGTATTTCACAAAAAATTCAGCGCTTAAATGTGTTCGGTGACGCTTTGCTTTTGATTAGGCAAATAAATGGCACCTGGGAGTGAAAAAATCAGTTTTTACTTGGTCAACTTTGCCAAGTTAATGACCTTCTGAAGAAGTTTGAAGCAATAAAGCTCTTCCATATTCCCAGAGCAGAAAATCAAGAGGCAGATGCACTAGCTAAAGAAAGAATACAAGATGTTCCCATAGGAGCAATCAAATTAAAGCTACCTCTCTTCCAAGGCAGTGACGCTATGCATGATATCATCAGCTTTCTGAATACAGGGGAATGTCCAACAGGACACACTAAAGGCCAAAAAAAAGGGTTGGTAAGGAAGGCTACTAGGTACCGCCTTATAGACGACCACTTGTATTGTAAGGGCAAGGATCAAATTCTCAAGCGGGTGCCAATCTCCAGTGAAATCTGTTAACCCTCACGGCTCACGGACACCCCATCACCTACGACGGACGTGTATTATGTATTCGATAGAGTCAGGTACCGGGCTTGTCGGACCAATAGGGAAAGGTAGAGTGATCGCCGATGAGAGGCGCACTTTAACTTGGACATTCAAGGGATTAGTTGGTTAAGCATGGGCGCCCAAGTGTGAATGGGGTGAGCTCCTATAAAAGCCAACTAAACCTAATTTTTACTCATTCTCTCATTTGTGCAATTGAAGAGTGCTCTTGCTCCATCTCCATCTTCTTCTTCTTCACCTCCTTGTGTGTGTGTGTGAGAGAGAGAGAGAGAGAGGAGAGTGTGTGTGCGATCGAGCATTACGAAGGCACGACGGCGGCGAAGCGGTTGAGCGCGGCACGACTGCAGCTTCTTCTTCATCGCGGCGAGGAATCCACCACGAAGGCGAGCGTAGAGCGGTGAGTGACACACCCTTTGTTTTCTTGAGCTTGCTAGTTTAGGCTTGTTGTGTGCTTGGAGCCGTTTGTGGCTCGCATACGGTGTATTGGCAAGTCCCTTTCTTCGACAGTGCGGCAAGGAGCGCACATTTTTGGCGCCGCTGCCGGGGATATGCCCTACACTAAGCTCGGTTAGCACTTTACGCTTCCTTGTGGTGCAATTTCTATCATAGGAAAGGCAGGGAAGGAGTGTGTGGAAGATTTTTGTTTTTTGCGTTTTCTGCAATTGCTGTCAAGTTTCAATTTCTGCTATTGTCTGCGTTTTTTCAATTTCTGCAATTTCTGCATTTTCAAGTTCGGCGTTTTCAATTTCTGCAATTTTCTGCATTTCTGCGTTTTTTTAATTTTCTGCAATTTCTGCGATTTCTGCGATTTCTGCGTTTTTTTTTTTCTGCATTTTCTGCATTTCTGCTTTTTTTCTATTTTCTGCATTAACAAAAAGAAAAATTTAAACGGACGGGTTGGTTTGTATAAAAGATAGATCGGGATCGGGATCATTTTCCCAAGCCCAAGCCCAAGCCCAAGCCCAGGCCCAGGCCTCAGTTCTATGATATATACTAGACTCACTCTTATATATATACCCTACTCCCTCAAGAGAGAATGAGAGCATGTGGGACAAGTCCTCCACTCTCCTCCTTTCTCTTCCCACTTGCACCCTTAGACTTTCTAGTTTGGGCCTAGTTCCCTACTGGAAATTGACAGTTTTAGGGATTCCGAGGGCATAGAGTGACCAAACGGAGGGCTGTAAAGCACGGCACGACCCTCTGACCGATACGCTCGTTTCGAGCTATCACACGGCCCATTCCACGACACGCTCTAAAAAATATAGCAAAAAAACAAACAAAAAACACGCTAAAAACTAGTCACAAGGCCTCCTAGAGCAGCTTTTTGACACCTTAGGGTATCAAAAGCACATGCACTTACGCTCTGGGCGGGTGCTAGAACACGAGCATATTGAAGGTGCCTCTGTTCATACGGACACCCATTACCCATCCACGATAAGCTCTAGACCCTCAGCGGGGACACAAGGTAGCACCACCCAAGACCCTAAAATAGCCGCTAGTGATTCCTCCTCCGACTCAGAAATCATGGAAGCATACCCTACCCAAAACACTGAGAGAGAAGGCCATGCACCTCCCGAAGCTCCACAGCCTAGTACTAGTATGTTTAGCCGTTTCATGGAAACATTAGGTAGAGCTACTCGCTCGGAACCTGATGCAAATGAAGCACACGAAGGGGGTGGGGAAGTGGACTCTCCTTTCACATCGCACGTGGACCCCACACCCCCAAAGAGTGTCCATGTGGATATCCTGCCAACTTCTTACCAAGAAGGCCCTGTTGAGCTGCCTCCTTCAGAAGTTCCCTCTAGAGTACCGTTGGTGACAAGTAAAACCACGGGGAGCAACATTGCTTCTACCTCACAAGAAACCGTTAACACGTCGACTCTAGAAGGATTGTTCATTAATGATCATTGGACATACGACCTCCACACTGAGGTGTTGACGGATCTACACTCTGGCCACGCCTACCATGTAGGATGGATAGAGATTGTACAATCCACCTCTAGTGCCACGAGCATCGAAGATCAACAGAAAATGATCTGTAATGTTATCCATGGCATTATTCAATCAGAAAGGCAAAACCGAGGGGTAAATATACTCTCAACTGGCCCCATGAGATTTCTGGATACGAGCAAGGCTCAACAGCCTACTCTATCACAAATGGAGACTCCTCTAATGAGCCCCATGGACCCATCTTACGTCATTTCACCTGGGGTCTCTATGCAATCTGAGCCTCCGAGCGAAAACTTTAGCTTCCCTAACTTGGCTCAACCCTCTATCAAGGAAAACACAGTGCTCACTCCAGGGATAAGCCTGACAGAGAATGTACCGATGACATCTACGGTTAGCGCAGTGCCACTACCTAGTGTCGTAGTACCTAATATGGGGCCTCGACCATATGTGCCTCTAGCCCCTTATGCACACATGGCCCCCACACCTCCAATTGTACCACTTGCTTATGCTCCTCGAGTGCCGCTCCCTAGCTCTTATCCGAGTGGACCTATGCCCGGTTATGTTCCATATCCTGCATCATCCACACATATGCCAAGACCGGTACCCGTTCCTCTCCCACATATGATTCCAAGAGTACCTCCACCGGCCCTACCTCCTCACATAGGTGACTTGGCAGCGTTTGCTCAAACCATAGGTCGATCTATCGCGGAAAATATGCGTCATGCATCTGATAGAGAGCCTAGAAGTAAGGCAGTACAAATTGCCAAACTCACGCAAAAATTCAATGGGGACGAAGATGCTAGGAAACACATTGAAGTGTTTGAACAAGTATGTGATTCCTTAGGGGAACGCAACGAACTACATAAGTGCAATGCCTTAAGCTTGACATTAAGTGGGAAGGCTGGAGATTGGTATAGAACCCTAAGGGTGGACGAGAAAACAATCTACCCTACCCTTCGAAGGTTGTTTCTAAAGGAGTACATACGAGAAGGTGTGCTTTGGGGTGTAGCATCTCAGCTACAGAAGGCCGAACGTAAGGAAGGAGAGTCAGTAAGGGACTTCATTAGTCGTCTAAAGCACTTAAACTCTCGTTGCCCTGTAAATGAGCGCTTCAACAATAACCAACTGCTTGATCGATTCATTCGAGGGTTGAGGAATGAAGGAATCTATAATGGACTAGTGATTAGAGGTATCACAACCTGGGAAGATGTCACTGCCAATGCAATCCAATTAGAGGACAACTTGATGATAGCAGGCATGAGGGTGTCTACTGACACGAGATCCACTAGCTCACAAGCCATTGAGTATGAACCCATGACTGCAAAGCCCATTGCCAATGAGCCAAAGGTATTTGAGACATTCTTGACAGACCTCACCAAGGCAATCCAAGAGTCTCTTAAGGATAATCGACCCCCTCAAAATAGTCACATGTATCCAAGAAGGGAGCAACAATGGTGTTCCATTTGCTTAGGTCCACATAGCACTAGTGAGTGCCCTACGTTTAGAGTAAAATTTAATGGAACTTGCAACGCATGTGGTAGGTATGGTCACCAAGCTAAGGATTGTTTAATGATCAAACGTATGATGGCAAATAGACCACCTGTAGCCTGGACGGATGCACCTCGAGCTCCTGTATTGATGCCTACTCCACCTGTTGAGCAACTACCGCAACACATGGTCCCTAGATCTCAAAATGTTGTACAAGCTACACCGCTACCACCTCCTGTGCTAGGACCGCAGCCCCCGCATCCAAGAGTCGCCCCTATGAACCAAGTGGGTTGCGAGCCATCAAATGCTTATGCAGATGGCTGTGAGGAGGAAATAGACACTAGTATTGCCTACGGACTTGATACATTGGAAGAGTGTCCTATATACTACATGGAAGATTGTTGGGGGCAAGTCAAGCCGGTTTATCAAGCTGCTGCTCTCGCATCCAGAGGTCAAAATATCAACACCCAGGCTAGGAGGCCACCTCTTCAATGCTACGAGTGTGGTGGACCACATCGAGTAGCGGAGTGCCCTATTAGGCTGCAAAAGAATGCTGCACAGATGCAAATGAATCAAGGGAGCACGTCTGCAATGCCAATACTCACATGTAATCGTTGTGGCATAGATCACTTGATTGCCCAATGCCCCTATAACCCAAATGCGCCTAAAATCACACCCCTAAATTTGGTCGAAATTGCTAGTGTGACATCGCCAATACCACCCGTCGCACCCGCTTATGCGATTACACGGTCCATGCTTCAAGGGCCAGGACATATCCTCGAAGAGAGAGATACCGCGTCAGTTATCCAAGCAAAGAAAAAGAAGACACGAAGGAAGAAGTCGCAGAATACGGAAAATTCAAAGCCAAGTTCCAAAACAAACATAGGAACAGGAGATGACCCCGTGTATATGAATGACCTCGAGGATGATTCAGATTCAGTCGAGACAATGGAGACTAGAACCAATACCACAAAGGGAAAGACCGACAAAGAAAACCGTAACATGGAACCAAATGAAAACCGAATAAGAGAAAACCATAAAGAGCCTCTGAAAACACCACAAGTGTTTCCAAATCCAATCCAAGACCCCCAAGATAAACCGCAGGGGCAAAAAGGGAAGAATCGTAAAAAGAAGATTGGGACGTACCCAAACCCTGTAGACGAGATTAAGCAGGTGAAACATCTAAGAGGTTTAGTGGAGGAGACTCAAAGGAAACTAGAACCAGAACCCATGCATGTCAAAATTCATGACACAGTGTTTCCCACGCAAGTTCATCCACCCCACATGAACCATAGACCGTTAGCCATATCTAGTATCATCCAAGAAGGGAGTGAGGACAGGACATCAGAAAGTGAGCATACACCCTTCTTGTTGGAAAGGATGTTTAACGAAGGAATACCTGATCCCATTGAGGAATATGAGATTCCATCCTCACCAGTTCCTAGTCAAGGACCTACACCCTGCAAAACGCCAATGAATGTTGCCAAACTAGTGGACTTCATGTCTTCTGAGGTCCGAACCACGATCATAGCAAAGCTGTATGGAGATCCTGAGTTATTCCTTGCACTTCGAGCATTCCTTAACGGAGAGCTACGAACGGGATTACCGCAGTTTGCGCAACCAAATAGGCCTGACTCGATTATGATTGATGAGGAAAATCATGTGCAATCACTTGACTTAGATGGACACGAGTCTGTGATTGAGGTACCCATTAACGAATTAGGGCAGTATTTTGAAGGCGACGAGTCTAATGCGACCCTACCCATCACTACAAGGGATTAACTATAAAGGGAATTCTTGATGGTGGTGCGAGAGTTAGCATCGTTACAAAAGATTGTTGGGAATCCATGGGAAAACCCCGCCTCAGTGTTACTAACATTGTGGTAAAGATGGCAAATGGTACCATAGCCAAACCTATGGGGATGCTCAAGGATCTTAAGATCAAAGTTCTAGGACACAAGGTACGACATACGTTCATTGTAATGGATTTCTCTAAACACCTTATGTCATATGAAATGATTTTAGGATGACCATTCATGAGGGAAGCACAAATGGTTCACGATTGGTCTAAAAATCATGTCTATTTGCAATTCCAAGACTCTGTCCTTAGAGTGGATTTGGTGACTGGTAAGGTACACCCCTTAGGGAGTAAAACCATTATTGATCATCGCTCTGACACCGCAGTATTTTGAAGGCGACGAGTCTAATGCGACCCTACCCATCACTACCAAGGGATTAACTATAAAGGGAATTCTTGATGGTGGTGCGGGAGTTAGCATCGTTACAAAAGATTGTTGGGAATCCATGGGAAAACCCCGCCTCAGTGTTACTAACATTGTGGTAAAGATGGCAAATGGTACCATAGCCAAACCTATGGGGATGCTCAAGGATCTTAAGATCAAAGTTCTAGGACACAAGGTACGACATACGTTCATTGTAATGGATTTCTCTAAACACCTTATGTCATATGAAATGATTTTAGGATGACCATTCATGAGGGAAGCACAAATGGTTCACGATTGGTCTAAAAATCATGTCTATTTGCAATTCCAAGACTCTGTCCTTAGAGTGGATTTGGTGACTGGTAAGGTACACCCCTTAGGGAGTAAAACCATTATTGATCATCGCTCTGACACCACAGTTCACTCGGCCCCACTACAATATTGTTACACTTGTAAGAAGGATACAGACATTGGCCAAGATTCTCCTTACATGGATGTGTTACCGGGTATGACTGAATCAGACAATGTGGATTGGGTACACCTAGCATCAACCATAGACACTTGGGGAAATAGGGGGACGACCTGGGTAACACCTGAGGGGGATGAAATGCCTATACCCTTAAATATGCTACAAGCAATGCATATCGCTTCCGACGAGACTCATCCTAAGGTAACAAAGAAAACATACAAGTGGGTCCCTAAAGCTTCTTTAGTGACCATAGCTAGTGCTAAAAAACAGAAGCCTTGTAAGAAACGTACCACTCGCTCCAAGAAAAGTAAGAAAATGTTGCGATGGATCCCTAAACGACTATTGGAAGCCCAAGGCTACTATCAAGGAAATGATCAAATCTGGGTGCCAAAACGTAGATTGTGCTCTTACCTGTCACCTGAACCAAGTGAGCCCAATCCCATAGCTCCAAAACGAATCAATGATCGTGGAAAGAAAACAATCACAGAATGTTACACACCCGCTCCCGAGCTAGTTTGGGTACCAAAGAAAGAACGAATTGTTCCACCTAGCTCAGGAAGGGGGGAGTCCCATGAAGCTTCTAGCTCCTCATGTAATACATCCATAGAGGTAAAAGCTTCTACACCGCCTCCATCTATAGTAGTGGACCTCCATGAAGCTACAAAAGAATCCACACCTCCCAGTGTTCAAGAATCACCTGATGAACCACTTCAAGTTCAATCCTGGGAGAGTACCTTACCACCCTTGCAGCTTGACAAGGCACCTAGGGTAATAACAAACTACTGGCAAAAATCCTCACCTATTACCAACTGGAACAATTGGTTTCAAAGGGTGACAAGCTCATTTCAAACGGTATGATCTACCCAAGGAAGGGGGGAGTGTTTGTGGACATCCATCATTCACTTGTTTCCCTCTCAACCTTTTTCCCTGACCTCTCAATTCCAATCTTAGGGAATGTACATATAAAGCTTTATACTCACAAAAAAAAAGGAAAAAAAAAAGAGCAAGAGCAATTAGCAAACGAGTATGCACATTAAAGTCAAAACATTGACTCAGACCTACACATGTCACATCTGGTACAGTGAAACAGAAACCTATGCCATAAAACACCTTTGATCCTCATCACTTGAGTGATGGAGGGTAAGTAAGATTAGTACGATAGGAGTGTTTCTGTTTAGAGTTGAGAGATTAGCAAAGTTCTCTTTTCCCACTGATGTGCCTCCTGGAGGTATTCCTTTTGTTTCCTAGTGTGTACAGGAACGTGTTGCTATTGATAGGATTGGACCTTCATGGAACCTTTCTCTCGTTCACACTTCAAATCAAGCGCGACCATCGACACAAACAGGTGTTTCTTGTCCATTAGCATTGCCCTTATCTTTTTTGCATCCATGTTTGTCTGCTTTGATTGTGATTGGTAGCATACTATTCAGCGCATTGGCTTAGTATCCAACATTTAATTCAATGTAATGTTTTGTCATAATCACTTGTCTAGGTTTAAAAATCAAGCAGTCCGACTAAGCTAGTTTGACCAAGCTAGGTATTAGAAATCTTCTCTTAATACCATGGGGAATGCCTTCCTAATAAGCAATGGTTACTTAGGTTCTTAATCCGATTTAGGCAGCATTGTATGAAATGTACTAGGGCTTTCTAGTGGGCTTAACACTAGTGACCTTTAGCTTAAGTATTATAAAGGGAGTTTACTAATGTGATGATCCTGGGGAGTGTATCAGTGTTATATGACCCCCCAAAGTTACAAAATTAAAATGATGAAAATGAACAAACAAAAAATCAAAGTGCCACAATGTAAAATTTTAAGCTGGAAGAGAAATCTCAGCTTGATTTGGTACTTCACTCACATGTATCGCCTATGGTACTTGAGCCCTAGAGGTTCCCAGTGTGGGCGCTTTTCCTTGAAAAGCAAAAAACCCAAGGCATACAAAATAAGCACACAAATTATAATTGAATCAATGTGAAAAGACCTTGGGGGGTCAAAGAAAAAGTAATCAGTCAGGCGATGATTTCATGAGAAATTCCTTTTATGGTAGCTTAACTACAAGGTTTTCTAGGTATAGCCTCTAGTCAGCCCGCGAACATGAATACTTGGCTCTCGCGATTAAACAACTTAATTGACCACAGAAAATTAAGAAGCTTACCCATGGTATTAATATTCGATCTCTAGTGCTTTTCGACCGTCAAATTAGCGACCCCAGACTTGTTTAATTTTTTGCCTTTACATCTGTTTATGCATTTGATTACATTGCAATTTAATGTTCATTGCTATCAAATTGTTTGAAATTCTTTGACCAATCAATGTGTCTACCTAAAACTGCATATGCTTTTTAAGAGAATGCAATTACTGTGCCAATGTTGTTTGATTTTGCAGTGACTGAAGAAGGCTAAGGACATTCATCTCAAATGCTCTTCCACCTCGACGACCCAGCTTCAACTCAATAGCTTCCGAGGACGGAATCTACATCAGGAAGGGGGGCATGTTAACCCTCACGGCTCACGGACACCCCATCACCTACGACGGATGTGTATTATGTATTCGATAGAGTCAGGTACCGGGCTTGTCGGACCAATAGGGAAAGGTAGAGTGATCGCCGATGAGAGGCGCACTTTAACTTGGACATTCAAGGGATTAGTTGGTTAAGCATGGGCGCCCAAGTGTGAATGGGGTGAGCTCCTATAAAAGCCAACTAAACCTAATTTTTACTCATTCTCTCATTTGTGCAATTGAAGAGTGCTCTTGCTCCATCTCCATCTTCTTCTTCTTCACCTCCTTGTGTGTGTGTGTGTGAGAGAGAGAGAGAGGGAGAGTGTGTGTGCGATCGAGCATTACGAAGGCACGACGGCGGCGAAGCGGTTGAGCGCGGCACGACTGCAGCTTCTTCTTCATCGCGGCGAGGAATCCACCACGAAGGCGAGCGTAGAGCGGTGAGTGACACACCCTTTGTTTTCTTGAGCTTGCTAGTTTAGGCTTGTTGTGTGCTTGGAGCCGTTTGTGGCTCGCATACGGTGTATTGGCAAGTCCCTTGCTTCGACAGTGCGGCAAGGAGCGCACAAAATCATAGAGGTAATTTCAAGCTGCCATGACGGCGTCTGCGGTGATCATTTTGCTCTAGGTATCACCAGTAGGAAGATTCTACAAGCAGGATACTTTTGGCCTAGTTTGAACAGAGATGTGCACCATTGGTGTAAAACATGTAGGGCTTGTCAAGTGGCCAGTGATCGTACGCTAACCTACGAGCCACAAACCCCTATCATTTCATATGGTCCGTTTGAGAAATAGGGAATAGATGCAATTGGTACCTTACCAAGGTCCCAATCAGGTAAAATGTACATCATAGTGGGTGTAGACTACATGACACGATGGGCAGAAGCAACGGCCACCACCCGCATTACAGCCCAAGAGGTGGCAAAGTTCATTTTTGAGCATATCGTTTTCCGTTTTGGCACTCCTCTTGAGATAATATCAGATAGAGGACCAGGATTCAGAGGTGATGTGGTAGGGGAACTGATGAAGAAGTTAGGCATCACACTTCGGCATTCCACACCATACTATCCACAATGCAATGGTCTGGTAGAGAAGGTAAATGGAATGATTTGCAAGATCATCACAAAACAGGTGAGCAACCATACAGGAGATTGGGATAAACATCTCATGGCAGCTCTTTGGGCCTACAAAAAAACGTTCCGAACATCACTAGGTTTCACCCCTTTCCATCTAGTTTATGGGAAGGAGGCAATTCTACCCATTGAGGTACAAATAGCCAGCTTACGAGTCTTGGCCATCCAGACCCACCATCCAATCATAAACCTTAGAAACCACATTTTGGATCTAGAGAGACTCCAACTGGATAGGGAATAAGCAATCAATCACTATGCAGCATAGGCAGAACGACGCCGACTCACTTTCAATCAAGGGCTTAAAGAGAAAGGACTGGAAAAAGGCATGCTAGTACTGCGATACGACTACAAATTTGATACCAGGAAGGATAAGAAATTTCAACCCAGATGGAAAGGGCCATTCATCATCAAGAAGCGCTACCACAACGGCAACTATAAGCTGATGGAAGCAGATGGAAGAATTCACAAGACTAGAGTCAATGGATGGAGACTGAAGAGGTATTTCCTTAGGTTTGACCCAGAATTTGTGCTAGACATTCTAGAAGACGGAGAACCCTCTAGCTCTACAGCTGAAGAAATTGAAGAAGGGCTAGAAGCATGAATGCCTCTAGCCAAAAGAGAGAGGGCTTATGATAGCTGACTTTCGGAAATCAAAGGAAAAAAAAAACTCATTTCACCCCCCCCCCCCCCCCCCCCCCAGCCCCACTCTCGGTACCCCCCCACCGTAACCTATTTTTTCCCCCTCCCGCCCCACGGGCATCGGATAAAACCCTCGCACTCTCTTCCCACCATTTTCCTTACATACCCCCTTTTCCTAATATCTGTCTCCCCCCGATTTACCCTCCCCGGCCAGGCAGAAACTCAGAGAAGAAAACCCCAACCCCTCTCTCGTGCTCCCTCGGTGCGAGCCGCGTGAGAACCCCCCCCCCCCCCCCCCCCCCCCCCCCCCCTCACTCTTACACTTACCCGAATCACACTCACCCATTACCCTCTACCCTCATTCCCCCCCCCCCCCCCCCCCTTTGGCCCGCCAATATTCGCTCCTCCCTCTTCCCCACCCGCTTGCCTCACCCTCCTTTGGCTCAATCACACCCCCTTCGGCCTCATTCCCCCCCCCTCTTGGCCCGTGGATATATTCCATTACACCCCACCCATTGACTAATCCCCCCCCCCCCCTTCGTCCTTAAGCCCCATGCAAAAACAACAACCCCCCCCCCTCTCCCTCTCACCCACACAACCCATGCCCCGCCATACCCCCTCTCCCCTCACTCTCCCTCACACACTCTCTCTATCTCTTATCCCCTTACCCCTCTCCCCTCCCCCTCTCCCTCACTCTCCCTCTCACGGCAGCGCCAAAGGCTCTCTGTCTCTATCATCCGGATGCCGCCACAGCACGCCAAAGCTTTCTCTCTATCCCATGCGGGCAGCGCTGCACCACACACGACACACACACACACACTCCCTCGCACACACACACCCCACAACACCCCCCCCTCTCCCTCTCTCTTCCCATGCGCTGTGCGCCGCGTTGCATCCCACACACACACACACGCGCCCTCTCTCCTCGCGCGCAGTTCGCACCCGACACACACACACACCCACTCCCTCACGGCAGCAGCATGAAAAAAACACACACACTCACACACACCATACATACACACCCCCCTATCCTACCCCCCCCCCCCCTCTCCTTCCGCCATGCGCAGCAGAACAAGCCGCTAGCATCAGAGAAGAAGAAAAAAAAATATATATATATAAACATTATATATTTATATAGTACCCCCTCTTCCCTTGTTCCCATGCACGCATGCGCACACACATATACATATACGCACTCACCCGCAAATACACATATATACATATATGCTCCCACACTCACACACATACACACGACACGCATATACGCACGCACCGACAAAATACAAAAGAAGAAGAACAAGCAAAACGCCATCGACATCAAAAAAAAGAAGAAGACGATCCAAAGCACACGCCGCCAACAACAAAAACAGAAAATGCGCCGAAGGTATTCCTCGGCCGACTACGAAAAAAAGTATGCTCGACACTGACGCACTGACAGCACACCATTTGCCGACAACACGCAACCACGACGCCATCCCAGTAATTTTTAGGTTATTTTACCATTATCTTCAGTTTTTCACCCGAGCCATTGTAAAATTTTCATTTTGTAAATATCCTCTCTCTAGGTGCTGGTCACAAAGGCCCACCTAGAGATTCCCATCTTTTAATAACCTTCCCCAAAACAAAGCAAGAGTCAACCACACCGGGCCCACCACTTGCTTTGTCTCCCCGATTAAGATTACCCTAACCACACTGGGATTACCATAATCCAAGCAGCCAACACCTACAAATTGGCACTGAGAGGTCACTATCGGGGGGGGGGGCAACTTATGTGGAACCAAGCATTGGGTAGAGTGTAGTAGGAGGGATTGACACCATTACTTTTACGAGGAGGAGGTCTCGTGTGTGGGGTTTGCCTTGGAAATTGCACCATGCGAAGGGAACCACACCCATACCTCGACTCCAATGGTCGATGCACACACACGTATGCACGGTCTTGGCAATGAGTATTCACAGTCATTGAGTCGCCCTAGAGAACGCACCAAGTAGGTTGCACCATCTCCTCTCCCTACCTCTCTACCACCACGGCATGCCACCTTGTAAATATTGCAGAAATAACTCACCCTCACACCCCCGAGGTTGTTTTCATCAATTGCGAGTGTTCTCTCTCTCTCTCTCTCTCTCTCTCTCTCTCTCTCTCTCTCTCTCTCTCTCTCTCTCTCTCTCTCTCTCTCTCTCTCTCTCTCGATGCACACACACGTATGCACGGTCTTGGCAATGAGTATTCACAGTCATTGAGTCGCCCTAGAGAACGCACCAAGTAGGTTGCACCATCTCCTCTCCCTACCTCTCTACCACCACGGCATGCCACCTTGTAAATATTGCAGAAATAACTCACCCTCACACCCCCGAGGTTGTTTTCATCAATTGCGAGTGTTCTCTCTCTCTCTCTCTCTCTCTCTCTCTCTCTCTCTCTCTCTCTCTCTCTCTCTCTCTCTCTCTCTCTCTCTCTCTCTCTCTCTCTCTCTCTCTCTCGGTGTGTAGGCTTGCGGTGTTCATATCATCGTGGGCTTTGCGTCCTAGCCACTCAAAGCTAGGTGGTGCCCCCTGTTCGCTTTACCGTGGCAGGCTCGAGGCTTTTAGAGGCCTTCGGGGTTTCGGGTCTGCTTTGCGTCCGTCACCACCTCAAGTACAGCCCTAGCATCTCAAGCATGAAAATCACCTCAAGAATCTGAGTCATCAAGCACCTCAAGCATCTTAGTCAGGCAGGACAAGAACCTCAATCTTGGTCGAGGTTCCCACGTCAAGCACAGCCCTAGCTTACCTAAGGTCAAAGTACTTTTAACAATAACCTTTGGAGGTCTTTAGTGAAGCTAACCCTGAGGTTTTTTAAGATCCATTAGCTAGCCTTTCTCTTTGAAAGATCATCTCCTCAATCTTGGGCCGAGTTTCCACCTCAAGTACATCCCTAGTATCTCAAGCACGACACAAGCACCTCCTAGCATCTCAGGCATCACAAGAACCTCAAGAATCTCAATCATCAAGCAGCTCAAGCATCTCAGTACAGCAAGCACCTCAAGCTTGGGATGGGTTCCCACCTCAAGCACAGCCCTAGCTTACCTGAGGTCAAAGGACTTTTAACACTAACCTTTGGAGGTCTTTAATGAAGCTAACCCTAAGGTCTTCTAAGCTCCAATAGCTAGTCTTGCTCTTTGATATATCATCTCTCATTTGGAACCCTTTAAGGTTTTACCATTGGCCCCGTGTTGAGATAGACCCATAAGCACATGTCTATATTCCTACCATTATTCCTGTCTATTCTTCCACATTAAATGATATTTTTAATATGAGAAAATTATTTGAGTTGGTAAGATATTATATTTTATGACATTACCTCTGTCTTGAAATCATAATCATTCTTGACTATGAGGTAGAAGAGATAAAGCCTTCGTCATTAGTCAATGTTTCTTAGTGGGTAGAGGATCCCTTTCTACCCTACAACATCTTTCCAAGATGGATGACTAACACATTTGGTGCTTGGGAGACATAGCAAAGTAGAGTGACAAGTTCTACTTGGTGTTTGAGTGGCGTTGCCATCACAAACATGATTCTAAGCATGCATACAACTTAAATTTGTCCACAAGAAAAAGAGAACTAGTCTTATAAGACAAAAACATTGGGCATTTGAAAGAAATTTGTACATTTTCTTACTCTAATATTAATGTAGCGTTGTAAACATTGACAAGGTTCATATTATCCTTAAGCTGTATTCCTTGCATCCATCTAGCATCTTCAAAAGGATTATATTTGAACTTAATAAGATACCGTCATATAATCTTACCATGTCGTAGTACCTTGTATTCATGCCAAAGGATAGCTTCCGGTTGTAGCACCTCTTCTTGGTCTTCGATTTCAGGAGGTCGAGTCAATAATTGGTTAACTTGGTGGTTCTCCTTTGTAAGGATTAAGTAGGCTCACATGAAAAGCATTTTGTATGACCCAATGGTTTGGCAACTTGATTTGATAAGCCATCTCATTGATTGGCTTCAAAATTTGAAAAGGACCATAATATCTTTTTGCTAGTTTACCATAATACTTTTGATGGCTCGTAGGATTTTTGCATGTCGTTTGCCTCAATCGTGCTTTGGGAAACTTAAGTAAGACCCAATTATTTTCTTTAAACGTTGAGGCCCTTTTGTGCTTGTCGGAAACAGCTTTTTGACATTGTTGAGAGATGGATGTAGCCCCCTTAATCTTTTAAAAAGATTCTTGTAGGTCACAGCTATACTCATCATCAATGAAGATCATCCCATGTACTTTAAGTAGAAAGGTACTTATAGGTCTTCCGTCAATAATTTCAAAAGGTGCTTTTCCCGTATCATTATGGATAGTATTATAGTATGCATACTCTACAAGAGGTAAGTACTTTTTCCATTGTGAGCATTGTAACATAAGTCTTTAGTAGATCGAGTATCGTAAGATTGGCTATCTCACTTTCGCCATCCGTTTGTGGGTGGTAGGCGAAAGAAAACTTCAATCTTGTACCTAAATTTTCAAAGAGACCTTTCCAAAAATTAGTGGTCATTCTAGGATCTCTATCGGACATGATGGATGTCGGCAATCCATGGTGTTTGAAAATCTGAGATATGAAGACAATTTCCATTTGGTGTGCCGTAATAGTCTTTTTGACAGGAATAAAGTGTGCTTTCTTGCTAAACCTGTCAACTATTGTCCATATGTCCATATTCCCATGGATTGACTTGGGTAATCCAAAGATAAAATCCATGGATATACTCTCCCATGGTCAATAAGGGATTGGAAATGGATAGAGTAATCCAGGTGCGGCTTCCCTCCATCATACTTAGTCTTTTGACATACCACACATTTTGAAACATACTCTTGTATGTGTACTTTCATGGTAGGCAAATAGAAGTATGTATCTACTCTTCGGAGAGTAGGTTGAATGCCTCTAAGCCCCGCATAGGGAGAAGTATGGGATTCATACATGAATTTCTTACGAAGGGAATAGGTAACACAAAGCCTATTTCCATGGAGAAGATAACCATATGGCGAGGTGAATGGTTCCTCTTTCTTACCCAAAGCAAGGGCTGATATTATGTCTTTAAAGTCAGGGCCACTAGCATACTCATCTATCATAGAAGATGGATCATTATGATTTGCTATAGACACTGCATTAACTCTTGGTCTTCATGAAAGTGCATCGACCACTTGATTGTGCTTGACAGCAATGTGAGAAATATAAAAATAAAATTGCAAAAGAAAATTTTCCCACCTCATTTGTTTGTCAGAAAGTTTGGCTTGTGTCATGAAGCAGTTGAGGTCTATTCGTAAAATAAATGGAGTCCCCAATAGATAGTGATTCCATGTGTCTAGGGCATGTAGAAGAGCTAAAAGCTCTTTCTCATAAATGCCCAAGACCCGTTAATCCGTATTGAGCCTTCGACTCTCATATGCTATGGCATGCCCTTCTTGAAGTAAGATTGCTCCAAGGAAATCACCACAAGCATCAAATTGGACCTCAAATGGCTTTGAGAGATCCGGAAGCATAAGGACTGGTTGGGAGGTAAGCTTCTCTTTGAGCTTGTCAAAAGTATTTTTCTCCTTAGCAGTCCATGAGTACTTAACGTTCTTCTTTGTTAAGTCATGTAATGGTCCTGCTATGTGAGAGAATCTTGCTATGAAGCGTTGGAGAGTGGGAGTGGGGAACACGCCCAACACACATAGGTAGTTGCCTCGTATAACTGAGGGACATACACAGCACCCCAATCCACTCAATGAGCACCTTCAACTCACACAATTCCCGATACTGCACACACGACAACCACAACTCGTCGCACCCGCGCTTGAACAGACCATCAATCAATCCGCACACATAAAATAGCCGCAATGTACCATCCTTACACACAAACACCACTCTCTCTCTCTCTCTCTATCTATCTCTCTCTCTCTCTCTCTCTCTCTCTCTCTCTCTCTCTCTCTCTCTCTCTCTCTCTCTCCACACACACTCATCGGGGGGATGCATAGGCCATCACAAACCTGGTACCACATGCAACAGAGCAAAGAAGGAGAAGGGGAGAAGGAATAGCATGACAAACAACCATTTTCAATGGGGGGAAATCATTATCTACTCAAAAAACACCATAGCCGCACTCGGCTTCACAAAATACATAGGGGCAGGTGCCCTCTTTTCCCTCTCCAGACAACCACTCCTTGTTGGCTCTTTCCCTCAAGGCACTCACCCTCTCACCAGGAGCAAAAAGCCTCTAAAATATTAAAAAAACCCTTTATATGGAGGGAGCATCCATTTTTGGCATCTTTTTTCATTTTCCAACACTTGGCAACATGCTTGAATGGTCTCTCTCTCACTCTCTATTATCTGCCACGGGAACCCCTCGCCTTATGAGCAATAGCGACCTCGCTATTGGGGGGATCCCTTGCCCTCAAAAAGAACTTTGCCCCATTGCACGCGGTCACATGCACGGATGGTTATAGACCTACCACGTCACCATACTGCAACCAACCGTAGGCTACAGCCCAGCGGGCGTGCTTACTCTACACCACCCCCATTGGCCAAAATCAGCTCCCAATGCCACAAGAGCACCATTACGCAGAGCCACCACAACTAGCGCCATGGACAGCCCTCCAAGAGATATCTCACTCTCTCATACACCCCAAGTGGAGCTCACGGCCCACCCTATAAAGCCCGAGCACCCGGTCTCCTCCATCGCATATGGGACATATGATGTGCCATGTGGCAGCCTCTGAATCACTAAGCCCCAAGGTATTGAAAATCCTCAAAAAAAAGCCTTCATATATTCTCCTTTTGGGCCCACTATCCCCATGCTCCCTCTTACTGCCCCGGGGTCAGAAGCTTGAGCCGCCAATCCATACCAGATCTTCACCGTAATGGTCCCAGGTTGTACAAACCTACCATCTTTTGACTCGTCTGAGCTCATTATCCGACGCCACAAAAATAAAAAATTATCTATACACACCCCTCAGAAAGCAATCCCAAATTTTGACCTATGGTACCTCGCTGCCTGGGCATCCAATTGACGTGCAACCAATTTCTACCAACTCCACAAGAAGCATACTCTCATCAAGAATCTTGGCAAGGCCAAAAGAATGTCAGATGGCGCATTCCCCGATGTAGGCAAGTGTGCACAGACCAGTCCCTCGGAAAATTTTCAACTAATCATAACTTGCTATCGAGAGCTTTGATCCGCAATTCGAGAAGATAGGAACTCTCTATAATTTGAGCTCTACACATCTATATGATGACATCTTCTTGGGCCACTTGTCCCCAGTTGCCCTACCCATCGGAGATCTGCTACGCTCTCTATCTTTGAACTACAATATCTTGAGCACCGGGGCTCTGTTTGACGAGCCGTCTGGACCATTATGGAAACCACAATGGAGAACACATTCTAGCACAATACATCTACATCTTGGGCATATACGGCCATCAGCCTGCTTAGCTCTTTGCAACACACCTTTGACTTAAAAAACCACATTAGGCATACATTTCCATAGCCACTGGGCTGCCCAGGGACTCCATACCTGCTCTAGCCTTCTGCATTGCATCTATCTATAGCCTTTGATTGGCATAGACTACTTTCTAGCTCATACCAACTTTGGCTACACCAGCATCTATAGTATGCACGTATACCAATAAATTTTCTTAGCTCATGTAGATTCCTTGGATTAGGCCATGCTTTGATTACCTTCAACTTTGATGGATCCATTTGGATACCATCTTGAGAGATAATATGACCTAGGTATTGAATCTTTTGAAGGAAAAAATCATTTTTCTTTTGATTGAGAAAAAGATTGTTCTCCCATAGTGCTTGAAAAATCACTTGGAGATGTTGCTTGTGTTCCTCCAATGACTAGTGATGATATCATCAAGTAACACTTCAATGAATTTGCAATAGGGTCTAAAGATTTTTTCCATTAAATGATTGAATGTGGATGGTGCATTAGTCAAGCCAAAAGGCATGACTAGATATTCATAAAAACCAAACCTTGTACAAAATGTGGTCTTTAAGATATATTCATCCACTATCCTTATTTGATGATAGCCACTTTTAAGGTCAATCCTATTGAAGTAGGTAGATCCTTGTAGATTATCAAACAGATCTTCTACCTCAGGCACGAGATATCTATTTTTGATAGTGATATGGTATAGTGCTCAATAATCCACACACATGTGATATGTACCATCGTTCTTTTGCACTAAAAGGACTGGAGAAAAAAAGGGAGAGGAGCTAGGCCTCACCATCCCTTTTTCTACCAATTGTTGTACTTGCCTTATGATCTCCTCTTGTTGAGCTTGGGAAACTCAATAAGGAGACTTGTTATGCGGTGAGATTCCTAGTAGGAGCTCAATTCGATGGTCATCATCCCCTCGTTTTGGAGGTAAGTCCATAGGGATATCATTGATGAACACATCTTGGAATCCTTTTAAAAAATTAGACAAGTCTCACTCTTCTTGATTCCTACCATTTACATTTGATGAAACATTAGGACTTTTTAGGGACTCTAAAAAAAATCATGTACACAAAAATTGATCTCTTCATTGATCTATCAAAAAAAGGAGTATTACAAGTGGTATAATACGGCCAGACTCACTATCATCTATGTACATGGTTTTTCTCCTATAGGTGAAGTAGATTCTTCTTTTAGGGAACTTCATGTTGTCAGCCATGCGGTTGAACCACGGTGCCTCTAGGATAGTATCCTCATGTTGGAGAGGAGAGATGAAAAAGTAATTTTTGTCGACATAGCTTTGAACACGAAGCCTCAACTTCCCAATCAAGGGAGTAACAGAGGCTTGTTGTCCCTTGAAAGTGGTGTCAGTGTCTTCCATCTTGAAAGCTTAAATGACCAGCTTGGTGGCCAACTCCGTTGATATGAAGTTGTGAGTAGAGCCAAGGTCAAACAAGATGACGGCATCATGATCCATTACCTTTCCCCAATCATAGGAGAGAGGTGATCCTTTGTAATGAACATCCTCTTTTGGAGCTTTGATAGTGGAAGCTCTAGGAGTCTCATTGCGGACATTTCTCTTGGGGCAAGAAGGATAGCCATGTCCTTGATCCCCACATTTAAAACATTTAAGGTTGTTGGACGGATACGCCGCGACGGACGTCAGCACAGCGAGAACTCACCTAACATGTAATGTCAGCTAAGGATGAAGCTCAACCCGCAAGCCCGTGGAAGCAAGCATAAGGTGTCAACCTACACTCGACCGACTCCTAACTAATTCCTACAGAGGTCTCTACCAATTGTCTAAGTCACAGCCTTCAAGAGTGCATAAGAGGAAACTTCCTACGATGCTTTCTAGAGTCGAATACCCATCAAACAATCTCGAACCACCATAGAACTTGAAGGAGACCCTACTAATACCAATAGGTCGCTCTCCCTAAGGTCTATGAACCAAAATGCCAACCCAAAACACCCGGTGCAAAATCACGTAGGATGTCTGGCCGAAAACTGCACGTCTTCGTTTCCAAAATCTAAAGTGCCTAATGTGTAGTTCTACTCAATGTGAACGCGTAGATATGATGCAATGAAAAATCGAACAACGTATGCTCACCCAAACACCCGATGAAGCTCGTTGAAGGAGCTTGCAAAACCGGACCGTACGCGCGCAATGTAGGTATCGGCGCGTAGCTCTCGTCGGGGGCAACACGCTGCACTTCTCCGCACTCGATTACGACCACTGGAGCACATGCACTGTCAAGATGAAGCTCACACACTCTCTCTTGTACACACTACGCTCACTCACAGACTTCATTAAAAATGACAAGAGGTTCTTCATTAAGGTCAAAAAGTGGTATATATACCTTACAATTTCTCAAACCCTAAAGTTCCAAAATCAACCATCTACTCAATCTAACTATCAAAACTGGGATACAATCTGGAAACTTCTGTAAGTCCCAATATTTACAAGGTGAAAAATCAGGTTTTCCTCAATGAATGAATAATTACAAAAAATAATAATCCTCTGAGTTAGTTGCCGTGGGGTGTGTCTAGCTTCTAACACTCCCCCCCTCCTTGTTCATGTCGCCCCCGACATGGCCATTGATCTGCTTCTTCGTCGTATCATTTCTCGCATCTTTAGCAGAGATTCGTATCTAGCATGCAGGTTCATCATTGTCGGGCCAAAAATGTCAGTGTTTATGGTGAAGAAGCCTGTGTAGAACGCTTCTTTAAAATCCTGTAGGTGATAGGATGGTAGAAACATTATCCTTTGATGCAGCGCATGTATCACCTCATTCAAAGGCTGACCAGACAGATCATAAGCACATCTGTATGTATCTTGGAAGAAAAAGATGCTGTTCGTCACCTGGCTTGGATTGAAAGTCTCGAACACTGCTAAGAGGGTTCTGCAGATTTTCCTCATCATAATGAATGTAAGGTCAGGTGAGCCAGTGAACAACTTTATGGCGCCCTTTAGGGTTTTCACCATGTATTGGACACTTATTCTCTCACCTCCCTTCAAGCCCGACAACTTAGAGTAGTTCAGCCAAGTGGGTTGGCTCCTTTGCAATATTTCCTGCGCTTTCCACGTCCTAATCCTTGGTAGAGGACAAAAGATGAGGTTGTCTCTGATATTTTTTGGTGCCTCTACCAGGTGGATTAGGTATTGTGGGTACTTTGTAAGCCAGGCCTTCCTCCACTTTGGCTGAGAATCAACAATGAGCTTGACACTTCTGGTTTTGAGGTATCTACATTGTAAAGGGGTACGGCTGGCTCTTCTCTGATCCGCTTGTTTATGGTAGCTGCCTCATATTTCAGCAATGGATATGGGAGAGAGGGTTGAAGCCACTCGCACCTAAGGTTGCTGGCGTCGATCTTCTGAATAGTCATAGACTTGAAGACCCTTTGCTTGTGTTAGATCCTGTGGCTCTTGAGAGGATCCTTCTAGGATTTCCTCTTGCATAGGCGTGTCCACTGGGTCTGCCACATTTTCTAAGTCAATGCCCTCATTGGCTACTAGCCATGTGCTCTCTGGCTCTCCTGTTTGTTGTCCTTTCAACTCCTCAATTTGCCTAAGGAGTTTTGGCAGGTGATGCTCGCAGCCTCTGGATGGTCTGATCTTTTACTTTGAGTTGGTCCTTGAGCTCAAGGACCTCATCATGGCTTGATTCTTGATCTATCTCTACTCTTTGCTTGGCGTTTCTCATGGCTTCTACTTCTTTAGATTCTTCTGCCAGCTGTAGTGTCAAGTTATCTCTTTCCTTCTCGGCATCTAGCAATGATTTGCTGAGCTGCTTACACTCTTCTTCAACTGCTTGCATTATTTTTGCGGCTACTTGATTGGCTTCCTCCATTGCTTGGAAGCTTTGTAGTGCCCTTGCTAGGCTGGCCTGTAGCTCACCTTCTCTCTCCTTTTGCCTTTGGCTTTGTCCTTGCAAAACGTCTACCTCCATTTTAATCTTTACTTCAGTGGCCTTGAGAGCTGTCATCTCCTTCTCTGAAGCCATGGATTGTGCTCTCAACCCTGTTAGCTTTGTTATCACCACGTCCCAATCATTGGAGGGCGGGTGCAGGTCCACTGTATCTGTGGCAATTTCCTTTAACTCCACTAGCCTGATGCCTTGCATCTGTTCTTTAGGCCCTCTCCTCGCCAAGTCGAATGCAACTGTGGTGGCTTCTTCCTTCGTGTATCCCACAGCTAGCAGGTCCAAAAATGCGTAATAAGAATCATGTAATTCTTTTTGCTCACTTCGAGTCTTAGCCTCTACTTTTGGCTCCGGCTCTTGTCTTTACTCTTGATCTTTTGCTTATTGTTCTTCTGCTTTGTCTTCAGCCGACTTATCTTCTGGTGGAGGGATGCTAGGAGGTGGAGAGGGTGGTGGTGAGGGCTGTGGGCTGGGTTTAGGGCTGGCTGGTAGAGATGAAAGTTTTCCCTTTAAGTCCATGTCTGATTTAGTTTTTCTTTCTCTTTCTTGGCTCTCTTACTCATCTAGCAATTTCTGCCGTATTTGCTGTACTTCCTCCTCTGTGAAAGGGACATGTGGAATATTTTTTGATGCTGCATCAAGAATCTCAAAGTTCTTGATATAGTCCTCAAATCGGTCCCTTTGCACTCTACCAGATGATCCTGACATAGACTCTAGAGAAGGCTTCCAGAGTTCACTTAAATCACCCTTGAGGGCTCTCTCTGCTTGGAAGCTCTCCATCAGCCTCTCTAGTCTTGCCTCTTTCTGTGACCTTGTTTCTTTGGCCGGAACTTGGGTAAATTCCTTCTTCCTCTTCTGCTCAAGCTGCTCCTCTTGAACTGGCTCTAGCCATCTTTTCAATCTTGTAGCCACCCTTGGTGCTCTTTGCGGCTCATCTTCCTTGTCTTCTTTGAGCCTCAGCCAATCATTTTTAGACGGGGGGTCAGGCCACCTCCCTTTTGCGTGTAGTGCCCCATAAATCACCTTGGTGATTAGTTCTCCTAGCACTATATAGGTTGGCTTATTGCTACCCATATTTACTAGGTTGTCATGTATATATGCCGCATAGTTGATTATCTTTGGGGTGCCTTTCGTCATTTCCCAAGTGAATGTTGTGGCAATTGCACCTTGCGGCATCTTGTACTTTTGTGGCCTCTTCGTGCACATGTGGAAGTACTGGTTGTATAAATGGCTCATGATTGCCACTCTTGGGTTGGCAATGTCTTCAAAGGTGTAATTCCCCTTCTTCTCATGGTACACCTTGACCTCATCCCTTCTTTTTGTTACACTATCCCCCTCGTTGGAGAGGTCTAGTGCATCTGGTACAACCCGCTCAGTGATGATTATCTCTATTCCCGGCCTGCCTTGTAAATCTGTTACTTTCGCCACTCCATCCTCTCTGATGCTTGTCACAAACTCCCAGACTCTCTTGATGTCCACCCCTGCCGGTATTGCTTCAAAGTAATTATGGAGATCAATCTTATCCAAGTATCCGGCCATCTTGCTTCGTACGAACTCATTGAGTTCTCGCGGCAGCATTGGTAGCTCGATAACATTGCCTTCAGTGTCTTTGAACACTCCTTGGTAGATCTTTAGGCCGTTGGACTCTAACAGATCTTCTTGTATGCATGTGCTGGTGGGCTTTAGTGTTCCTTCTAGAATGATGAAGGGTTCCACTTCTTCCAGGTAATCCTTGATGGTCATCCTTTTCTTCTTTGCGGGTGACTTCGCGGTTGCCATCGATCCTATTGCACTCAGTAGCCCGAAGTTAGCGTTTTTTAAGCTGCGAAACTGAGTTTTACTTATCCAAATGACTTGAAAATTGAAAATAAAGCTTAAAAGGAACTTGTGAAGCTGTGCATGTGCTCACAGTGCAAATCTGGCCAAAAAATTTCATCTAGACATCCTACGCATAGGATGTCTTTTTCATGAGAATTGGTTCATACTTGATATGCTGGTAGTGTATGGCTCATGGAACATGGCTATGTGCTTGGATTTGGATTTGGATATCAAAAAGTGGAATTTTGGGCTGATTCAAGCTTTAGGTCACAATTTGGGTAGAAAGTCCATCATAGGTAGCAATTGATGTCCAAATGGGTTGAAAATTGGTATATGGGCTTATTGCACCATGGTATTGGCTCCCATGATCTCACTCTTTGCACAGAAGGCTAAATTTATGCTGGAGACATCCTATGCATAGGATGTCTTTTTCATCAAAATGACATGAAACTTGTGATGTGGGTAGTCCTTGGCCTATGGAACATGGCCATATTCTTGGATTTGGATTTGGACAAGGATTGATGCTTGTAAGGGCCTGTGTGGTGTTTTTGGGCTCAAAAAGTGTATCTTGATAGTGTTGTGGGTCAAAAATGATTAGAATGGCTTCAAACTTGATATATGAGCTCCTGATGATGAGGTGATTGGATCTGGAATGATCAAACATCCCCTACATGTCAAAAAAGTCAAATAGACATCCTACGCATAGGATATCTATTTCATCATTTTTTGCTTCTGACCATACAGATTGGTTGTTGATGTGTTGTGAAAGTTTCATTGGATTTGGACAAGATTTGGTAGGTCTATGGCCCATTATTGCCTCTATGCCCTAACTTTGCGTTTTTTCATGCATATGAGGTCAATTGTGGTCCAAATGTAATGAGACTTGGTGGATAGCTTGTAAATGTCATTCACAAAATGTGCATGATGAAAAATGTTGGAGTTTGTGCCGAGAAGTGCCCTTGAGACATCCTACGCGTAGGATGTCTCCTGGTGATTTTTTCATGGATGGTGCTCCCAGTGCTTGGCTTAGTCCCCCTGACTCCCTTTTGAGCCTAATTTCAACAAAAAAATTCAAATGGATAGAGAATAACTCCTTGTGTGGACTTCAGAGACTCCGAGCCATTTTTCTGAATTTTGGAGTGCTTTTTGGCGATGAAATTTCTTGATGTTGGTCTCCATAGCTTCCCAATCCTTGGGGATCCTTGCCGTATGGTTTTTGTCGACTTTGGCTTCATCGGAGCTTCATTTGGCAATTTGTCGCTCTAGAAGCACCAATGGTTGCATTTACATACCTTTGATGATTTGTGGTAGTCTACCACCATAGAAATTTGTTGTTGATGATCTAGGAAGGCCGGTCGTGAAGTTTGGTGGCAAACGGACTTGCGGTTTCGCCGCAACTGCAATTTGACGTTTTGTGTTAGGAAATAAGACGTAGCTAAATAGATAATTGAGTAGATTACTTAATGGAGAGAGACATATTTACATACACGAGATTATAGAGTAGAGAGAGAGAGAGAGAGAGTACACACGATATACGTGGTTCACCCAATGTGGGCTACGTCCACGGGAAAGTAGCCACTCAATGGTTTTAGTACTTCAAAACAAGAAGTAGTTTACAAAGGGATTATACCCTTAATGGAGCTCCCGCCTTGCTTCACTCTCACCACCTCACACTCACCTTGTTGCATCAACTTCACACTATGAAATGTGTGTAGAAATGGCCTCCTTTTATAGGATAAAAGGGTTGCCCTCTCTTATGAGAGACAGCCATGTGTAGCCTCCCTTGTGCGAATAAGTCCAAATCGGACCCTCCAATCCGCTCATGTGTGGCCGCCCTTGGGAAGACAAGTCTGCTTTTGAATTTGGCCATCGGCCATTGACTACCGGCCACCGGCCAACTGACCGATTGTTTTCCAACCACTTTTCGGCCACCGTCCGGCCATAATATTCCGACGAAATAGAATATTCCGGCAAAAAAGAATATTCTAGGTCTTTAAAGTTGCCCCTGATTCTTGTCCGTGAAAATTTTGGTTTCCGGTGAGTGATTTTCCTTCACGCACAATGGCTTCTCCTCGTAATGGGGGCCTTACAAATGTGCGCTTTTACCACATAAAATTACAAGGGTAAATCAGGCTCCATACTTAACAATCTCCCACTTGGAGACTGATCTCCAAACCAAACCTGTGACTGCTTTCCATTCTGGCTTCTTATCCTTGAATGCCGATTGAAGATGAGAAAAAGCTCAACTTCTCCTTGTTGACCACCTTTGTAAACATGTCTGCAGGATTTTCACTTGTATGCACCTTTCCTAGCTTTAGTTGTCCCTCTTCCAAAAGAGTGCGTATGAAGTGATATCTCACCTCAATGTGCTTTGTCCTTGAATAAAAGGCTGAGTTCTTCACAAGATGGATAGCACTTTGGCTATCACTATACAAGACACAATTGTCTTGTTTGAATCCAAGCTCTTCTAAGAATCTGTGAAGCCACAGAATTTCTTTGCTTGCCTCCGTCATTGCTACATACTCTGCTTCCGTGGTAGAAAGTGAAACCACTTTCTGCAGCTTTGAAGCCCAACTTACTGCTGTGCCTCCAACCGTGAACACATAGCCAATAGTGCTCCTTCAAGTATCTTTGTCACCTGCCATATCTGCATCAACATACCCTTCTAGAAAAATATCAGTTCCTCCAAAATACAAAGCATTTGTTGTTGTCCCTTTTAGATACCTAAGTATTCACTTCACAGCTTGCCAATGCTCTTTACCTGGGTTGTCCATGAACCTACTCACAACTCCCACTGCATGTGCAATGTCTGGCCTTGTCCAGACCATAGCATACATTAGAGAACCTACCGCTGCAACATATGGAACTTTAGACATATAGGCTATTTCCTCTTGTGTCTTTGGACACATATCTTTCGTTAGTTTAAAATGACTAGCCAAAGGTGTAGAAACTGGTTTTGCATTTTGCATTGCAAACCTTTCTAGTACCTTCTTGATGTAATCTTCTTGAGATAGCTTTATTGTCTTCTTCGTCCTGTCCCTTGATATTTTCATACCAAGTATCCTCTTTGCAGCACCTAAATCTTTCATTGAAAAAGATTTGGACAGCTCCTCTTTTAGGTCTTTGATGTCCTGCATGTTAGCACTTGCAATTAACATGTCATCAACATACAACATTAGGATGATGAATTTCCCATCTCCCAAATTCTTCGTGTAGACGCAGTGATCCGAGTTGCATCTTGTGAATCCATGATCCAACATCCATCGATCAAACTTCAAGTACCATTGTCTTGATGCTTGCTTTAAACCATACAAGCTCTTCTTTAATCTGTAAACCATTTTCTCCTTACCTTTTACTTCATACCCCTTTGGTTGAAGCATGTAGATTTCCTCCTCTAAGTCACCGTGAGGGAATGCCGTATTTACATCCATTTGCTCGAGATTTAGATCATGAGTAGCCACAAGGCTTAAGACAAGCCTAATTGAGTTCATTTTTACAACAGGAGAAAATATTTCATTGAAGTCAATACCTTTCTTTTGAGAAAAACCTTTTACCACAAGCCTAGACTTGTACCTTTTCTTCCCACCTTCTTCTTCCTTTAGCTTGTACACCCATTTTTTTTGAAGTGCCCGCTTACCTTTAGGAAACTCAACCAACTCCCATGTTTGGTTGCGATGTAGTGAGTCCATCTCCACTTGCATGCTCTTCGTCCATTCTTCTTTGGATTCATGTTGCATAGCTTCTTCATATGATTCCGGCTCTCCAGAATCTGAGATCAAGAGATGGTTGAAGGAAGGAACAAACCTTTCTGGAGGTCTACTTGCTCTTGTAGATCTTCAGGGAATAGGTTGAGGCTCCTCATTTGGTTGACGTTGTTGCACATTGTCACTGTTTGCAGTCCTTGAGTCTTCACCGTCCTCAAGCCTCATGTACTCATCACCTCTTTCTTTTGTTTGTTTTCTTTCCAAGTAATCTTTGTACATATTTTGTTGGTTAAAAATTACATCCCTACTCCTTAAGATTTTACCATCTTCAGGATTCCATAGGCGATACCCAAAGTCTCCTTATCCATAGCCAATGAAGAAACACTTTTTGGACTTTGCATCTAACTTTGATCTTAAAATTCTATCTATGTGCATGAAAGCCTCACACCCAAACACTTTGAGAAATGCATAATTCACCGGTTTACATGTCCATGCCTCTTCTGGAACTCCCCCATCCAATTCCGTTGAGGGTGACCGATTGATTAAGTACACAGACGTACTTACAGCTTCTGCCCAAAGCTCAAGCAGTAGGCCTGCATGTAGCCGCATGCTTCGTGCTCGTTCCATGATTGTCCTGTTCATCCTTTCCAAAATCCCATTTTGTTGAGGTGTCCTTGGGGTTGCCCTTTGCCTCCGAATGCCATTGCTAGCACAAAAGCTTTCAAAAGCTTGGCTACAATATTCACCTCCATTGTCAGATCTAAGGCATTTAACCTTGGTACCTGTTTCATTCTCTACAAAGGCTTTCCACCTTTGAAATATGGAAAATACATCGGATTTATTCTTCATGACATAAACCCATGTTTTTCTAGTCGCATCGTCTATGAATGTTACATAGTACAATGAGCCACCAAGTGATGGTGTACTTGCAGGACCCCAAACATCATAATGAACCAACTCAAGTTTTTTATTTTTTCTTTCATTTCCTGATTTTTGAAATTTTACCCTCTTTTGTTTACCATAAACACAATCTTCACAGAACTCTAAGTCCACTTCTTTCAAACCTGGTAGAAGCTTCTTTGTTTGAAGGATTTGCATTCCTTTGGCAATCATATGCCCAAGTCGGTAGTGCCACACCGCACTCTCAACTCTTGTAGTTGCTACACAAGCTAAAGGTTGCATGCTAGCAGTACACAAGTAAAGTGTACCGACTTTTTCACCCTTGGAAACCACCAAAGATCCCTTTGATATCTTCCACCGTTTGTTTCCAAATGCAATGTTGTGACCTTCATCGTCCAATTGTCTTGTAGAGATCAAATTTTTGCGAAGAGAAGGAACATGCCTAACATCTTTAAGCTTTCATTCATTTCCGTTAGCAGTTTTGACAGAAATTGTACCTTTGCCGACAATCTCACAAGCTTTATCATCTCCCAAGTATACATACCCAAAATTACCTTTGGTGTAGTCTTGGAAATGTTGCTTGTGTGGTGTCTCATGGAATGAAGCCCCAGAATCTACTATCCAGGAATTAGACACATTGTCTAATGAGAGAATTAGAGCATCTTGCTCTACTTTACCTGTTACATTGGCCTCCAATGTTGGCTTGTTGTCTTGAGACTTTGTCTCCTTCTTCTTCTTGGACCAACAATCCTTCTTGACGTGGCCCTTCTTGCCGCAGTTCCAACATTCAAGAACTGACTTTGTGCGTGACTTGCTTCGCCTTGAGCGATCACGACCCTTTTGGTTTTTGAACCTCTCCTTAGGCCTTCCTCTTGTTTCCACTGATAGTGCAGCACTTGATGATTCTCCTGTTCTTCTCCTTCGCATTTCCTCGCTTAGGAGAACACCCACAACATCATCAAACTTAAGAGTACTTGTGCCAGAGATAGAATTACTTACAGCCATCACAAGGCACTGTCCCAACTATCCGATAGAGATGATAGTATAAGGAGAGCTCGCACTTCGTCATCGAAATTGATTTTCACTGATCGAAGTTGACTTATGTTTGTGTTAAAGTCATTTAGGTGTTCTACAACTGAACCATTCTCTGTCATCTTTAGATTGAACAAGCGCTTCATAAGAAATACCTTACTGGATGCCGATGGTTTCTCGTAGAAGTTGTCAAGTGACTTCATCAAGTCCTCCGTGGTCTTCATCTCCGAAACATTGAAGGCCACCGTTGACGCGAATCTTAACCGGATTGTTCCTAGTGCCTTTCGATCAAAGACAATCCATGCTTCATCTGCCATTGTTGCGGGCTTCTTCGCAAGACCGCCTAGCGGCAAATAGAGTTCCTTCTGGTAGAGATAGTCTTCAATCTGCATCTTCCAATGTTGGTAGTTTTTGCCGTTGAACTTCTCAATCTTGAGCTTCCCTTCCTCCGCCATAACTCCCACTCAATTCAAGGAATCCATTCCTTGAGATAATTTAGCTACAAGAAAACCTTGCTCTGATACCAGTTGTTAGGAAATAAGACGTAGCTAAATAGATAATTGAGTAGATTACTTAATGGAGAGAGACAGATTTACATACACGAGATTATAGAGTAGAGAGAGAGAGAGAGTACACACGATATACGTGGTTCACCCAATGTGGGCTACGTCCACGGGAAAGCATCCACTCAATGGCTTTAGTACTTCAAAACAAGAAGTAGTTTACAAATGGATTATACCCTTAATGGAGCTCCCGCCTTGCTTCACTCTCACCACCTCACACTCACCTTGTTGCATCAACTTCACGCTATGAAATGTGTGTAGAAGTGGCCTCCTTTTATAGGCCAAAAGGGCTGCCCTCTCTTATGAGAGACAGCCATGTGTAGCCGCCCTTGTGCAAATAAGTCCAAATCGGACCCTCCAATCCGTCCATGTGTGGCCGCCCTTGAGAAGACAAGTCCGCTTTTGAATTCGGCCACCGGCCACCGGCCATTGACTTCCGACCACCGGCCATCGGCCATTGACTACCGGCCACCGGCCAACCGACCGGTTGTTTTCCGACCACTTTCCGGCCGCCGTTTGGCCATAATATTCCAACGAAAAAGAATATTCCAAAAAAAAAAAGTCTCGAGGGCCTCCGCCCCCGAGGTCTTTAAAGTTGCCCCTGCTTCTTGTCCGTGAAAATTTTGGTTTCCGGTGAGTGATTTTCCTTCACGCACTATGGCTTCTCCTCATAATGGGGGCCTTACAAATGTGCGCTTTTACCACATAAAATTACAAGGGTAAATCAGGCTCCATACTTAACAGTTTGTGTGTCTGATACCGTTTCTGAAGTTTAGTGCCGCTTTAGGTCACTTTTTGCTCATTTTGGTCATATAGACTTGTCGAGCATGTTGAGATGCTCCTACCCATGAATTTTGGTAGCATTTGGTCGCCGTTTCGTCGATTTCCCATTTGGTGGCCTTTTGCGGATTTCTGGGAATTAGGGTTTTTTCTGATGGTTTCCTACTGCCTTTGGACATTCAGGACTGGACTCCTTGGCTAGGGTAAGCTGCGGATGAAGTCTTGTTGCTTTTGGGTTAGCTGTTAGGCCGCCGTCTCTACTTGTAGGTCTCTACCGCCCGCTTTGTGTGTGACCCCTACGCTAGTTTTCGCGACATAATGACAAACATGCGCGAAAAGCTCAAGGTGGTGAGCCTAACTCTCATGTCTGGAGCTCATCGGGTAGTCATGCGCTTCATAGAAGCTGTTGGAACGGTCCGCTCTAGGTGGCAGAAGCTCTCTCCACAAAGTCAATAATGAGGATGAGCTAAAAATGAGGTGAAAATTTCTTATAATGGTGGTCCCCAAACCACTTTTCACGAAATTTGACATGTGCTCCTATCTCCTTGTGAGATGCGGTTTAGGCTCAAAAATTTCTTGATTTGGACTCCATTTTTTCTGTTTACCAGAAATTTGGTATTTCGGTCAAAACCTTGCCAAAACACGCTTTTCGCTCCAGTCTCATAATTGCACCCCCATTGTACCATAGGTTGTCCTATAGTCACTGATCATCCCCATATTTCTTGTTTTACATTACGACTGTTTTTCACCTGCTTTTTGTATTTTTGAAGTTTTTCTGCAAAAAATTAGCAAAATTAAAAGGAAAATAGCAAATCAAACCCGAAAAATCTCCAAAAATCATAAGAAATCTCAAACATCACCCCAAAACATTATATACACTCACATGCAATTTTTATGACCGGATTTCTCTGTCTTACCAATATTTTGCCCGAAAAATGGCTATTTCTACTTATATACACACACCTAGGGACTTGATGTGGCATTTGGCCCCATATACCTATAGATACATGCTGTGTAAGGGCATCTATACTGGGGTTACTCCAGAAAATTTCGCGATCAAACAACAACCCTTGAAATAGTCAAAAATCATGCCCTGTTTTGTTGTTTCTGTTATTGGTTCCGCATTTGAGAATGCCTCCCCTCCTCCTAGCCGGAGTCCTCCTGGGCGACAAGGTATCGCCTCGGAGTATGTGTCGTGCATAGGTTGAAAAGTTGTGCTAATGCTTGGCGGATTAATGTGGCCCTACTTTATGCATACTCGGTCAATGCATGGAAAAATTAATGTTGTGCAAGAGAAGGGAATAAGCAAGATGCTTATTGGCATTCGCCGTCCAGGTTTCGTGTTTTCTTTGCAAGTAACAGTTCTAACTCTACTGCTCTCTGTCTAATTGTCTATTTTTAAAAAGGAAATTGCTTTGCCGAGACTGTTGATAGAGCCATAGTTGTTTCTAGGTCGAGAATTGGCTGGGTCGTAATGGCTATGGGCCGTATTGCCTTTGCTTTCCATTGGTATTTTGTTGCTGCCGGTTTTTGTAGATATTTTGGCACTTCCTTTTTTGCCACTGATTGGTTGTTGATTGGCATCCACATAAGTCGGTTTTCCTTTTTCAAGTGCAGCTATTTGCCTTCCATTGTTGCTTGTACTGAAGGGAGTTCCTTTTGCTTTTGTTTTGGTATCCAAATGCGAGTGACATTTGGGTTATTGCTAAGCATTTTCTTTGGAATCCATATTTGTTTTATGCCCTTGGTTTGTGGTTGAACCATCTGCTTTGTTGGAATTCCGTTGTTGCATTGTTGTTTGTCTGCCATGGCATTTCTATCCTTCTGCATCCATACTTGTTTCCCTTGTTTTGGTAACCTGGATCTTTGCATTGTGGCCGGTGACTTCATATGTCTGGAATTAGCATGGTTGGGTTTTACCTGATTGTTGGTCTCGAGTATAAGGTTGTTCTTTGATGGCATTTTAGGTTTTGGGTTTTTTTCCAGTGATTGCATGGCTTGCAGTTGATCATTCTGGTATTGCTGAGCAAAGGCTATCACTTGTTGTTCATGAGCATGATAAATTTTGACGGCCCTTGCATTCCAATCTATCTGCACATTGTACTCTTTTTGCCAAGGTTTCCCCAACATCATTGGGTGTTGTGTGCTTTCATCCGCCACCACATAGAATTTGTGTGGGTAAATTTATTGATGTATTTGTACATGCAATATAGTCCATCCCAATGTTTTCAACGGTTGTGATGTGCTACTTTCCAGCACTTGAGGAGTAGGATGAAGTTGACCTGTGAGTTTGAGTTGTTGGTATAATCCGTAAGAGATCAAATTTGCTTGAGCTCCCGAATCAAGAACTGTTGTCGATTCAACTTGAGTGCTGCCCAATTTGACTGCAATTATTGGCTCCACTGTTTCTTCATCCAACTTCATCAATCGAATGGTATTGATTCGCAATGGTGGTCCACTTTGTTGTTGTTGTCCCAGAAGTCTTCTTTTTGCAATGCGTTCTTTTTGCTTCTGCTTGAGCTTCTTCTCGTACTCTTTTTTTTTCCTTCATTCGTTGTTTTCCTTGATGAATTTGTTGGAGCATCTCCTATGTGAGTGGTAGATGATACCTCTTCAGTCGACATCCACTAATCCAATTCGACATTTCTTCACCGTCTAATGTAGCAAGCTTGACAACTCCACTTTGCGACAGATCACTAATCACAAACGGTCCCATCCCTCGCTTTTTAAGTTTCTTGGCATGTTGCTTCAAAGTATAAACAAGTACGTAATTACCTGTTTTGAACTCTTTAGTATGCACATGTTTGTCAAAACAATCTTTTTGTCTTCTCTTTTTAGCATAGATTGAAGCTATAGCTCGTACGCAGTGTTCATCTAGCTTTTCAAGATCATCTATTCTTGAAGAGAGCTCATGTCTTGTCCATTCTAAGCGTTTTGCTACTCATAGAGTTGGAATTAAAAACTCTATGGGTAGTATAGCATTTAGGCCAAACACCATGTTGTATGGTGTTGTTCCTATTGATGTTTTGTGAGCTACCCTGTATGCCCACAGTGTTGAGTGTAGCTGCTGATCCCAATCTGTTCTTGATTCTGACACTATTTTAGTGAGAACCGTGCATAGTGTTTTATTTGTGGCTTCAGCTTGTCCATTGGCCTGTGGTGGATGGTATGGAGAAGATTTCCTATGTATAACCATGAATTCCTTTAGCAGATATTCAATGACTTCATTGAGAAAATGTGTCCCACGGTCACTGACAATTTCTATTGGTAACCCGTATCGTACAAAAACATTCTCATACAAAAATTGTGCAGTGGTGCGTGCATCAGCTTTTTGTGTTGCCTTGGCTTCGACCCATTTTGCGAGATAGTCTGTAACCACAATGATATATTGGGTATGGGTGCGATATGCAGGGGGTGATATAGGTTCCACTAAATCAATGCCCCATTTTGCAAATGCTCTTGCTCCACACATTGGCCATAAAGGCATCTCATCTCTTTTTATTGGCACCTTGGTGCGTTGACATGCGTCACAACGCTTTACAAACTCTTCAACATCCATGTGCAATGTAGGCCACCAAATTCCTGCAGTTAAGACAATTTTTGCCATCTTATCTCTGCCCGAAAAATGACCTCCACTTATTCCTCTATGTGCATGTTCTAGAATCAGCAGGTATTCGCTTTCAATTGCACAGATTCTGAGTTGATTGTCCTTTCCTCGCTTATAGAGTTGGTTCCCAATTATCTGGAAGTCACGAGCTTCCAGCTTTATAGCTTTTTTTCGCGCTCTTGTGATGTTCTTAGGGAACGTCCTGGTGGTTAAGAAGTCAATGATATATTGACTCCATGCAGGTGCTATGTTTACCTAAAACAAAGTTGCGTGATCCACTGGTCGTTTGGCACTACATATAGTACAATTGGTAACATAAGAATGTGTGTCCGCATATATAGTTGGCCAATAAACCCCTAACTGTTTCACTCTCTCGTGTGTTTTTACTATTGAACAATGAAATTCACAATCCTGGACATGTTCCTCTTCAAGGTAGCACTCGAATTCTTCTGGATTTATACATAATCATAGGATTGGGTCCGTTCCAAAATGATACAGCCACCCTGCTATCAACTGGAAGTTTTTTGTTTGTCGAATTGTTTGTTGTTTGGATTTGTATTCTGTATTATCAACCCCACTTCCAAAGGAGAGAATGCTAAAAATTTCCTGAGACCATTTGGGTGCCATTTCAATATTGAACAGATAACCATCTGGTATGTCATCATCTACTCCTTCAAGAGCTTCCCCATTGTGTATCCTTGAAAGATGATCAGCTCGTAGATGGGTTTTACCCTTTTTGACCACCACTGTGAAGTCAAATTATAGCAATATAATAAACCAACGTATGATTCTCCTTGTATTGCTAGGTTTATTTACCAGATACAAAAGAGCTTGATGATCTGTGAAGAACACAAATTTGTTTGCAAGCAAATAATGCCAAAATTTCTTTACAGCATAAATCATTTCTAACCCTTCCCGCTTGGTGGTTGTGTAGTTCTTTTCCACACTGTTTAACTGTCGGCTCACATAGAAAACCGGAAAATCCATTGTTCCGTCTCTAGGTTGAGCCAGAATACTTCCAATGGCATATGCTGAAGCATCAATTTGAACATGGAATATCTTTGCCCAATCTAGTGCCGTCAATACAGGTGCTGATATAAGGTTTTCCTTCAGCTTTTGGAATGAAGTTTCACACTCCTCAGTCCAATTGAAATCGACTAGCAAACAATACAGAGGTTGTGCGATAACCGCATACATGTATATGAATGTCAAGGCTAGGGACTTGCTACGCGCCGTGTGCGAGCCACAAAGGTTCCTAGCACACAGTCATACAATAGACAAGCTCACAAGGAAGAATGGTGTGTCACTCACCTTCCTGCGTAGTTGCGAATGAAGGATTCCTGCGCCGCGAAGAAGAGGGAGACGCCGCTATGCTGCGCTCAACCGCCTCGCCGCCGTCGTGCCACCGCAACGCTCGATCACACACATACTCTCACACTCTCTCTCTCTCACAGGTACACACACACACACACAAGGAGATGGTGAAGGAGAAGGTGGAGATGGAGCAAGAGCGGCTTCTATTGCACAATGAGAGAATGAGTAAAAATTAGGTTTAGTGGCTTTTATATGAGCTCACCCCATTCACACTTGGGCGCCCATACTTAGCCAACTAACTCCTTGAATATTCCAGTTAGAGTGTGCCTGTCATCGGCAATCACCCTTACCCTGTTCCTATTGGTCCGACAAGCCCAGTACCTGACACTAAATAATACAACGTTTATAGATCATAGGGTGTCCGTGTGCCATGAGGGTTAACATGCCCCCCTTCTTGATGTATATTCTGTCCTCGGAAGCTATCCAGTTGAAGCTCGTTCATCGAGATGGAAGAGCAGTCGACATGGATGTGTGTAGCCTTCTTCAATCATTGCAAAATCAAACAACATTGCCACAGTAATTGCATTCTCATATACAATTAAAAATCATATGCAATTTTAGACACACAAATTGATTGGTAACAGAATTTTAGACAATTTGTCAGCAATAAACATTAAATTGCAATATAATCAAATGCATAAACAGATGTAAAGGTAAAAAATTAAACAAGTCCGGGATCGCTAATTTAACGGTCAAAAGGCACTAGAGCTCGACTATTAATACCATGGGTAACTTCTCAATTTTCTCTGGTCAATTAAGTTGTTTAATCACGAGAGCACAGTATTTGATGTTCGAGGGTTGACTAGAGGCTATACCTAGAAGACCTTGTAGTTAAGCTACGATAAAAGGAATTTCTCATGAAATCATCGCCTGACTGATTACCTTTTCTTTGACCCCCCAAAGTATGTTTAAATTGATTCAATTTTGATGTGTGTGATTATTTTGTATGCCTTGGGTTTTTTCGCTTTTCAAGGAAAAGCGCCCACACTGGGAACCTCTAGGGCTCTAGTACCATAGGCGATACATGTGAGTGAAGTACCAATTTAAGCAGGGATTTCTCTTCCAGCTTAAAATTTTACATTGTGGCACTTTGATTTTTTGTTTGTTCATTTTCAGCATTTTAATTTTGTAACTTTGGGAGGTCATATAACACTGTTACCCTCCCCAGGCTCATCACATTAGTAAAATCCCTTTATAATACTTAAGCTAAAGGTCAATAGGGTTAATCCCACTAGAAAGCCCTAGTACATTTCACACAATGCTACCTAAATCGGATTAAGAACCTAAGTAACCATTGCTTATTAGGAAGGCATTCCCCATGGTATTAAGAGAATATTTCTAATACCTAGCTTGGTCAAACTAGCTTAGTCGGACTGCTTGATTTTTAAACCTAGACAAGTGATTATGACAAAACATTACATTGAATTAAATGTTTGATACTAAGCAAATGCGCTGAATATTATGCTACCAATCACAATCAAAGCAGACAAACATGGATGCAAAAAGATAAGGGCAATGCTAATGGACATAAAACACCTGTTTCTGTTGATGGTCGCGCTTGATTTGAAGTGTGAACGAGAGAAAGGTTCCATGAAGGTCCAAATCCTATCAATAGCAACACGCTCCTGTACATACTAGGAAACAAAAGGAATACCTCCAGGAGGCACATTAGTGGGAAAAGGTACCAACACTTATTGAACACAACAAAAAACATAAGGAACCCTAACCTAATTATTTGCACTCCCCCTAAAGAGTCAAGGGAATAGGATATTGTAGAGGTTGGGGGGAAAACCTAAGGCTAAACCCCTATCCTCATCATCGAGATAAACAAAGTCATCATCCATGGGACCATATGTGCCATCCGTGTAGTCATGTAAATTTTCTTCTTCATCATAGGTGCCCATGTTTACTAAGAAGGTCACTAGACGCCTATAGTCATCTTGGTCAAAAGGGTAGGCTTGTGCAATGGGAGAAACGCTCTCTACTAAGTATGGATCAGACGTGGTCAAGAGACGTATCAGCCATTCTAACTCCTCAAAATTCCTCTCACATGCTAGCGTACCTATCAAATCCCATTCACATGCAAGCACTGGAAAGACCATGTGAAACATTTGTGAAAAGTAATGAGGGTACCTCTCACCCAAGGCAGGAGTGGATGACTCTAGCATAGTAGCCATATCTGTACACGCAAATAGATGATGGTTAGAGTGCAAATATTACAAGGGTCGTGTTCTTGTGCATAATTTGTTTTTATTATTTTGTGTTATGGCTCTTGCTCTTTTACTTTTTTATCTTGTTTTTGTGAGTATAAGGCTTTATATATACATTTCCTAAGATTGGAGATTGAGAGGTCAGGGAGGAAGGTTGAGAGGGAAGCAAGTGAATGACGAATGTCAGCAAACACTCCCCCCTTCCTTGGGTAGATCATACTTTTTGGAATGATGTCGTCACCTTTTGAAACCAATTGTTCCAAGTTGTTATGGGTAAAGGCTTTAACCAATATTTTTCGATCACCCTATGTGTTTCATCTAGTTGCAAGGGTGGTAAGGTACTCTCCCATGATTTTATTTGCAACATTGTTGGAGGTGGTGAATCTACAATGGGAGGTGTAAACTCTTTCTTGCTTGTATGGATATGTACAATGGTAGGTGGAGGTTGTGTCGAAGCTTCTATTTCCGTATAGGAACTACATTAAGAGCAAGAAGCTTCATTTGCTTTTCCTGTTCCTGAGCTAGGTGGTACAAATCGTTCTTTCTTTGGTACCCAAACTAGCTCTGGAGCAGGTGTGTCGCATTCCGTGATTTTTTCCTTTCCACGATTTTCAATTTGTTTTGGAGCCACAGGATTGGGTTTACATGGGCCAGGTGGCAGGTAAGAGTACAATTTACGTTTGGGCACCCAGATTTGATCATTTCCTTTATAGTATCCTTGCAAGGGCTTTTAATAGTCGTTTAGGAATCCAGCGCCACGTTTTCTTACATTTCTTGGAGCGAGTGGGACGTTTCTTACGAGGCTTCCGTTTTTTAGCATCAATCATGGTTACTAGAGAAGCTTTAGGGACCCACTTGTATGGTTTCTTTGTTATATTAGGATGGTTCTTGTGTGTCTCAAGCTTTCTTTCAACTACATTAGTTGAAGATCTAGAGAGTTTGGCTATGGGGACGTATGGTTCAACCTCCTGGACATGCAATGTCTTGGGTTTTATTTCCTTAGGCAATATCTCAGGGACTATGGCTTGAGTGGTAGGGATAAGAGTTGGTTTTTGCGTTGTGACACCCCCAGTCCCCCAATCAATAGTGCATTTGGTGGCTATCATCCACGTGCGTCCTAGGTTTATAGTACCCTCCATAGTTCCAGTAGGCATGACCAAAAAGTCTTGAGCTACAATTTCATTGTCATAACTGACAGAAGTGTACTAGATTCCAAAAACCGTAGTTTTTTTCTTGTTGACACCCTTGACTTGGATAATACTCTCAGATAGAGGTGGCTTCCCTAACTGACACCACACCCCATAGGATAGCAGATTATATTTAGCACCCGTGTCCAATAAGGCGTTATATAGCACTTTTCCATAGGCACTATTTAACTCAATAGGGTATCATAGAGGTGTGTCAGAGTCCAACCAATCCTCTTCGATTTCCACGTGGAATGCATTTGTGACTCCAAGGTTAGCCTCTCGTTTTTGTCTTATACGTTGTTGTCGCTCCTTAGCCTCAGCTTGAGCTTGTATCTTCTTTAACTCGGTTTGTGCTTTGGCAGCCTTCTTTTGATGAATGGCCCGTAGTTCTTCTTGGCTTACAGGATCATAATATCTTTTGAATTTACTCCCATTGAGGAATCCAATGGTTTCAACTCCATCAAGAGTTTCCACATGAAGGGTACCTTGTGGGGTAATTTCACATACTCTATATGGTCCATTACCAGCATATTTCAACTTTTTCTTCTCTTTACGTACTCCATACATAAGGACTTTATCACCAACTTTGATGTCCTTGTCCTTCACATGGCGATCAAACCACTTCTTTCTCTTATCCTTTTCCACAAGAGCATTTTGCACAGCCAATTGTCTCTCTTCGTCTAGTTTTTCTAAGATATACAAACGCTCGGTTAAGGGGTTACCATTCCATCCTTCTTGCGAAGCTACCCTAAGACTAGGAATGACAAACTCCCAAGGCATAACCGCTTCTTGGCCGTATACCATTTTGAATGGCGTACAATTAATAGCCACTTTATAAGCAGTACGATAAGCCCATAGAGCAGATGTCAACTTCAAATCCCAATCAGTGTGATGAGCTTCTACCGTCTTGGTTAAAATAGAGATTAGAGTCTTGTTGGTGCTCTCGGCTTGTCCATTAACTTGCGGGTAATAAGGTGTAGACTTATGGTGGGATATCATAAAGGTCGTGGTAAGCTCTCTTATTACCTCATTTATAAAATGGGTACCATTATCACTAACAATTTCAAAAGGGAAACCAAATCTTGTGATAATGTTCTCAAAAAGAAACTTAGCTGTTGTCCTCGCGTCAGCTTTTTGTGAAGCCTTAGCTTCAGCCCACTTTGTTACATAGTCCGTAGCAACTAGAATATATCGAGATTGAGTGTTGCGAGCTGCGGGACTAATTGGACCTACAAAGTCTAAGCCCCATTTTTCAAATGGTTGGGTTACTTTAATAGGATGTAAGGGCATTCTGTCTTTGCGTTGTGTGGTCTTGTAACATTGGCACTCATCACACCCTTTTGTAAAAAGTGATGCATCCTTAAATAAATTTGGCCACCAATAGCTTGATTGCAGCACCTTTCTAGTAGTCAGGTCTCCTGAAAAATGTCCTCCTGCTATGCCCATATGTGCTTCTTGCAAGATATACAAATATTCATCCTCGCGGGCACAACGCCTAAGAATATCGTCCTTGCCTAGTCTATACAGAGTTCCGGCAATCAAACAATAGGGTTCACATTCTTTTACTAGCCTTCGAGCGATATCCTTACGAAGTTCCTTGGGTGGAAAACCATTAACTAAAAAGTTAACAATGTTCTCACTCCATTTAGGCATAGTCTCAACTATGAATAGGGAAGTATCGGGTAATTCATCATCAACTCCTGTAGGGGCTTCACCATTGGGTATGCGAGACAAATGATCAGCCATGACGTGCCTTTTAACAGGTCTCACTACAATCGTGAAATCAAACTCCAGAAGAATTAACAACCATCGTGTGATTCTTCCTGTAGAGCATGGCTTGTTTACCAGATACAACAACGCTTGATGATCCACATAAAATACAAACTTGTTTGCCAGAAGGTAGTAGCGAAATTTCTTTACTGCATAAACCATTGCTAAACCTTCTCACTCTGTAGTGGTGTAGTTCCTTTCAGCATCGTTCAATTGACGGCTTGCAAAGCTAATGGGATAGTCCAATTTATGTTCTCCTGGTTGAGTGAGAACACACCCAATAGCAAAGTTTGATGCATCAATATGCACATGGAAAATGACATGCCAGTTAGGTGTCCTTAAAATCGGAGCACTTGCTAGTGTTTTCTTCAATTGTTCATAGGCCTGGTCACACTCTTCAGTCCATTTAAATTCAATGAGAAGCTTGTACAACGGACGTGCTATCTCAGCGAAAAATAAAATAAACCGTCGATAATAACCCACGTGTCCCATGAACCTGTAATTGGTTGGTGGTGGTAACTCTAGAATCACTTTAATTTTTCTCTCATCGGTTGAGATACCATTCTTAGATACTATATGTCCTAAAATAACTCCATGCTTGACCCAAAATTGGCATTTGAATGGGTTCAATGAGATACGATATAACCTACACTTTTCAAACACCTTCCGCAAACATGATAGATGTTCTTTCCAAGAAGAGTAAACACAAAGGTCGTCTAAGAAAGCTTCACAAAACTCTCTCAAATATTCTTTAAAAGCACTGTTTATTAATCGTTGTAATGTAGCAGGGGCATTTGTTAAGCCAAAAGCCATCACACGAAATGCAAACACGCCAAATTCTGTGATGAAGGAAGTTTTAGCTTGGTCCTCTAGCGCTATCGTGATTTGGTTTTAGCCTGAGTACCCATCTAGAAAGCTATAAGCTTCCTTGCCTGCAACTCTTTCGAGTACATGTTCGGAATATGGTAGGGGGTAATGGTCTCTTCTAGTAGCTACATTAACTTTTTTGAGGTCCACGCACACCCTGAGTTTCCCATTCTTTTTTGGCACGATAACTATTGGAGACACCCATTCAGAGTGTTCAATAAGATATATGAACCCACATTTGATAAGCTTTTCTAGTTCTTCTTGAATGATCTTTGCATACTTAGGATTCATCGGGTAGGGTCTTTGTTGTACGGGCTTCGCAGTGCTAATCATAGGGATTGTATGTTGGACCACAGAAGGTGGAACACCTTTCATATCATGGTATGTCCAAGCGAATATGTCCTTGAATTCCTTGAGAAGCTCTTTGAGGACCGCCTCTTCAACTTTTGTGAGGTCTTGGGCAATAAAAACAGGTTTTGATTCTTCACCGGGGTCGGCTAATTCTATTTCTTTAACTATTGCCGGACCATCATAGATTCCATTATTCCCATCGATAGGTATTCTTTGGGCTTTTGTGTACACAACCTTTGCTTCCCCTATGGTGTAAGATTTGAAATGTTCTGGTGCAGGATGCAAGTCTGTGGATTCTGGTTGTGCTTTGGTCTGTGCTTCTATTTCTGCTTTCTTGTGTTGTCGAGCTAACTCTTGGTTTTGACGCCTCCTTGCAGTGCGGCTCAACTTTGGCTTGTCTATGATCTCTAATTGGGCAATGTCATGGGGTCGTGGTCTACACCACATAACATTTTGGAGATATTCACCCCAATTGTCTACCAATTTTCGATGAGCATCACATGCTCCTATATAATTGAGCCATTCTGCTGAGGATCTCTTCTTTTTTATCCTAGAACGTACATTGGCTCGATATCGACGCCTCTTAAATTTTTTCTTTTTCTTATTTGAGACCTGCTTTTGATTTGCATTTAGATCTGGCTCACTAAAGGAGTACTCGTTGGTGTCCTCTTCACTCTCGGAGGAGCTATCATCGGTTGATGTGCTCGGTCCTTCTGAATGTTTTGACTCTGAACTTTCTCCACTCTCTAATTCATGAGATTCAGAATCTGTTTCACTCTGGAAGTCCGTGTCTGAGTCGTGTTGGTCAAAGTCTTCTATTGAGCTATCGGTGTCACTGTCAGATTGGTCTACAATTGCCTTGCCCTTAGAAGATGCATGTATGGCACTTATCATGTTCAGAGGTGCAATTTGTGGTACCTCTTCCACCTCTGGTGTGACCCAAGTGGTTCCTCTATTTCCCCAGGTATCTATGGTTGCACCTAGGTGTACCCAGTCTACGTTGTCTGATTCCGTCATACCCGATAACACATCCATGTAAGGAGAATCTTGGCCAATGTCTGTATCCTTCTTACAAGTGTAACAATATTGTAGTGGGGCCGAGTGAACTGTGGTGTCAAAGCGATGATCAATAATGGTTTTACTCCCTAAGGGGTGTACCTTACCAGTCACCAAATCCACTCTAAGGACAGAGTCTTGAAATTGCAAATAGACATGATTTTTAGACCAATCATGAACCATTTGTGCTTCCCTCATGAATGATCGTCCTAAATGCATTTCATATGACATAAGGTGTTTAGAGAAATCCATTACAATGAACGTATGTCGTACCTTGTGTCCTAGAACTTTGATCTTAAGATCCTTGAGCATCCCCATAGGTTTGGCTATGGTACCATTTGCCATCTTTACCACAATGTTAGTAACACGGAGGCGGGGTTTTCCCATGGATTCCCAACAATCTTTTGTAATGATGCTAACTCCCGCACCACCATCAAGAATTCCCTTTATAGTTAATCCCTTGGTAGTGATGGGTAGGGTCGCATTAGACTTGTCGCCTTCAAAATACTGCCCTAATTCGTTAATGGGTACCTCGATCACAGACTCGTGTCCATCTAAGTCAAGTGATTGCACATGATATTCCTCATCAATCATAATCGAGTCAGGCCTATTTTTTTGCGCAAACTGCGGTAATCCCATTTGTAGCTCTCCGTTAAGGAATGCTCGAAGTGCAAAGAATAACTCAGGATCTCCATACAGCTTTGCTATGATCGTGGTTCGGACCTCATAAGACATGAAGTCCACTAGTTTGGCAACATTCATTAGCATTTTGCAGGGTGTAGGTCCTTGACTAGGAACTGGTGAGGATGGAATCTCATATTCCTCAATGGAATCAGGTATTCCTTCGTTAAACATCCTTTCCAACAAGAAAGGTGTATGCTCACTTTCTGATGTCCCGTCCTCACTCCCTTCTTGGATGATACTAGGTATGGCTAACGGTCTATGGTTCATGTGGGGTGGATGAACTTGCGTGGGAAACATTGTGTCATGAATTTTGACATGCATGGGTTTTGGTTCTAGTTTCCTTTGAGTCTCCTCCACTAAACCTCTTAGATGTTTCACCTGCTCAATCTCGTCTACTGGGTTTGGGTACATCCCAATCTTCTTTTTACGATTCTTCCCTTTTTGCCCCTGCGGTTTATCTTGGGGGTCTTGGATTGGATTTGGAAACACTTGTGGTGTTTTTAGAGGCTCTTTATGGTTTTCTCTTATTCGGTTTTCATTTGGTTCCATGTTACGGTTTTCTTTGTCGGTCTTTCCCTTTGTGGTATTGGTTCTAGTCTCCATTGTCTCGATTGAATCTGAATCATCCTCGAGGTCATTCATATATACGGGGTCATCTCCTGTTCCTATGTTTGTTTTGGAACTTGGCTTTGAATTTCCTGTATTCTGCGACCTCTTCCTTCGTGTCTTCTTTTTCTTTGCTTGGACAACTGACGCGGTATCTCTCTATTCGAGGATATGGCCTGGCCCTTGAAGCATGCACCGTGTAATTGCATAAGCGGGTGCGACGGGTGGTATTGGCGATGTCACACTAGCAATTTCTACCAAATTTAGGGGTGTGATTTTAGGCGCATTTGGGTTATAGGGGCATTGGGCAATCAAGTGATCTATGCCACAACGATTACATGTGAGTATTGGCATTGCAGACGTTCTCCCTTGATTCATTTGCATTTGTGCAGCATTCTTTTGCAGTCTAATAGGGCACTCCGTTGCCCGATGTGGTCCACCACACTTGTAGCATTGAAGAGGTGGCCTCCTAGCCTGGGTGTTGATATTTTGACCTCTGGATGCGAGTGCAGTAGCTTGATAAACCGGCTTGACTTGCCCCCAACAATCTTCCATGTAGTATATAGGACACTCTTCCAATGTATCAAGTCTGTAGGCAATACTAGTGTCTATTTCATCCTCACAGCCATCTGCATAAGCATTAGATGGCTCGCAACCCACTTGGTTCATAGGGGCAACTCTTGGATGCGGGGGCTGCGGTCCTAGCACAGGAGGTGGTAGCAGTGTAGCTTGTACAACATTTTGAGATCTAGGGATCATGTGTTGCGGTAGTTGCTCAACAGGTGGAGCAGGCATCAATACAGGAGCTCGAGGCGCATCCGTCCAGGCTACAGGTGGTCTATTTTCCATCATACGTTTGATCATTAAACAATCCTTAGCTTGGTGACCATACCTACCACATGCGTTGCAAGTTCCATTAAATTTTACTCTAAACGTAGGGAACTCACTAGTGCTATGTGGACCTAAGCAAATGGAACACCATTGTTGCTCCCTTCTTGGATACATGTGACTATTTTGAGGGGGTCGATTATCCTTAAGAGACTCTTGGATTGCCTTGGTGAGGTCTGTCAAGAATGTCTCAAATACCTTTGGCTCATTGGTAATGGGCTTTGCAGTCATGGGTTCATACTCAATGGCTTGTGAGCTAGTGGATCTCGTGTCAGTAGACACCCTCATGCCTGCTATCATCAAGTTGTCCTCTAATTGGATTGCATTGGCAGTGACATCTTCCCAGGTTGTGATACCTCTAATCACTAGTCCATTATAGATTCCTTCATTCCTCAACCCTCGAATGAATCGATCAAGCAGTTGGTTATTGTTGAAGCGCTCATTTACAGGGCAGCGAGAGTTTAAGTGCTTTAGACGACTAATGAAGTCCCTTACTGACTCTCCTTCCTTACATTCGGCCTTTTGTAGCTGAGATGCTACACCCCAAAGCACACCTTCTCGTATGTACTCCTTTAGAAACAACCTTCCAAGGGTAGGGTAGATTGTTTTCTCGTCCACCCTTAGGGTTCTATACCAATCTCCAGCCTTCCCACTTAATGTCAAGCTTAAGGCATTGCACTTATGTAGTTTGTTGTGTTCCCCTAAGGAATCACATACTTGTTCAAACACTTCAATGTGTTTTCTAGCATCTTCGTCCCCATTGAATTTTTGTGTGAGTTTGGCAATTTGTACTGCCTTACTTCTAGGCTCTCTATCAGATGCATGACGCATATTTTCCGCGATAGATCGACCTATGGTTTGAGCAAACACTGCCAAGTCACCTATGTGAGGAGGCAGGGCCGGTGGAGGTACTCTTGGAATCATATGTGGGAGAGGGATGGGTACCGGTCTTGGCATATTTGTGGATGATGCAGGATATGGAACATAACCGGGCATAGGTCCACTCGGATAAGGGCTAGGGAGCGGCACTCGAGGAGCATAAACAAGTGGTACAATTGGAGGTGTGGGGGCCATGTGTGCATAAGGGGCTAGAGGCACATAAGATCGAGGCCCCATATTAGGTACTACGACACTAGGTAGTGGCACTGCGCTAACCGTAGATGTCATCGGTACATTCTCTGTCAGGTCTATCCCTAGAGTGAGCACTGTGTTTTCCTTAGTAGAGGGTTGAGCCAAGTTAGGGAAGCTAAAGTTGTGGCTCGGAGGCTCAGATTGCATAAAGACCCCAGGTGAAATGACGTAAGATGGGTCCATGGGACTCATTAGAGGAGTCTCCATTCGTGATAGAGTAGGCTGTTGAGCCTTTCTCGTATCCAGAAATCTCATGGGGCCAGTTGAGAGTATATTTACCCCTCGGTTTTGCCTTTCTGATTGAATAATGCCATGGATAACATTACAGATCATTTTCTGTTGATCTTCGATGCTCGTGGCACTAGAGGTGGATCATACAATCTCTATCCATCCTACATGGTAGGCGTGACCAGAGTGTAGATCCGTCAACACCTCAGTGTGGAGGTCGTATGTCCAATGATCATTAATGAACAATCCTTCTAGAGTCGACGTGTTAACGGTTTCTTGTGAGGTAGAAGCAATGTTGCTCCCCGTGGTTTTACTTGTCACCAATGGTACTCTAGAGGGAACTTCTGAAGGAGGCAGCTCAACAGGGCCTTCTTGGTAAGAAGTTGGTAGGATATCCACATGGACACTCTTTGGGGGTGTGGGGTCCACGTGCGATATGAAAGGAGAGTCCACTTCCCCACCCCCTTCGTGTGCTTCATTTGCATCAGGTTCCGAGCGAGTAGCTCTACCTAATGTTTCCATGAAATGGCTAAACATACTAGTACTAGGCTGTGGAGCTTCGGGAGGTGCATGGCCTTCTCTTTCAGTGTTTTGGGTAGGGTATGCTTCCATGATTTTTGAGTTGGAGGAGGAATCACTAGTGGCTATTTTAGGGTCTTGGGTGGTGCTACCTTGTGTCCCCGCTAAGGGTCTAGAGCCTATCGTGGATGGGTAATTGGCGTCCGTATGAACAGAGGCACCCTCAATATGCTCATGTTCTAGCACCCGCCCAGAGCGTAAGTGCATGTGCTTTTGATACCATAAGGTGTCAAAAAGCTGCTCTAGGAGGCCTTGTGACTAGTTTTTTGCGTGTTTTTTTGTTTGTTTTTTTGCTAGATTTTTTAGAGCGTGTCGTGGAATGGGCCGTGTGATAGCTCGAAACGAGCGTATCGCTAGGAGGGACGCGTTGTGCCTTACAGCCCACCGTTTGGTTCTATTTTGCTCCAGAAAAGCTCGAAACAGTCTTTTCCTAGCTGGGGAACTAGGCTCCAAATAGCAAGTCCTAGTGTGCAATGAAGGAGAGGAGAGTGTAGGACTTATCCCACATTCCTCACTCCCTCCTTGTGAGTCTAGCCTATATATATAGGAGTGAGACTACTCTATATCATAAGACAGAGACAGAGTCTGGGCCTGGGCTTGGGCTTGGGCTTGGGATTGGGATTGGGTCAAACGATCCCGATCTCACTTTTATACAAACCAACCCGTCTGTTTTTATGATCTCCCCCTCACTCACGTTTTTATTTGTTGATTTTCTTTTTTTTCTTGGATATTATTTGGTACGCGTTTTGGTGCGCGTTGACCTCACCTAACTATTTATTGTCTCACCTACCTACTGACCTGCTAATCAGTGGTTCACCTAATTACTAACCTACTTAATTAACTAACTGTGCGCCTAACTGTGCACAAACCAGAAAACACAGAAAATGCAGAAAATCGAAACTTGACAGAACTGTGCAGTGCAAACCAGAAAATGTAAAAAACGTAGAAACGCCAGAAATGCTAACTGTGTAAGCTGAAATTTGAGCTTAATAGAACTAGCAAAACAGAGCTTAACAGAACACAGAAAACTTGAATGCAGTCAACAACATTGTGTCTTTCTCTACTGTTTTTGCATAACAACAATAATCAAACTTAAGCCGCGTCTTTCCTACATAAAAAAAAGCTTCAATACAATTTACAGGTCGCCATTGGAGCTTCACGCGCAGCAGCTCCCCGGCAACGGTGCCAAAAATGTCAAGCCTAGGGACTTGCTACGCGCCGTGTGTGAGCCACAAAGGCTCCTAGCACACAGCCATACAACAGACAAGCTCACAAGGAAGAATGGTGTGTCACTCACCTTCTTGCGTAGTTGCGAATGAAGGATTCCCGCGCTGTGAAGAAGAGGGAGACGCCGCTACACGACGCTCAACCGCCTCGCCGTCGTCGTGACGCCTCAACGCTCAATCACACACACACTCTCACACTCTCTCTCTCTCACACGTACACACACACACACAAGGAGATGGTGAAGGAGAAGGTGGAGATGGAGCAAGAGCGGCTTCTATTGCACAATGAGAGAATGAGTAAAAATTAGGTTTAGTGGCTTTTATATGAGCTCACCCCATTCACACTTGGGCGCCCATACTTAGCCAACTAACTCCTTGAATATTCTAGTTAGAGTGCGCCTGTCATCGGCGATCACCCTTACCCTGTTCCTATTGGTCCGACAAGCCCAATACCTGACACTAAATAATACAACGTTTATAGATCATAGGGTGTCCGTGTGCCATGAGGGTTAACAATGAATCTTCGATAATGTCCGCAGTGTCCCATGAAGGATTGCACTTGTTTCCCATTAGTAGGCCTGGGTAGGTCTCCAATGACTTTGAATTTGTCTAGGTCTGTGGTTATGCCATTTCTTGAGACAATGTGTGCTAAGATGCGGCCTTGCTTAACCATGGATACACAATTTTTTGGGTTCAGACAGATTCGATATGTCCTGCATTTTTCAAAGACCTTTAGCAAATGGTCAGTATGCTCCTCTCGTAGAAGAGAGGGTACACAAAGATCATCCATGTAAATTTCTAAGAATATTCTTAGGTATTCCTTGAATGCGTGCGTCATTAACCTTTGGAAAGTGACTCGGGCATTAGTTAAGCCAAACGGCATAGCTCGATACGCATAAATTCCCCATTCTGTGGCAAATGCTGTTTTGTGTTGATCCTCCCTTGCTATTGCCAGTTGGTTGTATCTTGAAAACCCATCCAGAAAGGAATAAGCCCGTTTTCTGGCCACCCGCTCAAGTACATGCTCTATGATTGGCAAGGGATAATTATCCCTTATGGTGACTGCATTTACCTTTTTGAGATTTACACACACTCACAGTTTTCGATTCTTTTTGGGAACTACCACAATGGGTGACACCCAATCTGTATGTTTGATTTTATAGATGAATTCAGCTCCCATCAGATTATCAATCTCCTCTTTGATTCGTTTAGCAAATGTGTCATTATATGTATAAGGACGTTGTTTGATAGGTTTTGCATCCGATTTCAAAGGAATTGTATGTTTGCATATCGATGGATAAACTCCTTTGAGGTCTTTATAGGACCAAGCAAATACATCTTTATACTTCTTGAGAAGTTGGGTTAGTTGTTCTTCCTCTTCAGGCTCTAAATCGTTAGCTATATAGACCGGCTGAGGCTTTTCACATGGTTCTGCGAGGTCTATCTTTTTTGCATTTTCAGGCCCATCGTAAGATTCTTGGTTGGTTCTTTCCGTGACTACTGGTGTCATGATTATTTTTCTGTCCTGGATAGTAAATTTCCGATAGTGTGATGGTACATTCATGTTTTCCTTTTCTGACTCCCCTTTACCATCACTATCTTCTTTAGTAGTCCATATCTCACGTAAGGACCGTTTAAGTTCTTGGTATTTCTGTTTATGCTCCAATTTGGTCCACTCTTGGTCTTACTCTTGGTCTTTTGTTGTTTGTGTTTTTTATTTTTGAGATTTTTGTGATTTTGTTTCGGTTTTAGCTTTTCGTACCTGTTTTGTTTCCTCTGGCGTTCTTTCTTTTTGATCTTTTGAGAATCCTCCTGATATTTGATTTTTAACACAATCTCTGCTTTTACAAGCATCAAATAGTGAGTTTTACCTTTTATCTTGGGCATCGGGTTCTCTCTCACTTTGTTTCCTACTCGTTTCCTCCTATAGCGTTCCTGGCGTCTAGGATGTTGATTAGCAAAATCATAAAACTTGATATTCTTGGTTTCATTTCCACGCTCACTTGAGGTGTCTGAACACTCATTATCTGCCTCATCATTTACTTCCAAATGTTCAGAGGAGTTGTAAAACTCTTCTTGTTCTGGTGGTTCTACCGTCTCATCTTCTCCAGGTATGACACTTACCGTGTAATAGGGTAACACATCATAGCCATCCTTATCGCAAAATTTTGTTGTTGGACTATCTGTAATGGTACAGACATCCAATGTTGCTAGTATGTGTTCCCATTCTAGAGGTTCCAAGGCATCTTCAGGGAAAGGTTCCGGAATATACTCCTTGTCTTCTATCTCTCTTTCTAAGATGCATTCCTCTCTTCTTAAGCTTCCACAATGTGAAGCTCCGCACATCCATAGCTCTTTTGGTTGTCGTAACCATGGTAGAAATTCTGATCCTGCTACTATAGTTGAATCAAACTCTTCCACAGGTGTTTGGTTCACATCTTTGTAACTATGTTCTTTCAGATGTATTTTAGTTGTTGTCTCGCCATGTCTGAGATATATGTGGTCATAACCCCAATCTTGGACCATCTTCAATTGTCGCATGAATGGTCATCCCAAGATGATCTTATAATTGTTCTTTTTGTCAAAATCGACTATTGCAAATGTATGCTCATACTCGATTCTACACGATGTGACAATCACTTTTTCTAAGAGTCCTAGAGGCTTCTCCATGAACCCATCTGCCAATTGCAGTTTCATTCTGGTATCCCTCAAAGCTAGTTTTCCCTATTTTTTCCAGATTTCCTTGGTGGCGATAGCAACTCCCGCTCCACTGTCAAGAATAGCTTTGGAAACTACTCCTTGATATTCTACTGGTAGCGTGGTGTTTCCATCTTCCCCTTTGCAATACTCTCCAACCTTGTTCAATGGTACTGGCCTAGTGTTTAATTGAGGCCTGTCCAACTCTCTGATCCCTTCCTGTAGCTTCAAGGTGGGTTCTTTTGCTCCAAATTTTTCTAGGCATTTACCTACTGTGGTCCACATGTTTGGTTGTAACCTTAGGAGTTCTGCCAATGTGATTGTGCATGCCACTGGAGTGGACAACAACTCAATAAATCCTTGCGAATCCATCACTTTGTTAGAAGAAAGTCTTTGAGATGGGATTGCTCTCACTTCCGACTAAGCTTCATACTCTCCTAGGTAAGAGGGTAAAGTTTTCAGTGAGTCTGGTTGGCTGTGTCCCGAACTAATTGATCCTTGGTCTCCCCCTTGTGAATGTATCTCAAATTTCATTTGTGACCATGCCTCAAATTCCTCAATAGGAGGTAAGATCGCATTCTTTTCTTTTCTCGTTCCATCCATGTGGTTACTCATCCTATTAGCCTCGTTGGCCTCACGGATTTGCTTTCACAGATCGTCTAGACCGTTACAATCCTTACCCATTTCTGCCAATATTTTAGGCTGGAACCCGTCACTTGTCCCATTTGTGGTATTTGGCACTATGATAGACTCTCCTCTGGACTCGTAGGCATTAGTGAGTCTTTCCTTTGTTTCCACATGTTTTTCTAAAGTTGGTTGGATAGGGGTTGGAGCTGGTGCCTCATGCCAATTTGCAGGGTTACCCAGCGGGTCTTCCATCAATGATTGACCTGTTTCGATCATCTTTTTACACATATCCAACCTCTGTTTTTCTATTTCTGCATATGGATAAGTCATCCACCTTTGCTCTTGGGTTTGGTTTTTTTTAAGTCTAGCTTCATAAGCTTTTAGAAGTGCATCCAACTGCTCATTTACCTTGTCAGCTAGTACAGATCCTCCTAATCCTGCACTTTTGGGCTCTGCTATTTCCTTGGGTGCTATGGTTGTTGTGGTGTGTGAGCTTAAGCTAGCTAGATCCTCTAACCGCTCCAATATATCCTTTGTATGTTTTAACTCCTCGGATAGAGCTGTTTTCTCTCGTTCCTTCCTGGCTTTCCTACGCGCCTTTCTAGCTTTCCAAGTGCTTCTCGGATTTCTTGTTTCTGAACTTTGGGCGTCGGTTTTTGGTTCTTCAACTATGGGTTCGTTCGTCCTTCTTTGAGCTTGGGCTCGTGTTACCGCTGTAATGGGGTTGATCAGGAAAGGCTTAGACAGATTCTGCATATTCTCTGATAATTGCCTAACACTTAACCAAACACCAATACAGGACTACACAGTATGTATGCACTTCAAACCTTCAGATACTTCATCGACAAGATCAAAGGGAATACATATATCTCATATTTATACTCAAGATTTCATCAGTTATTCATCAGACATAGATCAGAATTAGAACAGACAATAGACAGATAGATATAACTACCGCCTTCCATTTCCCATCATCATCACAAACATCAGCGTCATACCCTTACTTCCTTACATCATCGAAGATCACAAAAGATACAAAAGCCCCTACGAAAAGTTACATCCTTTCACATAATGTCTTTTCCTACTTACTTCCTAATAGGTTTCTGATTATCTCCTGAGCTGACTCTGACCTGATGACTTCCTGATTGGAATCTGGAGTCATCCTGACAGTTCCCTGACTGCATATTAATTATGGTAAAGGTCCCCTTTACCACCTGGCACACCCGGTGGTACCAAAAAGAAACTTTTTGGCGACCTGAACCCACAATTCCCTTGATCACTCCTTTTGTTCAACCTCCAGCACACCATCTTCTTCAATAAGCATTTCTTCAACTTTGTCCTCCACATTTTGCAATTCTGTATCTCTCTGATCATCTACTATCAGCTGTTGCAAGCTTTCTTCTTCATTAATCTGCGCCTGCTGCATCAGATTTGTTTCAGATACAGTCTTCTCCTTTTCTGCAACCACACTGTTTTGCCCCTGATCTGCAATCTCTTCAGAAAACATTTCCAATTCTTGATTATCTTTTTCCACATGCTGTGCAATTGTATCCACTAAAGTATCCAACATTGGAGTCTTTAGTACATCATCTTCCTGAACACCCTCTTTTCCAATCTGTTTGCTGTCCTGTGACTGTTGCTCAAGGAGAGAGTTATATTTTTCATGTAACTCCTCATACTGAAATTTCAGTAACTCATACTCCTCCTTGTTTTCTTCTTTGGAAAATATTTCATATGGTTTAGACATCACTTCTTCTAGCCTGACTCCCAGATTTTGCCAAATTTGTTCTCCCTGCTTCCGCAGTTGAGCCTTCATGTCTTCAACCTCCTCAGGTGACAAGTACCATCCATCAATTGACAACTCATCATCTGTGCATTCTCTAATTTGCTTTTCCACATCTTTACAGGCTGCCACTCTATTCAGCAGAACCCTGTTGTCTGCTTCTAAAGCTACATTAGTATTTGCTAAATTCCCCAACTCCATAGTCAATACTGCTTTCCACTCATTCTGCCACACTTTGTACATTTTTGCATTGCTCTCTCTTCTGTGCAAATGACCCTGAAACATCTTTAACTTTTCTTCCATTTTCTGATTTTGCTCTGATGCTGCCTTGAGCTTCTCCTGCAACTCTTCAATTTCCTCCACTGTCATTGTCTTTTTACTCAACTGCCTTGCCAATTCTTCTTTCTTCTCCACAAGTTTTCCATTTGTCCACTCCAAAAGTACACTGTTCATGTTCTGCTGCTCCACAAACTCCTTTAATATCTATACAGACTCTAAGGCTTTTGAGTATGTAACATCTTGAAAAAATTGTTTAACAAGAGACTGTTTGATATCCTCTTGCTTCTTTCCACTCTCAGTCTCCTTGGTCTGCACGACATCTAACCTTCTTTTCTTCAACTTGATGGAACGCTTCACCGGAGTTGTCTGAGCCCCCACAAGCTTTATCTGTCCATCTTCCTCTTCAGCCCAGAATTTTGGAATCTCTACATCTGTATTCAACCCCATAGTTTCTATACATTCACCATGTGAATACTTTGCTGACCACATACTCTTATATATGGCTGTCTTGGACTCATGATACTTCTTTGTCTTCATTTCCCTGTCAATCATCTGCTCAGAATCCAACAGTTCATGCTGCCCAAATACTTCCTGACTGTGTCCTTCCTGTTTGTCAGCCACTTGTCTTGACCCTGATGGTGTCATTGCCCTCAATACACCATTACTCTTTACATGCATGAAAATTGCAGCAATCAAAGGCCCCACTTTTGTACTTCTCTGCACTCTTTTCTTTTCTTTGAAAAATACCTCTGAATGTATTCTTTCATACAACATTGTTGCCCATCCAAATCTCTTACCCTTCTCTGCCATGCTGAGAATTGCATAATTCTCTCTTGATATGTAATCCAACTTCACCAATAACATGACCCTTTCCAAAAACCATTTTATTTGCTGCAATCTCTCTGCACCAGACACATTTTTCAAAGCAAAATAATTGCAAGTACCTTCACTCTTCCCGAATTCTGCATCCATGTCCTCCTCAGATGCTTTGTCCACCGCATTATCAATTCCTTCAGGCAATCCAAATACTGTCGCCACTAATGCTGCTGACAAGTAAACTCCGTGTCCCACCAATCCATTACAATCTATAAGTTGCGCCATCATCATGCCTGTTTGAGTCGTGAAACGCCAATGTGTCCATGGAAACTGTGCATACTCCAATAGCTGAATAGACTGCAGCCATCGTGCATGTTTGGGTTGGAAGGAATCGATCTCCACCTTAAAATCCATGAGATGATGCTCTGTTGCTTGTGTGGCCTTCATTTGAAGCGGTGTCGGCTGCTGTACATCCTCTTCCTCATTGTCGATCTCCACCATTGTTCCAGGGCTTGGCCTTGCCGATCTCAGCCCCCTCCTTTGCACCATCGCTTCAAAATCTGCAGCTTCTCTAGCTAACGACGGTGTACGCTCGGCTTGCTCTTCACCTAGCAACACACTCTTTCTCTTCTGCATGGTGGGCACTAACGTTGACGCACTATTACTTGAGATGTCAAGTCCTCTGTCAGTTTGAAAACACGAAAACGTGGTCTCACACTCCACCTTCACTTCTCTATTCATAATACCTCGTACCCCTAAATCGAGAAAATATATTCCCACCTCATTTTGACACTCTTTTTGAGGAACCTCCCCTTCAAATAATTTCAACCGATACCCATTCAGTGGTTTTCCATACTGGTTCCCAACTTCATCCTGTAACACAAAAGTTCCTGGCCCTCTGACTTCTGCTATCTGATAAGGCCCTACATATCTCAGCTTGAGTTTCCCTGGTCTTGGCCCCAACTTACTGTTATATACCATGACCCAATCTCCTTTTTTAAAAAATTTGAACTTAATGTGTCGAGACACCCATGCTTTCCTTCTGTTCTGCACTGCTTCTGCCAAATAAGCACTCAGAATCCTATCCTCCTCCAATTTCAACAAGGATTCCTCCCTGAAAGGTATAGACTCTTCTGGAGACAGTCTATGCTCAGCTGCAATTCTCAGACTAGGAACTACAAATTCCATTGGTACTACTGTTTCTAGTCCATATACTAGCCTGAAAGGTGTCTGACCTATTGTCACCTTGAAAGCTGTCCTGAAAGCCCACAAAGCAGAATCAAGCTTTGTATCCCAATCCTTCCTATTGTCCTCCACAATCTTCTTCAAAATTCTGATCAGGATCTTATTAGTACTCTCTGCCTGTCCATTTGCTTGTGGATAATACACTGTAGACTTCTTGTGTATTATCAGGTGTGACTCAGTCAACTTCTTGATCACTTTGTTGAGGAAATGTACTCCTTGATCTGAAACCAATTCCACAGGACACCCAAATCTGGTCATAATATTCCTATAGAGGAATCTTGCCACACTACCTGCAGTATTATCCCTTAGTGCCACTGCTTCAACCCATTTTGTTGCATAATCAGTAGCCACCAGAATATATCTGTTTTGAGTATTTCTTGCAGAAGGAATAATAGGTCCCATGAAATCCAACCCCCACTTTTGAAAAGGTTCAAGTGGTACCATTGGTTGCAAAGGCATCCTATCTCCATCATTTGGCCTTCCATCCCTCTGACAGACCAAACACTGCCTGCAATAGTTGTAAGCATCCTTATGAATACTTGGCCACCATAACCCTGCCTGAAATACTTTTCTAGCAGTTACTTCATGAGAAAAGTGTCCTCCAGCATTGCCCCAATGAGCCTCTGAAAGAACTGCCTTTTGTTCGGCTTTCCCTGAAACACACCTTCTGATCACCTGATCTATTCCTTTCTTGTATAACATTCCTGATATTACCATAAATGATCTGCTCCTCAATGCCAATCTCTTCCTTCTATCTGAAGTCATCTCTTCTGGAAAAAAACCCTCCACCAAGAACTGAAACATCTCATCATACCAATCTTTTGCTATCAGACCTGTCGCCACCTGAAACAGTCCTGCATCAAGTAATTCATCAGGCACTCCATCTGGTGGTTCTCCTGTCTTCAATCTGCTCAAGTAATCTGCAATGGCATGCTCTTTCCCCGGTGTATGCACCACACTATAGTCAAATTCCTGAAGTAAAAGAACCCATCTTGCCAACCTGCCTGACAACTGTGGTTTATTAACCATATAGATCAAAGCTTGATGATCCACATGAAACACCACCTTATTGGCCAACAAGTAATGCCTCAACTTCTTCAATGCATAAACCATGCCTAAACCTTCTCTTTCAATTACTGAATAGTTCCTTTCAGCAAAGGATAGCACCCTGCTTGCATAATAGATAGGTCTAAACCATCCCTTCTCACTCTCTTGCATCACGACTGCTCCCACTGCACAATGACTTGCATCCACAAATATATGGAATGGCAAATTCCAATCTGGAGAAATTAGAATTGGTGCCACCACCAACATCTTCTTCAATAATTCAAAGGCCTTTTGCTGATCAGTAGACCATAAGAATGGTACATCCTTCTTGGTAAGCTTTGTCAGTGATTGACAAACATATGCCAAATACCTCAAAAATCTGTTATGCCACTTTACTTGTCCCAAAAACCTTGACAACTGCTTCAAGTTCTTAGGTACTGGTGCCTTCAAAATTGCCTCCACCTTCCTGGAATCAATGGCAATCCCTTCTTTTGATATCACATGTCCCAAAAGAATCCCACTGCTTACTGCAAATGCACACTTTTCAGGGTTCAAAGAAAGTCTAGCTTCCCTGCACTTCTGCAAACAGAGCCTGAGATGTCCCAAATGCTCATCTTTTCTCCCAAAAACACTGAAATCATCCAGGAACACCCTCATAAAAGTTGTCAAGAAAGGAGCAAACACTTGCTGAACCCACTTTTGAAAAGTAGGAGGTGCATTTTTCAATCCAAACCCCATCACATTGTAAGCAAACACTCCCCATTCTGTAATAAAGGCTGTTTTTTCTCTGTCCTCCACTGCCATCCTGATCTGATTATAGCCACTAAAACCATCCAAAAAGCTATACATTTCATGTCCTGCAACCGCATCCAACATTGTATCACAATATGGAAGTGGAAAAGGATCAGTCAGTGTGGCAACATTCAGCTTCCTCCAATCCACACAAACCCTGATCTTCCCATTCTTCTTTGGAACAACCACTATTGGAGATAACCATGTCACCTTGTCAACCGGGTAAATGAAACCTACTGCCAAAAGCTTGTCCAATTCCTCTTTCACCTGCTTAGCATAACTTGGGTTTAATCTGTATCTTTGTTGTACCACTGGGACTGCATCAGCCTTCAGGTTGATCCTGTGTTCACAAAAAGTTGGATCCACTCCTTTCATGTCACTGTAGTGCCAGGCAAATACATCCTTGTATTCCCTGAGTAAACCCTGCAGTCCTCTTTTAAAATTCTGATCCAGATTGACACTGACCCTGACCTTCTGAGAATTCCCCTCTGCTCCTAGATCCATGTCTTCCAAATCATCTTCCCTTACCCTTGAACTTTTTGAAAGATATTCCTCAAAATCTTTCTTTGCCCTGATCTCTACCTGTTTCTATTCTGCCTCCAAATCAGATCCTTCAGGAAACAGCTTTCTCTTGCCCAATTTTTTCTTCAATTTCTCCACCTTGGGATCATTAGCTACATATTTCTCTGCAATATTTTGTACATCCACTTCAAATATTGGAATGACAAAAGAATTTACCCTCAAAAACTCCTCTTCCTCATCTTCTTCCAATTCTGGAGCCATATTGATTGTTTCTGCATGCAAAGGTCTGCAATCAGGTGGAAGTATTTTGCTGGCCACCATCTTCATTCTCACCTTTTTCTTGCCCTATCTCAATATCACATAATCTGCTCCCCAATGTTGCTTGACTTTTGCTACTCTAAGCCAAGGTCTCCCAAGAATCATAGGATATGACTGAGAAGACTTTTCCAACTGCAACACCACAAAATTGACTTTAAACTTGAGACTTCCAATCTCAATTTCCTTATTCCTGACAATCCCTAATGGCTGGATCCTCCTCTGATCTGCCATTTTCACATGAAATGGTGCCGGATCCCAACAGGTAATGTTCATCTTCCTGCATGTTTCCTCTGGAAGTACATTCACTCCTGATCCTCCATCAATCAACACTCCTGGCATAAATATCTACTCCATCTTTACACTGATCACTGGAACTTTGTAATCAACATCTGCAGGTTGCATTTCTGCTACCTCAATCTCCTGATCCGGATCTTCATCTATCTGTAAGTCAATCGGATACTTTCCCCCATACTGTTGTTGTAACTTCTGCATGAATTGGTCTGCAAAGCTTGGTACCAAACTCAAAATCTGCCTCAAACTGATCTGAGTAGGTGCTTCCATTAATGCATCAAAAAACTCCTCAGACATCTTGACTGCAGCTTTCTTCTGTACAATCAGCGCCTGATCATGTCCTTTACCAACTCCTTCCTGTATTCTGTCCGCCGGATACCTTACTATTGCCTCAAGGACTTCCTGAGTTTCCCTTCTTTTATCCTCCTGTCGCTTGTTCACTTTATTTATCTCCTTCAATACTCCCATTCTAATCTGGTCCTGAACCTTCCATTCGATTGGTTGTTGCTCTTCTTTTTTCTGAACCTTATCCCCCTTTACCTTTCCTGATGACCTGGTTACCACCATAGCTCCAGGAACATTATCCCCCTCTTTAACTCCTTCAATCGAGACACACTCTGTAGAATCACATTGGAACAGGTTGCTTGATTCCCCTCTTCCACAGCAGCGCTCATTAGGCATCCAGGCCCTATCAGGCTCCACTTTGGCATTCATCAGGAACTCTTCAGATTCCTGTTCTTCTTCTTCCAACATGAAAACATTTAACTGTGCAGGAGGCCTTTGTTGAGGTTGGCCGCCTTTATTATTATATTGTACTATAGGGATCCCCCTCTCACTCCTGTGTTTGCACCACAGGGTGCATTCAGGTCCCTGTTTGTGCCCTTGTGTTCCACAATAGGTACACGGTAAATTTCCTCCCATTCTGTCCTGATTCCTTTGATTACCCCAGCCTTCTTGGGCTTGAAGTCTCTGAATAGGACCTGAATTTCCCCAGTTTCTAAAATTCTGTGGCCTTCCCTGAGGCCCTCCTGCAATCATGACATTCGCTGCAGGTGGATTCATTCTTTGCTGCACCCTTTCTGGAATGCGTCCCCGATAATTTGGATTGTACCAACATCTTTCATCACTATGGCCAAACACTTGACATGTTTGACAATAAGGCCTCTCTGGCATACCCAGTTTTGTAAGACCCAAATTCTTCAATTGACTGACAATCATCTGACTGATGTCTTCTTTTCCAGGAACTATCTGCTCCCTGCTTTTACCCTTTTTCTCTTTGTCCTTCTCCTGCCTGGAGGATTTCTTCTTTTTCTTCTTACTTTTCTTCTTCTTTTTCTTTTTCTCTGACCAATCATCATCTTCTTCATCAGAATCCTTTTCAGACTCTGAGTCTTCCTCATCTGAGGAGTCATCTGTTTCTTCATCATCTTCTTCATCCTCTGAATTCGATTCTTCCCTTTTGGAAGATTTCTTTCTCTTCTCAAGGCTTCCATACCTTCTTTCTGCCCTTGTGGCTGCTTCCACCAACTCATTGAAATCTGCTTCATTGTTGATCACTCCTCTTCTTGCTACTAAACTGCGCAGCTCCAGATTCAATCCTCTACAAAAATAATCGCCCAACTGTTCAAATGATGGCCTCTGTGCTGCCAACAATCTGTTGTTGAGGTTTCTAAATTTCTGAGCATAGTCTTCCACTAGCAATTTTCTTTGCTTCATCTTTCTCATTTTGATCAAGATATCCTCAGGGGTCTTTTCCTCCCTGAATCTTGCCAAAAATATGTTTCTTAATGCTTCATATGTTGGAAAAGCTGCAATACCATACTGCATAAACCAAGACATTGCCTTCCCCTGCAATGTGGCAGCAAAATGCTCCTTCTTGGTAGCATCATTATGGATCACATTGTATCCACTTGCCATCCACCTGGTCTCAAACTGCCCCACATGACTGTCAGCATCCTCCTTGGATTTCCCACTGAACTTAGCCGCCCCCACTTTTGGGTTGGGTACTGGTTGAGCCATCACTACAGGTTGTGGTTGGAGTTGATTCACTGGTACTGGTACCGGTACTTGTCCTTGATTTATTTGTCTCAAAGGGTCAAATGGTAATGGTGGTGTGTGTGTTTGAAACTGCAGCCTTCTTGGTCTAAAAACCTGATTGACTGCTAATGCTCCCACAAACCTTTGCAGGTTCAGATTAGAAATCTCCTCATTCTGTTGCTCAAAATCTTCGGTATTGCCAGAAGAAGTACTACTTTGCCTTTCAGGAGTTGACGGTTGAGTGCCTTCCTCCTCTTCTTCTATTGCTGCGGATGAACCTACTCCTTGCCTGCTATGAAAACGTGTCCAATAAGGATGTTGTGCAGACTGGCGACCATCCTCCTCTTCACTCATACATTAAGTCGGCTTGCCAGTTGCTTGTCGCCTGAGAGCGTACTTCCTCCAAAGTTCCAAGTATCTCCTGAGTTGCCGGATGTTCACAAACGACCAACTTACAGGGAGATCATATATGCCAACCGGATGAATGCACCAGAAGAGGATCACCACTTTGATTCTAATACACTTCTGCACATCCCTAGGCAATTGTGGAAAGTACTCCCGCAGAAAAATTCTGTCGTACTCTTGCTTTTCTTCTTCCTCTGTTACCCAATTGAGAAATCTGATTAGCAAATCATTTCCTTCTTCCTCTTCTGACTCCCAATGTCGAAATTCATATAGCAGGTCTGTAACATCCTCCTCTGTCATCAGAAACACTTCAGTCCTCTACGCCACAGGTAAGGAACAGATCCAAAACATTTTGCAGGATCGCCAAAGTGTAATGGGGTTGATCACGAAAGGCTTAGACAGATTCTGCATATTCTCTGATAATTGCCTAACACTTAACCAACCACCAATAGAGGACTACACAGTATGTATGCACTTCAAACCTTCAGATACTTCATCGACAAGATAAAAGGGAATACATATATCTCATATTAATACTCAGGATTTCATCAATTATTCATCAGACATAGATCAGAATCAGAACAGACAATAGACAGATAGATATAACTGCCGCCTTCCATTTCCCATCATCATCACACACATCAGCATCATCCCCTTACTTCCTTACATCATCGAAGATCACAAAAGATACAAAAGCCCCTACGAAAAGTTACATCCTTTCACATAATGTCTTTTCCTACTTACTTCCTAATAGGTTTCTCATTATCTCCTGAGTTGACTCTGACCTGATGACTTCCTGATTGGAATCTGAAGTCATCCTGACAGTTCCCTGACTGCATATTAATTATGGTAAAGGTCCCCTTTACCAACTGCCTCTATGGGTATGATTGTTTCATTTTCTGACCCTCCACTGGAAGGTACTGTTTCTAGCATGTTCAAGGTGGTTTTTGCTCCTTTGCTTGGGTTTTTAGGGCAATCCGGAATCAAATGATTAATTCCACATTCTGGGCAATACGCATTGACTCTAAGGATTTCATCATGGGGAGAGTCTCTCAGCCAATGGTCTCCACCACACTTGTAGCAAGGTCCCTTGGGTTGTTGAGGTGCTCCTTGAGCTCCTCTTTGTTGGTAAGCATGTCTCTGTCCGCCCATGCCTCCATTGGCTATGAACAACAATGTTCGTTCATCTAAGCTATATCTTCCTTTTCCTGCTGCCTGTGCAGCAGCTGGTGGTCCTGTATTTCCTATCATGCTCCATGGTTCTGGTGTTGAGGATTCTTCCGGTGGATAATGGATTCTTCCGGTGGATAATCCATTGGGGTCTTCATAAAATACATGCATAGGCACCAAAGCCTTATCCTCTGATTCAGTTACTGTTGGTGTGTATCTTATACCAACTGGTCGTAATCCTTGTAGGGGTGGTTGTTGCCCCAACACCGGTTGTGGTCTTTCTACACCTACAGGTCCTGGTAGGTTGCCTGCTTGATATCTAGGCATCGGTGAAACTTGAGGGGAAGCTATCGGAGCTTGGGGAGCGTAAGGTCTCTTTCTCACATATCCCTTGTTATAATAACATTCCTCGGTCCCATGGTTTGTCCATTTTTGTTCAATAGCACACCACTTGGGCTGTTTAGCCTGAGGTTTGGCGTACAAGTTGATTTTTTTAGCACTTCATCTACAAGTTGCTCCTGGTTTACAGCTAATTCTCCTTTTGGTGTTGTCTTAGAAGACTTACTTCCACTTTGTTGTGAAGACGAATCGTCATCAAGGTCCTTCAACTTCCCCTCTTTGTAGACCACACAATTATCCACAAGGTAAAGAGCCTCCTTGGTCAACTAATTCAACGTCATGCTCCTCTTCATATGTAAGTATTTCTGGAGATCCTCATTCCTTAGTCCTTGGATAAATATCAACATAAGTCTGGACTGAGTTGGCAGTTCTTCCACAGGGTAGAACTTAAAATATCTTTTTAGTCTTAGGGCTGCCTTTCGTACAAATTCTCCATCTTTCTGTTTGAATTTATGGATCTGTGAGACGGTATTATGAGCTATTCCCCTTTGTGAGAATTCCTTGATAAACTCGTCAAACACTTCCTCCATGGACTCAAAGTCTCTACGCTCTAAAGAGTCAAACCAAGTGGCAGCATCATCCTCTAGGGTTAGTCCAAACCTTGCAAATTGGGTAGGAAAATCGAACACCTCTTCGGCTCTAATTACACGCACAAAGGCTGCTACATGATCTCTTGGGTATCTGCTTCTTGTGTATTTCTTGTTTACCCATTTTTGCACTTGAGAAGGTCTAATTCTCCGATGATCTACAAACCTCATCATTGGATCTCCCTGTCCTAATCGATATACCTCCTCAGGTCTTCTGTAATAGGTTGGTTCCCCTCCCAGTGGTGCTCCTAAGCCATAATTTCTAACGGTTCTTGCTGGAGGTGGTTCATCTCTTTGAACTCGTTCTATGGGTAGTCCTCCAGGCTCTGTTGACCCTTGAGTATTTGGCTTACTCTCTCCTTGATACATTGAATAGAGTGGTGGTTTGTAATAGGACTTATTTTCCAAAGTTTTGATGAATATTTTTTGTTTAGAGTACATTTTGTTCATTCCAGTGTGTTTCCAAAGTATAGGATTTCATTTTAATAGTTCCCGTGAAGTTTCAAATTTTGACCCGAGACACCCCTCGGGAGCCGGTTTCGAGGGTACTATGGTCAAAAATTTGGGAAAGCTTTGTATGTAGCACTTGTAGCCCTCGACACAAGGAAAAATAATGTTTCTTTGTGTTTTTGTTGGTTCGTGCATTTTGATGCCCGTTTCAGCCTGTAGATTAGAGAAAAAGTGAGAAAATGCTGTTTTAGACTGTTTTGGTGAAAAGTGCTGACTTGCAGGTAAATTTTCGGGCAAACTGAGCAGCATATGGATTTTTCGCGTGTCACAACTTTTGAAGAGCTCGATGAGACGAACAAATTCATGTGAGACAAACCCGGTCAAATTTTGAACCGTTTGGGAGTTATGGCTCGCGGAAAATGGCCAAAAAAAGTTTCTAAAATTGCTAACTTGCGAGTTTGGGTTGTGTTTTGTGGTTCTTATGCATTTGAATGCAGGACATCTCTTTTCGGAACCTATTTTGGACCGCTTTTGCTAAAGACTAACAGAAGGAAGAAAATAGCCACCTTTTGGCCTCGCGTGAAGAAGACAGCCTGTGGAGAAGGAGGCTATTCTACAGTGAAGTCGCCTTGTGATTGAGATTGAGAGTGAGAGTGAGATTAAGAGTGCGATTGAGAACTGTGCACATATTGAGAGTGAGATAGCTCGGGGGTGGTCGGGAGGTTGATACGAGCTACGCTCTTCCTGTACTTGGGAATTGATTTCAATATACATCTCTGATTTCCTGCGTCTACTTTGTGTACTTGCAAATTTATGTTATTCAGTTGTTGTATTCCCGTGTCTCGTCACATGGTTCTTGCAAATCCCTTAGCCCTCGTCCCGCTTGATAACCATCCCGGTTTCGGTCTTGTTCCATTGTTGCACTCTGTCAAAGACATGCCTGCAATGATGGCTGGTTTGCCAGTTGGTCTTGGTTGTTGAATGCTTGCAGTCGGGTGGAATGTGAGGTAGCGTCATACTCATCTGAAAAAGGATTCATTGACTTGCTTGGGGTGTAGGTGGCTCTTGGCACTTCCTCAGGGGCATAAGCTGCTGCTCCTAGACCTGTCGCCCTTTCTACTTCCTCTGGGAGAATACGTTGGTATTCTCGCACGTATCTATCAACAAAAACTAACCCTTCCCTGTAGCAGTTTCATAAGAGAATAAGTAAAGAACCTTGTCTTTGCTTAATTTGTTTACGTATGGTTCTTTGCTGCGAAAGTAAGAGACTATACCCTCACTCTCATGCTTGTAGATTCCCAAGCTCTCGTTATAAGTTGGAACCCTGGTTGTTTTCTTATCATACATAAAAATAGCTCCGAGCCGATCAATGTTTGGTGGCGGACCTTGAGCTTCTGAAACCATTTTCCCTTTCGCTACGTTATCTCCATATCTGTTGTAATCTTCAGGGTTACTAACTATTAGATAGTGGTTCCCCTTTTCGTCTCAGAATCTATCTCCATCATCATATACTCGGATTATCTCCAATCTCTGAGTTGGTTGCTCTTCGATACAAATGCACTTGCATCCTCGATAGTCAGAATAGACTAGGGCTCCCCTCGAATTTGTTCCCTCTAAGAAGATCACAGTGAGCTTGGAATCATTCAAAGGATTTTGGGAGGTGCTTCCTCCTCCCATAGGTCCATCATAGGTGAAACCTCCTGGCTGTTGACTACCCATCATGAAGAAATATTTGTCTGACGAAGTGTCAGTATAACTACCTTCCGCAATAATCGGTGCTAGCGGATCTAGCCTTGCCTGAGTTACACTCTCTTCGGTGGACACTAAGCTACCTTGGTCACCTGCCACCTTCTGGTCTCTAACAATGTATCTTCCTGATCTTAAATTCATCAAACTTATCAATGCAATTTATCACAAATCCAACCACTCACCTGGCAAAGTGTCAGTTTCTGCACAACTTCTTGCTTTGTTTTGTTGAATATACCTGTACACAAGCGTTTTAATTTCGTCAATCGAGTCAAAGAATTTATCTCCTAGAGGTTATCTTAGTAATGACTGGTATAACTGAAGAGTTAATCTCAACCACTACTATATTTTATACACTGCTGATGTTCTGGATTAGGTCTGCTAATCTGAAACTGTACTTCCCTCGGATGTTAGTCAATTTACGCAAAAAAGTATGAATTTAGTCTTTGCTTCATCAAATGGGCAAACAAGGTCCAAATTCACTTCTGAAAGAAGTTCTGGGACCCTTAAGCCAAATGGAATCTCACTGTCTATGCCCAGTCAAATTTTATTTGCAGTATGCCCCAATAGACATCCTATGCGTAGGATGTCTCTTGCTTTGTTTTGCCTAGATTTTTGCACTATGGTTTCCCCTTGTTGTACTGAGCCTACATCTGCTTTTACTTTTTGATTTGGACACCTATTAGCTGGTCAATGAGTCAAAAATCTGTTCCAACAGCCTGTTGCTGATATTGATAAGTCTAATCAACTCCAAATTGGACCAAAGTTGACTAGGAGGCTTGCCTTAGGCTATAAAACACCTTACTATGCTCACTGTCAAAGTCTGGCTTCAATTTCTTGCAATAGACATCCTACGCGTAGGATGTCTTTTTCATCAGAATGGCTTCAAAATCAAAGCCCAGGCTCCCCTTGAGTTGCTGATCACTTTGGTACACTCACAATTTGGTTTGGAGTCCAAAATCACTCAAAAGACATCCTACGTGTAGAATGTCTTTTTGGCCTGTTTGAGCCCAGACTTGTCCCACAGTTTCCCTTTGATGTCAGTAACCCAGTGGTATGCTTAGATTTTGGTTTGGATTTCAAAAGTCCCAAATTTCAGTTGTTCTTGCCTTTTTCAGTCAAAAGTGCTAAAGTCCACTTTGAACCCAATTTTCTCACCCAAATGAGGAGAAACCCCTTTCAGTCACTCAATATATCATGCAAGACATGCTCATGCAGCCATCGTATGGTTTTGGTCTCAAAATAATGTTTTGGCACAAATTGGGTAGGATGTCTGGCAATTTCAGTCTATCTGGCCTTATCCTGTCAAGATATGGCCAAATTTCCACTTTCCAGTTGAAATTTGGCCATATCTTGACAGGATAAGGCCAGATAGACTGAAATTGCAAGACATCCTACCCAATTTGTGCCAAAACATTATTTTGAGACCAAAACCATAAGATGGCTGCATGAGCCTTCTGAACACACTGGTCAACTCAAAATCCCAAAATTCCTCCTAGATTAGCCTGTAGACATCCTACGCGTAGGATGTCTCCTGGATTAAAATTAATTATTTTTTTTGATTGGAATGCTCGTGATGCTCTGTAGATTTATCAGAAACACTCAAAGTAACTTTTGGACTTTAATTAGGCTTTCAAACACACTTTTACGTCTTTTTGCGTCTTTTACAAACTTGTGATAACTTTATCAAGCAAGTGTACATGCATGAAATGCTCTAGATCTTAAATCATGATATCCTACTTACTCTACTCCTACTTATCATGTGAAATGGTGATAATGGTGTTTTTGGTTGTTTTTTGGCCTCTCCAAACTCTGAAGCTCTCCTCTCACCGCTTTTACCACTCCAACTCCTACTCAAGAACTCGACTACTACCTAAAACTATCTTGATCTACCTAATCTACCTAAGTCGAAGGATCTAGGCCAGACACACGCTTCCTAGACTCCCTCTAAGACCTAGAGAGTCCTCCATCCTATGATCCTATCTAAACGTAAAACAAGACTCTTGGCAAGCCAAAAATCCCAATCCTCAAAGATTAGTCTCGGTCACCTACCGAAGGTTTTCGTCCCCGGCAGCGGCGCCAATGTTGGACGGATACGCCGCGACGGACATCAGCACAGTGAGAACTCACCTAGCATGTAATGTCAGCTAAGGACAAAGCTCGACCCGCATGCGCGTGGAAGCAACCAAAAGGAGTCAACCTACACTCGACCGAGTCCTAACTAATTCCTACAGAGGTCTCTAGCAATTGTCTAAGTCACAGCCTTCAAGAGTGCATAAGAGGAAACTTCCTACGACGCTTTCTAGAGACGAACATCCATCAAACAATCTCGAAACACCATAGAATTTGAAGGAGACCCTACTAATACCAATAGGTCGCTCTCCCTAAGGTCTATGAACCAAAATCCCAACCCAAAACACCCGGTGCAAAATCACGTAGGATGTCTGGCCAAAATCTGCACGTCTTCGTTTCCGAAATCTAAAGTGGCTAATGTGTAGTTCTACTCAATGTGAACGCGTAGATATGCTGCAATGCAAATCGGAAAACGTATGCTCACCCAAACACCCGATGAAGCTCGTAGAACGAGCTCGCAAAACCGGACCGTACGCCCGCAATGTAGGTATCAGCGCGTAGCTCTCGTCGGGGGCAACACGCTGCACTTCTCCTCACTTGATTACGGCCATCGGAGCACATGTAGCGTCAAGATGAAGCTCACACTCTCTCTCGTACACAGTATGCTCACTCACAGACTTCAAAACTTGTTTTTAAAAATGACAAAAGGTTCTTCATTAAGGTCAAAAAGTGGTATATATACCTTACAATTTCTCAAATCCTAAAGTTCCAAAATCAACCATCTACTCAATCTAACTATCAAAACTGGGATACAATCTGGAAACTTCTGTAAGTCCCAATACTTACAAGGTGAAAAATCAGGTTTTCCTCAATGAATGAATAATTACAAAAAATAATAATCCTCCGAGTAGTTAGTTGCCATGGGGTGTGTCCAGCTTCTAACAGTGGTCCTTGCGAAAAGCTTCAAGATCTTCACTTGCGAAAAACAGTGGTCTTTGTAAACATCCTTCTGCTTGGACCGATTGTTGTTGGAATTGCCTTGGAAAGAATTTTGGGCATTGGTTTTTCCCTTTGCATCACTCTTGTCTTTGTTTTCCATGGGCTTGACATTCAGTCTAGCCCCTTGTTGAAAATTTGATGCGTGAAGCAACCATGGTGTGGTGGATTACTTTGATGATAGAACCAGGCCGTTGAAGTTGATGTACTGAGTCAACTCTTCGGGTAATCCCGCATAGAATTGTTTCTTTTTCTCAACAAAGTCTATCTTTTGAAAGACAATAGCCTTGAGATGTAAATTCCAAAACTTGTCCACATATTTTTCAATGGACTCATGGAAGAGAAGCTTCAAACTTTTCCATAAGAACTTTGTCCTTTGCATCGCTTGCAAGGAATTGCTTCATGATGGAAACACGTAGAGTTTTCCATGTCTTTGGGGCTTCACAGTTTCCACGAAGGCTAGCCCACCATTGTTGACCCGATTTTTGGAAGTGTGTAGCTACACGGTGTAGCTTGGAGGACTTAGTGAAGCCCTCATTAAGACAGAAGCTCCCAAGGTGAGCACCATATCCCACATAGTGGGCTCAACAAAACCAATAATAGATCCCAATCCCACTCACCCTAACATAATTAACAAAATCAGCCATTAATAGGATACTTAAGGACCTATCTTCTTAAGCAAGAAAAGAGAAACCAAATTCTCTGATACCAATGTAATGGAATTGGCCTATTAAATTAGATTGTAGAGAAAAGAGAATGACATAGTGAGCATCTCATTAAGGAAATTCCAGCTTGTAGGTAGAGAGAGTGCTAGTATGGAGAGAGCACATTTCATAGCTAACATAGCATTAGCAAATAACTAGAAAAAGAGAGAGAATTAAGAGAACTTGACAACAACTGAGGACCGGATTTATGTGGAGCCGGTCCCCCCTCCAATAGGATTTTGTATTATAGATTATTTCATCAAGAAAGACTTGGTACACTATAGTATCTGTGTTCCTTGTGACCTAGGTGATGCAATGAAGATGAAAAGCTTCATGCATCACGAGGATACCATAGACTTTGTAAAAAGCATTAATATCTCCAGCCTCAGTCTGAAGGCCTCAAACACCTTCAAAGGTGGAGAGAGATAGCGGAAATGAGGGTAGGGAAGAGGAACAAGAAAAAATTATAGGAGAAAGAAACATTTCCTCACTTATCATCACTCTTCTTGATAGTATACATAATAGCTTAGTAATGAAGATGGACTAGGTGGAAAGCTTAAGCATTGAAGGATGACTCCTGGTTGGATTTGCATTCCATAGCCAAGAGTGTTGATGTAGGTTCTCAACTTCTCTACTAGCTTGGAGAAGGAGATGGAGCTCTTGCACTTTGAACTTCACACAATGAATGTGTGTGTGTGTGTGTGTGTTGGGGGGGGGGGGATTATATACTGCAAGCAGCCCCCCTCCTTTCTTGGGTTGACCCCCTCTTCTAGAGTCTAGATGAAATCTCATTGGTCTTTCCAAGCCTAGCTAATTACAAGCTGGGTGTATATCAAGAAACAAGGGTAGCCCTGGGACAAGTGTCCCCCTTTCCCCTTTGAGAGAGTGGAATTGATAGATGCAAAAAAAATAAAATAAATTAACTAAATTATCGTTGGATTTCTCTAGGGATCTACCAATAGGCTTTGGACACTCCTTGAGGGCAACCTAGCTAGGGGCTTGACATGTGTCCTACTTGCCTCTTGAGCAAGGGGTGCCCTTTGGGGGAGAGAGAGAGAGAGAGAGAGAGAGAGAGAGAGAGAGAGAGAGAGAGAGTGGTCAAGAAACCACCCCCCTATCTGCATGGCATGCTCCTTCCTTGTAGGAATATTTTTTGACTTCTATGACACCTCAAGCCCCTCAACTTTGGGTCCGGTTCTCACCACAAGCTCGGCCATTAAGCCCCTCAAGCTTGGGCAGGGGTTCCCACCTCAAGTACAGCCCTAACATCTCAAGCATGACAAGCACCTCAAGCATCTTAGTCATCAAGCATGAAAAGCACCTCAAGCTTGGACCACGTTCCCACCTTAAGCGCATCCCTAGCTTACCTAAGGTCAAAGGACTTTCAACACTAACATTTGGATTTCTTCTTTCAACACTAACATTTGGACGTCTTTAATGAAGCTAACCCTAAGTTCTTTTAATCTCCATTAGCTAGACTTTCTCTTTGATAGATCATCTCTCATTTGGACCCCTTTAACATTGGCCCTGTGTTGAGATAGACCCGTAAGCATATGTCTATATTTGAGCCCTTGTTCCTGTCTATTCTCCCACATTAAATGATCCGTTTCATATGATAAAATCATTTGGGTTGTTTAGATATTAGATTTTATTACAAAGGATCTCTTGTGCACAAGAAATGTGAGTTGGTTCTTAGATAACTATCTCATTCTTGAGACTCAAAATTCTGCATTTTTATTGAGAACCAGAGGGGCTAGAGCTATCAAATTCTATCCGAATTTAGTTCTAGGAGTTGCCAGATATAGGTTTGTTGTGATTAAGATTCTAAATACTCTAAAGTATATACAAATGCCTCTTGTAAGATCCATCCTTGCCTCTGGTTGGACCCATAGTTGAATAAAATCGTTGAGAGTCTTTAGAACCCTCTCTACAAAGAACATCCATCATGCATACACACTCCACATATAGCTATCTCCTCAACCACATGAATCAAGAGGTGGACTTGGCTAATAAGAACAGATCGAGGAAATGCATCTTCAATGGCACACATTGTTTACATGGCAAGCGTTTAAGCAGCAATGAAGGCATCTATTTCAATTTCTTTGGAGCTTACAAATCTACGAGATAACACAAAATATTATACTAAGTGCATGTTGATGATTTAGTGTATATAGAAAAGCTCAGTGGTATATAGATATGATGTATCTTACTATTTTGTTGAGTTTAAAAATATCTTCCCTCACTTTCTTTTTCTGCATGTGCACATACTCACGGGAAAAAATAACTACAATGTCAAAATATTAAGACAAGATATTGTTGAAGTCATACATAAAATTCAATATTTAAATTAAATGAGGGACAATATCAAAATGGAAGAATTACATGTAGCATCTTGTGCCAATCGTGAGACTTCAATCCATACAATTGAGCACTTTGACATTTTTTTGCCTTTGGGAAAGCTCCCTTTAGTGATCTCATGTATCCTATTGGTGTGCAAATAGAGGCAATGACACCCTTCACTTGATCAAGCTCATCTTTCTCTAGAATCCATGGGGTTTTAGGAAGAAAAATATTTCCATTGGGACGTCAACATGGACTGACAGATGTAAAAAGAGGTTTCAAGGCCCTCAAATCCTCCGTCGCCCCCAATGAGTCGCTTTTGCATGTAATGTGTGGACCATAAGGGTGCCCACAATATTCTTGAATATGTGCATAGAATCCAAGAGACATTGTAAATTTAAGTCCTTTCAATATGAAAGCCATAATAATATGGACTACCTTGACACACCTTTTGGTGGAGTAGATGGGGTGGATCATTGTTGTAGTGCTCTTCCAATATTCTTACTCAATGTACCATTGTTCATTTTAGAGGCGTCTTTTTATTATTTGGATCCTTGTATTTTAGAACTATGATTTTTGGGTAGGAAACGGTGTTTTTGTGGGTAGATTACCTTGTGAAAGTGATCTTGCTTCCATATCACCAATGATGGCCCGCAAGTAGGATATACATTGTTGCCTGATGTGGAAATCCTTGCACTCATATCCTTAGAGAAAATTTCGAAACTTCAAATGCTAAAGAACAAGAATAATGAACAAAACAAACCAGAAATTGCTTCAATGCTAGGATGGTCATTCATAGTTCACATAAGAATACCCCTCACAATGGACTCTCTCCTCTCCTTTGGAAGTGAAACATCAAGAATGGAGATGCCCTAAACTCCTCCAACTCCTCATGGCTAAAAGTAGACATCAATATTTTCCACTTTGTACTTCCTTGGTGCAAGCAACAAAATAGGTATATTACCCTTGTTTGTCTCCCATGGTGGAATATTGTAGGCGATGATCACCACTAGCAAGGTTCTCCATGATGTAGACTTAAGAGTAGAAGTAAATCTCATCTCTTGCATGATCCCTCTCTTGTTTGCTTGTGGTTCTTGTTCTCTTTGCTTGCATGTGTGATAGAGGTAGATTAATGTGTGATTATTATGAGAGAGAGAGAGAGAGAGAGAGAGAGAGAGAGAGAGAAATAGAGAGAGAGAGAGAGAGAGAAATAGAGAGAGAGAGAGAGAGAGAGAGAGAGATCAAAGGAGAGGGAGCAAAATATTTCATGATTGATGTAGGTTTCATTGAGTAAAAATTTGATAAAATTTGCTAAGTTTGAAAATAACTAAATGAGTTCAAAGAAAAAATTGAACTTTAAAAAGAAATCAATGAAAAAATAGAGTGAATGCAAAGAAATTTTCAATTTTTGAGTAGACTATTTAAGGGGGGAAATGAGAGGAAAAATGAGATTTTTGAGTGGATTAAAGGGAGAAAATGAGAGAAAATTTGTAGAAATAGTAGAAAAGAGTAGAGAGAGAAAAATAAAGAGAGAGAAGGTTAGAGATAGTTGGTTAAAGAGAGAGTAGATAGAGGTGGTAAGAGAGAGATAGAGAAGAGAGATTACATAGAGAGAGATAAAAGAGAGAAGAGAATATAGAGAGAGATGATTAGGGAGAGAGATAGAGTAGAGAGAGGGTAAGTAGGTCTAGAGAGTAGATATTATTTAGACAAAGAGAGATAGAGTAGATAGTAGGTAGAGAGAGAGGGTAAGTAGGTAGTGCGAGTAGAGATTATTTAGATAGAGAGAGATAGAGTAGAGAGTAGGTAGAGAGAGATAGAGTAGATAGTAGGTAGAGTAGATAGTAGCTAGAGAGAGAGAGATGGTAAGTAGGTATTGAGAGCGTTGGCTACCCTACCCTAGGAGGATAACCCTTTGGCTCTTGTAGTTCTAGTTTTCTAAAACATAATTTTTGTCCATTGTGAACTGATTTCTAGATGTCTGAGCCACATGTAAGGGTTCATTTGCTTCATCGCACTGGCCCAAAATGGACTCTCACGAGTGGTATAAGCTACTTCCTCTGTATCCCTTACGTAACTCTCAATTGGCTCCTCATAATACATAGTAATTAAGTAGCATCATTGACTGAGTTATGAGAGGTTTTGTTGGCTTTAACACACAATTTCTCAATTGTCATGAGATAATTAAGGGCAGTTGTTGCCCCAATATTGATTGCAGTTTCTCCCCTCCTTGTATCGTGTTGTTTAGTCCAATCTGGTACCTTGAAGGAGGTGGAAATTGTTGCATTCTTGATGGTCGATAATGCCATTTCATCACAATGTCATGGTCACAATTATAAAAACACTCCCTAGTGTCATGGTTCATGTATTTATGCTCTATGGCACACCACTTCAACACTCTTAGAGAATTGACTACTTGTGGTTGTTGCGGCCTCAGGTTGTGACTTTTTTGGTAGGTCTAATTCATTATGCAGACCACTTACTCAACCAATTGGTCCATGTTTTGTGTGATTGAAGCAGGAGGACTTTGTTTTGTAGTAGATTCGCTGATGGTAGACAAGGCACTGCTAAAACTGTTCTCTAAGTCTTCAGTAACCTCGCCGTATACTTTTCTATTGTCTACTAGGTACAATGCTTCCTTAGTGACTTGTTCAAATGTCTTGCATGCTTTTAAATGAAAGTCCTTTTTGAGAATTTTGTTTTTCAAGCCCTCAATAAAGAGAACCGATAATCGATCATCATGTGGAAACTCTTGCAATGGACATCTTTTGATGTATTACTTGAAACAAAGTGAAGCTTCCTTCACCTTTTCATTTTGTTTCTCTCTAAAAGAATAGATCTGACAGACGATGTTATGATTAGTTTCCATCTTAGATAATTCCTCCACAACTCTTGTAAGAGTTGATTGATGTTCAAGAAATCTCTATTGTTTAGCGGCTGGAACCAAGTCGATGTCACTCCCTCCAATGTTAACCAAAATTCCTTGTATTGTGTATGGAAATTGTCTACTTTTTCCACTCTTAGGACTTGCTTAAAAATGAAAACATGCATATATGGATCTCTTGATCCATTGTACTTCTTTGGCATGCACTTAGCCACTTGACAAGGTCGCTTTTTTTTTGTTTCTGCAAACATCCTCATCAATCTAGTTTCTCCACCCATAGCCTCTCTCATTTCATAACCAGTGACAATTGTTCTGGAAGAGACTTGTTCAGGCACCCTTCCTTCAGGTCTTATATCCCAAATTTCAATTCTAAAATCCGATATCATTATAGTGAATATCATGTCTATAGACGCACTACCTTGATGTGTTAACATACAGTCCAGGGTATCCAAGGATCCCATAGCTCTCGGTACAAACAGATACGGTTGACTTAATGAGTCTTCCACATGAGATTTCAAAGGACTTGTTACCATATACATGTGGTAGTGATGTGTGTGAACACACTTAAGACCGCCGGGGCATTTTTCCCCTCACTAGAAGGTTTTTTCTCCTGTGCATGTCATGGAATTTATGTGATTTTCCTTCTGGTAAAAAGGCCATCGGTACAAAGTGAATTTACACAAGCTAGATGGTGAGATTGATCGCCATAAGGATCGAATTGCTGCAAAAGGTTATGCACAGCAAAAAGGCATAGATTATGAAGAGACTTTTGGCCCCACTTGTAATATGACTACTGTGCATTTTCTATGTGAATTGGCAACGCATTTGGTTGGGATGTACATCAATCCGACACTGTTATACTGCTTTCTTGAATGGTGACATATTTGAGGAAGTTTATGTAACGCAGACTCACGGTTTTTTCAAGAAAGGAAAAGAGGTTAAAGTATGCAAATGTAAGAAATCTTTGTATGGGTTGAAGCAATCTCCTCATGCTTGGTATGAGAAGGCTGACACTCATTTGGTCAAACGAGGCTTTTGTAATAGTCCAACAAAAAGCACAATGTACGTAAAGCATGAGGGTGACGTACTTCTTATTGTGGTTCTTTATGTGAATGATTCGTTTATCACTGGACCAAATGAGAGACATATTGTTGAATTTGATTTAAATGCTACATTCAAGATGAAAGATTTGGGGCTGTTACATCATTACATGTGTATACAATTTAAGCAATGTGATGATGGTATTATCTTGTATTAAAAAAGTTACATAGAGACATTGCTATGTAAGTTTGGACTTGAGGATTGCAAACCTATTACCACTTCCATGGAAAGAAGTTTGAAATTACGTCTTCATGATACTTGTGATCCTGTAGATGTCACTCTTTACCAACAAGACGCCTCATTTATGTATGCAACACGAGGCCGAATATTCAATTTGTAGTCTCAAAGGACAACACACTTATGCATAGCCTATGGTCTAAGAATTGTTAAGCTTTCAAGAGGATTTTTTTCTTCTTGAGTTGCACTTTACATCTTGGCTTCTTTTTATCCCTACAGGGGATCATTTTTGTTAGACTTACATAGCTAAAATTGGGCTGGTTATTGTGACACGTGAGTGTTCACAAGTGGTTTTTTTTCATGCTTGGCAGTTTGTGTATATCATGGTTGAGAAAGAAGCAGCTTAGTTTGGCCACTGCTAGTTGTGAGGCTGAGTACAAGGCAGTCTGCATAGCTATGGATGAGTGTGTATGGCTCACACGTCTTATGGACAATCTGGGTGTTGGACACGACATTGTCAACACTATCTACACTGACAATCAGAGCGCATTGGTAGTTGGGAGGAACCCAATTTTTCATGATCACACAAGCACATTGAGGTACATTAACACTATGTCAAGGAGAGAATCCCAGCAGTAGAGATCAACTTGGCTTATGTGCCCACATAGGACAACCTTGCAGATCTTTTCAAAAAGGCATTATCTCGTGAGAAGTTTGAGGCTTTTTGCAAAGATTTGGGCTTACTCCCCTTTATGGACCGATCATGTCCTCAAGGCATGGCACGTACCTTTTTCTATGTGCCAACTCTCATTCACCGCATCACTCTTGGGGGGATTTGTTACCATATACATGTGGTAGTGATGTGTGTGAACACACTTAGGACCGCTGAGGCAATTTTTTCCCTCACTATGAGGTTTTTCTCCCTGTACATTATATATACACCCATTATTCTAGGGCTATCTATCTTTCCATTGCACACTAAGTATTACATGTCGGGGTGGTAAAGCCAAATGTGCCACGCCTGAGTGTTAGGCAGCCGGAGACTAACCGAGAACTAACACTGACCATTCATTCTACATAAAAGACTAAGGACTCATAACCCTAACAGTATTGTCTTTGGAGTCCACCCAAACTTGTGTCTCATCTCTTCTTCTCTCTTCTCCATTGCTGCACACACATACACGCTCTCGCACACTCACTTAAACTGGTATCAGAGCTCAGGTATTGGAGCACCATTGGAGCTCAGCAAGACGGGGAGGTAGGCGGACAAGCAGTGAAAATTGCAGCACATTTTTGCTGATATGTTTTGACTAGTTTTTTGTCCTCTTCAACTTTGTAGAAGAATGTTTTCTCAAAATCTTCACCAATTTTGAGATACGTCACTCACACTGCCTGTAGGGCGTGAATTAGAAGCTACAGATTTTTATAAATCTGGTTTGACCTATAAAAATTTCTTATTTCATGTCCATTCCCATGTTACCCAATCGTTTCTGCGTGGTCTACAACTTTGCAGAAGGAAGTTTCTGCAAATTTTGCATAGTTTGAGAGATATCCAGTTCAGACAGGAGGGTGGTCTACCTTTGTCGGTTCTTCTGCGTACAGGTTTTCATTGCTGACACTTTCTACAATCTCTATCACATGCATATTGATTATATCTTGCTAGTTTAGCCACCTCTATCAGCATTTTAGTCATTGTACACATTTGTTTTGGGTTTATAAGTTAGTTTTGCAGGGGAGACTTTGTCAAAAGGTTTCAACTTTTATTTAGTGGAGCGGATCTATCACTTATTCTCCTTGTCAAGTGATGGCTTCATCATCGAAGAATTCTTTGTTCAACATTGAAAAGTTAGATTGCAGTAACCTCCCATTTTGGAAGGAACAAATTTACAATATCTTAGTACAGAAGGAGCAGACCCCGCCGATAAAGATGAAGGGCATAAAGCCTGAAAATGTGGATGAGTGTGATTGGGAGGAGTTGGATGAGCTTTCCAAGTCCACCATCATGCTGACTTTGTCAAAGAATGTGTACTTTAATGTGAACATGGAAAAGACTAGTTACGAGCTGTGGAAGAAGTTATGTGACCTGTATGAGAAGCAAAGTGCAGCATCACAGGTTTATTGACTGAAAAAGTTAGTTGATTTGAAGATGGATGAGGGTGCAACCATCTCAATGAGTTCAACACAATTTTTAGTCAGTTTTCTTTGCAGGGAGTTAATTTTGACATTTCGGTCAAAGAAATGTTCTTGCTAGTTAAGTTACCATAAATTTGGGATACTTTTTGCACAACCATAAGTAACTCAGCACCTCCTGGTGGTTTAACATGTGCTGATGTTGAGGGTAGTTTTCTTACTAAAGAGGTTAGTAGGAAGAATCTTGATACTCCTAGTGGTACTAGCAATGCTGTCATTGTTCGTGGTTGATCACAAGAAAAGGGCAAGAAGAATCACAGAGGAAAATCTCGTAGCAATTTATGTGGCCAAAAAGACATTGAGTGCTATCATTGTCTGTTAACCCTCACGGCACACGGACACCGATCACCTACGACGGACGTGTATTATGTATTTGGTAGAGTCAGGTACCGGGCTTGTCGGACCAATAGGGAAAGGTAGAGTGATCGCCGATGAGAGGCGCACTTTAACTTGGACATTCAAGGGATTAGTTGGTTAAGCATGGGCGCCCAAGTGCGAATGGGGTGAGCTCCTATAAAAGCCAACTAAACCTAATTTTTACTCATTCTCTCATTTGTGCAATTGAAGAGTGCTCTTGCTCCATCTCCATCTTCTTCTTCTTCTTCACCTCCTTGTGTGTGTGTGTGAGAGAGAGAGAGAGAGGGAGAGTGTGTGTGCGATCGAGCATTACGAAGGCACGACGGCGGCGAAGCGGTTGAGCGCGGCACGACTGCAGCTTCTTCTTCATCGCGGCGAGGAATCCACCACGAAGGCGAGCGTAGAGCGGTGAGTGACACACCCTTTGTTTTCTTGAGCTTGCTAGTTTAGGCTTGTTGTGTGCTTGGAGCCGTTTGTGGCTCGCATACGGTGTATTGGCAAGTCCCTTGCTTCGACAGTGCGGCAAGGAGCGCACATTTTTGGCGCCGCTGCCGGGGATATGCCCTACACTAAGCTCGGTTAGCACTTTACGCTTCCTTGTGGTGCAATTTCTATCATAGGAAAGGCAGGGAAGGGGTGTGTGGAGATATCTGTTTTTTGTGTTTTCTGCAATTGCTGTCAAATTTCAATTTCTGCTATTGTCTGCGTTTTTCAATTTCTGCAATTTCAAGTTCGGCGTTTTCAATCTCTGTCAAGTTCTGCAATTTCTGCGTTTTTTCTGCATTTTCCCAAGCCCAAGCCCAAGCTAGATAGATCGGGATCGGGATCATTTTCCCAAGCCCAAGCCCAAGCCCAAGCCCAAGCCCAAGCCCAGGCCCAGGCCCAAGCCCAAGCCCAGGCCCAAGCCCAAGCCCAAGCCCAGGCCCAGGCCTCAGTCCTCAGTCTTATGATATATACTAGACTCACTCTTATATATATACCCTACTCCCTCAAGAGAGAATGAGAGCATGTGGGACAAGTCCTCCACTCTTCCCCTTTCTCTTCCCACTTGCACCCTTAGACTTTCTAGTTTGGGCCTAGTTCCCTACTGGAAATTGACAGTTTTAGGGATTCCGAGGGCATAGAGTGACCAAACGGAGGGCTGTAAAGCACGGCACGACCCTCTGACCGATACGCTCGTTTTGAGCTATCACACGGCCCATTCCACGACACGCTCAAAAAAATCTAGCAAAAAAACAAACAAAAGACACGCTAAAAACTAATCACAAGGCCTCCTAGAGCAGCTTTTTGACACCTTAGGGTATCAAAAGCACATGCACTTACGCTCTGGGCGGGTGCTAGAACACGAGCATATTGAGGGTGCCTCTGTTCATACGGATACCCATTACCCATCCACGATAAGCTCTAGACCCTCAGCGGGGACACAAGGTAGCACCACCCAAGACCCTAAAATAGCCGCTAGTGATTCCTCCTCCGACTCAGAAATCATGGAAGCATACCCTAACCAAAACACTGAGAGAGAAGGCCATGCACCTCCCGAAGCTCCACAGCCTAGTACTAGTATGTTTAGCCGTTTCATGGAAACATTAGGTAGAGCTACTCGCTCGGAACCTGATGCAAATGAAGCACACGAAGGGGGTGGGGAAGTGGAATCTCCTTTCACATCGCACGTGGACCCCACACCCCCAAAGAGTGTCCATGTGGATATCCTACCAACTTCTTACCAAGAAGGCCCTGTTGAGCTGCCTCCTTCAGAAGTTCCCTCTAGAGTACCGTTGGTGACAAGTAAAACCACGGGAAGCAACATTGCTTCTACCTCACAAGAAACCGTTAACACGTCGACTCTAGAAGGATTGTTCTTTAATGATCATTGGACATACGACCTCCACACTGAGGTGTTGACGGATCTACACTCTGGCCACGCCTACCATGTAGGATGGATAGAGATTGTACAATCCACCTCTAGTGCCACGAGCATCGAAGATCAACAGAAAATGATCTGTAATGTTATCCATGGCATTATTCAATCAGAAAGGCAAAACCGAGGGGTAAATATACTCTCAACTGGCCCCATGAGATTTCTGGATACGAGCAAGGCTCAACAGCCTACTCTATCTCAAATGGAGACTCCTCTAATGAGCCCCATGGACCCATCTTACGTCATTTCACCTGGGGTCTCTATGCAATCTGAGCATCCGAGCGAAAACTTTAGCTTCCCTAACTTGGCTCAACCCTCTATTAAGGAAAACACAGTGCTCACTCCAGGGATAAGCCTGACAGAGAATGTACCGATGACATCTACGGTTAGCGCAGTGCCACTACCTAGTGTCATAGTACCTAATATGGGCCCTCGACCATATGTGCCTCTAGCCCCTTATGCACACATGGCCCCCACACCTCCAATTGTACCACTTGCTTATGCTCCTCGAGTGCCGCTCCCTAGCCCTTATCCGAGTGGACCTATGCCCGGTTATGTTCCATATCCTGCATCATCTACACATATGCCAAGACCGGTACCCGTTCCTCTCCCACATATGATTCCAAGAGTACCTCCACCGGCCCTACCTCCTCACATAGGTGACTTGGCAGCGTTTGCTCAAACCATAGGTCGATCTATCGCGGAAAATATGCGTCATGCTTCTGATAGAGAGCCTAGAAGTAAGGCAGTACAAATTGCCAAACTCACGCAAAAATTCAATGGGGACGAAGATGCTAGGAAACACATTGAAGTGTTTGAACAAGTATGTGATTCCTTAGGGGAACGCAACGAACTACATAAGTGCAATGCCTTAAGCTTGACATTAAGTGGGAAGGCTGGAGATTGGTATAGGACCCTAAGGGTGGACGAGAAAACAATCTACCCTACCCTTCGAAGGTTGTTTCTAAAAGAGTACATACGAGAAGGTGTGCTTTGGGGTGTAGCATCTCAGCTACAGAAGGCCGAACGTAAGGAAGGAGAGTCAGTAAGGGACTTCATTAGTCGTCTAAAGCACTTAAACTCTCGCTGCCCTGTAAATGAGCGCTTCAACAATAACCAACTGCTTGATCGATTCATTCGAGGGTTGAGGAATGAAGGAATCTATAATGGACTAGTGATTAGAGGTATCACAACCTGGGAAGATGTCACTGCCAATGCAATCCAATTAGAGGACAACTTGATGATAGCAGGCATGAGGGTGTCTACTGACACGAGATCCACTAGCTCACAAGCCATTGAGTATGAACCCATGACTGCAAAGCCCATTGCCAATGAGCCAAAGGTATTTGAGACATTCTTGATAGACCTCACCAAGGCAATCCAAGAGTCTCTTAAGGATAATCGACCCCCTCAAAATAGTCACATGTATCCAAGAAGGGAGCAACAATGGTGTTCCATTTGCTTAGGTCCACATAGCACTAGTGAGTGCCCTACGTTTAGAGTAAAATTTAATGGAACTTGCAACGCATGTGGTAGGTATGGTCACCAAGCTAAGGATTGTTTAATGATCAAACGTATGATGGCAAATAGACCACCTGTAGCCTGGACGGATGCGCCTCGAGCTCCTGTATTGATGCCTACTCCACCTGTTGAGCAACTACCGCAACACATGGTCCCTAGATCTCAAAATGTTGTACAAGCTACACCGTTACCACCTCCTGTGCTAGGACCGCAGCCCCCGCATCCAAGAGTCGCCCCTATGAACCAAGTGGGTTGCGAGCCATCTAATGCTTATGCAGATGGTTGTGAGGAGGAAATAGACACTAGTATTGCCTACGGACTTGATACATTGGAAGAGTGTCCTATATACTACATGGAAGATTGTTGGGGACAAGTCAAGCCGGTTTATCAAGCTGCTGCTCTCGCATCCAGAGGTCAAAATATCAACACCCAGGCTAGGAGGCCACCTCTTCAATGCTACGAGTGTGGTGGACCACATCGAGTAGCGGAATGCCCTATTAGGCTGCAAAAGAATGCTGCACAGATGCAAGTGAATCAAGGGAGCACGTCTGCAATGCCAATACTCACATGTAATCGTTGTGGCATAGATCACTTGATTGCCCAATGCCCCTATAACCCAAATGCGCCTAAAATCACACCCCTGAATTTGGTCGAAATTGCTAGTATGACATCGCCAATACCACCCGTCGCACCTGCTTATGCGATTACACGGTCCATGCTTCAAGGGCCAGGACATATCCTCGAAGAGAGAGATACCGCGTCAGTTATCCAAGCAAAGAAAAAGAAGACACGAAGGAAGAAGTCGCAGAATACGGAAAATTCAAAGCCAAGTTCCAAAACAAACATAGGAACAGGAGATGACCCCGTGTATATGAATGACCTCGAGGATGATTCAGATTCAGTCGAGACAATGGAGACTAGAACCAATACCACAAAGGGAAAGACCGACAAAGAAAACCGTAACATGGAACCAAATGAAAACCGAATGAGAGAAAACCATAAAGAGCCTCTGAAAACACCACAAGTGTTTCCAAATCCAATCCAAGACCCCCAAGAAAAACCGCAGGGGCAAAAAGGAAAGAATCGTAAAAAGAAGATTGGGACGTACCCAAACCCAGTAGATGAGATTAAGCAGGTGAAACATCTAAGAGGTTTAGTGGAGGAGACTCAAAGGAAACTAGAACCAGAACCCATGCATGTAAAAATTCATGACACAGTGTTTCCCACGCAAGTTCATCCACCCCACATGAACCATAGACCGTTAGCCATATCTAGTATCATCCAAGAAGGGAGTGAGGACGGGACATCAGAAAGTGAGCATACACCCTTCTTGTTGGAGAGGATGTTTAACGAAGGAATACCTGATCCCATTGAGGAATATGAGATTCCATCCTCACCAGTTCCTAGTCAAGGACCTACACCCTGCAAAACGCCAATGAATGTTGCCAAACTAGTGGACTTCATGTCTTCTGAGGTCCGAACCACGATCATAGCAAAGCTGTATGGAGATCCTGAGTTATTCCTTGCACTTCGAGCATTCCTTAACGGAGAGCTACGAACGGGATTACCGCAGTTTGCGCAACCAAATAGGCCTGACTCGATTATGATTGATGAGGAAAATCATGTGCAATCACTTGACTTAGATGGACACGAGTCTGTGATTGAGGTACCCATTAACGAATTAGGGCAGTATTTTGAAGGCGACGAGTCTAATGCGACCCTACCCATCACTACCAAGGGATTAACTATAAAGGGAATTCTTGATGGTGGTGCGGGAGTTAGCATCGTTACAAAAGATTGTTGGGAATCCATGGGAAAACCCCGCCTCAGTGTTACTAACATTGTGGTAAAGATGGCAAATGGTACCATAGCCAAACCTATGGGGATGCTCAAGGATCTTAAGATCAAAGTTCTAGGATACAAGGTGCGACATACGTTCATTGTAATGGATTTCTCTAAACACCTTATGTCATATGAAATGATTTTAGGACGACCATTCATGAGGGAAGCACAAATGGTTCACGATTGGTCTAAAAATCATGTCTATTTGCAATTCCAAGACTCTGTCCTTAGAGTGGATTTGGTGACTGGTAAGGTACACCCCTTAGGGAGTAAAACCATTATTGATCATCGCTCTGACACCACAGTTCACTCGGCCCCACTACAATATTGTTACACTTGTAAGAAGGATACAGACATTGGCCAAGATTCTCCTTACATGGATGTGTTACCGGGTATGACGGAATCGGACAATGTAGATTGGGTCCACCTAGCATCAACCATAGACACTTGGGGAAATAGGGGGACGACCTGGGTAACACCTGAGGGGGATGAAATGCGTATACCCTTAAATATGCTACAAGCAATGCATATCGCTTCCGACAAGACTCATCCTAAGGTAACGAAGAAAACATACAAGTGGGTCCCTAAAGCTTCTTTAGCGACCATAGCTAGTGCTAAAAAACAGAAGCCTTGTAAGAAACGTACCACTCGCTCCAAGAAAAGTAAGAAAATGTTGCGATGGATCCCTAAACGACTATTGGAAGCCCAAGGCTACTATCAAGGAAATGATCAAATCTGGGTGCCAAAACGTAGATTGTGCTCTTACCTATCACCTGACCCAAGTGAGCCCAATCCCGTAGCTCCAAAACGAATCAATGATCGTGGAAATGAAAAAATCATGGAATGTTACACACCCATTCTAGAGCTAGTTTGGGTACCAAAGAAAGAACGATTTGTTCCACCTAGCTCAGGAAGGGGGGAGTCCCAGGAAGATTCTAGCTCATCATGTAATACATCCATAGAGGTAAAAGCTTCTACACAGCCTCCATCTATAGTAGTGGACCTCCATGAAGCTACAAAAGAATCCACACCTCCCAGTGTTCAAGAATCACCTGATGAACCACTTCAAGTTCGATCCTGGGAGAGTACCTTACCACCCTTGCAACTTGACGAGGCACCTAGGGTAATAGAAAACTACTGGCAAAAATCCTCACCTATTACCAACTGGAACAATTGGGTTCAAAGGGTGACAAGCTCATTTCAAACGGTATGATCTACCCAAGGAAGGGGGGAGTGTTTGTTGACAGTCATTATTCACTTGTTTCCCTCTCAACCTTTTCCCCTGACCTCTCAATTCCAATCTTAGGGAATGTACATATAAAGCTTTATACTCACAAAAAAAAAAAAAAAAAAAAAGGAGCAAGAGCAATTAGCAAACGAGTATGCACAATAAAAGCAAAACATTGACTCAGACCTACACATGTCACATCTGGTACAGTGAAACAGAAACCTATGCCATAAAACACCTTTGATCCTCATCACTTGAGTGATGGAGGGTAAGTAAGATTAGTACGATAGGAGTGTTTCTGTTTTAGAGTTGAGTGATTAGAAAAGTTCTCTTTTCCCACTGATGTGCCTCCTAGAGGTATTGTTTGTGTTTCATAGTGTGTACAGGAGCGTGTTGCTATTGATAGGATTTGGACCTTCATGGAACCTTTCTCTCGTTCACACTTCAAATCAAGCGCGACCATCAACACAAACAGGTGTTTCTTGTCCATTAGCATTGCCCTTATCTTTTTGCATCTATGTTTGTCTGCTTTGATTGTGATTGGTAGCATACTATTCAGCGCATTGGTTAGTATCAAACATTTAATTCAATGCAATCTTTTGTCATAATCACTTGTTTAGGTTTAAAAATCAAGCAGTCCGACTAAGCTAGTTTGACCAAGTTAGGTATTAGAAATCTTCTCTTAATACCATGGGGAATGCATTCCTAATAAGCAATGGTTACTTAGGTTCTTAATCCGATTTAGGCAGCATTGTATGAAATGTACTAGGGCTTTCTAGTGGGCTTAACCCTAGTGACCTTTAGCTTAAGTATTATAAAGGGAGTTTACTAATGTGATGAGCCTGGGGAGGGTAACAGTGTTATATGACCCCCCAAAGTTACAAAATTTAAATGCTGAAAATGAACAAGCAAAAAATCAAAGTGCCACAATGTAAAATTTTAAGCTGGAAGAGAAATCTCAGCTTGATTTGGTACTTCACTCACATGTATTGCCTATGGTACTAGAGCCCTAGAGGTTCCCAGTGTGGGCGCTTTTCCTTGAAAAGCAAAAAACCCAAGGCATACAAAATAAGCACACACATCATAATTGAATCAATGTGAAAAGACCTTGGGGGGTCAAAGAAAAAGTAATCAGTCAGGCGATGATTTCATGAGAAATTCCTTTTATGGTAGCTTAACTACAAGGTTTTCTAGATATAGCCTCTAGTCAGCCCTTGAACATGAATACTTGGCTCTCGCGATTAAACAACTTAATTGACCACAGAAAGTTAAGAAGCTTACCCATGGTATTAATATTCGATCTCTAGTGCTTTTCGACCGTCAAATTAGTGACCCCAGACTTGTTTAATTTTTTGCCTTTACATCTGTTTATGCATTTGATTACATTGCAATTTAATGTTCATTGCTAACAAATTGTTTGAAATTCTTTTACCAATCAATGTGTCTACCTAAAACTGCATATGCTTTTTAAGAGAATGCAATTACTGTGCCAATGTTGTTTGATTTTGCAGTGACTGAAGAAGGCTAAGGACATTCATCTCAAATGCTCTTCCACCTCGACGAACCAGCTTCAACTCAATAGCTTCCGAGGACGGAATCTACATCAGGAAGGGGGGCATGTTAACCCTCACGGCACACGGACACCGATCACCTACGACGGACGTGTATTATGTATTTGGTAGAGTCAGGTACCGGGCTTGTCGGACCAATAGGGAAAGGTAGAGTGATCGCCGATGAGAGGCGCACTTTAACTTGGACATTCAAGGGATTAGTTGGTTAAGCATGGGCGCCCAAGTGTGAATGGGGTGAGCTCCTATAAAAGCCAACTAAACCTAATTTTTACTCATTCTCTCATTTGTGCAATTGAAGAGTGCTCTTGCTCCATCTCCATCTTCTTCTTCTTCTTCACCTCCTTGTGTGTGTGTGTGAGAGAGAGAGAGAGAGGGAGAGTGTGTGTGCGATCGAGCATTACGAAGGCACGACGGCGGCGAAGCGGTTGAGCGCGGCACGACTGCAGCTTCTTCTTCATCGCGGCGAGGAATCCACCACGAAGGCGAGCGTAGAGCGGTGAGTGACACACCCTTTGTTTTCTTGAGCTTGCTAGTTTAGGCTTGTTGTGTGCTTGGAGCCGTTTGTGGCTCGCATACGGTGTATTGGCAAGTCCCTTGCTTCGACAGTGCGGCAAGGAGCGCACATTGTCACAAAAAGGGTCATATGAAGAAAGATTGTCTAAAGTGGAAACAAGAGAAAGGTAAAGACAAGAAGTCGGAATAAGGTAAGAGTAAGGAAAGTAGTATAAAGATTGAAGAGATCAACAATGTTTTTGTTGAAGAGTCTGATGAGACATTTATCTCACATCTGCCATGGATTCAACATTTTTGGTTGCCACTGATGACTATGCTTTATAGGATTGGGTTATTGACTCAGGTGCATGGTTTCATGTGACTCCTCACAAAGAGTGGTTCAGTACATATGATGCAGTCCATAAAGGTTGTGTTCGTCTTGGCAATGATTTTGCTTGCGACATAGTTGGTGTCGGTGATGTGCAGCTAAAAATTCAGAATGGTTCTTCATTCAGGCTCAAGAATGTGAGACATGTGCCGAAGCTTACCAACATGTTGATTAGTACAGGACAATTGGATGACACTGGATATTACTGCACATTTGGTGATAGTTTGTGGAAGATCACCAAAGGTTCTTTAGTGGGTAGCACGTGGTTCAAAGTCTGGGACTTTGTACATGCTACATGTATCCAATGTTAGAAACCATGTAGTTTGTGTAACGGAGCATCCAAGTGTTTCTTTGTGGCATCGCTGGTTAGGACTTATGTCTCAAAAGGGAATGAAAATCTTGTCTCATTTTGGTTATGTGCCTATCCTCAATTTCTTAGACTTTTTAGTTTGTCCTCACATTGGGCTCCTCGCACCTATAGTGGAGAATTTGCTCCCTGTTGTCATACTTAAATAAGCCCACATGCGTGTTGTTGGTGCTGACACATGTAGCCACATTTACTTTTCGTCAACTTTCTCTTTGGTGCTTGCTAATCCCCATTTGTACACAATAAAAGGATTAAGAACAGCAATATACATGTTTTCCTCCTCATCAAAGTATCAATCACCAATATAATCTACGGGTTCTATGAGATTAAGCTCACTAGGCCTCTCCTAGGTTGCATTTATACACCCGTACTAAAAAAAATATACGTATAAAACGCTATCATACGCCAAAATCTCCAATAATGGTCGAATACCCATATTTTTTAGTTTTAATCAAAAGATCTTTCAATTAGAGTATCCTTCGATCAAAAAATTTACTTTTAAAAAGATAGTCGCCGACTTCGATTGAGATCGACGACTATTGTTTGCATTGCAGAGGTTTGAGAGACTACCTAGTTGGAGATCTCTACTGCATTTATCGACACGACTATTGAGGTATAATTTTTACCTACTTATGTGTACTAAATTGTTTTTCTATGTTGTGTCAAACTCATGTGGTGTAGCTACCTTTCTCTCACCATAGAGTTGGCTTGTAGGCCATAGGCCACTTCATGGTGTGTAGCTATTTGTGTCACTTGAGAAGTAAGTAGAATCTAATCGGTCTTCTCATGTTGTGCAACCACTTAGCTCGCTGCTTCTGCAGGGAAGGGTTTTAGGATAGAATTAGATTCTCACTTGTGTGGTTCAATAGTATATCTCTCACCACAAAGTTGAGTTAGAATTTAATGGGGGTCAACTCGTGGAGTATAGTAGGCATGATACTACACCTCTCACTTCAGAGTGACGTATAGGTTTCTCAATTTTAGATCAAGAAAAATCATCATTTGTACCACACAGAGATGCAAGAGTTCTGGTTATCAAACAGGGAGTGTAGAGATGCATACTTCATGTCTCTATGTGACGTACTATTTACCCTTCTTCTTTGGACTCCAAAGACATGCTGAGATGTAGATAGATGAGACAAGAGACACACCATGTACACTCCTAAAGGCTGATTCATATTGAGGACAAGATACATATATATAGTTGAGACCATGTTGAGTAGAGTGAGCCAGAAATAGCTCCAACACCCCCACTCAAACAAAGATCTCTAGCTTTGGATGAAAAAAACCATTGGAAAGTTCAAGGGAAAAACCGAAGCCCCTATAGAAATGTGAAAATATGAACCAACAATAATGATATGAAAGTGCGTTATGTATCTATGTACAAATATACAAGGGTGAAAGCATGACAGGGTGGACACCAAAGCTGTGTCAAAGACATCACTATTTGGCAAATTAATAGTTGTAATATATTTTGACAAAGATAAAAGAACCCAAGGCGTGTGATATATCATTTGATAGATCTTGAAGAGGAAAATCTAAAAAGCTGTTTGGCACCAAATTTAGAATTAATTTGCAAAAAAATTCACCGCGCACCACGTCTAATAGTGGAGCTATTCAAAACTAGTAATCAACCCATAAAAGTGTACCACCTAGTCATGCTTTCACCCACAACTGACCAAGAGGTCACAATATGTAAGTGCGAAGTGTGCACATTGCATGTTACCCATATGATTACAATGTCCTGTATAGAAAGCTACTATAATAGCAACGAGGCCCATCTTAAAAGAGTGAGGCCAAAGAAACTCCAAAGATTGGAGCACAAGAGGATGAAGCGTGACTTGTTGTGGCCTTTGGTAAGAATGTATGCAATCACCTGGTCACTTGGACAATTGTTTGGTAGATACAACCTAATGTCACCTAAAAGCCGGATACACACCAAACATTGATGTATTCAATCATTTTTTTGAAGGAAGCTGTGTAATTTTGCTATTAATGATTCTCAAATTGTAATATAGTCTATCATTTCCTATTATTCACTTAGATACTACAAGCCTTGTAAGTGGACAATGAACGTGGGCAAGGGTCCCAAGTTCTTAATTCAAAACCCTTAGTTTTGAGAGACACAGTATCATTATCTTTGAGATTTATTTGTTATCTATTGAGAGCTGTATTTTAGCCACAAGTTGTGATCAACATTTCTCCATGTATGGTAACAGGGACAATTTAGTACATGAGTTGACTTACGCAACTAGGATCCCTACGACTATTACACTTGATCAAACAAAATGACCTGATGAACGTGTGGTAGAGAGGACATAGTGCCAAGGGGAGAATATGAAACTAGAGAGACCATGTTAGGAGGACCAGGGATGGTTAGGATGGTTCTAGGGTCTAGATGCATGTGACCATCTCGAGTGGAAAACTGTATACCCAAAAAATATAGTGGATTGGGAGATCTGTACGCTCATGTTTCAATATTCAAACAAGTGTTGAGGTCACACAGGTAACCGCTTTCCATACTCAATATGAAAGATTTGGACTAACCCTAGAAGGAAAGGCCTTGACCTGGTTCTAGCCATTAAACAATCAAGAATTTCCAAGTATAGAGCAACTTCTTCAAGAATTTGCAGAGGAATTCTGAAAGAGAGGAATTAAGCATAATACGGTCGTGCCAGATCTATGCATTTAGACAAAAGGAGAAAGAAAAAATGAAGGAAGCCTCGCTTTGATTTAAGCAATACATAGAAAGATTTCCTGCTAGAGAACTACCTCGGGATGAGAGGTTGTCAATCATTTTCCTAGAAGGATTGCAAAATGACACTCTCAAAAAAGACTTGCAATTAAAGACATGTGCTACTTTTGAGCAAGTCACGAAAGAGGCGCAGCATTTGGTAGACAATTGTAAGGCATATAGGGAGGTGACAGAGGATAGAGACCAAGGGACGATTACCACCTCTTTAACCACTACTGAATCCACAATGAAACTGGGTGGGAAAAACCCAACTATGCCATAAGTTGATCAAATGATCGAGGAAGTGATCATAAGGATGAACCAAGGAGACAGGATGAACCTAAGCACACGGAAACAACCCACACAAAAATCTCACACTTGTGGAGGAGATCATCCAACTCAGTGGTGTAACACACAGCCCAGGCCAGGAGAAAATGTAGAGCCTGTATTGAAGTGTTTTTCTATTTAACAAAAATGGACGAACCATGAGACCCACGAATGTTTCTGCAATAGAAACTATGTTAGAGAAAGACTATATGGGCCACCTGAAGGGCAATAGTTACCACACCTCCAAGATACCAAGTAGGGAAAAATAATGTAGTCCAAGGGTAGGAGAAATCTCAACTTGTGCTGGGACATCAGCCTCCTTTACCACTAGAAAACAGAGCCATGATACGGATTTCACTACTCATAGAGGCATATGCGGGTAGTTTCCTACCAAGAATATTAAGAAAGCTCCTATGAGAGAAGGTTAGACGGTAGTGCCTATGATTTTGAAGGAAAACTTCCATGGATAGTTTCTGAAGAGATGTCAAAATCATCATACATAGCACAACCAACAAAAAACCATTACGTGGTTGATGAAAATATGCTCATGTTCATGGAAACTCATACTTATTGACCTAGGGGATACCCTCCTAGAATCAGACAACCAATGGGGGCTCCACAAGCTTCTCCACCACCAGTAGGACCATGCTATGAATGCGACAGTGATCATTGGGCAAGAAGTTTTCCACGCAAAGGAGAGCGTATCAAATTCTTTGGGTACCGTGAGGGATGTACAAATGACCATCTCATTTCACATTGTCCAAAAAACCCTGATAGCAAAGGGAAGGCTACCATGAACAAAATCGGAATTGTATCAAGCTCAAGTGGATCAGAAACGGAACCAACAAGTCCAATGAATGCTGTAACAAGAGCACAAGCAGAAGAGCCTGTAAGGAACCTCCCAACCAGTCAAACCGAGATAGAAAATTTGTCAATTACAAGTCCTAGGAAATCTTAGAAGGCAAAAAGGGACAAGATGAAAGCCAAAATGATTTTTAAAAAATCATATTTAGAAACCAAGTGCAGCAAACATAGGAACAACTAAGAATGGAAAGGCCCACCTCAAACAAAACATTGATGTAGCAAAACCATCAGTAATACCTTCTGGAGGATTAGTCTTGGTGGATAAATTCTTTGAGCCATTAGATGTGATCTTGAAAGATTATGAGGTTAACATATCCTCACTTAGGGTATGAAAAAGAGAGGTTGAAGATATGCAAGGACCTCATCCAGGCAGCTCAAGCTTTCATGGAACCACCAATTCCTACTACTCCAAGGATTGAGGTGTTGATCCGCAACATAAATCAAGAGTTAAAGTAGCGAGGTATCGAAGACAAAGACAAAAAAGAATCAATAGTTGAAATACCTTTGGACATGAGGATGGCAACCAATACCATAGACGGGGGTGTATTCACATGCATCTATGACAATTGTTGAATTGGAAGAACCTTGGCCACAGGACATGTGGGAGGATATCAAAAACAAAAAAGATGGAAGCATGATGCTTCAGTTGGCTCCTATCATTGAGATCCATCTAGAACATGAGTTTTACCCAGGTGATATCGGATCATTGTATGGTGATGCATGTACAAAAATTGTCGAAAGACAACAAACCACAATCTTTAAAGACTTTACCTTCATTCATTGGAAACCATGAAACAAGATTAGAATTAAGGAAAGTACCATCTCAATGGAAATTTGGTCTTAAGATGATGAATACAAAAACTCTTCATGAGCTGATGTCGTTCCCTATCGATTGTAAGCTAGATCTATCTGATCTACTGCATGTAAGACCTCATCTTTGGGAAGAGGTGGAATTTGTTTTCGAGAAAATAGAGCTGGTAACCCTTCCACAAATTTTTTTTACAAAAATACTAAATAACTAGACCTATAACCAAACTAAACATGAGCCAATACCGGTGAATAAGGTGGGAGACTATTGTGAAGGAGAAGAAGGAAACATGACCGTGCCTATGGAGTACAAAGGAGTAAAAACGGTTTCTATATTGGATAGTGAAGCTGGAATTTCCATAGCAACCAAGGCAATGTGGAAAAAATGGGAAAAGCCTACTCTAAGGAGAACCAGAATGAAATTGCAATTAGCGGATGGGTATTTGGAGAGACCTATTGATATTTTTGAGAAAATTGTAGTAACTCTTGTGGAATCCCATATGAACACACCTTTTATATTATTTTGATGAGAGCATCAATTTTGATATCATATTGGGAAGACCATTCATGCGTCAACTCAGTATGGTACAAGACTGGGGCTATGACTATATCTACTTAAGACACAAAGATGTCACTACAAAGATCAGTGTGATAGATTATACTTATAAAGATGTGGAACAAACCCCAGGAGAAGAGTTAAACTCCACAACTAACGAGGAAGGAGAATTACCCGCTTGGTTGTAGAACAAAGCGAACATTTGGAAATGTGGAGCTTCTGAGAGTGGCAGTTTGAAAAAAGAGGATTGTAATCATGATAGATCAGTACAAGATTGTAATCATGATAGATAGTTTGAAAAAAGAGGATTGTAATCATGATAGATCAGTACAAGATGAGGTGTACGTAACAGAGCCTTTTTAGAAAGAGATGTTTGAACCTTTTGGATGGAAGCAAATACTGGCCACCCTTGATGTGTGTGTGAATGAGGTGACACTGACTAAATTTTGTGAGGAGTAAGGATATGATATCATTCCACTCCGCATGATGAGTGTCATCATAAATCCCAAATCAACATCGAAAGTCCCTCACATAGAGGGAGTTAAAAATTTCTGATGCAAGGTGGATGAGATCTCCATAAGGGACCTTGATGAAATTGATGAAGAAGAATTCTAAGACTCCATTGACAAGTTGTTAGAAAATAGCGCAGACAACGAGCTTTCTAGTAGCTTAGACAAGGATATCAAACAAAGGGATCGACAAGTGGTTTATTATGATTTTCCAAACCAAAAACAACAAAGACAACGCAGATATTTGAATAGACACATGAACAAACAAAATAAAACAAAAGAAAATTATGTACCTCTTTTAAACAACAAAAAGTAGTATTTGAGGCTGGTCAAAGAAACTGATTTCCTTAAAGATGAGATATCGAAGAGGTTCATGAAACCTGACTCAACAAAAAAAAAACTTAGAAAAGAAGAGAAGACAAAAATCACAAGAAGAAAATATCTCTGAAACTTCAATAAAATTATAAGCGCAAACACGAATACAATGAATTAAAACAAGCGTTGAAAGAAGTTTAGACAACAGAGTTGGAAATTGATGATGATAAGTTTGATGTACCCTCTCACTACAAAAGGTATATTGTTCAAGATAGATAAATTTTAGTGAAGAAGCCCAAATGAGACCCAAAAGATCCTGGAACCTCATATGATGAACCTAAAAAAGCTAAATGTATAAACCTAATAGAACTAGGCACAAAACCTAAGATAGAATACATTATCATAGACCTCACAAAAGAAGAAGAGTAGCTATTGATAGCAACACTTAGACGATGTAAATATGTATTTTCATGTTCATATAAAGGCCTAAAGAAAAAAGATTCACAGATTTGTAAATACATGATACCTGTTGGAATTAGGGTTGCACAAAAATGCATACGGCTTGGAGAAGATGAAGGAAGCTCAAGGCACACAAATGAGAGTATATTACTTAATGTGCAATGGAAAGATAGATAGCCCTATAATGAATGGGTGTATATACAATGCACGGGGGAAAAGCCCCTCCTAAAGAGGGAAAAAATGCCCCAACGGTCCTAGTGTGTGTTCACACACATCGCTACCACATGTATATGGTAACAGATCTCCCTAGAGTGATGTGGTGAATGACAACTGGCACATGAGTAAAGGGATGTTCCATGCTTTGAGTACATGATCAGTTCACAAAGGGGAGTAAGCCCAAATATTTGCGGAAATCTTTGAACTTATCACGAGACAAAGCCTTTGTGAAAAGATCTGCAAGGCTGTCATGTGTTGGCACAAAAACCAAGCTGACTCTCTTGTTGCTGAGAGACTCTCCCTGACATGGTGATAATGCACCTCAATGTTCTTTGTGCGAGCATGAAAAATAGGGCTCCTTGCAACTGCCAATGCACTATGACTATCAATGTAGATAGTGTTGGCAGTGTCTTGTCCAACACCCAAATCAGCCATAAGGGGTCTGATCCATACACACTCAACCGTAGCTGTGAAGATTGCCATATACTTAGCCTCACAACTCGAAGTGGCCACCGTAGGTGGCTTCTTGCTCAAACATGATATACATGAACTACCAAGCATGAAACAAAAACCACTTATGGACTCTCGCGTGTCAAAATAACCAACACAATCTGAGTCCAAAAAGCATGTAAGTCTGGTGGCAATGATCCCCCCTTGGGATAAAACAAGCGAAGATGTAAAGTTCCACTAAGGTAGCGGAAAATCCTCTTGACATCGTGCCAATGCTTAGACCCTGGGCTATGCATAAATTTGTTGACCTGTAAGACTACAAACTGAATGTCTAGCCTCATGTTGCATGCATAAATGTGGCATCCAACGATAGTTTGGTAAAGAGTGACATCAGTAGGATCTCTAGCATCATGTAGACTGAACTTAAAACCTATTTCCATGGGAGTGGCAATAGGTTTGCAATTCTTAAGTCCAAACTTACATAGCAATGTCTCTATGTAACTTTTCTAGCACAAGGAAATACCACCATCACATTGCTTAAAATGTATGCCCAAATAATGATGCAACGCCCCAAATATTTCATCTTGAAAGTAGCATTCAATTCATCCTTAAATTCAAACATATGTGCCTCATTGGGACCAGTGATCACAAATCTTCCACATAAAGAACAACAATGAGAAGTATATTACCCTCACGCTTGACATACAATGTGCTTTTTGTTGGATTGTTATCAAAGCCTCGTTTGACCAAATGAGTGTCCAATTTCTCATACCAAGCACGAGGAGATTGCTTCAACCCATACAAAGCCTTCTTAGATTTGCACACTTTGTCCTCTTGTCCTTTCTTGACAAAACTGCGAGGCTGCATTACATAAACTTCCTCAAATATGTCACCATTCAAGAAAGCAATAACAATGTCTAATTGAATTACATCCCAACCAAAATGAGCTGCCAACGCACATAGAAAATGAATAGTAGTCATACGACAAGTGGGAGCAAAATTTTCTTCATAATCTATCCCTTTTTGTTGCACATAGCCTTTTGCAACAAGTTGGGCCTTATTCCATCAACCTCACCATCCGGCTTGCTCTTCAACTTGTAAACCTACTCTGTGCCAATGGCCTTTTTGCCAAGAGGAAAATCACATAAGGTCCATGTGTCATTTTCTATGAGTGCATCATATTTCAATTGCATGGTAGCCATCCAATTTTTTGAATTCTATGCTTCATCAAAAGAGAGAGGTTCCTCAACATCATGTAAGCTAGACATAGCCAAAGCATAACAATTTGATGCATAAGATGCATGGTGAGGGCCTGGATGAGTATGATTGGACACAGGTGCATTCAATTTGCTGTCACACGCAGTGTATACACCAATCATTTTGGCATACCTCTGCCTGCTTATTTTCATCCCTTTCCTCATCAAGTACATCATGTACATCTGCAACAGTAATAGGCTGATCACATTTCTGAAAACCCCCATAGGCTATACATTTGCCTCATTGGAACTTACATTCGAACTTCCACCACTGAAAAGAGGCAACAAAGTGTCATAAATGTCTTGTGAGATTACATTACTATTGCTAGTACATGACAACAAGGGCTGAACAAAATCTTCCACAAACACAACATCCCGCGAAACTAGAATACGCTTTGTTTTCGGATGACACAACTTGTAACCTTTGCTTTCAGTACTATAACCAACAAAATACATTTGATAGCCTTATCATCCAATTTTTTGCGATATGTTTGTGGCACCAAAGTATATGCCAAATAGTCAAAAATATTCATGTGCTCCATAGAAGGCTTTCTAGCATGCCATGCTTCATATGGATTAATAGACTACAAAGCTTTCGTAGGACACTTGTTAAGTACATAAGTGGCACACATGATGGCATCAAGCCAAAAAGAATGTTGCAAAGCTTGACTTTTGACCATACATTTTGGCATTTCCATAGGTGACCTATTTTTCCTCTCAGCTACACCATTTTTCTGAGGCATACAAGGCACTATACATTGGTGTTTTATCCCACGACTAGACAAAAATGCATTAAATTCATGAGACATATACTCCCGCCCTCGATTGAAATGGAGGGTGTCCATAGTACATTTCGAGACATTTTCATCCATAGCCAAAAATTGTTTGAAGCACATAAAAACTTCGGACTTCACTTTAAGTGGAAATACCCATGCATGCTTGTAATCATCAATGAAAGTCACGAAGTACAAATAATTTCCCAAGGACGGAGTTTGCATGCTCCCACAAACATCACTATGCACAAGCTGCAACCTGCATGAGGCCCTAACTGAACCATCCTTTGAAAACCTAGAACACTGCATTTTACCCAAAATATAGCCTTCACAAACATGTTTGATAAGTGCTTCAAGAGGCGGCAAAGAAGCAACCATATCAGATTTTTGCAAACGCAATAAACTGGAAAAATTCCGATGCCCAAAACGTGCATGCCACAGTTTTGCATCTAAAACAGCCCTTGAATCTGCAATTGCATTTGCAAAAATTTTTCCACACTTGTCATACAAAGTGAGCTTATACAGCCCATGGCACAAAAGGCCAGATGCAACAATTTCATCACCAAAACTGAGATCATGAACTATACATTTGTCATCCACAAATTTGACTATAAGTCCAAGTCTAGCAAGTGCAAATATAGACAAAATACTCTTCTTGATTCCTGGTATATAAAGTGCATCAACAAGTGTGAATGAAATTCCATTTGCACCAGTGAGTACAATATTTTTAACTCCCTAAACCGGATAAGAGGCATTGTTGGCACACGTGATTGAATTCCCATGAGGGACAGACTCAAGAGAGGTAAACAATTCACGATGTGAGATAATGTGCTTTGTAGCACCACTGTCAAAATATCACACATGTGAATTTGCAGCAACTAACATGCATGCATCATGTATAACAGGATTGTAAGTGCACTGTACACTAAAATCCTATTATGCACGCATCAACATCAACATCATAGTCTCCTTTCACACAAGACTCAACAACACTTGCATTTGTAGTGGAACCAGCATTTGCAATGGAACCATCCTCTTTCTTCTTAGCCTCTTTGGCCTTCAGCTTACAACACTACTTGATCAAGTGATCATTAGCTTTACAATAATGGCAACGCATCTTCTTTTTTCCCTTATCATCATAATTTCTAGAGGAATTGTAGCCAGCAAAAGCATTAGAAATAGAATTTTTGCCACTCTCAGTAGAACCATAAGAAGTGGCCGCATTATTGTTACCACCCTTTCTTTGAGAAGCAATAAAATCCTATTCAATTTCACGTTTCCTAGTCCTGTTTTTTCTGGAAAGTGCTCTTGCAACAACAATGTGCATAATGCATCAAACTTGACAACTTTAGGATTTCCTTGGGTCATCAGTCTCCAAGTACTAGCAAAAGTCTGGTATGAATCTAGTAAGGCATTAAGAACAGTCTGCACAAGGAAACTGTCTAAAATGACTTCACTTGCAAAAATAGGTTGCTCATTGATATCCTTGACACTAGCAAGGAAAGTGTCCATATCATCTTCCTCATGCATAATCTTCAAATCCAGCTCTTTACGAAGCAATGCAATTTTAGCCTCATTGCGGCTTACATAAAGATATGTTAGAATATCCCAAGCTTGTTTTGCAAATTTTGCTGAACAAATGCGAGGAGTAATGGTGCACTATACATACAATGCAATCAATGCATGAGCCTGCACATCCTTTGCATCCCAATGAGCTTACTCTCTTGTAGGAAAAACAACTCTAACAGCAGTAATCCTTGTAGCAAGACCTGTAACATCTCAATATTGCGTACATCGTTAAAACCAGGACATACATCAATACCCTACACAATATTACAAACACCCTTTGCTACAAGAACATTTTGCATCATGTAAGCATACATAGGGTAATTGTCCCCATCCAACCTTTCCTCAGTAGCAAACATCTTCAACACATTTGTGTTGTTGTCAACCATTAAAAATGTATGCGCTTGATGTGAAAATTATCAAAAATAAGGAGAAACAGAGTTAGACCAGCATGTGCTATGTACCACAACCCACACTAGACTGTATGGGTCTGTTATGCAAAAAATGGCAATCACAAAAAATTTGCACTAAATGATGAAATTGCTTGTGTAGACCTGCCTATAGTGGAAATGGAGGCTGAAATGAGCCCCAATCAAAAATCCAAAATCTTTATCGACCTATGAACGCTCGCCAAAGCTCATTGAAATCATAGAAAGTGAGGAGGCACGTGCTGGAGCTATTGACGACTAAGCCTAGATGATACAACTTGCTCTGATACCAATTGTTGAAATTAGGGTTGCAGAGAAACGCACACAGCTTGGAGAAGACAAAGGAAGCTCAAGACACACAGCTGAGAGTATATTACTTAGTGTGCAATGGAAAAATCGATATCCCTAGAATGAATGGGCTTATACAATGCACGGGGGGGAAAAACCTCCTAAAGAGGAAAAAATCCCCTGGCGGTCCTAGTGTGTTCACACATCACTACCATATGTATATGGTAACAATACCCCTTAAAAGATGCCAGACCGCGCAGACATCACCCTTATATGTACAATGAGACTTTTGCCAAAAACATTAAGGAGGAGATAGATAAACTAAAGGATGTGGAGTTTATCTATGAGATTTAACACACCAATTGGGTATTCCCAATTGTGGTAGTACACAAAAAGAATGGGAAGTTACATGTCTGTGTGAATCTCAAATAGGTAAATGTTGCTACCATTAGGGACAACTATCCACTACCAATATCAAACCACGTCATTGAGAGAGTATCAAGGAAGGAGGCTTCAAGTTTTTTAGATGGATTCTCAGGCTACAACCAGTTGACCATAACACATGAAGATCAACATAAGACAGCTTTTACAACAGAGTGGGGCATATTTTCATACAGGGTAATTCCTTTTGGTCTAACCAATGGCCCTTCCACTTTTCAAAGACTAATAAGTCAGGCATTCAAGGAATATCTCATGTAAATTTTAGAGACATATATGGATGATCTATGCATGCATTCTCAGTTGAGAAGTGAGCACGTAACACGCCTAGAGAAGGTATTTGAAAAGTGTAGATCTTTTTGTATTTTCTTAAACCCTAAAAAATGTGTCTTCATGGTAAGACAGGATAAAATCTTGGGCTACATTGTGTCCAAAAATGGGATTTCCAATGATCAAGATAAGATACAGGTAATTGTCGCACTGCCAAGACCAACAAAGATAAAGGAAGTACAAGCATTTATGGGTCATTGTGGGTATTATATGTGCTTCATATACATGTATGATATAATAGCTAACACTTTGTATGCTCTCACAACTAAATTTAAGTGGACGGAGGAGTGTGAGAAGGGTTTTGAAAAATTGAAGCAAGGATTAATTTATGCTCTAATTTTTCAAGCCCGTGATTGGAACAAGATCTTACACATTCATGTAGATGCATCATCCTATGCCATAGGATGCATATTGGCCTAACCATAAGAGAAAAAAATGGAAATTTCCATTTGCTACTCTAGTAGGCAGCTAAACAACGCAGAGTAAAATTATACCACTACGGAAAGAGAAGGTCTAGGGATGGTATATGCTGTCAAAAAATTTAGACATTACCTTCTTGCAAACAAGTTTTTTTTCTTGGAAGATCACCAAGCACTGTTGTATTTGGTAAACAAACTTTGCAACATTGGAAGGATTGTTCGTTGGTTTATCATATTGCTTGAGTTTTATTTTCATCGTAGTCATCGTAAAAAATATGAGCGACCATACATCTTACAGCATTGAGAATAGTGAAATTCTTTTGTTCAGCAATGCCATTTTGCTGAGTTGAATATGGAATAGTGTGTTCATGATGAATTCCATTGTCAACACAGTATCTTGCAAACTCTTAAGAAACATATGCGCCTCCATTCGATTCCATTTTCTATACATTTTTTGGGATGGAACGCGATTTAGGTACCTTCCCAAATGACTGCAAAACTTGATAGGAATATGTCCTTAGGTGTTGTAACATTTCTTATTAAGTCTCGTTGCATTCCAAATTCGTTTGGATATCGAAAAGACGTGATGACCTAGAGTGGTGAGATTAGACATAGGTTGATTTTCTGATTAGGAAGTGGTTGATTTGCTATTGTAGATGTATGAACAGTCATTTCAGTTCACTTCTTTGAGATTGACAATCTTATTGAGTCTCCATGCCCCATCTCGAGTCACTTCCTTTCATATTGACATTATATTAGTATCAAATAGCTATGCTGCAGACGTTCGTCGTGGGTGACTCGCTAACAATAGTGTTCAATCATGATAGTGACTTTGCGTATTGCATACTTGACATATTGATAATACACAACAATATGCTTTGACTTGTTGTGTTAAAGATAGTCTTTTGCAAGATTCGTAGCACTCTGGTTATCACACAACAAGGGTGTGCTAGAAAGAGGAGAATGACCAATATCAATCAGCATTTGTCGAAGCCAAATCAATTGGCGAGTTGCTAGTGATGGAGCAACATATTCAAACTCAATCATAGAAACTAAAACACAATTTTTGTTCTTACTAGTCCCAGAAACAAGAAAACCATTTATGAAGAAGCCATTTCTAGATCGCATAGATAAATGTGAGCTCACCCAATCTACATCTTTGTAACCCAAAAGAGAGATAAATTACACAAAATGCAATGTAAATTGTCTTCAATAGACCAAACCAAAATTGATGGTGTCTATTAAGTATTTCAATACACACTTTGTCGTAGATCAATGCTTAAGAGAAGGACGTGCAAGATGTTGTCCAAGATAACTAAAAACAAATAAAATATCAAGGTGTGTTTTTATGCCAACAAATTGAAGACATATCATCAAGTAAGCATAAGGTTGATTGTGACAAGTTGACCGCCACTTTCAAAAGTGTTTTTCATAGAACTCGCAAGACAAGGTGTATTAACCGAATGTGCATATTCCATACCAAAATTTTGAATAGTATCTCCAATGAACTTTGATTATAGAAGGAAAAAAATACCTTTTGTGTGGTTCCTTTGAATCTGAATTCCAAGACAAGAGTGAATCTCTCCGAGATCCACCATATCAAATGTTGAAGACAACACCTTTTTCACTTGTTAAAGAACTTCCAAATCATTGCAAACAAGGATGGTATCATCCACATAAAGAGAAACAATCACAAAACTACCACCTTGGCGCCTTATATATAAGTTGGGGTCTGAACATCCATTTGATGAGCTTCCGAATCAAACTGAACAACAAATATCAATAAAACTTGAACACTTATAACGCGAGCAACTAGTGAAAAGGTCGCTTCATAATCAACACCAGTAACTTGGGAGTAACCTTTTGCAACTAAGCCTACCTTGAATTTGTCAAAACATCCATCTGCTTTTATTTTTGTCTTATACACCCACTTACACTTAATAGTTGTACGACCTGGAGGTAGTTCAGTTAGTATCCATTTACCTTTAGAAATAAGAGAATCGTACTCTGCTTCCATATCCTGTTGCCATTAATCCTTTTGTGAAAAAAATAGCTTCACCGTATGTAAGGGGATCTTTAGAAGTAGATAAAACATTATCAACAATATCATCATCATAAACATGACATGAACCATGTTCAAAATTGATAGGTGTTGAGCTTATATGTGAAGCTACTCAATATATGGCTTCTCTATATATGGCACCCAGGTCCCCTCTATATATACATCATCTCATGTGTGTATTCTACACACTTTGGGGTTCTACTTCTGTGTTCTCTCCTTCTCTCTCAACATGGTATCAGAGCAGTACGTTTTTGTTTTCGATTTTTTTCCTGATCAAAATCGATTTTGCAGAAACTACTCGAGTTAGGGATCGGAATCGATGTGGTCTACAACTTTGCAGAAGGAAGTTTCTTCAAATTCTGCACCGATTTTGAGTTATCGTTCGCGGACTGCGTACATACCTGAAAAACAGCTTTTGCGTTTTGTTTTTGATTTTTCTGCTAATTGAAAACGATTTTGCAAAAACTACCCGCGAGAGAGACCGGAATCGATGTGGTCTACAACTTTGAAGATGGAAGTTTTTTCAAATTCTGCACCGATTTTGAGTTATCGTTCGCGGACTGTGTACATACCTGAAAAGCAATTTCCGTTTTTTGTTTTTTATTTTTCTGCTTATTGAAAACGATTTTGTAGAAACTACCCGCGTGAGAGACCGGAATCGATGTGTTCTACAACTTTGAAGAAGAAACTACCCGCGATGGGGATTGGAATCGATGTGGTCTATAACTTTGCAGAAGAAAGTTTCTCTAAATTCTACACCAATTTTGGGTTATCGTCTCAGACTGCGAATATGTTTGAAAATCAAAATTTTACTTTTTGATTTTGATTTTTCTCATAATTGAAAACTTCTCAATTATATTTTTCTTCATCAATCATATATTTGTTACTGACGTAACTTTGCTGCAGAAGCCAGTTACACATCGTTCCGATTCGGTCGAGCCGTTGATGATCGTCCAAATTCTATCGAGCTACTGTTGGTACATGATCTTTTGTTATATGATATACTCGTTCATTGATTCTCGTATAATTATTCTTTTAGAGATATAGTTTACGTCGTTTTATTGATAATTTCTCATTGATACCATAGTGATTTTGATGGTACCATGATAATGTTTTGTTAATACTTTGGTCATGGTGATTTTCGTTGATACCATGATGATATGTCATTGATACCATGGTTATTCTCGGTGGTGCCATGATGATATTTCGTTGATACCATGGTTATTCTCGGTGATTCCATGATGATATTTCGTTGATTCCATGGTGATTTTTATTGATACCATGATGATGTTTTGTTGATACCATGGTTATTCTCGGTGATACCATGATGTTGTTTCGTTGATACCATGGTGATTCTCGGTGATGCCATGATGATATTTCGTTGATACCATGGTTATTCTCGGTGATGCCATGATGTTGTTTCGTTGATACAATGATTATTCTCGGTGATATCATGATGCTTTTCGTTGATACCATGATCATTTATTCATTTTTATTGACATAATGATGATATTTTGCTAATACTTTGATGGTATTCATTGATCACTACATTGATAAATGTTGTTTTATATAGTATATACACATATCATTTGTATCACGTAATCACACATTTTGTACTTTTATGTTTATACTTTATGTACCATATGTTGTCGTGCGTATATATGTCGTCAAAAGAGTGGCGTCGCGAACCATCTTTTATGGCATTGTGAACGTAATTATTTCATTAACGATGCTAATAATTTTCATGACATGTTTTTTTTTGGAGTCTATGATCTATGTAGGATTGATCAAAGAATTGATTTTATGAAGACAAACTTGGTGACAATAAAAGATTTATGAAGATATGTTTGGTGATGCCATATTGATGACAACATGAAGACATGTTTGGTGATGCGATATTGATGACAAGCTACACAGCAGATTCACGTAGACACTTTTGATTACAAGCTAATCGATAGCTTTTACACCTCTTTATTGAACCTTTGTATTCATTATTGTATTTGATAGGAGTAATGTAACTCCTCATAAAACATTCATTGTAAAAGGAGTGATGTAGCTCCTCGTAAACATTTGTATATTCAATGATTTTTATAATATAACGGTGGGTGTATATAGAGCTGTGGGTTTTTCCCTTGATCCCCCAAGGGTTTTTTTCATCCACAGTTAGGGACCCTTATTTGAGCGGGGGTGTTGAGCTTATATGTGAAGCTACTCAATATATGGCTTCTCTATATATGGCACCCAGGTCCCCTCTATATATACATCATCTCATGTGTGTATTCTACACACTTTGGGGTTCTACTTCTGTGTTCTCTCCTTCTCTCTCAACAATAGGCAGATCAATGAAAATGTCAATATCATCATTGATAACTTTTGAAATAGATGGTTGTGAGGAGAATAGCTTCTATATAGGAAGAGTTTCATCAGTTCAAAGAAATGGAAAACTTTGAAGTAATAATTTAGTATCATTTGCATGATCCATAGACCTGGAAACTCCCATAAGCTATTCGTTAAAAGTAGCATCACGATTCACAATTACTTTCTTGGAGGAAGGTCATAGAATTTGTAGCCTTTAGAAGTGTTAAAATATCCAATGAAAATTACTTAAAGACCAAGAGCATCAAGATTTGTTGGTGTTTCTTTGAGAATATGAATATAAGAAATACATCCAAAGGTTCAAAAATTAGATACAGAAGGAATTTCACATGTCCATGCTCTGATGGGTACCTTCCCGAAATGTGTAGTAGTATGAAGATGGTTCTAAATAAACACTATTGTCAAAGTAGCTTTAGTCTAGAAAACATGAGATAGCCCAGAATGGATCACCATACATCTTACAGCATTGAGAATAGTGTGATTCTTTTGTTTAGCAATGCTATTCTATTGAGGTGAATATGGAATAGTGTGTTCATGATGAATGCCACTGCAACACACTAGCTTACAAACTCTTGAGAGACATATTCACCTCCATTATCACTATGAAGCTTCTTAAGGTGATGATCGGTTCAAAGTTTCGCAGCCTTGTGGAATTGTTTCAAAATAGATAAGGCCTTCTTGATTTTTGTCTAACAAAATAAAAAACAGTGGTATACCGTGAGTAATAATCAATATACATAATGAATTAACGATGTTTTGATCTCGAAGAAGGTAGAGGTCCACGTATATCAGTATGAAGAAGATCCAATATATCATGAGAATGAGCTATATTTGAGAAAGGAAAGGGTTCACGATTATGTTTTCCAAGAGCACAAAACTCACAAATTTCCATCTCGGGATAAGATTTAAGATCCATGTAATGAACAAGATCGCAACGATGAAGATCAAGGAGTTTTGAGAAATTATCATGAACAAAGCGGTGATACCATACCTTGCAATCATGATCACCTGGAGCAGTGTGACAACATTTACTACAACATCATTGAGAGAGAGTTCAAATAGATTACCATTTCAAGAAGGAGTGGCTATAGTCTGTCCATATTTCTCAATGCGACATTTGGTATGATCAAATCCAACAAAAATACCAAGATCAGCAAGTCTAGCAACCGAAAGAAAATTGTGTTGAACGTCTAGAATATGTAGTACCCCTCGCAAAACCTGACTAGAAGAGATAAGCTTCCAAGATATAAATATCCAATACCCTTTACTTGACAAGTGTAAAGAATGAGGATGCAAGAGAGCTACACAAGACAAGCACAAAGCACACAGAGATGGAAAGCTTCTTCTTCTTCACACAAAAGAGAGTACAAAATGACTAAGTGCTAAAGCTGAAAAATAGCACATATGTACATGCGGTCACTAAGTGTGAACTTGCTAGAAGCGTACTAGGCTGGCACTATAAGTGTAGTGCAGCTGTAGAATCACTGGCAGAGATCCTCCGTGTCAGTCACCTAACGCGCCCGTGAGTAAATGCGGTAAGCGGCCAAGACCCGTAGTGGATGCCAGCTCAAGGTGTAGAGCGCGATATCTCAACACTCCCCCTCGAGCTCTGCATGTCGCAGAGTCCAAGCATAGTCCGAAAACGTCGAAGCTTCTCATCTCCGAGGGCCTTGCTAAAGATATCCGCTATCTGCTCCTCTGTGCTGACGTAGACCAAGTCGATGTCGCCCGCCAACACTCGCTCTCGAACGTAGTGGTAATGGACCTCTATGTGTTTGGTCCTGGCATGGAACACTGGGTTCCTAGCCAACTCCATGCTAGTGAGGTTTTTACAATGGATGAAAATCTTCTGGTCCACCTGCACTTCCAAGTCCTCAAGTAATGTGCGTAGCCAAGCTATCTCGCACACCGCAACTGCTGCACCTCTGTACTCGGCCTCTGTGCTCGATAAAGCAACCGTAGGCTGCTTTTTGCTGCTACAAGTAACAGCAGCACTCCCAAAAGAGAACATGAAGCCACTCGTAGATCTCCTATCAACAATGCTACCTGCCCAATGTGCATCTGTATACCCATACAATGCTAGCTAATGGTGCATCTGTTGCATAGAACAATGCGTAGTCAAGAGTACCTTGCACATACCTAAGTGTGCGTCGTACTCCATCCAAATGTGGCTTCCTCGGAAGCTGCATGAACTGACTCTCCAAGCCTACTTTGTAGATCAAGTCTGGCCTCGTGATAGTCAAGTAGATTAGACTACCCACAATCTTCCTGTACATGTTGACATCCTCAACAACATCACCCTTCTCTGCACTCAGCTTTGCATTCACATCCAAGGGAATAGAAATTGGCTTACAATCAGCCATACCATACGTTGACAACATGTCCAAATCATACTGTCTCTGTGATAGCCATACACCCTCTGGAGTCCTGATCACCTCAATGCCAAGAAAGTAGCGCAACTCGCCTAAATCTTTCATTTCAAACTCCTGTTTGAGAAGACCCTTCACATGGTCAATCTCCATAGCATTGTCACCAACAATAATAAGGTCATCTACATATATGGTAATGACCACAATCCCCACATCACTCTCACGTACATAGAGTGAATGATCAGCATGAGCTCTCCTAAAACCAATACTGACAAGATACTTGGCAATCCTGTCATACCATGCTCTAAAGCCCTACTTCAAACCATACAAAGCTTTGAGAAGTTTGCATACATAATCTAGGTAACGTGGATCGACATAACTAGGTGGCTGATCCATATACACTTGCTCTTGCAACTCACCATTCAAGAAGGCATTCTTTACATCCATTTGATGCATAATCTATCCTCTAGATGCAGCCACTGCTATGACAGCTCTCACAGTCGTCATCTTTGCCACTGGAGCAAAGGTCTCCTCATAGTCTATGCCATACGTTTGTGCATAAACCTTTGCGACCAGCCTTGCCTTGTGACGCTCAATGTTACCATCAGCCTTCTGCTTGGTTTTATACACCCATTTACAGCCAATAGCTTTCTTGCCACTTGGCAATGGCACAAACTCCCATGTGTCATTTGCTTCCAATGCAGCCATCTCTTCATTCATTGCATCATCCCAATGCACATTTCCAACTGCATCCTCAAAACATGTGGGCTCCACATCCTGTATCACCTTAGCCATGTAGGCTTGGTGATGCGCTAGATACCCATCACAAGTCAATTTCTGAATTGGATTTTTGACTCTATTAGATCTGCGCGGTCCTGGGTCACTCCTTTGCCCTCTAGCATCTTCTTGTACTTTCCTTACACCAGGTGTCTTCACAGCCGGAATTCCAAATTCCTCATCAAGACTTTGTTCAGAACCATCTGAATCCATGTCTACATGTGAAAAACCTGATGATGCATCAGCCATAAGATCAACCTTTTCCTTTCCTTTTCGTGATACATTCCCTGTATCTGTTGGTGGAGTAACCTCCGTACGTAGTCTACCATTCCATGGTTTCTCAACAGAGCCACGAGAAGAGGACTCTTGTGGTCCACTCAAAACCTGTGACTGTGGCCTCACATTTTGTACAAGCACATTATCTTTTACATCATCCCCAATAGTGCCATGTGCATTACTGTACCAGCTGCTCATCTCATCAAAGACTACATCTCTGCTCACTCGTAATTCTCGTGTAGTAGGATTGTAGCACCTGTACCCCTTTTGTTCAAGGGAATATCCCACAAGAATACATTTCTCTGCTTTAGGATCCAATTTCCTACGAAACTCATCTGGTACATGCACATAAGCTATTTGGCCAAACACTTTCAAGTGTGCCAAATCAGGCTTTGTACCTGTAAACTTTTCCTCAGGTGTTACATCATGCACCGCAGCTGTAGGTGTCCTGTTCATAATGTACACAGTTGTATTTACGGCTTCAGCCCAGAATTGATGAGGCATGTTCTTCTCATTCATCAATGCACGTGCAACCTCTGCAATATGCCTGTTTTTCCTTTGTGCGACCCCATTCTGTTGTGGAGTATATCTTCATGTAAACTGCCTCCGTATACCATGCATTCGAAGAAAATCTAAAAAATCATTGGATAAGTACTCTCCCCCTCCATCTGACCTCAATGTCTTGATTTGCATATCTGTCTCCTTCTCAATCATGACTTTGAAGTCTTGAAAGTGACCAAACACTTCACTTTTGTTACGCATGAAGTAGACCCATACTTTCCTTGTATGGTCATCAATGAAAGAGACATAATACCTGCAACCATGTATACTTGTAGTATCGGTTGGACCCCAAACATCTGTGTGCACCACCTCAAGTGGCTTTTTACATACATTGCGCTCATGTGGAAATGAGCCCTTTGACTGTTTTCCAAACTGGCATGCTGCACACACTTTATGCATACCATCCACCTTGCATTTGGGAAAACCTTTTACAATCTGTTTTGATTTCATGCTGCGCAATCTCTGCTCATTGACATGGCCAATGCGTTTGTGCCAAATGTCAACATCATCCACAACACCTGTGCCCTGTGCAAATAATGCAGCTTTTACCTCAGGCATGTCTACATTCAGCGTAAACATTATACCCACACATTTGCCCTCTGTGATCAGCTTACAGCCATTCTGGAAATCTTCTACATAACAGCCATTTGGATTGAAGCGAACCTGCAAACCCTGCTCAACCATTTGTCCAAGAGAAACAAGATTCTTTGTAATGTTTGGGACATGAAGTACATCTGCTAAGTACTTTGATTTCCCACTCTTCGTATTTAGAGGTATGTCCCCTACATGAGCAATGGGGTGAGCTGTGTCATCTCCTGTCTGCACATAGCCTGACACATCTGGTTTGCGCATATCTCTAAACCACTCTCCACGAGACATCATGTGATTAGAGGCACCTGAATCCACATACCAAACATCATCTTGGGTGGAATTCTCTGCAGTCATTGTATTCATTACATGCTGCATAACAAACATGCGCTCGTTTTTGTTGTCATCTGCATCTCTGCTAGTAGATGCATAGTTGCCCTGTTCTCTCTTTCCACTTGCTTTTCCCTTTGGACAGTCACGTGACATGTGACCTCTTTCACCACAAGTCCAACATTCTCTGCTATCTGGAGTATGTTGCTGCCTGCTTGATCCTGCACCACAACCTCTTTGACTCCCACTGCCTTGAGAATAGTTTCCCCTGCCACCTGTATTGTTTTGATTTGATTGACCTTCAAGAAATTGGCCCCTGCAACCCCTTGGGCCTCGGTCACGACCTCTACCTCTACCTCTGTTGGAGTAAGAATAGAAGGCCTGTTCAGAATTATTTTTGCCATGAGAAGAAGATGTGTCAAGGTTCTTCTCCTCAAGAATAAGCATAGAAATCAAATCTTGGAACATGGGGATGTCGTCTCTTGTATTCATGGAAGACCTAAAATGTACATACTCATCTCCTAGACCATCCAAGCATGCACGGACAATGTCATCGTCTTCCACTGAGACTTTAATAGATCCAAGAGCCTCAATGATACTCTTGATCTTCAAGGCATAATCATTGATTGAGAGTTTGTTCCTCTTAACCTGATTTAGCTCCGACTTTAGTTGAAGCTTCCTGGCCTTGGTGTTCACCTCGAACACTCTGCCTAAGTTTTTCCATGCAATGGCGGGGGTTTCAGCATCCTGTAGATAGCTCATCATGCCATCTGTGATGCTCATAGACAGCCAATACATCACTTTGCTATGGCCTTGTTGCCAGTCCCTCAAAGCTTTCCTTTGTTCTGTTGTAGCATTTGCCTCGGGAATCTCTGGTTCCTTTTCACTGTCTCCTTCTACATAGTCCCAATAACCTTTTCCTTTTAGGAAATTTGTTATTCTGAACTTCCATGCAGGGTAGTTATTTTTCTCAAGCTTCTCAATAACAATCTGACTGAAACCGTCAGACATCTTGAAGCACTAAGACAAAATAGCTGCAATCTGTAAAAACCTGCCAATCTGCTGAACCTGCTATCGTGGTACCTGTAACGCTTTCTACACTCAACGAGTGTCCACAATCAAGCGTACATACAACCACTATAATTGTACAGTAAATCTCTATTTAATGCACTTTGGAGACCCGTTCAGATTGCCAACGAAGGGATTGTGATGCTCTTGCTCTCTTAGCCTCTCTTGCCTGCACCAGGCTCTGATACCATGTAAAGAATGAGGATGCAAGAGAGCTACACAAGACAAGCACAAAGCACACAGAGATGGAAAGCTTCTTCTTCTTCTTCACAGAAAAGAGAGTACAAAATGACTAAGTGCTAAAGCTGAAAAATAGCACATATGTACATGCGGTCACTAAGTGTGAATATGCTAGAAGCGTACTAGGCTGGCACTATAAGTGTAGTCTAGCTGTAGAATCACTGGCAGAGATCCTCCGTGTCGGTCACCTAACGCGTCAGTGAGTAAATGCCGTAAGCGGCCAAGACTCGTAGTGGATGCCAGCTCAAGGTGTAGAGCTCGACATCTCAACAACAAGTCGTATCATCTGAAAGATAAACAATATGTTGAACTGGTAGTGGATGATAGTTATGAAGGCACTTAGATTTATGTGTCATTTCTCTTGTAGCATTAGAATCTAGAATAAAAAGTGGACCATTGCTTACATGTAGTATTCTATCTGGAGAAACTAAACATAGGATACAACTTGTTTTTGGTACACAACATATGCTCTATTGCAATTTGTGTTGAATCAACTCTTATAGCACATATAAGTGGGATGATCATATTAAGAGGAAGAATTTCTAAATAAATATGGTTTTTTAGTGGTAGTATTGTATTATTCATCATATTGACGTGTCCAACAATCATCTTTAGTATGGCCATTTTTATTTCAGTAAGAGAAATAATGGGGCAAATTTTTGTTGTTTAGACTCAATGAAGCTCATCCCAACACCAATGGGGCAAATAGTTTACACAGTATTGAGGAAATACACCAGATACAACCACAAAGTTAAGTAGAGGCTTCACTCACCGGAGAAGAAGATTACACAGAAAAATAGCAGAAAATTTGTGAGGAATTTGAAAAAATGGACAGCTCCATTGGGTCCGGAACGCCCAAAAACCCCACCCAACAATGTCACAGTGCTCAAATCCGACCTTGGATGAGCAGTTTAGGGCCAAAAAATGCTCCAAAAATAACAAAAAACACTTGCGGCTGTTCCTCCTCTATTCTCCACGGTTTTTTTGGTCTTCTCTCAGTTTTTTCAGTTCCCACACTTAGCTTTATTAGTTGGGCACCCTTGGCCTTTTAGATGACCTCAAACGGACCCCGAACAAGCCAAAAACTGACCTCGCAGTGCATAGTTGTCACCTTTTTGCATCATCCGCACACCTGGCACTCAGTTTTTCCAAATAATGCATCCCGCAACCACGTGAAGTGGCCCCAAAAAGTGGTCCTCATGATGACCTTTCTGCATAAGTATCACAAGAAAACACCCATGTCGTGTCCATACTTCTCCGCGTGCAAGTATTGACCCCGTTCGACCTTCTGACGCCACTTGATGCCATCTGACGCACATGCTTACCTCATGTCGTCAGCCCGCGGATAGCTTCCTCGAGAATTTTTACGTGCTACCAACTCCTCCTTATTGTAGAAAAAACACAGTGGTACTGGTAATAGTGAAAATCGATGCACTATGTACACCCTGTCCTACCTGTGCACATGTGGGCCCCATGTAACCACCTAGCTCTGAAAAATGGGCAATTCTTTATTTGATGCACCATGCATGTATATGTAAATATGCACAATCCCCTGCTCCATAAAACTCATGATATAATTTGCCCATCCCCTAGCCTGCTAGATCATTCATGATCAGCAGCAACAAAGAGAGATATGAGACTCGCCGCATCACAGGCCTCCTCATCCTTCACCAACATTGCTTGCTCCATAGACAGCTCATCTTGCTCCACCATCATCAATCTAGCATGATACAATTTAAGACGCAATCCATTTACCCTTGACTTATGTAGAACACCATCCAGGTTAGCCAACTGATATGTGCCATTTGGAAAACACTCCACTACCTTGAAAGGGCCTTCCCACTTAATTTGAAACTTCTTTTGGAAGGTAATGTCCAGCTTACTGTTGTAGCGCAAAACCAAGTCATGTTTCTTGATACCATTACTTTTGACCTTTTCATTTATCTTTGCCAAAGCCTTATCCTGCATCTGCCCATAATGCTCCAATGCGCTCATCCTATCCAACTGGACCTCTTGTAACTGCAAGAGCCTCTCTTTGAATGCATCACTAGGCGGCCCAAGAAACTTCTCTAACATCTTGAACGAAGGTTACACTACCTCCACAGGTAATAGTGCTTCCTTTCCATACACCAAATGAAATGGAGTAAACCCTGTACCTGTCTTCACCGAAGTACGGTAAGCCCATAATGCACTAGGCAATTCCAAATCCCAATTCTTTCCTTGGTGCTCTGTCACTTTTGAAAGAATCTGTACCAACTCACCATTGAATGTTTCATTTAAGCCATTACACTGTGGGTAATAAGGAGTGGTATGCTGGTGCCTAATCTTCATCTTTGCACATAAAAATTCTAGCAGTTTAGCTCTAAATCCAGGCCCCTTATATGAAAGTAGCTCCAGTGGCACCCCAAACTTGCAACATATTTCATCATACACAAATTTTGCAAAATCCTTTGCAGTGATCTAGTGTTTTACTGCTATAGCGTCTGCCCATCTAGAGAGATAGTCCACTGCATTCACAATATAGCTTTTGCCCCTGCTTGTGATAGGTAACGGGCCTATTGCATCAATCCCCCACTTTTCCAACACATCAAATGTCATAATGGTTTTTCGTAGCTCTGGCTTCAACACTCTCTTCCCAAATGCTTGACACCTATTGCAAGACCTACACCAATGGTGAACATCCTTGTGCAAACTAGGCCATACATACCCCTCTTGCAAAATCTTATGCAAGGTGATCTTTAGAGCAAAATGGCCACCACATGCGCCTTCATGTTTCTCTTCTAGCACTCTGTAAAGCTCCTCCCGCCAAGGTACACGTCTCAACACGAGATCAGCCCCTTTCATGTATAAGACATCACCAATCAATTTTCTCTACGCACAAAACCATACTTCTTAGACTTCTGAATCTCCTTTGGAATAATTCCTGTTAGCAAAAACTCCTCTTCTTGAGCCAAACTTTCCCGGCCATGATAAAGAGGTAAAGTGGTCCTCAACACAAATATCTCCCCAATCATGCCTCGAGCTGCTTCATGTGCCTCTCCATTTAGAGCACGTTCAATGTCTCTAATGCTCCATGCTTCAAACTTTTTTAACAGGCCTTTAATTCTGAAGCACATTTCCTTCAATGAGGTGTTCTTGCTCTTCTACACCCCTAGCACTTGCTTCACAACTAACAAGGCATCACCTTTTATGCTCAACCTTCGAACCCCATGCTTCAAATAAATGTGTAATCCGGCTTCCAGAGTAGCATATTCAGCCTCATTGTTACTATGAGCATCCAAATTGAACCCTCTCTTGCATACTAGCTTCCGCTTTGGATCATAAAGTGCTATACCCCCTGAAGCTGCATCATGCCTCTTTCTATATGAACCATCAAAGAACAACACATGTGCATTGCTGATCTGTGGCACTTCTTCAACTACCTTTCTCACCACCTCTTCCTTAACAATAAGGGGATTCTCCTTGTAGGTCAAAAAATCAGCTAGGGTAGCCCTTATACTATCTTCAACTAGAAAAGAAAACTCAAACTCTTGCAGCTCAATTACCCATTTCTTCACCACGTTTGACATGTTAGTACCATTAATTAACTGTGGTAAAAAGTCATAACTCGTCAAGAAAACAAATGGTCGTGGTAGCAAGTAATGACGAAATCGTCGACAAGCAAATATTACACTGGCCATCACTAGCTCTACTTCCGAGAACTTTCTCTCCGCTACCAAATTCACTCGGCTTGCACAATACATTGGCCTCATATAATGGTTGCCTTTCCCCTTTTGCAATAGCATTGCTCCAATGGCATCATCCCCTACTGATGGATTTACATAAAACACTTTCTCCCAATCAGGAGGCTGCATGGCTGACAACCCCCCTAACACCTCTTTCACCTCTTGAAACACTTCTTCACACTTGTCATCCCATTGCAATGGATCATGCTTTGCCACTTGTTGTAATGGATAAAGAAGCTGAGAAGACAATGGAATAAACCGTGCCATGTACTTCACTTTGTGTATAAAAGTTGCCAATTGCTTCGTACTCGTAGGTGATGGAAGAAGAATAATAGACTTAACCTTGTCTGGATCAGACTCAATGCCATTTTATGACACCATATGGCCCAATAACTTCACCCTTCGCTGTGCTAGATGACATTTCTTTCGATTTAGTTGTCCTCCACATTGATTATATCGAGCCAATACCATCTGCAGCTTCTCATGGTGTTCAACCCTACTACTATAAACACAGAAGTCATCCATAAAATCTTTAACACATCTACCAATGAATGGTTCCAACACCCAATTTGCTCTCTCTTGATAGAAGGAAGGTCCATTTCACACCCGAATGGCAATACTGTGTAGCAATAGCAGCCCCATGGCGTAATAAAAGTGGTCTTTGTGCGATCTTCAAGAGCTATCTTCAATTGAAAATAGCCTGAAAAACCATCACACACACTGTACCTCTCATAACTTGCCACTGAATCCAAGATATGATCAATGAATGGAAGAGGATATGGGTTCTTCTTAGTGGCAGCGTTTAAGGGTTTAAAATCTACACAAATTCTCCACTTCCTATCCTTCTTTGGACTGACTAAAACTGGACTAACCCATTCTGTGGTCTCCACAGGGACTATGAACCCTACCTTCAACAACTTGTGCACCTCTTCTCGCAAGGCTTCCATTTTCTCTTGACCCATCCTTCTTGGCCTTTGCCGCACTAGCCTAGCACCTTCTTTCAGCTCTATATGCATCTCTTTGCCCTTGAACCCTCTGATCTCTTCATATGAAGTAATGAACAAATCAGGAAAACTAGCCAGCATGTGCAAATATATATCCTTCTCCATAGCTGAGAGGTCTCCGCTGATCATTTGTGTCATCAATTCCTGCTTCTTTGACAACTCAACCTTGGTTTGCATCAACCCTTCAATCACTTCATAAGGCCCTTCACTTTCATCTTCAACCTCATTCGCAAATGCAACTAAACCAAACTCCGGGATTTCTTTGTTTATCAAAAGAAATGCAACATCAGTATCCTCATCACTGTTGGTAGTGCTATCACTGTCCTCATCTGTCACCGTGGAAGAGTCTTCATCGCTAGACTCATCCTCATCTTCATAAAGCTCCTCTAATCGTTTCCCTTTGTCCATATATAAAGCTTCTTGGTACATGTCTTTCCATAGAGGCTAATCGTACCATGTCGCCAATCTTGAATAGCTCGCACTGCACGTAACCATGGTCTGCCCAGTATAGTAGGATATGCTCCCAACCCTGCTGGCATCACATGAAAATCAACCACTGCCTTTGCATCATATGCCCCCACTTCTAAGCTCTTTACAACACCCAAGCATTTTACTTTTTGATGGTTTTCCAATCTGATCCGAAAACCTGACACCCCAGCCACTGTGAGACCCATCTTCTCAATGCATGAGTGTGTTATGACACATATTAGGGCTCCGCCATCCACATAACCTTGTCCCAAATTTTTCCTATTATGCCACACATCTACTATTAGACAAATGTCTGGTAGCTCATCTATTGCCAACACCTTTACTGAACCTCTCTCAGGATTTTTCTCCATTGGGTTAACCATCCTCTTCCACTGTCGCTTTAGCTTAGGCACCATCTCTATAAGCTGCCCAAAAGTAACATTTGCCTTCCTGCTCGTCAAATCCTCCTTCAAGTCATAGCTTAATTGCCCATCCCCTAGTGGAAAATCTGAAACATGAAACTTTTAACGAGCTCTCTTTTTCCTCTTGGCCTTGACATCCTCGCCTTCATGGCTCTTTCCTTTCTTCTTACTAGGACCTGGAGCACTTCTTCCTTCTTTATCCTCTGTGGTCCTCTTCCCAATAGGCATCACTAATGTATCCTCTAGCTTTGATGCCTTCTCCAAGGTGACTACACTTAGCACTTTTTTCTTTCCCTTTTCCTCCTGGGTCAGTGCACTCCTCCTGGGTCAGTCCACTGGTTCCTTCGTCTCCCTTAATTTCGATGCCATAATCATTTGACCTAGTTAGCACCTGTCTTGGCAATGGATACATGTCTCCCCCCATCCTTCTTGGCTTATCACATTGCAGGCTGATGTGACCGAACTCTCCACAATTATAACATGTGGGCGTTTGCCTCCAAAACCTACCATTGCTTTGTCCAACACCATTCCTAGGCTTTTTTTCACCTCCTGGCTGATTTGCAAACCTCCGTCGACCTCGATTATTTCTCACTTGACCTAGCATGTTTAGCCTGAGATTCTTCATCAAATCTACCACTTGCCTCATGTCTTGCCTTAGCCCATCATCTTGCACCGATGTAGTGACCACTGCTGGCATAACCTGAGTAGTAACAGGCACCACCGATTCAGAATGAACCCCTAACATGCGACCTTGTAAATACTCAATAGGATGAAATTCAGACCTCATGGGCAAAGACTCCACCCCTAACTGACTCATTTTCCTCAATTCCACTCTTTGTTTCTTGCTACCTCTAGTGCATCTTCATATGTCGTAGGCTTCTTTAGCTCTACTCTCCAACGTATATTCTCCCAAACACCAGACAAGAACCTGTCCTTCTTCATCATGTCAGGCGGGGGTACCTGTGGTGCTAAGGCCTTGCACATCCGCTCCCATGCCAATGAGAACTTACGTATGTACGTATCTACTGGCTCACCTTCCTTTTGCACTAAAGCCTGTACTTCTTGCCACACTTTGTTAGGATCTTCTATCTTCACAAACTCCACTTCCAACCCATGCCGTAGATTGTCCCAACTCAACCTTACAGGTGGATCTGTCGGACGAAACTTCTCTTCAAATTCTTTGGACCAAACTCGTGCATCACTCTTCAAACAGATTTGGAGAAGACGTAACATCTGCGCCGGGTCATGAATCTAGTTGCTAAAACAGGAAACCTCCATCTTTTCTAAAAAGTCTTCCACATCTTCATCACTTCTTCCATGAAACCCCGGATAAGAGAAAGCCATGGCCAAAAAATGCTCCAAAAACAGCAAAAAACACTTGCGGCTGTTCCTCCTCTCTTCTCCACGTTTTTTCTGGTCTTCTCTCAGTTTTTTCAGTTCCCACACTTAGCTTTATTAGTTGGGCGCCCGTGGCCTTTTAGATGACCTCAAACGGACCCCGAACATACCAAAAACTAACCTCGCAGTGCATAGTTGTCACCTTTTTGCATCATCCGCACACATGGCACTCTGTTTTTCCAAATAATGCATCCCGCAACCACGTGAAGTGGCCCCAAACAGTGGTCCTCACGATGACCTTTCTGCATAAGTATCACAAGAAAACACCCACGCCGTGTCCGTACTTCTCTGCGTGCAAGTATTGACCCCGTTTGACCTCCTGACGCCACTTGATGTTATCTGACGCACCTGCTTACCTCATGTCGTCGGCCTGCGGATAGCTTCCTGGAGAATTTTTACGTGCTACCAACTCCTCTTTATTGTAGAAAAAACACAGTGGTACTGGTAATAGTGAAAATCGATGCACTATGTACACCCTGTCCTACCTGTACACATGTGGGCCCCACGTAACCACCTGGCTCTGAAAAATGGGCAATTCTTTATTTGATGCACCATGCATGTATATGTACCTATGCGCAATCCCTTGCTCCAAAAAACTCCTGACAACGCCACTCGATGCCATCTGACGCACCTGCTTACCTCATGTCGTTGGCCCGCAGATAGCTTCCTCGAGAAGTTTTCACGCTACCAACTCCTCCTTATTCTAGAAAAAACACACTAGTACTGATAATAGTGAAAATCGCTGCACTATGTACACCGTGTCCTATCTGTACACACGTGGGCCCCACGTAACCTCCTGGGTCTGGAAATTGGGTAATCCTTTATTCGATGCACCATGCATGTGTATGTACATATGCGCAATCCCTTGCTCCAAAAAACTCCTGACATAATTTGCCCATCCCCTAGCCTGCTAGATCATTCATGATCAGCAACAACAAAGAGAGATATGAGACTCGCCGCATCAGAGGTCTCCTCATCCCTCACCAACACTGCTTGATCCACAGACAGCTCGATCATCTTGCTCCACCATCAACAATCTAGCATGACACAATTTAAGACGCAATCCATTTACCCTTGACTTATGTAGAATCCCATCCAGGTTAGCCAACTGATATGTACCATTTGGAAAACACTCCACTACCTTGAAAGGTCCTTCCCACTTATCTGAAACTTCTTTTGGAAGGTGTTGTCCAGCTTATTGTTGTAACACAAAACTAAGTCATGCTTCTTGATACCCTTACTTTTGACCTTTTCATTTATCTTTGCCAAAGCCTTATCCTGCATCTGCCCATAATGCTCCAATGCGCTCATCCTATCAAACTGGACCTCTTGTAACTGCAAGAGCCTCTCTTTGAATGCATCACTAGGCGGCCCAAGAAACTTCTCTAACATCTTGAACGCAGGCAACTCTACCTCCACAGGCAATAGTGCTTCCTTTCCATACACCAAATGAAATGGAGTAAACCCTGTACCTGTCTTCACCGAAGTACGGTAAGCCCATAATGCACTAGGCAATTCCAAATCCCAATTCTTTACTTGGTGCTATGTCACTTTCGAAAGAATCTGTACCAACTCACCATTGAATGTTACATTTAAGCCATTACACTGTGGGTAATAAGGAGTGGTATGCTGGTGCCTAATCTTCATCTTTGCACATAAAAATTCTAGCAGTTTAGCTCTAAATCCAGGCCCCTTATCTGAAAGTAGCTCCAGTGGCACCCCAAACTTGCAACATATTTCATCATACACAAATTTTGCCACATCCTTTGCAAAGATCTATTTTACTGTTATAGCGTCTGCCCATCTAGAGATATAGTCTACTGTAGTCAAAATATAACTTTTGCCCCTGCTTGTGATAGGTAACGGGCCTATTGCATCAATCCCCCACTTTTCAAACACATCAAACGCCATAATGGTTTTTTGTAGCTCTGGCTTCAAAACTCTCTTCCCAAATGCTTGACACCTATTGCAAGACCTACACCAATGGTGAGCATCCTTGTGCAAACTAGGCCATACATACCCCTCTTGCAAAATCTTATGCAAGGTGATCTTTAGAGCAAAATGGCCACCACATGCGCCTTCATGTTTCTCTTCCAACACTCTGTAAAGCTCCTCCCGCCAAGGTACGCGTCTCAACACGAGATCAGCCCCTTTCATGTATAAGACATCACCAATCAATTTGCTCTACGCACAAAACCATACTTCTTAAACTTCTGAATCTCCTTTGGAATAATTCCTGTTAGCAAAAACTCCTCTTCTTGAGCCAAACTTTCCCGGCCATGATAAAGAGGTAAAGTGGTCCTCAACACAAATATCTCCCCAATCATGCCTCGAGCTGCTTCATGTGCCTCTCCATTTAGAGCACGTTCAATGTCTCTAATGCTCCATGCTTCAAACTTTTTTAACAGGCCTTTAATTCTGAAGCACATTTCCTTCAATGAGGTGTTCTTGCTCTTCTACACCCCTAGCACTTGCTTCACCACTAACAAGGCATCACCTTTTATGCTCAACCTTCGAACCCCATGCTTCAAATAAATGTGTAATCCGGCTTCCAGAGTAGCATATTCAGCCCCATTGTTACTATGAGCATCCAAATTGAACCCTCTCTTGCATACAAGCTTCCCCTTTGGATCATAAAGTGCTATACCCCCTGAGGCTCCATCATGGCTCTTTCTGTATGAACCATCAAATAACAACACATGTGCATTGCTGATCTGTGGCACTTCTTCAACTACCTTTCTCACCACCTCTTCCTTAACAATAAGGGGATTCTCATTGTAGGTCAACAAATCAGCTAGGGTAGCCCTTGTAGTATCTTCCACGAGAAAAGAGAACTTAAACTCTTGCAGCTCAATTATCCATTTCTTCACCACAGTTGACATGTTAGTACCATTAATTAACTGTGGCAAAAAGGCATAACTCATCAAGAAAACATAAGGTCATGGTAGCAAGTAATGACGAAATCGTCGACAAGCAAATATTACACTGGCCATCACTAGCTCTACGTCCGAGAACCTTCTCTCCGCTACCAACTTCACTCAGCTTGCACAATACACTGGCCTCATATAATGGCTGCCCTTCCCCTTTTGCAATAGCATGGCTCCAAGGGCATCATCCCCTACTCATGGATTTACATAAAACACTTTCTCCCAATAAGAAGGCTGCATGGCTGACACCCCCCCTAACACCTCTTTCACCTCTTGAAACACTTCTTCACACATGTCATCCCATTGCAATGGATCATGCTTTGCCACTTGCTGTAATGGATAAAGAAGCTGCGAAGACAATGGAATAAACCGTTCCATGTACTTCACTTTGTGTATAAAAGTTGCCAATTGCATCGTATTCGTAGGTGATGAAAGAAGAATAATAGACTTAACCTTATCAGGATTAGCCTCAATGCCATTTTCTGACACCATATGGTTCAATAGTTTCACCCTTGGCTGTGCTAGATGATATTTCTTTGGATTAAGTTGTCCTCCACATTCATCATATCGAGCCAATACCATCTGCAACTTCTCATGGTGTTAAACCCTACTACTATAGACACAGAAGTCATCCATGAAAGCTTTAACACAACTACGAATGAATGGTTCCAATACCCAATTTGCTCTCTCTTGATAGAAAGATGGTCCATTTGACAACCCAAACGGAAACACTATGTAGCAATAGCAACCCCATGGCGTAATAAAATTTGTCTTTGTCCGGTCTTTAAGAGCAATCTTCAATTGAAAATAGCCTGAAAAACCATCACACACACACTGTACCTCTCATAACCAGCCACTGAATCCAAGATCTGATCGATGAATGGAAGAGGATATGGGTTCTTCTTAGTGGCTGCATTTAAGGGTTTAAAATCTACACAAATTCTCCACTTCCCATCCTTCTTTGGACTGACTACAACTGGACTCACCCATTCTGTTGTCTCCATAGGGACTATGAATCCTGCCTTCAATAACTTTTCCACCTCTTCTCTCAAGGCTTCCATTTGCTCTTGACCCATCCTTCTTAGCCTTTGCTGCACTGGTTTAGCACCTTCTTTCAGCTCTGTATGCATCTCTTCACCCTTGAAACCTCTGATCTCTTCATATGAATTAATGAACAAATCAGGAAAACTAGCCAGCATGTGCAAATATATCTCCTTCTCCATAGCTAAGAGGTCTCCACTGATCATTTGTGTCATCGATTCCTGCTTCTTTGACAACTCAACTTTGGTTTGCATCAGCCCTTCAATCACTTCATAATGCCCTTCACTTTCATCCTCGAACTCATTTGCAAATACAATTAAACCAGACTCCTGGATTTCTTTATCCATCAAAAGAAATGCAACATCAGCATCCTCATCACTGTTGGTAGTGCTATCACTATCCTCATCTGTCACCATGGAAGAGTCTTCATCACTAGACTCATCCTCATCTTCATAAAGCTCCTCTAATCCTTGCCTTGTGTCCATATTGTAAAGATTCTTGGTACCTGTCTTTCTATAGAGGCTAATCGTACCATGTCGCCAATCTTGAACAGCTCCCACTACACGTAACCATGGTCTGCCCAGTATAATAGGATATGCTCCCAACCCTGCTGGCATCACATGAAAATCAACCACTGCCTTTGCATCATACGCCTCCACTTCTAAGCTCTTTACAACACCCAAGCATTTTACTTTTTGATGGTTTGCCAATCTGATCTGAAAACCTGACCCCCCAGCCATTGTGAGACCCATCTTCTCAACGAATGAGTGTGTTATGATGCATATTTGGGCTCCGCCATCCACATAACCTTGTCCCAAATTTTTCCTTTTATGCCACACATCTACTATTGGACAAATTTTTGGTAGCTCATCCATTGCCAACACCTTTACTGAACCTCTCTCTGGCTCTTTCTCCATTGGGTTAACCATCCTCTTTCACTGCCGCTTTAGCTTAGGCACCATCTCTATAAGCTGACCAAAAGTAACATCTGCCTTCCCCTAGTGGAAAATCTGAAACATGAAACTTTCAACGATCTCTCCTTTTTCTCTTGGCCTTGACATCCTCGCCTTCATGACTCTTTCCCTTCTTCTTACTAGGTCTTGGGGCATTTCTTCCTTCCTTATCCTCTGTGGTCCTCTTCCCAATAGGCATCACTAATGTATCCTCTAACTTTGATTCCTTTTCCAAGGTGACTACACTTAGCACTTTTGTCTTTCCCTTTTCCTCCTGGGTTAATCCACTGGTTCCTTCGTCTCCCTTAATTTTGATGCCATAATCATTTGACCTAGTTAATACCTGTCTTGGCAATGGATACGTGTCTCCCCCCATCCTTGCTGGCTTATCGCATTGGGGGCTGATGTGACCCAACTCTCCACAATTATAACATGTGGGCGTCTACCTCCAAAACCTACCATTGCTTTGTCCAACACCATTCCTAGGCCTTTCTTCACCTCCTGGCTGGTTTGCAAACCTCCCTCAACCTCGATTATTTCCCACTCGACCTAGCATGTTTAGGCTGAGATTCTTCATCAAATCTACCACTTGTCTCATGTCTTGCCTTAGCCCATCATCTTGCACCGATGTAGTGACCACTGCTGGCCTAACCTGAGTAGTAAAAGGAACCACTGGTTCATGAAGAACCCCTGACATGTGACCTTGTAAAGACTCTATAGGCTGAAATTCAGACCTCATGGCAAAAGACTCCACCCCTAACTGGCTCATTTTTCTCAACTTCCACTCTTTGTTCCTTGCTACCTCCAATGCATCTTCATATGTCCTAAGCTTATTTAGCTCCACTCTCCAACGTATATTCTCCCAAAGACCAGCCAAGAACCTGTCCTTCTTCACCATGTAAAGTGGGGGTACCTGTGGTGCTAAGGCCTTGCACATCCTCTCCCATGCCAATGAGAGCTTACGTATGTACGCATCTACTGGCTCACCTTCCTTTTGCACCAAACCTTGTACTTCTTGCCACACTTTGTCAGGATCTTCTATCTTCAAAAACTCCAATCCAACCCATGCCTTAGATTGTCCCAAATGAAGCTTACAGGTGGATTATCCACACACAACTCCTCTTCAAATGCTTTGGACCAAACTCGTGCATCACTCTTCAAACAAATTTGGAGAAGACGTAACATCTGCGCAAGGTCATAAATCTGGTTGCTAATGCAGGCAACCTCCATCTTTTCCAGAAAGTCTTCCACATCTTCATCACTTCTTCCATGAAACTCCGAATAAGAGAAAGCCATGGCTACCCAAATTATGATGCTTTGAGAACCCCTTTGAACACACGTGCAAGAACCCAAAACTTCTGACTGACTCAATTCCCACAAACTTCAACGGAGCTCAACTTTAGATAAGGACAAACACATGCACATCAAATGAGTTTTCATAGTTAATCATCGGAATTACAACAGGCAAAGGACATTCCAGGATCTCTCTTAATCTTCTCGGCCTGAACATAAAGACTATGCGTTGCTGGAAACAAATCTTCCTGGACACATGAACATTTATCTGGATTCTCTGAGTTAAATGAAAAGAAGTGAATTGAGGGCCATTTTAATCATCCATTAAAGCCAACCATGAAGCTCCCAAGAAGGCACACCTGACTTAACCTCTGATTTTGCCAAAATTTCAGCAGCATAACAACATAAATGGCTCAAAAGACCAAGAAACCAGCCATCATAACTTGGAAAAATTTTGACAGAGTTTCCCTAGAAGTAGAGCAGTAGGAACCCAAAATATAGACTGTATATATATGCATAAATTGTCAACAAATGAACCTGAGCATCAAATAGGACTCACTAGTACATAGCCTATGGCAAGGTCAGGAAAAGGGTGCTCCAGCTACCTGTATCACTGAAAGGATCTCCACATTTGAGAATCCCCCAGCTCAATAAAAACCTCACGCTATCGAACCTCACACAAAGGCTAATGCAAATCGTGTATAGTCAAGTCTCAAAAATGACTATCTTCCAGACCAAGTCTCAGAAATGGCTAGGATTGCCAAATACAACTAAGTATGGCTCCACAAATGCGTACAATGGCACTTTCCACAAGTAACGTACAATCCAACAGACAATGCGCTCAAATAGGCGCCAAGTGATGCATACCCACAACAACTCCAAGTGACACCAATGCTAGTATATCATTGTACTCCAGCTACCTATACCTGTGTGAATCACCTGTACCTGTACCTCTCCCTGTAACCTGTAACCTGTAACCTGTAACCTGTAGCCCCGAATCTCGAAGCTTGAAGCTCGAAGCAGAAGGTACTCGAAGAAGATCCTCCGTGGGGGCGCCAAAAGAATGTGAGCGGGATGGAAACACACACAACGCCTCTATAATGACCTGACACACACTCTTGGGATGATACACACACTCATTAGGGGGAACCACTCGGCTTACACAACCAGCCTGGCCGAGACAGGAACACAGACGGAGTGAGAACAGAGAGATTTCCCACTTGCCCACTCAACACTCACACATACACACTCTCAATTCAGTTCAAAGGAGGAAAATTGATGTTGTTTAGACTCAATGAAACTCAGCCCAACACCAATGGGGCAAATAGTTTACACAGTATTGAGGAAATACACCAGATATAACCACAAAGTTAAGCAGAGGCTTCACTCACCGGAGAAGATTACACAGAAAAACAAAAAAAAATCTGTGAGGAATTGGGCAAAATGGACAGCGCTATTGCGTCCGGAACACCCAAAAACCCCACCCTACAATGTCACAATGCTCAAATCCGACCTCGGATGATCGTTTTAGGGCCAAAAAATGCTCCAAAAAAAACAAAAACACACTTGCGGCTGTTCCTCCTCTCTTCTCCACGTTTTTTTCTGGTCTTCTCTCTCTTTTTCCAGTTCCCACACTTAGCTTTATTAGTTGGGCACCCTTGGCCTTTTTGATGACCTCAAACGGACCCCGAACAGGCCAAAAACTGACCTTGCAGTGTATAGTTGTCACCTTTTTGCATCATCCGCACACCTGGCACTCAGTTTTTCCAAATAATGCATCTAGCAACCATGTGAAGTGGCCCCAAAATGTGGTCCTCATGATGACCTTTCTGCATGAGTATCACAAGAAAACACCCACGTCGTGTCCGTACTTCTCTGCGTGCAAGTATTGACCCCGTTCGACCTCCTAACGCCACTCGATGCCATCTAACACACATGCTTACCTCATGTCGTCGGCCCGCAGATAGCTCCTTATCGTAGAAAAAACACACTGGTACTGATAATAGTGAAATCGTTGCACTATGTACACCCTGTCCTACCTGTACACATGTGGGCCCCACGTAACCACCTGGCTATGGAAATTGGGTAATCCTTTATTCGATGCAGCATGCATGAGTATGTACATATGCGCAATCCCTTGCTCCAAAAAACTCGTGACATCATGTACATGGGAATGCAAGTTATACCTTGCATCAGTTATAGGGTATAGGAATGAAGATTCCCATCGTAGGGAAATGAATTAAGTTATTCAGAAGAAGAGGTGATACATATCCCTTTCATTCACAGGAAAGTTAGAATGAAGGCTTTGATGAAAATGTTATGGACATGGATGATGAATGAGAGGATGATGCGCTAGATATTGTTGCAAGCAATGATGAAATCCAAATGTATGTAGACTTACATGAAGATTGAACCGGCTGTAAAAAGACATGTGTGGCACATGCCGGAGGATGTGCAGGTTAAGAGGGGGTGGATGTCTTGTCGTGGCATGCGCATAGTGTGAAAATAAAAATATCTATCTTACTCTTTATGTTTTTAATGTGTGGGACCAAATGCTACAATGTACATAGTGTGATATGTGCGAAAACGGATGCCATGGTTGCAGGCGTGTACATACTTTGTCGGGCAGGCAAGGCCGGGGACATGGCACTGCAGCATGCTTTAACACATTAAGTCATGCCTAATTTTCTTTACGAATGTACAAATGTAAAGTGTTTCGAAGTGGCACGCTCATTTTGCCTAGAAAGCTTAATGCGAGTGATGTTGGCTAAACATAGCAGGTTTCATGCGTGGGCATAAAAGATATGTCCAAAGTGCTTACCAAGTGGAAAAATGAGGTTCAACATGAAATTTGAGCCCAATGGGATTCTTCCATAAATTTAGGGATTTGCATGGATCGTTTGGGCGTTTTAGGAGAAAAAAGGGCTATTTTTGGGCTAAAAATGGTCATAAAATGGTAAAAAATATCCTAAAAATAGCTGAAAATCCAAATCAACAATAGTACCATCGTTGCCTAAGTAGAGAGGAAGTTTTAGAGCCAAGAATGATCTCATTTGGGCATATAAGCAAGGAGATACAGCCATTCGTTTATAGAGTGCTAGTGCAGTCCTGTGCTGCTTCCACTACATGGTTGAGGCTGCGAGGCCTCCAATTAGGGTTTCCTCTCCTCAAATAACTACTTGGGCTTCTCCAATGAAGTACTGATGCTTCCATAAAATGGTCACGATGAGTAATCAAAGCGTAATTGTAGGGTTTTTAACAGGTCGAATGAGCACTGCATCTGTGCAATTGGGAGCGAGGCTACACCTAATCTTCTCACACACAAGAGTTTTGAGTTAGTATTGGTTATTTTTCAAAACGCAGCTATCATGGATGGAGGTTTGTTCTATTTTAATGTGTTTTTGGCTTCAAATCATCAACACCTTGCTTAATTTTGCTACAAATCCTCACAGTCAGAGGCTTGGCGTTTTCCTAGTCGCACTTTGCGCACTTCTTCACATTGTGCCCACTACTGCTAGTGGTAGTGGTAAGGGGTGGGGAAAGCAAGATATTTTTAGCTATATTTCAGAAGGTTTAGTTAGAATCCTAGGGTGTCCATTAGGAAATATGTAAGATAGCACGTGCGAACAAAATAAAGGATTTATAATTAGGTCCATTTGTAGAAAAATATACTTACATAAAGGGTTTTTTAATTGAGAAAGTGAAAATTCTCAGACGTAAGGGTTAGTTTTTTTTACAAAAATGTATACATAAGGGGTACATTTATGTAATACTTGAAAATTGACAAGTAAGGGATTAGTTAAATACCTCTTGTTTTCATGTGCTATATGCAATTTTTACATACTGGACTCCCCGGGGGTTAGAATGAAAGAGGGAGGGAAGGTATTAAACCAAGGGAAAAATCCCTTTTTGCACTCTCTTAGGTAATATTAAGGGAAAGCTATTACCTATAGCAGGGTATGCTCTCATATATCTCTACCTCATGCTAAATGGGTTGTTAGCTTTCATATCTCTGTTGGATCCAATAAAATGTAAGCCATGGCTTCGAGTTCCCTCTAACATAGCCATCTCACTCTTTCTCATGTTGATTCAAGCCTCCATAGTGGTAATTTTTCTTCCACCACCATAGCTATCTCTCTATCCTTCATGCTCATAACAACCGTAGCTCATGTGTCTCTCTTATTATCATTATTATCAAACTCCCATACCATAATTTCTCTCCCACACACCCTTGTGAGACTAAATTTCCATAATCAATCCACCACGCTCTAATCCCTAGGAGATAAAGAGAGAAAAGAAGGGGAGAATTAAGGATGATCTTAAGTGCATCAAGGAGAATATTAAAGTGAAGGAAGGCGACAAAAAATCAAATCCATGATCTTATTCTTTCTCAAGATTGGAGGGACTATTTGAGGATAGATCAAACGGGCGCCCAACTAGTCGGACACATAGCTCGACACCTTATTTGTACTCTATTAGTTTTCAGAGTTAGTGTAGTAATACTTTGTGTAAATCCTGATTCCAGAGTAGCATGTCAATTCCCTAAGTTGTAATGCTGTCACGATAGATGTAGAAGTCCATGTGAACCAGCCACACTGGACATTTAGAAATCCCTAGGTATAAAGATCACTAACTTTAATGTGAAAGAGGGCTTATCCCTAGAGAAGAAAGAGCTCTGTCGTACGTACTCTCGAGCTGCAAAGTTGCTTCAACTTGTAATCATCACAGCTAATGATTGGGTAATCCGTTTTCAATTCCGAAACTTGCATTGTGTTCGTCTCTCTTTGCTCTTTCAATTAAGAGGGAGCATTGTCATTTTTGTTGTGGTTTGCAACTGTACGCTTGTGAGCCATAATTGTAGATGTGAGTGCTTAAATCACTTTTTATAGTCATTTTGACCATAGGAGAGTGTTCTTAGACCATAGGGAGACATTTCTCGTATGTTCTGTTGCAGTTTTCAAGACCTTTTTCATGATGGATCGTCATTTTCATACCTTTTTGAATTCTGACTAGATTTGAATTCTGACTAGACTTGTATTAGATCTCCTCCTAAAGTTCCATTGCATTTCGAGTCCGTTCAAGTGCCAAAATGGCGTGATGACCTAGAGCCGTGAGAAAGGACATAGGCAGATTTTCCTCATCATTGAGTGTTGGTTTGCATGTTGGGTTGGTGTTTTTGCTTGTTAAGGTTCACTTCTTGAGATTGACAATCTCAAGGAGTCTTTGTGACCCATTCGAGTCACTTCCCTCAATATTGACATTATGTTAGTACCAAAAGCTATAATGCAGATGTCCGTTGCGGCGACCCACTAACATTGGCATTGTTGCTGCTGGGGATATGATCCTTAGATAGTGAGTGACCTAGTGCATATTTAGATCATTCTTTTTTGAAGATTTGTCTTTTATTCCATTTACACATTATCAGTGAAGCAGCTAGACACGGGGTTTAGTGCTGGTAGAGTCTAGAAGTCGAGGACTTACTAGATCTGTTCTTGATAGGTAAAGAAAGTTGTGAGTGAGATAGCCAAAAGCATTTCATTCTCCGATTTTCTCTACGCTTTTAGAGTGCTGTTATGTTTCCCGTTTTGATACTATTTTGCATCGTTCAGTTTGTATTTGTTTCATGTTTCATTTTAGTACTTAGGAGTAGGGTAAGTAGAAACTACCACCATCAAATTTGGGCTAAAATATTGAGGGAAAAAAGGGTGAAAACCATATTTTCGTTGAAATGACCATAACTTTGAAATTCTGAAAATTTGATGGTAGGTAGAGACCTCAAAAATGATTCAAATTCAAAAATTTGTGGATCAAGGGCATTAGTAGACTATCTAGAAGCAATCTCAAAAGTCTGGCAAGATTCTGTGGAGGAACATGGATCCCGATCCATGTATCCCAGAGACCATTTCTGGTGAAAAGTGACAATTTACAGTGAGTATCATTGGAAAACTGCTCAGATCATGTTTGCTTGAAAGAAAAACTCGAAAATCATATCAAAATTGGTTGTTAGGGCAAAAATAGTAAAGCAGGCATTTTAAACACAAAAGTTGGGATTTTTCCAACTTTTTTAATTCCAAATTCAAAAAGGGGGGAGATTTGGCTTCGATAGGGAGTAGAGAACCTGCATAACTAAATTCATGAAAAAATGATGTCAAACATGGATCGCGATTCATGTACCTTTTGACATTTTTGGATGATATTCGACAAGTACATCTGTGATAACTAGTGGAATAACTTTGCCAAAAGGGAACATGTCAAAAAATTAAAAAAAGTTGATGAAAACACCAAAATTCTACTAGATAGCCAAAAACCGCAGGGTAGACAAAAAAGCTCACTTTTAACTAGGAAAAATTGTCCAAATTAAGAAAGATTTGGGGAAGAGTATCATAATAGCATGGACTATAAGATGACTAAGTTTCATGTCGAAATGAGGTCAAACATTGTTGGACGGATATGCCGCGACGGATGTCAGCACAGCGAGAACTCACCTAACAAGATTTGTCCACTAAGGACGAAGCTCGACCCGCAGGTGCATGGAAGCAAGCATAGGGTATCAACCTACACTTGACCGACTCCTAACTAATTCCTACAGAGGTCTCTTCCCAATGTCTAAGCTACAGCCGTCAAGAGTGCATAAGAGGAAACTTCCTACAACGATTTCTAGAGCCGAATACCCATCAAACGATCTCGAAACACCACAGAACTTGAAGAAGACCCTACTAACACCAATAGGTCGCTCTCCCTAAGGTCTATGAACCAAAATCTCAACCCAAAACACCTGGTGCAAAATCACGTAAGATGTCTGGCCGAAATTTGCAGGTCATCGTTTTCAAAAACTAAAGTGCCTAATGTGTAGCTCTACTCAATGCGAACGCGTGGATATGCTGAAATGCAAAAACAAATAATGTATGCTCACCGAATCACCAGATGAAGATAGAGCTCGCAAAACCGGACCGTACGTACGCAATGTAGATATTGGTGCGTAGCTCTCGTTGGGGGCAACACGTTGCACTTCTCCGCACTCGATTCCAACCACTAGTGCATGCATAGCGTCAAGATTGAAGCTCTCACTCTCTCTCGTACACAATACGCTCACTCACAGACTTCAAAACTTTTTAAAATGACAAAAGGTTTTTCATTAAGGTCAAAAAGTGGTATAAATACCGTACAATTCTCAAACCCTAATGTTCCAATTTAACCATCTACTCAATCTAAGTGTCAAAACTGGGATACAATCTGGAAACTTCTGTAAGCCTCAATATTTACAAAGGTGAAATATCGGGTTTTCTCAATAAATGAATAATTAAAAAAAAAAAAATGCCGAGCAGTCATTTTCTGTAGGGTGTGTCCAGTTTCTAACACTCCCCCCCTCCTTGCTCATCTTGTCCCCAACATGGCTGTTGAGCTACTTCTTCATCTTCGGCTTTCTCTCATCTATCTTGCATGTTGAGCCAGTAGTGTTGGGCCGAATATGTCAGTGCTGATTGTGAAGAAGCCGGTGTAGAAAGCTTCTTCAAAGGCCTGGAGGTGATAGGATGTCAAAAACATGATCCTTTGATACAATGCATGTATCACCTCCTTGGAAGGCTGACGAGACAGATCATATGCACATTTGTATGTATCTTGAAAGAAGAAGATATTGTCTGTCGCCTGGCAAAAGTGTTTTGCAAATCTTTCTCATCATAATGCAAGATAGGTCAAGCGAGCCAGTGAACAATTTGATGGCGCCTATTAGGGTTTTCACCATGTATTGAACACTTATTCTCTCACCTGCCTTAGAGCGGGGTAGCTTCGGATAGTTTAGCCAAGTAGGTTGGCTTCTTTGCAATAGCTCATGGGCCTTCCACGTTCGCATCCTTGGTAGAGGGCAGAAACTTAGGTTATCTCTGATGACTTTTGGTGCCTCTACCAGATGGATTAGATACTGTGGATACTTTGTCAGCCATGCCTTTCTCCACCTGGGCTGAGAGTGGACTATCAACTTTACCTCTTCAGGCTTGGAGATGTCTACTTTGTACAGTGGCACTGTTGGCTCCTCTCTGATTCTTATGTTGATTGTGGCAGCTTCGTACTTTAGCAGAGGATATGGGAGAGAGGGTTGTATCCATTCACGCCAAAGGTTGCTGGCATCTATCTTCTTAATAGTCATTGATTTAAATACCCTCTACTCCCATTCCAAGGCTTTTTTGGCCGTATCTCTGATTTCCACTTCTATGGCCTTTTGCAGCTTCTCTTCTTCTTCTTGTGTCAGATCTTGTGGCTCTTGAGAGGTTCCTACAAGGATTTACTCTTGCATGAGTGTGTCCACAGGATCTGCCACATTCTCTAAATCTATTCCTTCCATGGTTGTTGGCCCGGTGTTGAACTGCTCTTCTCTCTGCTAGCCTCTCAGCTCTTCTATTTGCTTTTGGAATTTCTTCTTTTCTACTTCAGCTTGCTCTCCCAGATTCACAAGGAGGTTGTTCAAATCGGCATTTATCTTCTCCGCCTCCTTGAGCTTTCTCTTGATGGTTCTAGCTCATTCTGCATTGCCTTGTGCTCTTCTTCCATTCGGGTTTGCATAACCACTGACCCCTCCGCCATCATCAACCTCTGGTTTTTCTCTAAGGTTAACTCCTTTTGGATCTCTTTCATTTGTTCTTCATAAAACTGACTCTCTGAAGTGGTGTGAGTCGAGCTAGTAGCTCTAACTCTGGTAGGAGATGCCCGTAGCCGTTGGATGGTTTGATCTTTAACTTTAATCCGGACATTGAGCTTGATGACCTCATCTTGGCTAGCCTCCTGCTCTATCACTACCTTCTCTTTGGCATTCCGCATGGCTTCCACTTCCTTGGATTCTTCAGCACTTTGTAGGGTCAGGTTGTCCCTTTCCCTTTCTGCATCTGTCAAAATGACTTGCTGAGTTTTCTGTATTCTTCCTCAGCTCCTTGCAGTCTTTGAGCTGCTACCTGATTCTCTCTTTCCATCTCCCGGCATCTTTGCAATGCCTTTGCCAGACTGACTTGCATCTTTGATTATTTCTCTATATGCCCTTGGTTCTGTCTTTGTAGTGTGTCTAGCTACTTCGGATTTGATAAAAACTTCATTGGCTTTGAGATTATCCATTTCACTTTCCATGGCCATTGATTGTCCCCTGAGCCCGGTTAGCTTGGTCATCACCACATCCCAATCATTGGTGGGTGTGGCTGCAGGTCCACTCTATTAGTGGCCATCTCTTTTAGCTCCACTAATCGCAAGCTCTGCATCTGTTCTTTGGGCCTTGTGCTTGCCAAGTCAAATGCGATTGTGGCTGCCTCTTCTCTTGAATATCTCATAGCTAGTAGATCAAGAAACGTGTTAAACCTTGCTTCATTTGGCTCTTGCTTCTCATTTTTGGGCTTAGCTTCTTCTTTTTTCTCTTGCTCTTGGCTCTGTTCTTGCCTTGAATCTTCTTGATCTTCAGATTTGTCTAGCTCCTCCTTTTGTTGAGTTTGTGGAGGGCTACGAGGAGGTGGTGATGGTGGTGGGCTGGACTCCGGGCTGGACTCCGGGCTGGATGGTGGAGCTGCCAGCTTTTTCTTGAAGTCCCTATTCGCCTTTGTCTTTCTCTCTCTCTCTCTTGGACTTCCTGCTCTTTTAGCAGTTGCCGTCGGACTTCGTCCACTTCTGCTTCTATAAATGGTCCATTTGGGATAATTTTTGCCGTAGCATGCATAATCTCAATTTTTTTGATATAATCTTCAAACCTGTCTCTGTGCACCCTTCGGGATGAGAATTCACTCAAATCTCCCTTGAGGGCTCTTTCGGCTCTGAAGCTTTCCATTAGTGTGGACAAACTTGCTCACCATCCTCTCAGTTACCTTTGCCACACTTTGTGCTTCTACCCTCCTAGTCATATAGTCTATAGCCACTAGAATATAGTCTATATCCACTAAGTAGTGGATCCATAGCATCAATATTCCACTTTTCATAGCTTGATCCTGTGTTGAAGAGCATCTACTCCAAGCACATTTGTGTAGCCTAGGAGACTTCCTTAGCACACATTTGAATTCCTGTCTTTCTTCCTTTGTAACTATTTTTGAAATCATACCTTCGTGCATCCCTTCGTATTGCACACCTTGATTCTCTTGAGGACCTACCTCCTCCAAGACTTGAAACGCTCCACAGAGTCAAACCAAGTAGCTGTGTCATCCTCTAGGGTTAGTCCAAACCCTGCAAATTGGGTAGGGAAGTATAACACCTCTTTTGTTCTAATTACACGCACAAAGGCTACTACATGATCTCTTGGATCTCTGTTTCCTGTGTATTTCTTGTTTACCCATTTTTGCACTTGAGAAGGTCTAATTCTACGATGGTCTACAAATCTCATCATTGGATCTCCACGTCCTAATCGATATACCTCCTCTGGCCTTCTGTAGTAGGCTGGTTCCTCTCCCAATGGTGCTCCTAAGCCATAATTTCTAACAGTTCCTGTCAGAGATGGTTCATCTCTCGGAGCTTGTTCTATGGATGGTCTCCAGGCTCTGTTGACCCTTGAGTCTTTGGCTTACTCTCTCCCTGATACCGTGAATAGAGTGGTGGTTCTTGTAAATCCCTTATTCCTCATGCAGCTTGATAACCATCTCAATTTTGGTCTTGCTATAATGTTGCACTCTGTCAAAGCCAAGCCTGCAATGATGGCTGGGTTGATGGTTGGTTTTGGTTGTTGAATGTCTGTAGTCGGGTAGAATGTGAGGCCGCATCATACTCCTCTAAAAAGGGACTTGTCGACTTGCTAGGGGTGTAGGTGGACAACTGTCCCACACCTATTAATTTTCTTTACTCGAGGAATAAGGTAGAACTGTCACGTAAGATGCTTGAGAAAATGGATAGCGAGTTGGCCAAAATCAAGGGGAATATTAGAGAAGCTCAAAAGAGACATAAATTGTATTATGACAAGAAACATCGTGCTGTGGAGTATGAAATTGGTGATATGGTTTGCTTAAAGGTTATTCCTAAGAAGTCTCATTTGATTCTTGGTAAGGATAAAAGATTGTCTCCACGATTTGCTGGGCCATTTAAAAATTTGAAGCGCATTGGTTCATTAGCTTAAAAGTTTAAATTGCCTTCTCATGTCAAAGTGCATCCTGTTTTCCATGTAAGTTTATTGAAGAAGTATGTGGCTAATCCTTGTCATGTTTTGCAGGAGAGATATGACCTTCGAGATGATGGGTCATTGAAAGTAGAACCATAGATGGTTCTTGATCGTAGAGTTAGACAGCTTAGGAGTAGGACTCTTGTCGAAGTTTTGGTTAAGTGGGATATGTATCCCGTAGAAGATCCCTCCTGGGTAGATTTAGATGTTTTGCATGCCGAATACCCCTCCTTCCAACTCTGAGGACAGAGTTAATTTTGACAAGGGGAGATTGTAATAGGATTTATTCTGCAAAGTTTTGATGAATATATTTTTTTAGAGTACATTTTGTTCATTCCAGTGTTTTTCCACAGTATAGGATTTCATTTTAATCGTTCTCGTGAAGTTTCAAATTTGACCCGGGACACCCCTCGGGAGCCGGTTTCTAGGGTACTATGGTCAAAATTTGGGAAAGTTTTGTATGTAGCACTCGTAGCCCTCGACACGAGGAAAAATAATGCTTCTTTGTGTTTTTGCTAGTTCTTGCATTTTGATGCCCGTTTCAGCCCGTAGATTAGAGAAAAAGTGAGAAAATGCTGTTTTAGACAGTTTTTGTGAAAAGTGCTGACTTGCACGTAAATTTTCGGGCAAACTGAGCAAGATATGGATTTTTCGCGTCTCACGACTTTCGAAGAGCTCGATGAGACGAACAAGTTCATGTGAGCCAAACCCGGTCAAATTCTAAACTGTTTGGGAGTTATGGCTCGCGGAAAATGGCCAAAAATTGTGTGGGTTGCGTTTTGTGGTTCTTATGCGTTTGAATGCAGGACGTCTCTTTTCGGAACCTATTTTGGACCGCTTTTGCTAAAGACTAACAGAAGGACAAAAATAGCCACTTTTTGGCCTCGCATGAAGAAGACAGCCTGTGGAGAAGGAGGCTATTCTATAGTGAAGGTGCCTTGTGATTGAGATTGAGAGTGAGAGTGAGAGTGTGATTGTAACATTTAATGGCCTATAATCTTATGAGTAGCGGAAATTAGCATGAACATAGTGGGCATTTCATTAGAATAGATTCCTAATGAGAATTACAAGAGTGCTTGGGTGGAGAGAGCAACAAAAAGCATAACACCTAGTTAGATAGCATCGACAATACTTTCAAAAGAGAGAGAAATTAAGCTATTGACAACAGTTGAGGACCGGATTTGCATGGAGCCGGTCCCCCCCCCCAAAAGGCTTTGTATTATGGTTTCTCCCATCAAGAGAGACATTGTACAATACAATTCTTTGTGTTCCTTCAAGACTAGCTAGTGCAATGAAGATGGAAGCTTCATACACCAAGCAAAACACTTAATCAAACACAACTTGAATTATCCCCGTTCTCAGACCCAAGACCTCACACACCTTCGAAGATGGTGAGAGCTAGCAGGGTATGAGAGTAGATTGAGAAGAAAAAGAAGTATCTTACGAGAAAGATGTACATCTCCTCACATAATCACTCATACTAGCATAGCTTAGCTTAGTAATTAGCTTGGTAGAGAAGATGAGCATGCATTGAAGCTTGGCTCTTGGTTGGATTTGCATCCACATGCCAAGAGAGTGTTGATGTAGGCTTCTATCTCACAAGCTTGGAGTAGGTGATGAGCTCTCCATTAAAGCTTGGGAGGAGATAGAGTATTTTCCCTTCACACATGGTCAAGTGTGAGAGTGTGTGTGTCAATGCCAAGCAAAAATCAGCCCCCCCTCTCTCTTGGGCGAGCCCTAGCTGCTAATTAGGTCTGGCTTTTGCCTCATTGGACCTCCCCAGGTCAAGCCAATAGGAATTAAGCAGCATAAGTGATAGCCTTCTGACATGTGTCCCCCTTTCCCCTTTTGTGAGAGCTTTAGGTAATTAAATAATTAAACTAAACTCTCATTGGACCCCTTTGCCTCCTGGCCAATAGGAATCAGGCAAGCCATGGGGCTCCTGAATGCTCATTGGACCCCTTGGGAGACTGCCCAATAGTCTTCTAGGAGACTTAATTCTCATTGGTTTCTTTTATTAAATGTTTTTAAATTAATTAAACTAGATTTACTCTAGCTTAATTCTCATTGGTCCATTTCAAGGGTCTTCCAATAGGAACTGGGCACACCTTGTGGGCATCTGGCCTAGGGAGCTGACATGTGTCCCTCATTCCCTTTGTGTAAAGGGAGCCTGTGTGTGTGTGTGTGGCTTTCTCTCTCATCCCCTAGCTTTGGGGCTCGCCCCCTCCCATGTAGGGATGTGCAAAGACTTTTAGGGCACACACAAAGCATCCAATTTTTCCTAGGGTTGACCTTTGGACACAACCTTTGAATTTTGGAACCTTAGCATTTTGGAAGTCTTAATGGGCTGAACCTTAGGGTCTTTTTGGCCCATTGTTTCACATGGCTCTTTTGCAGATGGCCCCCCCTTTGGATCCCTATTTTCCCTCCTTTGGATCCCTACTGTGGCCGGTCTGCTAGCTTAACCAATATTCTAGCTTTTTCTCCCTTGGCACTTCCCCACATTAAATGATCAGTTTAATATGAGAAAATCATTTAGGAGAATTAGATATTGATTATTATGACAGTGATTGAGAACTGTGCACAGATTGAGATCATTGAGAGTGAGATAGCTCGACGGTGGTCGGGAGGTTGATACGAGCTACTCTCTTCTTGTACTCGGGAATTGATTTCAATATACATCTCTGATTTCCTGCATCTACTCTGTGTACTTGCAAATTTCTGTTATTCAGTTGTTGTATTCCCGTGTCTCGTCACATAGCCGCTGCTGGATGCGTTGTAGCAACGACCTTATCGCAACCCACAAAAAATGATCAACTCGTGGATCGGAAACCCGACTAGGGCATGGAAGCATGAGCATTAGATGCATAGAATAAGAGGATTCATGAGTATGCTCATCCAATGCAATAGAGGTTAGTCATTAAATCACTAACTGTAATCACATCATTAATCAAGCATCACCTACACGCATTGAGCCCACCGAATTCCAACTTACCATAGACTAGAAACCCAAAGTTCACTAATGATAAGCACACACTAGTTGCATTGGTGTTGGCCTCTCCAATCACCACATGCCAATCAAGGCAGTTCATCAAGAGTTATACACACAATGTAATGGTGCTAAAATTTCATAGAACCTATCCACATACAAGCAAACAGTAGGGTACACACACTAATTACAAGATTGAGAACCAACTTAATCAACCTAATTAGTGATGTTAAATATCACAAACCGAGTGCTTATAGAAGAATAAGAGTGGTTAATAGCAAGCAGTCATCACACATACTCAAATCTAAAATAATGAGAAATGTGAAACTACTCCATGACATAATGGAGTAGAGAATTGAGACTAATTAGAAAGTAGAGATTAGATAAAGAAAGCTTCTCTAACTACAATGGATTAACACTAGCCTCTTAAGCATGGGCATTAAGCTCAAGGCTAGGCCATCCATAGAGTGAACACTCAAGAGAGAGACAGAGAGAGAGAGAGAGAGAGCTCTCAAAAATGGATCCTCAAGAGTGGATACTCAAGAATGAAGCCTCCTTGCATAAAGGCTTCCTTTTAAATGATTTCACCACAATCCCTTCTACTGTGGGATTAAGTTTGAGCCCTCTAGCTAGCATATTCAACTTTGGAACTCCCAATGAGCCCAAGACTTATACAAAGTGAGTTGGGAATATTATGGACAACCATAGCATATCTCTCGCTTGATGCATAACTGACGTAGCCTGTGTTAGCCGCTGCTAATATTCGCCCCTTCCAAATTTTGTGCATGTACTCGTGTGTCAGTGAAGCAAAACACGTTGACATGGTAGAAAGCAAGTCCATGGAAGAAATGTTGAGGTGCAAATCATAAGAACAAGTAATGAGCATCAAAGGCTAACAAGGATGCAAAGCATGAAGTACAATGAGCAATCATGCAAAGTGAATTTTTTGCTTCTTAAAAGATGGGTGAATCATAGTCAAAAACTAGACAACAAAGCAAAAAAGACACTCAAACTATCATGAAGATTAAACCACTTGAAATTTAAATTTTATGCATGGAACACAAGCAATCAATTAAGACCTTAGGCTAATGCAAGTTCATAAACCTACTAGCCTAAAAACTATGTGACCAATCTTAATAAATCATTCAACTCTATCATGTCTATGGGCTAGAAAAAAGCTCCTAATCTATTAGTACATTGCCACAGCTTTTTGAAGCTCATGGAAGTTTTGTATTTGTCATTCATTGAAAAAATTAAAACACAATACAAGGCTACCACCCCAAGGCAAGTGTAGATGCGACTCTCGGCTCCTTGAACCCTCAAGAAGGTGTTCCAAAAGCCTACTAGCCTACCAAGGTGACAACTAACCCCTCTCAGCCCAGGGCATCAGTTTAGGGCCTTGACGAAGCGAGCCGAGGTGATTCCCCACACCTGCCAAGTGTCAATAAGGCGCTAGGACTCACATAGACACAACATAACATAAAAAATTTCTTTTCATGTGTTGAGTAGCATTTTTTGCTACTTTTCCTTAACACTTTTTTGCTTCACTGTTTCATTTTTTAGCACTTTTATTGCTTCCATCATGAGATGCTAATAGAAATAGGACTAAAGGACTAAAGCCTAATCATAGCCCTAGGACATGTTAAAAATTAATGGGGTATTAAGACTATCACTAAGAGTCTAGGACAAATGAGAAATGAACCTACATTAACCTAAGGTCAAGGCCAATTACCTATGATTAACACACATAAAACCAATTTTATTTTTGATGAGTTAATATTCAGAAAGCAAAGTGTTGAAACTTTAGTATACCTAGCTTTTGAATATGAAAGAACCATATCTTAGAAGCAAAGATTACTTAATCCAAACATGGAGCATGGAGAGATGAAAAAGAGCAAAATCATGGAAGGATTACACCTAGTCTTTTTATTTGCAAAAGAAGATTTTTGAAACTAGGTGTAAACACAAGCTACAAAAGCCAATTATTGAAAGCCAAATGCACACAAAGACATTAATGAAATCCTAATGCTATGGTCTTGCACACCCGAATTTGCAAAAGGGAAAAAAGTGCCTTTGGTTATGCACATGATGCTCTTTGTAGCAATTTTATGCATATACAACAACAATGAGAGAGAATGATGCTTCTACATCAGCAAATTTTTCAATTTAAAGTCCTCTCATGCATGAGTCAAAGTTGATCAGTTTCTAGCTCAATGAAATATGTAATTAAAAACAAGCCAAGAGCTAGAAATAATGCAACTTTGATGAAATGAAGTTTCTCTCAAAAGCCTGATTTTACATTTTTAAAGCTTTCCAAGAAATTGGCTAACAACTACCTCACATGAAATTTTACAATTTTTAGAGAAATCTATGAGCTAGAGATGAATGCAACTTGATGAAATGAAAATGAATGGCTCTCAATAGCCAAATTTTATATTGAAAGCTCTCAAGAAAGTTGAGTAAACACTAGCTCAAATGATAACATTTGCATTTTAGATGAAGCTATGGGCTAGAATGTATACAACTTTTAATACAAACAAATGGAATGGCTCTAAATAGCCAAGTTTTGCAAATTTTTGCAATGATGCCCCTTCTTGAATCAATGAAAGCACACTTCTGCCCACATCCCTTCAAAAGAAACTCATTGTTAGTGCTCTAAAGCATTTGGAAATTCAACAAGCACTAAAGGAATTAACAATCAATCACAAGCTTGAAATTTTAAATTCTTTCTCTTTGGCCATCAAGCAAGACCCATTTTAGTGCTTTGCAGGTTTTTTTACATTCAAATCAAGCATTAAGAATGATTCAAGCAATATCAAACCCCAAGTGCCAAAAAAATAATCAATGGTGCCAAACCCTATGCTCAAGCCAAGATTTTCTTCTTTTCTTACAATGAAGTTCATTGATATATAGAAGTGTTTGAGACAATCATCATGCATACACAATTGATGTTTCTTGCTCTCATGTTGCGAGTATGGCATACAAAACAAAGAGACAAAGGTGATGAAGTTAATGTTTTAGCTCTCTCAAATTCCCATTGTATAATTGTCCATACCACCCCAAAACAACTTATGGAATGCAAGTAGTTACCGTTCAAAATAAGCACTACAACTCCTCAACATTAGTATTAGTGCAATGAACTTTTTTCATGTAGTCCAAGCACAAAATCATCGTAATCATGATACACATAGCCTATGGCCACCATTGCAAGCACAATGGAATGCACAATGTGATGTGCTTACTCTCATCAATAGATTTAGTCATATAAAACGAGAAAAGAGAGACAATGTTGGCTTTGAAACAAATGTTAACTCCTCCAGATGTTAGGAGTGGCAGTGAAATCCCTTGCCCAGATGTTGAAATAGAAAGGCATGCAAAGGATGCTAGCGAAGACCCTACTCTGCCTCTCGTAATTGACCTAACAATGGTTGGTGATGAAGACCCTGCTCTTGATACAATTGCTGATGCAATCCTAAAGTGAAGTCCCTGTTTATCATGTGAGCATTGATGGTATTGTGCCTGCTCCTGATACAGTTGCTGATGCAAGCCTAAACAGTGAAGTCCCTGCTCATCGTGTTAGCATTGATGGTAGTGTTGATGGCATTGTGCCTGCTCCACATCAAGTTCATCAAGCAATCCCATTGACTGATGACCCTAATACCACCAACCAAGATCATGGTACTGGTATATTGTCCCCTGATGCATCTTTGTAAACTTTTATGTTTCAAGGACATAATATGGATGCTATTTCAAGATGTTTTTGCAAATATTTTGTTGTTTTTCCTTGCAATTAGTCAACTTATGTAGACAGTCTTTTGTATGCAATAATTCATAAGGAATTAATCTTGATGCTAGTAGTATGTCCACTGTCAGAAACGAAGCCCAAGGCAAGGCCAAAAAAACTCGTGATAGATCACATGTTTAAAAGGTGGAGACGGTACATGGCGCTCAAGCGGATGTACCACATCAGGTCGGCACATGTGTATGCATCCAGCTCATGTTCATGGGCTTTCCCAAATTGCAACGATCCGAGGAGGATGCTTGCATCAACTAAGGAGGATTATCATGTTGTCCCAAAAAGTGTGTAGAATGATCCTAGGGCTCTTATTTTGGATATGAATGTTCTTTTGATTCATAAAGTGGATCTGGAAGAAGTTATGCTTTTCCCTACATGGAATCTACAATATGACCAGGTATACTAGAGGAGAGGCCATACTTCCTTGTGCGGCCCGATGCAAGGCAGTTCTTATTGTGGGTAGCAGCTCATTTCAATGTCTTCATTTGGAGCTCAGCCATGGAAATTAATGTTGTAAAGTGTTTCCGTGAATGCTTTCTAGGTTTACAAGGACTCGTAGCAGGGTTCATTGCATAGACTTCCTGTGATCTGCTTCATAATCACAAAATCAAGGGAAAAAATCCCATTTTCTTCAAGTCCCTCAATGATTTCTGGAACAGGTGTAATGGTCAGTTTGGTCCACACAATACGCTACTAATTGATGACAGTTTTTACAAGTGTTCAATTTAATCGTGGTCTTGTGTAGTTGTCCATTAACTTCCTCCAAGCCCACCCAGATTAAAACTTCTTTTTAGAAACCACATAGCTTAAGATTCTTTTGCTGTGTAGAGGTAGCTTGGAAGTAACCGTACTTGTCGAGTGCCTTTAGAATTGTAGGGTTGTAGAGATAGAGTAGGATTTCGAGAATGATTGATAGACAAGCCAAGTTTTAAGATCAATGCTCAGGAAACCATAAAAAAACAAGAAAACTAGTGTTTGTCGACACTTTCCACAACTTTATTGCATGAGAATCTAGGAGTAGGGTAAGTAGGATCCGAGGTGGATTTCAGAACATTGCTCTCTCTAAAAGAATCATTGTGAGTTGTTATTGGAAGTTGCAGAATTTTAGGTCTACGGCTAGAAATAGCCCAAAAAGACTCCAAACCACTCAACCCGACTGGGGCGTAAGATTAAAAGTTGTATGAACATCTGGGTAAGCTCAAGGACACTTTGAGGTAGAATTTTCAAGAGCTTGCCAAAACCCATATTATTTGTTTTTTCTTGACATTTAGGCCAAATTAAGTTTGACTTGATTCACAAGCTTAAAATAGCTCATGAAAAAAGACTGTCTAGTGAAAAAGTTCAAAAAAGTGTTCATTTTGGGCCAAAAGTAAATAATCGCGATTATTTACTTTTAGCTCAAATTTGACCAAGGTTCATACGAGTGATTCATTTCATGTGTACAAACAAATTTTGTAAAGGCACGAAAGATTTGGATCACCAAACTGACAAAAAAATGGGTAAAAACTAAAGTTTATACTGACTTTTTGAAACTTGAGTGTAAATTGGGCAAAAATTTATCCAAACCTGATGAAATTTGATTCATAGGCTTACATTGATGTGATAAACATGTGTACATGATCACTTGACCAAAAAGATGCAAAAAGTCACCAATTGTGAATAATCACGATTATTTACATCTGCCCCATTTTTCAACTTTTTTGACTAAGTTAGCACACCACTAGTTTTACCATGTTGTAATAAGCCTACAAACCAAATTCGGTAAGATTTGGATCATTGGATTGAAAATTGTGACCAAATTTGCAAAGTCAGTCTCGAATAGAAAACTGATGACCATTTGACCAAAAATTGTCCAAACTTGAAACTTGGCTAGAGACCTTAAGTTGAGTTCCTTAACAGATTTGTGCCAATATTGGGACAAAAAATTACAAAAATTTAGCTGGAGTAAATAATCGTGGTTATTTACAACTACTTCACAAATTGACAATCTTGCATATTTGAGTATACCACAAGGTCAAGCATACCAAGTAGACCACACAAATCAATTTTGATGAAATTTAGATCACAAAATTCAGACTTAAGCCATATTCTTAAAAACTGAGTCTGCGGACAGAAAACTATTGATAACTTGAACAAATCTTGTTCAAATTAAGTTTTAACTTGACTCAAAGGCTCAAAATAGATCATGAAAAGACTGTCCAGTGAAAAAGTTGAAAAAATTATCCATTTTAGGTCAAAAGTAAATAATCGTGATTATTTACTTTTGGCTCAAAACTGATCAAGGTTGATACCAAAGACTCTATGCATGATTACAAACATCTTTTGTGAAGGCTCATAGAGTTTGGATCACAAAACAGGCCAAAAACTGAAATCTATACAGATTGTCGAGAAATCATGTCTGACTTGATGAATCTTGTTGAAATGAAGTTTTAACTTGACTCACGGGCTCAAAATAGATCATAAAAAGACTATCCACTGAAAAAGTTGAAAAAAATGTTCATTTTAGGTCAAAAGTAAATAATTGCGATTATTTGCTTTTGGCTCAAAACTGATTAAGGTTGATACCAGAGACTCTATCCAAACATCTTTGCAAAGGCTCATAGAGTTTGGATCACAAAACAGGCCAGAAACTTGACAAAAATTGAAATCTGTATTGATTGTCGAGAAATTGGGTCTAACTTGATGAATCTTGTTCAAATTAAGTTTTCAGTTGACTCAGAGGCTCAAAATAGATCATAAAAAGACTATCTAGTGAAAAAGTTGAAAAATTGTCAATTTTAGGTCAAAAGTAAATAATCACGATTATTTACTTTTGGCTCAAAACGTATCAAGGTTGATACCAAAGACTCTATACATGATTACAAACATGTTTTCTGAAGGATCATAGAGTTTGGATCACAAAACTGGCCAAAAACTTGACAAAAACTGAAATCTGTATTGATTGCTGAGAAATTGAGTGTGACTTAATTGGTAAATCTTGTTCTTCAAATTTAGTGAAACCTGACTCAAAAGCTTATATTGACATGTTATACAAGCGTACATGCTTAGTTGACCAAAATTATGCAAAAAATTACCAAAAGTAAATAACCGTGATTATTTATTTATGAGAAAAAATAATTTAAAAATAAATAAAATTAAAAATAGTCCCTATAGTAAATAATCACGATCATTTAAATTTGCTCCAAAATTGAGAAATTTTGCACAACTGAGTATACCATAGGGTCAAGTACATCAAGTAAACTCTATAAATCAAATTTGGTGAAATTTGGATCACAAAATTGAGACTTAAGCCAGATGCTTGGAATCAGAGTCTGCAGACACTAAACAGTTGATAACTTGGACAAACCTTGATCAAACTCAACCAAACTTGTCCAAAGACCACAACAAGGTAATTACTTGGAAAAACAAGCCTAAAATGTGTGAAAACTAAGAAAAGTAAATAATCAAGATTATTTACTTTTGAGTCTCAGAAATAAGATTCTGAACTTTCGAGCTTGTATAGTATTAGAACAACATAATACAAGTCCACTGGCCATTTTTGGGTTCCATTGGATCAAAATTAATACATAATAACTTAGTTTTCAAGGTGCAAATCAATTACTGTCTCACTTATCTCAGATTGAAGAACTAGGTTGCAGGCAAAGAATTCGGAGCTTGACAAGAGATGAATTCAAGTCAAGTGGAAAAAATGAATAACAATTTAATCTGCTAGTTAGGTTAATCAAGGCCTAGATTTTCATCATTTCAAAGGTTGCAATCGATTTTGACACTTTCGAGCTAGAGTTAATCAACTCTTGTGAGTCTAAGAGAAATCAACTTCCAAAAGTACTTTGACAAAAGCAGTCTTATCAAACTCGAGCAGAAATGTTTTTGCTAATCAATACCAAAATCTATTAGGAGACAATTTTTACAGAAACCAGTTGACATGGACTCATCTCAACTGAGGGTTCAAGTTCAGCAGAGCAAGCCAGTAGTAGTGGTAACACAAGTACAAGTGCAACATAGCAGATTTTACAGCTATATAGCTACAATGGAAATAAAGTCTTGTATACAGATTCAAAAGGCCATAAATACTTGATGAACAACAAAAGCATCACAGGAGCCAAGATCCTATTGATCAGAGTAAAATCAGATTTGAAGAACTCCCAGAGTGTTCACAGACTTCAATGGAGCCACGTATTGCAGGCTCAAAGATGAAGTGCAGATAGAGGTGCAAAAAATCAACCCAAGTGTTTATCCAAAAATCTGCACAAGTTTGCAAAATATACATTTAGTGCATATTCAATCAGGGTCATTGTACATGGATTACAGTGGTTAGATCTATAATCGAGAACCGGAACTGTAAGATCCAATAGATCAACCAATAGGAGCGAGTCTAATTGGAGAACCAAGCCAAAGATGGTACAAAGGTCAATATGGAGCAGTCTACAACTTGATGCTCAATGTTTTAAAAGAAGATGCCAACAACTTGGTCAGCATAGAAGTTGAAACTTCTCAGCTAGAGCTTGACATGACAGAACCAAATGAAATACCACCAGTCATGGCATATTCCCTAGACTGTGGACGAAAAGGTGGACATGTTTATGAATATTGTCCAAGAAACCCAGACAACAAGGACACATCAACCACCAAGCAAGATACAGAGAAAATTGGAAACACGAATATCGATGTAAGTGCATTTAACTCATCATTTTTAATGTAATCAGATGATTCTACATTACCATTAAAAGCACAATTCAAAACACTGTAGGTTCAAAATCATCATAAAGATGCACAGGCACCTGAAAAGCTTAAAATTGATTCTTTGACCAACAAATTCTTGCATGAATTTAATAAAGGTGTCCAGATATCACCAAAGGGTGAAAAGATTGTTATGTTTGTAAATGATTCTGCATCCACTGCCACAAGTGTGCAATCATTCACAAGTCTAGGGGACACATCAAAGAGAATGATGTTAGCTTTGTATTGTACACATAATTCATATGCACACTATGTAGACCAAAAAGGAAAACTGTACAAAAAGGATACTACCTCATAGAAGTGCGTCCAGTGATAGATCAGAAAGGATGGTTCATTTCAGAGGAAAGAATATATTATAGTCCATCCTCTCTAGAGATGAAGGATATTATCCGAGTGAACCCAGTATCTGTTCAGAGCCAGATACTCTTCCATTACAAATCAAGCTTCGATGTTGTGACCAAACGAGCATATACTTTGACCAAAATAGTCGTAGATATAGACGAGAGTCTAGCATCTATGATGGCTTGCGTCCTAGAACCACAAAAGCTCATATCATAGGAGACCCATGGGATAGACAATATCAGGGAAAAGTTAATGTTATCTACAACTTGACTTGGGGAATAATTTGTCATGTTTCACGGAGATACATAATAAACTATGCAGAAGGTTTATAGATGCCAAACATGATCAGTGCTACCCAAAGTGTACCTTCACAATCCCAAAAGGTGATACTCAACCAGAGCGAAACATTTTTGAGATCTCACAATGGAGCAGGCTATAGTGATCACCCTAGGAAGGGGGAGCTGCAAAATCATCAAGCTCAGCTCTAGTACTAGAATATGCTACACCAATTACAAGCCCAAGAACTTCTATCCATTAGACCCCTTCAAAGCAAAAACCATTGGAAGACCATATGGTTGTTGGAAGTTTTCCTGACCCAGGAACCATCAAAATCTACAGAAAAATTATTCTATGAAGATCATCGGGGACAAAAGTTTCAAATGATCTCCACAAGTCAAAGTCAAAATCCAATAAATCCCATAGTGTTCAAACATCTACATGAGACCAAGCTTACATATGCATATCAATATGCACATGGTAACAAATATCAATAAGATCCTGACCTTGTACAAACCCATGTGGATGGTACGATGAAGTCAAAGACTATCTAAAGATGATGCAAACCCTCAAGTTTCTAGAACAGGCGACAGAAAAATCAAGATCAACAAAAGATAAAGTCCAGAAAGATACACAAAGGTAACCACCAAAATCTCCTCCAAAGAGACAGATTCTGCCATAAAGTACAGTGGATCTTCGAAGATCAAAAGTTACTCAAATGCAGGCACACAATGCTCAACAATTGCAAGAAAAAGGTTCGGTATTGCAACAAAACGAGCCAACATAAATTGAAGCAGGTGATCAAAGAAAAAGAAGATGTAGATAAATCTCAATCAGAGGACACTGCCACAACAAAAGTAGTCAATAAAGAAAGAAATCCTTAGACAATCAAGTGCAGCATTGTTGGTGAAAATGAAGAAAAGCTATCAAAAGAAGTAAAGCTAGATTTTCAGCTAGATAAGAACCTCATGTCCTTTTGCACTTGGAAAAGATGTGGTCAACCACAACTGGAAGATGCTCCTAAATTTGTGAGCATATCAGGAAACAAACGAGCATAATAATGGGGAATCATCTCCACTACCATTGAAGTAGGTTCAGAGATCATCATAGCTCAATTCTATGTAATCATAGCAAAAGATATCTCAGACGACGTCATAATGGGAATGCCAATGGCCCAAAAGATTTTAGAGATACAAGATGTAAACAAGAGGCAGTCTTTACAGACAACAAAGAATGAAGACCAAGACTGGTCACCTGCGAACGACAGTACAAAGTCCTCAAGCACAGTTAAAATGGAGACTGGTTCCAAAGCAAAGCTTATTGAAGATGATTCATATCCACCATTTAGAACTGCAAAAGAGCTTAAAGCAAATCAGGCAATAGCAAGTGCAAATCAAACAGAACAAAAAGATACCACGATATTTATTGAGCAAAGAATGCCACGAGAGCCAAAAGTTCAGAGAATGAGGTTGCAAACAACCAGGAAGAAATAGGAAGTCCAAAGATCAATTAGACAGTGCTAGTCGAATCAGCTGATGCAAGCCAAATTGGAACACAAAGTCTCAAGCTACTCTCCATAGAGACACAACTAGATCAAGATGAGACCATGGAAAAAGCAAAAAAAATACAAAGATCTTCAATACAACCAACAATGAGAATAGCTATAGTTCTCAGCAGTACAAAAGGAGCAACTGTCAGATGCAATGCTCTATTGGATAAATAAGCAAAATACAATATGGTTGCACAGAACATCCAAAGGATCCTCCAGATCACTCCATGCAAACATAATGCAAAACAATGCAAGGTTTACATACAAGTAAAAAAGAAATGGTTGCTACCCTTAGCATCCAAAATCATGAAGAGCAGGTGAAGTTTCAGGTGAAGCCTTCAAAGGAAATGCTTACAGATGTCATCCTTGGACATCGGTAGTTAGACCAACACAAGGCCTACAAAGAAGATAAGATGCTAATACTCTCTTCTCCAAGAGGTAGCCAACAAAAATTACAGGTACCGTTGATGCTTGATTCAGAGTTTTTGGAGTCACTAAAATCAAAGACAAATCGTGTAGACAAAGGTAAAGCTAAAGTGGAACTTCCCCCGATTAGCGAAGGAGTGAAAGAATATGCCTCTAGATAAAATAACCCTCATGGATCAGCTTCTTCAAGCAAGTTAGGCTTTCAAAACTTCAAGTCAATTGCTAACCCAACTAAAACCTTAGTGGAGACACCTAGGAGAGCAAAGGTACATCAGCAAAGCACTCAAGTAAGCAAAGAAAAGTTAAGAAAGTGTTCGTTCCGAGCAGCTTAGTCAAAGTCAATGATCGGATTTGGGTTAAAGACGGGAAATCAACACAAAAAGACAAACACATGGGATGGATAGCATCACATTGGATCTTAAAAAAATAGGAGTACTATGGAGGTAACATACAGATATGGGTTCCAAAACCACAGGTTGGGGTATATGAAGTAACTTCAAGTCCCTCCCAAGGAAGAAGGCCCACAAGGTATCAACCTCAACAATATCCTAGAATACCTAAGAATAATGTATACAATAGAAAAAAATCAAAAGAAGCTAAAGTATACCACAAATTTCAAGAGGATAAAAAAAAAAGACAAATCTCAAAGAGTCTTCCCCTTGGACAAGGATTTTACACAAGGTATACAAAGATTTGCCTACAAGTCAACCACAAGCCAACTGCAACTACACTAGACTTTCATGAAGATCTAAAGAGCTCAACAAAGTCAACAAAGGAGATACAAAGGTCATCAAGAGATTTGGATTCCTAAGTCTTCCAATGCTCCTAGTCAAAAGCCAAATGCCGATAGCCAACAAAGGCCTACAACAACATCAAAACTCCTATCAACAGGCCTACTTGGAGAACCAAATGGATAATGGAGTCTTCACAGTCAAAGAAGAACCACCCAGCTAACGTAAATGGAGATTCAAAGATGATAAAACAGGTATCACAAAAGAAACCTTCAATGCCAGCTTGGTCCTTTACTAATTCTCTTTTTGAGAATTCAAGCTTACTTTTACCTGAAGAAATGTTTGTAGTAAGCACAAGAATGAAAAAATTCAAGTCACGAGGGTGCAAAGAACACTCTTTGGCATAGTCAGAGTCGGGCTCTTGAGCCATAAAATGAGTAGAGCATAAGTCCCAAATCTTCAAGTCATATTAAACTCTGTGCTAAGAATCATAATTATTAGGATTACACTCAAGCTGGAGGATCGGAGTTGGGCATATCTAAGTCATGTCACTCATGCTGGATGAGATGAGCATAAGAGTCAAAGTCTATCAACTTACAATTGGTGACGTGTCATAGAGTTCAACACTCATGCACAATGCATAATAAGATGAGAGCACATATCCTCGTCAATGAAAACCATTCTTAAAGGGGTTCCACCTTGCAAATCCATGTCATATGCTTTTATAGCTACACCATCGTTTTCAATAACCCCTCAAAATCCTTCTTGCAGAGCATATTGTTTCACATGCATTTTTGTGTATGCGTAAATACGATGTCCCATCATTGAACATATGAATTAGACACTCTTTTTTGCTTCCACGTATGCACCTTGAGTGGACTACAACAGGCAAACCAATGTTCCATCATGCTACCCTTTCATATTTTCTCCCTCTTTAATTCCATATCTATCAACAAATAATTCCTTAAGTACTTTATTTATATTTTCCATGCTAATAAGTACTCCAATAATGTATGTACTGCAAAGGCACTTTTTTCCTACTGGGTTTTTTTCCTTTAGTCATCCAGGTATTAGACCCTTATTTAGAACCTCATCATTCTACTTCCCTTGTACATACTTTTTGTAAAATTGGAAGGGGGGAATGTTAACTGAGCTGACGTCAGTTAATAGAAGCTGCTAAAGATCAAATCCTTATGTATGCACATTGAAGATGAATATGAAGAAGCAGTGAAGATTGGAGTTACACACTTTTCACATTCTTCCAAAATGGCCATGTATTGTAATTCTGGATTTATTTAGCCATTGTGATAATTGTAACATGTTACAGGCTCAATAAGAGTTCCAAGATTTAGAGCGTAGGTCACTTAGTGTACCTGGGTTACATATACACTAAGTGTGGATCCTCAAAGGTCTTGGGCACCGGAAATTACACATTTTAGACCTTGGCTAAAGTATAAAAGCCAACTTTGTAAAGTTTTAATCAAGTTTTGGATAATGAAATACACAGCATGAGCTAACGGCGGTCACCTCTCTCCTTCTCGCGCTTTCAACTCCCTCCCCGGTTGTCACATTGCAGTCATGTTTGTTGCATTGCAACCGCAGGTAAGAGCTCTACGCATTGATGTAAACACATCACAGTAATTCATATTTTTTGGTGTTACCGACCCACAACCTAATTTCATCATAGCTAGGAATTTACACTTTCAAATAAAAAACTAAGCATAGGCGGGTATTGGGGCATCATTGCTAAGCATTTAGATGCATTATGGGTCAAAAACGACTAGGTCAAAAATCCACTGCTGTTAATAATTGCAATTTTTGAATCTGACCTAAAGTGGGGTTTGAGACCACAATCATGTGTACTTAGGTCTTATAAAAATGCCCTAGAAGTTTTGTTACATTTGGATGTCATTTGATGCTGTAACGGATGTGATTTGTTTAATGCCAATGAGCGATTGTCTTTTGGTGATTTCAATCACTTGAGTGTAGCTTGAGTTAGATGTGAGTTGTTAGTTGTTTTCTGAGAGATTGACAACCTCTTGTAACCTCTATGCACTAGTCGAGTTAGCTTCGTCCCATGGATTGACAATTTAATCGTGGTTCTTGCTAATACTGCAATAAGATAGGGTGGTGAGGTTAGACATGCGTCCCACATTATGGTTTTGATTTGTTTTTCCAAAACTTTGAAAGGACACTTTTATGGCCTCTTAGGTTACCAAGCTAGTGTTAACAACATGATATGCTACCACATTATACTTAGCAATCTTTGATCCAAAATGTTGTGATAGATAATGATAATCAACATAAATGCCTAATGTGGTGTTATTATCAAATCACATATCATCACTTGTAATGCCTTGATTGTAGAATATATCTTGTTTGGAGGGAAGTGCTTTCTCCACAAGCTATAATCTATGGTTTCATCTTGAAGGCAAGAGGCTTTATGAAGCTGATCAGTACATGGGAAAGCGAGGGTATTGCCAGCTCAATGAGGGCTATTGAAGGAGCATATTGTGCTATGAAAAGGTTGGTCAAAATGAATGGCTAATATGGTGTTCTTCTAAAGACTGGGAAGCAAGTTGTTCACTTGGCAATTGAGTGTGGGAAAGGTGGTCAAATAAGAGTTTTATTTTTTTTAAATGAGCCAAGATTAATAGGGGGGAAAATGAACGAGCATCCTAGTTTGGAGATGGTGGCAAAACTGCAGTGAAAAGAAGGGTGTTGCTTCCACATGGATGGCTAAGGAAGACATCGCTTCAATTTGCATGGAAAGGGTTTCCAAGGCCGTGGGGAGCATGGAGCACTGAAGAGGAGGATGAAAAAGAGAGAACAAGGAGGTGGGGGGGCCTTCTGTTGTAGAGAACAAGGTTGGTGACCCTTGGATATTGGGATCAGATCTAGAAGGTCGTCTATAGAGAGATAGGACATAAGCGTCTGCAAATGGGGAGCAAGGGGAGGTCCCCCTATAGGTTGGAGGGTCTAGAGAGAATTGGTTTGATACCGCATGGGTGGCAAGCCTATGCTACAAAACGTGAAGGATTGGCCAGTGACACCTACAAGGTCTAAGGGGGCTTGATACCGAGATTTCAAAGGCATCACTGTATGCAAAGGAGGGGTCTGGGATCCCAGAGAGTTGTATTTTGATGGCTATATCCAAAAGGGTTGGTATCCATACAAGGTGGAGTTGGAGAGTTGAAGGGGAATAGGCCTCCATCTACGGGATGGAGAATATAGCGCAGAGCTTTGATGCAACTATTTGGTCAAGGAGCATAACAGAAAAAAGAGGAGGGAAAATGTTATAGAGAACTAGAGGGGAGTGTGTCATATGGAGAGAGAGAGGGAGGCCATGTGTTTCAAAGTGCTAAGGTAGCTAGATCTCAGGTATGTTACAAACATGGCCTTCAAAGCGAATTTTAGAGGAGTGCTATAGAAGTGGTGTGAGAGGCCACCCGTATCAAAAAGGAAGAGCACCGGCTCAAACAAGAGGGTGGTGCTAAGCTATGAGTCAAAAAATATTTTCTCTCTCTCTCTCTCTCTCTCTCTCTCTCTCTCTCCCTCTCTCTCTCTCCCTCTCTCTCTCTCTCTATCTATCTATTATCCTAAGTCTACCATATCTGAAATATATCTCTCTCTTGTCTACGTCAAGCAAGCTTATTAGTTTGATTATAATTAAGAAATATTAAATTGATCTCTTTAACCCTTTTCAAGCTCGAGCTCCATAGCTAGATTCTCTTTCATCCTTGCCCGACTATTTTCAAAGTCTACATACATATTATGTTAATACCTCTGATAAGTGTATGCCCTTATTTGTTATATCTTGATGATGATAAGGTATGAAGGATTGGTGATCACCTCGGATATGTGTGTAGTTAAGAACTTTGGGAAAGAAAGGTGAGCTCCTCAACAGATAAAAAATTTTTCATTGTTTGATGCTAAAAAGCCAATCTCTATTTATTGAGGAGCTCAAGTGTAAGCGGCTATGAGGGCTTAGAGTTGCATTGAGAAGACTTTGATACCATGATATGATTCAAAGTGAGACTATGGTTCCAGATTGACATCTTTGTTGGAGCTAATGACCTTACCCATTGTTGTTTTCATCTAAGTGATTATAAGTGGTCGAGCCGACCAAACCTTGTACTAGTTATTTTAGTGTTTGATGGTATAGTGCTCAATTAGGTATCTTATTGGATTTAATCTCTTTGTTTCTACTTCTTCCTTTCTACCACCTCTTACAGTGAGAGGCCCCAAACCTTCCCGGTCCACTTTGCGAACACATATCCCCCGACAACATGAGTGTAGCAAAAGGGGTCATTAAATTTCATATTTTCTTACAGTTTCACAAATAGAAGGGTAATGTATAAGGAAATTGGGAAAGAAATTTACGGATTGAATAGGAAAAGGGTGCATTTTATTTGTCAAAAATTCACAGGCAAGGAGTTTTATAAATAGTCCTTGAACACACGTGATATACAAAATTTATACATAATGACCCCCCCTCGAGGTTCAAATAGTAGAAGAAATCCTTGTATCACCACAACCTATTATCTTGAATCTTATTGACTATTAGAAATCAGTTGAGGTATATATTTTTAATTTGCTTTGGAATAGATTGCAACCTAGCAAACATTGTGTGTGTAAATATATTAAGGAAAGAAAAAGAAAGAAATGTGTTTTCACTTTGAAATTGTTTCAATGGAGGCCCAATGCCAAATGTCAAAATATCCTCTCTTTTGTAAGAGCCGAGCAAGGATGCTGAGCTGTTTTTAGCAAATTTTAGAATGACCTTTTGTAGAAAAAAGGTAGTAGGTGATGAAGAATGCTATTAGAAATGTTTGAAGTTCTTAGAAAGGCTGCTAGTACTTGGATTTTCTCTTTGTCTAAGGAAGTTAGGGGAAGCTATAAAGAGGTTTTGGATCACTTCGAGAAATATTTTTTCAACCCCCAAGACACTCAAAAATTATGGCAAGACATTGTTGTCCACAAGAAAAAAGATCCACATGAAACTACACATATAAGCAATTATTTCTACATATTTGGGCTATATGGCTAAGGAATATTGCTAATATTGGAGATGGCATAGGATTTTTTAAAAAGAAGAGATTCACAATAGGTCTATTTTCCAAACTCAAAATAAAAGTTGAGGCAAGTGCACCTACTACCTTTTATGTCCCCAAAACTAGGACTGCCTTGAAGTATAGGAAACATAAGTGCATTCGGAGGAGAGATTCCAATAGATTATCCTAAAAATAAGGAGACAACACAAGCATCAAATTCCAAGGAGATGCATGAGGTAAAAATTGACGTAACTGAAAAGTTGAGCAAACCCTTGAGCAACTTGTGAATTCACCTTGCACAAGCTGTAGGTCCTAGGGTACAAACAAAGAAAGTCGAGGAGCGAGATCCACTACCTACGTGGATATTGTAGTGTTGGAATTGTGGAGATTTTGGGCATGAAATATATAAATCTGCCTAGACCCATGGGGAGCCAGGTAGACGTACTAACTTGAATTATCTAGTGATGAATGCAGGTGAAGGAACCACTACAAGAGGTCACTTAAATTTTGGCACCAAATTATCGGTGTCAATGGCGGGCGTCAGTATATGTGTAGGTAAGTATGGAGGGAGATGAATTTTTAAAAAAACTTCATTTTTGAATTTGCGACGCAGATACCAATGTTCTCTTCCAATGTATATACGGATGTCTCTTTCGATGCCTATATAGGTGAGTTTTCCAACGCCTGGATCAATGCCTATACCGATGGACCCTGCAAAAAACAAACCCGCGGGTCTCTACCTCCGTATTTCTCTAGTTTTTGTGCCTCTTGTCTTGCACTCCTCCTCCTCACCTAGTGCAGATCTAGTGCCTAACAACTTGCCAGAGGTGAAAATCTTGCTTGTGGCATACTGTCTAGCACCAAGGTGAGATTCTTTTCAAGTTTTCTTGTAGGTTTAGGGTTTAGGGTTTAACATAGTGTGTGTGTGTGTGTGTGTGTGTGCATTTTTGCAAGTTCAAGGATGCTTACAAGACCCTTTATTGCTCAAATAGGCCGCATGTGAGTGCTAAAAATTTTAATGCATATCAAATTAATTTGTATATTGACAAAATAAAATGTCATGCTTTAGACTTTCAATGCTTTAAGTTTTTATGGCATTTTGTTTAGAAATAAAGCTTTGGAAAAAAATTGTTTTGAAACTATAATTTGTGTTGTGAAATTATGGTTTGGGGTAATTTTATTTCCAAATTATGCTTTGGAATTATGTATGAAATTACGCTACCATCTTGTCATGATGTTTTGGAATTATGTTGTTTCAAAATGATGCTATGAAAAAATCTTGTTTTGAAATTATGTATTGAAGAAATTTCAATTATGTCGTTTTCAAAATTATCCGATTGATGAGGTTTAGGTTTTAGGTCTTGGTTAGGTTTAATTTAAGTTATAGGTTAGGTTAGGGTATATGTTATAAGTTAGGTTAGGTTAGGTTAGGTTATATGATGTTAATTAGGTTATATTATCTTATAGGTTAGGTTCTAGGCTAGGTTTAAGTTATAGGTTATAGGCTATGCTAGCTATATTATAGGTTACGTTTAGGCAACAGGTAGGTTATAGGCTATGTTAGGTTAGGTTATAGGTTGTACATACGTAAAAGGTTAGGTTAGGTTATAGGTTAAGCTAACTAATGTTTAGGTTATATGTTTGGTTTGAAAAAAATATGATGCTCCCAACTGAAACATTGGCGGCCCATAACCATGATGTCACTAGCTTACAAAATTATTGCCAAGTCAATTGTCCTAAGACTCTCTCTCACTCTGGATAAGGGTATCACTCCTCACCAACAAAGTTTCATCAAAGGAAGATCTATTTAAGATAACACCTTGAGAGTAATGGTTGGATTAGAATACACACCATTCACCATGCAAGATTGTGTCCGTTATAGGACAGGTTAGAGCAAGCGATAAATAGTAGAAAAAACACAAACGAACTTTGATTATGTTAGGTTATATGTTAGGTTTAGGTTATAGGTTAGGTTACGTTATAGGTTATGATAGATTAGTCTATAGGCTAGGTTTAGGTTATAGGTTTTTCTAGGTTAGAGCTAGCAGCAATTTAATAGTAGAAAAAACGCATGCAAACGGAGTTTGAAGATGACTCGTGTACTTCAAAAAACGCAAATGGACTTTGATTAGGTTAGGTTAAGTTATAGGTTAGGTTTATGCTAAATTATAGGTTAGATTAGATTATATTTTAGGTTTAGGTTTAGGCTACAAGTTAGGCTAGATTATAGGTTAGGTTAGAGCCAATGACAAATTAATAGTAGAAAAACGTAAACAGACTTCAAAGATGACTAGTGTACTTCAAAAAATGCAAAGGAACTTTGATAAGGTTAGGTTATAGGTTATAGGCTAGATTATAGATTATGTTAGGTTGGGTTAGGTTTCGGTTATATGTTAGGCTAGATTATAGGTTAGGTTAGAGCTAGTGGCAAAATAATAGTAGAAAATATGCAAACGGACTTTGAAAATGACTCGTGTACTTCAAAAAATGCAAACTGACTCTGGTTAGGTTAGCCTATAGGTTAGGTTTAGGTTTAGGGTTATGTTAGGTTAGGTTAGGTTTAGGTTATAGGTTAGGTTATACTATAGGTTAGGTTAGAGCTAGCAGCAAATTAACAATAGAAAAAACGCAAACGAACTTGGAAGATGACTCGTATACTTCTAAAAGCGCAAACGGACTTTGGTTAGGTTAGGTTAAGATTATGGGTTATAGGTTAGGCTATAGGTTCTAGGTTATGTTAGGTTAGGTTAGGTTTAGGTTATAGGTTAGGTTAGATTATAAGTTAGGTTAGAGCTAGTAGCAAAAAGTAGAAAAAATACAAACGGATTTCAATAATGACTTGTATACTTCAAAAAACACAAATGGACTTCGATTAGGTTATGTTATAGGTGAGATTATAGGTTAGGTTTAATTTAGTTATAGGTTAAGCTAGGTTAGGCTAGGTTATGGGTTATAGGTTAGTTTAGGTTATAGGTTTGAAAAGCGCTAGTGAAATTAGACTTCAAAAGCGCACACAAAACTTAAAAACACTAGTATATAGTCATTGACCCTGTGGTCCTAATCTCCGTTCACCTCTAGATCGGGGTGTGCGGGGATTGGGCACGGCTAGAGAATGTGAGGTTGCTAGAGCTAGCAGCAAATAGTTGAAAAAATGCAATCCAATTTCGAAAGTGCCTTGTGTACTTCAAAATGCAAACGGAAATTGATAAACAAAGTAGAATAACGCAATCCGGATTCAAAAGTGCACACAAACTTCATAAACCTTAATATATAGTCATTGGCCAATAAAGACGAGATTATTATCCTATGGTCCTAATCTCTGTGTACCGCTAGACCGAGTGGGCGAGGATCGGGCGTGGCTAGAAAATGTGAGGTTGTCATGTATTGTCATGTAGTTAGTAGTTTGTAGTTATAATAACTATAATGTTTTAATTATTTGTTGCATCATTAGTAGATAAAGTATGGACGGTAGGATGGCGTGTCCATGTGCGCATTGCAAGCATCAGATCTTTTAAAAACAAAAAATCTACGACCAGCATATACACAATCACGGTCTCTTTCGGATAGATCAACTACAAGACATTGCGTTATCAATCTCATGGTCCAAAGATAATAGATCAAACTTCACAAGTAGATATTGCTCCAACTTCATCTCAAAGAAGACGATTTTCAAACGAACAGCCATTGACTGAGTCCTCCCAACCAATACCTGATGTGGCATTTGAAGAAGTAGAGATGGAGCAGATGTTAGACGCGTTATTTGACATGGATCCCATCATTGAAAACATAGAAGATGACAACATTGAATGCAATACTGCGGACAACCACAGTCATCTTGTCCATATTGGTTGCATGGTCCCATCATTGAAAACATAGAAGATGACAACATTGAACGCAATATTGCGGACAACCTCAACCATCTTGTCCATATTGACGACATGATAGCAATGATAAAGAGGGCGAGATGATGCAAACTCTTGCACGCATGCCGCTTTACAATGGTGCAAAAATCTCAGTTCTCCATACCACGTTGGCAATGCTTAATTTGCAGTTGACGCCTCAATCACAGAGCTTTTCAGGTAAACACATTGTATCCTGAGCATGATAAATTGCAAATTACAATTCAATAATGTGATCAAGGGACTGGCTTGTTCATGTAACGACATGTTGCTCAACGAGAAAATCTTTCCAAAAGGGAATTGCATGTCTCCTACTCGTCGAGCTGCTAAAAAGCTTCTTACTAATTGGAGCCTAGATTATCACAAAATACATGCATGTCCTAGTGATTGTATACTTTTTCACAATGAGTATGCAGATTTGGAACAGTGTCCCAATTATGGATCAAACAGGTATAGAGATGACACACAAGGAAAATTTATCCTTGCAAAGGCCCTAGTGCTTATGTTTATGGTTTTACATACCATTTGTGATTATGATTTGTTTTTCAATTATGGTATGTCACTGAGGTTTTGGTCATGGTTTGGAAATCAAGTTACGGTTATGGTTTTGCAATGATGCTATGGCAATCATGGTATGGTTAGGGTTTGACAATCAAGTATTGGTTATGGTTTTTAGTGATGGTATGGCAATCATGTGATAGTTATGGTTTGGCAATCATATTATGGTTATGATTATGGTTATTCCATTGTGCCTATGGTTTGGGAGTCGATGTTATGGTTATTCTTTTGAGAACACATCATGATTAAGACTTTGATTTTGTGGTTTTGTTTCTTTTACAGTTTTGCTAATTTGTATACATCCGCTCTTTAGCGTCACCTTGTAGGTGGAGTGCGGTTCCTTGTGGACTTTTCCTTTGGGTAGAGAGGGTTGTTTACAGTTGCTGTAGTACATGCAACATCAGTTCCCAGTCCTCTCTGCCCAAATTGTTTTTCTACAGGTTTGGTCATCGGAATAGAGTTCAGTATATGCACCGGTATAGGCCTCGAAAGAACCATTGGTAATATTAGACAAAATTTTTAGCATGTATAACTGCGTGCATATAGGCGTATATAATTGCATGTATTTTTATGGTTATAATTTCATATATTTCGACAGTGATTATCGGTATATATATCGACGCTACAATACCAACGTTTATTAAAATTCTTATTCCAATGTATTTTACTTTTAAAAGAAACGTTGTCTCGCTGGTATCTGAGGTGATTTTTCTGCAACGTGTACCAATGCTCTTACAAAGACCAAATGGAATAAGTCCACCTCCACGAGGAGTGGAAGCAGTTCCTCCATTGTCGGCCCGATGTGCATGTAGTGGAGGTGACTAATTCAAATGAGGTTGACATGGAAGAAAATGGCATCAAGCATGGTCATGAAAAAGGTAAGGAGAAAGAAAGAGTTACATCACAAAGTGACCATGAGCAAGGCAAGAGGCCGGGCTAAGGAGAGAATCCAAGAGAACTTGACGTCGTATCAACCTCCAAGACTTCACTCTTGGACATGGTATGGCTCCATAAAACCTTTTGGAAGACATGATAGTTAAGGGTCCCGATATCTCATGGCCGCAATATCTTTTTTCTTTGTGCCCACACGTTAGGAGGGAGTTAACAAATCCAGTTAGCACTTGGAAAAAGGTGTATCATGTGCCTGTTGTAAAAATTACACAAGATGAAATGAATGAGGAAACTACACCTCTGCTACATTGTTACATCAAGGGAAAGTTGGCTACAAAAGGTCTAGTGGATGGGGGTGCATAAATTTGACAGAAGGCCTTATGCAAAGACTAGGCATGGAAATCAATGAGACACCGGACATCAGAGTCAAAATGGCAAACAATAGAAAAGCTATGTGCTTAGAAATTTGTAAAAATGTTTTTGTGGTGGACTTTTAAGAAGGTGGTTGATTTTTATGGTATTTCTACCAAGGGGACTGACTATCTATTTATCCTAGGAAGACCATGGCTAATGAGAATGCAAGCTTTGCAAGATTGAGAAAGTGGAAAGCTGATTTGTAAGAATGACAATCAAATATTTTTCTTTGACATGAAGGAGAAACATTAAGAGGAGCTCCATGAAGAATAATCTTAAAGTGAGATGGAGAAAGACTGGACCGATAGCACCTCAGAAGAAGAAAGTAGCAAAAGCATTATCGAAGAGGAGTCTTCCATTGAATTCATGGGGTGGTTAAGGTTTTGGCCAAGAAACCATAATCAAACTCAACATTCCAACAATGCGGCTCCACGACAAAGGGAAACAAGGTGATCAAGAAGAATGAATGGCTTGACTTCTTTCCTTAACTTAACCTGAATGTAAAGGAGAAGTAGCCTACGAGTGCTACAAGAGAAAACCTACACAACCAAAGGAGAGGCTCAATAAAAAGATCAAGGACAAGGGTATCAAAGAAGGTGGGCTGGTGTTAAGGTATGACAATTGTTTGGACAATAGGCTTGATGCTAAATTAAACACGAAATGGTAAGGTCCGTACGTGGTTAAAAAATCTTTTAATTCAAGTTATTCTCAACTTGCAAATCTAGATGGCAAGGAGCACTCTAAGAAGGTGAAGGGGTACCGGCTAGATCCCTACTTGAGTTGCATTCTACAAAAGGATTTGTAAGAGCATCGCCAAGAATCTACACCATCACGTAATTCTTGTAGTTTGGTTCATGTCATTAGTTCAAGCCAATGTGACAAGGAAATACAAAATGAAAACTTCGATGAGGGAAAAAACATCACAAAGGGCTTGAAACCACTGTCATTGTAAAATATGCCTTTTGATGTTACATGAATGTACCATCATCTTGGGGGATTGCTAAATGATAGCCATGTTTTGCCTATCTGTATTTTACATAGTGAGCTACCTCACATGTTTGCGGGTCCCCACGACGGACGTCCATAGCATAGCTCTCAAGCATCAACATATGTATCAGTACAGGGGAAGCGACTCGGATGAGGCATGGAAACTCACTAGGGTGTCAATCCTAATGAAGTGAACTCGAAGAGATGCAACTACTAACTCTACAAGCAAATCAAACGCATTACCGCCAAGTAATCTGCCTATGTCCTCCTACACAGGTCTCCAGTCATCACGCCCGTTTACCATGCAAATTATATCGGAATCGCACGAAACTTGAAGGGAAGCTACAGAGGATTATCAGCAACATATCCTATCACTGTCACAGCATTCTAGAGAGGTACAATGATCGCGATCGTTCGTCCCAAAGTCAACAAAAACAGCAAACATGTGATCCTAATGGGTCGTTTTAGGGTCCCTAAAGCCCCTCCTAGGGTCAAAACAACATAAAACACGCATATAGACACTCAAAACAGCGATTTAAGGCCTCAAACTCGTAGTTGAAAACCTACACCGAATCTTAAATGATTACACTTGAATAAAAGAGCAATATGAGAGGAACACAATGCAATAAACAAATCTGAATTTGGATTACCGTAGCCGCAATGGCGAAGATTACAATTTTGAACAAGAAGGAGCTCTCAAACATACGCTGTCTTCTCAGTTCTCCATTAAAAAGATTATCTTCCAACTTACAAAAAATGACCTTTATAGATTAGGTCTTTACAAATGGCTTGTTCGGCCATAAGCTCATAAACATCTAACTGGCTCTCTAATATACAATTGCTCCCATAAGAATAATCATATATCCTTTGACAAATTCTCGGCTTAGAGATGCTTCCTTACAAAAGAATTTTACAATGGTTTCTCATAAAAATATGATCCTTCTTTGGAAACAGCCGCTTGTTGCTTCGTCCGCCAAACATCACACAAGAAAATCACTTAAACACTATGGCTATCCTCATTTTGTCATTGTACATAGGTGTATGTGAGTTAGGAGACTTTTCCCATATCTCGTTGAAAACCCTCAGCTAGCTAGTCACTGGGCTAGTTGAACCAAAAAATAAATAAAGATAAATAAAATATATATTTTGACCCATTTGTGTGTAAGTATTTCATTGTATATAGGATATACATATAGGTTTTTTTGTTATTTTGGTATATAAATATTTATATCTAGGTGTGCATTACTTGCCTAAGTATAATATGTACATTGACTCATCATTGTCGGAGTGCAGGGTTCTTCGAGGTCGACCAAGAAAACGCGAGGCTTTTGCCTATGAGAGAGTTGAGAGAGATAGAGGAAAAAAGACTCAAATTATAAGAAATTTGCTGCACAAATTTAACCCAACCCTAATTTCACAATATATGTACAAAGTATGGTCAAAATCAACCCTCAATATTCATCTAAGTTGTAAAAAGAAAGCCTTTGGTAATGATAGAATCCTAAGCATTGCCATCCAAACACACTAGATTCTTGTTGCTTGGACCTCCAACCGATTATAAGTTTGGTTCTTTCCTATCACATGCTCAAACTGTCATTGGCGGCATGCACCCGAGTCCATAATGATCACAGGATGTTTTTGTACCAAGATTTAGAGTCCTTCCTTTCTTTGATCACCAAGGATTTTCCAAAATCCTAATCTTTTCACTGTGTCAAAATCAAATAAATGCCTTATCTTTGTTGTCAGATTCCCATCCCAAATCCAAGGATTCAATAGTAGATTTCAATCATTTGTTGCCATCTCTTCATTATCATCTTTAATCCTTTTGCATCTTTGTTCATGATCTTCTTTTCTTGATCCCCTCCTTTCTGCTCTAAATAATGTCCCTATTAGCGGGTCGCCATGACGGACATTTGCAGCATAGCTTTTTGGTACTAACATAATGTCAATACTCAGGGAAGTGACTTGGATGGGGAACGGAGACTCTTTGAGATTGTCAATCTCAAGAAGTGAACCTTAACAAGCAAACACACCCACTCAACAAGAAAACCAACACTCAATGATGAGGGAAATTATCCTATGTCCTTTCTCACAGCTCTAGGTCATCACTCCATTTCGGCACTCAAACGGACTTGAAATGCAACAAAACTTTAGGAGAAGGTCTAGGACACCTAGGGACACTATCCTACCAAATCTGATTGCAATCCAACAAGGTATCAAAATAACGATCCATCGTTAAAGAGATCTTGAAAACTGCAACAGAACATACCAAAAATGTCGCTCTATTGTCTAAGAACACTCTCTTATGGTCAAAATGACTATAAATAGTGATTTAAGTACTCAAATCTACAATTAAGGCTCACAGACACTGAGGCGGTCCGGGGCGGGCAACAAGAGAGGCGACCTCTAAACACCCCTCAAGGCTCCCGTGCTGCTCAATTGGGGCTGGGGCAACCACAAGCACAACACAACAACAAACCCACAGCCAAACCCAAACAAGATAGGGGCACCACCTAGTTATGGTATGCGAACTAGGACGCAAGAGAGATTTTGGCACAACCAAGAAGATGCACCACACAACACACACAAACAACCTCACACCAAGACACACACAAACTGGACCAGAGAGAGCTAGAGCAAAGGGAAGAGAGAGAGAAAAGGATCTTGCGTAATACCTTATTTGTGACTTGCAAATGGAGATGGTTCGTTATGATGCTATCGTAGAACTTGTATAAAACTCACTCAATGCTTAGTGATTGCTAAATATTGCCAAAACACACACACACTGTCTTAGGGTGTGGGAGACCTCTCACCACAATACCCTCTTACAATGGACACAAAACTGGCAATGAAAAACACACTAAAACACTTTCTAAAATCAAGATCAACTGATAAAAACTCAAAATACACAAGTCACCTTGAATTCACCAAACCGTATTGCACAAATGGAAGGACGAAGATTTGAACGTCGAATCACGCCTTTGATGCACCAAACCTCAATTTATTGATGATAAAGGAGCATATACAATAGTGGTTTTGAGATTTTTGAAACTCACGCTCTCTCACTTGCAATGTGTAGCTTGAAAGCTTCTCTCACACCAAGAGTGAAGCTCACAAGTGGTTGCTACACCTAAGTCTCTCCTCACGCATAGAGTGTTGGGGTGCTATGTGAGATGTTGGAGGTTGTTTTACAAGAAGGAGAGGGGCCTATTTATAGGTTGGAGACCCCTCATTAAGATTATTGGAAATCCTAATTTACAAGCTAACAAATCGGGATTATGATTTTTTTTTAATATCAAAACATTGCGGGCCTTCTTTGTCTGCTTGAGTCATGGGTGTGGGCTCAAAAGAGAGCATTATTGATGGTAGATAAGGTGAAAGTAAGTTTTAAGGAAGGAGAGAGAGAGAGAGAGAGAGAGAGAGAGAGAGAGAGAGAGAGAGTTACTATACATGTCTTGAGGTGAGGTGAGGTGTCTTTTATGGTTAGGTCAATGCTATTTTGTGTTAGTATGTTAGTCGTTAGTAATCACTAGAAAGTTAATGTTACATTTACAATGGGTAGAGTGAGTTGATTTGATGAAGGAAGAGGGGTGAATTAAAAGAGAATCATTGAGATGGTGAAGCTTTGAAGAAGCTTGAACTCACCCTTGTGTAGATTGTGGAAAAAATGACCGCTGGTCTTCTTCTTCTTCTTCGCTTCTTTACGCCGCCGCCACGGTTGACCACCACGATGAAAAGAGGATTTGTTGATGAAAAATACTCAATTTGCAGAAGTTATCATGGTTAAGATGCTGAATTTTAGATATTTTAGGAGAGGTAAATGAAATTGTAACATAGAAGCAATAGAGAGAGACATGGAGAGGGTGTATGTATGTAGAGGTTCATAAAAGAACTATAGGGATGAGAGAGAAGGGTAATGGTGAAGAGGGTGGGAGAAGCCATGGAGATTGGAGGTTTGAGTGAGGGAAGGAGAGGGAGGGATATGTGAGAGAGAAGGGTAATGGTGAAGAGGGTGGGAGAAGCCATGGAAATTGCAGGTTTGAGTGAGGGAAGGAGAGGGAGGGATATGTAAGAGTGAGTAGGTGTGTGGAAGGGTGAGAGAAGACTAAGGGCTACTTGTGAGAAAAGTGGGCAGACTGAGGTCCCCTCAAAAAATCATAGCTCACCGCTGGTAGCTCCAAAAACAATGAAAAAATTTGAGGTGATTATTCAAAGCGTGGGCTACATTTTCTATTTTGACCACCGCTCCAAATTCGGAGTGGAGATAGGTGCCAAATTTCTCACCAAAAAGCCTATTTTTTATGCCTGCAAAAGTCTTTTAGTGGCCCCCTCCTTTGTTGAATTTGTACAATGCATCCAAGAGTGAGCCCCTCCTTTGTCATATTATAATACAAAGCATTCAAGTTGCCCTTGACCCATGCATGGAGGAGGATTATTGGTGAAATAAGAAATATATACATGGTGGGACTAGTGTATGGACTATTCATGGACTTTAGCTCAATGAGCACATGGTGTTAGAATAATGAGTAAAAATAATAATAAAAATATGGAGGAGTTATGGATATGGAAAGATATTGGAATCATATGATATGGTCCCTCCTTGAATTATTTTGGGTGAAAGAGGAAAAGGTATGCAAGTAAATAATATAATAAAAGTAACCAATGAGTAGAAATCAATTTTTTGTTTTCACGAGGGTGAGGGTGAAAATGTGGGAGTGATTTGTATAAAGGAAAAATATGAGGTTAGAGTATGTTCATATTGGCAAAAAATATAATTATGGTGTAAGAGGATGAAAGAAGGTGTACATAGGTTTAATAAAACACACACCTAAGTAGAAATATTTAAATAAAATACCAAAATAATTATAAAAAATCTCTATATTTAGGCCATATATACAATGAAATATTTACACACAAAGAGGCCATAACATACTTTTATTTTTTTATTTTTTTTATTTTTTTTGGCTCACCTAGCCCAGTGACTAGCTAGCTAAGGGTTTTTAAGAAGATATGGGAAAAGCCCCCTAACTCACACACGCCTATGTACAGTGAAATGGTAGGGATAGCCATAGCGTTTGGGTGAATTCGGTAGGGTGGAGTAATCTAGTATGGCAATTATGGAGAGCTGAAAAACGGCTATCATTAGCCCTCCCCCCAGGATGATGGTATATTCATGTACCATCATAGAGCATCTTTTCCAAAGAGAGTGCTTCAGAGTCCTTGACGAGATCTTCATTGTTTGGCCACTCAGAATTTTGGCTGGAGTTACACTCATGCTTCATGTAACAATACTTACATAAGACAGCGGCCTTTCAACAGATCTTTGGTAGATCCTTTGGTAGAAGGCGACTCAAATAGGGCTTCAAGCGATACCCGTTTACTTTCCTGGAGTGCTCTTTACCATTCAAGTCCATAAGCTGATAGTAACTTGAATTGAAAGCCTTCTTGACTATGTATGGCCCTTGCCATCTTGTTTCAAACTTGGCATCAGAACGATTGTCAAGTCGATTGTCATACCTTAGCACAAGCTCTTCTTCCTTGATGCCTTTGTCCTTCAGTTTCTTGTCGTGCGTTTCTTTCGCTTGTGTGGCTTTCCTCTTGTAGCACTCATATGCTGCTTCTCTTTTCCACTCAAGCTCCACTAACGTAAGAAGTCGATCCATCCATACCTCTTGATCATCTTGTGCTCCTTTGCCATGAAGTCGCATTGTTGGAATGTTGAGCTCGATAGGCTGCAAAGCCTCTTGACCATAGACCAAGTGAAATGGTGTGAACTCCGTGGCTTCCCTATATGTGGTTCGATATGCCCACAAGGCACCATCCAAGAAGTCATCCCATAATTTTGTCTTGTTTTGCACCATCTTTCTAATGATTCCTGCAATGACACCATTAGCCTTCTCCACCAAACCATTTGACTGTGGGTAGTATGGTGTGCTATGACGATGTAGAATGTGAAGCTCGATCTTCACAAACTTCTGTGAGCAATCCTTTTCTAAACCCTGGACCATTATCAGAAACAATCTCCAAAGGTGTGCCAAATCTACAACAAATGTGAGTGTAGACGAATTTGCTCACTGTCTTCTCATTTACCTTTTCCACACTTTGTGCTTCCACCCACCTAGTCATATAGTCTACAGCCACTAGAATGTAGAGTTTACCATTTTTTGTCCTAGGCAGAGGACCCATAGCATCAATGCCCCACTTTTCAAAGGGTCCATTTGCAAGCACTATTTGCCTCGGGCCATGCACCAACCTTCTATTTCCATTTATCTGACAAGTGTGACAGCTTTTACACCAATGTTGAACATCCACATGCAAACTTGGCCAAACATACCCCGAAAGCAAAATCTTCTTCACAGTTAATTCTTGGGCAAAATGACCACCACATGCCTCTTCATGCAAACCTTTTAGAATGGCTGGAATTTCCTTGATAGTTGGTACTCGTCCGCACACTTGATCCTTCCCTCTTTGATAGAGGGAGCCTTCTAGGAAGAGATATACGCTTGCCTTCTTCATGAGTCTCCTCTTCTGAGCTTTTGTGAAGTCTGGTGGAAACTCACCCTCCAAAATGTAGCCAATGATGGGAGCCAATGACTCCAATCCCTGGTACCTCGGTTGCTTCACAACAGCCGCCACCATGATGACCTGCACTTCTTTCTTTACACATGCAACGGCTTGTTGTGCAAGTAAATCAGCATCTTCATTCTGTTTCCTAGGAATATGATATAGTTGCACTTCTTCAAATTGATTAAACAATCTACGAATGGCATGAACTTTTGTCCGTAAGCTCTCATTCTTGCATGCCCAAATGCCTAAAATCTGTTTAACAATGAGAAGTGCATCTCCCTTTACCATGAGGCGTTGTATCCCTTGGCCAAGGCACATCTTCAAACCATGAAGTAGTGTGTCGTATTCTGCTTCATTGTTGCTAGTTGAACCTGGTAGATTGACCTTCTCTTTCGTGACCACCTCTCCACTTGGGTTGAGCAACACTAGCCCTCCCCCTGCTTTCCCTATGGCTCGTCGAAAAGCTCCATCAAAGAACAAGGTAAAAGCATTGGGAATACTTTTTGGTGGTGGCAATGGTAGGGTCTTTACTTGAGGCACCTTAATTTCCTTCTCATGTACCCTATAAGTGAGAATCCCTGCCAATTGTGCACGCACACTATCTTCTACCTTGAAAGAGTATTGGAACTCTTGCAACTCCATAATCCACTTTGAGATCCTAGTACTAAGATTCATTTGAGATGACACCCAAGGGAAAAAATTTTCTGCAGTGAGAATTACAAAAGGTTTTGGTAGTAGGTAGGATCTAAACTTTCTCACCGCAAACATGAGAGAAAGCATCATGAGTTCTGCTTCTATGTAGTCTCTCTCCAAAGCATTCATGACCCTACTAGCAAAGTAGATGGGTCGCATCCTTGTACTGTGGGGATCTTGTTGTAGCAACACAGCACCAATTGTTTCCCTTCCAACACTAGAGCTAACAAAGAATGTGTACTCCCAACAAGGAGGCATGAGTGTTGGTAGCTCTGACAAAATGACTTTAATGTTACAAAAATACTCTTCAAGCTCATCAGACCATGCAAATTCTACTTGTTGTGTCAACTTTTGCAAAGGATGAAGCAACTCCGAGGCTAAGTGAATGAAGCGTGACATATACTTCACCTTTTGAATGAATGAGATGACCTCCTTAATACTCTTGGGTGATGGTAGCTCAATAAGAGCCTTTGCCTTTGAAGGCTCCACTTCAATGCCTTTGTAAGAAACTTTATGACCAAGCAAGATTACTTCATCCTCACCTATATGGCACTTATCGGGGTTGAGTTGACCTCCCATGTCGTAGAGCTTCTTTAAACCTTCTTCTACCCTTTGTAGATGCAATGATTTTGAGCTATAAATACAGAAATCATCAATGAACACCCTAATTGACTTTCCAAAGAATGCTTGAAACACCATATTCATGAAGCGTTGGAAAGTTGCAGGAGCATTTGTCAGACCAAATGGCATGACTCTAAAAGCATAACAACCCCAAGGAGTGATAAAGGTTGTTTTCAATTGATCCTCCAATGCGATACCTATTTGAAAGTAACCCGAGTAGCCATCACACACAGTGTACTTCTCATGACCAGCTACTTCATTTAGTATCTCATCCTGAAATGGGAGGGGAAAGTGATCTCTTTTTGTTGCCTCATTGAGTGGACGGTAATCCACACAAACCCTCCACTTTCCGTTTTTCTTAGGAGTGACAACAACGGGAGAGACCCACTCTGAATTCTCCACTGGATAAATGAAACCTGCTGCTAGAAGCTTTCTTACCTCCTTGAGTAAAGCCTGCTCCTTGATGACTCCTAGCCTTCGTAGCTTCTGAGCCTTAGGTGTGGCTTCTGGCTTCAACTCAATTTTGTGTTGAACAGCATCTACTCCACGCACGTCGGTGTAGTCTTTAGCAAAAATCCTAGGAAATTTCCTTAGCACACATTTGAACTCCTCTCTTTCATCTGTTGTAAGTGTTGTTGATAGAATACCTTCCAACATCCCTTCATCTTGAACACCTTCGTTCTCTTGAGGACCTACCTCCTCCAAGCCTTGACAAGAGGTCTCTTGGTTGCTTGGCTTAAACCTTACCCCCATGACTTCGATGGAAGACTCCTCTTCAGTAATGCTGCCGCTACTTTCTTCTTCTGAAGTGCTATCGGTCCAACCTTCTTCCGTCTCACTTTGAGATGATTCTTCATGGAGCTCCTCTTGGCGTTGCTCCTTCATGTCAAAGACAACCTTCTTATGATTGTCATTCCTGCAAATTAATTTCCCACTCTCCCAATCCTGCAAAGCTCGCATTTTCATTAGCCATGGTCTTCCTAGGATAAATGGATAACCACTTCCCTTGGTCGACATAACATAAAAATCCACTGCCTTCTTAATGCCAAAGGCCTCCACAAAAACATTTTTACAAATGCCTACGCACCTAGCCTTGCTATTGTTTGCCATTTTCACTTTGATTTCAGGTGTCTCATGGATGTGCATGCCTAGTCTTTGCATGAGCCCTTCTGTCATGATGCAAATTTGTGCACCCCCATCCACTAGACCTTTCCTAACCAATCTTCCTTTTATGTAGCAATCTAGCACAGGTGTAATATCCTCGTTCATTTCAGCATGTGCAATTTTTACAATAGGAAAACTCTATTTTACCTTTCTCCTAGTGCTAACTGCCTTTGTTAAATCCCTCCTAACTTGTGGGCATAATGCAAGAAACTGAGGCCATGAGATATCAGGACCCTTACCTCGCATGTCTTCCAACAGGTTGTATGGAGCCATACCATGTCCAAGAGGGAAGTCTTGGAGATTGATACGACGTCAAGTCCTCTTAGCTTCCTTGGTCTCCTTTGCCTTCTTGACTTGTCCATGGTCACTCTGTGATGGGACACCCTCTTTCTCTTTACCTTTTCCTCGGCCACGCTTAATGCCATTTGCTTCCATGTCAACCTCATTTGAATTTGTCACCTCTACCACATGCACATTTGGATCTGGCAAAGGTGGAACTCCTTCTACCCCTTGTGGAGGTGGTCATGGTCCATTTGGCCTTTGTAGAAGCCTTGGTTGTTGACCAGCTCCTTCTCCTGCATTCATCACTGGGTAATTCAAGTTATGTCTCCCTGGCTCTCCACGGGGCCAAGGACAATCATACATCCCATGTCCAGACTCTCCGCAATTCCAACATTGCAAGACTCTCCTAGGTCGTGGGTCTCGCTCTTCAGACTTCTTTGCTTGTCCCTTTGGACCTACGGCTTGTGCAAGGTGAATTGACAGGATGCTTAAGGATTCATTTAACTTCTCAATCACTTCAACCGTTACCTGAGGAAGCTCCTTAGATGTTGATGCTTGTGACTTACCTTTGGGTCTAAGACCTTCTATTGGAACCTCCCCCCTTAAGCACTTGAGTTTCCTATATTATTTCTCAGCAGCCCTAGTTTTAGCTGCATCAAAGGTAGCAGGTGCACCCGCCTCAACTTTTAACTTAAGGTCAGGAAAGAGTCCGGCTATGAACCTCTCCTTCTTTAGAAATTTTGCACCATCACCAGGGTTAGCAACATTTCGTATCCATAGAGCCCAAAGACGTAGGAACTCTTGCTTGTACAAGTAGTAGTCATCTAAGTCTTTTTGCTTATGAGAAACAATGTCTTGCCATAGCTTTTGAGTGTTTTGGGGATCAAAGAAGTATCTCTTGAAATGATTGACAAATTCCATGTAATTTTCTTTAACTTCCTCAGGCAAAGAGTCAAACCAAGTGCTAGCATCTTTCCTAAGGACTACCTCAAACATTTCTACACGTTCTTGATCAGTTACTATCCTCTTGATACGACAAGACATCTTGAAATTTTCCAAAAATAATTCTGCATCCTCTCCAGGCTCTCCAAAGAAAAGAGGATATCCAGACATTTGGCGTTGGTTCTCCATTGAATTGATTTCAAAGTGACGCGTTTTGTTTTTTCTTTCTTTAAAAGATCTACACAATAATATTCTCTAAATTGCAATCTATTCTACAACAAAATAAAAATATTCACATCAAATGACCTATGATAATCAATGAGAGGTAGGATGACAGGGTTTGGTGACGCGAGAATTTCTCCTACTCTTTGGGCACCAAACATGAATACCATACGTTGTTGAAAATGGATTTTTCTACTAATTGCAATGTTTATTCTAATGTGTGGAGTGAAATGGAAGGGGAAAACCTCTATTCCTGGGCCATTATCCATGGTCTATGCATGACCTAATACTCAAAACAAAACAAAAATATAGACGTCCAAACTAAGGTTGTACCTAATCAGAGGCAAAATAAAAGGGTTTACTGAAGCGTTTATCTCGGCCAACCTAAGAGGACCTAAAATCCTACGAATTACTCGCTGAAATTGCAACTTAGTACTAACAATTATGTGTACCTTTTGCCTTGCAATGGGAATGAAAGGATCATACGAATTCTCGTGATTCATGCAACCTACTTGACTATGCTAAAGGTTGAACCTACACAAAAAGATACACAAGCCTTTCCTCAGTGGGGGCACCAAAATTGAGGCGGTCCGGGGCGGGCAACAAGAGAGGCGACCTCTAAACACCCCTCAAGGCTCCCGTGCTGCTCAATTGGGGCTGGGGCAACCACAAGCACAACACAACAACAAACCCACAGCCAAACCCAAACAAGATAGGGGCACCACCTAGTTATGGTATGCGAACTAGGACGCAAGAGAGATTTTGGCACAACCAAGAAGATGCACCACACAACACACACAAACAACCTCACACCAAGACACACACAAACTGGACCAGAGAGAGCTAGAGCAAAGGGAAGAGAGAGAGAAAAGGATCTTGCGTAATACCTTATTTGTGACTTGCAAATGGAGATGGTTCGTTATGATGCTATCGTAGAACTTGTATAAAACTCACTCAATGCTTAGTGATTGCTAAACATTGCCAAAACACACACACACTGTCTTAGGGTGTGGGAGACCTCTCACCACAATACCCTCTTACAATGGACACAAAACTGGCAATGAAAAACACACTAAAACACTTTCTAAAATCAAGATCAACTGATAAAAACTCAAAATACACAAGTCACCTTGAATTCACCAAACCGTATTGCACAAATGGAAGGACGAAGATTTGAACGTCGAATCACGCCTTTGATGCACCAAACCTCAATTTATTGATGATAAAGGAGCATATACAATAGTGGTTTTGAGATTTGTGAAACTCACGCTCTCTCACTTGCAATGTGTAGCTTGAAAGCTTCTCTCACACCAAGAGTGAAGCTCACAAGTGGTTGCTACACCTAAGTCTCTCCTCACGCATAGAGTGTTGGGGTGCTATGTGAGATGTTGGAGGTTGTTTTACAAGAAGGAGAGGGGCCTATTTATAGGTTGGAGACCCCTCATTAAGATTATTGTAAATCCTAATTTACAAGCTAACAAATCGGGATTATGATTTTTTTTGAATATCAAAACATTGCGGGCCTTCTTTGTCTGCTTGAGTCATGGGTGTGGGCTCAAAAGAGAGCATTATTGATGGTAGATAAGGTGAAAGTAAGTTTTAAGGAAGGAGAGAGAGAGAGAGAGAGAGAGAGAGAGAGAGAGTTACTATACATGTCTTGAGGTGAGGTGAGGTGTCTTTTATGGTTAGGTCAATGCTATTTTGTGTTAGTATGTTAGTCGTTAGTAATCACTAGAAAGTTAATGTTACATTTACAATGGGTAGAGTGAGTTGATTTGATGAAGGAAGAGGGGTGAATTAAAAGAGAATCATTGAGATGGTGAAGCTTTGAAGAAGCTTGAACTCACCCTTGTGTAGATTGTGGAAAAAATGACCGCTGGTCTTCTTCTTCTTCTTCGCTTCTTTACGCCGCCGCCACGGTTGACCACCACGATGAAAAGAGGATTTGTTGATGAAAAATCCTCAATTTGGAGAAGTTATCATGGTTAAGATGCTGAATTTTAGATATTTTAGGAGAGGTAAATGAAATTGTAACATAGAAGCAATAGAGAGAGACATGGAGAGGGTGTATGTATGTAGAGGTTCATAAAAGAACTATAGGGATGAGAGAGAAGGGTAATGGTGAAGAGGGTGGGAGAAGCCATGGAGATTGCAGGTTTGAGTGAGGGAAGGAGAGGGAGGGATATGTAAGAGTGAGTAGGTGTGTGGAAGGGTGAGAGAAGACTAAGGGCTACTTGTGAGAAAAGTGGGCAGACTGGGGTCCACTCAAAAAATCATAGCTCACCGCTGGTAGCTCCAAAAATCATTAAAAAATTTGAGGTGATTATTCAAAGCGTGGGCTACATTTTCTCTTTTGACCACCGCTCCAAATTCGGAGTGGAGATAGGTGCCAAAATTCTCACCAAAAAGCCTGTTTTTTATGCCTACAAAAGTCTTTTAGTGGCCCCCTCCTTTGTTGAATTTGTACAATGCATCCAAGAGTGAGCCCCTCCTTTGTCATATTATAATACAAAGCATTCAAGTTGCCCTTGACCCATGCATGGAGGAGGATTATTGGTGAAATAAGAAATATATACATGGTGGGACTAGTGTATGGACTATTCATGGACTTTAGCTCAATGAGCACATGGTGTTAGAATAATGAGTAAAAATAATAATAAAAATATGGAGGAGTTATGGATATGGAAAGATATTGGAATCATATGATATGGTCCCTCCTTGAATTATTTTGGGTGAAAGAGGAAAAGGTATGCAAGTAAATAATATAATAAAAGTAACCAATGAGTAGAAATCAATTTTTTGTTTTCACGAGGGTGAGGGTGAAAATGTGGGAGTGATTTGTATAAAGGAAAAATATGAGGTTAGAGTATGTTCATATTGGCAAAAAATATAATTATGGTGTAAGAGGATGAAAGAAGGTGTACATAGGTTTAATAAAACACACACCTAAGTAGAAATATTTAAATAAAATACCAAAATAATTATAAAAAATCTCTATATTTAGGCCATATATACAATGAAATATTTACACACAAAGAGGCCATAACATACTTTTATTTTTTTATTTTTTTTATTTTTTTTGGCTCACCTAGCCCAGTGACTAGCTAGCTAAGGGTTTTTAAGAAGATATGGGAAAAGCCCCCTAACTCACACACGCCTATGTACAGTGAAATGGTAGGGATAGCCATAGCGTTTGGGTGAATTCGGTAGGGTGGAGTAATCTAGTATGGCAATTATGGAGAGCTGAAAAATGGCTATCATTAGCCCTCCCCCCAGGATGATGGTATATTCATGTACCATCATAGAGCATCTTTTCCAAAGAGAGTGCTTCAGAGTCCTTGACGAGATCTTCATTGTTTGGCCACTCAGAATTTTGGCTGGAGTTACACTCATGCTTCATGTAACAATACTTACATAAGACAGCGGCCTTTCGACAGATCTTTGGTAGATCCTTTGGTAGAAGGCGACTCAAATAGGGCTTCAAGCGATACCCGTTTACTTTCCTGGAGTGCTCTTTACCATTCAAGTCCATAAGCTGATAGTAACTTGAATTGAAAGCCTTCTTGACTATGTATGGCCCTTGCCATCTTGTTTCAAACTTGGCATCAGAACGATTGTCAAGTCGATTGTCATACCTTAGCACAAGCTCTTCTTCCTTGATGCCTTTGTCCTTCAGTTTCTTGTCGTGCGTTTCTTTCGCTTGTGTGGCTTTCCTCTTGTAGCACTCATATGCTGCTTCTCTTTTCCACTCAAGCTCCACTAACGTAAGAAGTCGATCCATCCATACCTCTTGATCATCTTGTGCTCCTTTGCCATGAAGTCGCATTGTTGGAATGTTGAGCTCGATAGGCTGCAAAGCCTCTTGACCATAGACCAAGTGAAATGGTGTGAACTCCGTGGCTTCCCTATATGTGGTTCGATATGCCCACAAGGCACCATCCAAGAAGTCATCCCATAATTTTGTCTTGTTTTGCACCATCTTTCTAATGATTCCTGCAATGACACCATTAGCCTTCTCCACCAAACCATTTGACTGTGGGTAGTATGGTGTGCTATGACGATGTAGAATGTGAAGCTCGATCTTCACAAACTTCTGTGAGCAATCCTTTTCTAAACCCTGGACCATTATCAGAAACAATCTCCAAAGGTGTGCCAAATCTACAACAAATGTGAGTGTAGACGAATTTGCTCACTGTCTTCTCATTTACCTTTTCCACACTTTGTGCTTCCACCCACCTAGTCATATAGTCTACAGCCACTAGAATGTAGAGTTTACCATTTTTTGTCCTAGGCAGAGGACCCATAGCATCAATGCCCCACTTTTCAAAGGGTCCATTTGCAAGCACTATTTGCCTCGGGCCATGCACCAACCTTCTATTTCCATTTATCTGACAAGTGTGACAGCTTTTACACCAATGTTGAACATCCACATGCAAACTTGGCCAAACATACCCCGAAAGCAAAATCTTCTTCACAGTTAATTCTTGGGCAAAATGACCACCACATGCCTCTTCATGCAAACCTTTTAGAATGGCTGGAATTTCCTTGATAGTTGGTACTCGTCCGCACACTTGATCCTTCCCTCTTTGATAGAGGGAGCCTTCTAGGAAGAGATATACGCTTGCCTTCTTCATGAGTCTCCTCTTCTGAGCTTTTGTGAAGTCTGGTGGAAACTCACCCTCCAAAATGTAGCCAATGATGGGAGCCAATGACTCCAATCCCTGGTACCTCGGTTGCTTCACAACAGCCGCCACCATGATGACCTGCACTTCTTTCTTTACACATGCAACGGCTTGTTGTGCAAGTAAATCAGCATCTTCATTCTGTTTCCTAGGAATATGATATAGTTGCACTTCTTCAAATTGATTAAACAATCTACGAATGGCATGAACTTTTGTCCGTAAGCTCTCATTCTTGCATGCCCAAATGCCTAAAATCTGTTTAACAATGAGAAGTGCATCTCCCTTTACCATGAGGCGTTGTATCCCTTGGCCAAGCACATCTTCAAACCATGAAGTAGTGTGTCGTATTCTGCTTCATTGTTGCTAGTTGAACCTGGTAGATTGACCTTCTCTTTCGTGACCACCTCTCCACTTGGGTTGAGCAACACTAGCCCTCCCCTGCTTTCCCTATGGCTCGTCGAAAAGCTCCATCAAAGAACAAGGTAAAAGCATTGGGAATACTTTTTGGTGGTGGCAATGGTAGGGTCTTTACTTGAGGCACCTTAATTTCCTTCTCATGTACCCTATAAGTGAGAATCCCTGCCAATTGTGCACGCACACTATCTTCTACCTTGAAAGAGTATTGGAACTCTTGCAACTCCATAATCCACTTTGAGATCCTAGTACTAAGATTCATTTGAGATGACACCCAAGGGAACAAATTTTCTGCAGTGAGAATTACAAAAGGTTTTGGTAGTAGGTAGGATCTAAACTTTCTCACCGCAAACATGAGAGAAAGCATCATGAGTTCTGCTTCTATGTAGTCTCTCTCCAAAGCATTCATGACCCTACTAGCAAAGTAGATGGGTCGCATCCTTGTACTCTGGGGATCTTGTTGTAGCAACACATCACCAATTGTTTCCCTTCCAACACTAGAGCTAACAAAGAATGTGTACTCCCAACAAGGAGGCATGAGTGTTGGTAGCTCTGACAAAATGACTTTAATGTTACAAAAATACTCTTCAAGCACATCAGACCATGCAAATTCTACTTGTTGTGTCAACTTTTGCAAAGGATGAAGCAACTCCGAGGCTAAGTGAATGAAGCGTGACATATACTTCACCTTTTGAATGAATGAGATGACCTCCTTAATACTCTTGGGTGATGGTAGCTCAATAAGAGCCTTTGCCTTTGAAGGCTCCACTTCAATGCCTTTGTAAGAAACTTTATGACCAAGCAAGATTACTTCATCCTCACCTATATGGCACTTATCGGGGTTGAGTTGACCTCCCATGTCGTAGAGCTTCTTTAAACCTTCTTCTACCCTTTGTAGATGCAATGATTTTGAGCTATAAATACAGAAATCATCAATGAACACCCTAATTGACTTTCCAAAGAATGCTTGAAACACCATATTCATGAAGCGTTGGAAAGTTGCAGGAGCATTTGTCAGACCAAATGGCATGACTCTAAAAGCATAACAACCCCAAGGAGTGATAAAGGTTGTTTTCAATTGATCCTCCAATGCGATACCTATTTGAAAGTAACCTGAGTAGCCATCACACACAGTGTACTTCTCATGACCAGCTACTTCATTTAGTATCTCATCCTGAAATGGGAGGGGAAAGTGATCTCTTTTTGTTGCCTCATTGAGTGGACGGTAATCCACACAAACCTCCACTTTCCGTTTTTCTTAGGAGTGACAACAACGGGAGAGACCCACTCTGAATTCTCCACTGGATAAATGAAACCTGCTGCTAGAAGCTTTCTTACCTCCTTGAGTAAAGCCTGCTCCTTGATGACTCCTAGCCTTCGTAGCTTCTGAGCCTTAGGTGTGGCTTCTGGCTTCAACTCAATTTTGTGTTGAACAGCATCTACTCCACGCACGTCGGTGTAGTCTTTAGCAAAAATCCTAGGAAATTTCCTTAGCACACATTTGAACTCCTCTCTTTCATCTGTTGTAAGTGTTGTTGATAGAATACCTTCCAACATCCTTCATCTTGAACACCTTCGTTCTCTTGAGGACCTACCTCCTCCAAGCCTTGACAAGAGGTCTCTTGGTTGCTTGGCTTAAACCTTACCCCCATGACTTCGATGGAAGACTCCTCTTCAGTAATGCTGCCGCTACTTTCTTCTTCTGAAGTGCTATCGGTCCAACCTTCTTCCGTCTCACTTTGAGATGATTCTTCATGGAGCTCCTCTTGGCGTTGCTCCTTCATGTCAAAGACAACCTTCTTATGATTGTCATTCCTGCAAATTAATTTCCCACTCCCCAATCCTGCAAAGCTCGCATTTTCATTAGCCATGGTCTTCCTAGGATAAATGGATAACCACTTCCCTTGGTCGACATAACATAAAAATCCACTGCCTTCTTAATGCCAAAGGCCTCCACAAAAACATTTTTACAAATGCCTACGCACCTAGCCTTGCTATTGTTTGCCATTTTCACTTTGAATTTCAGGTGTCTCATGGATGTGCATGCCTAGTCTTTGCATGAGCCCTTCTGTCATGATGCAAATTTGTGCACCCCCATCCACTAGACCTTTCCTAACCAATCTTCCTTTTATGTAGCAATCTAGCACAGGTGTAATATCCTCGTTCATTTCAGCATGTGCAATTTTTACAACAGGAAAACTCTCTTTTACCTTTCTCCTAGTGCTAACTGCCTTTGTTAAATCCCTCCTAACTTGTGGGCATAATGCAAGAAACTGAGGCCATGAGATATCAGGACCCTTACCTCGCATGTCTTCCAACAGGTTGTATGGAGCCATACCATGTCCAAGAGGGAAGTCTTGGAGATTGATACGACGTCGAGTCCTCTTAGCTTCCTTGGTCTCCTTTGCCTTCTTGACTTGTCCATGGTCACTCTGTGATGGGACACCCTCTTTCTCTTTACCTTTTCCTCGGCCACGCTTAATGCCATTTGCTTCCATGTCAACCTCATTTGAATTTGTCACCTCTACCACATGCACATTTGGATCTGGCAAAGGTGGAACTCCTTCTACCCCTTGTGGAGGTGGTCATGGTCCATTTGGCCTTTGTAGAAGCCTTGGTTGTTGACCAGCTCCTTCTCCTGCATTCATCACTGGGTAATTCAAGTTATGTCTCCCTGGCTCTCCACGGGGCCAAGGACAATCATACATCCCATGTCCAGACTCTCCGCAATTCCAACATTGCAAGACTCTCCTAGGTCGTGGGTCTCGCTCTTCAGACTTCTTTGCTTGTCCCTTTGGACCTACGGCTTGTGCAAGGTGAATTGACAGGATGCTTAAGGATTCATTTAACTTCTCAATCACTTCAACCGTTACCTCAGGAAGCTCCTTAGATGTTGATGCTTGTGACTTACCTTTGGGTCTAAGACCTTCTATTGGAACCTCCCCCCTTAAGCACTTGAGTTTCCTATATTATTTCTCAGCAGCCCTAGTTTTAGCTGCATCAAAGGTAGCAGTGCACCCGCCTCAACTTTTAACTTAAGGTCAGGAAAGAGTCCGGCTATGAACCTCTCCTTCTTTAGAAATTTTGCACCATCACCAGGGTTAGCAACATTTCGTATCCATAGAGCCCAAAGACGTAGGAACTCTTGCTTGTACAAGTAGTAGTCATCTAAGTCTTTTTGCTTATGAGAAACAATGTCTTGCCATAGCTTTTGAGTGTTTTGGGATCAAAGAAGTATCTCTTGAAATGATTGACAAATTCCATGTAATTTTCTTTAACTTCCTCAGGCAAAGAGTCAAACCAAGTGCTAGCATCTTTCCTAAGGACTACCTCAAACATTTCTACACGTTCTTGATCAGTTACTATCCTCTTGATACGACAAGACATCTTGAAATTTTCCAAAATAATTCTGCATCCTCTCCAGGCTCTCCAAAGAAAAGAGGATATCCAGACATTTGGCGTTGGTTCTCCATTGAATTGATTTCAAAGTGACGCGTTTTGTTTTTTCTTTCTTTAAAAGATCTACACAATAATATTCTCTAAATTGCAATCTATTCTACAACAAAATAAAAAATATCACATCAAATGACCTATGATAATCAATGAGAGGTAGGATGACAGGGTTTGGTGACGCGAGAATTTCTCCTACTCTTTGGGCACCAAACATGAATACCATACGTTGTTGAAAATGGATTTTTCTACTAATTGCAATGTTTATTCTAATGTGTGGAGTGAAATGAAGGGAAAACCTCTATTCCTGGCCATTATCCATGGTCTATGCCCTAATACTCAAAACAAAACAAAAATATAGACGTCCAAACTAAGGTTGTACCTAATCAGAGGCAAAATAAAAGGTTTACTGAAGCGTTTATCTCGGCCAACCTAAGAGGACCTAAAATCCTACGAATTACTCGCTGAAATTGCAACTTAGTACTAACAATTATGTGTACCTTTTGCCTTGCAATGGGAATGAAAGGATCATACGAATTCTCGTGATTCATGCAACTACTTGACTATGCTAAAGGTTGACCTACACAAAAAGATACACAAGCCTTTCCTCAGTGGGGGCACCAAAATTGAGGCGGTCCGGGGCGGGCAACAAGAGAGGCGACCTCTAAACACCCCTCAAGGCTCCCGTGCTGCTCAATTGGGGCTGGGGCAACCACAAGCACAACACAACAACAAACCCACAGCCAAACCCAAACAAGATAGGGGCACCACCTAGTTATGGTATGCGAACTAGGACGCAAGAAGAGATTTTGGCACAACCAAGAAGATGCACCACACAACACACACAAACAACCTCACACCAAGACACACACAAACTGGACCAGAGAGAGCTAGAGCAAAGGGAAGAGAGAGAGAAAAAGGATCTTGCGTAATACCTTATTTGTGACTTGCAAATGAAGATGGTTCGTTATGATGCTATCGTAGAACTTGTATAAAACTCACTCAATGCTTAGTGATTGCTAAACATTGCCAAAACACACACACACTGTCTTAGGGTGTGGGAGACCTCTCACCACAATACCCTCTTACAATGGACAAAAAACTGGCAATGAAAAACACACTAAAACACTTTCTAAAATCAAGATCAACCGATAAAAACTCAAAATACACAAGTCACCTTGAATTCACCAAACCGTATTGCACAAATGGAAGGACGAAGATTTGAACGTCGAATCACGCCTTTGATGCACCAAACCTCAATTTATTGATGATGAAGGAGCATATACAATAGTGGTTTTGAGATTTGTGGAACTCACGCTCTCTCACTTACAATGTGTAGCTTGAAGGCTTCTCTCACACCAAGAGTGAAGCTCACAAGTGGTTGCTACACCTAAGTCTCTCCTCACGCATAGAGTGTTGGGGTGCTATGTGAGATATTGGAGGTTGTTTTACAAGAAGGAGAGGGGCCTATTTATAGGTTGGAGACCCCTCATTAAGATTATTGGAAATCCTAATTTACAAGCTAACAAATCAGGATTATGATTTTTTTGAATATCAAAACATTGCGGGCCTTCTTTGTCTGCTTGAGTCATGGGTGTGGGCTCAAAAGAGAGCATTATTGATGGTAGATAAGGTGAAAGTAAGTTTTAAGAAGAGAGAGAGAGAGAGAGAGAGAGAGAGAGAGAGAGAGTTACTATACATGTCTTGAGGTGAGGTGTCTTTATGGTTAGGTCAATGCTATTTTGTGTTAGTATGTTAGTCGTTAGTAATCACTAGAAAGTTAATGTTACATTTACAATGGGTAGAGTGAGTTGATTTGATGAAGGAAGAGGGGTGAATTAAAAGAGAATCATTGAGATGGTGAAGCTTTGAAGAAGCTTGAACTCACCCTTGTGTAGATTGTGGAAAAAATGACCGCTGGTCTTCTTCTTCTTCTTCGCTTCTTTACGCCGCCGCCACGGTTGACCACCACGATGAAAAGAGGATTTGTTGATGAAAATCCTCAATTTGCAGAAGTTATCATGGTTAAGATGCTGAATTTTAGATATTTTAGGAGAGGTAAATGAAATTGTAACATAGAAGCAATAGAGAGAGACATGGAGAGGGTGTATGTATGTAGAGGTTCATAAAGAACTATAGGGATGAGAGAGAAGGGTAATGGTGAAGAGGGTGGGAGAAGCCATGGAAATTGCAGGTTTGAGTGAGGGAAGGAGAGGGAGGGATGTAAGAGTGAGTAGGTGTGTGGAAGGGTGAGAGAAGACTAAGGGCTACTTGTGAGAAAAGTGGGCAGACTGGGGTCCACTCAAAAAATCATAGCTCACCGCTGGTAGCTCCAAAAATCATGAAAAAATTTGAGGTGATTATTCAGAGCGTGGGCTACATTTTCTCTTTTGACCACCGCTCCAAATTCGGAGTGGAGATAGGTGCCAAAATTCTCACCAAAAAGCCTGTTTTTTATGCCTGCAAAAGTCTTTTAGTGGCCCCTCCTTTGGTGAATTTGTACAATGCATCCAAGAGTGAGCCCCTCCTTTGTCATATTATAATACAAAGCATTCAAGTTGCCCTTGACCCATGCATGGAGGAGGATTATTGGTGAAATAAGAAATATATACATGGTGGGACTAGTGTATGGACTATTCATGGACTTTAGCTCAATGAGCACATGGTGTTAGAATAATGAGTAAAAATAATAATAAAAATATGGAGGAGTTATGGATATGGAAAGATATTGGAATCATATGATATGGTCCCTCCTTGAATTATTTTGGGTGAAAGAGGAAAAGGTATGCAAGTAAATAATATAATAAAAGTAACCAATGAGTAGAAATCAATTTTTTGTTTTCACGAGGGTGAGGGTGAAAATGTGGGAGTGATTTGTATAAAGGAAAAATATGAGGTTAGAGTATGTACATATTGGCAAAAAATATAATTATGGTGTAAGAGGATGAAAGAAGGTGTACATAGGTTTAATAAAACACACACCTAAGTAGAAATATTTAAATAAAATACCAAAATAATTATAAAAAATCCTATATTTAGGCCATATATACAATGAAATATTTACACACAAAGAGGCCATAATATACTTTTATTTTTTTTTTTTTTTTAATTTTTTGGCTCAACTAGCCCAGTGACTAGCTAGCTGAGGGTTTTTAAGAAGATATGGAAAAGCCCCCTAACTCACACACCCTATGTACAGTGAAATGGTAGGGATAGCCATAGCGTTTGGGTGAATTTGGTAGGGTGGAGTAATCTAGTATGGCAATTATGGAGAGCCGAAAAAGGCTATCATTAGCCCTCCCCCCAGGATGATGGTATATTCATGTACCATCATAGAGCATCTTTTCCAAAGAGAGTGCTTCAGAGTCCTTGACGAGATCTTCAATGTTTGGCCCCTCAGAATTTTGGCTGGAGTTACACTCATGCTTCATGTAACAATACTTACATGAGACAGCGGCCTTTGGACAGATCTTTGGTAGATCCTTTGGTAGAAGGCGACTCAAATAGGGCTTCAAGCGATACCCGTTTACCTTCCTGGAGTGCTCTTTACCATTCAAGTCCATAAGCTGATAGTAACTAGAATTGAAAGCCTTCTTGACTATGTATGGCCCTTGCCATCTAGTTTCAAACTTGGCATCAAAACGATTGTCAAGTCGATTGTCATACCTTAGCACAAGCTCTCCTTCCTTGATGCCTTTGTCCTTCAGTTTCTTGTCGTGCGTTTCTTTCGCTTGTGTGGCTTTCCTCTTGTAGCACTCGTATGCTGCTTCTCTTTTCCACTCAAGCTCCACTAACGTAAGAAGTCGATCCATCCATACCTCTTGATCATCTTGTGCTCCTTTGCCATGAAGTCGCATTGTTGGAATGTTGAGCTCGATAGGCTGCAAAGCCTCTTGACCATAGACCAAGTGAAATGGTGTGAACTCCGTGGCTTCCCTATATGTGGTTCGATATGCCCACAAGGCACCATCCAAGAAGTCATCCCATAATTTTGTCTTGTTTTGCACCATCTTTCTAATGATTCCTGCAATGACACCATTAGCCTTCTCACCAAACCATTTGACTGTGGGTAGTATGGTGTGCTATGACGATGTAGAATGTGAAGCTCTTCACAACTTCTGTGAGCAATCCTTTTCTAAACCCTGGACCATTATCAGAAACAATCTCCAAAGGTGTGCCAAATCTACAACAAATGTGAGTGTAGACGAATTTGCTCACTGTCTTCTCATTTACCTTTGCCACACTTTGAGCTTCCACCCACCTAGTCATATAGTCTACAGCCACTAGAATGTAGAGTTTACCATTTTTTGTCCTAGGCAGAGGACCCATAGCATCAATGCCCCACTTTTCAAAGGGTCCATTTGCAAGCACTATTTGCCTCGGCCATGCACCAACCTTCTATTTCCATTTATCTGACAATTGTGACAGCTTTTACACCAATGTTGAACATCCACATGCAAGCTTGGCCAAACATACCCCGCAAGCAAAATCTTCTTCACAGTTGATTCTTGGGAAAAATGACCACCACATGCCTCTTCATGCAAACCTTTTAGAATGGCTGGAATTTCCTCGATAGTTGGTACTCTTCTGCACACTTGATCCTTCCCTTTTTGATAGAGGGAGCCTTCTAGGAAGAGATAGACGCTTGCCTTCTTCATGAGTCTCCTCTTCTGAGCTTTTGTGAAGTCTGTGGAAACTCACCCTCCAAAATGTAGCCAATAATGGGAGCCAATGACTCCAATCCCTGGTATCTCGGTTGCTTGACAGCTGCTGCCACCATGATGACCTGCACTTCTCTCTCAACACATGTAACTGCTTGTTGTGCAAGTAAATCGGCATCTTCATTTTGTTTCCTCGGAATATGATATAGTTGCACTTCTTCAAACTGATTAAACATCTACGAATGGCATGAACTTTTGTCCTTAAGCTTTCATTCTTGCATGCCCAAATGCCTAAAATCTGTTTAACAATGAGAAGTGCATCTCCCTTTACCATGAGACGTTTTATCCCTTGGCCAATGCACATCTTCAAACCATGAAGTAGTGTGTCGTATTCTGCTTCATTGTTGCTAGTTGAACCTGGTAGATTGACCTTCTCTTTCATGACCACCTCTCCACTTGGGTTGAGCAACACTAGCCCTCCCCCTGCTTTCCCCCTGTGGCTCGTCGAAAAGCTCCATCAAAGAACAAGGTAAAAGCATTGGGAATACTTTTTGGTGGTGGCAATGGTAGGGTCTTTACTTGAGGCACCTTAATTTCCTTCTCATGTACCCTATAAGTGAGAATCCCTGCCAATTGTGCACGCACACTATCTTCTACCTTGAAAGAGTATTGGAACTCTTGCAACTCCATAATCCACTTTGAGATCCTAGTACTAAGATTCATTTGAGATGACACCCAAGGGAACAAATTTTCTGCAGTGAGAATTACAAAAGGTTTTGGTAGTAGTAGGATCTAAACTTTCTCACCGCAAACATGAGAGAAAGCATCATGAGTTCTGCTTCTGTGTAGTCTCTCTCCAAAGCATTCATGACCCTACTAGCAAAGTAGATGGGTCGCATCCTTGTACTGTGGGGATCTTGTTGTAGCAACACAGCACCAATTGTTTCCCTTCCAACACTAGAGCTAACAAAGAATGTGTACTCCCACAAGGAGGCATGAGTGTTGGTAGCTCTGACAAAATGACTTTAATGTTACAAAAATACTCTTCAAGCTCATCAGACCATGCAAATTCTACTTGTTGTGTCAACTTTTGCAAAGGATGAAGCAACTCCGAGGCTAAGTGAATGAAGCGTGACATATACTTCACCTTTGAATGAAAGAGAGACTCCTTAAGACTCTTGGGTGATGGTAGCTCAATAAGAGCCTTTGCCTTCGAAGGATCCACTTCAATGCCTTTGTAAGAAACTTTATGACCAAGCAAGATTACTTCATCCTCACCTATATGGCACTTGTCGGGGTTGAGTTGACCTCCCATGTCGTAGAGCTTCTTTAAACCTTCTTCTACCCTTTGTAGATGCAATGATTTTGAGCTATAAATACAGAAATCATCAATGAACACCCTAATTGACTTTCCAAAGAATGCTTGAAACACCATGTTCATGAAACGTTGGAATGTTGCAGGAGCATTTGTCAGACCAAATGGCATGACTCTAAAAGCATAACAACCCCAAGGAGTGATAAAGGTTGTTTTCAATTGATCTTCCAATGCGATACCTATTTGAAAGTAGCCTGAGTAGCCATCACACACAGTGTACTTCTCATGACCAGCTACCTCATTTAGTATCTCATCCTGAAATGGGAGGGAAAGTGATCTCTTTTTGTTGCCTCATTGAGTGGACGGTAATCCACACACACCCTCCACTTTCCGTTTTTCTTAGGAGTGACAACAACGGGAGAGACCCACTCTGAATTCTCCACTGGATAAATGAAACCTGCTGCTAGAAGCTTTCTTACCTCCTTGAGTAAAGCCTGCTCCTTGATGACTCCTAGCCTTCGTAGCTTCTGAGCCTTAGGTGTGGCTCTGGCTTCAACTCAATTTTGTGTTGAACAGCATCTACTCCACGCACATCGGTGTAGTCTTTAGCAAAAAGCCTAGGAAATTTCCTTAGCACACATTTGAACTCCTCTCTTTCATCCTTTGTAAGTGTTGTAGACAACATACCTTCTAACATTCCTTCATCTTCCACCTTTTGGTTCTCTTGGGACCCTACCTCCTCCAAACCTTGACAAGAGGTCTCTTGGTTGTTTGGCTTAAACCTTACCCCCATGACTTCAATGGAGGACTCCTCTTCAGTAATGCTGCCGCTACTTTCTTCTTCTGAAGTGTTATCGGTCCAACCTTCTTCTTCCGTCTCACTTTGAGATGATTCTTCATGGAGCTCCTCTTGGCGTTGCTCCTTCATGTCAAAGACAACCTTCTTGTGATTGTCATTCCTGCAAATTAGCTTTCCCACTCTCCAATCCTGCAAAGCTCGCATTTTCATTAGCCATGGTCTTCCTAGGATAAATGGATAACCACTTCCCTTGGTCGACATGACATAGAAATCCACTGCCTTCTTAATGCCAAAGGCCTCCACAAAAACATTTTTACAAATGCCTACGCACCTAGCCTTGCTATTGTTTGCCATTTTCCCTTTGATTTCAGGTGTCTCATGGATGTGCATGCCTAGTCTTTGCATGAGCCCTTCTGTCATGATGCAAATTTGTGCACCCCCATCCACTAGACCTTTCCTAACCAATCTTCCTTTTATGTAACAATCTAGCACAGGTGTAATATCCTCGTTCATTTCAGCATGTGCAATTTTTACAACAGGAAAACTCTCTTTTACCTTTCTCCTAGTGCTAACTGCCTTGTTAAATCCCTCCTAACTTGTGGACATAATGCAAGAAACTGAGGCCATGAGATATCAGGACCCTTACCTCGCATGTCTTCCAACAGGTTGTATGGAGCCATACCATGTCCAAGAGGAAGTCTTGGAGATTGATACGACGTCGAGTCCTCTTAGCTTCCTTGGTCTCCTTTGCCTTCTTGCCTTGTCCATGGTCACTCTGTGATGGGACACCCTCTTTCTCTTTACCTTTTCCTCGGCCACGCTTAATGCCATTTGCTTCCATGTCAACCTCATTTGAATTTGTCACCTCTACCACATGCACATTTGGATCTGGCAAAGGTGGAACTCCTTCTACCCCTTGTGGAGGTGGTCTTGGTCCATTTGGCCTTTGTAGAAGCCTTGGTTGTTGACCAGCTCCTTCTCCTGCATTCATCACTGGGTAATTCAAGTTAGGTCTCCCTGGCTCTCCACGGGGCCAAGGACAATTATACATCCCATGTCCAGACTCTCCGCAATTCCAACATTGCAAGACTCTCCTAGGTCGTGGTCTCGCTCTTCAGACTTCTTTGCTTGTCCTTTGGACCTACGCTTGTGCAAGGTGAATTGACAAGGCTTAAGATTCATTTAACTTCTCAATCACTTCCGCCGTTACCTCAGGAAGCTCCTTAGATGTTGATGCTTGTGACTTACCTTTGGGTCTAAGACCTTCTATTGGAACCTCCCCCTTAAGCACTTGAGTTTCCTATATTTTTCTCAGCAGCCCTAGTTTTAGCTGCATCAAAGGTAGCAGGTGCACCCGCCTCAACTTTTAACTTAAGGTCAGGAAAGAGTCCGGCTATGAACCTCTCCTTCTTTAGAAATTCTGCACCATCACCAGGGTTAGCAACATTTCGTATCCATAGAGCCCAAAGACGTAGGAACTCTTGCTTGTACAAGTAGTAGTCATCTAAGTCTTTTTGCTTATGAGAAACAATGTCTTGCCATAGCTTTTGAGTGTTTTGGGGATCAAAGAAGTATCTCTTGAAATGATTGACAACTTCCATGTAATTGTCTTTAACTTCCTCAGGCAAAGAGTCAAACCAAGTGCTAGCATCTTTCCTAAGGACTACCTCAAACATTTCTACACGTTCTTGATCAGTTTCTATCCTCTTGATACGACAAGACATCTTGAAATTTGCCAAAAATAATTCTGCATCCTCTCCAGGCTCTCCAAAGAAAAGAGGATATCCAGACATTTGGCGTTGGTTCTCCATTGAATTGATTTCAAAGTGACGCGTTTTGTTTTTTCTTTCTTTAAAAGATCTACACAATAATATTCTCTAAATTGCAATCTATTCTACAACAAAATAAAAATATTCACATCAAATGACCTATGATAATCAATGAGAGGTAGGATGACAGGGTTTGGTGATGCGAGAATTTCTCCTACTCTTTGGGCACCAAACATGAATACCATACGTTGTTGAAAATGGATTTTTCTACTAATTGCAATGTTTATTCTAATGTGTGGAGTGAAATGGAAGGGGAAAACCTCTATTCCTGGGCCATTATCCATGGTCTATGCATGACCTAATACTCAAAACAAAACAAAAATATAGACGTCCAAACTAAGGTCGTACCTAATCAGAGGCAAAATAAAAGGGTTTACTGAAGCGTTTATCTCGGCCAACCTAAGAGGACCTAAAATCCTACGAATTACTCGCTGAAATTGCAACTTAGTACTAACAATTATGTGTACCTTTTGCCTTGCAATGGGAATGAAAGGATCATACAAATTCTCGTGATTCATGCAACCTACTTGACTATGCTAAAGGTTGAACCTACACAAAAAGATACACAAGCCTTTCCTCAGTGGGGGCACCAAAATTGAGGCGGTCCGGGGCGGGCAACAAGAGAGGCGACCTCTAAACACCCCTCAAGGCTCCCGTGCTGCTCAATTGGGGCTGGGGCAACCACAAGCACAACACAACAACAAACCCACAGCCAAACCCAAACAAGATAGGGGCACCACCTAGTTATGGTATGCGAACTAGGACGCAAGAGAGATTTTGGCACAACCAAGAAGATGCACCACACAACACACACAAACAACCTCACACCAAGACACACACAAACTGGACCAGAGAGAGCTAGAGCAAAGGGAAGAGAGAGAGAAAAGGATCTTGCGTAATACCTTATTTGTGACTTGCAAATGGAGATGGTTCGTTATGATGCTATCGTAGAACTTGTATAAAACTCACTCAATGCTTAGTGATTGCTAAACATTGCCAAAACACACACACACTGTCTTAGGGTGTGGGAGACCTCTCACCACAATACCCTCTTACAATGGACACAAAACTGGCAATGAAAAACACACTAAAACACTTTCTAAAATCAAGATCAACTGATAAAAACTCAAAATACACAAGTCACCTTGAATTCACCAAACCGTATTGCACAAATGGAAGGACGAAGATTTGAACGTCGAATCACGCCTTTGATGCACCAAACCTCTATTTATTGATGATAAAGGAGCATATACAATAGTGGTTTTGAGATTTGTGAAACTCACGCTCTCTCACTTGCAATGTGTAGCTTGAAAGCTTCTCTCACACCAAGAGTGAAGCTCACAAGTGGTTGCTACACCTAAGTCTCTCCTCACGCATAGAGTGTTGGGGTGCTATGTGAGATGTTGGAGGTTGTTTTACAAGAAGGAGAGGGGCCTATTTATAGGTTGGAGACCCCTCATTAAGATTATTGTAAATCCTAATTTACAAGCTAACAAATCGGGATTATGATTTTTTTTGAATATCAAAACATTGCGGGCCTTCTTTGTCTGCTTGAGTCATGGGTGTGGGCTCAAAAGAGAGCATTATTGATGGTAGATAAGGTGAAAGTAAGTTTTAAGGAAGGAGAGAGAGAGAGAGAGAGAGAGAGAGAGAGAGAGAGAGAGAGAGTTACTATACATGTCTTGAGGTGAGGTGAGGTGTCTTTTATGGTTAGGTCAATGCTATTTTGTGTTAGTATGTTAGTCGTTAGTAATCACTAGAAAGTTAATGTTACATTTACAATGGGTAGAGTGAGTTGATTTGATGAAGGAAGAGGGGTGAATTAAAAGAGAATCATTGAGATGGTGAAGCTTTGAAGAAGCTTGAACTCACCCTTGTGTAGATTGTGGAAAAAATGACCGCTGGTCTTCTTCTTCTTCTTCGCTTCTTTACGCCGCCGCCACGGTTGACCACCACGATGAAAAGAGGATTTGTTGATGAAAAATCCTGAATTTGCAGAAGTTATCATGGTTAAGATGCTGAATTTTAGATATTTTAGGAGAGGTAAATGAAATTGTAACATAGAAGCAATAGAGAGAGACATGGAGAGGGTGTATGTATGTAGAGGTTCATAAAAGAACTATAGGGATGAGAGAGAAGGGTAATGGTGAAGAGGGTGGGAGAAGCCATGGAAATTGCAGGTTTGAGTGAGGGAAGGAGAGGGAGGGATATGTAAGAGTGAGTAGGTGTGTGGAAGGGTGAGAGAAGACTAAGGGCTACTTGTGAGAAAAGTGGGCAGACTGGGGTCCACTCAAAAAATCATAGCTCACCGCTGGTAGCTCCAAAACTCATGAAAACATTTGAGGTGATTATTCAAAGCGTGGGCTACATTTTCTCTTTTGACCGCCGCTCCAAATTCGGAGTGGAGATAGGTGCCACAATTCTCACCAAAAAGCCTGTTTTTTATGCCTGCAAAAGTCTTTTAGTGGCCCCCTCCTTTGTTGAATTTGTACAATGCATCCAAGAGTGAGCCCCTCCTTTGTCATATTATAATACAAAGCATTCAAGTTACCCTTGACGCATGCATGGAGGAGGATTATTGGTGAAATAAGAAATATATACATGGTGGGACTAGTGTATGGACTATTCATGGACTTTAGCTCAATGAGCACATGGTGTTAGAATAATGAGTAAAAATAATAATAAAAATATGGAGGAGCTATGGATATGGAAAGATATTGGAATCATATGATATGGTCCCTCCTTGAATTATTTTGGGTGAAAGAGGAAAAGGTATGCAAGTAAATAATATAATAAAAGTAACCAATGAGTAGAAATCAATTTTTTGTTTTCACGAGGGTGAGGGTGAAAATGTGGGAGTGATTTGTATAAAGGAAAAATATGAGGTTAGAGTATGTTCATATTGGCAAAAAATATAATTATGGTGTAAGAGGATGAAAGAAGGTGTACATAGGTTTAATAAAACACACACCTAAGTAGAAATATTTAAATAAAATACCAAAATAATTATAAAAAATCTCTATATTTAGGTCATATATACAATGAAATATTTACACACAAAGAGGCCATAATATACTTTTATTTTTTTATTTTTTTTATTTTTTTTGGCTCACCTAGCCCAGTGACTAGCTAGCTGAGGGTTTTTAAGAAGATATGGGAAAAGCCCCCTAACTCACACACGCCTATGTACAGTGAAATGGTAGAGATAGCCATAGCGTTTGGGTGAATTTGGTAGGGTGGAGTAATCTAGTATGGCAATTATGGAGAGCTGAAAAACGGCTATCAACACGTAGTCGCAAACCACAACAAAACTCACAATGATTACACTTAATTGAAAGATCAAAGAGAGAGGAACACTATGCAAGTTTTGGAAATGAAAATGGATTACCCAATCATTATTTGCAATGATTACAAGTTGGAGCAGCTTTGTAGTTTAAGCGTACATACAACTGAGTTCTTTCTTCTCTAAAGATAACCCCTATCTCACATTAAAGTTAGTGACCTTTATACCTAGGGCTTTCTAAATGGCTAGTGGCCAGTTACATAAACTTTTACAACTATCATGATAACATTACAACTTAGGGAATTGACCTGCTACTGTGGAATTAAGATTTACACAAAGTATTACTACACTAGCTCTAAAAACTAATAGAGTACAAATGTGGTGTCCAGCTACCTGTCCGACCAGTTAGATGACCGTTTGATCCGTCCTCAAACATTCCCCCCTTCCTAAATCATGTTGTCCCTTTGACAGGACCTTGTGCAATCTTGTCATAGGGTTGTCTTCATCTTTTTCTTCAAGATTGGTCTTCAGCTTGGGAGGTGCTTTGTCGTTGATGACACTCCCCCCTTACTGAGTGATTCATAGCTATCATGTTGTTGATATGTGGTCTGAGCTTGATTGTTGAGGCAAATTTTCTTCTTGTTGCACATTCTTCTCTTTGTTGCTAGTCTTGGCTGCCGTGAAGAGGGATTTTCATGTTTTTGAGTTTGTAGAACAAATCCTCTTTGTGGTGTGGACTTTATGATGGATTTTCTTTCAAGGTCCACTGCAATTTAAGTTTTCCACAATAGGTAGCGAATGTTGAAGCACTGTGTGAGCTACGTATGGTTATTGTGGATAGCTTACTTGCTAAATTTTTCATTGATTGTCATTGTAGGATAATTTTTAGCTTGCCATTTTTTGATGGAGCTTTGTTGTCACCCTTGAAGGTAGAAGATTGTCGTGATAATCATATGGAGACCTGCAATTTTTGCTCCAAGTCATTGTTGATTGATTTAGGTAGAAATTTTCCTATTTTTGATGTAGAAGGAATATATACAAGAAGTTGATCATGAGGGTTTCTAGATTAGAATCTTAAAACCTAGATGATCAAAGGGAAAAAACCCGATGGGAAAAAAGTGCCTTTGGTATACGCTCTTATTGCAGTTGGGAATTAGGACTTGAAGTACCTCTCATGCAAGGTGAATGATTGGAAGAAACAAAGGAAGAGTGCCTAATGCAAATGGGACACTATATATGCATAAGAGAAGTTGGTCGAACAAAATCATGCAGTGTGGAAGATGGGGTTGATTGGTGCTTTAAGGAACAAATGTAGCACATGTGACATCAAAAGACGTCTCAATAGCTTCCATGCTTACAAGAAGGGTCTTTGATGTAGAAGCTCCTCCACTCATATCTCAGTGTGTTGAGTGTGTGAGTGTCTTTTGGAGTTCCTCCTTCACTTACCATTATACTACAATGACTTCGACTCTCATGCTCACCTATACCAACATAATGAACACAACATAATTATGCTCAACTCTTCCAGCTTGAGTATTACCTAGAATAGCTAAGATGCTTAGACCACAGAGAATATTACATGAAGGTTTGGGACTAACGGTTAGTTCATTTAGTGGCTTAGCTACACCACTCTCGATTTTATGACATGTATTTTTAATGGTGACTTGGACTTACCTATTCAAGGCCAGAAACCCAATTCCATAAGTTTTAGAAATTTAGACCTTTTCCATTGTGTTGGTCTTTGGATGCCACCATTTTGTCTAGTAGGTTGGCATATGTTGGCTCCTCTTGACTTGCTAACGAGGTGTCCATCTAGAGATTGTAGCAGCCTTGGTTGAAATTGATTTCTATTGGATGTTGGTTCTTTTTTCTTGCTTTTGGACGGAATCTTGTGCCGCATGATTTCTCTTTGTTGTGCCAGATTGAGCTACAATTTTTGGTAACCATATTTGACTGTTACCTTGATAAAATTCTTATGCTTTGAGTAGCTTCACTGGAATCATCCGCTGCTTCACCTGTTTGTGTTGGGTAGCTTTGTTGAGGTCTGACTTTGGTACGCAAACTTGTCACATTGTAAGTTCCTTTGATGTTTTCTTTTGCCTTTTGTGGTAGTTATTTCTCCTGATTGAGATGTTTGTCTTGCATTTATAGCTCGTCTTGCTCTTTGTAGAACTCTTTGGTTGAGGCGAGTAGATCCAGGATATTACTTTAGGATTTTTAGCCCAAACATTAGCGTTTCCTTGGAAGTAGCCCTGAGCAATGATTGACTCATTTGATGCTACCCACCCTATTTCCTTTTTCAGTTGATGTTGAACACGTGTTTCATGTATCCAAGATGGGTCTTTGACTTTGATGTGCTATTTGGATACCAACACTTGGTTAGCATTCTTCGGTTTCTTCTGGATTCTTTTTTGTAATGGAAACGTTGGTTGGTAGACTTTTTGCTTTGGTTTTCATTGCATTGTTGATGGTGTGGCTCTTGATGTAGAAGCTTCGCTGGAAGTTTGATGGAGGCCCATCGAAGGTAAAGTGGTCTTGCGAGATTGATATACTTTAGTTTTTACCTTTGCTTTACCGTTTTCTGTGATGGTTGGTTGTTCCTTTTTTGCATTGACTTGAGGTGCTTTTGGGATATTTAATGGTGTTGTTGCTGAAGATTTTCCTTGTGGTTGAAAGACGATGTTCCTCTAGCTTTTTGTCAGGATCAGACTCTCTTTGATATGATGGGATTTACTTATGTGGAAATTATCCTTCTACCCCCCAGTACTCAACTTGAGTACAACTTTTGCCACTCCGAAGCTAGGAATCGATATTTTTGAACTTGTATACACTATCTGCTCTAGCTCGATAATTAGTGACTTTCCCATGATTATCCACGTATCATAAGACATTAGATTCTTTGTTGCTTTTGGATCTATCATGGTTGAACATGTGATTTTGAGTCATGTTTCTCCTCATATGCTAAACTTGATTGTTGTATAAGACAATCGATCTTTGTCCTTATCCTTGTTCTTCTTTTGATCTTGCATTTGCTGAACATTTGACATTGAACTTGGAAACTTTGCTCCTTCATCTGATTTCATTTGCACTTGTTTTGGTAGTCGACCTCTTCGAAACGGCTTCTGTCGATTCTTTAGGTATGTCAATGATGACATATTCTCGTGGATGCTCTGCTTCCTTTTTTTTCACTTTTGCCTCTTACTCCAAGTCTTAGCCATCTGTCTCACCATTTTTTCTTTCACACTCACAAACTTCATTAGATTCCTTCAACACCACTATTGTAAATAAGGGAATTATATCATAGCCATCTTCATAGAAAGCAGCAAAATTTGGTTTTGGTTACCTCATTTACGCAGACATCAAGAGTGGCAAGAATTTGTTGCCATCCAAATGGTTCAAACATTTCTTGAGGAAAAGGTTCTAGAGTATAGTCCGTGTCCTCTGGAGGTCGATCGAGAATATAATCCTCCTTCCTCAGACTTACACTCTCAGGAGCTTCATACATCCTAATATGCCCTTTGCTTTCCAAATCAATTGTGGAGTTTAATTCTTTCCTCAGGGATCGTTCTACATCTCCATAACTATGATCTTTGACATTGATTTTCGTAGTGATCTCTTTGTGTCTCAAGTAGACATAGTGATATCCCCAATTTTGTACCATTTTAAGTCGACGCATCAATGGTCTGCCCAATATGATATAAAAATTGTTGCTCTTGTCAAAATTCATTATGGCAAAGGTATGCTCATACTCAATGCCACACGCGGATACAATGATTTTTTCTGATATTCCAGTCGGTTTTTCCACAAATCGATCTGCATTAGGTGAAATTTGGACTCACAAAGGGGCCCTTTAACGAGTTTGACTTTACCTCTCTCTACCAAAACGGTTGCATGGATAAATTTTTACAAACAAACTCCAAAGTTGGTGGAGGTTTGACAGTTAGAATATCATGTTCAAGCTCTATCTACTGATATATAGCACGCCATGATATTCCTCATATTTTAGAAGTTTTTTTTTTATTCACTTAGATTACCACACAGTTGTCACATCATAGGTGAATCAAAAAAAGAATCTTCTAAAATATGAGGAATCTCATGGTGTGCTATATATCAAAACAAATAAATCTTGAAGAGGACATTCTAACCATCAAACCTCCAACAAATTTGGAGTTTTTTTGCAAAACTTTATCTATGCGCCCGTTTTGGTAGAGAGAGGTAAAGTCAAACTCCATAAAGGGCCCCTTTGTGAGTCCAAATTTCACCTAATGCTAATTGCAATTTTATTCGAGTTTTTGTAAAAGGACGATTTCTCCCCTTTTTCCATATTTCTTTGGTTGCAATGGCGATTCCTGCCGCACTATCTAATATAGCAACCGTCTTTACTTCTTTGTACTCAAGTGGTAAGGTGGTGTTTCCTTCTTCTCCTTCACAGTAGTCACCCACCTTATTTACTGGTACTGGATTTGTCTGTGGTTTCTTAGGCAAGTTGTCATCTATGTTTTTGTCCGCAAGTTGGTCATGCAAAGGGATTTTAAACCCCATCTTTTTCAGGTGTTTGCCCATTTGGCCCCATAGATGCGGTATAATTTTTAGCAACTTTGAGAGATAAATTTTGCGTTGTATAGAAGAAGACATCAATTCCTGCAAGCTCTTGGTATACATCATTTTTGGTGTGTCTTTCCACTGAGAAGGTACCATTTTAACCTCAGATTTTGTTCTATGAAAGATGGCAAAGTCAGTAGAGAGCGTGGTTTGCTCTCTGTAGATGCTACAAACTTGACATCCCCATATATAGATCTTATATCCACTGGGGAAAATTCCTGATCCATATTTATCTCAGGGATAGGTACTGAATATAAAGTAGCACTACCATCCTTTTGGTTTCTAATCAGTTCCCATATGGATTGTGGCCACGGTTCTTCTACCTTCGGAATAGGCATTACTACTGACAAGCATAAGCACAAATCAGACCCCAGCAGCCTCTACGCCAAGACCGTCCATGTCGAACTCATCATGGGAAGTGAATAGGGGGGGCACCACCTAGCTTTCAACGGCTAGGATGCGGGAGTAGTGATTAGAATAGCACTAATATTGCACACCGAAGAGAGAGAGAGAGAGAGAGAGAGATAGAGAGAGAGAGACGTAGACGTAGATGATGAAAACCCCTCGGCATGGGAGGAAAATCTTGATTCAAAGTGCTATTTATAAAAACCTTAGTTTTGGCGAGATGGCGGTTGTGGAGAGAGAGAGAGAGAGAGAGAGAGAGAGAGAGAGAGAGAGAGAGAGAGAGAGAGAGAGAGAGAGAGAGAGAGAGAGAGAGTCTATAGTGCATCATCTAGTGAAATTTCCATATACATGGAGATTCTACTCTTGTGTGTGGTGACCCTTGGAGTGAGGGTATCTGCATGGCTTCCTTCTCAAGTGCTGAGTCCCAAGTGCTACCCCTAATAGTGACCTCTCAATGTTATTTTATAGGTGGAGGCTGCATTAGTTTAGGATAATCTGATTAGGTTAGGGCCCTGATGAGGAGATACAAAGCAAGGAGCCGGGTCTCAGATGGTTGACCCTTGTTTCGTTTTAGGAGAACTTTAAAATGATATCTCCTAGGTGGACCTTTGTGATCATCACCTAGAGAGCGGTGGCGATATACAATTGGTTTTTTATACAAGGTTTTGGCTTGAAAATGGAAAATAGATTACCCTACATATTTTTACTATGGAGATGCATCGTGAAGAATGAGATGCCAATGAATGGGGGTCTTTGCTAGTGCATCGATGTAGCACGTTTGTCACTTTTGGGTGGCCTTCGGCATCATTTCTTGATTTGTCGTTGCCATCGTGTGATTTTTGTCATTCCTCTTCATTGTTTGGGCGTCGATGTTGAGCTCCTTCTTTATGTTATCTTCTTGTGCGTGCATATGGCATGCGTGTACTTGTTTGAATGTGTGCATGCACGTATGCCTTCTGTGTAGGTATGTAATTGTGTATGTGTGTATATGGAAAGAGAGAGAGAGACTATTCTTTTTTTTGAATGAAAGAGAGAGAGAGAGAGAGAGAGAGACGTTTGATGTGAAATGTGTGTGTGTATGTGGGTGTATGTATGTAGGTAGGTGTGTGTGTGTATACGCGAGTGCGTGCGGGAACGAGAGAGAGAGAGAGAGAGAGAGAGAGAGAGAGAGAGAGAGAGAGAGAGAGAGAGAGAGAGAGAGAGAGAGAGAGAGAGAGAGAGAGAGAGAGAGATTTTTACATGCTTGATCGGTCGACTCACGAAAGGGGAGAGAAAGAGAGGGAGGCTGAACAAGGGAGAGAGAGAGAGAGAGACAAGGAGCGAGCAAGAGGGGAGAGAGATACTGAGGGAGCGGGTGAGGGAGTGTTTGTCTGTGTGTGTGTGTGTGTGTGTGTGTGTGAGTGGGTAGGGAGCCAGAGAGAGAGAGAGAGAGAGAGAGAGAGAGAGAGAGAGAGAGAGACCTCTTTAGCCTCCATCCATTGACTCTGGTCTTGTGAATTCGACCATCTGCTTTCATCAATTTGTAGCTGCCATTGGCGTATCGCTTTTTGAAAAAGAGTGGCCCTTTCCATCTGGGTTGAAACTTCTTTTCTCTCCTAGTGTTGAATCTGTTGTTGCATCTCAATACTAATATGCCTTTCTTTAGACCCTTTTCCCCTTAAGCCATTGATTGAATGTGAGTCGGCTTCTGCTTGCGTTGCATAGTGGTTGATCGCATCTTCCCTGTCTAACAATCCTAGATGTGGTTGCAAAGATGGACAAGTGGACACTGTAACTGACTCGCCATGACTTCAAGCTGACTATTTGTACCTTGATGGGTAGAATGGCCTCTTTTCCATATACTAGATGAAAAGGAGTCAAACCTCGTGATGTTTGGAATGCCATGCGGTAGGCCCAAAGAGTGGCCATGAGATACTTATCCCAATCACTTGTGTGGTTATTGACCTTCTTTATGATGATCTTACAGATCATGCCATTTACCTTTTCCACTAGACTATTGCATTGTGAGTAGTATGGAGTGTAATGTTGGTGTGTGATGCCTAACTTTTTCATCAGTTCTCCCACCAAGTCCCCTCTGAAACCTGCCCCTCTATCAGATATTATCTTGAGAGGTGTGCCAAAGAGGAAACAAATGTGCTCAAATATGAACTTTGCCACTTCTTGGGCTATAATGCATGTGGTGGCTGCTGCTTCCGCCCATTGGGTCATATAGTATACAAAAACTAGAATGTACAATTTACCTGATTCGTCCCTTGGTAAAGGACCAATTGCATCTATTCCCCACTTCTCAAACCGGGCCATATGAGATGATAGGAGTCTCTGGCTCATAGGTTAGTGTTCGATCACCACTGGATACTTAACAAGCTTTGCACGTTTTACACCAATGATGCACATCCTTGTTCACACTAGGCCAAGAGAATCCTCCGTTTAGAATCTTCCTACTAGTAATATCTAGGGCAAAGTGGTTGCCACAAACACCATCATGGTAGCTTGAGATCACCCCTGTGACTTCATTGGAGATTGGCACTCGCCTGAGGATCTCGTCTTTGCCATTGCAATACAAGGTGCTATTTATAAGGCTATATCTTGTTGCCTTTTGGACAAGCCATTGTTTCTGGCCCTTTGTATACCCTTCCACACATTCTCGTCTATCAGGCATAATATGGCTATCCTGAAAGAGAGGCAACTTCAATCTGATTGCTCCTATGGGAACATCTTGTATTCTTTCCTTGGCTAGAGCATCTGCTTCTTGCTTTTCTACCCTAGGGAGATGAAATAACTACACTACTTCAAATTTTCTTTAAAGATCCTTAATGTGGTGTAATTGGCCAAGAAAAACCTAATTGTTTCAAATTTAAGTGTCATTTATCTGCTTTATTAAGAGCATGGCATCACCAAACACATCTAGGTACTGAACCCCTTGCAAAACACATTGTTCTAATCCAAGAATTAAGGCCACATACTTTGTTGTGTTATTGGAGTGGGAGTGTAGGAGCTGCCCAATACAAAATATCTTTTCCTTTTTCTCATTGAAAATGACAATGCCAGTTGCAACCTGGTCCAGTATTCTTTTTTAAGCTCTATCAAAGGAAAGAGAGTGATCTCCTTCTAGCTTAGGAATTTCCACCATTGGTGTCACTCCTTTGCCTTCTATGTTGACCTTTAGCTTCTTCTCATAGTGACAATCAGTAAGAATACCTGCTAGACTAACCCTGGTGGAGTTCTCCACTTGCATAGACTCTTGTAATCTAACAAGCCACTTAGAGATTTTAGATGAGACATCCGTGTGTTGCATCACATACGAAAAGACCTCTTTCATTGTTAGAATCAAAAAGGGTCTAGGCAATAGATAAGAGCCAAAATTTCTAGTGGCAAACATCAATGTAAGCACCATGTGCTCTGCCGTGGTGAATCCTTTTTTTGATAGGGTCATGATGCGACGACTAGAGAAGTAGATATGATGCATGAAAGAGCTTTGGGGGTCCTTTTGCATTAGTACGGCTCCAAGCATATCACTTATTACACTGGGGCTAACATAAAATGGCTCGTTCCATCTAGGGGGTGCAATGGTGGGAAATGTAGCCAGGATCTGTTTCACTTTGCTAAACTGTTGCTCATCTTCTTCACTCCATAGGAATACATCTGTATGGGTGACTTGTTGTAAAGGGAGAACCACTTGAGCGAGTAAGTGGATGAACCTGATCAAGTAACTTGCCTTCTAAATGAAAGAGACCAATTGATTAGCTGTTGTGGGTGATGACAAAGATACTAAATCTTAAACCTTGCTTGGGTCATCCTCAATTCCTTTGGCTGAAATTACATGGCTGAGGAGAGTAACCTTTCTTTCACCAATGTGACACTTATATACGTTAAGCTATCCACCCAGAGTTTGCAGCCTAGCCAGGCCATCATAAACCTTGTGCAAATGGAGGGAGCAAGAACTATAGATGAAGAAATCATCTACGAAAACTTGCATTCACTTACCAAAGTATGGATGGAAGGAAAAAGTTACATAACGTTGGAATGTGGCCGGAGTGTTGGTGAGGCCAAAAGGCATCACCCTATAAGAAAAACATCCCCATGGTGTTATAAAAGTTGTCTTTTTTTTGTCTTCTTTTGCAATGCTAATTTGGAAGTAGCCTGAGTAGCCATCACATACTGTGTAGTAGCGCTCATGACCTGCTACCTCATTAAGAATCTTGTCTTGGAATGAGAGGGTAAAATGATCCCTCTTTGTTGCTTCATTGAAAGATTTGTAGTCTACAAAAGCCCTCCACTTACCGTTCTTATTTGGTGTGACTACCACTGGAGAGACCCACTCTAATTCTTCGACGGGGTAAATGAAACCTGCCTATAGCAAATTCCTTACTCTTTGAGAAATGCCTCTTACTGAATTACCCCAAGCCTTCTGAGATTTTTCACTACAGGCTTGCTTCCTTCCTTGAGTCTTATGCGGTGTTTCACCACTGTGATGCCTGTGATCTTGTCATAACCATCAATGAATAGTGTGGTGAATTTACCTAGCATAGAGATGTATAATTCTCTCTCTTCACTAGCTAACTCACTGGAGAGCATCCAATGTAACTTACTTGTATCCACCAAGGGTTGCATACCTGATGATCCCTCTTGGTTCTTAGGTGGTGTTTCAGATTGTGTCAATCTCTTTGGATCTCTAAGGATAAATCCCATCACTTCGATGTTACTGTTTCTCTCTTCAGTTGTTGTCATCTATTCTCCTGAGGTGGTCAAAGATTCACTAGTGAAATCATCTTTCAATGCTTCCAAGATCATGTTTCATTGCTTCCCAGTCTTCATGTTGTAGAATATGGGATTCCCTTTAGCATTCTTCATCTAATTCATTTCGGTACTCCGGTGTTGCTTAGCCTCCATAGCCATGAGCCATGGTCTTCTAAGAATGATAGGGTAGCCCTCCCCTTTTTGGGGCATGACAAAAATTTCTACCTCCACTTTTGTGTTGAATGCCTTCAATTTGACTGCATTCATAGTGCGTACGTACTTCACTTTGACATTATTTGCTATTTTAGCTCAGCAAGGTGCCGACCTACTTACCTCTAGGACTGGATGGTCCATCATTTTCTCACTCATGACGCATATTTGTGCACCACCATCTATGTAAATATTTGAGATACGTTTCCCCTTGATGTGGACATCCATGACAAGTAGGATGTTGTCAAAATTTATCCCAGAGATAGCCCTAGCTATCCTTGGTCTTGACTTTCTTGTACTTACCATCTTCGTCCATTGTCTCCTCATCCTTGGTGCAAGATGGAGTAATTGGGGACAGGTTATCTTGGGACCGTGCATTAATACATCTTGAACTAGGTCATATGGTTTAGCATACTCACCCAGTGAAAAATCCACGATGTCGATCTTCCAACGAGGCTTGCTAGACTCTCCTTTTCCCTACACATTCTCCTCCCTTTGAGAGGCCTCTTCGTGCCTAGCACGCTTCAGTACCATGGAATCCACCTCTTCTACTTTTCCTTTCCCTTTCTTTTTCTCTTCGACACATTCTTCTACGTTTTCCTTCTCTTTAGCTTCAAGGCTGATGACACTTACTACTTGGTTTCTAGTAGGTGGTGGAGGTAGCGATGGAATGAGAGGTTGCGGTGGTGGTGGTTGTATGGGTGGTCGAAGGATTTGGACTAGTGGAATCGACTCTGGTTTACTGGGTGGTGGTGGTCTTGCCCTTGGTGGAGAGATCTGATTTTGTCCTCCTCCTCTATTGAAGTTCTGCCTTCTTGGATGAGGACAATAGTACATGCCATGGCCATCCTCTCCACAGTTGTAACAAGGGTAGTCTTGATTCTCTCTTTACTATCCTCTTACTTGCTTTGGATTTCTGGCAAGTGCATGCACTTGCTGCACTAGATGTACTAAAAGATTCTCTAGCTGGGTTTGTGATTTGGTTGAACACGTCTAGTTGATCTTTAGACGATTCCACTGGCCGATTCCTCTGGACCGCTAGGTGCAGGGGGCCCTTCACGGTTCCTCTTCCTCGATAGTTTTGGCTTGTAGATGCAACTTCTTATCTGGCGGACTACTTCAACTGCTACCTTATATGTAGAAGAAAACCTTCCCTTCACCTTCTCTTTAAGAATTGGCCATTAACCAACCACAAAATGGTCTTTGTTTAGCAAATTGGATGCCCCTTCCCCCTTCCTTAGCGATGAAATTCATCGTCCCCATAGATCTATAGACATTGATTCGTATGCTGCATACTCAACCATACTCCCTTGATTAAACTCCATCAACAATTGCCATAGCTTTTCGAATGTGGTGCCTTCTCCAAACGCCTTAGGAATGCTACTCTTAACAGATTCCATCTCTCCTTGGTGGCTGGCACCAAGGCATTGTACCATGATCTTGCTTCCACTTTCATTAGCAGCAAAAAAATATGCAAACGTGAAGCATCATCATCCCTTCCAGAGATGACACATGCTATTTCAAGATTATGAAAAAAATCTGACATATCTTCCCCCACCTTACCTCCGTGAAGGTTGGGAAAGAAACATTTGTCACTTCCAAAAACAAGATATTTCTTCAAGTCATTTTTTCTCTTAAACACAAATGACTTAGCGGCTTATAGCGGATTTCTTTCAAGGATAGATGGATAGATCAAAACAAGATGAAAATGGAAACATTGAAAGAGTGATGGTAATCCAACACGGGGAGGATAATGGGGTTTGGGGAGCTAAGGATCCCTCCTAGCACCGCAACACCAAACAGATACACAATCTTCTGTTGATAGCATATTTTTCTATCTACATATATATTTACATGCTTGTGTTGCAGAAACATAAACCAAAAAGGGGTTGGTCCGTTATCCATGATGAACATAGTATAGAATACTTACTTACACCCTTACCATGCCGGTGTTGACAAGTTGGCACATCCACAGGAGGTCATAGTCCTTAATAGGCTCCTCCTTCCCTTCGTCCCTCATCATGTATGGAGTGATGACAATGCGCTTGACCACTCCTAGGATTTTAGCTAGCACCAGCTGCAAGTAATTACCGTAGTCGATTTGTTGCATGATCTCCAGACCACTTAGTTGTAACTCGTCTTTGGCCCACTGGGTCTCACCCGTGGTAGACAGTTTCTTCAGGATGAGTTGTACAGGGAGAGGAGGAAGGTAGACAAATCACTCTCTAGGAAATGAGAACCTCCTTATCACCTCTGCTTCGGGGTTGTCGAAGTGAATTGGTAGCACTCACATGCGCTGTGAAAATTGATAGGAGATCTTCTGCCTCTTTGCTTTGGATGACCTTCTTTTTGGTAGTATAGGGAAAACTCCATATACACGAAGATTCTACTCTTGTGTGTGGTGACCCTTGGAGTGAGGGTGTGTACATGGATTCCTTCTTAAGTGCTGACTCCCAAGTGCTGCTTCTGATAGTGACCTCTTAGTGTTCTTTTATAGGTGCAGGCTGCATTAGTTTGGGATCATATAATTAGGTTAGAGCCCTAATCAGGAGAGACAAAGCAAGGATTCGGGTCCCACATGGTTGAACCTTGCTTTGTTCTAGGAGAACTTTAAAATGATATCTCCTAGGTGGTCCTTTGTGACCATCACCTAGAGAGAGGTGGCAATATACAACTGGTCTTTCATACAAGGTTTTGTCTTGAAAACGGCAAAATAGATTACCCTACCGGTGAACGGGGGGTTTGCTGGTGCATTGTTCTAGCACGTTTGTCACTTTCGAGGCCGGCCGCGGCATGCCTTCGGCGTCATTTCTTGATTTTTCGTTGTCATCACGTGATTTTTTTCGTTCCTCTTTGTTGTTTAGGCGTCAATGTCGAGCTCCTTCTTTATCTTTTCTTCTTGTGAGTGTGTATGGCATGCATGTGCTTGTTTGAATGTGTGCGTGCACATATGTGTGTAATGTACGTATGTAACTATGTATGTGCGTGTGTATGCGTGTATATAGAAACAGAGAAAAAGACTATTGTTTTTTTTGAATGAAAGAGAGAGAGAGAGATGTTTGAGGTGAAAGGTGTGTGTGTGTGTGTGTGTGTGTGTGTGTGTATGTGGATGTATGTATGTATGTAGGTGTGTGTGTGTGTGTGTGTGTGTGTGTATACACGAGTGTGGGTGTAGGAACGAGAGAGAGAGAGAGAGAGAGAGAGAGAGAGAGAGGCTGAACGAGGGAGAGAGAGAGAGAGGGAGTGAGCGAGAGGGGAGAGAGAGGCTAAGGGAGCGGGTGAGGGAGTGTGGGTGGGGAAATGAGAGAGAGAGAGAGAGAGAGAGAGAGAGGGAGCCAGCAGGAATATAAATTTTTTTATTATTATTGTTAAGCTTTCCCTTTTTGGGGTTGGTTTTCGTGGCCAGGCTCCGAAAGCCAACCATCACTACTTGTTAGCCCACCCCATCTGTGTTATTGGCTACTCCCCTTGTATCTAAAGGTTCATCAACTTCCGGCTCTTCTTGATCTCTGTTTACAATACCATGGCTTTCCAATTCTTGGCTTTTTTTGCAGATTAGCACTTTCTGTTTTGGAGCATCTGGAACATGTGGTTTCATAAGAGCTTGGGCCTTTTGGATGAGCTCCTTGCACATTTGCAACCTCTCTTTTTCATACCCTGGATGAGGATATATCAGCCATCTATCCTCTTCCGTTTGATTGGGCTTTAATCTAGCTTCATAAGCCTTCAAAATTGTATCTAAAGGCTCAAAGTCTTTGTTGACCAAGACTGAACCTCCCGAGTTAGTCTTTGACTCTTTAGGTACCTTTTCATTTTGCTTGCCTTCTTGCTCTCATCTAAGTTGTTCTCTTGTTGGGTTTAGTTCACTTTCCAAAGAAGCTTTCTCTTGTAGCCTCTTTGCTTTCATTTTTTCTAGTTTGGCTTTCCATGATTTTCTTCCTATTCTCATCGATAAGTTTTCAATTTCTCTTTGAACAGGCAATGTGGCTTCTCCCTTAATGATTGCATTTTTGGTAGCTTCTTGAGCTTGAGCTCAAGTCATCATGCTAAAAGGAATGGTGGGTTCTACCTCAGATCCTCTTGAAGAAGGCATTACGCCTATAACATTCATTGTTGCTTTCCCTTTGTAGTCTGGATTTTTAGCACATTGTTGGCGTAGATGTCTTCTATCCCACAACGCTCACAGAATACAAATAATTCTATTTGTGGACCCTTGTTTGGACACCTTTGTGACTAGTGATCACCTCCATATTCATAGCATGGACCTTCTTGTTTTATAGTTGGTGATCTAGCCAATGCTTGTTCTTGCCTGGTAAGAATGTTCTTCGAACCATACTCCTGAGTGGCTATGAACATGAGCGTATTCGCATCCATGGAGTACTGGTTTTTCACAAGTTGTGGCCCATATGCTGGTTGAACGTAGTTGACTATCACTCTACCATTGTTCAAAAGATGCGGTTGTTGCCCTAGCATTTGTTGCAACTTCGATTGAGTGCTACACCATAGATTGGGGTGATCCCCTCCACAAGTATTACATCTCCTCAATTGAGGTTGTCGCACATCTAGGTTTTTTTTGTAGCCTTGGTTTATTCTTCTAATAACCCCTTCAACCACTTGATCAATGATTGGTTCCCAAGGAGTTTGAACATCTCTCTTTTTCGTTGATTCTCTCTTCGGAGATGAGGCACTACTAGTCGTGTTATCTATATCTTCACTCACCTCTCCATAGGCCTTGCAATGGTCAACTAGGTAGAGAGCTTCTCTAGTGACTTGATCAAACATTGTGCATCCTTTTAGATGTAGGTCCTTTTCGACAATCTCATTTTTTAAGCCCTCAATGAAGATAACCAATAATCTCTCATCTTGGGGTAACTCTCTCACGGGATATCTCTCTATGTATTGTTTGAAGCGCAGCAGAGCTTCCTTCACTTTTTTGTTTGTTTTTTGTTTGAATGCACAGATTTGGGACACTATGTTGTGTTTGATCCCCCTTTTAGATAACTTCTCCATAAATTCTTGCAAGAGTTGTGCTATGTTGGAAAAATCATCTCTAACCAAGTCAAGGTTGTTCCTTCTAATGTCAACCCAAATCAATCATATTGAATATGATATTTGCAATCTGTTTAGCTCTCAAAACTTGTTTGAAGAGTGAGACATGAGCATATGGATCCCTTGACCCATTGTAATTTGTCTTGACACATTGAGCCACTTGATATGGTCTTAATTGTTGTGGTTCAAAAACCAATCTAACCAATTTGTGGTCTCTTGGAAAGATGTCCCTCATTCACTCCTCTTGTCTTGGAGAAAATCCTTGTGGAATCCTATCTGATATTTTCTTTGACATCATTTTTGGATGAAAGTAAGTAGAGATTTGAGCACCCTTGTATGTATATCGTTCTAAGTCAATCAGATCAACAAGTATATACTCACGTCCATACTTATCTACCATCAAAACTTGCACTCCATGAGCATCTGTATACGTGAATGCATAGAGATTCTTATGGGTGGTCAACTCTCTAGCATAGGGTTCTACACACTTGAAGAAGATATATTGATCCCCGTTTGTGAATCTATATATGCCCTCATGAGCATAATCTGTAAGCACTCTCATGGATTCATTGGCTTTGATGAATCTCACGTTCGGTTTGTTGATCAGAGGATGCCTCTCCTCTATGTATTCTCCCAATCACACTCTCCTCTATGCCAACAATAGTATGATTGGGAGAATACATAGAGGAGAGGCATCCTCTATGCCAACAAGAGTGTGATTGGGAGAATACATAGAGGATGCCTCTCCTCTATGTATTCTCCCAATCACACTCTTGTTGGCATTGTAGCGTTTGTTGTGTTTTCCATGTCTCCGATTTGAGTAGAAAAACCTGGTGGTGGATGATTTGTTATAATAAAAGGCTCAACCAAAACCACCAAGATAGTCTCTTACAAGGCCACTTTAGCCTAGTAAAATTTATCCCTTTTTTCCCCTGGCAATGTCTCTCAAAATTCAAAAACTTGTGGCTCTTTTGGTCTATGGAAACAAGTCCTGGGTACCCTAAAAGTTTGAAATTAGGAAACCTAGAGAAATTTCTTTCTGGCTATACCTGACTCAATTTGGAGTTTCAATCAAAAGTTAGAGCACTTTTAGTGGACAGCACTTGAAAAAACACTCAAAACAGTTTCAGGACCAGAACACAGAAACTTTGGCTTTTATCTTGGTCTCCATGAGTTATTTTTAGCTCAAACTTGAGATTTGGGATGCTCTCAAGTATGTCTTTAAGATCACCAAGTCAGATATCCCCACTATGCTGAGGTACATGGATCGCGATCCATGTTCCTCTGTCAAATTTTTTTATCCAAATTTTGATAGTGTGTAGACAAGGTCATATGCAGGCTATATACCAATTTTCATCAAATTCTGAGGTTGAGGTACATGGATCGCGATCCATGTTTAACCATATATGGACTTGATCTCTTGGCAGCTTGTTGCACTCTATGTCCACAAGCTAAATCTCAAATCTTTTTAGATTTGGACTTGTTTTGATAGGTCAAATTGCCAACACTAGGTATGCATTGCAGTTTTTAGTACGTCACCTATTTTGCTCCCTTTTGACCCAAATTTACTCAGTTGTTTCCAAAATTGGACTTAGGGATATGTTTCCTCGTGTATGCCCTACGGATCTGGAAATTTTCAAGTCAAGCTGTCAGTATGGTTACATGAATCACGATCCATGTTTGGAGCCCGAAATGACTTCTCTTGGTATCAGCAGATTCAACACGATTAGGAGGCATTATGGTGGTATCAAGTTTCTTAAAAATTGACCTTTGGATTGAAACTTAGGTCAATTTTGGCACTTTGTCAGAGTACTTGAGTTGGCAGTTATGGGCTTTTGGTTAGGTTTTTGGTATCCAAATTCACTTTTGAAAAGACCACTAGATTTCTTGTGATGTCCTCTAGCTATGGCGCAAGTTTAGTATTAGTCTATGATAGAGGAACATGGATCGCGATCCATGTACCTACGTGCTAGATTGCACTGAAACTTAGCATACAACTTGTCCTTGGTCTCCTGATCCCTTCTATATGATTTTTGTATGATTTGGACTTGTTTAGGTAGGCAAAAGTCAATTCCTAGGTCTGTTTTAGGATCGTCCTCTTTCAACAGTTTTTTGCCCTTTCTACTCACTTTTTGAACTCTTTTGACAAAAATTCTTTGCGACTTTTTTGTTCACAATGGTCTCTGTTATAGGCTTGAAAATTTTTTGTTCAAAAATTTCTCAAGGGTACATGGATCACGATCCATGTTCCACCACTTTTGGACTTGACCTTCGGTGTGCTAATAGCTTATGATGTTTGTAGCTTGCTCCAAAAATCTTTTTGAATTTGGATCCGTTTTGCCCTACCAAAACGGACTTCTATAGTCTGCTACTATAACAGTTTTACAATGTTTTGTTTTTGGCTCTTTTGACCACTTTCTACAACTTTTTTGCATATAGTTCTTTTGGGAAAGTTGTTCAAAATGGTACCAGTTATCTATTGCTCAAATCTCAGGTAAATGTTTTTGATGAGGTACATGGACTGTGATCCATGTTTGTTAGAAGTTGGACACACCCTACGGAAAATGACTGCTCGACAGATTATTATTTTTTGTAATTATTCATTTATTGAGAAAACCCGACATTTCACCTTTGTAAATATTGGGGCTTACAGAAGTTTCCAGATTGTATCCCAGTTTTGACACTTAGATTGAGTAGATGGTTAAATTGGAACATTAGGGTTTGAGAATTGTAAGGTATTTATACCACTTTTTGACCTTAATGAAAAACCTTTTGTCATTTTAAAAATTTTTGCAGTCTGTGAGTGAGCGTACTGTGTACGAGAGAGAGAGTGAGAGATTCATCTTGATGCTACGCGCGCACAGGTGGTCGGAATTGAGTGCAGAGAAGTGCAGCGTGTTGCCCCCACCAAGATCTACACACCAATATCTACATTGCGCGCATACGGCCCGGTTTTGAGACCTCCATCTACGAGCTTCATCTGGTGATTCGGTGGGCATACATTATCTGTTTTTGCATTTCAGCATATCCACGCGTTCTCATTGAGTAGAGATACACATTAGGCACTTTGGTTTTTGGAAACAACGCCCTGCAAATTTCGGCCAGACATCCTACGTGATTTTGCATCAGGTGTTTTGGGCTGGGATTTTGGTTCATAGACCTTAGGGAGAGCAAACTATTGGTGTTAGTAGGGTATCCTTCAAGTTCTGTGGTGTTTCGAGATCGTTTGATGGGTATTCGGCTCTAGAAAGGGTTCTAGGAAGTTTCCTTTGATGCACTCTTGAAGGCTGTAGCTTAGACATTGGGTAGAGACCTCTGAAGGAATTAGTTAGGAGTCGGTCAAGTGTAGGTTGACACACTATGCTTGCTTCCATGCACCTACGGGTCGATATTCATCCTTATCTGACAAATCTTGTTAGGTGAGTTCTCGTTGTGCTGACATCCATCGCGGCGTATCCGGCCAACATTGGCGCCACTGCCTGGGACGAAAATCTTAGGTAGGTGACCAAGACTATTCCTTGAGGAGAGGGATTCTCTGGCTTGCCAAGAGTCTCGTTTTACATTTAGATAGGATTAGAGGGTGGAGGACTCTCTAGGTCTTAGTGGGAGTTTAGGGAGCGTGTGTCTGGCCTAGATCCTTCGACTTAGGTAGATTTAGGTAGACTGAGATAATTAGGCATTAGTTGAGTTGATGAGTAGGAGTTGGAGTGGTAGAAGCAGTGAGAGGAGAGCTTGAGAGTCCGCAGAGGCCAGGAAGAAACCAAAACACCATTATCACCATTTCACATGAGGAGTAGGAGTAGGGTAAGTAGGACATCATGATTCAGGATCTAGAGAACTTAATGCATGTATACTTGCTTGTTAGATTCATCACAAGGTTGTAAAAGACGCAAAAGTGTGTTTGAAAGTTGAAGTGAAGTCCTAAAAATATTGTGAGTGTTTTTGATAGAGCTGCAGAGCATCAAGAGCATTTCTGTTTGGAAAAAAATTAATTTTAAGCTAGGAGATATCCTATGCGTAGGATATCGACAGGCTAATCTGGGGGGAATTTTGGAATTTTGAATTGACCAGTGTGTTCAGAAGGTAGGTTTTGCCCTATTTTCACCTGGAAAGTGGAAATTTGACCATATCTTGACAGGATAAGACTAGACAGAAATTGCCAGACATCCTACCCAAATGGTGCCAAGGCATTATTTTAAGATCAAAACCATAGGATGGCTGCATGAGCATGATTTGCATGATATATTGAGTGACTGAGAGAGGTTTCATCTCATTTGGGTGAGAAAATTGGGTTCTAAGTAGACTGTAGCACTTTTGACTGAAAACGGCTAGAACAGTTAAAATTGGGAACTTTTGAAATCCAAACCAAAATCTAAGCATACCACTGGGTTGCTGACATCAAGGGGAAGCTGTGGGTCAAGTCTGGGGTCAAACAGACCAAAAATACATCCTACACGTAGGATGTCATCTGTGTGATTTGGCACTATAAACCTAATTTTGAGCATACCAAATTGATCAGCACCTCAAGAGGAGTCTGTGCTTTGCGATTGAAGTCATTTTGAGAAAAGACACATGCTACACGTAGAATGTCTAAAGCAAGAAATTGAAGCCAGCTACTGACTATAGGCATAGCAAGATGTTGTATAGCCTGAGGCAAGCCTCCTAGTCAATTTTGGTCCAAATTGGAGTTGATTTGACTGATCAAACCAACAGCGGGCTGTCGGAACAGATTTCTGATCCATTGACCAGCTTATAGGTGTCCAAATCAAAAAGTAAAAACAGTTGTGGACTCAGCACATCAAGGAAAATCCATAGTGCAAAAATCCAGGCAAAACAGAGTAGGAGACATCCTACATGTAGGATGTCTACTGGGGCTTAGTGAAGAGGAACGTTGACTTAGCTTATACAATGAGGTTCCATTTGACTTAAGTGTTCTAGAACTTCTTTCAAAAGTGAATTTGGACCTTGTTTGACCTTTTGATGCAGCAAAGATAGAATTAAGACTTTTCAGGCAAATTGACCAACATCCGAGGAAAGTACAGTTCCAGATTAGCAGACCTTATCCAGAACATTAGCAGTGTATAAAATACAGTAGTGGTTGAGGTTAACTCTCCAGTTACACCAATCATTACTAAAATCACCTCTAGCGGTTAGATGTTTTGATTCGATTGTCGAAATTAAACGCTTGTGTACAAGTATATTTAGCGGCAAAGCAAGAAGTTGTGCGAAGATTGATCCTTTTTCAGGTGAGTGGTTGGATTTGTAATAAATTGCATTGCTAAGTTTGATGGATTTAAGATAAGGAAGATACATTTTTAGAGACCAAAAGGTGGCAGGTGACCAAGGTAGCTTAGTGTCCACCGAGGAGAGTGTAACTCAGGCAAGGCTAGATCCACTAGCATCGATTATTGAGGAGGGTAGTGATAGTGACACTTCATCAGACAAATCCTTCTTCATGGTGGGTAGTCAACAGTCGGGAGATTTCACCTATGATGGACGAATGCCAGGAGGAAGCACCTCCCTAAATCCTTTGAATGATTCCAAGTTCACTGTGATCTTCTTAGAAGGAAAAAACTCGAGGGGAGCCCTAGTTTATTTCTGACTATCGAGGACGCAAGTTTATTTGTATTGAGAGAAAGGCCGGCTCAGAGACTGGAGATAATTCGAGTCTATGATGATGGAGATAGATTCCGAGACGAAAAGGGGAACCACTATCTGATAGTTAGTAACCCTGAGGATTACAACCGATATGGAGATAACGCGGCAAAAGGAAAAATGATTTCAGAAACTCAAGAACCTCCTCCAAACATTGATCGACCTAGAGCGATTTTTATGTATGATAAGAAAACAACCAGGGTTTCAACTTATAATGAGAATGTGGGAATTTACAAACATGAGAGCGAGGGAATAGTCTCTTACTTTCGTTGCAAAGAACCATACCCAACCGAGTTAAACAAAGACAAGGTTCTTTACTTATTCTCTTATGAAATTGCTATGGGGAAGGATATCGTTTTGTTGATAGGTACGGGTGAGAATACCAACGTATTCTCCCAAAGGAGGTAGAAAAGGCAACAATTTCAGGAGCATCAACATATGCCCCCGATGAAGTGCCATGTAGCCATACATTGCCTCAAACGGAGTCATCCTAATAGATGAGTGATATGAACTGTTATATGCGAATTCAACCAAAGGCAGATATGCATTCCAATTAGATTGGTTTTCATTGACATACATTCGTAACATATCTTCTAAAATACGATTCACTCTCTCCGTTTCCCCATCAGTTTGAGGATGAAAAGCAGTAGACATGCGTAACTGGGTGCCTATAGAGTCAAAAGTCGCTCTCCCAAATTGTGAAGTGAATTTAGAATCTCTGTCAGAAACTATACTCTTGGGCATGCCATGCAAACGAAATATCTCTTTCACAAACAAGCGTGCAATGGTCAATGCAGTAATAGTCATTTTTACAGGAAAAAAGTGAGCTTGTTTTGTGAGTCTATCTACCACCACAAAGATCGAATCATACCCTCCACGAGTAGTAGGAAGTCTAATGATGAAATCCATGGATATAGACTCCCACTTCTATAAGGGAATGTCTAAGGGTTGAAGGTCACCAGGAATCTTCTTATGCTCAATCTTAACTTGTTGACATTGAAAGCACTCACGCACATAATTCTTAACATCCAATTTCATACGCGGCCAAAAGAATGAACTTTTAATCTTTTTGTATGTCTTATTCAATCCAAGATGACCAGAAAAAGGTAAATTATGACACTCATGCAGAATTTGACTCTTAAAAGTAGAATTTGCAGGAATACACAAGCGGTCATAATAATACAGATTTCCATTATATAAGTGATATCTGTTCTCATACATCTCACCAATATTTTCACGCAAGAATTTCAAAATAGGCATATAGAAAGAATCATTTTCAACTTCAGCATGTATATCATCAATCAAGCTGGACCTACGACTCAATGCATCGGCAACCTTGTTCTCTTTCACAGCTAAGTATTTAAGATCAAAATCATACTCACATAGCAGCTTCAACCAACGCTTTTGCCTATTGTTAAGCAATGGTTGAGTGAAAATATACTTTAAACTCTGATGATCAATCCTTAATTCAAATTTCACACCAAGCAACAAATGACGCCAATGCTTCAATGCATGAACAACAGCTCCCAATTCCAAATCATGTAAAGGGTAATTCACTTCATGTCTCCTCAACTTCCTAGATTCATACGACACATCCCATTTGTTCCCCATTTGCATCACATGTTACCACAAAAGGTTTCCCTAGTTCTGGGATTTTCAAAATGAAATTTTCAGCCACCCTGGTTTTCAATGTTTCAAAAGCTGTTTGACATGATCCAGATCAAAAGAAACCTTTGTTTTTCTTTGTTAATTCAGTTAAAGGGCTTGCAATCTTGGAAAAATCCTTAATATGAGCTCGTTCATATTGTGCTAACCCCATAAAGCTCCTCACATCCCTCACGGTTTTGGGTGTTGGCCATTCCACAATTGCCTTGACTTTATCAGGATCAATATGAATGCCCTCTTTTGAAATTACCCTTCCCAAATATACAATTTTCTCTTTGGCAAAGAAACACTTACTCAGCGTGGCATATAGTTGATGTTCACGTAGGATTTCAAGAGTTTTCCTTAAATGCAATTCATGATCCTTTTCATTCTTAGAATAAACAAAGATGTCATCCAAAAATACCAGAATAAAGTCATCAAGAAATATATGAAAGATATTGTTCATCAAACACATGAATGTCGCGGGTGCATTTGTTAAACCAAAAGCCAAAACTGTAAACTCAAAGTGTCCATATCGTGTATGAAAAGCAGTTTTATAAATATCTCCTTCCTTAATTCTGATCTAATGGTATCCAGATCGTAGGTCAAGCTTTGAAAATACTTGCGCACCGCTAAGTTGACTCAGTAACTCATCGATGTGCGGAAGGGGATATTTGTTTTTAATGGTTCGTTTGTTAAGCCCCCGATAGTAAATGCAAAGTCTATAAGTCCCATCCTTCTTCCTCTGGAAAAGAACAGGACTACCTCAAGGGGATACACTAGGACAGATTAACCCTTTCTTTAACAAGTCATCAAGTTGGAGTTTTAGTTCTTTTAGTTCATCTATGTTGAAACGGTAAGGGGCCCTGGAGTATGGTTCAGATCCCGGATAAAGGTCTATCCCATGGTCCAAGGATCTAGGAGGAGGCATACCGGGCAGGTCATCGGTAAAAACATCCTTGAATTCATCAAGGATCTCATCCACTTACTCAGGATTCTCTCCCTTTCCCATTTCAGGTTCATCTTTTAATTCATTTGCGAAGATTAAGAAGGTATCACAGCCTTGTCTCAGCCCCCTTATCAATTTCATGGCAGAAATCAGAATGGACTTACAATTTCTTTGCTCCCCTTGAATAGTATGACTATTTCCATTTGAAGATTTAAAAGAGATTTTACTTTCTTCACAATCAATTAAGACATGATTTTCAGTCATCCAATCCATGCCAATAATTACGTCATGCACCCCCATGTCTATGACATAAAAATTTCCTTTATGATTCTGACCATTCAAAGAAAAAGACAGATTTTCAATTAGGCCTTTTGTTAAACTTTTCTTTCCACTGGCTAATTCCACGGGTCTTTTAATTTCCTGAGTTAATTTCAGATTTAGTTTCTCTACCAGTTTTGTGGACAAGAAGCAATTCGTGCTACTCGAATCAATTAGGAAATTCAATTCCAGATCTTGGATTCTACCCACAAATTTGATCCGAAGCTTTCAAATGTCTCACTGAAGACGTAAAACACCGCAAAGGAGGGTCATATGACTTACCTCTATCATCCGCTTCCTCGATGGTCTCCATTTCAACCATCTTGGTCCGCACTGCCTTGTCGATTTCTTTGTTCGGACATTCGAACGTCCGGTGTCCTTGCTCTCCACATCGGAAGCACAATCCTAGTCTTCGAGCTCTTTCAAGAAATTCGGGGTCATGTTGCCAGCGTTGTGGAGGTTACTTCTTTTGATTTTCATTCCCACCTCCATTTCCCGCATTAGGAAAATTTCCTCGTCGTTGTCCATGGTTACCTTGCCTGCTAGGGAAAGGTTGGTTTGGTGGGTTCCAAGGATTTGCTGTAGTATTGTTCTGCCGATGGCCCATTGAAATCATCCTCCTAGTTTGGTTGAATTTGTCCCATTTCTCGTAATTTTCTGCCTTTGCCACCGCATCTAAGAAGTCAACGCAACCTGCACCCTTCACTTGGAACTTGAGAATATCTCGCAGGCCTTCAATAAACTTCATCTTTAATGCATCACCAGTGACCTATGGAGCATATTTATGCAAACGCAAAAATTGCTCTTTGTACTCATCTACCAACAAAGGTGTTTTGTCTCCTTCTTGCTGCTTGAAACCATTAAATTCCATTTTTTTCTCCATATTGTAGTGAGGAGAACAATACCTTTTCTCATCTTCTGCACGGAATTCCTTCCATGCAATCACACTCTCGTTGGTACGGGTCTGCATGTACGACTTCCACCATAGCTTTGCGACACTGCGGAGTTGTAGGATAGAAATCTTCACCTTTGCTTCTTCAGATGACTCCCGCAAAGCAAAGAAGTCTTCAAGTTCCTCAATCCATGCTTCCAAGTCTTCGCCCGTCTTCCGTATCCCATCGAATTCATTAAGTCTAGCCTTCTTGAAAACTTTTTTGATAGCAGCTTCTCCCGCGTCCTCGTCGTCTTCTTCCGCGCTTCTCTTTAGTTTCTTCTTCTTTGATCCTTCAGCACCAGATAGATCTACGTAAATTCCATCACCGTCTCCTCCTGCTGTACCCTTCCCTTTATCGGATCTTTCACGTCTGTTAAGATCTTCAGTGAGTCGTCGAATGAGTTCCGCTTGTTCTTGCAATAGTTGTTCGTATGCGTCCATCACTGCCGGCAGAATTGAAACTGCTATGATACCACTTGTGACGAGACACGCGAATACAACAACTGAATAATAGAAATTTGCAACTACACAGAGTAAACGCAGGAAATCAGAGATGTATATTGAAATCAATTCCCGAGTATAAGAAGAGCGTAGCTCGTATCAACCTCTCGACCACCCCCGAGCTATCTCACTCTCAATCTCAATCTCACTCTGAATCTGTGCACAGTTCTCAATCGCACTCTCAATCTCAATCACAAGGCGCCTTCACTGTAGAATAGCCTCCTTCTCCACAAGCTCTTCTTCACGCGAGGCCAAAAAGTGGCTATTTTCGTCCTTTTGTTAGTCTTTAGCAAAAGCGGTTCAAAATAGGTTCCAAAAAGAGACGTCCTGTATTCAAACGCATAAGAACCACAAAACGCAACCCACACTCGCAAGTTAGCAATTTTAGAAACTTTTTTTTGGCCATTTTCCGCGAGCCATAACTCCCAAACAGTTCAGAATTTGACCGGGTTGGTATCACTTGAATTTGTTCATCCCATCAAGCTCTTCGAAATTCGTGAGACGCGAAAAATCCATATCCTGCTCAGTTTGCCCGAAAATTTACCTGCAAGTCAGCACTTTTCACAAAAGGAGTCTAAAACAACATTTTCTCACTTTTTCTCTCATCTACGGGCTGAAACGGGCATCAAAATGTAGGAACCAGCAAAAACACAAAGAAGCATTATTTTTCCTCGTGTCAAGGGCTACAAGTGCTACATACAAAACTTTCCCAAATTTTGACCATAGTACCCTCGAAACCGGCTCCCGAGGGGTGTCCCGGGTCAAAATTTGAAACTTCACGAGAACGATTAAAATGAAATCCTATACTGTGGAAAAACACTGGAATGAACAAAATGTACTCTAAACAAAAATATTCATCGCAATTTTGCAAAATAAATCCTATTACAGGCTACACCGGTTATGCATCAAGCCAGATATATGCTATGGTTGTGCATAATATTTCCAACTCACTTTGTATACGTTTTGCGTTTATTGGGAGTTACAAAGTTGTATATGCTAGCTAGAGGGCTCAAACTTAAACCCATAGTAGAAGGTAATGTGGTGAAGGCCTTTAAAAGGAATCCTTTATGCAAGGAGGCTTCATTCTTGAGTATCCACTCTTGAGGATCCACTTTTGAGAGCTCTCTCTCTCTCTCTTGAGTGTTCACTCTACTTAAGAGGCTAGTGTTAATCCATTGTAATTAGAGAAGCTTTATTAATCTAATCTCTACTTTCTAATTAGTCTCAATTCTCTACTCTTTTTAAATGTCATGTAGTTTCACATTTCTCATTATTCTAGATTTGAGTATGTGTAATGACTTCTTTTTGCTATTAACCACTCTTATCCTTCTATAAGCACTCGGTTTGCGATATTTACCATCACTAATTAGGTTGATTAAGTTGGTTCTTAATCTTGTAATTAGTGTGTGTGCCCTATTGTTTTCTTGTATGTGGATAGGTTTTATGAAATTCTAGCACCATTCACATTGTGTGTATAACTTTTAATGAAGTGCCTTTATTGGCATGTGGTGATTGAAAGGCCAACAAGAACGCAATTAGTGTGTGCTTATCATTAGTGTGCTTTGGGTTTCTAGTCTATGGTAATTTGGACTTCGGTGGGCTTAATACATGTAGGTGATGATTGATTAATGATGTGATTAGAGTTAGTGATTTAATGACTAACCTCTATTGCATTGGATGATCATACACATGAATCCTCTTATTCTATTCATCCGATGCTCGTGCTTCCATGCCCTAGCTGGGTTGGGGATCCACGGATTGATAATTTTGTGTGGTTTGCAATCACGTCGTTGCTACAACACCTCCAAAAGCGGCTAACACAGGCTACACCGGTTATGCAAGCGGGAGATATATTGTGGTTGTGCATAATATGTCCAACTCACTTTGTATATGTCTTAGGCTCATTGAGAGTTCCAAAGTTGTATATGTTAGCTAGAGGGCTCAAACTTAAACCCATAGTAGAAGGGATTGTGGTGAAAGCATTTTAAAGGAAGCCTTTATGCAAGGAGACTTCATTCTTGAGTATCCACTCTTGAGGATTCACTTTTGAGAGATCTCTCTCTCTCTCTCTCTCTCTTAGAGTGTTCACTCTATGGATGGCCTAACCTTGAGCTTAATTCCCATGCTTAAGAGGCTAGTACTAATCCATTGTAATAAGAGAAACTTGATTAATCTAATCCCTATTTTACTCATTAGTCTTATCTTCTCTCATCTCATCATGTCATGAAGTAGTATTGCACTCTCATTATTCTAGATTTGATAGAGGTGAGTACTTCTTGCTTTGATCTTAATTCTCTTCTTCCATAAGTATTTCAATTAGTTGATGACTTCTCTAATTATCTTGATTAGTGTAGTGTGCATGCACTATTGGTCATGTCATTAGAGTTTGTGCCTAACTGTTTGAAGGTTTAAGAGCCTTGAGCTCAATGCCACTTGTGTGTGATGTGATTAGAGTACCTTGGTTGGCATGTGATGATTGGGAAAGCCAACTTCAATGCAACTAGTGTGTGCGTTGATCATGGATGCTTGTGTTGACTGTGTTCTTGTGACTCCATAAGATTGGCAAGTCGGACTTCGGTGGACCCGATGTGTTTAGTTGATAGATTAGTGATTAGAAAATGATTATAGTTAGTCTTGCCATGGCTAATCTCTACTTGCATTGGTGAGGTATTCTATCAAATCCTCTATTTCTATTCATCCAATGCTCGTGCTTCCATGCCTTAGACGGGTTGCTGATCCACGGATTTGATAATTTTGTGTGGGTTACGATTAGGTCATTGCTACAACACCTCCCAACAATATTTAAAGTGATCACTCAATGTTATTAACGTGTTCACATGGTTGTGATCACGTTAATGAAATCCCTGTTTGTTAGATCAAGTGCAGGTAACAAAACATTGGGTGCAGTGTTGTTGCAACAAGATCCACATAGCACTAGGATGCGGCTTGTCTACTTTTCTAGTAGGGTCATCAACGCACTAGAAAAGTAATACAAAAAAGTGGAGTTTATAATGCTTTATTTGATCTTTGAAGTGAGAAAGTTTAGATCATATATCCTTCCAAAGCCTTTTGTCATACTCAATGCCGAAAACTTGTTTCCTTGGGTGTCTTCTCAAATGACACTAAGTCCCAGGATCTCAAAGTGGATTATGGAATTGAAAGAATTCCAATACTCTTTCAAGGTAGAAGATAGTGTATGCGCACAATTGGCCGGGATTATCACCTATAGAGTGCAGGAAAGGTATATTAAGGTGCTAGAAGTGAAAAACCTACCATTTCTAGCACCTAAAAGAATATCTAATTCATTCACCTTGTTCTTTGATGGAGCTTTCAGGATGGCCACACGAAAAGTAGGGGGAGGACTTCTGTTGCTTGATCCAAATGGAGTGGTTGTTGAGAAAGAACATGTGAGGTTTTCAAACTCCATAACCAATAATGAAGCACATTACAATATACGATTCCATGGCTTGCAAATGTGTGTTGCTCAAAAAATACGATGTCTCATGGTAAAAGGGGATGCAATTCTCATTGTAAAGAAAAGCTTAGGCATTTGCGCATGTAAAAACGAAAGGTTAAGGCAAAAGGTTCATTCCATCCACAAACTATTCAATCAGTTTGAAGAAGTGCAAATGTATCATATTCCTAGGAAACAAAATGACAATGCTAATTTTCTTGCATAGAAATAAGTTACATGCGTTGACAAAGAAGTGCATGTCATCATGGCGGTAGTAGTGGTAAAGCAACCAAGGTACCAAGATGATGGTGTCCTTGGCTCCTATTGTGAGCTACATTTTGGAAGGCGAGTTTCCACAAAGGCTTTGCAAAGGCTCAGAAGAGGAGACTCATAAAGAACGCAAGTATCTATCTCTTCCTAGAAGGCTCCCTCTAAATAAATAAAAATATATTATGGCCCATTTATGTGTAAATACTTCATTGTATATAGGGTCTAAACATGTGGGTTTTACTATAATTATTTTGGTATTTATTTAAATATTTTTACCTGTGTATGCTATTTGCCTACCTATACTATGTATAGTGACTCACCAATGCCACAATTTTTCTTACCATTTTGCATACTCTTTATTCTATATAGAAATATTTTCATCAAAGACTCTCTAAATTTTGGTGTGAACCCACTTTGAGAAAAAATCACAAAAATACCTTTCACCTAGTCGTTCCTTTTTACTAGATTACCATTTTTCTACATGCATTCTTACTTACTTTTTGTAAATAGTCCTAAATTAATAAAAACAAATGAGGGCCCCCTCATTTGATTCCCTCTATTCTTATTTATTTCTTTCTCCATTTTACATTTATACATAGCTAACACTATTCCAAATTCCATGAATTGTTTATATACTAACCTATTTTTTTCCATCATATCCATATATCATATTTGTGAATAATCCTAATCCATGAAAACCCTAAAGAATATATTAGTTCATGCTCTCATGCAAGGAGGGTCTCACTCTTGGAGGATTATGAAAATTCAACGAAAGGGGGGTCCCTAAAGACTTTTGTAGGAGGAGAAACAAGGATTTTTGTGGGATTTTTTGCATCCACCTCCACTCCAAATTTGAGGAAGTGATCAAAATATAAAATGTAGTCCACAATTTGAAGATTCACCTCAAATTGTTATATAATTTTTGGAGCTATCACTGGGGAGATATGATTTTTTTGGTGGACCCCAATCTGTCCACTTTTTCTCTCAAGTCACCATAGTCTTCTGTCACCTTCATTCACCCCCCCCCCCCCCCCACACACACACACACACTCATTTCTCTCTATTCCTCCCTCAAAGTTGCACCTTCTATGGTTCCTCTCACTCTCTTCACCATTAATCTCCCCTCTTACCTCCATAGCTCTCATATGAAATCTACATGTACGTACACCATCTCTATGCCTCTCTCTATTACCTCTAAACTAAAATTCCTTCTTACCTTTTCTCTATACACACACACACACACTCATTTCTCTCTATTCCTCCCTCAAAATTGCACCTTCTATGGTTCCTCTCACTCTCTTCACTATTAACCTCCCCTCTTACCTCCATAGCTCTCATATGAAATCTACATGTACATACACCATCTCTATGCCTCTCTCTATTACCTCTAAACTAAAATTCCTTCTTACCTTTTCTCTGTATAAATAAAGTTTAGCATGTAAAACCATGCTTAATCTCTACTAATTAGAGATTATCATCAACTAACATCAGTATTTTCATTGTGTAGATTCAACCTTGGCAACGACAATGTAAGAAGAGAAGAAGAAGAAGAGGATCGGCATTCATTTCAGAGAACCTACACAAGTAAGTCAGAACTTCTTCAAAGATTCACCATCACAAGGATTTTCTCACTTAATTTACGCATATTCCTTCAATCATCCACCCATTGTAAATATATTATTAACTTTTCAGTGATTGTTAACATTAACCAATAACCTATTAACACAAAATATCTATTGACCTAGCCTGAAAAGACACCTCAGCTCTAAGTCATGTACATAGTAAAACTATGTGTGTGTGTGTGTGTCCTTCCTTAACCCTCTAATCTCACCCTATCTACCATCAATAATTCCTTTATCTTGAGCCACATCCATGACACAAGCAGACAAAGAAGGCTCGCAATGTTTTGATATTCAAAAGAAATACTAATCTTGATCTGATTATCTTGTAAATAAAATTATCAATTACCTTAATGAGGGATAACCAACCTATAAATAGGCCCCTCTCCTTCTTGTAAATCATCCCCAATATCTCACAAATCAACCCAACACTCTATATGCGAAGAAGAGATTTAGGTGTAGTATCACCTTGTGAGCTTCACACTTGGCTTGAGAGAAGCTTTGGTGGTACACATAGCAATTGAGAGAGTGTGAGTTCTAGAATCTCAAAACCACTATTGTATATGATTTTCCATTTTCAATCATTTGAGGTTTTGGTGCTTCAAAGGCGTGTCTTGGTTCTACAATCCTCGTCCTTTCACTTGTGCCATGTAATATTGTGGTGAGAGGTTTCCCACACCCTAAGACAATGCGTGTGTGCTGGCAATGTTTACCATTCACTAATTGTTGGTTTAGTTTATGCAAGCTTCGTGATAGTGAGATAGTAAACAACCTTACCTTGAAAGTTGTCAATCGAGTATTTGCACGAACTCCATTCCTCTCTCTCTCTCTCTCTCTCTCTCTCTCTCTCTCTCCCCTTCCTTTGTTCTCGCTCTCTCTTGTGCCCCAATTGAGCAGCACAAGAGACTTGAAGGGTCTTTAGAGGTTGCCTCTCTTGTTGCTCGTCCTGGACTGTCTCAATGGGTCCAAAAGACTTGGAAAGTAGGGCTCTTCAAGAACGACTTGTTTATAGGAGGGAGGGTGATGAAAATTCACGTACTATTGATTTGTACACAAATTGCAAGATTTTCTTTCTTTAGTCAAACTTAAAAGGCTAGGAATTGTTGGGTACATGAGAATGTTCTCTCAATTGATAGCTTCGTGGATATCGTCTTACAAAAAAAATAGTTGATCGTCTCATTCGGAAAATAAGTAAGGACTTGGACAAGTGCAAAGGGCCATCAACGCCTTGCGAACATAGTTAGATCATGGAGAGATATGTGTCTCTTGTTGAGGCCAGATAGCGTTTTGTTTTATTAATTTGTCTCCTCAAGACTCAATACAAGCTTGAGGGTGATATGTATAGTTTCTTGATCCATCCATTGACTATTGCTAGCTTGGGCAAAAAAAAAGAAAATTGATGTTGATTTCGATGTTCCATTGGGTGGTCCATCCAAATAGCCATCCTTACTTCTAAGAATATCACTTTGTGATTATAACTCTAGATATGTAGATTGGTATATGGATATATACCCATGCTTAGCAAAAGAGAGTGGTGCCTATTTTTATGATAATGAATCCCACACAAATAGGTTTTTCTCCCTAACATTTGTTTTTGGCTTGTACAAGGCCATAGTGTTATGGTGGAAAAATGGTACAATGTTTTTGGTCATTGTAGAGTTTTCCGATGGTGGACACGTGTCCTCTTTTGTTGAAAAGAATGGTTTTTTTATAAAAATTATAAGCTTCTTTTATAATGTAAACGGTTCTCTTCATCATTGCATTTTGGTCCCTTCTTTTAATGCTCAGTTAACTTCCTTATTTTCTTCTTTAAGAAAAGTTTTGTAAAGACTATATATTCTTTTTATAATGCAAATGGGTCTTTCCATCATTGTAACTTCTTCCTTGATTTAATGCTCACTTGAGTTTCTTTTTTTATTATTTTTGTTTAGTTTGTAAATGGGTCGTTTCTATACTATATATATTGCAGCTTAAAATTTTCAAGGATGGAGAGAGCCTTCACGTGTCACTCATCGGTTCATTCCATAGAACACCTGACAAAATGTCTTATTCGTATGAAGGTGGAACGTGTGAACATTTTCTACTTTAAACCCTTTTCAACTTCACAGGTTTTAAAAAATACAAGGGATTGACTCTACCTTTTGTTTTGAAGGCAGAATTTACTTTTACTTTTGAAAGAGAGTTGAAGCGTTGTTTTTTAAAGGCCAACGGCTATAAAAGTTTAAAATTTAGGGAATTTTTTGTATGTACACTAACAAAATTTTACTGGTTTACTGCAAGGAGAACCTGCAATCTAGCTAGCATTTTGCAATTTCAAAATGTTAGAAATACACTTAAACCTCAATTTTTATCGAACACCAATCTTGAATAGCCCCAAAATAGAAGGGCACATGTGTGTGTGTGTGTGTGTGTGTGTGTGTGTGTGTGTGTGTGTGTGTGTGAGAGAGAGAGAGAGAGAGAGAGAGAGAGACTACAAGAGGTTGTGTGCACTTGTGACGTTTTCAGCGACGGAGATACATTGGGTTTTTATACTCCCCGACGTCGCTAATAGTGTCGCTATGGGAACGCCGTTCTATGTGTCGCTATCTGCATTGCTATATAGCAACGCCAAGAGCAACACAGATAGCAACGGTTGCAGGCTTCCTATAGCGACGTTGCACATCCTAATATAGCGGCGCTTATAGCGACACACAATAGTAAATTTTTTTGCAGGGCATCCACCCATCAACCATATTGAATGTTTCCATAATAGAGTAAACCTAATTGAATCCAAGACAAACTTAGATTCACCTTTGAAAGAAAGTGCAAATTGTAGACCCAAACTAGTCACCCACAAGACAATATAATCCTTAAGTCCATCATCCATAGTATTGTTTATAGAATAAAGATACAAAACTGACAAAAGCAAATTGATGAAAGTAAATCAATGAAAATTGTACTCATCATAGGCAAAATCACTTGATTATTAAGCCTTGCAAATGTAATAGTTACAACACCATTGTCATTATTGAGAAAATATAAATGGTTTTCCAATAGTTACAAAAAGACGTATACACATCATCTCATTATACATGTTATGACAGAAGGAAACTAATTCTATCTAGCTATGGCTAGACCGATGTCGTCTAATCAGATATCTCATCGCCTCCAAGCGTCGTATCTGTCGGATTTTGTAGAAAAAAGCAATAAGACTTTCTGTAAGTGTAAACATATAATTTACAAAACGATACAACAAATGGAAAAGAGTAAACCCTAATACTAACCATGCCACGGCAAGAACTTAGAATGTCCATGAGCGCTTTTAAGCCCTTTTTACATGTGTATTCGTGCTCATACGATGTGGGTTCACATCCTGTCACATCGACCACTGTTCAAAAGATACAAAGAATCCATTATGTTAGATATTAAAAGTACAAATAGAAGTAAATACCAAACCTAAAGACCAATGCAAAACCACTTACAGAATCCGCCTCAAATGATGCCCACCCGTCGCTCCCCAAGTGGTGCGAGCTCCCTGCCTCTACTCATGCTTTGGCTGCCTCCTTTTGTGCTTCCACTTGTCAAGGTTCTCGTGCGATGCTCGCTTTGCATTCTTCCAATCTTCTTTGGACGGCCAATCGGTCTATTCCACCCATGCTTTATTGATTTTTTTACTTCAGAATGCTTGTTCTTGTAGTATTCGTGTATTCGAACCTTCATCAAGTCTTCATTGAAGCGCTCATCCCGACTTGACATGGGAAACTCGTAATGCATGGGCATCTCAATGGGGGTATGGATGTCAGATGTCTCCGCTGGAGTGTGGGCCCCAAAGCGAGGAGTGTCGATTGGGGTGACTCTCGGAGGAGTAGGTAGTGGTGTGTAGCCAGGGAAAACCGTTAACCGTGCAAAACCTAGCATAAATGGCCATGTCGTAGCTGGTGAGGGGGCAAGAAAATAAGGGGAAGGTAAAGAGCCTTGTCGAACATGAGGTGGTGTCGAGGCACCAGCGGTAGCATCCCCACAACAACCGTCACCGCCATCACTAGAGTGTCGGTGCCTAAACAAGTGTGAAAATCGTCTCTTCGACACCGAAGCTTCGGAGCACATTGAATGCTCCAAAATAGAGGGAGACGCTGACGGAGTAGAACGACGTGATGATGCTCCAGAGAAATGATGATCCTTGTACCACCTCCTCTGCTGGGGTGACAAAGAAGAAAGAAACTCATCATCATCCATACCTGCATTAAACACATGAACATTTAATCTTAATAATGAATGGAGAAGAAAACATGGACAAGTAGAGAGAGAGAGAGAGAGAGAGAGAGAGAGGACTCATAAAGGGGGAGGGATTTGTGTGTAGAGAGATTCCTGTGAACTTCTTGTGAATTTGTATTCGGTGTGCATTCTACGTATCTTGTAAAAGCACTATGCTCGGAGTGCGATGGAGACTCAGGCTGCAATCGCGAAGAAGGTGATCTATCTCTACTCATAGATGTTGCTTGTCCCTTCACTATATCTAGTTGATCGGGTGAAAGAGACGCTAAGAAGCAATAGTAGTGCTTCTTAGCGTCTCTTTCATCTGATCAACTAGATCTAGTGGAGGGACGAGCAACATCTATGAGCAGAGACGGATCACCTCCTTCGCGATTACAGCCTCACTCTCCATGGCATTCATAAGTGCTCGTTGGCATATCAGACTTTCATGACACACCGAGGAGTGTCCCTGCTTGTGAGAACATACCTGGAGCATACGTGCCTGGAGTGGATGCAATGACGATTAAACACAATTAAATTTCTCAAGTATAGCATATAGACAAGAATGGAAAAAAAGCCACGTGAATACAATATATATTATAAAATGGAGCAGAATTGTTCAAATACAATGTTTATGGCTTTAAGAGGTCTCTCTCTTATCCTCACATAGCTGAGCATAACTCCCTATATCTATATAGAGCTCTCTGTTTAGGCAGATGTCCTCCATTTCATTTTGTAGATCCTCTCCATGCACCCCATAGAGAGTAGCAGCTTGATGCTCGTCTGGCACCACCTCAACAGCTTCTGACTGAGCATCTTCTCCAATCTCCTCCATTGATGCTATTGTAATTGGCACATGGTAGCCCTCATATGCACGTGCACTACATGAACTATGACGTACCACCCAGTTTGATGCAGACTTTGTAGGATGAAATATCACTTGCTAGAGCCACATAGCTTATATGAGATCTTCCAAGCACATAACTTCTAAAACTGGATGTTCACTATTTACAGACTTACTTATTCATAATGCTCGCGTTATACGAAAGTTTCTCTTAGGTTGGTCCATTTTTTATTTGAATCCACCTCAAGGAAACCAGAATCTCCTCTGAGCACGGTAGCATTGCGACCCTCCATGTTTATCTTGAACCATTGCATGTCGAATAAGCCGACAAAAAGTCCTCTATAATTGATCCTCTATAATTGTAGCCAGCTGAAGTAAGTGAGTTCCACCACCACAGGATGTGCATCAAAGGACCGTCATCGACTAGACTTTTCAAATTTTGCCATGATTCCGCAATCTTGAGTAAAACGCTTTTTGTCAATCCGTTCCACCCTAGAATGTCAACCTTTACACCATGCTGCTGTGTATGACTTATACTACAACCAACAAAGATTATGATTGGACTTTCAAACATCTAGAAAGTCACTAGTCGTACATTGCAAACTTACCTTGGTCGCACAATCCCGAGAGTACTCCCACTCCTCCTCAGTCACTTCTTCACTGCACTGTTGTGCGCTTTTCAATTGGTTGTGCAACCATCTTAATCTCATGGATGTTGGTAGGCTCTCTAGACCGCCGGATAATGAATTGGTGGTCATCCTCCCCCTCTCCACTTGATCCGTGCCCTTTGTCGCTCTTTCTTTGCATCCTCGTATTGTGAAATCCACTTTTGCATCACTGGATTGTGAAGCATGCAAAATTGATTGATTTTAGCCTCTAGATCTTCCATCATCTTCTTCTCAACACCGAGATTGCACATGAAAATCCCAGATATGCGCTCATCATCTATGGTTCGCCATACCGTGTCCCAGGCTTTATCAAATCCATCTAGCCACTCTCCAATGTAAACTAGGGACTTAGAAACCAGCCAGCCTTCTGCCATGCTACCCTCTAGATGTGCCTTCTGATGCACATGTCCCTTGAGTGTTATCATGAAACATTCTAAAAAGATTATCCATCCAGAATGTACTCTGCCAGCTATTTTCACCTCATCAACTATGTGAACAAGAAGATGCACCTGAATGCGTAATGACATAGGGTTTTTTTTTTAAGGGGTGTTGGGCCCTATTGCGCACAATTGCACTACTTGGTCTTTACCTTATTGGATAAGGTTGCAAACTACATTCACTTGGGTGGATGTTGATCCTTTTTTATGCCTTGAGTGTGGAGTTGGAACTAGCACGTTCACAGGGGTAAAAAATAAATCGAGAGCGCCAGAATGATCTTAGGTTTCGACGCTCAAGAAAAAGAGGTAACCTATGCTCTCCCTTTCTTGCCCACCGACCCACACACACACACACACTCACTCACGCACACACATGAGCAGAGGAAGGAGAGCCATGGAGGCTCCTTCCCTCTCCTCGCTCTCATGTTCCCTTCCCCTCTTTCTCTCTCTCTCCCTCTCTCTCTCTCTCACACACACACACATTGTGTCTTTGAAAGAGAGAGAGAGAGAGAGAGAGGAGAAAATAAAGAGAAAGAGAAAGAGGGAGAGAGAGAGAGAGAGAGAGAGAGAGAGAGAGAGAGAGAGAGAGAGAGAGAGAGAGCGAGAGAACCACATAGAGAGAGAGGGGGAGAAGATGAAAAGAGAGAGGTAAGGGGAGGAAACAAAGAGAGAGAGAGAGATAAAAAAAAGTAGAGAAAACGTAAAATGCAATGTTATATTAAGATTTAGGGATAGGTTAGATTTTAAATTACATTGAATTAAAATTAGGTTGGATTAAGATCTAAAAGATAAAAGACAGAGGATGCCAATAGAAGATTAAATTTATGTCCAGGTTATAAGGTTTTTACATTCATTATGAGTAGTGACGAGGATGTGGGTCTGTCCAACTGAAACACCTATCTCTCAACAAGGATCTTATGTCCTCGTAATCAATTCAAGCATGCTGTGTGATGGACAAGACGTGTTTCGTTGCAACACATTTGTAAATTTGGTGAGTTTGATCCATCTATTATAGATTGAGTTGTTGCCAACTATAACTCGTCAGACTTTGGTGCTGGCCAACAGGCATCAATCTTGCAACCCAATAGACGTATTCATAGGCGCTTTGGTCAAGCAGCATACGTGAGGCCACAAGATGTAGCCTCTGACATCTCGGAGGATGATCATGCAGATCACATTCCCAACAAGGCAATGTTTGAGTCCGAGATCGATGAAATGACCGAGACGATCATGGATTCAGAAAGGCTTATCTATGATGATATGAAAATTGAAGCCGATAGGCCATTGTATGATGGAGCACGTGTGTCTAGATTGAAGACACTCCTGGTTCTTCTCAACATGCAAACAAAGTTCGGATGGAGTGACACTAGCGTCACAATGCTTTTCAGGTGATCTATTACAATGTGTTTACTTTAATAAAAATCTCTAGATGTATAATGATCTGATAGATTACTTACACAAGTGTACCATATTTTTTTCGTTGTGTAGATTGCTCAAAGAGCACATACTCCCAACTGATAATGTGATTCCAGATTTGAATGTAAGCATTTCTTTGAATGTAAGTCCATGGCCACCCTAGCATCATGGCATGAGGAGAATAAATATTCGGATGGTGTGCTACGGATTCCTACAGATTGTGCAGCCTGGAAGCATATACACGAAACATGGCCGAATTTTGTGAGGGAAGCTAGAAATTTGCACCTAGGCCTGGCTATGGATGGTGTAATTCCATTTGGGAAAAGATCAACATCTTACAATGTATGGCCCGTTTTCATCGTCAACTACAACATTCCCCGTGATTGACTACCAAGAAGGGGCACCTGTGGCTAAGCTTGATTGTGCCGGGGTGGTATAAAGTGAAGAATATGGATGTGTATCTTCGTCCACTATTGGAAGAGCTACAACAATTGTGGATTGGCATAGAAGTGGTGGATATGAGCCGACACACAGGTCAACAGATTGCTTTGATGAGAGGCATTCTAATGTGGACCATGCATGACTATGTCGGGACTAACAGAATGCTCAGGTGATTTACACTCAAACTTAAACACTATAAATCTTGGTTTTTCTCAAGCTTATCTATTGTCATGTGTATACATGCAGGGCTTCAAACAAGCGGATACAAAGCATGTGTCACATGTGGACCTAGAGTTAATGCACGTTGGGCGTCCTCATTGAAGAACAAAATCTACGAAGGTCATCAAGCGTATCCCACTTCCACTAGCTAAACTATATACAGGGCCAATAAAACGCCTTCCTATGATAGTGTTACAAACATCTATGAAAAAAAAAGATAGTATCCAGTAAGCCACAAGGTTTATTTGCTGCTCAGTAATCCCCAATAAATCAAGTAAACAAACGCGGCTAGTAGTAGCCCACAGCATCAAGCCCTTTAGAGGGGACAACAATTAGCATTGATCAGATTGAAGAATTTACCCAAAATGTGGGTTCATTACAAAACTGCCATATCGTACCGCCTGGCACAAAACACACAGTCGGTCTCGAGAGGGTGGGATACCATACCCCCTTATTTCACCATTCAAGCTCATTTAAAAGGCAACAACCCATGTAAACAAGGCGCCTATTAGCCGGCCAGCCAATTAGTAAGGTACAAGGCCATAGCCAAACCAGTGGACTAGCCACTGATATGCAAAAAAAACCCTTTTAATATGTTAACATAAACAAAAAAACGCAGCACAGTAAACACCTTATGTAATAGGCAACCATAAATCATTTTACCCACTACCAGTATGTGCGACATTTTCAAATTCATTATGCCATGTTATGATAATCCATGTGTGCTTCTAATCAAAGAATATCATAACCCGATTAACAAAGCAAGAGTAATAAAAAAACCATCCTCAACAGTAATTTTTCAAAAGACCTGCATGGCCGAGGAAGCAGATTTGAGTGTTAGACGAAGTGAGATCCATGCTTTAGTACCACGCAAAAAGTTCAAGGCCATGCAACAACAAAACAAAGCTAAGTGAGGGCCAAAGAGGTGCCCTCACCTCATTATATAAAGGAAGGAGGGAGAGAGGTGGTCCGCCTAGATCGAAGCCATGAGTAAAATTGTCATGAGTATATCGATCGTGTTACACGACAACGAGGCCGCCTCTAGTTGTAGAGAGAGCCCCTGTGCCTTCACAACAAATAATGGCAGTAGGATAGTAAACCATAAGGCAAAACCTACTTGTAGGTAATACATAGGGTCCTAGTCCCATAGTGTAGGGTTTTTTTTTTTTAACTGAAATTATAGCTAAGTACTACAATGTGTGTGTGTGTGTGTGTGTGTGTGTGTGTGTGTACCCACCCTAACCCATGTGCCATACACAATGGGTCGGTAGTAGGCCCATTGTGCATTGGCCTACTACCTAATTAGAGATATGAGATTGTCGTTGTTACAGTGTAACCCACTCCAATAATGTTGGGTGAGAGATTGTGTAATTATGCCACATACCTGGTTTCTATTAAACCCATTGAGGCAATACTTTCTGATTAGTAAATTAAAATCCTCCTAGACAAGGAAATTGTTAAGATGTAGAGAGAAAGAGAGAGAGACGAGACAAGAGACACACCATATATGTTGAGATGTAGAGAGAAAGAGAGAGAGACGAGACAAGAGACACACCATATATGTTGAGACGTAGAGAGAAAGAGAGAGAGACGAGACAAGAGACACACCATATACGCTCCCAAAGACTGATTCATATTGAGGACAAGATACAAATATATAAGTGAGACCAAGTTGAATAGAGTGAGCCATATATAGCTCCAACACCCCCACTCAAACAAAGGTCTCTAGCTTTGGATGAAAAAACCCTTGGGAAGTTCAAGGGAAAAACCCAAGCCCCTATACAATGTGAAAATATGAACCAGCGATGATGATGTGAAAGTGAATTGTGCATCTATGTACAAATATTCAAGTGACTCAGAGATCACAATGTGCAAATGTGGAGTGTGCATAGTGCATGGTACCTAAAAGATTACAATGTCATATGTACAAAGCTATTACAATAGCAAAGAAGCTAATCTAGTGAGGGCGAGCTTTTTGAAATGGGGCCTCTAAACCCAAACCAATGGGCCTACCCTCACAAAATTTTCGTAAATAGGTACGCACACTACTTGGGGCACCACCTTCTTTTGGGAGTGGAGAAGGAAACCAATCAAAATAACACTTGCACTCACCCACTCAAGAAACACACTTTGAGAACCCTTACTCTATGTACACTTTGGACACTTGACACCATCAACGATTATGCAACCCAATGCCATGCATCAAATGTAAATATGCAATTTGTGGAATAGCATTCACCTTCTCCCCATAAGAATACCCATGATACATCCAAAATCCTCCTCTCTCAAGCACTCATCAAAAAATAATGCACACAAGACCTGCCTCTCAAAACACACAAGAGAATCACCTACATCGAACTAACACACTTTGCATAGAGAGCTCATCTCCATCTATGCAATGCCGTGACAAATAAAATCACCATGAGAGGTAGCCACATGCATATGTAATGAAGCAAAAGAGAGTTGGAGTGATAATTTTATTTAGACTAATTGAATAAGTGTGGAGAAACAAACCAATGGTAAATTGAGAGTAGAACACTTACTTGATTTCTCGCACACCTTTTAAGGGGTAGACAGACGCTAGCTAACCATCACAAATTGCGACACTTTATTGTTTGAAGATGATTTAATGATCATTATCATAACCATGAGAGAGATCATGATGTATTTACAAGTTATTGAGGTGCTACAATGATTTATTGGGTTGATGGAGTAAGAGATTGTAGAATAGAAAGAGTGGAGGATAGAGTTACACTTCCTCCAAAGAGGAGAGTTAGGAGGGAGGATGTGAAAGAGGGAGAGTTGGGGGTTTCTCTACTATTGATCAAGAACAACATGAAGTTGAAAATATAGGTGTGTGTCTTTGAGTCTCTCCAAGGGGGACTATTTATAGTTGTGTAGGAGTGGGATTATACTACACTTAATTAGGGTGAGTGATAAGCCCTAATTAAGTGTCCTTTGACCACTCATTGAATATTGTACATAAAAGGTACTATTTATTCACCAAAAATATCATTTTAGACCATGAAGGCTCCATAGGGGTGCATAATGTAGGTGGGCTCCACCATGAGGCCCTACGGGTGGCTCCTGCGGGGTATCTCAACTTGTCTGTCTTGGCATTTAGAAAGCATCGTTAGGTTGGTCCCATCACATGCAACTGACCTTGAACACTCATTGCTCTTCTAGAAGATGATTTGGGGAAAAATAAGATCTCACCCTCTTGATTTACTTGATTTACAGTTCCCTTTTGCTGCGAATCTGACAGATTTACACTATTTTGACCATATCGTTTTACCTGTAGCTCATAATGACATTCTTCAAAAGGCAAATTTGACCTTCTCAACATGTTTGATATGAATTTGGACTATTCTTCACGCTCATGCACCAAGGAAGTCGGTTTGGAAGGTACAAAGCTATTACAATAGCAAAGAAGCTAATCTAGAAAGAGTGAGGCCGAAGCAACTCCAAGCTTCGAGCGCAAGAGGATGAAACGTGACTTGTTGAGGCCTTTGGTCAAAATGTCTGCAATCATCTGGTCACTTGGACATTGTTCAACCATAATGGTTCCTTTACGTACTTCATACGTGACATAATGATAATGGATAGCAATGTGCTTTGACTTATTATGTTGAACATAGTCTTTTGCAAGACTAATAGCACTTTGGTTGTCACACCGCAAGGGTGTGCTAGAAAGAGGAGAGTGACCAATATCAACCAGCATTTGTCGAAGCCAAATCAACTCACGAGCTACAAGTGATGCCGCAATATATTCTGACTCAGTCATAGAAACTGAAACACAACGTTGTTTCTTGCTGGTCCAAGAAACAAGACAACCATTTATAAAGAAGCAATTTCCACTAGTAGATTGCATAGATAAATGTGAGCTTGCCTAGTCTGCATTTGTGTAACCCAAAAGAGAAAGAGATTTCATAGAATCCGATGTGAGTTGTTATCGATAGACTAGACTGAAATCTGTAGTGCCTTTCAAGTAATTCAATACATGCTTTGCAGCAGACCAATGTTTAAGAGAAGGACATGCAAGATGTTGTCCAAGATAATTAGAAGCAAATAGAATATCAGGATGAGTGTTCATGCCAAAAAACTGAAGACATCTAATCAAGTTAGCATAAGGTTGATTTGTGACAAGTTGACCGCCATTGTCAAAAGTGTTCTTCGTAGAGCTCGCAAGATCACAAGGTGTGTTGGCTGAATGTGCAGATTCCATACCAAATTTTTGAATAGTATCTGCAATAAACTTTGACTGTCGAAGGAATAAAATACCTTTTTTATGGTTCCGTTGGATTTGAATGCCAAGACACGAGTGAATCTCTCCAAGATCCACCATATCAAATGCAGAAGATAGTAACTTTCTCACTTGATGAAGAAATCCCAAATCAATGGAAACAAGGATGGTATCATCCACATAAAGAGCAAGAATCACAAAACTGCTACCTTGGCATTTTATGTCTATGTTGAGGTCTGAAGAGCAAGAGATGAATCCTTTAGAGGTGAGAAAAAGGTCAAAATTTGTATACCAATCTCGCGAAGCTTGTTTGAGACCATATAATGCCTTATGGAGTTGAGCAACAAGGTCTTCTTTACTTGGAATAACAAACCCTTCTGGTTGCTCCATATAAATTTCCTCTTCCAAGTCACCATTAAGAAAAGCAGTTCGCACATCCATTTGATGAGCTTCTAAATCAAATTGAACAGCAAATGCTAATAAAACTCGAATACTTGTAATGCGAACAACTGGTGAAAAAGCCTCTTGATAATCAACACTAGCTACTAGGGAGTAAACTTTTTCAACTAAACGCGCCTTGAACATGTCAAAAGATCCATCTGCTTTTACTTTTGTGTTATACACCCACTTACTTTTAATAGATGTATGACCAAGAGGTAATTCAGTTAGTATCCATGTACCTTTAGAGATAAGAGAATCGTACTTTGCTTCCATAGCCTCTTGCCATTGATCCTTTTGTGGTGAAGATATAGCTTCATCATAAGTAACGGGATCTTCAGAAGAAGAAAAAGCATTATCAGTAATATCGTCATCATAAACATAACAAGAGCCATGGTCAAAATCAATAGACAGATCAACAAAAATATCAATATCATCATTGGAAACATTCGGAATGGATGGTTGTGAAGAGGAAATTTTCTCTATAGGAAGAGTTTCATCATCTGAAAGAAATGGAAAAGCCTGAAGCAATGATTTCCACGGACCATGACCCTCCCATAAGCTGTTCGTTAAAAGTAGCATCACGATTCACAATTACTTTCTTGGAGGAAAGGTCATAGAATTTGTAGACTTTGGAAGTGTCAGAATATCCAATAAAAATTACTTTAAGACCAGGAGCATCAAGCTTTGTTCGTGTTTCTTTGGGAACATGAATATTAGCAATACATCCAAAGGTTCGAAAATGAGATACAGAAGGAATGTCACCTGTCCATGCTATGATGGGTATCTTACCAGAGGGTGCAGTAGTAGGAAGATGATTCTAAATAAATAATGCTTTCAAAGTACCTTCAGTCCAAAAAACACGAGATAAACCAGAATGAATGAGCATACATCTTACAGCATTGAGAATAGTGCGATTCTTTCATTCAGCAATGCCATTCTGATGAGGCGAATATGGAATAGTATGTTCATGATGAATTCCACTGTCAGCACAGTAACTCACAAACTCTCAAGAAACATATTCGCCTCCATTGTCACTACGAAGCTTCATAAGGCGACGAACAGTTTGAAGTTCCGCAGCCTTGTGGAATTGTTTGAAAACAGATAAGGCTTCAGATTTTTGTCTATGTAAAAATACAGTCGTATACCTTGAGAAATCATCAATGAAAGCAATGAAGTTTCGAATAAGGTAGAGGTCCACATATATCAGTATGCACAAGGTCCAATATGTCATGAGAATGAGTTATATTTGAAAGAGGAAAGGGTTTACGATTGTGTTTCCCAAGAGTACAAAATTCACAAATTCCCATATGGGGATGGACTTTACAATCCATGCCATGAACAAGATCATGATGTTGAAGATCAAGGAGTTTTGAGAAATTAGCTTGAACAAAACGGTGATGCCATACTTTGCAATCATGATCACCTGGAGTAGTGACAACATTTGCTACAACATCGTTGAGAGAGAGTTCAAATAAATCACCGTTTCGAGGAGCAGTGGCTATAGTATGTCCATCTTTCTAAATTCGGCATTTGGTATGATCAAATCCAACAAACAGACCAAGATCAACAAGTCTAGCAAAACTAAAAGAAGATTACGTTGAAGATCTGGTACATGTAATACTCCTCGCAAAATTTGAGTGGAAGAGGATAAGGTACCAAGATATAAGTTTCCAATACCCTTTACTTGACAAGTAGTATCATCAGCAAGATAAACAACACGTTGAACTGGTAGTGGATGATAGTTATGGAGCCACTTAGGCTGATATGTCATATTTCTTGTAGCACCAGAATCGACAATAAAAAGTGATCCATCACGTTGTCGTGTTGTGGCACGTATATAGTGGGAACGGGCATTAAACGATTTATCTTGTGACTTTTTTACGCATAAGTATACTTCATATAATACTCCTATGCATAAATAAAATCTTTCTACCATACCTTAGTATTACCTTTGAAGTAATATAAATGTACATTACTATTAGAAAGTACTGCAAGAGAAGTATCAATGATTGTGCCTCTTTTTGTCTGGGGGAAAAGCATTTGTATATTTCTTCCAATATCTCAACTATACCCTACCATATATAAATTATTTTCTTCTTTTCACATTTATTTAATAATATAACCCTTCAATAATGCACACCTTCTTGGATACATACAAGAGGGAAGGGCCTACTAGAAGACTTTATGAAAAGGAAGATCCAAATCTTCTTGGACCATCCCAATTTAAAAATCCCGACCTAAGGGCGTGGAGAAAAGGACAAAACCAATTCAAGCTCTTTTAGTAGGCCAATTTTTCTTTTTGAAGCATGTCAATCTGAGTTACAGGTCAAAAGTTACAGGGAAACCAGTGAAAAACCCTCTCACAACTACACTGCAAGAAGAGATGGTAAACAGGTGAATCAAGTGCAAAGAGGTAATCTTGGTCTTTTTCCATAAAATAAGATATTTCAAGGATAAAAGACACAAGCATGTGAATGTGACACCTCAAAGATGCCTTGAAGGACAAGACACACAAGTTGGGACCCCCTGCTGGAGCCACACAGAAGATGCCTAGGTGGGGCCCACATACATCATGCACCCACATGGAGCCTCAATGACCAAAAATTCTGAATTTCATGATATTTTGAGTCCTAATATTTCCCATTTTAAGAAATATCCAAAGAACATTTGATTTGGGTCAACTCTTTAGCCTAATCAAGTGATTATGTAAAACATGGCTCCCTCACCTATAAAAAGGGCAACCTTCTCTTCATTGGGGAAATTTATGAGTGAGTGAGAATAGCTCAATTCCATAGTGTCACACTCATCTTAGTGCCACACTTTCTCTTGAAGAAAGGCTGAAGTCTTGCCTCATCTTCTCTCTCCATTAAGGTGGTAGCGATTGCTCTCATGTAAGATATATGTTGCTAGTTTTTCTTTCATTTGCATATCTAGTCCAATACTTGTCTTTAACTCCTTATCTATCTCTCATTATTTTTCTTTAATACCACCACCACACTTAGATCTATCTCTAATTCTATCTTTACTCCTCCTTTCATCTCTCTTGTTGTGTCCTAATTGTTTCATTGGAAGGTATTCAAGTAGCAATCTTGTCAATGTAACGTGCACAACCTTCTTGCGGGAAACAATTATGTGCACAAGGTTAGTAACCATATCTTCATCTTTCACTAGCACCTCTGTCTCTTAATGTTCTCATTCTCTTCCACAAACTCTAGAATCTCCTTGCTACAGGTACTTCTCTCCCCGCAGTATCCTTATTGCCTAAGGGCAACAATAGGGCTTGGGAGAGAAACTCTCTTCTTCTTCTCCTTTCACTTCTTTCACACCTTTATCTTTGAACATACTTATTATATCATCGATGAATAAACATAATCCAAATAGAGGTGATTTCTTTCATTTCCATTATGTGCAATCTATTAGGGTCAACATTTGGATTAGTCGAAAGATTCACATTCAGCAACGCATAGTGTTTCTATTTGGTCCTGAAAGGCTCAACGAAATACTTATCTCACCAGATCCTATCATACTACCTATTATTGACTATAACTTCTCTTTTGATGTGAGTGTGGTTATTTTATTATGAATCAAGAGGATTTATACTCACAACTAATCCCCATCGCTAGACAAAACATATACATTATAGTAAGCACAAAGCTACAGTTCCAAAGAGCAATCCGTAGCTTATTTGGACAACAAAGATTAAATATCATTAACTCATCCATTAACCCTTTTATCCTATCCATGATACGATATGATCGTAATCTCGATGTTTTCATTTTTGTTTTGTTTTGACTATCTTTCATGAGTTCTCTCCATCACGTATGTGTTTGTAAGGAAAAGTGAGCGGCTTCTTTGCCTACATTTCTTCTTTAGCTCTAGAAGCTATGTTATCTACATCTTAGCTCTTTCTCATGTTGAGCAACAAGGTATGCATTTTGACCCAGCAACAATGCAAATGTTTCAAGCATTTGCAATGTTCATGCAACAACAATATGCCACTGAAAGAAGGGAGATTTCAGCAATGAATGCCATACAAGCGGTCGTCAACAGAATGGATCAATTCAATGGCAAAGATGTAACCAACTACTTACGCGAGTATGTGAAGGAGATGGAGCTGCATCGCGTGTCAGAAGGTGAGATGATTCAAAGCTTTGAGCTAGTTGTTGCTCCAGAAATTAGGGAGCATGTTAGGGCAATTAAAGATGGGCATGGAAGAAATTGGGAAGAACTCAAAGTAGCTTTAAAGGAGGAATATTTCATGGAGGACTCAGAGAGAGTGACCAAAAGGACATTCTTAGAATGGGTAGTCAAGACAAATCAAGGACTATCAATAACAGAGCTACTTAGGGAATTTGAGCGGCGCTATGCACAACTCACAAGGACAGAAAGGGCCACACTAGATGCAGAGAAGACATATCTTTTCTTACAAGCTGCACGTAAAAAGTTTCAAGAAAATTTGGAGCTTCTTCTTGAAGATAAAGATGCTGAGCAAGGACTAAAGACTGACCGGAATGAGGTTGAAGGTGTTGTCTCATTGCTTGCCAAACGACAAAGAAGAAGGGACAAGATGGTAGTAAACACTACAAGTCCTTCCACCTCAACTTCTGACAAAATGGTAAAGCCTACTTTTATCGCTCCGAAGGTTGATGAGTCCATGCTAGATGAGCTTGTGGAGGGAATGCGTGACCTGAAGGTGAAGCTTGCAAAGCTTGAAGAAAAAGGCCCCAACCATCAGGGCCACTTCCTAGGCAAAGACAACAGCCCAAAGAAGGGTTTGTTAATAGATGTATTTGGTGTGATAGTACAGACCATGTAAGAAGGGATTGTGATGATTTTAGTGATGCTTTGTCAAAAGATGTTGTCTTTTTTAAGGATGGTAAAATCCACTTAAGAGAGACAGGTCTACCCTTGAGAACTAACTTTGGGAAGGTGGGAATGCAAACCTTAGTTGAAGATATGGCAACTAACCGTGCCAGCTCTTCCGTTGAGGCAGCTACTTATGGAGTAAAAATTGAGCACCTTAATGATGAAGAGGCGAGTGACCATCATGGTCAAATTTGGCCAAATGTCATGCAATTACCTAAAAAGGGAAAGCTCACAAAAGAGATTCTACATGAAGGAGGTGATTGCATACGTCTAGAAACAGGATGGAATGATCCAGTGGACTCATTGTCAGTGCATGCTTACATTACAAAATGCCCACAAAATGAGGCAATTGTAGAAGAGAAGCACAGACGTGAGAATGCTGATGAAGGACCATAAAAAAGAGTGTCCTGAAGTGGGGGAAGAAGCGAATCAATGCCTTCCCAAACACCCTCAACACAAGGAGCGTCTCCACCTGAAGTACTCATGGAGGAGTCTACAATAGGAAAGAAGAAAGAGCCAACAAAAGGTAAAACAAAAGGCCCAACTTATAAACTACAATCTGATATTGAGGTTGCTACAGATTTAAAGAAAGTCTTGGAGGAAAGGATCTTGAATAGCAAGATTGAGTTTACTCTGGGAGAAGTTCTTGGCATTGCAAAGCGTGAATTCCATGAGGAGATCATTGACATCATCGAGGCAAACCCTTGCTGAAGTTTCTCGTCCATAGGTTGAAGGGGAAACCTCGAAGACACAAGGGATGCAGCTGCAAAATAAGGAGGAGGATGGAACTATGGTAGGATGCTACCAATCTAGTGGGAGAATGAAGCAAGTGCATTTCTCAAATGATGATGAAGAAGTTGAAGATATTCCTAGGAGCTACTATTCACGAAGTCACTGGGCAAGGGCTACTACAGAAACTTTGGTCAAGGTAGGTGATCTTGAAGAGCCATTTGTTGCCTTGATTGACCATGGCTTAGAAATAATCATAATGTCAAAGAGTATCTACAACAAGTGCAAATGGCCAATGGACACAGATCATGGCTAGATGGTAAAAGTAGCAAAAAATTCATCCGGTGAATTGTATGTAGCATGTGCAGGTGTGAAGGTAACAATAGGTGATGTAAAGATTGACCAAAACTTCTTTGTACAAGATACATCTTCATATCATCTCATCCTTGGACAACCCTACACTGTGGGAGTTCGAATGGAAACAAAGGTAATGGATGATGGTTCAGCATATGCTAGGATATGTAGCAAAGATGGTAAACGAGTTGTCCAATTTCTCACAGTTTGGGTAAACCATGAAAGAAATCGTGACAACCTCAGAGAACATCCTCTACCAAAGGTGAGCAAAGAGTTTCATGATCATAGAGAAATGATGGGTTTTGGCCAAGTACCATTGTAAAGCGAGATTGCAGTGGTTCAGAAAGAAAAAGGGTCTCGCTTGATCCAAAAATAGGTGAAACTTTTTCAACGGGCTCCTTGTTAACAAGGAATGGATCAGTATGTTTTACAAAACTTGAAGATTTGAAGAGATGTGAGAGGAAATATGTGCATAATGTACAAATAGGCATGAAAAAGAGTGGGTTGCTAGAGCCTACTGAAAATGTTTTGGGTTTCTGTGAACAAGTTTCTTTTGTAGATACTATGGGTGAGCTTGATGCTATAATGGGGTCTAATTTGCATCTTGAAAATGAAGTTGTGAAAGTTTGCTCTATGGAAATATAGCAAGTAATAGAAGCCTTTAAAGAAAGCCAAACAGTTGGCCCAGAAGTCCATGTTGAAACTAAATACAAGAGTGTAGGAAAGAAGGTGAAACCAGTAGCTTCACCCTTACCACCCAACAACAGGGGAAAGATTGAGCAGGCTTCTTTACAACCAAGTTTGAGGAATCCTAAAAAGATTGGGCATGTTCACAAAGGAGTCTTTTCAAGAGTTGCATATTGGTTGCGAGGAGTTTCTAACACAGGAGGAGACAAGGTGCTTCAAAGAAATGCTTTCAAAGCATGGTCAGGCTTTTGCATTTCAGCCACATGAGATAGAATGTGTTGATCCTTCTATTGTAGCTCCAATGGTAATTTTCACAATACCTCATGTGCCTTGGAATCTGTGGCCTATTCCGGTTCCAAAGGCTCATTTGACAAATTTAGTAGAGCTACTGAATGAGAAAATCAAAATGGGAATCTTGGAGCCTTCTTGTGCTCCATACTCAAATAGGTGGTTCACAGTTCCAAAGAAGAATGGTTCTCTATGCTTTATCCAAGATATGCAACCAGTGAACAAGGTGACAATTAGAAATGTAGGTACAGGTCCAGTTGTGGATGAGTTTGCAGAGGCGTTTGCAGGGAGGGAAATCTACTCAACGGGGGATCTCTACTCAGGGTATGATCAATTTCAGCTTGCAATCAAAAGCAGAGACTTGACAACCATGAGGACAGTGATGCATGGTTTTTAGGACCCCTTCTGAAGATGCAATAAAGGCACAGTCAGTTGTTGGGGAGATGAGGATACTCTAGTCCAAGGGATCTCGAAAGAGAAGAAAAATCTACTTCACAAGCACCAAAGAGTAAAAAGTGCCATGGACAGAAGATACATGGGAACGAGCTCTTATGCATGCCTACAACCTATATCTTACAGAATAGCCCATTCTAGGTGTGAATTTCTAGTGAAATTTACACGAGGATGTTCATGTGGACTCACAGCACAGCATACTCCGTTTTCACTTTTTTACCGACAGTAAATATTTTTTACCACAGTAAATATTTTTTACCTACAGTAAATATTTTTCACCTACATGGTAAATACAAATCACTTTTTACCTATAGTAACTTTTTTTACCCATGGTAAATATTTTTTACTGCACCATAAGTATTTGGTAGTAACAGTTCACTGTTACTAGAAGCAGTGATTGGGCATCAACAATGCAGTTACAGGAGGAGAAAAGGAGAAAATCTTATGGTAAAGGTGAGTCAACAGGGATAAAGACTTTTGAGTTGAAAAGAGACATGCTGATTTTTTCAAAGAACACATGTCAAAAGAAGCCATGGTTGAGGATTTTTTGAGAATTTGATATTCAGGAGGACCCAGCTGACATGTGCAGAACCTCCAGTTTCAACAGCCACCTTACCTGCTCTTAAATGCTGGTCAAGGCCTTATCCCCATGTGTCACAATCAGAAAAATCAGCATTTACCCTCCCCTCTCACATCACTCTAGAGAATATCTTGATGGTGAAATATCAGGTGACCTCAATCTGTTGACCACCCTAAGCAAAAAGTAACCCCAATCAGCGGATTTAAGCATGTTTATCCCTAATCCTAAACCCTCTCAGAAACCTATATAAGGAGGCCTTCTCTCACTCAAAACCAACACTTCACCCCCTTCACCAAGCAATGAAGCTATGACGACATTGCTCACAACGAGGAGCTATGGATGGAGCTCTACTCTCTCTCCCTCTAGTATGCTACATTACTAGCCCTAAAACCTAAATAAGGAGTCTTCTCTCATGCTCCATGGCCACCATCCTCGCCATCATTCTCTAAGGTATTGAGGTGTTGCTAGTAGGATCATACCTACTTGCTGGGTTGATTGTTTTTGACAAGGGATTATGCCATCGTTGGCTTGCTTCTCTATATCCTTGTTATGTATGATCAGATGCCGTTGTATTGTTAAGCTGATGTCTTGTGTATATATATGCTACATAAGGTCCCTAAGCTTCATTTCTATGTGTTTTGCCATATGTTTTGATGCCATCATAATGCCAGAAGTCTCACTTGCCTATGTGCACTATGTGTGAGGTCCCTAAACCTCTTAATTTAGGGTGGTGCCCCCTTTGTTTTGTTCTTTGCTTGTTTGCATGAGGCATGGTTTGTGGAGTGTGCACGAGTACAGAGGCCACCCGATTGCACTGCTCTTTTTCCCGCTATCATTTTGGTGCCCCCACTGAGGAGGGCTACACAGACCTTCAGTCCACAAGCAATGAAGATGCGCAGTCTACAACATGGACGAATGGCGTGAGGAGTTTGCAAATTAGAGAACAGAAGAGGAGGAGGATTTAGAGGCCTTAAAATCTTTCATCGAGGTCTTGTTACCAGGTTGTAGTGTCATTGAAATTCAAGAAGTAAGTTCGTCTACATGCCTTGTTCGTGATCGTCGCCAACGAAGGAGAGTAAGAAGAAGAGCTTGATATACCTCTCCTCTCAACCTATGAGTGCTCCAGAAACCTCCAACGCACACGAGCTTGAAATATTCTACATCAACATACACGAAGGTACTGTGACACACATTAAGGGAAGAGAAAGCATCACCAGACCTCTCTTTCCTGAGGAGTCGACTAAGAGGAGGAAGATCACCTCTACACCTTATAAGTGGCCCAAGGCCGCAGCGCGTGCTCAAGCGTAAGGTAAAATTTGGCTTAATCTCATTAATAAGGGATTACATGACAGAGGCCACCCGATTGCACCGCTCTTTTTCCCACTATCCTCAGTAGGGGCACTCTGCCTTTTTTTTTTTTTGAAACGACTATGTACATGATTGTTACCTTAGTGGGAGCTCGAATATGATGAGCTCTCCTCTGAACCATCCTTAGCATTGATTTCACCAGCATATGGCTGTGAAAGACGACATTGGTAGGCCTTCAATCGCCAACCATTTGCTTAACAATCAACATGGAGTCACCAAAAACATTTATCTTTGTGATGCCCTGAGAAAGACAACATTGCAACCCTAAAACAAGGGCATGGTACTCTGCCTCATTGTTAGAATGAACCTCTTTTAGATGAAACCCTTTTGCAAAGATCTTCTCCTTCTCTGGACCTAATATTACTATGCCTGCTGATGCCTTGTCTTTGGTCCTCTTGTAAGCCCCATCAAAATACAGACTGTGTGCTCCCAGTAGAACTTCAGGCTCCGGGATAGGCGGTACCTTACTAGGTGCCTCTTTCTTGGCCTTCTCATAACACCTTTGTGTGAGGACATCTGCCAAACAAGCACGGGTGGAATCCTCTACTTGTAGTGTGTAGTCAAACTCTTGAAGCTACACCACCCACTTTGCTATTCCTTGAGACAATTCCATGTGTTGTAGGGCATATGGAAAAACCTCCTCAGTTGTGATCACTAGAAAATGGCCTCGGAAGTAAGTAAGCCCGAAACTTCTCCACTGCAAACTTAAGAGCTAGCACCAATTGCTCAGTTGCGCTGAAACCCTTTTCAGCAGCTATCATCACTCTACTAGAGAAGTAGACTAGTCTCATGAGAGATGTCTTTGGGTCTTTTTGCATCAAGACAGCTCCTAGAGCTTCTGGACCTACACTAGGATTTACATAGAATAATTCACCCCATGTGGGTTGTAGGACGACAGGCAATGAGCTCAAAATGGTTTTAACTTCTTGAAAGCACCTTTCACCCTCCTCACTCCATGTCAATGTAGTGTGTTTAGTGAGCTGCTGCAAAGGATAGATTTCCTGAGAAAAGAGATGTATGAATCGTCCCATGTAGCGAACCTTTTGAATGAAGGAGACTAGTTGCTTCACGTTTGAAGGAGTAGGTAAAGCTAACAATGTCTTTACCTTTTCAGGTTCAGCCTCAATACCATCTTGAGACACAACATGGCCTAGTAGAGTGACCTTACTCTCACCTATGTGGCACTTGTCTTTATTCAATTGCCCACCCAATTGGGCCAGACAGGTGAAACCTTCATCAACCTTGGACAGATGTACTTCCCTAGAGTTGTAAATGCAAAAATCATCAATGAAGACTCGTATGGACTTACCAAAGGTTGAAACACCAAGTCCATAAACCTCTGGAAAGTAGCTGGGGCATTAGTTAAACCAAAAGGCATAACTCTATAAGCAAAACACCCCCAAGGTGTTATGAAGGTAGTCTTTCTTTGGTCTTCATCTGCAATTCTGATTTGGAAGTAGCCTGAGTACCCATCACACACTGTGTACCTTTCATGACCAGCCACTTCATTTAGTATTTCATCTTGAAAAGGCAAAGGAAAATGGTCCCTTTTTGTGAATGCGTTTAGAGGCTTGTAATCCACACATACCCTCCACTTCCCATTTTTCTTTGGTGCTGCCACAACTGGAGACACCCACTCAGAATCTTCCACTGGGTAGATAAATCCTGCCTTGAGTAATCTTTTTACTTCTTTTAAGAGTGCATCTTGTTGCACTAGCCCTAATCTCCTTAGCCTTTGCACCACTGGTTTGGCACCTTCCTTTAATTGGATATGGTGTTGGGTTACCGTCACTCCTTTAATGTGCTCGTAATCAGTTATAAAGAGGCCAGCATGCTTCTTTAGTACCTGCAAATAGGGTTCTCTCTCTTCTTCTAGTAGGTCCTTAGCTAGCATCTCCTCTAAGCCTGTGGCTTCTTCCTTGTTTAGAGAGTCTTGACCACCTTCTCCTTCTGGGTTTCACAGTATTATACCCATAACTTTCAAAGAGATAGCATCCTCCTCAGATGACTCATCCTCAGATGAAGAGTAGCTGCTTGTGCTCCATTCATCCATAGAAGTCTCCATCTCTAGGTCTTGTTGTCTACCCTGCTTCATGTCATACACAATTTTTTGTTGCTTGCCACCTACCTTATGATTTGGTCGCAACTCAAGGGAACCTGTCTCCCAATCTTGCCTAGCTTTCATAGCCATAAGACAAGGTCTTCCAAGGATTAGCGGATAGCCCTCCCCCTTAGTTGGGATCACATAAGCATCAATTGAGATTGCCACACCAAAAGCTGAAACCTTCACTCCATTAACCTTTCCCACACAAGCCACCCTTACATTATTTGCCATCTTAGCTTGTAAGGAAGTTTGCTCGTTTACTTCCAAACCCAACCTGTGCATTAATTTCTCTGTCATAACACAAATCTCGGCTCCACCATCTACGTACACATTGGAGACTCGCTGACTCTTAATCTCTGCATCAATGACTGGCACGATATCCTTCATGCCTCTTGCACTAATAGACCCAACGGAATTTGCCTTAGCCCTCCTGGTGCTGACCATCTTAGACCAGGTTCTACGCATCTTTGGGGAAAGGTGGAGGAGTTGCTGCCAAGAAATCTTTGGTCCTTGCTTACTCACATCTGCTACCAGGTCGTAAGGTATGGATCCTACCCCAAGTGGAAAGTCTTCTACTTCTATGTGCCTCCTTGACCTACTCTTCCTTTTCTTGTCTCCTATCACTTGGGAGGAACCCTCATTCCATTTATCCGGCTCTGAAGCTCCCATTTCATGAGTTCTTTGTCTCCTAACTCTCTTTATTGGCATGGCAACAACTTCCTCCATTTTTTCTTTCCCTTTATCCTTACCATTGTCAAGACTTATGACAGAGACAGCCCTGTCCTCCCCTCCCGATGGTAGTGAAGGGATCTCTGCTGGTGCTTGTGGTGGTGGAGGAGGGGGTCTCAATATTTGGATTGGTGGAGCCACGTATGCATTTTGTCCATTTAGTGGCCTAGCTCGAGGAGGAGTGACTTGCTGGCGAGGAGGCCGTCTTTGATTAGCATTTCCTTGATAGCGTCATGGATGGGGGCAATAATACATGCCGTGACCTACCTCTCCACAGTTGTAGCAAATGTACTCACGTGCTTGCCTTTGTCCTTCTTGTCTATTTCGTTCATTTCATGGCTGGGGAGCCCTTACACCTTGAACCAGATTGATGGACAGGCTCTCTAGTTGATTGGTGATTTGTTGAAGTAATTCTTGTTGAGAGGACTCTTGGTGTGTTGCTCCTGTCCCTGCTACTACCCTTGCCGTAGGTTGAGCTAGCGGTGGAGGCTCCATTCCCCCTTGTAGTTGAGCTTGGAATTTTAACTTCCTATCCTTCTCCCTTGCATAAGTCATAGCTTTATCAAAGGTATCTGGGAATTTACCTTTTACCTTTTGTCGAAGGATGGGGTAAAGCCCTGCCAGGAAACAGTCCTTCTTTAGGCATTCTGGCGCCCTTTCTCCTTCACCTAGTGATGCACACCATTTCTCCCACAGGTTGGAAAACTTTCCTTCATAGCTTCTATAGTCATTGGGTGATGTTTGGCGTAGCTCTAAGAGCTGTCTCCATATCTCCTCTGGAGGCTCATGGCGGCGAAATTCTTCGATGAAGGCCATCTTTAAGGACTCCCAGTCTCTTCTTTCTTCAGGTGCCAAAGTTTGATACCATAATTTTGAACCTTCCCTCAAGACCAAAGGAAAGGCCCTTAACTTAGTAGCTTCGTCATCCCTTCCCGATACCAGAAAGGCCATTTCCAAATTATCCAAAAAGTCTGGAGCAACCTCCCCAGTCTTACCATAAAAATTAGGGAAGGCCATAAGTGAGAGAGTAAACAATTACACAAACAGCTCCAATTTATTTTCAAATAGAGTATGGTAATTAAAATTTGGAGCTTTAGCACAACTTAGCTCAAAATAGGATGAAGATCGACACATCAAAGGAATGGTAATAGTCTAGTAAGGGTAGAATGACAGGATGAGGAGAGCGCAAGATTTCCCCAAGTCTCTCGGCTCCAAACAACAAGACTATTCTTTGTTGATAAAAGATTTTTCTATCAATACAAATATTCACACGGATATGACGCACAAAATGGAAAGGAAACATGAGGGGATCATCATTCTCATTATTGGCATCCATACTTACACACAAAGAGCCTAGCTTAGTTGCACCACCTTGGGACCAATGAGCCTGATCAGCCACAGAAGGTCAACACCTCGGATCACTTCGACTCTTCCTGATGCATCTGTGAAGACGTAAGGCGTGATGGCAACACTTTGTACAATGCTCAGCCTTTTAGCAAGCAACAATTGGATGCTATTACCATAATCAGCATGACAAATGAAAGTGACACCATTAATGTGCAGCACATCATCAACTAAGATAGTTTCCTTAGATTGAGATAACTTCTTGAAAATTAGCAGCAAAGGTAGGGCAGGGAGGCTTTTCACCCGGTCTCCAAAGCACTTTGGACAATATCCAAAGTGATCTTCACGCGGACAGGAGGCTGGCTTGGGATTGGTGGTTTCTGGATTCACAAAGTGCACTGGGAGCACTCGCAGACGGGCGGCAATCTTGTAGGCAAGCCTTCGCCTCTTTGCTTTAGGAGGATTTAGGGGTGAGAGTCGTGGTTGCAAGTTGGAGGTTGAAGTTGGTTGCTCACTAGACTTTTTCTTGCCTGTAGTGGTCATGTAATCCCTTATTAATGAGATTAAGCCAAATGTTACCTTACGCTTGAGCACGCGCTGCGGCCTTGGGCCACTTAGGTGTAGAGGTGATCTTCCTCCTCTTAGTCGGCTCCTCAGGAAAGAGAGGTCTGGTGATGCTTTCTCTTCCCTTAATGTGTGTCACAGTACCTTCGTGTATGTTGATGTAGAATATTTCAAGCTCGTGTGCGTTGGAGGTTTCTGGAGCACTCATAGGTTGAGAGGAGAGGTATATCAAGCTCTTCTTCTTACTCTCCTTCGTTGGCGACGATCACGAACAAGGCATGTAGAAGAACTTACTTCTTGAATTTCAATGACACTGCAACCTGGTAACAAGACCTCTATGAAAGCTTTTAAGGCCTCTAAAGCCTCCTCCTCTTCTGTTCTCCAATTTGCAAACTCCTCACGCCATTCGTCCATGTTGTAGACTGCACATCTTCATTGCTTGTGGACTGAAGGTCTGTGTAGCCCTCCTCAGTGGGGGAACCAAAATGATAGCGGGAAAAAGAGCAGTGCAATCGGGTGTCCTCTGTACTCGTGCACACTCCACAAACCACGCCTCATGCAAACAAGCAAAGAACAAACAAAGGGGGCACCACCCTAAATTAAGAGGTTTAGGGACCTCACACATAGTGCACATAGGCAAGTGAGACTTCTGGCATTATGATGGCATCAAAACATATGGCAAAACACATAGAAACGAAGCTTAGGGACCTTATGTAGCATATATATACACAAGACATCAGCTTAACAATACAATGGCATCTGATCATACATAACAAGGATATAGAGAAGCAAGCCAAGGATGGCATAATCCCTTGTCAAAAACAATCAACCCAGCAAGTAGGTATGATCCTACTAGCAACACCTCAATACCTTAGAGAATGATGGCGAGGATGGTGGCCATGGAGCATGAGAGAAGACTCCTTATTTAGGTTTTAGGGCTAGTAATGTAGCATACTAGAGGGAGAGAGAGTAGAGCTCCATCCATAGCTCCTCGTTGTGAGCAATGTCGTCATAGCTTCATTGCTTGGTGAAGGGGGTGAAGTGTTGGTTTTGAGTGAGAGAAGGCCTCCTTATATAGGTTTCTGAGAGGGTTTAGGATTAGGGATAAACATGCTTAAATCCGCTGATTAGGGTTACTTTTTGCTTAGGGTGGTCAACAGATTGAGGTCACCTGATATGTCACCATCAAGATATTCTCTAGAGTGATGTGAGAGGGGAGGGTAAATGCTGATTTTTCTGATTGTGACACATGGGGATAAGGCCTTGACCAGCATTTAAGAGCAGGCAAGGTGGCTGTTGAAACTGGAGGTTCTGCACATGTCAGCTGGGTCGTCCTAAATATCAAATTGTCAAAAAATCCTGAACCATGGCTTCTTTTGACATGTGTTCTTTGAAAAAGTCAGTATGTCTCTTTTCAACTCAAAAGTCTTTATCCCTGTTGACTCACCTTTACCATAAGATTTTCTCCTTTTCTCCTCCTGTAACTGCATTGTTGATGCCCAATCACTGCTTCTAGTAATAGTGAACTGTTACTACTAAATACTTATGGTGCAGTAAAAAATATTTACCATGGGTAAAAAAAGTTACTGTAGGTAAAAAGTGATTTGTATTTACCATGTAGGTGAAAAAATATTTACTGTAGGTAAAAAATATTTACTGTGGTAAAAAATATTTACTTTCGGTAAAAAAGTGAAAACGGAGTATGCTGTGCTATGAGTCCACACGAACATCCTCGTGTAAATTTCACTAGAAATTCACACCTAGAATGGGCTATTCTGTAAGATATAGGTTGTAGGCATGCATAAGAGCTCGTTCCCACGTATCTTCTGTCCATGGCACTTTTTACTCTTTGGTGCTTGTGAAGTAGATTTTTCTTCTCTTTCGAGATCCCTTGGACTAGAGTATCCTCATCTCCCCAACAACTGACTGTGCCTTTATTGCATCTTCAGAAGGGGTCCTAAAAACCATGCATCAGACACCTTTGGGTTTGGTAAGGATGTGTACCTTGCCACAAGGAGCAACCAAATCGGTTGCACATATGATGAATGGGATGAGTAAGGTTTTACGTGAATTTATTCCTCAAATCACAATGCCTTTCATTGATGATTTTCCTATCAAAGGATGTGAAGAAAGTGACAAAGATGAAGCTTTGGATCTCAAGGGATGTCGCAGGTTTGTGGTAAATCACATAAATGATTGTGATAAAATTTTGTCTAGGCTGGAAGAAGTGAATCTTACATTGTCAGGGAAAAAGTCTATGTTTGGTGTCAATGAAGTGCTCATTGTGGGGCACATGTGCGGGCCATATGGTAGGAAACCTTGTCCAACAAAGGTAGATTCCATCCAAAGAATGAAAGAAACATGCACTAGCATCACTGAGGTTAGAAGGTTTCTGGGAGCATGTGTCTTCTATGTTAGTTGGATTCCACATTATGCACATGTAGCTGATCCTCTTTATCAGCTTCTTAGAAAGAATCAAAAGTTTAAATGGACAAAAGCACATGTAAAATCCATGAAAAAGCTAAAGGAGTTGCTCTAGTCAGCAACGACTTTGAGAAAGGTAGACTATGAGTGTCAAAGGCCAGTAATTGTGACAGTAGACACCAGTCCTATAGGGATTGGCTGGGCAATAGGTCAAGATGACAAAGAAGGACACAGGTATGTGGTAAGATTTGGAGCAAAGGTACTAAGTGCTCTCCAAAGAAACTATCCACAGATAAAGAGAGAGCTATGGGGTATGGTTACAGCCTTGAAAAGTGGGAAAGAGTACCTAATTGGTGCATGTGTGGTTGTAGAAACAGATTGTCTACCACTTCTTGGGATGATTACAAGCTGCTCAATGCCAGACATTGCTATGTTGTGGTGGATTGCCTACATTAAGTCCTTAAATCCCGAGTTCAAGCACATTGCAGGTAAAGACAATACAGTGGTAGATATGCTATCAAGGGAAAGGTATGAAGATGAGTCATAGATGATTGATGAGGGAGATGATGTGGGCACAAAGTTCTATTCCATCTCTCATGTCAAAGGTAACTATGTCTGCATGACTAATACGCTTGAATTGTTCTTGAAAGATCTTTTTGAAGCTGATTGGCTTCTTATTGGAAGCTATTTGAGTACTCTAGAAAAACAGGATGATTGGTTTGAACAAGAATTCAAGAGGATACGCAGGAAAGCATATGGGTACTTTTTGAAGGATGGTTACTTGTGGAAGCATCCTAAACAAAAGGGTGCTACACCACAACGGGTTATATGTAAAAAAGAGACACAAGTAAAGCTCATGCAAGAGTTTCATGAGAGTCTATGGGCTGGACACAGAGGTGTGTGGGCAACCTTCTCCAAGTTGAAAGAAAAATACTGGTGGAAGGGTATGTATAAAGATGTATCATAGTTTGTAGAGTCGTGTGTAACTTGTCAAATGTATTCAAATGTCCGACATCATGATGGATTGCACCCTACATATCCACTAGCCATGCACTATAAATGGGTTGTGGATCTAGTCACAATGCCTTTAGGACTCTGGCAGATGAGATACTTGGTTCTTGCACGAGAGGACCTAACTAATTAGGTTGAAGGAAGAGCATTAACGCTAAAACCACAGAAGCTGTGTGCAAATTCCTTCTTGATGAGGTGATTTGCCATTATGGTTGTGTGGGAAAGATCACTGCAGATAGAGGTGAACTGGATGCCGAAGAAGCAAGGGAGTTCTTTTCTAGATTAGGAATCAAGCTTTCTCTTACTACAGATTACAACCATGAAGGCAATGGAAAGAGTGAAAGAGGGCATCCTCCTATCATCACAGCTTTGGCCAAGGCTTGTGAAGGAAGAGTTGGTGAGTGGCCAAAATTATTACCATATGCTTTATGGGCTGATCATACAACACATAGCTCAGTAACTGGCTACATGCCTGCGGAGCTAATGTATGGTCAAAAGCCAGTGATGCCGATTGAAGATACAATTCCCACATGGAATGTACTACCTTGGCAAGAGGGGCTTAGCAGGGAAGATCTCCTTGCACTTCGTATAAGGCAACTAGAGAGAAGACCTGGAGACATTGAAGCTGCAAAAGAACGACTCAAAAATGCAAGGTTGAAAAACAAGGACTACTTTGATAAGCGACATCGACTCAGGAGCAAAGCAATTGACAAAGGTGACTAGGTTTTAGTGTATTATAGTAGCCTTGATAACCAACACACAGTCATGCGCAAGTTCTCAAAAATATGGTTTGGACCCTATGTTGTAAAGCATGTGCATGAAAATGCTACTTACAGCTTGTCTGAACTAGATGGTACAAAAGTAAAGATTCCCATTGTAGGAAAAAGGATTAAAATGTTTAAGAGAAGAGGAGACAATGATCTATAAGATGTTGATGAGGAAGAAGAGCAAAATACAGGTGAAGACCAAAGAGAACATGAAGCTTTGGAATCATCCAGTGAAGAAGAAAGCAAGGAAGATGTACAAGAGGACTGATCTTACAAAGAGACCAGGTGGCACATACTGGAGGATGTGTAGGTTTAGAGGGGGTGGATAAAAGACCAAAAATATGTCAAAAAAGTAGGCGGTCTTTCCAGGAAGGCACCGGGCCTCTTGCTGTGAGAGTTTGTGAGGAAGCTCAAGGGTTATGAGAAAGATCTAAGATGTAGATAACATAGCTTCTAGAGCTAAAGAAGAAATGTAGCCAAAGAAGCCGCTCACTTACCCTTACAAACACATATGTGATGGAGAGAACTCATGAAAGATAGTCAAAACAAAACAAAAATGAAAAAATTGAGATTACGATCATATCGTATCATGGGTAGGATAAAAGGGTTAATGTATGAGTTAATGATATTTAATCTTTGTTGTCAAAATAAGCTACGGATTTCTCTTTGAAACTGTAGCTTTGTGCTTACTATAATGTATATTTTTTGTCTAGCGATGGGGATTACTTGTGAGTACAAATCCTCTTGATTCATAATAAAATAACCACACTCACATCAAAATAGAATTTATAGTCAATAATAGGTAGTATGATAGGATCTGGTGAGAGAAGTATTTCGTTAAGCCTTTCAGGACCAAATAGAAACACTATGCGTTGCTGAATGTGAATCTTTCGACTAATCCAAATGTTGACCCTAATAGATTGCACAGAATGGAAATGAAAGAAATCACCTCTATATGGATTATGTTTATTCATCGATGATATATTAAGTATGTTCAAAGATAAAGGTGTGAAAGAAGTGAAAGGAGAAGAAGAAGAGAGTTTCTCTCCCAAGCCCTATTGTTACCCTTAGGCAATAAGGATACTGCGGGGAGAGAAATACCTGTAGCAAGGAGATTCTAGAGTTTGTGGAAGAGAATGAGAACATTAAGAGAGAAAGGTGCTAGTGAAAGATGAAGATATGGTTACTAACCTTGTGCACATAATTGTTTCCCGCAAGAAGGTTGTGCGCATTACATTGACAAGATTGCTGCTTGAATACCTTCCAACGAAACAATTAGGACACAACAAGAGAGATGAAAGGAGGAGTAAAGATAGAATTAGAGATAGATCTAAGTGTGGTGATGGTATTAAAGATAAATAATGAGAGATAGATAAGGAGTTAAAGACAAGTATTGGACTAGATATGCAAATGAAAGAAAAACTAGCAACATATATCTTACAGGAGAGCAATTGCCACCACCTTAATGGAGAGAGAAGATGAGGCAAGACTTCAGCCTTTCTTCAAGAGAAAGTGTGGCACTAAGATGAGTGTGACACTATGGAATTGAGCTATTCTCACTCACTCATAACTTTCCCCAATGAAGAGAAGGTTGCCCTTTTTATAGGTGAGGGAGCCATGTTTTACATAATCACTTGATTAGGCTAAAGAGTTGACCCAAATCAAATGTTCTTTGGATATTTCTTAAAATGGGCAATATTAGGACTCAAAATATCATGAAATTCAGCAGTTTTGGTCATTGAGGCTCCATGTGGGTGCATGATGTATGTGGGCCCCACCTAGGCATCTTCTGTGTGGCTCCAGCAGGGGGTCCCAACTTGTGTGTCTTGTCCTTCAAGGCATCTTTGAGGTGTCACATTCACATGCTTGTGTCTTTTATCCTCCAAATATCTTATTTTATGGAAGAAGACCAAGATTACCTCTTTTCACTTGATTCACCTGTTTACCATCTCTTCTTGCAGTATAGTTATGAGAGGGTTTTTCACTGGTTTCCCTGTAACTTTTGACCTATAACTCAGATTGACATGCTTCAAAAAGCAAAAATGACCTACTAAAAGAGCTTGACTTGGTTTTGGCCTTTTCTCCACACCCTTAGGTCGTGATTTTCAAATTGGGATGGTCCAAGAAGCTTTGGATCTTCCTTTTCATAAAGTCTTCTAGTAGGCCCTTCCCTCTTGTATGTATCCATGAAAGTATGCATTATTGAAGGGTTATATTATTAAATAAATGTGAAAAGAAGAAAATAATTTATATATGGTAGGGTATAGCTGAGATATTAGAATAAATATACAAATGTTTTTCCACCAGACAAAAAGAGGCACAATCTTATACTTCTCTTGCAGTACTTTCTAATAGTAATGTACATTTATATTACTTCAAAGGTAATACTAAGGTATGGTAGAAAGATTTTATTTATGCATATGAGTATTATATGAAGTATACTTATGCATCAAAAAGTCACAAGATAAATCGTTTAATGCCCGTTCCCACTATATACATGCTACAACACGACAACGTATATGAAGTATTCTGTCTGGAGCAACTGAACATAGGACGCAGCTTGTTTCTGGTACAATGTTGTTTCAATGTTCAGTAGCATATGCTCTATTACGATCTGTGTCGAATCAACGCTTATAGCACATATGAGTGGGATGATCAAATCATCCACAATATTCACAAGAAGAAGAAGAAGAAGAGTCTCTAGATAAACGTGGTTGTTTCGTGGTAATGTTGTGTTCTTCATCATATTGACGTGCCCAACAATCATCTTCAGTATGGCAATTTATGTTGCAGTAAGAATATTGCTTATTAGGAAATTTGAGACGAGAGAAAATATTACCGCAACGACCACCTCTGCGGTTTCCTGGTTGAAATGAACGCCTTCGAGCATAAAAATCACGTTCCATCTGTTGTGACTCAGTCTCCTCTTGTGAAATCATAGTTGTATCGTGACCAACATTACGACGTTCTTGACATTGAGAGTATTCAATTAAAGACATGCAGGCTTGGTCGAAATCAAGACCATCTTTATTAGAGAGAATAGTAACAATGTTATCATAAGAAGAGTCCTTCACCATATCAAGGAGACGTGTAATCAGTTACTTTGGTGTAACAGGATCAATGGCATACTTCCCGTCATGGCAGTATCACCTTCATATTGTAACTTGCTAAGAAATCCTCTCAAATAAAGTATTTCTATAATAGATTTCTTCTGAAAATTGCAATAAGGTACTTCCATACGTCCTGGGAAGTAGGCAGTTAATACATATCAAGCAAAAAGGAATCAGTAAGAGCAGAAAGAATATACCGACGAGCTCCTTTATCACGTCATTGCCAATACGTATATGCAACATTCCAATCTTCAAATATAGGTCCTTCAGTGATAAGCACGTTATCATTATCCGTATCAACAGGCTAAGGCGGACAAACACGATTTCCAAGAACAACATCAGAGAGTTCATCGCCTCCAAGAATTAAAAATATCTTTGCTTTCCAGGCCAGCCTGGAAATCCTTGGCCTTGGAAAGGAGGAACAAAACGCTGGCCAGAAGGAAAGCCATTGACGAGAATAGTCATAGCCATATCTTGTTGCGAGAAGACGTATAAGATAAGATCGCAGAATCTATACACCATGTATGGTGAAGGCCGCAATTGAGAATGAGAGAAATATGAGGATTGCGTTCTGTCAATGATAAACTCAAGAAGGATGCTCAAGGAACGTCCAAAGATGTGAGAAACGTCACCCAAAAAAGGCAGGGTAAAGGAGACGTTAATAATAATAGAGTCCTCAAAATAGAGTCCTCAAAGTAGAGTGGCGTGAGACGCAAGATTGACGGCCACAATACGAATAGCAAAAAGCTAAATCTTCTTGAAAAATTTAATGCCAAAATTAGAAAAATGATCGTGGACGCTTCACGAAGAAGTAGGACGAAGAAAGCTGCGTCAAGCTCAATTGCAGTAAAAACAACACAACTTTCTACTGCGAACTCTGATAGACGCAAACATAGGACTCAAATCGAAGAGCTCCAGGAGAGGAACTAGTTTTGGATGAAAAGTGCCATTGCTCTACGCTCCATCGCTCTTTTCCCGTTTCTCCAAATTTTGGGCAGAAGACCCCCAAAAATTGAGATGAAGTTCAAGGTGTCATCAACAAGAAAACGTAATCAATGATTAGATTGATTAGCAATAAATGCCACAAAAAACACTAATCATATTCTTCTTAACACAAAACAACCACAGTTAACAAGAATCAACGCTCAAAAATAAAATTTGTAGCAATTTTGAATCTTACATGCGAATCGTATACACATACTGTTTTGTCACCATGAATTGAATCAGTGCGTGATCGTTACCGCTCTCATACCATGTTGAGATTTAGAGAGAAAGAGAGAGAGACGAGACAAGAGTCACACCATATACGCTCCCAAAGACCGATTCATATTGAGGACAAGATACAAATATATAGGTGAGACCAAGTTGAGTAGAGTGAGCCATATATAGCTCCAACAGAAATAACTAGAGGATGAGTAGAAAATTAATTATAATAGGCTAATATATGAGCTAATGACATCCTTACGAGTCCTACTGCGATTTCTTTTTATGAACTCCACAAGTGGCAGTTTCACGAGATCTCTTTTCCAAACAAGCCTTAGGTCATATCCTTCGACAGACGGAACATGACGAGAGGTAGAAAGGTTAAGGAATTGGACTGATGTGAAAAAAGCCCCATTGGGTGTAATGATCCCATGTAAAGATGTAGGTTCAATTTTAAGGTAGTGAGGATAGATTAGACTAATTTCTTTGAAGAAGGCTTTATTATTCACACTTAATAAGTCATGCATATATCTAAAGGTATGTTTAAACTGTGAAAGATGATTATCGCAAGATTCCATGGCTTTGAGAAACCATTCATACTCAGAAAAAGCAAGGTAGATATTACACATAAGTGGAGAACATGAGAACCCCACATGGGGACGCCTAAGCATTGGTTAAAGCAAAGACCGCTAGAAACTATAGTACAATTATTAAGCAGCCAAGAGATGAAAAAACTAAGCTTTTCCTCGTTGAAGTGTAAGGAGTGAGTTCTTTTAACCTGAGTTTTTTGGAAAGAGAGATGTAAAAAAGTTTCTTCTTCCTAGCATTGGAAAAATCCATTTTAATCACCTTGGCAATCATGGCCTTAAGGCCAAGATCCCCATCAAGGGGAATGTTTTCGTAGCATTATGTAATGTCAGCAGAAAAAATGTGAAAGATTTTCTATGGAAGATTAAGCAAGACTTCAGTAGAGTTTCTTGTTAGCCAAAAGGGCCATGAAGGAAGTCATGGCAGATTTTTTGTTTAGTGGCACAAATAAGCTCAAATTCGGCTAGTATAAGATCAAGGCAAAGCCTAATAATCTTGGTGATATCAGTAAAGATATCATTGGAAGCATCAGATATCCATATGAACTTATTCTTATGAGTCTTATAGGTGGAAAATAATATGGGTAGCTTGGTGTTCTGAACAAGGTAGCCTAGATTCCCTAGGCATTTTGAGATGTTATTGGTCACTGTTTGTACTAGAACGTTAATACTACAGAATTCCTTTCCAGATACTCGATCGAGGGAAGCCTTCCATACAAGGTTTTTACAAATAAGAGTGGGGTAGTTAGAGCTTTTGTCAAGTTCGACAACAAACCATGTATCAAAAATATTTTGAAAATCAAGAGCTAGCTGTGATGTAAGCCAATATTCATCCGAGGATAACCATTTTCTAGGTATGTGCTATATTTTTCAAAGGAAGCATTTCTTCACAACTTTCTTTAAGTCTGGTAGGACTGTCATCTCCAATTGGAGAGTACTGACAAGGTCAGTGAGGCAGCTTAGTATATATGATAGAGCAAGGTAGGGGTTTTTGGGAAAGTTAGGTATATGATTGAGCCCATTGGCCAAGATTCTATGTACTTTAGTATTTTCAATAATGCTAAGATCACAGGTACAAACATGTTTTCCATATGCCTCAAAGTTCCTGCAAAAGGTGGAAAAATGATAGCATATACAATCGGGAATAAAATCACACCGAAGAAAGTCATTACTGTAGACCAAATTTCTCATGGGATGTTGATACTTCCATCCTATGAGTATATTATCAAGTAATTTTTGATTGCCAAAAAATAGGTAAAAGCACTCACAAAAAAGGTTTTTTGGTTGAATCCAATCGAGAAGTTCATTGTGAAAGAGATAGTGTATGTAGATAGATCCTTTGCTCGGATCCTTTTGGTCAAGAGTTCTTCTTCCACAAGGCCTTGTAGTAACGTGCAATATCACCAAGGATTACATTTCAAGGAAATTCTTGATGGGGGGAATCCTGCCTCTTCCCCTAGTGTAGCTACGAGCTTTTTCCTGGTTAGAGGAATAGCTAGGTGTTAAAAAGGAAGTGAAGGAGTTGGTCGAGATGGTTGAGAATAAACCAAATGGTATGATTAAACCACATGATGCTGGATTCACAAGAGGCTTTAGGGCCAAGAAATCTGCAGGCACATTTTACATAAGGTCAAAAGAAATTCCAAATGGATTCAGTGTAGAAATCTGGGTTACTCTTAGCAAATTCCGTGTTTCCTTTCGTACGGATGTAGAGGCCGGTATTGGAGGGGCATTTAGAGTGGTCGAAGAGATTGAGGTTTAAGGGTGCTTCGATAAACTCCCCTGTCCATAAATTTTCCTCCTTTCAATGTCTTGAGTCTGCATTCTTCCACAACAGAGGCAAGGAGGTTGGCAAGGTAAACCCAAGTTCCACTCAAAATGGGTGCTAAGAATGCTTTGTTGAGCAGGACCCAAAGCTGATGGTCAACCCCAAGGGTTTCAATATCAATTTGTCTAACAGGTAAGACATGAAAAACTTTAGATATCTTAGGCACCATCTCCAAGAGGTTAGAGTCATTGAGGGAACAAAGATTACTCTGGAATTCCTTAACTGCTTCAAGGGGTGCACTATACCAACAAAAAATACCACTAGTTTGTGGGATAGTTGGAGTAGCCGGTGTACAGATAAAAGAGGGATTGAGACCCCACAGCTTCCTTAGAAAGTTAGACAGATCAGCATCTGAGGAAGAGAATAGGGCAAGCTCATGTTGTTATTGTGAAGACAGTAAGGGAAGTTGGGCTATGTATTGGGTAATTAAATTCACTCCTTCCATGGAGTCTTTATCCTGAGTAGCCAAGATTTTGACCCAATTATTAAAAGACAGTATATGTAAGACATATAATTTCTTGTCAGACGATGTAAGATTCAAGTCATATATTAGTTGAGAAGCATCCAAGCTGCCAATACATCTGAGTACAAGAGATGTGGCCGCTGAGAGGGTTCCCAAGGTCAATTCCAATCCTTGTGAGAGAGCAAGAGTTTGCAATATTTCAAAAAAGTGTGGTGAGGTTTACTTTTTCTTACCGTAGTAACTAATACAATCTTTATATTTCCTAGAAAGGAAGGGTCTAGTTCTAACTTCCAAAGCATTCTTTGGTTTATGGTCCTTAAGGTATAGCTTAATCTGTTTGAGAATCTTTCCAAAACCATAGTAGATCCACTCATTTTGAAACATCCTTTCATGAGCTTATAGTTCAATAACTACTACATATGGAAAAAATGAGAAACTTGTAATTTTTCTCATCCCTTGGTCACTACAAGCCTCCAAAGTTGATGGACCAGTGCATTTTGCCCAAAACAGCAATTTCTTACGGTTGATTGCATAGAAATAAGAGTGGAGATTTTTGTAGGACATGAGATAAAATGCCCCGTTAACTTCAATGGGTTGGTCACCAAAACATATGGTTGCTTTTACCTCACTAATTTGTTTTTGGGCAAAAAAAAATACGTACAAAAAAGTTGCATTTTTGCCATTCTGCGGACCTATCATCAAAGTTTCTATAGTCACGCTCAATACAGATACTATATACACATTTTCTTAGTTCCCTTTCGTCCTCTGGATTCAAAAGGAGCCATGGAGCATGTCAAAAGGATAATGGATCTCTTACAATTGGAACCTTGGGGGCAATGATAAAGTGCTAAATACAGCAAACATGAAAAAACTGGGTTTAGCATTATGACCTCTAGAAACCCATAGAAACTACTCAATATCTAGCCAAGTTTGTAGTCTATGATTAGATATGGTCACTACCTACAAAATACACACAATTGGCCTAAGAAACTAGCAATATTGAGAAAGTTATACTTGCTACTCTAAAATGTATTGTATTCTTCAGCAATCAAAAAACTCAACCATCATCATATACTATGCTATATAGCATATTAGGTCCCCCAAAACTCAAGGAAGATTAGCTTTATGTTATACATTACATTTACACAATCAAAATTGAATTTGGAGATCAAGAAAGCCACCAAAAAAATCATAAAAGTGCTAATTTTGGCCAAAAAACAGGATTATGCAATTCTTGTAAATTGGTCACAACTTTCAATTTTAACACTTACCTCTCCCTAAAAGCATCAAAACATGTTGAGAACTATGAAGGACTAACCTCTAGCCATCTAAACCTCACAAACATGAAGTTTAGAGTGGTATAGTTGCCAAAATTTGAAAAAAAAAGCCAAAAACAGGACCCGTTTTTTCACACAGTTTAGGTTCAAAAATGTTGTGCAAGAGTAAGGTTAATGGTGAGATCAATACTCAAAACAAAATGCTAAGTTTTTTTCAGCTCATAAGCCAACTTTGTGGATATACAGCACCTAGAAATTTATTTTCATACTCTTCAAATAATTCAAGCAATATGGTCACTTAACAGGACACAAAAGTGTCCAAGGACATAAAAGTGTCCTGTTACCATTCTAGTGTTAAAGGGTATGCAGTCCTGAAAAAGGAACAGTATAAACATAAATAAAAGTAAAAATAAAAACTGTATCTGTAGTTTTGGGCTTGCAAACCATAAACGAGCAAAGTCAAAGACTATAGTAGCCGTGAGCAGGGGACGAGAAATAGAGTCTATAAAGGACCACCTAACACCAGTCAACTAGTCAAGGGATTATAGACTGTGGGTCCATCCTAGAGCTCAATTTTGAAGATAATTTCCAAAGCTAGCATCGGCCCGTTTTCTCTAGAAAGAAAAAAGTTATGTATAGGATGTGTGTGTAGCTATTTTATCTAATTAGATAATAAGACATAATTGAACTTTTACATTCAAAAGAAAGTTGACAAAGAAACAAAGAACAGATAAGTACGGAAACAACTCAGTATTAGAATCATTTAAGTACAATGTTTGTAGGAATGGGGTCCCCTTCTAGTATATAGATAGTAGAAAAAACTTCCCAAATCATAAGTGAGTGTGCGATCATGTGTAGGTCAGCTTGCCAAATTCAAAAAAACCTCCAAGATAAGATAGAGTCCTTACCTGCATCCATCTAAAAAAGACAACAATTCAGTTAGCCTTGGATGTGTTTTACAGGTATCAATGGACTATAACAGTTGTTATCCATATCCATCTCAAAAAAAAAAAAGACTTTACAAGCTTAGTCAAGAGTATTTATGTAAAGATGTTATCACTTTTCATTTTTTAGAAAATCCCAAAGATTATAGTAAAAGAATATCATTTTGATAAGAAGGCCATCACCCCTTCTAATCCAAGTGTCAGAATCCACTCCCTTTATTTAAAAATTCCTCAATTTTATCAATTCATGAAAAGCACTACCAAATGAAGTTTATACAAGAAGTTTTTTTTTAAATCAATTCCATTTAATGTTCTCATACAATATCAAGCTCTGCTTAAGATTGTTTTCAGGTCAGATGCCCATTATGGTAAAATGGACTCTGAATCATCCCACTATCACTAACCAAATTTTTCTCTTTAGCAAACCAATTGACAAGGAGCCTTGATAAAAGCCAGGCCATGAGCCGAACCATAAAAATATATACCATGAACGTGCTAGTTCCACCTCCACACTCAAGGCATAAAAAAGGATCAACATCCACCCAAGTGAATGTAGTTTACATCCTAACCGAAGAAGGTAAAGACCAAGTACTACAACTATGCTCAATAGGGCCCAACACCCCTATAAAGAAAAAAAAAATCCTATGTCATTGCACATTCGAACAGAAAGCACTTCCACCAGCCAACCAATATACAGGGCCAGTAAAACGGCTTCCTATGATAGTGTTAAATACATATATGCAAAAAAGAAACAGTATCCAGTAAGCCACAAGGTTTATTTTCTGCTCAGTAAGCCCCAAAAAAACCATTAAAAAAGCGCAGTCAGCAGTAGCTCATAGCATCAAGCCCTTTAGAGTGAATAATAATTAACATCGGTAAGATTAAAGCATTTACCCAAAATGAAGGTTCGTTACAAAACTTCCATATCATACCGCTTGGCACAAAACACATAGTCGGTGTGTAGAGGGTGGGATACCATACCTCCCTATTTCACCATTCAAGCTCAGTTAAAAGGCAAAAACCCATGTAAACAATGCACCTGTTAGCCGGCCAGTCAATTAGCAAGGTACAATTCCATACCAAACGAGGCGACTAGTCACTGATATGCAGAAAAAAACATGTTAACATTAACAAAAACACGCAGCACAGTAAACACCTTATGTAATAGGCAACCAAAAATCATTTTACGCAATACCAGTATCTGCAACATTTCCAAATTCATTATGCCATGTTATGATAAGCCATGTGTGCTTCTAATCAAATAATATCATAACCCGATTAACAAAGCAAGAGTTAAAAAAAAACATCCTCAATAGTAATTTTTCAAAAGACTTGCAATCATAAAACATATGGCCGAGGAAGCAGACGTAAGTGTTAGACGAAGTATGCTCCATGCTTCAGTACCACGCAGAAAATTGAGGGAAAGGCAACAACAAAACAAAGCTAAGTGAGGGCCAAAGAGGTGCCCTCACCTCATTATATAGAGGAACAAGGTAGAGAGGCAGTCTGCCTAGATCAAAGCCATGAGTAAAATCATCATGAGTATATGGACCGTGTTACAAGACAGTAAGGCCCCCTCTAGTTGCAGAGAGAGCCCTTGCACCTTCACGGAAAATAATGGTAGTAGGATAGTGTGTGTGTGTGTGTGTGTGTGTGTGTGTGTGTGTGTGTGTGTGAAAGAGAGAGAGAGAGAGAGAGAGAGAGAGAGTAGTTGTAATTAATTCACTAAATAAGACACAAATAAAACTCGTCCAATTTTTAGATTAAAATATAAAGAATTGTGAGTATTTACACTAAGTTTTGCAAAATTTATTTATTGTCTTCAAGGTAAGCTTGAGTTGCAGGTCGGGTTTTACAATTTTAGATGGTTAAAAATACACTAAACTCTATTTTTTCCCCCTTACGAATACATGTTTCCAATAGACTCAAAATAGAAGGGCATGAGAGACACTAAAAATTTGGACACTCGGTACATATACGGTCACTCTCTTGCCACCTCAAGCACAAGCTATGCACAAAGAGAAGAGGTACACCTATTAAAAACTTGTCACACCATTTCATGGGACAACAACACATGAGGGAGAGAGAGAGAGAGAGAGAGAGAGAGAGAGAGAGAGAGAGAGAGAGAGAGAGAGTGGATAACTTGCATCCTTCTAAAAGCAACTACATACCATTTGAAGGAAAAAGGAAATGAGGCATTTTGCAATGAGAAGTGATTTATCTAACTAGCACTCTCTACCTTGGCTTTCAAATACTCCATAATATAAAAGAGTGTCGGTGTTAGAGTTTGTAGACAACCCAACCTTGTGAGGGAAATATTTTGGAAAGTTAAAGATTAAGTATCCGAATATACATTGATACAATCTTGATTATAGCTCAAGGACTTGAGGGTTGTGAGCACCAAAAGAGGGTGAAACTCTTGTGCTACATTATGTTGGTTACAATATTGGCTATTGAGGTCCTATATTTGAGGCTAAAAATAAAGTAAAGGATGCTTCATTTGAGAAAAATGAGGTATTATTTGAGAATGCGGCTTTGGATTATATTTCCATTAGAATTTGGATACCTAGATAATAATTTTCAATAACTTTTTCTAGGTAGAGGATCTTGCATTTTTGTTACATAAGACATTGTGTTTTTTACATAGAACTCCTAAAGATTTCTTCTATATAGAGGTATTGATTTCTTGAAGGATTGTTTATCTTGATAATTTCTTTCATATAAAGATATCAAGGCCATGCAACTGAGCATATCTTTATTAGAGAATATATCAACAAGAATCATTTGGCAGAATTGTGGCACATATATATTTCTGTAGAGACAATTTGTGTGGAGCACTTCCAATTACAATTCCCTAATTGTGTGTGTGTGTGTGTGTGTGTGTGTGTGTGTGTGTGTGTGTGAGAGAGAGAGAGAGAGAGAGAGAGAGAGAGAGAGAGAGAGTAGTTGTAGCTCCTTATGGGATTGAATTTTTTGATTGAGAGAGAAAGATTGATGGAGGGAGAGAGAGAAGGTAATTGAGGGATTGTGTGTTAGCATGTGTGTGTGTGTGTGTGTGTGTGTGTGTGTGAGAGAGAGAGAGAGAGAGAGAATTTTCATCTTCCTAGAGTGATAATAATGACTACAATCCCCCTGTCCACTTATGTGCATACAGACACACACACACAACTACAAATATGGATGTGTGTGTACGCCAACCCCTATGGCCATGTGTTTCTTGATCGTAACAACCCATTGATGACATATTAGTTTCATTTAAGGATGTAATGACTTTCTTTTCAACTTTTTGATTGAAAAGACACTTTTTTAGTTGTAAATTTTTCTTTCATTTATGGATGATTTATAACCAAAAAATTTTGTAAATTGTCCTAAATGAAATAATTTCTTCACAACTTTTTTTGTTTCAACTCTTGGTTTTATATGCAAATGTCACATTGTTACTTTAGTGCAACATGTATTTCTATTAGGAATCAGGTTGTAGACATTCCTAATATTGATATAATACATTTCAAAGAGAAAATTCACATATACATGTCACAAGTAACACTCGATCAAGAGAATGTTGCAAAAAGAGATATGCCATTGATTAGTGTCATTTTCATGAAATATTATTATTATTGATTTAAATTTTCACTAAATTACTTAGGCTCACCATTCCTTAGAAATGTTTCTATAATCCCATCCTATATTGAAATAATCACATTGGATTAACATATATTTTAAAAAGCAACAAACTAAAATTCCAAGTTTGGCCAAATTTGGTCAACAAGTAACTTCTCCATGTTTACAACTGAAATAACTTAACCTATTAGTCACCTTTTACCATATATCTATTACTCCCTTTATAGTATACCACTGAAATAACTTGACCTATTAGTCACCTTTTGCCATACATCTATTACTCCCTTTATAGTATACCCTCTCTACAACCTTCCAAAATATTTGTTGTGAGTTTGTTTTTTCTACAAACACAACCCTCATCTACTTTTTCATTACATTAACTTAACAGGCCACCGTGATTCTTCACCATTGTTTATTTTACAACTATGCTTGCTATTTAGAATTGTCATTTGTAATGAGTTAAATAAGAAGCTTAGCTGTCAAAGAATTGATTATGATAGACAATATGCCTTCGAAAAAAATTCTCGTTTTGCAAAGATGAATGGCAATGAGAGAGAGCTTATTGATCGTCATAAAGGTAATGAAAAAAAGAGTTGCAAAAAATTCAATTGGTCCAAGTCAAGAAAAAGTATATAGAATGCTCTAACATAATTCCATATAGTTTTGTGCCACATATTTCAAAATACAAATTCATGGTGAGAGTGTGTGCCTAAGCTGAAAGGATGTAAAATAACTCAAGTAAGAAACATAATCAATAACACCTTCATTGCATCCATGGAAGATCCGTCTTAACATAAGTAGAAAATCAAGCCCAAATTCTTTCATTATTTCATGGAAACATCTTTAATTTCATAGATTATTTAACCTCAAAGAAGGGGTCACTACCATTTTAAAAATCCCTATCACGTGGATATAATAGCAGGCATTAGTTTATTCTATATTTCTTCACATTTTCCCATATAGAAGGGTTTTGGAAAAATGATCTTGGACACAATTTTACGGATTGAATAGAAAAATGTTCCCTTTATTGGTGAGAACTTCACAGCTAAAGGTTTTAATAAATTTTGCTTCAACGCACATAATATATAGGTTTTACATATAATGACTCCCCAAGTATGTAACACTAGTTTCCCCTGTGGAAAGCCCTAGCTTCCTCCCTCAATTCTCCATCAATACACATGCATATATATTTAGACTTTTCACATGATAAATCACACATCAAAACCTTCCTTGATCCATCAAATAGTGTCACTCACTCACACTCAAGAGGAAGGCATGATGATATTAATGCACCATAGAGAAATCTTGAGAGTGATACATGATAGAGAGTGGAAATGATAAGAATAACAAATAAGAAAGAAAAGCCTTTATTAACCACATGAAATCATGATTGATGTGGCATTTTTTACTCTTTCAGATCCAAAATATGCCATATTTTTTGCCATTTTAGTAAAGTTCTTGGCAATCTCTAGTACTAGATTGACCTCTTTTGGGAGGAAAAGGGACAAAATCGAATGTGGTAAAATTTCAAATCCCATACAATTATGAATTTTATCTCAAAATAATGGTCGGTATCTATCATATTTTTGCTTATGATGGCTTCCCCAAGTGTTTTTGATGGTAGTGTGCTAGTTACCACATATGGGTAATTATGTCCACCAACTTGTGTCAAACTCTTGAGCAAGATCAGTGCCCACCATGATGCATTCAAACTTTACACAATTCTTCAAACTAATAGGATTTATCTAGAATGATAAAACACCAATCATGTTGTTTCCATAGTGGCTCAAACTCGGAATAAAATACACACACTGCCACAATTGCTTTCAAACACATCCCATAATGTACATCATGGCATCAAACCCAGCATATCAAAATGCATAGACATTTTTCATATGAACTCCAATATAGGGCACGATATTCAAACTCTCTAGCAATGGACATCCTTATTAATATTCCCTCTTATAATGCCCTTCCAGACCACCCCCCCCCCCCCCCCCCCCCGTGCTTTCTGCATAAGCAGTTTTAGTGTAGAAGGAAGTCTCTCATAAAGGTATTGGATCCTCTCTTACCTTATGGTAACCAACTTCAATTAAAGACATTTTATCCCCAATTCTATGCCTTCTTTTCTCTTCTAGATTTTTTAAAAAAAATTTACGTTCGCAAGATAGATATGTACATGTAAGGAGTCCACCCCATCCTAGTGCCTTACATATACAAGCATCAACTTTGATGTAGTAGCTTTTAGATCATCTTTCTTCCCTCAATAGGTTTCAACAATCGTCCATCATTTGTCTATAGTATGCTCTATCTTTGTAGTTGATTCTATAGTAAGGATGCCATTTGTGATTGCCACATCCTCTACTAACTTTCTCATCTCTCATTTCTCAAACTTTATTCCCAAAGACGTATACCTATTTCTATCAAATGAATTTTACCATCTTTGTGGAGGACACGGTCCCCCTCTACAAAGCATTATCGATCATGCTACCTTCTACGATTATCCATGCCATCACATATATACATCCATACATAAAACCTTCTATGATTCAAAGTCTTTGTCATGACTATTGCTCCTTCCCCTTCAACCTTTCTTTCTTGCGTGAGCCTAAGTTCATGATTTTCCCTTTGAAAAAGCTAGCTAGCATGTACCCATCACCCTATTTAAATGATAATACCTAGCTTATTTGAATTCTCTGGCATTGTGCAGGCTAGGAGAAGTTTTTACCACCAACTTATCTCTTGAACATTATCGCTTCATAAAGCAATGAAACTACATCATCAACCTCCTTGCACTTGGTCTTCAAACCAAATTAAGTATTCATGGATTCCGAAGGAGTTTCAAGTTCTCTTTAGTTCTTTATGAATATCTAGTAAAAATAGTTATATATTTTTAGCATAACATCACTCAAAGTCCCTAATATTTGTCTATTAGGTACTTCTTTTTGTCAAGATATACATTCAAATTTTGATACCACTTTGTCAAGGGTACTTCTTAAAATGAGTATCACATCACTTGGAATAGCCGATCGAGTACTCCAAAAAGGTATACTTTATGTATACATTAGAGGAGAGATAGTTTTGTCAAAACTCTTATAGTGAAAAAATAGCATACAAACAAGTAAATTATAGTTATTTACTAATTTATTACTAGTAATCATTTGAATGCATGTGACACGCAAAGCTTTTGATGAGTGACTACCCTTGGCCTCTTCGTCCTCTAAATCTTCCACGAAGGAGTAGTCCTTTAAAGTCCAATCCTATGCCATGTTCCATTCTTATGTGACCTTAATACGCTTTGATATAAGGAACCACAACAAGCTCAATACCTATTACCATATCAGATGCAGACAACCTATTAATTAGTCCTATCTTTATTGATCGACCAATGATTATGTCTAGTTTTGGGATTAAAAGGTCCAATATATAAAACATTTTCATCCATGTTTCATATTGATCACTTTGGGATAAAAGGTCTAGTTTTGGGGTTAAAAGGTCCAATATATAAGACATCCTCATCCAACCTTGGTAAAAATTCCAGGGCCTTGCTGTAAGACTTGAAGACAATGTATTCGGAATGTTATAATGTTAAAAACCTTTAAAATGTGACTAGAGGGCCACGTCTATCTTTAACACTAGCACCCACAATGTACATAGAACATTGGATCTACCATGCTAAATTTTTACATAAGCCGAAAGGGTAAAAGGCAGCATCAGATCAGCCTTGCCCTTATATTTGTGGTGACAATTTGTGGAAGGGTAAAAACATGGCATGTGTGTGTGTGTGTGTGTGTGTTTGTGCGTTGTCATAAAATGATACCATGAAGTGCACACGCACATATGGTACGTTTGTATTGGTAGGGTCTTAAAGACATTGCATGAATTGCATGCCGTATATAATGTTATGTGGGCCTTGACTCTTAGAAAGCGCTGTTTAAGGGTTTGATGGAATGTAGGTGATGGGTAACAAAAAGCACGGCAAGACTCGAGTATATTATACATGCACAGCAGAACAGGGCACACGGAGCATGAGTAGTTCTTCTAAATATACTGTTGGAGGTACTGGCGGGACAGAGAGAGTGTGTAAAGGCGAGAGAGACTGGGGGGTGATGGGACAAGAAGGGGGAAGGAGGGAGAAGATCATGAGTGTGATGACGCCAAGGCCTGTTCTGCAGAAGGTGAGAGGCTAGAGCAAGCCTCAAGGCCTTTGAAGTTTGCAGTATATCCGTCCAAGCAAGGGGAATGATTGCATTGTTCTCTTTAAAGAGAGCGCGACAAGCTCACCACGTGCTCCTTCCCGACTGCAACTCGTGAGTCATGACACCCCGCAGCTGCCAAAAAGCCATGAGTATCTCTCGATCACATCATCACTATAGTGTACGTACACACACACACACACTCACTCCCACACGCATTGTGAAGAAGAGGAATCCATTATCCAACCCACTTTATATTAAGCGTGGGTTTGCCCAAATCATGCAAAACTAGGGCATATCAATCGTGGGTTTGCCCTAATCATGAAAAATTAGGGTTTTTCCAACTTTCAGCTGGAATCTGGATATGCTCAAAAGAAATGGACGGCTTCTTTCTGTCTAACAGCACAAAACGATGATTATCTCTCTGAGCATCAATGATCTCTACAAGACGAAGCTCCTTTTGCCCGCATTTAAGAAGCGATTGTGACATTCCCTCCGCAGGCAGGAAAAAATTGCGCCTATTGCGACTTGATGCAGTCATCAGTCCCTTTTATGTACTATTTTGGAGTATGAATATCATTCCATGCCTCTGGCCTCCGCTTGGAATCATTCTATGTGGACGTCCAATTTAATGAAAAGCCTCCTTACGTTCGTTGAAAATAGGAGAGCTCAGAGAGCATGTCAACTTTTACCCTTCCTTTCTATAAGAAGCCTGCTTTTCTGAGGACAACTCAACTCGAGTGATTTCATGCACAGCTACCACCCCAAAAGTGACTTGATGACCTAAGCACTTGTCTCCCTCTTGCTAGATGAACATACCACCTCTGACTCAATTTGAAGTCTTCCCTGTAAATTGAACATACCACCTCTGGCTCAGCTTTAGGCTGAGATTGACAACATCTAAGGATTATGCAGGCTTTCTTTAGAGTTAGACAGTATGAAACTTTGCTTATGTTTATGGACTTATCCCTTGGATGTATCTAACTCTTTACCCCTTTCATGGGTGATCAGATGTAATTTTGCTTCTCTCTTATAAATTCAAAGCGTGTATTGTTTCTTTTTTTTTTAAGGTAAAATTCTCAAAATTTAATAAAGGCATCATTCAACCTCAAGCAAGATAGGGTTTTGCCTACATGACTCAAAGAGCATGCACTCTTTCAGATAGCTTTGTCGATAATTGGCAAGTTGGCTCACAAAGGCAATATTGGTAACAAAAAGATAGATTACTGCTGATAGCTCCATAATTAAGACACTCTAGGGAATAAAATCTCACTATGTAAAAACTCATATATTTAGTATATTTCCTTGCCATGGCAAGGACGAAATTTCGATTTGACAATCTAAAAGTCTTTCCTCTTGATTGATACACATTACTTAAATTCTAGCCTTCCTTTTGTCATATTGTTAAAAAAAGTCGATGGGACTCTTTTACCTTGTGATGAGGATATTTTTCTTTATATTGTTTCTTGGATAGCTCACCTAGTAGAAGTCCTGAAATGTTTTTCTCACATTATAAGAGGAACAGTCAAGAAATCGTCGCTATTGCTACGGATCAACAAAGGGAAATAGAAAGAGCAACGACAAATGGCACGGTAGTGGTCCAATAGCAATAGATGTGACATTAGATGCGGATATATATCCATGCATATTACCGTGTGTGTTACCACTTACACACTGCGTATATTGCCACTACACGGCTTTCTAAAAATTAAGATGCTCATTTCGGCCATCTAGTTTTGGATGGCCGAGCAAATGAGCATCTTTACTTGTGACCTACATAAAACATATCAAACATCAATTTCATTTTGAAAATTGTAAAGAAAAAATAATCATATCTCACACCTTACCTACATAATTTGATTTGTAGCCCAAAAGAACAGTACTGAAATTTATTTACAAATAAAGAGGGAATTGCAAATGAGTTTTATGTACAAGTGAAGGTTTATTGTGCCATATTTTTGCACTAGTAAAAGAGAACTACGAAAAAAGTATTAGTCTAAGTCCTCCTCCTTCTCCTCTAGGTTTGTAGATACATAAGATTGATCGCTCATACCTTTTGATTTGTGTCTTGAAGCATAACCTCCAATAGGAAATACGATATGAAAGGTTTGGTGTATGTGTCCTGTGGGGGTTGAATTTCTCCATAAGGGCATTATTAACAGAGAATTCTTGCCTTATGACTTTGGCCTCAACTTCATCAAGACCCTCAGAGATTATGCTTCTTGTAGTATTCATAGGGGGGGACAGTGGGAATTTCGAAGTGCCCTGCATGTTCCATCTTTGTTTCCCATGAGTGGGATGTTCCTCACCTTTCTTCCATGTCATAAAAATTAATATCTATCCAAACCAAATGATATTCTCATATTAAACTGATCACTTAATGTGGGAGAATACACTGGAACAAGGGTTAAGATATAGACATGTGCTTATAGATCTATCTCAACACGGGGCCAATGGTTAAGGGGCCCAAATGAGAGATGGTCTATCAAAGAGCAAGGCTAACCAATGGAGCATAAGACCTTAGGGTTAGCTTCATTGAAGACCTCCAATAATGTGTGTAAAAGTCCTTTGACCTTAGGCAAGCTAGGGTTGAGCTAGAGGTGGGAACCCGGCCTAAGCTCGAGGTGCTTGTCCTGCTTGAGGTGCTTGTCGTGCTTGAGGTGCTTGACATACTTGAGGTGCTTGATTAATTTGCTTGAGGTGCTTGACTGGCTCCATGCTTGAGGTGCTTGACTTGCTACATGATTAAGGTGCTTGAGGTGCCTTGAGATGCTTGTGGGAACACCCCCTAGTTCAAGTGCTTTGTCATGCTTGATGACTAAGGGGCTTGCTCATCCAAAGTCAAAAAGATCTCTACAAGGAGGGGGGCGACCTACAAGGGGGGGGATGAGAGAGAATACACACACACACACAGACAAGGGAAACCCCATCTTGAAGAGGCAGCAAGGACACTTGTCAAGTTCCTCCTCATGTTACCCTCATGGTGTGCCTGAAGCCTATGGGTTGGCCACCCAAGGGGTCCAATGATAATTTAGGATATTTAATTAATTGATTTTGCATTTATCAAGTCCTCTCTCTCAAAGGGGAAAGGGGGACACTTGTCCCAAGGCTACCCCTGTTGCTTGTAATGGCTCCTGCTTGTGATTGGGTAGTCTTGGAGGGGTCCAATGAGCTTCAAGCATGAGCTACAAGGGGGGATCGACCCAAGCAAGCAAGGGGGTTGCTTAGGGGGTATACTCACCCACACACACTCACAAACACTCTCATGGTGTGCTATGCAAAAGGCAAGAGCTCCATCTCCTTCTCGAAGCTCCTTGAGAAGTTGAGAGCCTACACCAACTCTCATGGCTATCGAATGCAAATCCAACCAAGAGCTATGATTCAATGCTTAAGCTTGCCATCTTCTTCTTCTCCATTACTATGCTATTATGTATGCTAGCAACAAGAGTATGATAAGTGAGGAACTAATTCTTTCTCCTATGAAATGTTTCTTCTTCCTCTTCCCTACCCTCATTCCCTGCTACCTCTCTCCACCTTCGAAGGTGTTTGAGGTCTTGGGATTGAGTCTTGGGATAGTTAATGCTTTCTACAAGCATGTTATGCTTATTGCAATAAGGCTAATGGTTTATTGCAAGTAGATTAATTACTTAATGCAAGTAGATTAATTGTATTGCAAGGTAGATTAATTATTGCTTTAAGCACAAGTTGATGCATAAAAGTATACATCTTCATGCACTCAAATGATTTAGGGAACACAAAGATTAATGATGTTCACAAGTTCTTGATTGTTTTCAATCTAAGATTGATTGTTGAAATTATGCAAAAGCTTGGTGTGTGAACCTTCCATCTCCATATTGCCAAGGAGGTCTCAAGGAACACAAAGATTGTATTGTACCAAGTCTATCTTAATGAGAGAATCTATAATACAAATGCCTTTTGGAGGGGGGACTGGCTCCACATAAATCTGGTCCGCAACTATTTTCATATTCTCTACACTCTCTCTTGTAAAACTATTGTTCATGCCTAGTTAATTAAGTGTTATGATAGAGTTGCTACTACCAATTAAGTTCACCCTCTATGTTCTCAAAATTGCTCACTCTAATTCTCTTAATTCCGCTATTCTCTAAGTTCATAGGCCATTCCCATTACATTGGTATCAGAGCATTTGGTTTTATCTTTTCTTGCTTAAGAAGAGGGGTCCTTAAGTAGCCTATAAATGGTTGATGTTGTTAATTATAATAGGGTAACTGGAACTGGGATCTAATATCGGTTTTGTTAAGCCCACTATGTGGGGGATGGTGCACACCTCGGGAGCTTTGGACTTAATAATGGAGTCTTTTTAGACTTGCCTACGGCTTTACCATTATTGAGCCATAAGAAGTCCGAAAGGAGCTAGCCCTTGGCAATTCTACTATGTTAGACCTACTCCTCTACTCTCTATAATTAACCACTTTGAGCCGTGGGTGTAGATACTTAAGAGCCGATTTTCAAAGGCTAAGAGGAGTGGCAACTAAGGTTTTGAATTGCCAAAGCATACACTAAGTACATACATAAATTCTGTTAACATGGCTGGCAATAATCAAGAGAGTAGAATGAACATTGATAACTTTGATTTTTCACATGAAAGTGCTAATGATGATGCTCCCATGTTTATCAAATGTCTTGTTTCTAAGCTGCAACAAGCTATGGAAAACCCATTCCTACAAGGTGAAGTTTTCCAACAACTTCATAGTTATGGGATTCTCCAAACTCCCCCAAAAGAGAGAGCACCTGAGAAGTCTCTTCATGAGATTTCCAAGAGAGGGCTCTCTACAGCGAGAGAAGAGGAGAAACCATACGAAGCGCTTAAATGTTTACTAGCGGGCTTACCTCCATCCAAGAAGAAAGATAAAGTCTCTACTTTAGAGCCTTCACCAAGAGGAGGAGAAGGAAGTGAGTCTTCCAATACTTCCAAAGATATGGCTCCAAGAAGACGGCAGCCTCAACGATCTCCAACTTCCCCCAAGAGGGAAAGATCACTGCAAAGTCCTCCTCCTCGTTATCACAAAAGGGAAGAGAGGTACCAAATAAAGGAAAAGGAGAGAAAGAGGTCACCCTCTTCTCCATCTTCATCAACTTCCTCATATTCCAATGAAGGTAGCGGCTCTTCTCTCAAAGAGCCCAAGAGGAAAGGCCATCGCAAGTTCTATCCGGTATGGAGAAGGTCCAAGAAGCTAAAGAAGTTCAAAGAGGGAGGGAAGAACACCACTTTCCTTGCCTATGCTAGCACCTTTGGTGCTATGGACAAGGTCTTGGCCTTCATCCAACAGCTTGATGCGGCCTTTGGTGATGAGGGCTTCATAGAGTCCTCTAAACTGCGTCAAGTATCTATGCATTACCAAAGTTCCGCTCGACAATGGTGGGATAGCCTACAAGCCCAAATAAAAGCTCCAAAGACATGGAAGGCTTTAAGAGCCTCCATCATAAAACAGTTTCTGCCAAGCAACGCTCAAGAAAATGTCCTCACAAAATGGCAAAACTTGAAACTCTCTCCCTACGAGTCTATCCAAAAGTATGTAGATAAGTTTTGGGATTTATTTCTCAAAGCCACTATCTACAAAAGGATACACTTTGGGGAGCAAGAGCAACAATTATGTGCGGGTATTTCTGAAGAGAAGGCCGAGTATATTAACTCACAAAGGCCTAATACCATATCGGCGGTCATACACCATACTATGGTCGCCTCTCAAATCGATTCCCAACAAGGGGTTAAGAAAAACTCTAAACCCATGGAAGTGAAGGATCAAAATGAGCCTAGAGGGAGGACTAATGCTCAAATTTCCTCCAAAGGCAACTCTAGCAACACCGATAACAAAGTTAAGGAGAAAGGAGTCTATAAAGGTAAGAATAAACTCTCTGCAATAGAGCTAGAGTGTTATCGTAAGGATAACAAATGCTACAAGTGTGGACAACAAGGGCATGTCTATCGTGCTTGTCCCCAAAGAAATGCACGCAACAAGCCACCTTGAGTTTCTATGTTGGAAACTCCAAAAGAGGATGCTTATAGAAAAAGGCTTTTGTTTTTCCTATGCTAGAAGATATGTACATACATGTTTATGAGTCGGGTAGTATCCCATCCCTTGTAAATATGCATGCTTTCACAAGTTAATGAAAATTTATATTTTCATATATATGATTTCTGTTAGAAAGTCTATAAATGAATTTAATGTTTCAACCAATAACAATATTATTAAATAAATAATAATAATTAAAAAAACGGGAATCAAGAGGAATTAGAATTGTCTAAATTCCTAAATGGATTCCAAAATGTTTTTAATGATGATACCCCCGTGAGCTATCTCCACAATGAGGGGACAATGGCCATACAATGGAGCTTTTACCATGAAGCTCATTGCCTAATAAGCCTCCTTATTGAGCTTTACAAGCTCCACAAGAGGAGTTCAAAAAGGCAATAACATGGACTGATAAGTTTCGAGAGAGATTCAATAATTAGGTCACATTATCTCTAAAGGTGGTATTTCTATGGATCCACAAAAAGTAGAGGTAATAAAAGATGGCCTAATCCAAGGAATCTACATGAGTTGCAAAGCTCTAAAGGTATGAGTGCATACTAAAGATGCTTCATAGGAAAAATCCATGCTTATAGCAGGTCCAATAGATGACTTAACAAAAAAGAACGTTAAGTATACATGGACCGCAAAGAGAGAAAAATACTTCTAAAAAGTTGAAAGAGAAACTTATTTCTCAACTTATGGGATCTCTCAAAGCTATTTGAGGTCCAATGTAATGCCTAAATGATTGCCTTTGAGCAAAACTTTGCTTCAAGAAGGGAATACCATAGCATACGAGATTCAAAGACTCAACTCCAATGAGCGAATGTTGGTCATATACAAAAGGACCTATGAGCTGTTTTAAATGCTCTAGACACATGGAAGTACTTCTTGCGGACTCCATTTATGATGCAAACCAAGCTCTCGGACAATCAAATGAGGTAGGAAAATTTCTTTTTGCAATTTAAATTCTACTTTGCTCACATTGCTGGCAAGCACAATCATGTAGCCGATGCACTTTCCCAATGGCCAAGGGTAGATAGGATATCAATAGCAACTTACAATGAGCTATGTTTTATGATAGTTAAATATGCTTCTAACCCAGGCTTTAGGGATATGATAATAGCCTTACAAATGGAAGAAAAATAACCACTCACGTAAAAGGATGGTTATCTTCCATACCTCAATAGGCTATATCTTCCTTGCTTCCCATGCTCCTTCCATATGTGGGGCAAAGAGGAATTCAAACTTGCTCTGCTAGGAGTAAAAGCATACTTGTATTGGCTTACCAAGAAACAATAACATACAAGAGAATGTTTCAAAATGTATGGTATACCAAAAGATGAAGTATGAAAAAAGGACCATGGCTTGCCAACATCTAATAGTGTTGGATAGAAATCCTACCATGACCATTAATTTTTGATAGAATCTCTATCAGAACTAGAGTAACCCTCTTATGTCGGCCTACTATTCCAATGGATGGCCAAAAGATACAAAACTAATAACCCTTGATCTACTAAAAGCTTGTGATTAGAAGTAGATCAATGCTCAAAATGAGAGAAGTACTTATCTTAACAACAATATGTCTCTAATAACGTGAACATACTTCTAAGGAGAAACTACCTTTCAAGGCTAAGGACGGAAGATCCGAAAGTCCCTTGTAGCTTAAGATACCTGGGAAGATCTTCATCGCAAAAGAGTATAGCTGAGATAAAAAAGAATCTTTTTACAAGATTAAACAGGCTATATCCATTTATTAGCTAGGCAAAAGAGGCTCCTGCCGTTAAGCACAAAAGAGCCTTATCCTTTTATAAAAAATAAAAAAAAGTTGGGTCTTACTAAACTTTCCCAAGGCTCATCTAAGGCAAATTACACACAAATGAAGACCCACCACAGATCGAGGATGAAGCAAAGGAGCTCCATCAGCCTTCAACAAGAAGACAAGGTATTAAGAAATGGTAAGATTATTGACAGTATCTTATTTAATTATCCTTTCAAAGATGCTAAATGCATGCAAAGAACATGGCTTAAGGATAAAATGAACCTTGTTAATGATTCTTACAATGACACAAAAGAGTAAGAAAATGTAAAAGAAATGCATTTTAAATGATCAATGTTTTTGTCTTATAAGACTCTCTTTTTATGTTTTGTGCACAAATTTTAAAGTATGCATACTTAGGATCATGTTTGTGGTGACTACTTCTCCCAAACACCAAGTAGACCTTGTCATTCTACTTTGGAAGTATGATATGGACTAAAAAGAGCAGACATGCTTGCGGCAGACAATGTCTCTCAAGCACCAAGAGGATTAGTCATCCACTATGGAATGATGTCATAGGGTAAAAATGGATCCTCTACCCGCTAAGACCAATGGACTAATAAGTGAGACTTTACCATCTCTACCTCATAGTCGAGGACGACTATGATTTCAAGAGAGAGGTAATGTCATAAAAATTAAGATCTACCCAACCCAAATGATTTTCTCATATTAAACTGATCACTTAATGTGGGAGAATACACAGGAACAAGGGTTAAGATATAGACATGTGCTTATAGATCTATCTCAACACGGGGCCAATGGTTAAGGGGCCCAAATGAGAGATGGTCTATCAAAGAGCAAGGCTAACCAATGGAGCATAAGACCTTAGGGTTAACTTCATTGAAGACCTCCAAAAATGTGTGTAAAAGTCCTTTGACCTTAGGCAAGCTAGGGCTGAGCTTGAGGTGGGAACCCGGCCTAAGCTCGAGGGGCTTGTCCTGCTTGAGGTGTTTGTCGTGCTTGAGGTGCTTGACATGCTTGAGGTGCTTGATTAAGATGCTTGAGGTGCTTGACTGGCTCCATGCTTGAGGTGCTTGACTTGCTACATGATTAAGGTGCTTGAGGTGCCTTGAGATGCTTGCCTGAGATGCTTGTGGGAACACCCCCTAGTTCAAGTGCTTTGTCATGCTTGATGACTAAGGGGCTTGCTCATCCAAAGTCAAAAAGATCCCTGCAAGGAGGGGGGCGAGCCTACAAGGGGGCGGATGAGAGAGAACACATACACACACACACACACAAGGGAAACCCCAGCTTGAAGAGGCAGCAAGGATACTTGTCAAGTTCCTCCTCATGTTGCCCTCATGGTGTGCCTTAAGCCTATTGGTTGGCCACCCAAGGGGTCCAATGATAATTTAGGATATTTAATTAATTGATTTTGCATTTATCAAGTCCTCTCTTTCAAAGGGGAAAGGGGGACACTTGTCCCAAGGCTACCCCTGTTGCTAGCTTGTAATGGCTCCTGCTTGTGATTGGTTAGGCCTAGAGGGTTCCAATGAGCTTCAAGCATGAGCTACAAGGGGGGGTCGACCCAAGCAATCTAGGGGGTTGCTTAGGGGGTATACTCACCCACACACACTCACAAACACTCTCATGGTGTGCTATGCAAAAGGAAAGAGCTCCATATCCTTCTCGAAGCTCCTTGAGAAGTTGAGAGCCTACACCAACTCTCATGGCTATGGAATGCAAATCCAACCAAGAGCTATGCTTCAATGCTTAAGCTTGCCATCTTCTTCTTCTCCATTACTATGCTATTATGTATGCTAGCAACAAGAGTATGATAAGTGAGGAACTAATTCTTTCTCCTACGAAATGTTTCTTCTTCCTCTTCCCTACCCTCATTCCCTGCTAGCTCTCTCCACCTTCGAAGGTGTTTGAGGTCTTGGGATAGTTAATGCTTTCTACAAGTGCATGTTATGCTTATTGCAATAAGGCTAATGGTTTATTGCAAGTAGATTAATTACTTAATGCAAGTAGATTAATTGTATTGCAAGGTAGATTAATTATTGCTTTAAGCACAAATTGATGCATAAAAGTATACATCTTCATGCACTCAAATGATTTAGGGAACACAAAGATTAATGATGTTCACAAGTTCTTGATTGTTTTCAAGCTAAGATTGATTGTTGAAATTATGCAAAAGCTTGGTGTGTGAACCTTCCATCTCCATATTGCCAAGGAGGTCTCAAGGAACACAAAGATTGTATTGTACCAAGTCTATCTTAATGAGAGAATCTATAATACAAATGCCTTTTGGAGAGGGGACCGGCTCCACATAAATCCGGTCCTCAACTGTTGTCATATTCTCTACACTCTCTCTCTTGTAAAAGTATTGTTCATGCCTAGTTAATTAAGTGTTATGATAGAGTTGCTACTACCAATTAAGTTCACCCTCTATGCTCTCAAAATTGCTCACCCTAATTCTCTTAATTCCTCTATTCTCTAAGTTCATAGGCCATTCCCATTACATTCCATGCATCTCCATTGCTTTTTGTGAGTGTGTCTTAGTGCATAGGTGTTTTCTTGCTTGCTTATTTGGTGTGTGATTAAGGAGAGAGTAAAAACAGAGAGAGAGGAAAGGAGAGGGAGAAAGAGATATTAGTATAGAGGTAATGTAGTTTATACTAAGTTGGTGTTGAAGTAGATAGACAAAAGAAGCAAGCGAGTTTTCCTCTTGTACGTTAAGTTCTAAGTCAGTGTTAAATTAGAGTAAAAATTGTTTGAAAGATGTGTACGTCAATTAAAAGAAAGAAAAATAATAAAATAAAAAAAAGTTAAAACATTAAAAATAAACCTTAAAAAACGTTGAAAATGGAAAAAAAAAAGAGAGATAGAGAGAGAGAGAGAGAGAGAAAGAGAGGGGGGGAAAGAGATAGATAAAGATATAGAAAGTAAGACATAGAAAGTAAGACATAGAAAGAGAGAAAGACCTCAGCCATTGCCTACAAATGGAGAAGGTAGGGCTATCAACATCATTACCCTTGAGTAGCAATATGTGGATATCTTGGACAATAACAGGTCGATGCAAGATAAGGAGAAAGAAACAGAAGAAGAGAGGGAAACAAGAGCAAGGAAGGGGAAAGCTTAAGTAGAAGAGCAATCGGAGAGTAGCAAGAAACGACAATGAAGGAAAATAGGTCCAAAGGACTACCCTCTTGGGAAGACTATGATGTTGTTAATGACATACAAAATCAAAAGGCTAATATATTGTTTGGTCAATTGGTGGCTTCGAATGCTAAATTGAGGAGGCAATGGGGGAGGGAGCTAGAGAGAGAGAGATAGAGAGAGAGAGAGAGAGAGAGAGAGAGAGGGAGGGAGGGAGATAGAGAGTAGATATGTATGCATGTATACATGTGTGTATATGTATGTACATATATGTAGCTATGTATACATGTGTATATATGTGTGTATGTACATGTATATAGGCATTACGCAAGGGAGCTTAGCATGGGATGGTTGAATGCTTCCTCTTGGGTATAGTCCCTTTTGAATCAAGGCATTTCAGCCTTTGGTTTACTCATGTATGGATTAGTGCACCGTACCCTTGGTTTTACCATGATTGACATTGTGATGATATCTTAAGAGGTGTCACAAGACTATTGGCACTACTAACCCCTACCGAGGTCTAATAGTATATCTGTATGCATGTAGATACCTATCTATGTGAGGGAGTGTGTATGTGTGTATCTATGCAAGTTTGCATTTTTGTATATACATGTATGCAAGCACTAAGTATGCTTATATATACATATCTATGTTAATGTGTATATATATCATAGAGCTTGTGTGTATACATCTAATATACCTCTCTTTGTAGACTAGTTGTACATTAAGGTGGAAAAGTAGATGTGTAGAGATTATTTAACGTTAAGATCTACATAGGGATATATAGATTAGGTATACATTAAGGTGGAAAAGTAGATTTGTGTAGATTATGTAACGTTAAGATGTAGATACGGATATATAGATTAGGGAAAGATTAGGTGGTGAGATAGAGAAAGAGAGGTGTAGAGAGAGAGGATTAGGTGTAGATTGAGGTGAAAAAGTAGATAGGGACGTATAGATTAGGGAACGATTAGGTGGTGAGAGAGAGAAAGAGACCGTGTAGAGAGAGAGGATTAGGTGTAGATTGGGTGTAGACATGTAGAGGTGTGTAGATTAGGTATACACAGATTAAAAATCGGCTAGGTCCTAATAGTTTCCAACTAATCTCTTGTAGATGTCAAACAAGAGACCATCTAGTGGGGAGCATCCATTGCATTCTTTCTTTGGTTGGTTCATGTCCCAGGTGGGCGTCCATCTAGGGTGGACATCGCTTGCAGCGGACCCGAGTCTTGAGGCAAAAAGTCCAAGCAATGGATTTAAGTTTATAGGTATCTAGTTTTTTGTGAGTATGAGTGTAAATTTATTTCCATTATTTGCAAGCACATTGGCCCTCTTACAGCTATGGAGGTGTCGATACATCTACCTAGGTTACTACATCAATGGTAGATCCGGACCTCCAACGTGCAATATATTTACACTACAACATGGTGTGCAGAAATCAGCGCAGATACCGAGCGAAATAAAGTTATTTTTAAAACTAAAAAGCGTTGAAATAGGCCTTGAAAAGATACCGGTTTCTTGACATTGTTATAAGTACCGGTATACTATGCGTCCAGATAAAACATGAAACATTAGGGAAAATTTGGATTCACAAAGGGGCCTTATAAGGAGTTTCACTTCCTCTCTCATGTCCAAAATGGGCGTGCGGTAAATTTTTTGCAAATCAACTCTAAAATTGGCAGAGATTTGGCCGTTAGCATCTACTCTTCAAGCTCTTTCTATTGATATATAGCACGCCATGAGATTCCTCATATTTTAAAAGATTCTATTTTTTATTCTCTTGTGATGTGACAACTCACATCACAAGAGAATCAAAAATAGAATATTCAAAATATGAGGAATCTCGTGGCTTGCTATATATCAATAGAAAGAGCTTGAATAGTAGATTCTAACTACCAAATCTCAGCCAAGTTTAGAGTGAATTTGCAAAAAATTTATCGCACGCCCATTTTGGACATGAGAGAGGAAGTTAAGCTCCTTATAAGGCCTCTTTGTGAGTCCAAATTTTCCCTAATGTGAGCGTCGGAATAAGCTATGAAATAACTGTCGGAAATTGTAAAGAATATTTTGACGCTTGTTTCAAAGTGTATACCGGTGCATGTATCGTACTCTGTATCAACAACCAAACTTGCATAATGTTTTTGGGCAGAGAGGGCTGGGAATTGATGTTGCATGTACTGCAACAAAAGAAAACAGCCCTCTCTGCCCAAAGAAAGAGTACAAAAGCAACTGCACTCCACCTACAAGCTGACGCTAAAGAGGGAGTGTATGGCAATTAGCAAAATTGTAAGAATAACATAACTACAAAATCAAAAATTTGGTCATGGCATGACGGCATAAATATTTTATAACCATAATTAAAACATGAGTTGAAAACTGCAAACCTATAAACATAACCCGTTTGCCATACCATAACCATTACCATAACTTGCTTGTCATACCATAACCATAACATCCATACCATCATCGCACAACCATAACCATAACCATAACCATAACCATAACCATAACCAAAACCATAATCATAATCATATCCATAATCATAACGATCACATGATTTCCATACCATCATATCAAAACCATAACCTTAACTTGATTGTCAAACCTTAACCGTAACATCTGTGCCATACCATAAACATAAGCACTCCTCTTCAGTAATCAACACTTCATTCCTCTTTGCCTCTGAGATTGTCACATGTAACCACCGCCTAATTGGAAAGTCAGGCAATGTTTGAAGATGATCTGGAAAAGGAAGGTTTCTAGTGACACGGTTGTGCTTAAATTAACGATGATATCTCAAGCGTTTTTCCCTTTCCCCTTCGTACCTCTCTAGCCACTTTTGCATGATGTCTGAGTTGAGAAGGCAAAATCTCATAACATTTTCTAGCATTGTGATGTCCATCTTCCTAAGGATGCCTTATTCCTGCAGCTCGTCCCCTATCACCATGACATTGACCTCAGTAGTCCACATTTGGGGCATCTCTGGATCAATTGAGACAAAAAATTCAATGATGAGGACAAGAGACTCTTGTACAAGCCATCCTTAAGCCATGTTACCCTCAGGGCGAGCCCTTTGACAAACAAACCCCTTTAAAGTCTTCATAAATATCTCCAAGAAGAACATCCACCTGCTATGGACCACCCCAACAACTGCAACTTCATCGACCACATGCACAAGTACATGCATTTGGATGGTAAGAATGTTTGTTGGAAAGTACTTCTCCACCATATGTTGAGAGAGAAGGAGAGAACACAGAAGTAGAACCCCAAAGTGTGTGGAATACACACATGAGATGATGTATATATAGAGGGGACCTGGGTGCCATATATAGAGAAGCCATATATTGAGTAGCTTCACATATAAGCTCAACACCCCCGCTCAAATAAGGGTCCCTAACTATGGATGAAAAAAACCCTTGGGGGATCAAGGGAAAAACCCACAGCTCTATATACACCCACCGTTATATTATAAAAATCATTGAATATACAAATGTTTACGAGGAGCTACATCACTCCTTTTACAATGAATGTTTTATGAGGAGTTACATTACTCCTATCAAATACAATAATGAATACAAAGGTTCAATAAAGAGGTGTAAAAGCTATCGATTAGCTTGTAATCAAAAGTGTCTCCGTGAATCTGTTGTGTAGCTTGTCATCAATATCGCATCACCAAACATGTCTTCATGTTGTCATCAATATGGCATCACCAGACATATCTTCATAAATCTTTTATTGTCACCAAGTTTGTCTTCATAAAATCAATTCTTTGATCAATCCTACATAGATCATAGACTCCAAAAAAAAACATGTCATGAAAATTATTAGCATCGTTAATGAAATAATTACGTTCACAATGCCATAAGAGATGGTTCGCGACGCCACTCTTTTGACGACATATATACGCACGACGACATATGGTACATAAAGTATAAACGTAAAAGTACAAAATGTGTGATTACGTGATACAAATGATATGTGTATATACTACATAAAACAACATTTATCAATGTAGTGATCAATGAATACCATCAAAGTATTAACAAAATATCATCATTATGTCAATAAAAATGAATAAATGATCATGGTATCAACGAAAAGCATCATGATATCACCGAGAATAATCATTGTATCAACGAAACAACATCATGGCATCACCGAGAATAACCATGGTATCAACGAAATATCATCATGGCATCACCGAGAATAACCATGGTATCAACGAAACAACATCATGGTATCACCGAGAATAACCATGGTATCAACAAAACATCATCATGGTATCAATAAAAATCACCATAGAATCAACGAAATATCATCATGGAATCACCGAGAATAACCATGGTATCAACGAAATATCATCATGGAACCACCGAGAATAACCATGGTATCAATGACAGTATCAACGAAAATCACCATGACCAAAGTATTAACAAAACATTATCATGGTACCATCAAAATCACTATGGTATCAATGAGAAATTATCAATAAAACGACGTAAACTATATCTATAAAAGAATAATTATACGAGAATCAATGAACGAGTATATCATATAACAAAAGATCATGTACCAACAGTAGCTCGATAGAATTTGGACGATCATCAACGGCTCGACTGAATCGGAACGATGTGTAACTGGCTTCTGCAGCAAAGTTACGTCAGTAACAAATATATGATTGATGAAGAAAAATATAATTGAGAAGTTTTCAATTATGAGAAAAATGAAAAGCAAAAAGTAAAATTTTGATTTTCAAACATATTCGCAGTCTGAGACGATAACCCAAAATTGGTGTAGAATTTAGAGAAACTTTCTTCTGCAAAGTTATAGACCACATCGATTCCAATCCCCATCGCGGGTAGTTCCTTCTGCAAAGTTGTAGACCACATCGATTTCGGTCTCTCACGCGGGTAGTTTCTGCAAAATCGTTTTCAATAAGCAGAAAAATAAAAAACAAAAAACGGAAATTGCTTTTTAGATATGTACGCAGTCCGCGAACGATAACTCAAAATCGGTGCAGAATTTGAAAACACTTTCTTCTGCAAAGTTGTAGACCACATCGGTTCCGGTCTTTTTTGCAGGTAGTTTCTGCAAAATCGTTTTCAATAAGCACAAAAATCAAAAACAAAAAGCGAAAATTGCTTTTCAGGTATGTACGCAGTCCGCGAACGATAACTCAAAATCGGTGCAGAATTTGAAAACACTTTCTTCTGCAAAGTTGTAGACCACATCGATTCCGGTCTCCACTCAGGGTAGTTTCTGCAAAATCGTTTTCAATTAGCACAAAAATAAAAAACAAAAAGCGGAAGTTGCTTTTCAGGTATGTACGCAGTCCGCGAACGGTAACTCAAAATCGGTGCAGAATTTGAAAAAACTTCCTTCTGCAAAGTTGTAGACCACATCAATTTCGATCTTTTGCGCGTGTAGTTTCTGCAAAATCGTTTCCAATTAGCAGAAAAATCAAAAACAAAAAGCGGAAGTTGCTTTTCAAGTATGTACGCAGTTTGCGAACAATAACTCAAAATTGGTGCAGAATTTGAAAAAACTTCCTTCTGCAAAGTTGTAGACCACATCAATTCCGGTCTCTTTTGTGGGTAGTTTCTGCAAAATCGTTTCCAATTAGCAAAAAAATCAAAAACAAAACGCGGAAGCTGTTTTTCAGATATGTACGCAGTCCGCGAACGATAACTCAAAATTGGTGCAGAATTTGAAGAAACTTCCTTCTGCAAAGTTGTAGACCACATGGATTCCAATCCCTCTCGTGGGTAATTTCTGCAAAATGAATTTTGATCAGAAGAAAAATCGAAGACAAAAACGTACTGCTCTGATACCATGTTGAGAGAGAAGGAGAGAACACAGAAGTAGAACCCCAAAGTGTGTAGAATACACACATAAGATGATGTATATATAGAGGGGACCTGGGTGCCATATATAGAGAAGCCATATATTGAGTAGCTTCACATATAAGCTCAACACCATACACACTACTTCAATATTATTTAAGCGTGCTGCATGATGATGTCTTCTCTTATCTTTTTTGAACTAATCTAGCATACCAACTCACTGATTTTGTAGATTTTTCTTCTAATGTCATCTCTCAAAAAAACCTTTATGGCAATTGGTAAGATGAACTTTAAATATTTGTGCCAATCGTGCGACTTAAGACCACTGAGATTTTCATCTCTCGTAAGATCCGTTTTCAAACATCGCATGCATCTTGTGGGGGTCTTGAATGAACATATAGTCTTCTTCACTTGTTTCTCTTCTACACGACTCAAAACTCATGTATACCAAACTTTCCACTGGGTTTAAGGCGAGGCCACATCTCTAGCATTGGACCCACAGCCTGCAGGTCATCTCTTTGGGCCTTCCCACTAGCTCTAACCTAACCTATCATCTATGCCGCTAGCCTATTTATTTGCCCCTAGCTCTAACCTAAACCTAACCTATAGGCTAACCTAACCGAAGTCCGGTTGCAATTTTTGGAGTACACGAGTCATCTTCGAAGTCCGTTTGCATTTTTTCTACTATTTGTTGCTAGCTCTAGCCTAACCTATAATCTAACATAACCTATAACCTAAACCTAACCTAATCTAACGTAACCTAATTTATAACTTAAACCTCACCTATAGGCTAACCTAACCGAAGTCCGTTTGCATTCTTTGAAGTACACGAGTCATCTTCAAAGTTCGTTTGCGTTTTTCTACTATTTGTCACTAGCTCTAACCTAACTTATAATCCAACCTAAACCTAACCTAATCAAAATCCGTTTGCGTTTTTAGAAGTACACAAATCATCTTCGTTTGGCTGCTAATAGATGGACGTTTTGTTCGGACAATTAGAACTTATGGTATGGTGTGTAAATCCACTTAGTTAGGCTGCTTCAAATTGGATTAGGATAGCAATTAGCCATTTAAATCCTCTTAGGGCTAGCCACCTAGGTTTAACGTCTTAGGACTAGAGTTGGTTTAGCCACTAATAGATACCCGTGTTTGGAGTGTTAGGGTGCGCTATGTAAAGTTACCTAGGTTTGGCTGCTTCAAAATTAATTAGTGTAGTGTTTTTCCATTTCAATTTTCTTAGGGCTAGACGCTTAGGGTTCTATGGATTCAGATTTGGACGCTAATAGATGGCGCATCGTGTTCGGACGGTGTATTAGAGCACACTATGTAAAGCCGCTAAGGTAAAGCGCTCTAAAACATATTAGGTTATTGTTAGGCCATTTAATCTGCTTAGAGAGAGTTGCTAAGGGTTATTGCCTTTAGATTAATAACTTTTGTTTTGGCCTCTAATACATTACTATACTGGGAGCGTTAGGGTAGGCTACGTAAATCCGCTTAGGTTTGGTAGCTTTTGATTTGGTCACTCCAAATCCAATTAGTAATGTAGTGATTGGCCATTTCAATCTGCTAATAGGGTTAGAGGATTACAGTCTAGATGCTGGTAGATGGTCATCGTGTTTGGACGTTTCACCGATAAGTCTTTAGATTAACATAAACATACATAAGTTCTAGCTGTCCAAACACAGCGTCCATCTATAATCTAAACATGAGTTAACTTAACATCATATAACATAACTTAGCTTTTTACATAAAACCTATAACATAACCTAACTTCACCTATAACTTTACTTGTTGCCTAAACCTGACCTATAATCTAGCTAACCTCTCCTATAACCTAACTTATAATTTAATTTAAACCTAACCTATAAGCTAATTAACGTCTTATAAGCTAACCTAACCTACATGACTTAACGTATAACCTAACTTATAACTTAACATATAGCTTATATATACCCTAACCTAACATATAACCTAAACTAAACCTAACCAAAACCTCATCAATCCCATAATTTCAAAAATGACCTAATTAAAAATGAAATTTCTTCAAAACAAGATTTTTTCATAAACCAAAATAAAATTTTTTCCTAATTCAAAACGAAATTTCACAACACAAACCATAATTTCTTTTAAAGCATGAAATTTTCTTTTATCAATATACAAACTAATTTAAATAAATTTAATATGCATTAAAATTTCAAGCACTCACATGCGGAATATTTGAGCAATAAAAGGTCCTTGAACATGCAAAAAGTGCACACACATACACGTACACACACACCATGTTAAACCTTAAACCCTAAACCTACAAGTAAACTTGAAAACAATCTCACCTTAGTGCTATGGAGTAGTCCATGAGCAAGATTAGCACCTCCGACAACGTGTTTCGCACCAGATTTATAAGAGGTGAGGAGGAAGAGAGCAAGAGAAAAGGCGCAAGAAGAAGAGAAATGCGCAGGGAAAGCCCGTGGGTTCGTTTTTTACAGGGTCCGATGGTACATGCATCAGCACAAGCGTCAGAATAGGCATTCATACAGACATCGGAAAATGCATCGGAATAGGCATCAAAACAACCGTTGAAAACTTAAAAATGATTGTTTTTTTACACTACATCTCCCTCCATACTTACCTACACATATACTGACGCTTGCCATTGGCGCCGGTAACTTGGTACCGTAATTTAATTGACCTCTTGTAGTGTTACATGAGGAGTACCTACATTTGATGAAGGATTCTCTTGCCCCTTATAGATCTACACACATAGACACGCACCAAAAAAAAGGCAGAATGCTTTAATTCTGAGTTTGTGGAATAATGACAACCTCATCGTGGAGTCTCATAAGAGTGATAGAGCCTTATGATACTCTATAGAAGAAGAGGATTATTGAAAGAGTGGAGACTAAAAAGAGCGCACACACACACACATTCATATGCACGTTCTTGCCTTTCCTACTTCACACGCCTCTCACTGCAAGGGAAACCTTAGATCAAAGACATAAACACCACATTTTTGAACTTGGGTTTTTGTGTCCATTGCATCGATAAAAGCATCAATATCACTTTGGATATCACAATCCTACTAAGTAGCGACCATGTTATTGATGTTGTATACCATAAATACTGATACACATTACGTTGTATTCAGGTGAAATTTTTTGGGGGTGGCATGACAATCAAACATAGTAGTCAACAATGAGGCTTTTTGAAAAACATAATTTCAAATGCAATTAAAAAATGAAAATCACAATCTAAATCCTATATTGCAAGCTATCTTTGAAAGCACAAATTGCAAGATTTTATTGCAAATGCAAAAACTAAAACCTAAAATTAAATTTAAGATCTAAACCTACAACTTAAAATGCAAATCCAAATCAAATGTAACCTTAAACTTAAAACCGTATACTGAAATTTAAATGTAAAACCTAAGCCTATAAGGCAAAACGTACACTTAAACCTATATGTAGGACCTAACCTTAAACATAAAACCATAAATTGAAGCAAAAAATAAAACCTAAATCAAAACCATAAACTATGATACCAAGCCTACTAGATAGAATCTAAAATTAAACCTACATTGAAAAACCTAAACCTAAATCTAAAATCTAAACATAAACTAAACCTCAAACCATAAAACCAGAAACTAGAAACGTAAAATTAATATAATAAACTTTAACGTTGTATGCTCATGTGAACCATAAACCTAACCCATGCCATAACCATTAGCCTAAAACCTTTATCTGAACTTAGAGCATATACTAAAATTATAACACAAAACTTAAATTTAAAACTTTATGTATACCATAATTTAGGCTTCTTATAAGTGTTAATACCTCTCTTTTAAAGCATCAACTTGAAGCCAATGTATAGTTTGCAGCATGTTAGTGTCAGGACAACGGCAAGGCCGGACTAGACAAGGGCAAAGCCGGGATAGGTAGTGTGGAAAGGGAGTCCAACTAGGGCAAAGGGCTAGGAGCCATCCTATATAGTGGGTGGTTGGGAGGTGGACTAGTAGGTTCTAGTTCCCCTTGTATAACATTGGTATCAAGAGCAAGGTTACTATTTTTGGGAAGGCACAGCCGTGGAGGAGGGGAGCCACACAATTCTTGCATGCTTTTGCATGTCGAGGTCACTGAGGCCATAGAGCTCACCCCCTGTGAGGAGGATGAGGAAGACGAAGGCGTGGGAAACACCTCTTGCAAGGGGAAGAGGCCAAATTGAACCTTGCACCGAATTGCATCCTCTTGGGCTTGATAGCATCGCGTAACCCCGCTGACCACTCCACGTGCCTGTATAGCAGGCACCCTCGACCACCATTCAAGACGGGGTGAGAAATCTCCTCCCTCGTGCTGTCTACGGACCGCCATAACCGGTGAGCAGTGTTTTTTTTCACACCCGGTGGGCGTTCAACCCATTGTGGGTCATTGGCCACGATGTTTTTCACCAACTAAGGGACGGTACCCATAGTGGGGTACCCCCTCCCTCTTGTGAAGATTCGAACAAAGCTAGGCATCCCGACAGGGACGGCAAGTACATACGTCCACCCAAATTTTTTGTGTAATATATGCAAAAAATCAGAGATTTAATAAAGCATCTCAAGGGGAGTCAGAAGTGACGTTATTTTTCAAAATTGATTGCAGGCGAAAGCCATTATACGCATACTCGGCTCGGCTACCATGGGTTAAGGATTTCCCTACACGGCTGCCATTTGGGATTGATTCTAACTTGGACAATATCGATTTTGCCAGGATTAGCAAGGCTAATTAACCTTTGCGGTGCTCATCAATATCAGGTATTTTTTTGACTATTCCTTTCATTGCATGGTGTTGCCATGGATTCAGGTATCAATATGACTTTTGATTTCGAGAAAAATACACCTAATCTTGCCGATGATGGCTTGTGGCTGGATGCTCTCATAGAGAGTGTCCGCGAAGCTACGCCAAGTGATGACACCTATGAATTGCTCGACATTCAAGAACTTCGTGTACTTTAGACACGCATATCAGTCATGGAAGGTAATATTTAAATCTTTAAATGAAAACATCACTAAATTATCCACGCTAGTGATCCAATTAATGCAATAGCAATCCAAGGGTCCTGCTGACACTCACATGCATGAGCACGTTGCTACATAGGGGCAAGGCCCTTCTAATCAAGGGCAAGACCCAACTGCTGATGCTTTGCACACTCTCACTGCAAAAGAGGTGGATGAGTTGTTGAAAAACACCAAACTATTGACTTTTAAGGGAGAAGACCGCGATGGAAATAAGGATGCAATGAATATCTTTCTCAGCAAGTGGGATGGAATTCACGCCTTACGTCATACTCCAAACGCAGTCAGACCACTGCAAACGAGCTTAACTCTAGAAGGCAAGGCCTACAAATGGTGGATGTCTCTCAAGGAGAAGAATATCATACCACACAGTTGGGAAGCTTTTGAAGCTATGTTTTGCAAAGAATTTTTGCCTACAAAATGAGGTAGATCGGAATTGGACGGCTTGGGACACGTGTTCCATGCAGCAATACTCATCATTACTTGAATATATATCTCACTATCGCGATGTTATCCTCAAGTTAAGGCTTAGATAACTTTCAGCAAGTACGAGGATTTTTTAATACGTGGTCTGACACCAGAGCTTAAGAAGCACGTCAAGACCCAAGACCCTAAAATACTTGAGGAAGCCATAGTGAAAGAACATATTTAAGATGATCGAGATGAAAAGAAAGCACATAATACTCACGTGTCTGCTAATACATATGGTAATACACGCACACAGTATGGGCACAGTAAAAGGAAATTTAGAGTAGCCAATTAAGAGCATCTAAAGAACCCAAGGTCCAGAGGTCCTCTCTCTCCTGAGGACTTTGATAAAGCTAAGAAAGAGAAACTACGTTTTCAATGTTTAGGAAGCGTTCATGGCAAAAAGGATTGTCCCAAGGGAAAATCTGTTGCTCATGGCAAGGAGAAAGTAGTGCACACAGTGCAACTCCTGCCTCTTGAGTCTTCCTTGCGATTCTCTATAGTGGAAGTAACACACATCGAGGTGGTGCATGAATGCTATCTCATAGCTTCCATCACTATAATATATGCGCGATATTATCGCTCACATTACCGCAAAAAAACAAACAAACTCGAAATATAAAAATTCCCGTACGAGGAAAACACTGCGGAAAAGTTTGCGGTAATGGACTAGCGGTAACTTCCGCAGTAATGATCGTGGAAATATAGCTGCAACAGTTACCGCGTTTTTTGCTTCAAAAATACCTGCAAACATTACCGCGTGTGAGTTATCGCGGGCATTACTGCGGCGGGATTTATTATAAAAAAAGAGATGACCGTTTGGATTCTCCTTTGCAGGACCATCCAAAAGGTCATCTATTTTTTTATTTATTTTACAAAATTATTATTAATTACAACAAAATATCACAATTGGACAATACATTGAGCCAAAAAAAGATTGATAATTTCATTTACATAAGTGGAATTACAATTGGGGGAGGTATTGAGCCAAAAAATGATAGGTATTGCATTTACATAAAGGGCAAAAAAAGCCCGCGTGTACAAAATAGAGTATGGTCATGTGGGATAGGGCAAACGGGGCCTGCTTATACAAAATAGAGGATGCTCATGGGGAGTTGGCGGCATTTCGCGTGGAACTCCTTGACTCTGCAAAACCATAAAAAGGAAACAATTAACACTTTGTTATTTAATATTTGATATAAAATCAACAATTTGATTATTTAAATAAGATTAAACTTACATGTTGCAGACATCTGCACGCATTTTCGAACTCCTCTTGAGAGATCATTTGATTTTCAAACAACCAACACCAAGTTTGATACTCGGTATGGTTCTCTCTATATCTCTGCACATCTCTGGTCGGGCGACTCATGGTAATGTTATACTGACAAAAAATAGCAACCAATTAATTAAGTAAAAAAAAATAGATTTTTTACAATAAAACTAATATTTTTACTTACATATTTGTCTTTCCAAGCCGTTTTTCCTCCCGAACCATAATGCGTAGGAGTCTGATGGGATCTGGCCTCAACTTGACGCGTATACATCCTCGCACCCGTTGCCCTTTCGTCCTCTTTCTCGCCCATAGCGGTCTCCCACTCCACATCATGGACATTTCCTGGCCGATAGCTATGCTCTGGAGACTCCATTGTCTTCTTTGCAGCTCTCCTCACACTAGATTTTTTGTTCTTCAGAAATGTTTTGACATGCTCTTGCAACCATTGCCTTGGGAATTGTTGCCCCTCAGGGTTGGGGAAACGCATGTGCATGGTTGTCTCTATATATGTGAGGTTGTAGGGATCTTGCTGATCAAATTTGAGAAAACAATTGATATATGTGGAGTGGATTAATTGGTTGACGTGTGTGCGGAATCTCCTACCCTGCGCTGTCCCGAGATCCACCATACCTCCTCTATGAACCTGGTAGTATAACCCGCGAGCATCTGGTGAAGGCATGTCATGGTCCTCATCTTCTGCTAGAGCAGGGAGCGATGAATGTGGAGGAGAATGTGTAGTACTCCCCCCCCCCCCACCCAAAACGACAATTAGCTCCGCTCCCTCGTCGAGATCGATCGGCGCTAGCGCGCAAGCTGCCCTGATGCTGACTGCCAGAAGAGCGCTGACGTGAATCTGGGCAGAAGGTGGGATAGGTGATGGATAGGTGGACGCCCGTGGCGTCGGACCCTGTGGCGTCCCACCCAACGGCGTCGGACCCTGGGGCGTTGGACCCTGTGAAGGAAAAGTTGAACCTGGAGCTGTAGCCGGAAAACTCTACAGGTATGGAGTGCCACCAGTCGGAGTAGAGACCTCTGATAATCCAAAAGCTACTAGCTACGCGGTGAATATTGCTGCGTAAGGGTCTGCTGCGAACCTAACCACTCAGCCCAAAGACGCAATGCCCTCTCCACATCTGGATCAGTCATAGGTACGGCAGCGGACCCACCTAGAGCGTCCCGAAATCAGTCGAACCCTGATGATGACTGCTGAGGCGACGACTATGAATGATAGACAGAGAGAGCGTCGGGATATGACATCCCGTCTGCCATGAAATCCTCAATGCTACGAAAGCGTGGTGTGGAAGAAGAAGACATGGTCTGCATTTATTACGACAAAGATTAAACTAGGGTATAAAATTTGAATATATGATTAAAAATTTACACATTGATTTTTTTCAAACATTGGATTTTTTAACATTGGATTCTCTATAGTATCCAATGTTGAAAGAATCCAATGTGTGTCTACAACCTATAAAAGAGTCTTGCAAAGCCTTGAGTGCTAATAAGATATTAGTGTGTGTATTGACTAATAAGAGATTATTGTGTTTATGATTAGTGTGACCGATTGCGCGATCACTTGGACGGCCATTGGGGCCTAATACGTCACCTACGACTTAATCATGGAGGTATGTTTCTGTTTTTGTGTTGATTGTTGTTTAATTTAACATAATTAGTGTGTGTTTTAGTGTTGGCCAATGTAATTGGCTTGTGCACACACTAATTAGTGTGTGCATTAGTGTGTGCACACACTAATTAGGGTGTGCATTGGCTTGTGCACACACTAATTAGTGTGTTTTAACATACACTAATTAGTGTGTGCATTAGATTTGGCACACACTAATTAGTGTGTGTTAACATACACTAATTAGTGTGTGCACAAGCCAATGCACACACTAATTAGTGTGTGCATTGGCTTGTGTAATTGGACTAATCACACACTAATTAGTGTGTGCATTGGCCAATGCCATTGGTCAATGCACACACTAAATAGTGTGTGTATTGGCCAATCCAATTGACCAATGCACACACTAATCACACACTAAATAGTGTGTGAATTGGCCAATCCAATTGGCTTGTGCACACACTAATCACACAGTAAATAATGTGTGTATTGGCCAATCCAATTGACCAATGCACACACTAATTAGTGTGTGCATTGACCAATCACATTGGCCAATGCACACACTAATCACAAACTAATTAGTGTGTGCATTGACCAATCACATTGACCAATGCACACACTAATCACACACAAATTAGTGTGTGTTAATGAGCACTAATTAGTGTGTGAATTGGCCAATCCCATTGACCAATGCACACACTAATCACACACTAATTAGTGTGTACATTGACCAATCACATTGGCCAATGCACACACTAATTAGTGTGTCCATTGACCAATCACATTGGCCAATGCACACACTAATTAGTGTGTGCATGACCAATCCCAAATTTAACATATTAGGTTATGCAAGTAATCAATTTAACAAATATGACAAATCTAACAAGTTTAGATTTTGCAAGTAACTAATAATTAACAAATTTAGGTTTTGGTGTGTCTTTACTTACACTAATTAGTGTGTACATTAGAATAATGCACACACTAATTAGTGTGTGTAAAGAATACATGCACTAATTAGTGTGTAAAGAAAACATGCACTAATTAGTGTGTGTAATTAGTGTGTGTGTGTATGCATGTGTATGCATGTGTGTGCATGCGTGTGTATGAGTGTATGCATGTGTGTATGCGTGTGTGTATGTGTGTGTGTGTATGCGTGTGTGTGTATGCGTGTGTGTGTATGCGTATGAAAAAATCAAAAACCATAACAACAAAACTTACATGGAACCTGGAGGCTTGTTGGGAGAGGGTAGGAGAGTGGAAGAGTAGAGATGGTGGAGAGTAGACGAGTAGAGATGGAGGTAGAGCTCAAGGTTGTGAGGTTCGCGCTCTCAGCTTCTGTGGAGAAGACGATGAAATTCGAATTTTAGGGCTTTGAACTTCGCGGGGCATGCGTGTGTCCCTATTTATTAGAAAATTTAAAAATTGATTTGCCGCTCCTATTACCGCGTGCCTTGCCGCACTTATTACCGCACCTATTACCGCGACGCAAATTCGGGCCATATATACAGAGGGCCATGTTCTGACATTATTACTATTGATCCTCAAAATCTATTTGTACTATGTTTTTTATAAACTATATATAAAATGAAAGTATTCCTAGTACTTTGAAAAATGACATTTTTACCTAAAAGTTTAATTTTTACTTTTTACTGATATTTTATTAACATTCTTTGGTAATTTGATTGTAATTAGTGTATGTAATTTATTAATGGAGGTTGCTTGGGATGATTTTGGCCCGTCCACTGAACCGGATAGATCACGGTGGTTGGCCAAGCGATTACCATGCCCATGCATGCAGTGCAAATGCGCCATTGCTCGACTTCGACGGATATGCTTGAGCCATGTAGAAGATTATGGACTATGGGACGATCCTCGCAAGCGTGCACGGATGGAAACAAACAATCCCCGAATTGTAGCGGCTATTGACGTCACCCCTCATTGGCGTGTGGTTGGTGGAGGAGGGGAAAGGAGGATGGAAGAGCGCATGCGCCAGGAATCCATTAAAGAGGGAGGAAGCACATCAAATCCGCCAAGTACTGCTGCTCCCTCTTATCCAAGTGACCACATCCCATCTCCTTATGTGGATGCAGAAGACGACCATTTGCATAGAATGGTTGAGGATATCTTTGCACGAGAGGAGGAGCATGAACCAGAGTGTGCATGCGAAGAATCTTCCGAAAGAACGAGGAGTGAGCTACTAGATTCAGCACACACCGCACTATATGATAGATGCTCTTACTCCGTTTTAAGGGCATCTCTCGTAGTCCTTAACCTTCAGGCAATGTTTGGATGGAGCAATGCTAGTGTCGTCATTTTTGAGGTATGTATACAGATTGTGAAGGATGCTTGTGGAGTGCATAAATTAGCTTCTAATGTACTTTCTTCTTGTGATAGGTTGCTAGGAAAGATGCTGCCAGCTGGCAATCACATGCTAAAGAATAGAGGAAAAGCCCGCGAAGTGGTGACTGCATTAGGGATGGATTATGATCGCATTCATGCTTGCGTGAACGACTGTGTGCTCTTTCGTAATGAGCATGCCGATTGTGACACATGTCCATCGTACGAGGAGCCTAGGTTCAAAGAAGGAATGCAGAGCAACATAATTCCACGTAAAGTTTTGAGGCATTTTCCACTCATCCCTCACATCCAACACATGTTTAGATCGAACGGTACGAGCGAGCTTTTGAGTTGGCATGCAAAAAATCGCTCCACAGATGGTATTATGAGAGTGCCAGCTGACTCACGAGCGTGGGAGCACATAGAGGACACATGGCTAGAGTTCATGGCCAGAGTTCAAGGATGAGACTCGTCACTTGAGGATTGGGTTAGCTAGTGATGGAGTGAATCCATTTGGGCACCGCTCTACTTCATGGAGCACTTGGCCGGTGGTGGTTGTAAACTACAATATTCCGCCTTGGGAGGCAACAAAAAAGGAAAACATTTTACTATCACTTCTCATTCCAGGAAAGGTAAAAAACATGGATGTATATTTGCAGCCTCTTATTGATGAGCTTCAAGAACTATGGAGAGGCATAGATGTCATTGACATTTCACGGCCACCACGAGACCGCAAAGCCATCATCAAGTGCATCCTCATGTGGACCATGCATGATTACCCAGGATTTGGAGAGGTATCTGGTAAGTATGCACATGTTAATTGTACTCTTTGCTTTAGGTTTATCATCTCATGTGTAATGTTTGTTTACCTCTTGGCAGGATTGGCAACATCTAGACATAGTGCGTGTCCCACTTGTGGCCCTTACCTTGTGACAAAGAGACCTCCTCTTCTTGGAAAGGTGGTCTATCCCAACAACCATCGCTTCCTACCTCCTTCACATCGTAGATATGCTCCCCCTATCAATGGAGTACAGCTGTTCCATTGGAACATGGCTGATTGGGCGATGCATTGGGAGGAGCATCATGGTACCTCACCGCCTCCAAATGGGTTGCCAAAGGGTATGTCGAGGTACTCAATCTTCTTGTCGCTCCCCTATTGGGCTTCGTTGAAAATTCAGCACTTATTGGACCCTATGCATGTATTCAAAAATGTTGGGCAAGCTATATGGCATCACATAATTGGAAAGAAGGATTCATTGGGTGCTATGGAAGATTTAAGAGCCATTAGACGTCTCCTCCCTTCAGCCACGCCCCGCATGGGGGAGCGGGGAAAGATGATTCTCCCAAAATCACCGTGGATAATGTCAAAGAGCGGACAAAGCAAGTTATTGCATCCATGATAACTCCAACGGGATAGAAGTAGAAGCCATACCAGTAGCCCATCACCTAGAAGTAGAGGCAGTGTGTGCTATTGAGGATGCATTCCCCCGTACAATCTTTGTTATCCAAATACACCTATTGCTTCACCTTGTTGAGGAGATTGCCATTTGTGGGGTGGTTCACTCTAGATGGATGTTCTTCTTGGAGAGATTCTTGAAGACTTTAAAGGATTTTGTTAGATTGAGGTCACAATCGGAGGTATGCAAAATCAATACAATATAGATAGCATTTATATGCTATGGAGTTACTAATAAAAATATGTAGTTTTAATGTTTTCAGGCGAGCATGGCGGAAGGTTGGGTGGTGCAAGAGGCATTTGTGTATGTCTCACAGTATCTCATCACAGTGGATCCATCATTGCCTCGTCTGTGGAGTGAAGAAGAGAATCCTAGGAAGCACTCAACCATTTCCAGTGGAAAAGGCTCACTCTTGGTCATGGATAGAGAGTTTCATGCCATAGTCAACAAATACTCTTTACTCAATGCCACTATCATGACCAAATGGGTCAATATGTACTTGGAAGCCCGCGCAGCTAGAGAAAGGGATAGAGATGCATGGAAGAGGTCCCATGGAGGTAGACGTGTACCTCCTTTTCCTAAAGAGCTTCCAAAATATCCTGATTTGATTCAAGTAGAGTGGATCCATAATGCCATGACCAATGCCAAAGCACAAGGAGAACAAATAAGCCCTAAAGAATGGGAGTATACGCGAGGATGCTTGCGCAAGGTGAGTGTGTATATGTTATGTATGCATGTATGAAAATCACTTAATGAAATGCGATGTGACCTCTTATGCATTGTGATTGCAGGGTCTCATTTTCAACTCCATTTGATCCAAAGGCCGACATTTTCGCACCCGCAAGATAGATGAGCGTCGAACCACTAATGATTGTGGCGTGATGGGAAACTTTGACACAACAACAGATGAGGTAAGATATTGTGGTACTATAGAGAGAATAATCAAAGTGGATTTCAGATCTTTTCACAAATTCCTCTTTGAGTGCCGATCGTTTGCGGGTGAGGTCAAAAGACATGAAAATGGGCTCATTATGGTGGATTCCACCCAAATCCATCAGGGAAAAACTGACAACTTGGTGTATCCTAGTAGTTGTGAGCAGGTAATTTAGGCTATGTTCAATTAACTTAAATTAAAAATTTAAGTTATGTATATCAGCTTATTCTTTGTGTGTGACATACAGGTCTTTTATGTGCCATGTATATATCAAAGAAGACTTTGGTATGTCATTCCAGTCACGCCGCGAGGTAGATCTATCTTGGCAGAGACGGACATTGAGCCAGTAATTGATCCCATCATATGCAGAGGAAGATGTAGTAGAAGTTGAAGAAGGTCAGTCAAACCTTGCAAATAGTCATCTTGAGGAGGAGGAAGAGGGAGAAAGCGATGATGATTCTACAGGATGTGATGGAGAGGAGGAAGAATCTCTAAATATGTTTATTGATTTGAATACTATGGGTCAAAATATGGATCCTAGTGCTTGTAGAGATCTTATACAAGATGAGAATTAATAAAACTCTCCATTCTTTCACTTGGTGTAGTATATGATTAATTTGCAAATGTTTCATTATGTGCTTATGAATAGTATTTGTAATGGTTTTGTTGTGAGTTCAATGATTTATGTATAGAATTTTTAGAGTGAAAGAGAGATTAAATGAAGTGAGCAAGAATTCTGGAGAGTGTAGGAGTTGTAGTGTGTAAATACATTTTGAGTTGTATTGAATTTAAATGGAAACCCGCGGGAGAGGGAGGGGGAAGGGGGTCCAGCCTTAGCGGTAATGTGCGCGGCAATATTCGTGGAAATGCATGCAGTAATATTTGCGGTAAAGTGCCGCTTGAGCATCAAAAGGATTTTCTCTCCTCATTTTGAATTCCTCTCTCTTGTTTTGCGGTAATGGCCCGCGGTAAACACCACGATCTCTTATAGTGCATGCGGCATTAGAACTTTGGAACACATGAGTTACTACGTATGCACGGATCTCTGCAAGGGCACAAGGTGTGCATCTTGGTAGATGACGGTGCTACTCACAATTTCATCAATTACGGATTGGCGAAAATACTCAAATTGCCTCAAACTCCAAGTGCCCACCGCTACAAGGTAGCAATGATGAATGGACATGATACCAAAATCTGGGATACTCAAGTCTGAGCTGTTCCGTTGGAAGAACAAGGTTACTCCACATCCTTGGATTTCCAGGTTATGAACATGGAGAGGGTAGACGTGGTCCTTGGTAGGGAATGGTTGCATAGACTAGGACCATCACTGAAGCGTAGCTATGAGCACAACAGCTTGATGTTCGAATCCCATGGCGCACATGTGTTGTTGTTAGGAGATAGGGATGTACCTTCTTCACCATTGATATGTATAGCTGAGCTTATGAATCTCATTTCTGATAATGAAATAGATCAAGTTTTCTTGTGTTACTCTTTGTCTCATTTTATCTCTAACATTGAATTTGTTGAACATTCCTCAATGCCGCATGCTTCTCTCTCATCTCTTCTACGAATGGCTACTTCCAAACAAGCAAAAGTTGCTAGTGAGTTACAGAAATTACTAAAGGAATTTCAAGATGTTTTTCCTAATTATTTGCCACCAGGATTACCGCCGACACGATTGGTGCAACATAGCATCGATGTGGTTGCATGCAGTAAAACTGTCAGTAAACCACCCTATTGTATGAGTTACTCTCAAGCTGCTGAGGTAGAACGTCAGCTTGCTGACTACCTTAGCAGAGGTTTCATCTAACCTAGTTCTTCACCATGGGCTTCTCTTGTCCTATTAGTGAAGAAAAAAGACGGCAGTATGCGCATGTGTGTAGACTACCGTGGCTTAAATGCGGTTACTGTTAAGAACAAGTACCCATTGCCACGAGTTGATGAGATGTTCGACAAACTCACTCATGCTCGCGTTTTTTCAAAAATATACTTACGGTCAGGTTATCACCAAGTCCGTATTCGACTTGCTGATATATCCAAAACTGCATTCCGAACAAGGTTTGGACACTACGAGTTCTTGGTGATGCCCTTTGGGTTAACCAATGTGCCCGCAACATTCATGACACTTATGGATAGTGTCTTGAGGCCGTACTTGGGCAAATCTATCATCCTTTTTCTCGATGACATTCTAGTCTATTGTGCTTCTAAAGAAGAACACTTACAACATCTTAGACAGGTGTTCAAATTGTCATGAACAAATAAATTATATGCCAAGGAATTTAAGTGTGATTTTCTGAAAGAAGAATTTCACTATCTAGGGCATGTTATTTCAGGTAATGGGCTATATATGGAGCAATTCAAAGTGGATACAATCCGGCAATGGCCTTCTACTAAAAATATGAAAGAGTTACAAATTATTTTAGGATTTGCAGGTTTTTACCCAAGGTTCGTTAAAAACTATGGTAGTATTGTTGTTCCCATGACGGATCAACATAAATGCAAAGGCAAAGATTTTAACTAGGGACCCACTCAATAACACAGTTTCGATACACTCAAGGATGCATTAGGTATAGCTCCAATACTAGCTATTGTAGATCCTTTGAAACCATTCATTTTGGAAACGGATGCCAATGGCCGTGCTATTGGAGCAGTCATGTTACAAGACGGAGAGCCAATTGCATTTGAAAGCAAGAATCTTGATGGAGCTCAGAAGAACTACTCTGCTTATGAGCGCAAACTCTATGCAATAGTGTCTACCTTAAAAACATGGCGGCATTATTTGAATGGTGCTCAGTTTGAGATTGTGTTTGACCATGAAAGCATCAAATGGTTTACACAACAAATGGATTTGAAGGGTTGGAAAGCCAGGTGGACTGAGATTCTTCAGGAATATGACTCCAAGCTCCGATATCGTAAAGGTCAATATAATGTGGTGCCTGACACTCTAAGTTGTATGCCGGAGATCAATTCTCTCTTGTTCACGGAACTTCGTAGTTAATTTTTGGAGTCTCTCAAAGGAAAATTTGAGCAGGACGAAGCATATTGCAAAGTGTGGAGCCATGTACAAATGAGGGATCCTTCTCACTCCAATGATGGTAGTGTAACGTTAACCTCCACACCTAGTTCTCCTCTATCGAGTGATAAACTACATCGATGGAAGCATTTCACCATCAACAATGGGTACCTACTCCATATGGGGAGAGTTTGTGTACCGACGGACATAGACATTCAGTGCCAAATTCTTTATGAATGTCATGATAGTCCAAGTGCAGGGCACCCGGGTATTAGAGAGACTTATGATCTCATACGACAACAGTTTTACTAGCCAGGTATACATGGCTTAGTTCAAGCTTATGTCTTGCATTGCCAAAAATGTCAAGTTAACAAAGCAGAGCGCCTGAAAGCAGGAGGACTCTTACATCCTTTGGAGATTCCCAATGGAAAATGGGAAAGTATCTCTATGGACTTTATTGTGGCTTTACCAACCACTTTACGAGGTCATGACTCGGTATGGGTGGTCGTAGACTAGTTGACTAAACTATGTAAGATTATTCCAACAAAATCAACGGTTAAGACACCCAAACTAGCCAAGTTATTTGTGGACATTGTCAGTGATCGTGTTCCCAAGTTTAACCGTCATTTTTGGAGGGTTGTGTTCAAACAATTGGGTACACAACTAAACCTCAATACAACTAATCATCCACAAACAGATGGTCAGACTGAACGAGTTAAGAAAGTACTAGAGGATATGCTAAGAGCATACGACGTCAGCAAGAAACAGTCAAACTAGGAAGAATACTTACCTATTCTAGAGTTTGGCTACAATAGTGCTAAGCATGTCACAACTTGTTAGACAAGGGAAGCTAGAACCTAGGATTCCACCACCCAACCACCCACTATATAGCATAGACCCTTGCCCTTTTCCCTAGTTGGACTCCCTTTCCACACTGCCTAGCTCGGCCTTGCCCTTGTCTAGTCGGACCTTGCCGGTGTCCTGACATTACTCCCCCTTAAGAAGAGCTTTTGTCTTCGAAAACAAAAGTGGGGAACTTCTTCTTAAGAACACTAATGTTTTCCCAAGTGGCATCTTCCTTAGGTCGGTTTTTCCAGTTGATCAAGGCTTGTTGATGTACATGATGATGTGTACGTAACTCATGATAATCGAGAACACGATCAGGTTCAAGCGGTAAGGTAGGAGGTTCAATGAAATCAACCAAAATTTGTTGGTCGATGACATTGTCGTCCCCATGTAACCGCCTACGTAAACGTCTTACATGAAACACCGGATGAATACGAGAATGTGAAGGTAGCAATAATTTGTATGCATGATCACCTACTCACTTGAGTATTTTGAAAGGCCCACAATATCGGGGAGATAATTTAGATGTTGGCCTAGTTTTCAGACTTTATGAATGTTGTGGCACACGTAAAAATACTTCCTCCCCTTCTTCGAAGGTAACTTGTCAATGTTTCTCATCATCATACTTCTTATACCGATCCTATGCTTGTCAAACATTTTGACGAGCGAGTTTCAGCATATACATGTGGTCTTGGAGAAAATCCTTAACCTGTTGGAGTTTTTCGGTTGCCAACCCCACCGTAACTAGTGACCTAGGTTGAAATCCATACATGAGCATGAAAGGACTAAATCAAGTTGTGACTTGCTTAGCACTGTTGTAGGCAAACTCGAGAATAGGTAAGTATTCTTCCCAGTCTGACTATTTTTTGATGACGTATGCTCTTAGCATATACTCTAGCACCTGGTTAATTCGTTCAGTCTGACCATCTGTTTTTGAACGATCGACTCTATTGAGGTTCAGTTGTGTACCCAATCGTTTAAACACAGCTCTCCAAAAGTGAGTTGTAAACTTGGGATCACGGTCACTGACAATGTTACTTGGAAAACCATATAATTTTTATAAATTGTCCACAAATAACTTGGATAGTTATGGTGTCTAAACCGTGATTTGGATTTGGTTGGAGAAAACTTACATAGTTTATTCAACCGGTCTACGACCACCCATACTGAGTCATGACCTCGTACGGTGGTTGGTAAACCCGCAATAAAGTCCATAAAGATGATTTCCCATTTTCCATTGGGAATCTCCAAAGGATGCAAGAGTCCTCCTAATTTCAGGCGCTTTGCTTTGTTAACTTGACATTTTTGGCAATGCAAGACATAAGCTTGAACTAAGCCATGTATACCTGGTTAGTAAAACTGTCGTCGTACGAGAGCATAAGTTTTTCTAATACCGGGGTGCCCTGCACTTGGACTATAATGACATTCATAAAGAATTTGGCACTAATTGTCTGTGTCCGTCGGTACACAAACTCTCCTCTTATGGAGTAGGTACCCATTGTCCATGGTGAAATGCTTCCATCGCTGTAGTTCATCACTCGATAGAGGAGAACTAGATGTGGAGGTTAACGTTACACTACCATCATTAGAGTGAGAAGGATCCCTCATTTGAACATGGCTCCACACTTTGGAATATGCTTCATCATGCTCATATTTGTTTTTGAGAGAATCCAAAAATTCACTACGAAGTTTCGTGAACAAGAGAGAATGGATCTTCGGCATACGACTTAGAGTGTCAGCCACCACATTGTATCGACCTTTACGATATCTTAGCTGGGCGTTGTACTCATGAAGAATCTCGGCCCACTTGCTTTTCGACCCTTCAAATTCGTTTGTTGTGTAAACCATTTGATACTTTCATGGTCAAACACAATCTCAAACTGAGCACCATACAGATAATGCCGCCATGTTTTTAAGGCAGACACTATTGCATAGAGTTTGCACTCATAAGCAGAGTAGTTATGCTGAGCTGCATCAAGCTTCTTGCTTTCAAATGCAATTGTCCGTCCGTCTTGTAAGGACTACTCCAATAGCACGGTCACTGGCATCCGTTTCCAAAACGAATGGTTTTCTAGGATCTACAATAGCCAGTATGGGAGCTGTAGCTAATGCATCCTTGAGTGTATCAAAATTGTGTTGTTGAGCGGATCCCCACTGAAAAGCTTTTCCTTTGCCTTTTAGTTGATCCATCATGGGAACAACATTATTAGCATACTTTTTAACGAACCTTCGGTAGAAACCTATAAATCCCAAAAAAATATATAACTCTTCCAGATTTTTAGCAGAAGGCCATTTCCGGATCGTATCCACTTTGGATGGATCCATATATAACCCATTAGCTGAAATAATATCCCTATATAGTGAATTTTGTCTTTTAGAAAATCACACTTAGATTCGTTGGCATATAATTTGTTTGTTCATAACAACTCAAACATCTGACTGAGATGCTGTAAGTGTTCTTCTTCAGAAGCACTGTAGACTAGAATGTCATCGAGGAAAACAGTGACAAATTTCCTCAAGTACAGCTTCAAGACACTATCCATAAGTGTCATGAATGCTGCGGGTGCATTGGTTAACCCAAATGGCATCGCCAAGAACTTGTAGTGTTCAAACCGTGTTCGGAATGCAGCTTTGGGTATATCGACAAGTTGAATACGAACTTGGTGACATGTCTGTTCATCTTGTAACATGACTGTTCCAATAGCACGGCCATTGGCATCCGTTTCCAAAACAAATGGTTTCAAAGGATCTACAATAGCTAGTATGGGAGCTATAGCTAATGCATCCTTGAGAGTATCGAAACTATGCTATTGAGTGGGTCCCTAGTGAAAATCTTTGCCTTTGCATTTCAGTTGATCCGTCATGGAAACAACAATATTACCATAGGTTTTAACGAACCTTTGGTAAAAACCTGCAAATCCTAAAAACAAATTGTAACTCTTTTATTTTTTTAGGAGAAGGCCATTGCCGGATTGTATCCACTTTGGATTGCTCCATATATAGCCCATTAGCTGAAATAACATGCCCGAGATAGTGAAATTCTTCTTTCAGAAAATCACACTTAAATTCCTTGGCATATAATTTATTTGTTCGTAACAATTCGAACACCTGGCTAAGATGTTGTATTTGTTCTTCTTTAGAAGCACTATACACTAGAATGTCATCAAGAAAAACGATGACAAATTTGCCTAAGTACGGCTTCAAGACACTATCCATAAGTGTCATGAATGTTGCGGGCGCATTGGTTAACCCAAAGGGCATCACCAAGAACTCGTAGTGTCCAAACCTTGTTCGGAATGCAGTTTTGGATATATCAGCAAGTCGAATACGGACTTGGTGATAACCTGACCGCAAGTCTATTTGCGTAAAAATGCGAGTATGAGTGAGTATATCAAACAAATCATCCACTTGGGGCAATGGGTATTTGTTGTTAATCGTAACCGCATTTAAGCCACGGTAGTCTATGCACATGCGCATACTGCCATCTTTTTTCTTCACTAATAGGATAGGAGAGGCCCATGGTGAAGAATTGGGTTGTATATACCCTCTGCTAAGGTAGTCGGCAAGCTGACGTTCCACCTCAACAACTTGAGAATAACTCATACTGTAAGGCGGTTTACTGACAAGTTTACAGTCTGCGGCCATGTCAATGCTATGTTGCACCGATCGTGTCGGCGGTAATCCTGGTGGCAGATAATTAGGAAAAACATCTTGAAATTCCTTTAGTAATTTCTGTAACTCACTAGCAATGTTTGCTTGTTTAGAATTATCTATTAGTGGAAGAGATGAGAGAGAAGCATGCGGAGTTGAGGAATGTTCAACAAGTTCAATGTTAGACAGAAAATGAGACAGTGAGCAACACACAAAAACTTGATCTATTTCATTATCAGAAACAAGCTGCATAAGCTCATCTGTACATATCAATGGTGAATCAGGTATATCCTTCTCTCCTAACAATAACACATGTGCGCCATGGGATTTAAACATCAAGCTGGTGTGCTCATAGCTATGCTTCAGTGATGGTGCTAGGCTATGCAACCACTCCCTACCAAGAACCACATCTGCCCTTTCCATGTTGATAACCTGAAAATCCAAGCATGTGAAGTAACCTTGTACTTCCAATGGAACAACTCGGCATTGAGTATCCTAGATTTTGGTATCATGTCAATTCATCATAGCTACCTTGTAGTAGTGAGTACTCGGAGGTTGAGGCAATTTGAGTTTTTTCACCAATCCATAATTGATGAAATTGTGAGTAGCACCGTCATCTACCAAGATGCACACCTTGTTGCCTTGAAGAGATCTGTGCATATGTACTAACTCATGTAAACCAAAGGTTGGTTGCCACATGGAATCTGTGAGACAGCATTCATGTACCACCTCTATGTGTGTTTCTTCCACTGTAGAGAAGAGTGAGGAAAACTCAAGAGGTAGCAGTTGCACCGTGTGCACTGCTTTCTCCTTGCCATGAGCATCCCTTGGGACAATCCTTTTTTCCATGACCGCTTCCTAAACATTGAAAACATAATTTTTCCTTCTTAGCTTTATCAAAGTCCTCAGGAGAGAGAGGACCCCTGGACCCCTTGGGTTTTTTAGATGCATCTGAATTGGCAACTATTAATTTCCTTTTATTCTGCCCATACTGCGTGTGTGTATTACCATGTGTATTAGCAGGCACGTGACTATTGTGTGCTTTCTTTTCATCTAAATCATCATGAATATGTACTTTCACTATGGCTACCTCAAGTGTTTTAGGGTCTTGGGTATTCACGTACTTGTTAAGCTTTGGTGTCAGAACTCGTATAAACCCCCGTTCTTGTTGAAAGTTATCTAAGCCTTCCAATTTGAGGATAACATCCCGATAGTGAGAGATATATTCAAGAAATGATGGGTATTAGCGCATGGAACATGTGTCCCAAGCCGTCCAATTCTGATCTGCCTCATTTGTAGGCAAAATTTCTTTGCTAAACATAGCTTCAAAAGGTGCCCAACTCTGTGGTATGATGTTCTTCTCCTTGAGAGACATCCACCATTTGTAGGCCTTGCCTTCTAGATTTAAGCTCATTTACAGAGCTCTGAGTGCGTTTGGGGTATGCCGTAAGGTGTGAATTCCATTCCACTTGCTGAGGAAGATATTCACTGCCTCCTTATTGTAGTCTCGGTCTTCTCCCTTAAAAATCAGTGGTTTAGTGTTTTTCAACAATTCATCCACCTCTTTTACAGTGAGAGTATGCAACGTATCAGCATCTGGGCCTTGCCCTAGATTAGAAGGGCCTTGACCTTGTGTAGCAACGTGCTCATGTATGTGTGTGTCAGCAGGACCCTTGGAATGATGTTGCATTAATTGAATCACTGATGTGGATAGTTTGGTAACATTTGCATTTAAAGCTTTAAAATTTTCATCCATGACTGTCATGCGTGTCTAAAGTGCACAAAATTCTTGAATATCGAGTAATTCGTAAGTGTCATCACCTGCCGCAGCATCACAGGTACTCTCCTTGAGAGGATCCGACCGCGGGCCATCATGGGCAGGATCATGCGTACTTTGCTCAAAATCAAATGTCATATTGATATCCAAATCCATGGCGACACAGTGTGGTTCAAGGAATAGTAAAAAAAGATACCTGAGATTGAGAGCACTTGCAAAGTGTAATTAGCCTTGCTAATTCCGTCAAAATCGCTACTATCTAGGTGGAAATCGATCCGAATTGTCCCCCGTATAGGGAATTCTGCAATTCCTAGGCAGCCGAATCAATTATACTTGCAATCATTAATTGATTTTGAAAGGAAATTAAACTTTGAACTCCCGTCAGAATGCTTTTCTTAAATCTCTGAGTTTCTGTCGATAATACGTAGAGAATTGGATACTCGGATTGTTGTTCAAGAGGGTTGTGTGTGCTACTACTATTCGCACCTCCCTGCTCCACCATCGCTAAACCCCCCCCTGCCTCAGCGCTACCCCCCGTCCCCATCAGCCCCTGCTGCCCCCTTACTGCCCCCCGCGGTCCCTGCTCGTCCACCTGCCGCCCCCCCCCCCCCCCCCCCCCCCCCGGTTTTGTGCTACTACTTAGCCCGTGCCTGCTGCCTCCTATTGCACCGCCATCTCCCACCCCGTTTCATGCTACCCTCAGCCTGTTGCCTCCTGTTGCACCGCCATCTCCCCCCCCCCCCCCCCCTCCCATCTCCCTACCTGCTGCCGCTAGCGCACTCATTTGTAGATTCTCCCTGCCGCCCGTTCTTTCCCTACAACAGTAGACACAGAGGGAGGCTCCACCTCCGCCACAGAGGGACTCGTCCAAAGCCCCCTCGCTCGACCCCACTGAGCCCACCATTTGACTTGCTCTTTGGCCGATAGAGCAAGCGAGCCTAGTCGTAGAGGTAGAGCGATTGCAGGTGACTTCTGTCATCTGCAAGATTCTCGGCACCCGACTTAGTAGACGAGAGCTATGTGACCTTCTCCACGCCCGCCTTCTCGTAGAGGTGGGCAAGATCTTGGACGTACAGATACTCGGACAAGGTTACTATCAGATCGAGTTTGAGACCTCCGAGATGGCATCCAAGGTCATCGCCATGAGTCCACTTACCATCCGAATAGCACGTTCCCACTTTCGACTGTAGACATGGTTTCGACCTTGCTTCGGATGTTCTAGTAGAGGAGGCAGACATGCCCATTTGTGTCTGCTTTTTGGGTTTGTGGAGGGAGTACTTACCACTTTTATCCAGGATCAGCTCAGCCATTCAGACTGTCCTGGAGACATCTCGCACGGCAGCCTCGGTAGTTGCCAAGGTAGCTGGCATTTCCTCAGTTCGCATTTTGGTCAGAGACACTCATACGCTCGCGAAGGTTATTCTTCTGCCTCGGGTGAGTGGGGGTTGATTTAGACAGAGTCTGGAGTATTCGGGCCTCCCATACCAGTGCTTCATTTGTCGACAGATGAGCCATCTAGCGAAGGCCTATCCACAAAGGAGGCCTTGACCTACCCCACAGCCTCAGCCCCAGTCTGCAAGGGCTCGCTAGCGGACACAAATAAAGACACATTGCACACATGCAGAGCCACCCTTTGAACCTGGGGCTCCAGCGGAGGAAGGATGGCAGCAGGCCCGTGGTAGACAATGTCAGGGTCCACAGCGTCAGCCTGGCACTCGGAGTGGTCCTCAGGCACCTACTCAGCAGAAGTGGGTTCCCATGGAGAACCGTTTAGGTCCTCTTGAGCAAGATGAGGTCCCTGCTCCAGCCCCCACCTCAGCTTCACCCTCGACAGCCCCTCCCCCCCCAGAGTTCCCCCCCTCTTCCTCATCCTTCCCCCCGCCTCCTACTCCCACTGCCTCTTCCCCCTGCCCCTCTACCTCTGTCACTCCCTCCCGCCCCTCTTCTCCACCGCTCCCCCCAGCTCCTTCTTCCCCCCTTCTGATTCAGTCCACGGTCGACCCAAGGGGCAGGGCCTTCTCTGGTGGCTAGGAGATCTCTTGGCAGCACCTTTGCCACGAGTCTCTTAGCGAGAGAGGGACAACATTTCTTGCGGCCCCCTCTGTAGGTACAGAAATATTTCCTTGCAGCTATCCCTCATGGTTTGACGAGCATTGACATCCGGCACCGATGGGACTTGTTCAACTACGGCTTCACTCGTTTTCTCGGCGACCCCTCAGCAGACCATGAGGCAGCCTGCTTCAGGGTCCATGTTCTGTTCCTTGCCGCTAGGGGGATAGAGGCCTTCGACTCAGTAGTTGTCTTCTCCTTCCCCCTTTGCGGTAGGGACCAGAAAGAGTGGATGCTCAACTTAGTGTTGGGATGGTTGCACACAAAGGTCCTAGAGTTCTCTCACGACATGGGAGAACTAGGAGTTACAGACATGCTCTAGACTTTGTGTCCATTGGCCAAGTTTCATGAGGACTCTTGGATAGAGGAGGTTGCTTTACGTACGGCTCGCTCTGCTTGGGCTTGGGCCAAGCATTCGTTGCAGTCACGCATATCTGGAGGATGTCTCGGATGTTTGGAAGCACTCTGGTTTTGTGAGGCCCCCAGACAGCCTTGCTTTCTCTTGATCGGACCACCGAGTGGGTGGAGTGAATCTATCGCGGATAGATCGCTTATACACTAGTGACCACTTTAGTGACTTGGGAGGGACAGTGGGCATCCTGCCAGGGACCTCCTTCTCGGACCATGCACGCGTGATCCTCAAAGTGACAGATAGGCATAGGAGTGGGAGCATGATGCTTCACATCCCAGAGAGGGTCTTGTTGGACTCAGCACTCAGAGAGAGGGTAGAGGCTCTCTAGACAGAGGGCTTGGATAGGCAGAATTCTCCTGCTGATAGAGTGGCCTCAGGCCTAGCTCAGATTAGTCTTTTTTTCTCCAGGAGTGTTTGGCTCGCCGGACTGCAGTGAGAGAGGTGGAGAAACGTCTAAGACGGGGCATTGCTTTGTTACAGAGAATGCAAAAGTAGCATATAGACAGTCCTTGGTTGGAGGAGCAGTTATAGCAGGCTCGACAGGAGCTTGCTAGGAGAGGTGACATGAGTTTGATTTCCACCGACAGACATCTCAGTGGACCCAGGTGGGTGACAGAGTGACTGGTGCTTTCTTTGAGGTAGTGGGACCTCGGCACTCGCATGTCAAGGTCAGTCAGTTGAGGAGGCCCGACAGGTCAGTTGCTGTTGAGCTCAAGGATATGCGTGCAGTTGCTACTGACTTCTATCGTGAGTTACTGTCTTCAGAGTCCCAATTAGAGCATCAAGATGCATGCAGGGAGCAGGTTTGGGCACAGATGCCTTGTCTTGTGATTGAGGAGATGCGTCAGAGGCTTGAGCTGCCACTTCAGCTTGAGGAGTTGTAAAGGACTCTTAGGGCCCTCCCCCGTGGTAGCTGTCCAGGTGAGGATGGGTTGACTCCCAGTTTTTTCTTGGACTACTGGGACCTCCTTGGCCCATATCTCTGTAGTGATTTTTAGTACATTTTGCACACAATAGTGATGCCTAACAGCATGAGTGAGGGCATGATCTACCTCATTCCCAAGGAGGGTGGCTCCTTGGATGAGATTTGACAGTGGCGCCCCATCACCATCCTCAAATCAGCCTACAAAATTCTTGCCAAGGCTCTGAGTTTGAGGATTTGGCCACTTTTAGAGAGCCTTATATAGGTTTTGTCAAGGAACGCAGTATACTTAACAACATCTTTACTTTTTGGGAGGCTTTTGCCCTAGCACGGCTCTGTGGTAAGGACCTCGTGATTCTTCTTCTTGATTTTGAGAAGGAATAGGACATAGTTGACTGGGACTTTCTAGAGGGAACTCTACGCAGGATGACCTTCTCAGATGCTTGAATCAGAGGGGTGTCAGCTTTGTATAGAGAGGTTCATAGTTAGGTACTATTGGGAGGAGGTAGAGGTGATCGCTTCATTCTTACACGCTCGGTTAGATAGGGCTGTCCTCTTGCCCCCTTCCTCTTTTTGTTCTATACGGAGGTGATGAGCAAGTTTTTGGTGTCGCAGTAGGTTGGTCTATGGGGCTTAGCACTCCCTATTCGGGGAGATGAGCTACTGGACGCTGAGTTTGCCGATGACTCAGCCTTGTACTTAGATGGCCAGGAGGCCAACCTTCACAGGTGTGAGCAGGATCTGGAGACCTTCTGGAGTGCATCGGATGCACTGATCAACTGGAGAAAGATAGTGTCTTTCTCGGTTGGTAGTGCTACTGTGCCAGATTGGATGCCGGGAGAGGGTTTTAGGTGGATTCCCCCAGGGACTGCAGTTCGGTACTTGGGCTATCAGGTTGGTTTGGACTTGTCTCCCGAGCAGCAGATTTCTCCCCTTCTCCTGTCTATCAGGAGAAAGTTGTTACATTGGAGCTTAGCACGACTTTCTCGGGCTGGCAAAGTAGTAGTTTCCAACCAGGTGTTGTTGGCATGGAGTTGTCTCCCGAGCAGCAGATTGCTCCCCTTCTCCTGTCTATCAGGAGAAAGTTGTTACATTGGAGCTCAACACGACTTTCTCGGGCTGGCAAAGTAGTAGTTTCCAACCAGGTGTTGTTGGAAACTATGTGGTACATTACTTCTTGCTGGATGTTCTCGAGTTCTTGTATCAGCCAGGTAGAGAGACTGATCAAGACGTGACTCAGATAGCCTGAGCCAAAGTGGCTTGGCATGTCATCACTCTTCCTTGTTCACAGGTAGGACCTCGGATCATTGGTCTAGCACAGCAAAGCAGATCCCTTCTTGGGAATTTCATCATCAGAGGACTTCTTATAGGTGAGGAGATCTGGAAGGAGTTCTTGCTACAGTGGCTTCGTGCTAGAGTGCCTCAGGTAAGAGGCCCTTAGAAACCTTCGACCAGATGGATCTTTACAGAGATGCGCAGAGTTGGTTTGAACAAGAGACTGGAGGACCGCTTCGCTGTGAGTTTTCTTCAATCTTCGGACCTCTTGTGGAGTGGCCTGGAGAAGAGACAGCCTATGTGCACGGAGGAGCACCTACGGTAGCCCCTTGTCTGGAACCCCATGGTTAGAACTCAGAGAGGCCACTGAGTTGGTAGTCGGTCTCGTGTTTCCTGGGGTCCCATGGCAGCATGTCGAGCGCTCTCTTTAGGTGACTGGATAGAGTTCACAAGTTTGTGAGAGGAGGTGCAGGGTCTCCAGCTACTACAAGGCATGAGAGGGGTGGAGAGAATGTGCCACGACATCTCAGAGTTAGTTCCACCTGAGTGGCTCATGCCTCTAGAGCTAGTAGCACCCCGGTGGATGGGAGCCTTCACACAACTGGAGGTTCTCATCTCAGTCAGGGACTGCTTAGATCTATCCCAATCCTTTTCTTCGAGCTTTGGGGTGGGGGACTCCTTCAGCAAGTTGCAGTAGAGGTCCCACAGGTAGCAGAGTGCTGTTTTCAAAGGATCAGAGTAGTGGGCATCTGTGGGAGTGTCATAGACCCTGACCCAACAGCTCTTGAGATTGGACATTGGAGGCTGTGGGCTTGAGAGTGTTGTCCACTGGCACGAGTACAGTGGGATCCTGGTGAGTGGCTATAGAGGGATCCCTTCTCTTCTGTAGACCACCCAGGAGTCCCGTTCTTTTAGTACACTATCCGACTGGGACATCATATACTACGAGCACAGAGAGAGGCCCATCCCGTTGCAGCACCTCATTGGTAGGAGGAGGGTCTCACAGCTGAGTTCTTGGCAGCATTGTGGGAGAGGTTGTGGGACTCCAGACAGCCGAGGCGAGTCAACTTGTTTTAGTGGCTAGTGGCACACAGAGCTACAATAGTTGGGAGCTGGCTAGTGCATGGTGGTCTCTCGGCCACATGTACAACTTGTGACCATCTTGAGGAGAGTCAGCGTCACTATCTTTGGGACTGTCCCTCGGCCCAACAGGTGCGGCTACGAGTTCTTCTAATGATGCCATCTCTCTCCACGGCTCTACAATACACTTGGGGAGCAGCAGCTTGGTCCACCTTCATGGGCCTGGCACTTCAGTTTGAGTTATCCTCCACCAGGAGGATGATAGTGATACAAGAGGGGCAACCTACACTTCAGCCTGCTACAGAGCTTACTCCATAGGAGTGGTGCAGTGTGAGAGAGGAGTGTTGGGAGCTCATCAGTGGCCTGACACTCTGGTTCATTTGGTGGGCCCGTTGCTTTCGCATCTTTGAGGCTCTCCTTGTGCCACCAGTAGAGACTGTTCGCGAGTTTTGGCTAGAGCTGATCCACACTCTCAGAGGACAGCTCGAGGGACTACAGGGCATCTCCGACCGCATGCGGGAGTGCAGAGAGGCTTTCTTTCGACTCTGGCATCCTTGGCCTTTCTACACCATGGTCCAGGGTATACTCCGATGGCACTACTGACCACGTGTGTGTCTTTTCCCTCCCCCCATTTCTTGATTTAGCCCCATTGTACATATGTTGGTTTTTTCATTGGGAGAGTCTCCCACCATGGTTGTTGTAGCCCTCCCTTGAAGAGGTGGTTGTAGCCCTATCGGCAGTTTTACTAACTAATATGGGGAAAAAAAAAGAATTGGATACTCGAAGTTTGTGCCAGCCGTGTCGAGATGCCGCACCTTGTCGGACCTTGCCGAATCCGCACACAAGGGGGTGGGGTTCCCCACTATGGGTACCGCCCCTTGTTCTTGAAAAAAAGAAATTATGGCCACTAACCCTCAAGGGTTTGGGCGCCCTTGTAGTGTGAAAAAATGAGCACGCAGCAGCTATGGCCGCTTACAGCAGCCCTAGCTCGTGCGCTTACAGCAGCGCACGAGCAAGGAAGGGGCCATGGCGGCCACTGTCTTGAGCGAGGGGCTTCAACCTTGGGTCGTGAAATGCTCCCCCGCACAGCGCGAAGCCGTAGAGACCGCAAGGGACGAATTTGGTGCAGGTCCGCCTCGATAGCTCCTCCTTGCAAGGAGGGATGCCCACAGACTGCCTGCTTGTCATCCTCCTCACAGGAGAGGTGTTCCACGGTTTGGTGACCCCAACATGGAACTTGCTCATGCAAGTTTATGTGGCTCGCCTCCTTCATGGCTGTGCCTTTCCCAAAAAAGAACCAAGCTCTTGATACCAATGTTAGACAAGGGGAACTAGAACCTAGGAGTCCACCACCCAACCACCCACTATATAGCATAGCCCCTAGCCCTTTGCCCTAGTTGGACTCCCGTTCCACACTGCCTAGCCTGGCCTTGCCCTTGTCTAGTTCGGCCTTGCCGATGTCCTGACACAACTGGATTTAGTCCTTTCATGGTCATGTATGGGTTTCAATCTACGTCACCTGTTACGGTGGGGTTGGCAACCGAAAAGCTCCAACAGGTTGAGGATTTTCTCCAAGACCAAATGAGCCTTTGTACCCTTGAAGTGGGAAACTTGAAGAATAGATGAAGGTGGTCTTGAAAGACTTATCTACAACCAGAGCAGGTGTCAGAGCCAAGCCCTCTAGTACGCACCTTGATTCCATTACGCAAGGCTTAAAGAGCACCTTCCAGATATATACCTTCATGTACTGAGGACATTTAGTCTCCCAAATATCCTTAGTTCTCTGTCTCTAATGCTCGTTTGTTCGGTTTTTCTTACAAATTTTGATGAGTGGGTTGAACGAATCCGTTTTGTATATCAGCATATTATAGATACTCTGGGTCTTAGGAAGCGAGAACGCTCGTTCTTTTGTGCAAGTTCCCTCCAAAAGGGTTCTAAGGAACCCTTTCCAAGTTTCGGGAGCCAGGGGGACCAATTGACAGAGGAATCCTTGAAGTATCTGAAATTCTCCAGGATTGAAGCAACTTTGTTACTCTTTTGTGCTAGCTCCCCTCTCCATTCTCCAAGTTGGAAGAGTGTCCAAGAGGGTGCCAAGATGTTTTCATTCAATGTGGAAATCTTCCAAGTGCCCCCTTCTGAGGCAATCTTTGCTTCATTAATCATATTCCAGGACAGAATAGCCGATTCATCTTTTTGGTCCGCCCAAGAGATCACCTGTTTGGCACACAAAGCTTATGCATGTACCATAGGGTCAATAATTCCAAATTTTCCTTGATTCTTTGGTCTTGGTACCCATTCCCATGTCCCCCATTGGAAAGGGGCTGTGATTTTTGTGCTTCTTTTTGATAGGCTTCAAAAAATATTTCCAATTGGATATGCTCAGTTTTAGCACTGGTGAAACAAATGAGATGTATGGGATCATCAAAGCATTGATCATCGTGACTTTTCTATAAAAGGGAAGGAGCACAAACTTTCACCTTCTCATTTTGCTATTTATTTTGGTCAAGAACTAGTAAAAGTTTTGCTTATCCGTGATGCCCACTCCAAGTGGAGCGCCCAAGTGCTTGAACATGATGCCCTTACCTACACTATAAGAGGAAAATTCCATAACCGTTAGCATTGACACGGATTAATAAAGGAAAATAGAAAGAGAAAATATTGTGTGTGCGGCAATAGTAGCAACAAAGGATGCGATAGTAGTTTAACAACAATATAGGCAATCATAGGAGTGGTAATATAGCTGTGCGTATTATTGCAAATATTATCGTGCATATTACTGCTCATATTACCACGCATATTTCCGTGCATATTACCTCGTACATTACCACATATATTATTGTGCATATTACCGTCATATTGTTTTTCAAAAATAAAGATGCTCATCTGGTCCATCCAATTTGGATGGCCTAGATGAGCATCTTTATTGTGACTTGCATAAAGTCATTTGTTCTATGACTGTCTTCTTCAAGCACATAGTTCAGATCATCAAATATTGGTCGCTTCTTCTTAATACGATTCTCTCACAAGGGAGCTCTATTTATTTCAGGGGGTTCGCATACTCATATTTGACTTGAAGAGTGATTCAATTCAACCAATGATTTGGCAAATGATGCAGTTGATGATTGAATTAAGAGCCTCTGTGAATGATCATTCATTCTAGTACTAGGAGCAGACCTATAACCTTTAAGATAAACATTGTATTTGACACTTTGTAGCATTTTCATTTCCATTGCCATGTTTGTGCCAATTGCCTCATACAAACTAATTTTCTCCTCAATTGATACATGCATGCATTTCAACATGTTTGGTCTCAAACAAATTTGAACACATGTGGCTACTCCTTGCCTCCAAGATGCCTAGAGAAAAGGACACTTTGAATGAAAGGATACTTGCACCAGCTCTTAAGATACAAAAAAGCCTCCAACCCCTTTGCACTTATATGATTTGATCTCTTGGTAGAATTGAAGGTCCTCTCTATTTGTCATTGCATATTAAATCTTCTTGGATCTCCCCTTTGGTGGATTGCATATGAGACCTACTTCTCTACATTGCTGGGATATTTTCTTCATGTGTGTTGGCATCCATTTTGAATTCTCAATGATTATTCATTCTACTCATTATGACATCTATGATAGGTAGATATAGATAGAAAAATAGATCGAATTATCATCCACAAAGGTCAAACTAAAACAAAACCTTACAAAGCTCCTTCTGAATAAAGGGGTTTTTGGATACATCTCAAGTAAGGAGTAAGGGTCTAGTGAGGTGTGATACATGGAACATAAGATGAAATGAACAAAACCTAAGAAGGGGTAGGTGAGGGGGGGAGCCAATTTGGGAGTTAAAAAATCCTTGATATTGGCTTTACCTTCTCTATAAACTGACAATTTCCCTACTGTGTGAAATTCTCACATCTTTTGGAGTTCTTCCTTCTTTTGTTTGAGTTAGGAGGGTCTTAGATCTTTTTCAAACCAAACTTTGGTGTCCTTGAGAATCCTCGATTGCTCAAGGAGTTTGATTTGATCCACCTTGGTCTTGAAAGTGAGAATTACATGGTTGGTGCAATGTTCGTGTGTATTAGAGGTAATTGTGGATGACCCCATTGTACCATGTGGGCTATTGTTTGGATGTGAGCAAAATAAGTGTGGAACATTGAAGGTGATATCCTCTTGGCATTGTCATTCATGAAGCATGGACACTATACAATCTTCAACGTGATATCCTGCACTTGGGTTTTTACCTCCTTTGTGAGAGTGGTATTTTCTTCCACATTTGTGTTATTGAGCTTGAGGTCCCACTTCCCTTTCTAGTCGCTTGGAAGCCCGCCAAGGAACACATTGAGGGCCATATCCTCTTGGCTATTCGAACAAAGTCGGGGTTGTGGATAGCTTGGACAAGTTTGAAATAGTGGGAATGATTAGATGTGTGGGCAAGGTGGTGTTGGTTGGGAGGGAAAGGCTGTGTTAACACTCTCCCACAAGGTAGACCCTCGTCTAGGGGGGGACTGAGGATGACTCAAGAAAAAGAAGTCTAGGGTTGCAATGTTGCAAAGAGAGAGAGAGAGAGAGGGCGTAGAGAGAGGTAAATCAAATATTATTAGCCATCTATCTACCTCTCTTTCTACACTAATATCTACCTAATCTACACACCTAGACAGAGAGGGTGCAGAGAAAGGAGGTGATAGAGAAAGGTAGATAGAGAGGGTGTATCTACACCTAATCTCTCTATCTACACTATCTATTTCTACTCTCTACGTCTCCTCCCTCTCTACCTAATTTCTACACTCTCTATCTCTATCCTCTCTCTACCCTCTAGACATAGAGAGAGATTAATATCTATACTCTATCTATCTATACACTCTACGTATCCTCCCTCTCTCTATCTACACCCTTTTTACTTCTATCTACATCCTAACCTCTCTAGTCTTCCTCTATACCCTAACCTCTATCCACATCTCTCTCTACCCTATAAACATAGAGAGAGATAAATATGTACACTCTCTTTATCTATCTATACACTCTATGTATCCTCCCTCTCTCTATCTACACCCTCTCTACTTCTTTCTACATCCTAACCTCTCTCTACTCTCCTTCTACATGCTAACCTCTATCCACATCTCTCTCTATCTCTACTCCATTCTATCTACATCCTAACCTCTCTCTACTCTTCCTCTACACCCTAACCTCTATCCACATCTCTCTCTATCTAATCTCTTTCTAAATCCTAATCTTATATATCTACTCTCTACCTAGTTTCTATATCTACCCTCTAAACATAGACAGAGCACTAAATAGAGGTAAATATCTACACTCTCTAGTCCCTCTATCTATCTCTAAACATTATGTATCATCTGTCTCTGAGCTATCTTCTCCCTCTATCTACTCTATCCACACCTTTCTCTAAACCCTAACCTCTTCCTAGATCCTAACCTTATTTGTCTACCCTCTATAGTAATATGTATCTATATTCTCTATGTATCCTCCCTCTCTATCTACTCTATCCACACCTCTCTCTACACCCTAATCTTTTCCTAAATCTAAACCTTATCTATCTAATATCTATATCTACCATCTCTTTAAGTCTCTCTGTGTCCCATAATCTCGACTCTCTCTATTGCTACTCTCTACATATTCTCCCTCTCTACCTAATCTACCTAATCTCTACTATCCCCACTCTATCTACTCTATGTACACCTCTCTAACCTCTAATCTCTTTATAAATCCTAACCTTATCTATCTACTCTTTACCTAGTCTCTATCTCTACCCTCTCTCTACTTTCTCTATCCCCTAGTATTAACTCTCTCTCCACGTAATCTCTCTCTCTATACCCTCTATCTGTTCTCTCTCCCTCTCTAGACCCTCTATCTTTGTTTCTCTCTCTAATCTAAGAATCTCTCTCTACTCTCTCTCTGTCTCTACTCTTTCTACACCCTCTATCCCTCATTTCCTCTGTCTAGTCTTTCTTCTTCTCTCTCTCATCCAATATACACTATTTTAACACTTCTCCTCCCTCTAATATCTCTTCTCCTATCTCTTTTCTTCCCTCTCTCTCTTTTCCTCTCTTCCACTCTCTAGTTTCACATACACTAAATTGAATCCTTTTTCTCTAATATTTCTCTAAAACCTTTTTTAATGTACCATTTATCTCTATCAATTTTTTTTCCTAATATTTAATACTTAATGTTTAGTTTTTTCCCCTTTTTGTCTCTCTGATTTTCTTTCTCTAATTTGACATACAGATCTTTCACACATCAATTCACTCTAAGTTAACAGTAATTTAACATCAAACATACAAGAAGTTTAATGTGTATGTGTGGTGTTTAATTTGACATCTTCTCTCTACTTAAAACATCTATTTAACATTAATCATAAAATCTACGCTAATTTTTACTATAATATTAATCACTAAATTTATGTTGATCTCTCTTTGTCTTCTCTTTTTTTCTCCCCCTAATTACACACCAAGTAACCAAGCAAGTATCTACAAACTAATCACATGCCTACAACAAACAATCAAATAGGCAAAGTGAGGTCAACTAAGCAAGAAAGAAGCACCTACAACAAACATGAAAGAGGTACAAAATCTTTGAATCACTTTTCTAATGTGTGTGTGTGTGTGTGTGTGTTTAAGGCAAGGCGGGGGGGGATTGTGTAGAAGCTTACCACTTGTGTTCCTCTAGTATTCAAGTCTTCTTGCGGTCCTCTTGTGTAGAGACCCCTTGCGGTTCACCCTCTTCTCTCCAATGCTCATCAAGTGATGGAGAGCTCCACCAAAGATTGATTGTGCATGTATGTGTGTGTGTGTGTGAAGAAGAGGGAGAGAGAGAGAGAGAGAGAGAGGGGTGTGAGCTTTGAGAGGGAGAGAAGGAGGGGGAGGGGTGTGAGTTTTGAGAGGAAGAGAAAGAGAGAATACGGCTGCAGGTGTGATGGGGGTAGGAGTGGAAGAGCAAGGTATGCTTCAAAAAACGCGGCATACCAAGCTCTCTTCCTTTTTGGAATTTTTGAGGTAATATGCACAATAATATCTAATTTACAAACAAATATTTCCTCTTTGGCCACCCCATTTTTCTCTCTCTTCCTCTCTCTCTCTCTCTCTCTCTTTCTCTCTTTCTCCCTCTCTACAACATGCGGTAAAGGGCCCTGGTAAACGTTTTGAAAGTTTTATTGTGCTATGATATCCCCTGACCATTTTGTGGGGTCAAATGAGTTGCTTTCTGAAAGAGACATCAATCTTAATTTCTCAATACTGCACATTGGACCGGAAGTGAAAGCAAACAATTGAACAATCTGAAGGGTTCTTCTTAGAATTTTTGAGCTGGCTTTAAGAAAGAGCAAAGAGTCATTTGCAAACAACTTAGCAAGTAGTTGTTTTCCTCCAAGGAGTGAAAGACCTTTGAATTATCCTTTCGCACTGTCCTTCAGTGCGGTCACCAAAGGGTGATAGTCCATTCCAAAGATCACTGAGCCAAGGGGGAAGCCTTGCTTGATTGAGTGCTTGACTTCAAACCCTTCGACTATCCTGTTGCTAAAGAGAAGCTCATACTAACTTCCTTCAACGTGCGTGCAAATAATCACAAACATTTTAGGTCCAAACCCCAGAGCCTTCATGATATCCTAGATGTAAGACCATGACATTTTGTTGTAGGCCTTATCTAAGTCTAGTTTGAGGAGGATACATTCTTGGTTGGTGTAAGAAGCGTACTCAATGCCAACCATGGTAGTGAGGATGTTGTCATAAACCATTTTCCCTTTGATGAATCCCTATTGGTGGGGGGTGATGATTTTGTTCAAGGTTGAAGCTTGTCTTAGCACAAGCACCTTAGCAATGATGTTGTACACAATTGTCATCATGGAGATAGGCCACCAATGCTTTATATGTGAGCAACAAACCATCTTGGGTATAGGTTTGATCAATGCTCTTTGAAGGCTAACATCCAATTGCCTCTCTCGGGAGGTCCACCTTTTATACATGTAAGCTACCACGTGAGTTCAAATGAATGGGTTTTTTAATTGCCAAAATTTTAAAAATTCAACAAAATTATATTTACAAAGGGGGTTTTTTAACTGATTTTAGAGAAAAACTTTCCGTTCTCCTCCAGAAGAGCTTTGATAGCTAGCTATGCTATCAAGATTTTGAGATCCTCCTAGAATTCTCTTAAAAGGTTGGTGGCAATGAGTCCATCCCACCCAGGGGACTTTTCCTTCCCCATTGCCTCCAAGGCAATCCAACATTCCCCAATAGAGATTGGTCTCTCTAATGTTTTTTCTTTGGTATAGAGTAAATCACATTTGATCATACCAAGCAGATGGGCTCTGGCCTTCTCAACCCCTTGAGTGGAGACTTCTAGCTTACCAATAATTTGATCGAGATGGTCAAGCATGAGTTTGGCCATAATGTTCTCATATCATACTTTGTTTCCCCTCTCGTCAGTGATTGATGTGATAGAGTCCCTTCTTCTTTTAACTTTGAGAGCTATGTAGAAATCATCTTGGTTGGCAGGTTTGGGTTTGAGGGAAATCTTTCTAGCCAAAAATCGGGTCTTAGTGATCTCCTTGGCTTGTAACTCAGCAAGACACCTTTTGGCCTCAAGCCATCTTTTGTGCTCTTCCTTGAGAGATCCTCCTTCTTGCTTTATTTTGGAGATCTCCTTTAGTTATTCCTTCAACATCATGTTTATAATCTCTCGAGCCTTTTTCACTTGGGGCCCTGCACGTTTTATTGATGATTGGATTCTACACACCAAGGAGGGCCAAGCTCAAGGGTCAGTTTCTTCCACATCTTGCCTTAGCTTTCCAAGAGCAGTCTTGGCTAGGGATATAAAAATATGGTCCTTGGATGAATCCCTGAGATTAATTTTTTCTTCTTCCCCTTCGGGGAGCAAGTGTCATTACTAGCTCTGACTATGTGGAGCTTGAAGGGAAAGTGATCCAACATGATCTTGGAGGTATCGATACATAACAACAAAGAGGAGGGAGCCAATTCGCCTGATGAGAGATGTAGAACTTGTCTAGATGGGACACCATGTTGGCATACTGAAGACTTGCGTATGTCAAACCAGGAGAGCTACTTGAAGGACCTATATTCCACAAATCAAGCAGTGCTCATTTATCATAGAAAGCTTGCCATTTGGATTTTTTAGAGCCATCCTGTAGACTAGATGACCCCGTTTTATCCTTTCAAGATTCCACCATGTTGAAATCACCCGTGATACACTCATCTCCTTAGAGAGGCTACTCCTTGAGATCCACCCACAAATTATCTCTTCCCTTGGCATCACAAGGAGCATATATATTGATAATGGTGAAGTATTGTCCTGCCCACTTGACCTTACCCCAAGGACTCTTTCTGAGGCATGGTTAAACATTACCTGTGGCTCCAATTCCCTACTATAACAAATGGAGAGCACCCCACTCTGCCCTAGAGCGCCATCGTTGTAAAACACCAACTTATTCCGTATTTCCTACTTCCTGCGACAAGAAGCATCAAGACCTGAATTAACCGACAATTTGTAGCTTCTTTTTTACCTCCTCCCAAAAGAGAGTTCTTTTCTTTGTAGATTTTATACCCTTCACATTCCAAGACTAACTATGTAAGTCATCCATTATGGGGAAAGTGGGACAAACTCCTCCACCTCTAGTGAACCATACCTATCCGCCTCTCTTTCGCCCCCCTCCTTTGCAATGGTCAACCGATAAGAGGATAGCTCTGAGGTAAGAAACCCCTTTGGATCCTTGGTCATAAGCACCTCAAAGAGATTATCTAGATTGATGGGGGGTTCTTGAACATCTAGAGGGTTTTCCTTGGGGTGGAAGTTTCTACGTGACTGTTCCCAGATTGCATTTTATCAAAGAGAATTTTGCCATCCCTCGTCCATCGGCTTGGGGACCGGGGGCATGGCAATTTTTTGGCGAGGCTTCATGGGAGATTTGATCACAAGGAATGAAAAGAATTGCAAATTTGGTGTGGTCTGGTTGTTGTTACCCTTAAGTCTTGGCTCAATAATGGAATGTTCTTGGGGAATGTCCTTATTAGTGCCCATCTTGCCAGACTTGAAAACTTCACTATCCTTGCTTCTCCTACCCATGTTGGATACATGAATTGTTTTTGAGTGAGGACCATCTAGTGCCTGTTCAGCACTATCCTCTTTAGCTTCCCTTAGTACCATTTAGATGACAGACTCTAACCATTGCACTTAAAGCATGCTCCAAAAAATGTACCAAATCTAAGAGGGATCACTTTCAGTCGTGCACCTACCTTAATTACCATGCTCTCTGGAGAGGATTTATGTACATCCCAGCAAACGCACACTCTAATTTCCACGGTCCCCACCTTCATGTGTGCTGGTATGAATAGAGATATACCCAAGGTGCTTGCAAGGTCTTCGAGGTTATCCCACAACCACCTTGGTAAATTGACAAACTCAACCCACACGGGGCACAAATCCTTGAAGGCATCCAGGGACTCAAAATCCGGGCTCCATGGTAGGATGCATATTGGGGAACCATTACGGTATAGTGGGCTTTTTGCTAAGATCTTGCCAGTGATAGCGGGGTCAATTTACCTAACAATGAAAAATCCTTTGGTTAAATATTGGACGTAGTCAATCGTTCTGCCCTAGTCTGGGATCGTCGGACCAGAGAACCATTTGATAAGCTCTACCTGTGAAGTTATTTGGCCCATCAAGCCAAATACCAATGATGAATTGGCCAGTACAACTAGCTGCTTTCTAATTAGCACCCACCGATGTGACCAACATCAAGCACCCATTTCTCAGTTCAACCACCTGTGTTAGACTTTTATTTAAGTCTTGGAAAGTCGTCTCCCCAAATGACGAGATGTGGTGAGGTCACCTCTTCTAGACCCTCTATTAGGCCTCTTAAGGTGGCCATTCTGCTCAATCTTGTTGATTTTTTTCTCACCTCCATTAGGAGCACACCGTTGGGCCTCGATTTGATGGTCTTTGGATGTTCCATGCTCCTCGGACAATGCCTCCACATACGAGACCTTAGGCAAGTTTTCCATTAGATTCGGCCGCTATTGTGTGGTTGTTTAGCCCTTGTAGTGGCTTCCCTATGTGTAAACGACACCCAAGTGCTTAAAGGCAAGCGCGCTGAATGTGCTTTAAAAAAACACAATGAAGATACTTTTTAAAAAACACCACTGAAGATGCGTGCTGTTATAAATAATGCTAAAGATAGGTAGCTGTTAAAATGACGATGAATGGCACTCAAAACAAGCAGGCTTAGCATCCGCAAGAGACCAACCCAAGCAGCAATATGCACCAATCCTAGGATGAAGTTGAGTAGCAACACAAATGGGTGCTTTCCACCACCTAACGGGTGAAAACTGGTCAAAAGCAAAAAAAAAAATTGATTGGTTGCTGAATCACCAACCTCTTGAACTAGCCTCAGTCACACTCAATGCTTACTAGCCCTAGTCCTGCAAGTGTCCTTAGGTTTTTAGCATCCTTAGGTTTTCAACATCGCTACCCCATCCTAGGTTTTTACATATACCTTCTTATCCACTTCATTTTGTGCAAAGCTTAGTCCAAACCCAATTAATCTTAACACTGGGAGTCCCCCAAAATTAATGGAAAGGAAAGTGCACCTTTCCATCATTACGAAGGCTCCCAAATCGTAGCCTGCTCTGCTCATGGAGCGGCCTCAAAGTTTGCGCGCTGGGTTGGGGGGGGCCTTAGGCGGTTCATCTTGGGGTTGTGTGGTCATGACAGGCTTGGTTCTCCTTAGGTTGCAGGGGTAGAGGACAACAAGTGGGGAGATGGTGGTTTTGTACAGGTCTTTTTCTGGTAAAGGGGCTCCGGGCTATTGGCTCCCTACTTGACGGTGTTTGTGGTTCAGCTGAAGGCCTAATTTTGCATACAGGGCTTGGCGACATCCCCCCTTCTCTTGGTTGGGACTCGAACTTGGGACGAGTTTTCCATGTTTTCTTCGAGTTCGGAGGTTGCGGGGTGGAGTGTTTCTTTCAAATGTGCAGAGTATGGGCGACAATTGGTCATGTTGGATCCCCTCGTGAAGCTATTCTATGGCAGTGGAGATGGCAATAAGCGACTTTCATTGTGGCTTGTTTCGAAGGGGTGGTCTCCCTTGAAGCCTAGTTTCAGTTTGCTTGGCGGATCTGTCCCTGCAGGACTGATTCGTTGGTTGGTTGCATCAAGTAAGTCTTTTATATGGGCGATTGTCGATTCCTATGGTGACCGGTTGGGCATTTTCTTCCTTGTGTGAGAAGGTGGCCAATGGCGGCACCCACCTGGCTCGTGCCTATGTATATCCATGTAATGTGTTTTGCTCCAGTAGGATCGTTGTAAAAGCCTGGGACTAGTTGGTCGATTGTAATGTGTGGTGGGTTAGAGCTCCTTGTAAAATCTCGGAACAATTTGATTGTGTTGGATGGATGATTTTATTTTTTGATTGGGCCTAGCAAATAAAACTTTCTTGCATATTTTGCACATTCCACTTAAGAAGAGTGTCCAATGATCACAACTACCACAATGAAGGAACACGACAATGAATTAGCAAAATTAAAGATGACACCATTTAAAGCTCTTAGAGCCTCATTGGCAACCTCCCTTGGATTCATTATTGAATCCAAGGTTCTCCTCCTCTTTGCACGATTCTAGCCAAAATTCCATACTAATCGTTTTTGTGATCATTGATGGCACTGTCAAAACTTTGGATTCCATGAGTATTCCCTTTTATGCAATATATGTAGTCTATACAAATAGCTACACTGCTCAAAGATGCATTCAATAAGAATGGTGTATATGAGGTCCTCTTAAGTTAGCATCATTGGATGTGATTAAAATTTTGACAATTTGGTACCCTATCTATGCAAGAATTCTAGGTGCGTAAGAGAGGTGTAAGAGTGGTGAGAGGATGTTCCTTTCTCTCCAAAAGAAGGTGGACATTTTTGTAATTTTCAGCATTCTATGATTTCTCATGCAATCTCCTGAGCCAATATTATAGAATTTGAATCTACATCATCCCAATCTCTTTTCATGGATATGTTTACATGATATAGTACGCCTTATTGCTAGATTTCAGATTTTATTTTGCAATTGGAGAAAAAAGTCAAATACATATTTACTAGCCGTCTTTGTCTGTTTATTTTTTAATAAAAACCTTTAATTAATTTCTCAATAGTTGCACAAAGATTCTATACCTTGCTCACTTTCCAATGGTGATTAGTGATTGGTGCAGCAATGGCTCGTGCATTGTCATAGTCAATACCGCATTTGATGCCTATGTTGTATATAATTTATGTTGGTGATCAAAAAAAAAATTGTAGTATGGTGTTGTTCAAGTGTAGACTTGCGTCTCTGAATCTGGAGGTGATTAGTCATCAGAAGCCCTCTCGAGAGATAATCAATAATCTACGTATATACATGTTAAATTTACACTATGTGCCTATTTATAAAACCCCCATTCCACTTTAGTGTATAGTATACATTTTAGGATATTAATGATTCTTTTTGGTTAACTCATGTGATATGATACAAATTTCAAAAAGTGGTCACCGATGGATTTTAAATTGACAAGAATAAAATGAAATAGATAGGTAATCTCAAAATTGATTGGATTCCTTTGAGTATCCATTAATAATTTTTTTGGCCTCTACCATGTTACATGGCTAGGTCTTGAATCCAATTGTAGTAAAGGGAGAAGAATCTTTGGCATCCTCGCATGGTAGAAATCAACCATGTCTTCCCTAAATGATCGACCACATATGAGAGTACATATATGAACTACCTTTGCTTTCACTTTACTGTCCTAAATGACTTCCCATGTAGAGAAATGTGCACATACTATAGCTCAATGACCACTATTTGTCTTGTACTTTCTCTTGCGCGCTGCTATCTTTCATTTGGCTGTTTTCCAAATGGATATAGTATCCAGATTTTGGGATGGACTTCTCATGGAGGAGATTTATGTAGAGCAGGTACCACAATCTGAGTTTCTCCATTTAAAAGTGCTGGAGATATATATGGCTCACTCTACTCAACTTGGTCTCACCTATATATTTGTATCTTGTCCTCAATATGAATCAGTCTTTGGGAGCATATATGGTGTGTCTCTTGTCTCGTCTCTCTCTCTTTCTCTCTTTCTCTCTACATCTCAACATGGTATCAGAGCGGTAACGATCACGCGCCGATTCAATTCATGGTGACAAAACAGTATGTGTATGCGATTTGCATGTAAGATTCAAAATTGCTACAAATTTTATTTTTGAGCGTTGATTCTTGTTAACTGTGGTTGTTTTGTGGTAAGAAGAATATGATTAGTGTTTTGTGTGACGTTTATTGCTAATCAATCTAATCATTGATTACATTTTCTTGTTGATGACACCCTGAACTTCATCTCAATGTTTGGGGGTCTTCTGCTCATTCCTTCTTTTCCACGCACGTAGAAGAGTAGAATCCGGGGGAATTACAACGCTTGGATTTGCCGGATCATTTGTTACAGTGGGCTCCGGGTCTGCACCATTTGGCCCCAACACCGTATCCAACAATTCATATGAATCTAGAATTACAGAAATTTTGAATTTCCACAATGTGTAGTTGGTGCTGTCAAGCTTTCCTTCGATGAATGCTGGTGGACGAATGCGAAGCGGAGCAGCACCGACAACGGCACTTGAAGACGCCGACATAATTGATTTTGCAAAGTAATACAAGTACTGAGGCGGTCCGGGGCAGGCAAAAAAAAGAGCAACCTCTAGACACCCTTCAAGGCTCCCGTGCTGCTCAATGGAGCTGAGGCACAACACAACACAAACCAAAACAACAAACCCCCAGCCAAATCCCAACTACACAAGGGGCACCACCTAGTTTAAGAGCGAACTAGGACGCAAAAGAGGAGAATCATTAGAGCAACCCACAAACAAGACGGGAATTTACACTAACCCTAACACCAATGGAACACTCTAACACACTAAAACACGAGAGAGAGAGAGAGAGAGAGAGAGAGAGAGAGAGAGAGAGAGAGAGAGAGAGATGGTGCTCGGGCTTCTTTGAAGTGTATCGTTAATGATCAATCAAACACATATATATATATGCAAGAAAGAGAGAGAAGGGGGAAGGGGGTGCTTGTTGCACTAATGCCTTCTTACAAATCTGTCATGATCAATCAAAGTGAGATTAGTATTTGTTCAACATAGCCTGAGTAAATTACACCACAACACATCACAAGAAAAAGCCACCCCAATCACTGTCTTAAGGCCAGGGGAGTCCTCTCCACCCTGTCGCCCTCTTACAGCATGTGGGATTTATGGCTAAATTTAAAACAATACCCGGAGACAAGCTATCAAGAACTTAAATAGAACACCAAGACACTTACACATCATTATTGTCCATGACTTCATGTTGGAAGGGAGACAAGGATACCATGATTAGTCAAAATTCACCCTCCTTGATTCAGCAAATGTTGGGCTTACACTAGTAGGAGAAATGATAGATTTCCTACCCTCAATTTAATGATTCCTCTCTCTTACAATGGCATAGAGTTCCCTTGCTAATCACCCCTAATACAACACATACATATGCCTAATGCCAATGAGATTCCACTCAAGAGCTCCTTCTCAAGAGGTTGAGTTTGGCTTCTTAAGCTATAGCATAGTGCTCTTTCTTCTCCCCCTTTTTGTGCTAGCTACACCCTCCTTTTATAGCAATTTTGAAGGCTAGGGTTACTCCTCTAACCATGGTTGGGTTAGATTTTCAGCAATTTATCTAATTTCTTTTGCTTGGAATTGTCAAGAAGTTGGTGGGGAAAGAGAGAGGAGAGAAATGGAGGTGATATGACTTTTCATAGTGGGTTAGTGTTAGTAGAGTTAGTATTAATTTACAAATGGAATTGGATATTTACAATGGGAGTATCCATGTAGGATACAAATAAGGAAGAAAAACTCTTAAGAGGTAAGAAAAGGTGGATTTCTTACAAGGTTGATGCTCCAAGCGTCTTGAGTAGGGCCAATTTTGACGCTTGTTGACGGTCCACTAGCTTTGACGGTACATTTTTTCTCCACTCTTGACCTTCATTGAGAGACAAGGTAATTGAAGCTGAGTAATCAACCACCATGATGCTGTCTTTTAAGAGAAGAGGCTGAATTTTGTGGTTTTTTTGATAGATATGGGTAATTTGGAGGAGGAAAAATGAGACTAAGTGGTCAATTTTGGAATGGAATTGTGTGTGGGAGGTATGAGTTCACCATGGTTTCTCTTATTCTTCAAGGTTGAGGAGAAGGTGAGTAGGGTGCAGAGAGGAGTGGTGAGAGAGGTGGGGATGATGAGTGGAGAAGTGTGTGTGAAAGAGGAAAATGATAAAGTGGAAGAGAGAGTGTGGCTCCATAGCATGGGAAAACTGGGGTCCACTAATAAAATCATAGCTCACAGCTCGTTGCTCAAAAAAATATGAAAAAATTTGAGGCAAAAGTTCAGCCTACGAGCTACAACTTTTGTTTGTATCACCTTTTCAAATTCGGAGAGCAAGTGAACTTTAAAAATTCAGCAAAACCGACCGTTTTTTTCCACTGCACAAGGTCCTTGTGGGGTCCTTCTTTGGATGATTCTTTTGAATACCTCTAAGAGTGAGCCCTCCATAGTGCATTTATGCATGCCACCTACCCTTGACTTTATTTGGTAGGTCTATAATTGAAGATATTGTTGAGATCATGATATAAGTGAATAGTACAACTAAGAAAATCAAATATTGAGGGGTCTAAAAAGTATGTACATGTCAAATATAAATAATATAAGTGGAAAAATATAAAGGGGTCAAAAGAAATCTCTTTCATTATGAGGCTACCATAAAAAGATAAATATTTTTAGTGTTCTATTTTTTTAGAAAAAAAACAAAATAGATGTAGGAAGGGAAAAATCACAATAGTGAAAAAATATACACATAAATAAAACTAGTTTTTTTGGATTTTTGTTGGAGTGGAGTTACACCAAATATAAGAGAAGCTTACATGAAAATGTTTCTATATGGAATAAAGAGTATGAAAAATTGTGGTAATGGTGAGGCAATGTACAGAGCATAAATAACACACACCTAGGTAAAAATATTTAAATAAATACCAAAATAATTATGAAAAAATCTTTTATTTAGGCCCTATATACAAAGAAATATTTACATACGCATGGGCCATAATATACTTATATTTTTTATTTTTATTATTTTTTTGGCTCAACTAGCCCAATGCCTGGCTAATTGAGGGTTTTTTATTTCAGTAAGGAGATATGGGAAAAGTCCCCTAACTCACACGCACCTATATACAGTGAAAGGGTGAGGGTAACCACATTGTTTGAGTGATTTGATAGGGGGGGATAACTCACTATGGCAATCACAGAGAGCTGAAAAACGGGTATCATTAGCCCTCCCCCAGGATGATGGTATATTCATGTACCATCATAAAAAATCTTTTCCAAAGAGAGTGCTTCAGAGTCCTTGACAAGATCTTCATTGTTTGGCCCCTTGGAATTTTGGTTTGTGTTACAGTCATGCTTCATGGAACAATACTTACATGAGATAGTTGCCTTTTTCTTTGGTAGATCCTTTGGTAGAAGGCGACTCAAGTAAGGCTTCAAGCGATAGCCATTTACCTTCCTGGAGTGCTCTTTCCCATTCAAGTCCATAAGTTGATAGTAACTTGAATTGAAAGCCTTCTTGACTATGTATGGCCCCTGCCATCTTGTTTCAAATTTGGCATCAAAACGATTATCGAGTCGATTGTCATACCTTAGCACAAGATCTTCTTCATTGATGCCTTTGTCCTTCAGTTTCTTGTCAAGCTTCTCCTTTGTCTGCGTGGCTTTCCTCTTATAGCACTCGTATGCTACTTATCTTTTCCACTCAAGCTGAGCTAAGGTAAGAAGTCGATCCATCCATGCTTCTTGATCATCTTGTGCTGATTTGCCATGAAGTTGCATTGTTCGAATGTTTAGCTCAATTGGCTGTAAAGCCTCTTGACCATAGACCAAGTGAAATGGTGTGAACTCCGTGGCTTCCCTATATGTGGTTTGATACGCCCACAAGGCACCATCCAAGAAGTCATCCCACAACTTTGTCTTGTTTTTCACCATCTTTCTAATGATGCCTGCAATGACACCATTAGCTTTTTTTACCAAACCATTTGATTGGGGATAGTAGGGTGTACTATGACGATGTAGAATGTGAAGTTCTTCACAGACTTCTGTGAGCAATCCCTTTCTAAACCCTGGACCATTATCAGAAACAATCTCCAAAGGTGTGCCAAATCTACAACAAATGTGAGTGTAGACGAATTTTCTCACTATCCTCTCATTTACCTTTGCCACTCTTTGTGCTTCCACCCACCTAGTCATATAGTCTACAGCCACTAGAATGTAGAGTTTACCATTTTTTGTCCTAGGCAGAGGACCCATAGCATCAATGCCCCACTTTTCAAAGGGTCCATTTGCAAGCACAATTTGCCTTGGACCATAAATCAATCTTCTATTCCCATTTACCTGACAATTGTGATAACTTTTACACCAATGTTGGACATCCACATGCAGACTTGGCCAAACATACCCCGCAAGCAAAATCTTCTTCACAGTTAATTCTTGGGAAAAATGACCACCACATGCCTCTTCATGCAAACCTTTTAGAATGGCTGGAATTTCCGCGATAGTTGGTACTCTTCTGCACACTTTATCCTTCCCTCTTTGATAGAGGAAGCCTTCTAGGAAGAGATACATGCTTGCCTTCTTCATGAGTTTCCTCTTCTGAGCTTTTGTGAAGTCTGGTGGAAACTCACCCTCCAAAATGTAGCCAATGATGGGAGCCAATGACTTCAATCCCTGGTACCTCGGTTGCTTCACAGCAGCCGCCACCATGATGACCTGCACTTCTTTCTTTACACATGCAACGGCTTGTTGTGCAAGTAAATCAGCATCTTCATTTTGTTTCCTAGGAATATGATATAGTTGCACTTCTTCAAATTGATTAAACAATCTACGAATGGCATGAACTTTTGTCCTTAAGCTTTCATTCTTGCATGCCCAAATGCCTAAAATCTGTTTAACAATGAGAAGTGCATCTCCCTTTACCATGAGACGTTGTATCCCTTGGCCAATGCACATCTTCAAACCATGAAGTAGTGTGTCGTATTCTGCTTCATTGTTGCTAGCTGAACCTGGTAGATTTACCTTCTCTTTCATGACCACCTCCCCACTTCGGTTGAGCAACACTAGCCCTCCCCCTGCTTTTCCTGTGGCTCATCCAAAAGCTCCATCAAAGAACAAGGTAAAAGAATTAGGAATATTTTTTGGTGGTGGCAATGGTAGGGTCTTTATTTCAGGCCCCTTAATCTCCTTCTCATGTACCCTATAAGTAAGGATCCCTGCCAATTGTGCACGCACACTATCTTCTACCTTGAAAGAGTATTAGAACTCTTGCAATTCCATAATCCACTTTGATATCCTAGTGCTAAGATTCATTTGAGATGACAGCCAAGGAAACAAATTTTCTGCAGTGAGAATTACAAAAGGTTTTGGTAGCAAGTAGGATCTAAACTTTCTCACTACAAACATGAGAGAAAGCATCATGAGTTCTGCTTCTGTGTAGTCTCTCTCCAAATCATTCATGACCCTACTAGCAAAGTAGATGGGTCGCATCCTTGTACTGTGGGGATCTTGTTGTAGCAACACAGCACCAATTGTTTCCCTTTCAACACTAGAGCTAACAAAGAATGTGTACTCCCAACAAGGAGGCATGAGTGTTGGTAGCTCTGACAAAAAGACTTTAATGTTACAAAAATACTCTTCAAGCTCATCAGACCATGAAAATTCTACTTGTTGTGTCAACTTTTGCAAAGGATGAAGAAACTCTGAGGCTAAGTGAATGAAGTGTGACATATACTTCACCTTCTGAATGAAGGAGATGACCTCCTTAAGACTCTTCGATGATGGGAGCTCAATAAGAGCCTTTGCCTTTGAAGGATCCACCTCAATACCTTTATAGGAAACCTTGTGACCGAGCAAGATCACTTCATCCTCACCTATGTGGCACTTGTCGGGGTTGAGTTGACCTCCCATGTCGTAGAGCTTCTTTAATCCTTCTTCTACCCTTTGTAGATGCAATGATTTTGAGCTATAAATGCAGAAATCATCAATGAACACCCTAATTGACTTTCCAAAGAATGCTTGAAACACCATGTTCATGAAACGTTGGAATGTTGCAGGAGCATTTGTCAGACCAAATGGCATGACTCTAAAAGCATAACAACCCCAAGGAGTGATAAAGGTTGTTTTCAATTGATCTTCCAATGCGATACCTATTTGAAAGTAGCCTGAGTAGCCATCACACACAGTGTACTTCTCATGACCAGCTACCTCATTTAGTATCTCATCCTGAAATGGGAGGGGAAAGTGATCTCTTTTTGTTGCCTCATTGAGTGGACGGTAATCCACACACACCCTCCACTTTCCGTTTTTCTTAGGAGTGACAACAACAGGAGAGACCCACTCTGAATTCTCCACTGGATAAATGAAACCTGCTGCTAGAAGCTTTCTTACCTCCTTGAGTAGAGCCTGCTCCTTTATAACTCCTAGCCTTCGTAGCTTCTGAGCTTTAGGTGTGGCCTCAGGCTTTAACTCAATCTTGTGTTGAACAACATCTACCCCACGCACGTCGGTGTAGTCTTTAGCAAAAAGCCTAGGAAACTTCCTTAGCACACATTTGAACTCCTCTCTTTCATCCTTTGTAAGTGTTGTTGATAGCATACCTTCCAGCATCCCTTCATCTTGAACACCTTCGTTCTCTTGAGGACCTACCTCCTCCAAGCCTTGACAAGAGGTCTCTTGGTTACTTGGCTTAAACCTTACCCCCATGACTTCGATGGAAGACTCCTCTTTAGTAATGCTGCCGCTACTTTCTTCTTCTAAAGTGCTATCGGTCCAACCTTCTTCCGTCTCACTTCGAGATGATTCTTCATGGAGATCCTCTTGGCGTTGCTCCTTCATGTCAAAGACAACCTTCTTATGATTGTCGTTCCTGCAAATTAGCTTTCCACTCTCCCAATCCTGCAAAGCTCGCATTTTCATTAGCCATGGTCTCCCTAGGATAAATGGGTAACCATTTCCTTTGGTAGACATGACATAGAAATCCACTGCCTTCTTAATGCCAAATGCCTCCACAAAAACATTTTTACAAATGCCTACACACCTAGCCTTGCTATTGTTTGCCATCTTGACCTTAATTTCAGGTGTCTCATGGATGTGCATGCCTAGTTTTTGCATGAATCCCTCTGTCATGATGCAAATTTGTGCACCCCCATCCACTAGACCTTTCCTAACCAATCTCCCTTTTATGTAACAATCTAGCACATGTGAAATGTCCTCATTCATTTCAGCTTGTGCAATTTTTACAATAGGCACACTCTCTTTCACCTTTCTCCTAGTGCTAATTGGCCTTGTTAAATCCCTCCTAACTTGTGGACATAATGCAAGAAATTGAGGCCATGAGATATCAGGACCCTTACCTCTCATGTCTTCCAACAGGTTGTATGGAGCCATTCCATGTCCAAGAGGAAAGTCTTGGAGGTTGATACGACGTCGAGTCCTCTTAGCTTCCTTGGTCTCCTTTGCCTTCTTTTCTCGTCCATGGTCACTTTGTGATGTAACTCCTTCTTTCTCCTTACCTTTCCCTCGGCCACGCTTAATGCCATTTGCTTCCATGTCAACCTCTCTTGAATTTGTCACCTCTACCACATGCACATTTGGGTCTGGCAAAGGTGGAGCTCCTTCCACTCCTTATGGAGGTGGTCTTGCTCCATTTGGCCTTTGTATAAGCTGTGGTTGCTGACTAGTTCCTTCACCTACATTCATCACTGGGTAATTCAAGTTAGGTCTCCCTGGCTCCCCACGGGGCCAAGGACAATTATACATCCCATGTCCAGACTCACCGCAATTCCAACATTGCAAGACTCTCCTAGGTCGTGGGTCTCGCTCTTTAGACTTCTTTTCTTGTCCCTTTGGACCTACAGCTTGTGCAAGGTGAATTGACAAGCTGCTTAAAGATTCATTTAACTTCTCAATCACTTCAGCCGTTACCTCAGGAAGCTCCCTAGATGTTGATGCGTGTGACTTACCTTTGGGTCTAAGACCTTCTATTGGAACCTCTCCCCTTAAGCACTTGAGTTTCCTATACTTCTCAGCAGCCCTAGTTTCCGCTGCATCAAAAGTAGTAGGTACACCCGCCTCAACGTTTACCTTAAGGTCAGGAAAGAGTCAGGCTATGAACCTCTCCTTCTTAAAAAATTCAGCACCATCACCAGGGTTAGCAACATTCCGTATCCATAGAGCCCAAAGACGTAGAAACTCTTGCTTGTACAAGTAGTAGTTATCTAAGTCTTTTGCTTATGAGAAACAATGTCTTGCCATAGTTTTTGAGTGTTTTGGGGATCAAAGAAGTATTTCTTGAAACGATCAAAAACTTCCGTGTAATTCCCTTTAACTTCCTCAGGCAAAGAGTCAAACCAAGTGCTAGCATCTTTCCTAAGGACCACCTCAAACATTTCTACACGTTCTTGATCAGTTACCAACCTCTTGATACGGCAAGACATCTTGAAATTCGCTAGAAATAATTCTGCATCCTCTCCACGCTCTCCAAATAAAAGAGGATATCCAGACATTTGGCGTTGGCTCTCCATTGAATTGATTTCAAAGTGACGCGTTTTTGTTTTTTCTTTCTTTAAAAGATTTACACAATAATATTTTCTAAATTGCAATCTATTCTACAACAAAATAAAAATATTCACATCAAATGACCTATGATAATCAATAAGAGGTAGAATGACGGGGTTTGGTGACGCGAGAATTTCTCCTACTCTTTGGGCACCAAACATGAATACCATACGTTGTTGAAAATGGATTTTTCTACTAATTGCAATGTTTACTCTAATGTGTGGAGTGAAATGAAAGGGAAAAACCTGTATTTCTGGGCCATTATCCATGGTCTATGCATGACCTAATTCTTAAAACAAAACAAAATTATAGACGTCCAAACTAAGGTCGTACCTAATGAGAGGCAAAATAAAAGGATTTACTGATGCGTTTATCTCTACCAACCTAAGAGGACCTAAAATTCTACGCATTACTCGCTGAAATTACAACTTAGTACTAACAATTATGTGTACCTTTTGCCTTGCAATGGGAATGAAGGGATCATACAAATTCTCGTGATTCATGCAAGCTACTTGATAATGCTAAAGGTTGAGCGTTCACAAAACATACACAAGCCTGTTCCTTTGTGGGGACACCAATTTCAGGCGGTTCGGGGTGGGCAACAAGAAGAGCAACCTCTAGACACCCTTCAAGGCTCCCATGCTGCTCAATGGGGCTGGGGCACAACACAACACAAACCAAAACAACAAACCCCCAGCCAAATCCCAACTACACAAGGGGCACCACCTAGTTTAAGAGCGAACTAGGACGCAAAAGAGGAGAATCGTTAGAGCAACCCACAAACAAGCAAGGAATTTACACTAACCCTAACACCAATGGAACACTCTCACACACTAAAACACGAGAGAGAGAGAGAGAGAGAGAGAGAGAGAGAGAGAGAGAGAGAGAGAGAGAGAGAGAGAGAGATGGTGCTCGGCTGCTTTGAAGTGTATCGTTAATGATCAAGCAAACACAAATATATATATGCAAGAAAGAGAGAGAAGGGGGAAGGGGGTGCTTGTTGCACTAATGCCTTCTTACAAATCTGTCATGACCAATCAAAGTGAGATTAGTATTTGTTCAACATAGCCTGAAAAAATTACACCACAACACATCACAAGAAAAATCCACCCCAATCACTGTCTTAAGGCCAGGGGAGTCCTCTCCACCCTGTCGCCCTCTTACAGCATGTGGGATTTATGGCTAAATTTATAACAATACCCGGAGACAAGCTATCAAGAACTTAAATAGAACACCAAGACACTTATACATCATTATTGTCCATGAATTCACGTTGGAAGGGGGACAAGGTATCCATGCTTAGTCCAAATTCACCCTCCTTGATTCAGCAAATGTTGGGCTTACACTAGTAGGAGAAATGATAGATTTCCTACCCTCAATTTAATGATCCCTGTCTCTTACAATGGCATAGAGTTCCCTTGCTAGTCACCCCTAATACAACACATACATATGCCTAATGCCAATGAGATTCCACTCAAGAGCTCCTTCTCAAGAGGTTGAGTTTGGCTTCTCAAGCTATAGCATAGTGCTCTTTATTCTCCCCCTTTTTGTGCTAGCTACACCCTCCTTTTATAGCAATTTTGAAGGCTAGGGTTACTCCTCTAACCATGGTTGGGTTAGATTTTCAGCAATTTATCTAATTTCTTTTGCTTGGAATTATCAAGAAGTTGGTGGGGAAAGAGAGAGGAGAGAAATGGAGGTGATAGGACTTTTCATAGTGGGTTAGTGTTAGTAGAGTTAGTATTAATTTACAAATGGAATTGGATATTTACAATGGGAGTATCCATGTAGGATACAAATAAGGAAGAAAAACTCTTAAGAGGTAAGAAAAGGTGGATTTCTTACAAGGTTGATGCTCCAAGTGCCTTGAGTAGGGCCAATTTTGACGCTTGTTGACGGTCCACTAGCTTTGACGGTACATTTTTTCTCCACTCTTGACCTTCCTTGAGAGACAAGGTAATTGAAGCTGAGTAATCAACCACCATGATGCTGTCTTTTAAGAGAAGAGGCTGAATTTTGTGGTTTTTTTGATAGATATGGGTAATTTGGAGGAGGAAAAATGAGACTAGGTGGTCAATTTTGGAATGGAATTGTGTGTGGGAGGTATGAGTTCACCATGGTTTCTCTTATTCTTCAAGGTTGAGGAGAAGGTGAGTAGGGTGCAGAGAGGAGTGGTGAGAGAGGTGGGGATGATGAGTGGAGAAGTGTGTGTGAAAGAGGAAAATGATAAAGTGGAAGAGAGAGTGTGGCTGCATAGCATGGGAAAACTGGGGTCCACTAATAAAATCATAGCTCACAGCTCGTAGCTCAAAAAAATATGAAAAATTTGAAGGAAAAGTTCAGCCTACGAGCTACAACTTTTGTTTGTATCACCTTTTCAAATTCGGAGAGCAAGTGAACTTTAAAAATTCAGCAAAACCGACCGTTTTTTTCCACTACACAAGGTCCTTGTGGGGTCCTTCTTTGGATGATTCTTTTGAATACCTCTAAGAGTGAGCCCTCCATAGTGCATGTATGCATGCCACCTACCCTTGACCTTATTTGGTAGGTCTATAATTGAAGATATTGTTGAGATCATGATATAAGTGAATAGTACAACTAAGAAAATCAAATATTGAGGGGTCTAAAAAATATGTACATGTCAAATATAAATAATATAAGTGGAAAAATATAAAGGGGTCAAAAGAAATCTCTTTCATTATGAGGCTACCATAAAAAGATAAATATTTTTGGTGTTCCAATTTTTTAGAAAAAAAACAAAATAGATGTAGGAAGGGAAAAATCACAATAGTGAAAAAATATACACATAAATAAAACTAGTTTTTTTGGATTTTTGTTGGAGTGGAGTTACACCAAATATAAGAGAAGCTTACATGAAAATGTTTCTATATGGAATAAAGAGTATGAAAAATGGTAAGAAAAATTGTGGTAATGGTGAGGCAATGTACAGAGCATAAATAACACACACCTAGGTAAAAATATTTAAATAAATACCAAAATAATTATGAAAAAATCTTTTATTTAGGCCCTATATACAAAGAAATATTTGCATACGCATGGGCCATAATATACTTATATTTTTTATATTTTTTATTTTTTTGGCTCAACTAGCCCAATGCCTAGCTAATTGAGGGTTTTTTATTTCAGTAAGGAGATATGGGAAAAGTCCCCTAACTCACACGCACCTATATACAGTGAAAGGGTGAGGGTAACCATAGTGTTTGAGTGATTTGATAGGGGGCGATAACTCACTATGGCAATCACAGAGAGCCAAAAAATGGCTATCAGTACTTCTCGTACTTTCTTAGCTACGAGCACCTATAGCTCTGATACCATGTAAGAAATGCGGAATACAATAAGGATCTAGTAGCAAGGAGAGTAGAGGGAGACACGATGCAAAGTAGATTAGTGGAAAATAAAAACTTTAGATTAGCACACTATACAAATTGATGGCGTCATCCACCCATGCGCTCTCAAGGTAGAGCTTAGATGGCGATTTAGACAACTAGAGCAAGTGAATACAAGGGATTAATAATCCTTACACAAGGATGTGTTGTGTGCGTCAAGTGTGCACACCATTCTACCAAAATACTCATGAAAAGGCGTCCTTATATAGTTGTAAGGGAGCCTCTAAACGCCCATGTGCAGCCGCCTCTAGATAGTCAAGTCCAAGTAGGACTCTTCCATGCACCCATGTGTAGCCGCTTTTGGGCAGACAAGTCCTCCTAGAAATCGGCCACCGGCCAAGGACATTCGGCCACCGGCCGCCGACCACCGACCAAAGACCATGGACCACCCGGCCACCGGCCACCCACCGGACGGCCATTTTCTGATTGTCTTCCGACCGTCGTCTGGCCAAGATATTCCAGCAAAAAGGAATATTCTGGTGAAGGATAAAAAAAAGTCTTGGGGGCTTCCGCCCTCGAGGCCCCCAAAGTTGCCCCTGAATTTGCTCCGTACCACCCACGATCACAAATAGAGATCTCATCAGCGTGCATAGCTGGAATCCACCAAATATATGTGCACCATTGGCTTCTCCTGATATGGGGGCCTTACAAATTGTGCAGCATATATCGTGGTGGCAAAACTTAGAGAGGTGGGCATTGCAAGTATACCAACAGTTCTTGGAAATTGTGCTTGTCCGCCTCAGCCTGTTGATACAGATAATGATAACGTGCTTATCACTGAAGGACCTATATTTGAAGATTGGAATGTTGTATATACAGATTGGCAACGGCGTGATAAAGCAGCTCGTCGGTATAATGCAACATGTTCTTGTGTCAAAGGGCGTCTCAAATAGTGTGCAAGGCATTGATGTACGTCATGGTTTTGAGGATGTAGGCGATGTTGAGGATGTTGCAGGTCTTGTTGCAAGAATTGCTGCTATTAGAGTTGTTTTGCCTATGGCAGAACAAGCTTGTTGGGATGTAAAGGATGCACAGGGTCATGCATTGATTGCATTGTCTGTGAAGAGCACCATTACTCCTCATATTTATTTAGTGAAATCTGCAAAACAGGCTTGGGATATCTAGTAGGTCTTTATGCAAGCCTCAATGAGGCTAAAATTACTTTGTTGCGTAAAGAGCTAAAATCAAAGATTATGCATGAGGAAGATGATATGGACACTTTCCTTGCTGGTGTCAAGGATATCAATGAGCAACTTATTTCTACAGGTGAAGTCATTTCAGACAGTTCCCTTGTGCAGACTGTTCTTGATGCCTTACCAGATTCTTATCAGACTTTTGCTAGTACTTGGAGACTTATGATTCAAGGAAATCCTGAAGTTGTCAAGTTTGATGCATCATGCACATAGCTATTGGAAGACTCAATTTCTAGAAGAAATAGGACTAGGCAGCGTGCAGCTGAACATGATTTTATTGCTTCTCAAAGGAAGGGTGGTAACAACAATGCAACCACTTCTTATGGTTCTACTGCAAGTGGCAAAAATTATGTTCCTAATGCTTCAGCTGGCAGCAATTCATCTAGAAATTTTGGTGATAAGGTAAAAAAGAAGATGCATTACCATTATTGTAAAGCTAATGATCACTTGATTAAGCAGTGTCCTAAGTTGAAGGCCAAAGAGGCTAAGAAGAAAGAGGATGATTCACTGCAAATGCTGGTTCCACTACAAATGCAGCCATTGTTGAGTCTTCTGTGAAAGGAGAATGTGATGCTGAAGTTGATGTTGAATGGGATTTTAGTGTAGAGTGCACTTGCAATCTTGTTGTCCATGATGCATGTATGTCGGTTGTTGTAGATTCACATGCGTGGTATTTTGACAGTGGTGCTACAAATCACATTACTTCACATTGTGAATTATTCACCTCTCTAGTATGTCCCTCATGGGAATTTAGTCACTTATGCCAACAATGCCTCTTATCCTGTTCAGGGAGTTGTAAAGATTGTGCTTACTGCTACAAATGGAGTTTCTTTCATACTTATTGATGCACTTTATGCACCTGGGATCAAGAAGAATCTTTTGCTTGTATCTACACTTGCTAGACTTGGACTTGTAGTCCAATTTGTGGATGACAGATGTACAATTCATGATCTTAGTTTTGGTGATGAAATTTTTGCATTTGGCCTTTTGTGCCATGGGCTATATAAGCTCACTTTGTATGACAAGTGTGGACAAAATATTTCAAATGCAGCTACAGATTCAAGGATTGTTTCAGATGCAAAATTGTGGCATGCATGTTTTGGGCATCTGCATTTTGCCAGATGCAGCGTTCTAAGTTTCGAGAGGATGGTTCAGTTAGGGCCACATGCAGGTTGCAGCTTGTGCATAGTGATGTTTGTAGGCCCACACAAACTTCGTCCTTGGGAAATTACCTTTACTTTGTGACTTCCATCGATGATTACTCCTTGCATGCATGGGTATTTCCACTTAAAGAGAAGTCAAAAGTTTTTATGTGCTTCAATTTTTTTTTGGCTATGGCTGAAAATGTATCGAAACGTACTATGGGCACCCTCCTTTTTGATGGACGGGGGGAGTATACGTCTCATGAATTTAATGCATTTTTGGCTAGTCATTGGATAAAACACCAATGTACAGTGCCTTATACGCCTCATCAAAATTGTGTTGCTGAGAGGAAAGTCAGGTCACTTATGAAAATGGCACGATGTATGGCCATCATGCGTGCCACTTATTTACTTAACATGTGTCCTACAAAAGCTTTGCAGTCTATTACTCCATATGAAGCATGGCATGATAGAAAGCCTTTTATTGAGCACCTGCATGTTTTTGGTTGTTTGGCATATGCTTTGGTGCCACAAACACAACGCAAAAAATTGGATGATAAGGCTGTCAAATGTATTTTTGTTGGTTATAGTGCTAAAAGCAAAGGTTGCAGGTTCTATCATCCGCAAACAAAGCATATTTTGGTTTCACAGGATGTAATGTTTGTGGAAGATTTTTTTCAGTCCTTGCTGTCATGTACTAGGGATAGTAATGTAAGCTCTCATGACATTTATGACACTTTGTTGCCACTTTTTTATTGATGGAAGTTCAAATGTAAATCCCAATGAGGCAAGTGTACAACCTATGGGCATTTCCAAAATGTTACAGATCAGCCTATTACTGATGCAGATATACATGATGTGCAGGATGAGGAAAGGGCTGAAAATGAGCAGGCTAGAGGCATGCCAAAATGGTTGGTGCATACATTGCGTGATAGTAAATTGGATGCACCTTTGTCTGATCGTACTCATTCAGGCTCTTGCCATGGATCTTATGCATCATATTTTGTTATACGTTAGCTGTGTCTTCCTACATGATGTTGAGGAACCTCTATCTTTTAATGAAACACAGAATTCAAAAAATTGGATGGCTTCCATGCAATCAGAATATGACACACTTATAGAAAATGACACATGGACTTTATGTGATTTTCCTCTTGGCAAAAAGGCCATTGGTACAAAGTGGGGTTGCAAGTTGAAATGCAAGACGGATGCTGAGATCGATCGCCATGAGACTCGACTTGTTGTAAAGGTTTCTTCACAGAAAAGGCATAGACTATGAAAAAACTTTTTCTCCCACTTGTCGTATGACTATTGTGCGTTTTCTATGTGCATTGGCAGATCATTTGGGTTGGGATGTACATCAATCAGTCATTGTTACTGCTTTCTTGAATGGTGACATATTTGAGGAAGTTTATGTAACACAACCTTGTGGTTTTGTCAAGAAAGTACAAGACGACAAAGTGTGCAGATGTAAGAAGGCTTTGTATGGGTTGAAGCAATCTCCTCGTGCTTGGCATGAGAAAGCTGGCACTCATTTGGTCAAATGAGGATTTTGTAATAGTCCAACAGAAAGCACATTGTATGTAAAGCGTGAGCGTGATGTACTTCTCATTGTGGTTCTTTATTTAGATGATTTGTTGATCACTCGACCAAATGAGAGACATATTGCTGAGTTTAAGGCTGATTTGAATGCTACTTTCAAGATGAAAGATTTGGGGCTTTTGCATCATTACTTGGGCATACAGTTTAAGCAGTGTGATGGCGGTGTTAACAGCCTTGTGTCAAAACAGTTACATAGAGGCATTGCTATGTATGTTTGGACTTGAGGATTCCAAACCTATTGCCACTCCCATGGAAACAGGTTTAAAATTGAGTCTTCATGATGCTGGTGATCCTGTAGATGTCACTCTTTATCAAAAAAAAATTGGATGCCTCATTTATGTATGCAACACGAGGCCAGATATTCATTTTGTAGTCTCAGAGGTCAACAGATTTATGCATAGCCCAAGGTCTAAGCATTGGAAGGTTGTGAAGAGGATTTCCTGCTACCTTAAAAGCAGTTTACATCTTGGCTTGTTTTATCCCAAGGGGGATCATTTGCTAGACTTACATGCTTTTTTGGACTCAGATTGGGCTGGTTTTCTTGACACATGAGTGTCCACAAGTAGTTTTTATTTCATGCTTGGTAGTTCATGTATATCATGGCTGAGGAAGAAGCAACTTGCTGTGGCCACTTATAATTGTGAGGTTGAGTACATGGCAGTCTTCACAGCTATGGTTGAGTGTGTATGGCTCAGACACCTTATGGTTGATTTGGGTGTTGGACAAGACATTGCCATCCCTATCTACACTGGCAGTCAAAGTGCATTGGAAGTTGCAACGAACCCAGTTTTTCATGCTCACACAAAGCTCTTTGAGGTGCATTACCACTATGTCAAGGAGAGGCTCTCACCAGGAGAGATCAGCTTGGCTTGTGTGCCAGCATCGGACAACCTTGCACATATTTTCATAGAGGCATTGTCTCTTGAGAAGCTCAAAGCTTTCCACAAAGCTTTGGGCTCACTCCTCTCTTTGGACTGATCATGTCGTCAGGGCATGGCACTTCCCTTTACTCATGTGCCAGCTCTTGTTCACTGCATCACTCCAAGGGGGATTTGTTACCATATACATGTGGTAGTGATGAGTGTGAACACACACTATGAAAATCTCCAAGTGTTTACCATGCTGCTTTACCGCATTTTGTAGAGGGATGGTGCAAACTCACATAGGGAAAGAAGAGAGAAGTGGGCGGGGTTTTTTTGTGTTTAAAATATTACCACAACAATTTTCGCATTTCCCGCTTTGTCAAAGTTGCCAATGATGGGACAATCCATGGTGGTTCTATGCTTGTCAATGTGGCACGTACAAAAGTGACAACCCTTTGACCACATAGAGTTAAAGGAAAGGCATTACAAAATAGAAAAATATATTTTATCAAATACATATTAAAGATAATTCCAAGAAAAAAATTACAATATGGTTTAGGTATATGATTACTCTACCTTTGGTACGCAGCCTCATGCATACTCCCATTCTTTGCTAGTGATGCCTTCTCAGTGCGCTTTTGGCTCGATCATTCTCTCATGAATTCACTCTGCACTAATGAGATATGGGAAACATGCAAGGTATCTAGGCACTGGGGGTTCCCTCCTTTTTCCATGTCCTTGTTTCCATGCTTCTTTCTCTTGCAAACGCCTTGCTTTGCCACTGTCCACAAGTCCACCGACTTGGTCATAATCTTTGCATTGAGAATACAAAAGTTATTGACCACTCCGGATAGATTCATATCCATGCTAAGTAGTTTCCCCTTTCGACTTGGCAAGTGTGAAGTCATCCTTGCATCTTCCTCGTCTGACCACATGTGAGGCATTGAAGTATCAACTTGTGCCAAATACTCTGATATGTAAACAAATTCCCCTTCAACGATCCACCCTTTGGCCATACATGCCTCTAGTTGAGACCGTAGCTGCACAAAATCTCTGAGAGTTTTTAAAAACCTCTCTAATAAGAACATCCATCGTGTGTGCACTACTCCACATATAGAGATCTCCTCCACCACGTGAACCAAGAGGTGAATTTGACTAAGAAGGACCGATCGAGGAAATGCATCTTCGATGGCACACAGTTTTTGTTGGAAGTGTTTGAGTAGCAGGGATAAAATCTATTTCGATTTTCTTGGAACTCACAAATCTACAAGAAAACACACAAGGATACACTAAGTGCTAGTTGAAATTATTGTGTTCATAAAAAACGTGTAGTTGAGTGGAGTCTTGTGGTATACCTTACTAGCTCTCCTAGTTTGAAAACAACATCCCTGACTTTCTTCTCCTGACATATACACATACTCATCGGCATAATGAACTACAATGTAAATCATGGGAAGGGAAAGTGAGTGAAAGTTATACACACAAACTATAGATAGAATAGGGAGTATGAAGATTACCTGAAGAATATTGTGCCAATCATGGGACTTCAACCCATACAATTGAACGCTTCCACCCTTCTTCCCTTTTGTGAAAGCTTCCTTTAGCGACCTCATGTCTCAGTACCTTGCGGGATAGGTGCACCCCCGCTCACTCCAGTCTTGTATCATGCCTCACCGCACATGGGATATGAGGTAGCATGTGCGTGCTTATTGTGGTATAGCATGCAATTGTTGACGCACGCATGGAGGCGCTCATAATTCATTCCAAGTGCAGTGACATACGATCTAGCTCGTTGACAATCTGGAGGCATGTGGTGATGTTCTGGAAATATTTTGCCCATCAAACTACAACAAACAAGCGTATTAGTATAATTGCTAAAAAACAGCACCATAAAACGAGTGGAGAGTATATAAAAGCCACATGTTTTCAAGTTGAGGACTTCCAACGATGCTCGGAGCACCGAGTATCGCACGCCGTCGTAAAGAGGTGTTCGGACACTCACCATCAATCTATCCTCCGTTTTGATATCCCGTTTAGTGCAGGGCTAACAATCCTCCTTGCACACGTCTCTCTCATGAGCTAGTAACTCATCACACATGTCAAACATGTGGTCATCCTCTACCTCAAAGTGCGACAAAGACGCCATATGAGCTGCCAAAGTAGAGCTAATGGGAGGATCATCATGCGGTGCACCCAAATCACCCAGTCGCTCTTGCCTGTGTCGTTCGACCTTGTGCACTGGTGCACCACCATCAAACACAGACCAATGGGGCACCTCCTCAAGCGATGAGTGAGTCATGCTCTCATCTCTTCGAGCTCTTTTTTGAGGATGCCAAAGCCCTTCGTTCTACACCTGCTCCAAGGCAATGTACCTCAAGCAAGGGATTGCCCTTTTGCACTTGGCGCAAGCACAAGGGAGTTTTTCCTTGAGCCAACGATTGCACTCAGGGCCTCTAGGGGAGCTACGATCATCCTAGTTGATGTTCTACACAAGTGAAATGTTGTTATTTTGGTCGTGTGTCCTAAAAAATAAATAATTAGAAAATCCCTAAATTATATTAAAAAAATTACATGAAGTTAAGTTCAAAGAGAATAAATGACAATGAGCTTTAAAAATGCAATTAATAAACATTTAAAAGTACAACAAAATAAAGTATCCATAAAAAATTACAAATCTTCATAAAAAAACTCAAAAAGATAAAAAATGGATAATGGATAGCTAAGGGTAGAGGGGGTGGTTTGTCCCCCCCCCCCCCCCCCCCAACCTCGGATTCGCATGTATCTGTTTGAAATGACCAGTCGCGGTAATAAGCATGGTAATATGAGCGGTTAAAGGTGCGGTAATAGCCGTGGTAATGCCTGGCTCTTAAAATAGGCAAGGAGACAGAGTATGCCACATTTTTGCTGCATACTCTTCTCTCCTTCCTGTCCGCCATCTCTACCTCTCCAAGTTCTGCCTCCCCCCCCCCATCTACACCTTCTCTTCCTACTCCATCTCAAGCACAATATCAACACATACATACACACACCTACATGTCAAGGAGGAGTTCCTCAAAGGGGTTTTTCCATGTCCGACATTGGAAGCTCAACCTAGCCGCAAGCAACTACGCTACAACAAAAGTAACACAAAACAAGGCTCCCAGACACCAGACACACACACACCCCCTTGCATACCCCCCCCCCCCCCCCCCCCCCCCCCCCAAAAAAAAAGAAAAAGAGAGATATCATGACATACCTTGTTCATTTTCCAAACGATTGCGTTGGTGAAATCTCTCTTTGTGCGTGGTAGAGAAGAGACACTTGCTTGAAAATGGTTGCGTTGCTCAGCTTGTTAGGTTTGCAAATGTTAAAAATGTTAGAGATAGTGAATGTTAGATAGAAATGTTAAGTTTGTTAGATAGAAATGCTACATAGAAATAGAGAGAGAGAAAGAGAAATAGAGAGAGAGAGAAGAGATAGATAAAGAGCGAGAGAGGGGGGGGTGGGGGAGGGAGAGATAGATAAATGGAGAGAGGGAGAGAGAGATAAATGGAGATATATATATATATATATATATATATATATATATATATATAGAGAGAGAGAGAGAGAGAGAGAGAGAGAGAGAGAAATAGAGGGAGAGAGAGAGGGAGATAGAGAGTATATATGTATATATATATATGTGTGTGTATATCTGTATATATACATGTATGTATATATCTATATATATATATATATACATATACATACATATATATATATATATATAGAGAGAGAGAGAGAGAGAGAAATAAGGATATATATATATATATATATATATATATATATATATATATATAGAGAGAGAGAGAGAGAGAGAGAGAGAGAGAGAGATAGAGGGAAAGAGGGAGAGAGAGAATTAGAGATATCCGTCCACAGAAAGAGATAGGTGCAGAGAGGAAGATAAAGAAATAGGGAGATAAAGAGTGATGGTTGTAGGCAGAGTAACAATTTTGTGGTGTGTGCAATGCAGATATGCTCCTGCTTCTCTAGAGTGCTATGAAAAAGACCTTCTTTATGTTTCATCAACAGACCCTTGCAAATTACTTTGTAGTCTCTTCTCCTTGACTTCTCTATATTTCTCTTTATCTCTCTCAGTTATCTCTTTCTCACCAGCGAAAAGGCATTCGGTTGGACAGATTTTAACGATACCGTACCTCAAAACGGAGACATACATGCGTGTAGAATGAAGGCAAACTAATCCCTCGAACAAGGAGGTTCTGTGAAGAGATACTGTGCAAGTAGCACAATAAAGAAGCTCTTCGTCATAGCACTCTACAGAAGCAGCGAGCACTCTCACACTGGGCACAACACAAAACGATGGCTACATTTACAACCATAACTCTTTATCTCTACTCAAAATGATGGCTGCATTACATATATGTATATATATTTTTGTGTACATATATATTTGTGTATGCATGTATTTAGGCACTAATTATGGGAGCATAGCACCCGAAGGTTAGACACTTCCTATTGGGTATAGTCCATTTTTAATCGTAGGGTTGTGTTCATTGGTCCATTCCTGCATGGATTACCGCAAGATACCTTTGGTTTTACCACAGTTGAGACTGTGATGATATCTAAAGAGGTGCCACTTGACCTTTGGCACTACTAGCCTCTACTTAGATCTACTAGTATGTATATGTATCTACGTGTTTGTGTGCAATATACTTGTGTACATATTTATAGATGAGTGAGTAGCGGGGAAAGCTTAATCTTATATTGCTCTTTGTAATGTAGATGTCAGATGAGAGGCAACCTGGTGGGGAGCCGCTAGCTGTCTCTTCTTTTGGTTGGTTCACATCCTAGGTGGGCTCCCACCCGGGGTGGACATCGCCTCCAGTGGACCCGAGTCATGAGTTGGTAAGAACAAGAAAAGAAATAAAGAATGTTTCTGGCTACTTAACTTTAAACCATGAGTGTCATAGGTTTATTTTTATTTTTTGCAAGCATGACCATCCTACAGCTACCCTTCTCAGGTTCCTCCACTGGTCATAGATCCAAACCTACAGCGGGCTCTCTCTTTACGAAACCAGTACCTCCAAGAGACAGAGAATTTGTCTGTTCGCTACAATTTTCAAGAGCTTGCGAGCTACGGTATTTATCTGGAGACTACACCATAGGGGGGTCAGGGAGAAACTCCTTACCTACAGAGCCTCGCACCACAGCACCTTTCTACAGCCCCTTCTTATCATCATACTCCCCTTCCATTGCAAGGTCCTACTCCCCTTCCATCGGAGGGGTCCCATCGTATCAGAGGGTCCTACTCCACTCCATTCCACTCCTGCTTTGCCAGAACACCATCAACCCTTGTCTCACGGCAGCGAGCGGTGTGAGAGACGAAGCGACTGTGGATCTTGTGATTTCACCTGTTTTGGTGTTGGCGGGGGAACAGAGTCCCCACTTTCAGAGTGTGCCGCCCTTGACGCAGAGGACAAGGTTACTGGCGCATCCTTGCCAAACACGCATGGACGGGGAGGACTCCGACATAGTATAGGGTAGGACATTTCCATGCCATCTACAAATTCTTATATATTCAATGCATAAGAAATGTTTTATAAATTTTAGAGACCAACTACCCGATCGTGCACGATACATTGAGGATGTGTTGTTAGCTAGATTTTCAAATTCTCTCGATCAACATTTTTCACAACAATGGTTGGAGGGCTACATAAAGACATTTCTGAAAAACAAGCAGTCCAGTGTGTGGCACACAGCAGTAATCTAATTTAGAGATCCATACAGGATCTACGGCGGTGGCAACATGGCAGACGCGGAGTGGGAGTGGGCATTATAAGAAAAGAGCAATCAAGTTGCGAGGGGCTCATCATACATACAACAACGCGAGGTTCATGCCAGACAACTCCCACGCGCTATGGCTCAAGAGGCAAGGTAGCGTGGAAGGACAAATATGTAAGATTGATTAAATTATAACGTCGATCGGTGATTATTAAGATTGTAGTTGATGATTTGTTATTGTTATTATCGACTCAGAAAAATATCACTCTTTTTCGACCAATCAAAGAGATGGCCAAGTATTGGAAGCGACATACAAAATTTGATACTTGGCGATGGTTGTTTAAAAACAACCACATCTCTCGCGAGCAGTTTGATAGAGAGGTTGGATAAGTAAACAAGTAATTTTGTATCAATTCTTTTGAACTGTTGATAATTGTTTAATTTGGTTTGGGTTCATGTAGAGTCAAGGTGATCAAACAGACGTGCATATGGACGACCACGCGATAGAGGAGGATTACATAGGATTAATATTTTGTCCAAACTTTTGTAAAGTGGCAATGTGATACAATGTATATACAACTATTTATTTTTTATTGTAACTTTTTTAAATAGTTGACGTTGTGTATATTAAATTGTCAAGATAAAGTAAATTCAATTTCAATTCTTCGGTTTTTTTTATACTCTTTCAAAAAACAATTGATGTTTCATTGTTCGATGCAAGTAAAAAATAAAGGTGCTCATTTGGGTGGCCCAAATGAGCACCTTTATTTTTGAATGGGCCTGTAGCGGCAATAAGTGCAGCAAAACGAGCGGCAACTGTGATGGTAATAGCAGCGGGTATACTGCCGCAACTATTACCGCGCTTATTACTGAGAAACTACTACCACGTCCGTAGCGCGATTATTGTCGCTCCCGCATATTTTTATCTCTCCTTTTTCCTTTGTTTTTCTGCGGCAATGCTGGCGGTTATAGATAACTCCTTTTATAGTGACACTAGGACCACTAGTGCATCCAAAGTTTTTTTGCGCTGGGAAGTGTGTTATGCAATGCAAAGGGTGCTAGCAGGCTCATGGCAAAGGGCTAAAGCAGGAACGAAGGTCCTGGGAGAGCATGTCGTGGAGAAAGTGTATGTCTAATGCGGTTTTTAAGGCCAAAAAGGCCCCATAATGGTCCAAGTGGAATAGGAGGTAAAGGTGCCCGGAATGCTGAGTCAGTGGTCTAGAATGTGGTCTTTGAAATGCTCTAGGAGTCCATCCAGACAACTCATCAAATAGGGCCACAATGTGAAAGATATGCTAGGCCAAAGTTAGAAGGCTTTGCAGATCCCACCGGACAGGGTAGATACAAATATGCCGCTAGAACCGGGATCAGCGGACACACATGAAGTGTTTGAGCTGTGGAGCATTCCGGTCCTTTCGATTGTCAATCGGGTCTTGAACGAGCAAGTTATGGCCTGTGGGATATTTGCCGGGGGGGTCGGGTATGTGCTCACCGCACCACGTTGGTGTCAGTTGAAATTTGCATCTTGTTAATCAACGTCATGAGCACCAGGATACGCCCAGTTCAAGCTGGCAAGCAATCACGACGGAGGGGAATGGGGTTTTTTTCAGCTTTTATGACTCGTAATTCGAATCCATGGGGCAACCCGTATGTAGTGAGGTCCTGAGGGTTTGGAGGCGATAAAATGAAGCTCTAGTGTGAAATGGCACGGCGAGTATTGGTGAGTCCGAGCAAGTGCAGACACCGACAACATGGGAATCATAAGCTAAAAGAAACCCTTTGATTATAAAGGGAAAAAGGAATGGTAGCTAGAGATTAAAAAAAAGGAAGGCAACCCAATACTTAAGGGGAGCGGGAAAAAAAAGAGAGAGGTTGTGGCGCTCCAAGCCATTGCTAAAAAAAGAATTTTTTTCTTTGCCTTGAGAAAGTAGAAGAGGAAAGTGAAATAAATAGGAGGAGCGATGTTTTTCGAGTTGAGGGTTTTTTTCCTTTCGGCTTGGGGGAAGAAGAAGAGAATTGGGAAGGAGAGAAGAGGGAAGCTTCATGCGCTCGGCAATCAGAGCCAACACACAATGGTGAAGTGTTGCCTGTGAAGTGGCTCAAAAAGGAGAGAGCTCTATAGGAAAGGAAGCCAGTGAGGACTGCCAAGAGAAAGAGCTACTGCTGAAGTGAAGCCAGAGCTGAATCTTCCCGTCGAGGTGTATGCTAACGAATTTGGTTTGTCATGAGAGGTGTTTGCCCTTCTGTATGAAGCAGGTGATGGCCATGGTGCGACCAAGAGCAAGCCATATGGATTTTGTACGTGGTGTGTCTCTTTGAAGGAGAAGCTGTCATTGTCAATTTTCGCATTGTCTTTCCCCCCTTCCCCCCTGTCTTCTTTGCACGTCTTCAGGGTGTGTGGTGCTAGTGTGTGTGAGCATGTGCACCCCCCAGGCCCCTAGGTGTGAGAGAGAGAGAGAGAGAGAGGTGTTCAATTGTGAAAGAGTTCAAAGCGGGCAATATTGGTGTGATTGCTCTCGGAGAACTGTGCAAAGCCTTGTCGAGAAATTTGCGGTCTTGCCAGGAAAGCACCGGGCTTATGGCTGTGAGAGTTTGTGAGAGAACTCAACAAAAACTATATGAAGGAGTTAAACCATAAATGCCATGAAGACTAGGGTTTGGAAAGAAGTGCAATCAAAGAAGATTCACTCTTTCTCTCTTGCGCTCACACACACAAAGAAAGAATACAAAAGAGAATGTCAAAACAATACGAAAATGAAAACATCAAGGATATGGTCATATCGTATCATGGGTAATATGAAAGGGTTAATAGATGAGTTAATGGCATCCAATTTGGACTGACCAAATAGGCTACGAATTGTTCTTTGGAATTGTAGTTTTGTGCTTACCATAATATATATATTTTGTCTAGTGATTGGGATTAATTGTGTGTACAAATACTCTTGGTTCATAGCAAGATAATTACGCTTACGTCAAAATAAAAGTTATAGTCTATGAGAGGTAGTATGATGGGATCCGGTGATAGAAGTATTTCATTAAGCCTTTCTGGGCCAAAGAGAAACACTATACGTTGTTGAAAGTGTATTTTTCGGTTAATCCATACGTTAATTCTAATAGATCGTACAGAGTGAAAGCGATAGAAATGATCATCATGTGGGTTATTCATCTAGGATAGTATGTGAGAAATGTAGATATGAGAGAAGTGAAGAGATGAGAAGTTTCCCTCCCAAGCCCTATTCTTGCACGTAGGCAATAAGGATACTGCGGGGAGAGATGTACCTGTAGCAAGAGAACCTAGAGAGGATGAATTACTAAGAATGAGAGAGATAGGTTTGGTTAAGGAGATGAGATTAGATACATACATATATATATATATATATATGTTGGATTAGAGATGAAAATGAAAACAACAAGAAATCAAGAAAACATCAATGTAGAACACATCTTACTTGAAACCCTTCGGCACCATTATTGATGGGAGAGAGAAGAAGAGTGGATAATTCCACTTTGATTGATACACCAAGTGCAAGAACTTCTTTGATTAGAGTCGATCTTCCAAGGTTAGCTTGTTGCAAGAATGGCTAGTCTCCCTCTAGGAGAAAGTGTAGGCTTGGGCTTATGTTAATGGCTAAGTACAATTAGGCATTACTACTCACTCCCTCGAGAATTCCTCTCATCAATGGCTTGAATGCTTGAGTTCCTTTCAAGGAAGAAGAGGTCCCCTTTTATAGGTGAAGGGAACCCCCAAGGGTTTATACAAGAAGAGAGGAGCCAGTGTGAACAGGAATTGGAAAAGTTGGAAATGAGCTGCCCCTGCATGATGTGGGCAGACTAGGGTCCAGTATTTTGATCATATCTCCTCAACCGTGGATCCAAATAAAAAAGTAAAAATATGGGCAAAAACTTCAGCTCATTAGCTACGATTTTCATTTTAAAATTGTTTTCCAATTCGGATTGGAACCTTGTGTAAAAAATTCATCAAAATAGGGTCCATTTATGGCAGCAAAAGTCTTCATGTGGTCTCCTTAGCCTAGACTTTCATTTAATTCCAAAGGACACCTCATGCCATATGAAAGCATGACATTGCTCCTTGACAAAGTTTTGTAATAATGCTTGCAATAATGCATTAAAATAAGTGTATCTTTGAAATCATGCCACCTAGTGTCCCACTAGGATTTGATTCTCTCCTAGTAGCTATTTAAAAAGAAATATAAGAAAAGTATAAAAAATACATAGAATATATATATATTGGAGTTTACCCTAGATATAAGATCTAGCTAGGGTGTGAGATGATAATGAAATAGTAGAAATAAAGAATCAATGCTTTTTGCCCCAAGTTAAAGAGGCGGAGCTATTAATGCTTTTCCCATAATATTTTCTGATGGTAAAGTAAGGATATGTTACCCTTGAGAAAAATAATAGGATGAGATAGAAGGCTTATTATTATACTTAAATATGCATATGTACACTATAGGAAATATAATTATATATCTAAAAAAATACAAGATAGATCTTGTAGCATGCGTTCCCACTATGTACGTGTCACAGCACGACAGCGTGTTTGCGTTGGGAGAAGTGCAGGCAAGGCCCTGTTGGTATAAATCATTTTTTTAAAGGTGTTTTTCGAGAGTACAGGGGTGCTATGAATACCCTGAGCTATATAGGGGCCATTGCGTATGTGTCACGCATTCCCCCTCTCCATCTTCTGGTTCCCCCACTGAGGAGCACACTGATTGCTCCCTGGTGATGTGTTTATAAGAAAAAATGTGGAAGAGTGTTGGCCCAATTTTTAGTGGTGAAGAAGATGCGGATGAGTGGCTGGTTAATTTTGAGTTATTTATGCCCTCATTGCAAATGGTGAGTGAGGAATAAAATCTTGAGACAGTTCCGTTGGTGCTGCAAGGTAAAGAAAAATCTTGGTTTGATGGTCTTGAAGCTGCAGATAAGCAATAGTGGATTGGTTTTTGAGAGTGGTTTCTACACAGGTTTCAAAAAGTGGTGTCGGCTGCTGAAGCAGATGCAAAGATTAAAGAGCTGTGACAAGAATTAAGTGAAAATTTTGATGCTTTTGTCAAAAAGTTTGAAGCAAGCTGGAAGGATTTAGTGGCTATCACGGGAGTGGTCAATGCCGATGGTTTCAAGATGGATAAATTTCTAGCTTGCCTCTATCCTCGAGTTCAAGGTAAGGTGGATGATGAAGAGATAAAGACTTATGGTGAGGCAGTCAGATTTGCCCAACTGAAGTGCAGGAAAATGAAAAGAAAGCTGGAGTTAGGCTTGTTAAAGCTTGCAAATTGTGTACATGTTGAAGCAGCAATTTGTTATATGGGATCATCAAGGATGGTGCCAGTGATGCGAAGCGTGGAGCGTATTAGGGTAAGGCCTATAATTGACTATGTTCCTTGGTAATTACATGTTGGTGACACGTCTATTTCGATGGTGGAGAAGCTTGTCAGCGAAGATGAGGCTTTTATTGAAGAGAGCATGTGTGCAGATGCCAAGTGTCCAGTGAGACTTGAAGAGGTGGAGCCTGTTCTTGTGGAGTGCTTGTATGAAAGGGTAACAGATCGTGGCCAAGTGGTAGGTGCCAAGAGCTTGGGGTTGGATGACAAAAGTGGGCACAACAGTGGTCCAAATTTTGTGGAGAATCTAGAGGATGATGACGATGATATCGAATCGGCCTATGGTGAATATGACGAGGCTACAAGCTCGAACTTTTGGGAAACGAGCGAGGAGGATAAAGATACAAGCTGGGAGACAGAATCGGAAGAGTCGATGCTGGTAAAGGTAAATTTAACTTGTTATGTGCATAAGAATGTGGTGGTTTCCACTATAAAGGATGAGCAGGTGATAGCATCGAAGCTTGGGACTAAAGACATGCAGGTGAGGGTGCTATGTGGCACCATGCTAATGACGATTCTCGTCAAGATAGGTATGGAAGGTGCTTTGATTTTTCAACAGGCACATGAGTTTCCCAAGAAGGAGAGTGTTGTTGTGGCTAAGGAAGAAGAACATGGAAAGTGAGAGGTGTCGGATGCTCATCAAAGGGAAGAGTAATTACAATTGCCTATGAATTGCACAGGTAGTGCCTTGAATACGGGTTATTTTGGCCAGGAATACATTGAAGATGAAGATGATTGGTGGTCTCATGACCCAGTAGGTGAGATGGATGAAGAGACACAGGTGCTTGTTGGGAAAGCTTTCACCAGAATGCAGGTGATACAAGGGTCTGTCCCTCTATAGGTGGAGGTTTCTTTCGGAGATCAAAAGTCTACTCCTATGTTGGTGCGAACAGAGACAGGTATGCAGGTGAGTATGGAAGTGATGGTGATCGGGGTGCCTATTTGAAAGGGTTGCCCACTAAGCGGAGTGGTCCTTTTCAACATGAATAAAATTCCAAGGGTGTGTACTTGTTCGAGCTGTCAAAGGAAATTTGCATATGGTTGTTGAAGGGGATGCTGATAAACGGAGTTGTGCAGTGTGCCATTTAGCAGGTGCAAGATCTACTAGATGAGGATCTAGCTTTACATGGTAGGGAGGGTGGGTTAAGTATGTCAGATATGTTAGATCTGTTGATGTGAGCAATGATGCTAGTGTGTTTTTGGATGGTGAGCACAATGGTGCTCTGTTTGATGTTCTTGGAGGTGCTTTGTTGCGAGTGGGTAGTTTTGCAAGGAGTGTTTGGAGTGGTAGAAGTATGATGCTGGCAGTTTGGCTATGTAGTTGGTTGTGTGCCTTATTGTGGCACTATGCAAGGGTGTCACATGTGGATGGAAAAGACCAGTGCAAGGTGTTTGACCCTGGCACATTTTGACATGTAAAGCAGGGAGTTGGGAAACTTGCATGAACAAAAACAGCGGGTAGAACATGATATTTTGTGTACATATGATAGGGTTTTTATGATGTGCAGAGAGTGTTTTAGTGTGTAATTTTTTTTAGTGCAATAAGCATGTTTGTGGTTGAGCATAAATTTTAAACGAGGGGGTAGGCAAAGATGGTGCATCCAAAGTTGGTCCACACTCGGAAGTGTGCTATGCAATGCAAAGGGTGCTAGCAAGTGCATGGTAAAGGGCTAAAGCAGGAACGAAGGCCCTAGGAGAGCATTTCGTGGCAGCATTGTATGTCTAATGCGGTTGTTTAGGCCAAAAAGGCCCCAGAATGGTCCAAGTGGAATAGCAGGTAAAGGTGCCTGGAATGCTGAGTCAATGTTCTGGAATGTGATCTTTGAAATTGTCTAGAAGCCCATCTAGACGGCTCATCAAACAGGGCCACGGTGTGAAAGATATGCCAGTCCGAAGTTAGAAGGCTTTGCAGATCCTGACGGATAGAGCAGATACATACATGCAGCCAGAAATGTGATTAGCGGATACAACTAAAGTGTTTGAGCTATGGAGCATGCTGGTCTTTTTGGATTGTCAATCAGGTCTCGAACGAGCAAGTTATGGCCTGTGGAATATTTGTAGGGGGGTCGGGTATGTCCTCACTATGCCACGTTGGTAGGCATATTGACGATAGTTTTTTTTAGCACACCAAGATTCTGGAAAACTGCATGCAATGTGGGGAGTCAGCCAAAATTTGCAGTTTGTTAATCAAAGTCATGAGCACCAGGATACGCCCAGTTCAAGTTTTCAAGCAATCATGACAGAGGGGAATGGGGGTTTTTTTCAGCTTTTATGACTCGTAATTCGATTCCATGGGGAAACCCGTATGTAGTGAGGTTCTCGAGCTTTGGAGGTGATAAAATGAATCTACATTGTGAAATGGCAGGGCGAGTATCAGTGAGTCCGAGCAAGTGCAGACACCGACAACATGGGAAGCATAGGGTAAAAGAAACCCTTTGATTATAAAGGGGAAAAGGAATGGTAAATAGAGATTTAAAAAAAAGGAAGGTAGGCCCCATACTTAAGGGCAGAGAAAACAAAAAGCAAGAGGCTTGTGAAGTTACAAGAGGGCAGTGGTGCCAGGCGCCATTGCTAACAAAAGAATTTTTTTCTTTGCCTTGAGAAAGTAAAAGGGGAAAGTGAAATTAAAATTAGGAGCGACGTTTTTCGAGTGGAGGGTTTTTTTCGTTTGGGCTTGGGGGAAGAAGAAGAGAATTGGGAAGGAGAAAAGAGGAAAGCTTTGTACGCTCAGCAATCGGACCCGACACACGATGGTGAAGTGTTGCCCGTGAAGTGACTCAGAAAGGCAAGAGCTCTATAGGAAAGGAATCCAGTGAGGGATGCCAAGATAAAGAGCTACTGCGGAAGTGAAGCCAGAGGTGAATCTTCCCATCGAGGTGTATGCCGATGGATTCGGTTTAACAAGGGAGGTGTGTGCCCCTCTGTATGAAGCAGGTGATGGCCATGGTGTGACCAAGAGCAAGCCATATGGATTTTGTACGTGGTGTGTCTCTTTGAAGGAGAAGCTGTCATTGTCTCTTTTTGCATCGTCTTTCCCACCTTCCCCCCTTTCTTCTTTGCTCGTCTCTAGGGTGTGTGTAAGCATGTGCGCCCCCCGGGCCCCCTAGGTGAGAGAGAGAAAAAGAGAGAGAGGTTTTGAATTGTGGAAGAGCTGGAAGCGGGCAATATCGGTGTGATTACTATCGAAGACTTGTGCAAAGCATGTGTGCGTTGGGTGAAGTGCAGGCGACGCCCTGTTAGTGTGAATCGTCTTTTTTGAAGGTGTTTTTCGAGAGGACAAGGGTGCTGTGAATACCCTGAGCTTAGGGGCCATTGCGTGTGTGTGAGGTGTGTTCCCCATTCCCCCTCTCCACCGTCGGTACATTTTTTTCCCTCTTTAGGAGTTTTTTTCCCCCGTGCATTGTATATACGCCCATCACTCTAGGGCTATCTATCTTTCCATTGCACACTAAGTAACATACTCTCAGTTGTGTGCCTTGAGCTTCCTTCGTCTTCTCCAAGCTATGTGTGTTTTCCTACAACCCTAATTCCAATAGTAGAAACATTTTTTATCCTTATTTTTGTGTAGCATAATACCAACGTCACTCACTTTTAACTTCTCTTCTATAGATAATATATTTCCCATCAATCAATCAACCAATACTTTTTAATGAAGTTCTCGTAACACCTCGGGGAAGAACCATTTTTGCCACTAATAAAGTGGGGACCATCTTTGGCCCACTCCTACCTATTACTTTGGGGGGGGGGGGGGGGGGGGGGGGGGGGGGGGGAAGAGAGAGATCAATGATTCAAGTCCCAATGCCACCAATTTCAGTGAGGATGATTTAGATGATGAGATGGAAGATGAAAAGCTTAAAAATGATGAAGCCAACACATCCACAAATGACAATTCAATTTCTTTCTTCATTGAGTTAGGGTTTAGATTTTGATCAAGCTACTTGGAGAGATCTTTTGAAAGATGATTTATAGAAATTTTGTATATTTTACTCTATAAAAAAATTTATCGTGTCACCCATTCATTGCTTTCTCTCTCTCTCTCTCTCTCTCTCTCTAATTTTGTCAAGAATGATAATTTATGTTAACCAAACAAGTGTGATTAACTTAATGATAAAATATCTATCATTTTTTGGTACAATTTTTTAGGAAAAATCACAAATCCATACTTTGTAATCAAGAGTTAGAAAAATATAACGAAGTACTCAAATTTGCTTGTTTTGGCTATAAATCATTGTGCGATAATGCTAGAGTCAATAACGATGATTGTAACACCTCTCTCTTTTTAATATGCACCTTCAGACATTTTCTTTTGTTGTTATTCTAAAGAGTTATAAGTGCAAGTAGTGTTTTTGTGTTGTGCGTAATGTGAAAGTGCTTCTGTTATTGAAAACTAATTTGAAAAAGCACTCCTTTATTATGCTCCTTTCTTAACACCTCTATATGTGTGTTTTGTTGTAGTTTGATGGGAAAAAATATTCCTAAAAATTACCACATGCATTCAGACTGTTGACGGGTGAGGTCGTATATCAACTACACTTGGCATGGAGTATGAGCACATCCATGCATACGTCAACAATTTCATACTATACATCAATGAACATGCATATATTACCTTCTGTTCCATGTTTGGAGAGCCATGCCACAAGAATGGTGTGAGCACGGCTCACATACCCCACACGGTATTGAGGTATTTTCCACTTATCTCTCAGATTCAACACATATTTAAAAGTATGTTCACAATGGAGATTTTCACGTGGCAAGCAAACCACCACTTGAATGATGGGATGATGCAAGTCCCTACCAATTCACCTGCATGGAGTCACATCAAGACTCATGATCATTGGCCTGAGTTTTGGCTAAAGAGACTTGATACTTGAGGCTTGAGTTGGCAAGTGATGGTTTCAATCCCTTTGACAGCAAGTCTACATCATGTAGCACTTGGCATGTGGTAATCATCAACTACAACATTCCACCATGGAAGGATACGTCAAAGGACAATATAGTTCTTTCTTTGCTTGTGTCAAGGAAGTATAAAGTGGTAAATATTGATGTCTACCTTGAGCCCCTTATCAAGTAGCTGGAGGAGCAATGGAAGCGCATCCCCGTTGTGGATGTTTCACCTCCAAAGAAGAGGAGAGAGACCATTATGAGGGGTATTCTTATGTGGACTCTGCGTGACTATCCTAACCTTGGAGAAATTTTTGGTACTTTATGTTTATTCTTCTCTCTCTTTACCATTTGAAGTTTGAAGTGCTTCTCAAAGGATATGATATGAGTGTAGGGTTGTCCACATTGGGTCACAATATTTTTCCTACTTGTGGGGGCATCATTGGTGATGGAGTGGCCACATGCATTGCACAAGGTAATCTATCCAAACAACCATGGTTTCTTGCCTCAAAGTCATAGCAAATACAAGGCTACAACAAATATAAAGACAACTCTAAAACATACAATGGTAGATTGGGAAACCATTTGAGCACTACAATAGTGATCCAATCCCATCTACTCCACCAAAAGGTATGTGAAGGTACTCTATAACGCTTTAAGGTTTCCATGTTGGAAGGATACTAAAATACAACACCTCTTGGATCTCATGCACATATTCAAGAATGTTTCTCACAACCTATGGGACTACATTACGGGCATATATCAGGACAAAAAAGTGAGGTAAGCTATTTTCAAACTCTAGGACTTAGTAAGGTACCTTATATCTTTATTCAAGTAAGCTTTTCTATATACACTATAGCATCTTGTGTGTTATCTTAGTGTACTCTTATAGATTCATGAGCTCCAAAGAAATTGAAATAGAGGCCATACCTGCTACTCAATCGCTTGCCCTAGAATCTTTGTATGTCATTTAAGATGCATTTCCTCAATCCGTTCTTCTTAGTCAAGTCCATCTCTTGTCTCATGTAGTTGAGGAGATCGCTATATGTGGAGTACTTCCTGCACAATGGATGTTCTTTCTTGAGAGATTTTAGACAGTTAAAGATTTTTTGCGGCTATGGACCAAGCCATAGGGTGAAAGCATGACTGGGTGGACACCAAAGCTGTGTCCGGGACATCACTATTTGGCAAAATAATAGTTGTAAGATGTTTGACAAAGATAGAAGAACCCAAGGTGTGTGATATATCATTGGATAGCTCTTGAGGAGGAGAATCTAAAAACCTGTTTGGCACCAAATTTAGAATTAATTTACAGAAATTTTACAGCGCGCCACGTCGAATAGTGCAGCTATTCAAAACTAGTAATCAACCCATAAAAGTGTACTACTCAGTCATGATTTCACCCCATAGGAATGTTGGCCAAAGGATGTATCATACAAGAGGCATTTGTTTATATTTTAGAGTATTTAGCACAAGAAAGTCCCTCAATGCCTCTCATGGGGTCATATGAGGAGTATGAAAGGATGATAGAGACCAAAGGTAGAGTACTCATACCCTTAAACCATTTTTTATATATAAAAATATATATTTTAATATTTATAATTGATTGTATAAATTTTTCTATTTAATAGTACATTTACTTTAGCTCTATGTGGTCAAAGGGTCAACACTTTCGTACACGACACATTGACGAGTGTGGAACCAACATGCATTGTGCATCATGGGCAACTTTGACACAAATGGTGATGAATCCAGGTACTATGGGACTATTGAGAGGATACTAAAGGTCAATTTTAAAAGGTTTCATACCATCATCTTTGAGTGTAAGTGGTTTGTAAATGTGTCTAGACAACATGAGAATGGGCTCTACATGGTGGACTTTAGTGTGCATCACACGTAGAGGCATGACAACTTAGTTTTTCCATGTGATTGTGAGCAGATGAGTGTAAATATTTTTTACCCTTATTTGCTTGTAACATAATACCAATGTCACTCACTTTGAACTTCTCTTCTATAGGTCATCTATATCTCATTAATCCATCAACCAAAACTTTGGTGCGTAGTTCCATTAACACCTCGGGAGAGAACCATTTTTGCTACTAATTAAGTTGAGATCATCTTTGACCCTATCCCACCTAGATCTTTGGATGAGGGGAAGAGAGAGATTGATGATTCAAGTCCCACCATTGCCAGCCTTAGCGAGGATGGTTGCCATGATGACGATGCTGAGATGAAAGATGAAGAATTCAAAGATGATAAAGCCAACACATCCACAAACAAAAATTCAATTTCTCTCTTTATTGATTTAGGAGCCATGGGTTTTGTTGCTTTGCCCATTCATCTCTCTCTCTCTCTCTCTCTCTAATTTTATCCAGCATGCATGATAATTCACATTAATTAATTGTGTGTGAGTAATCTAATGATAAAGTATCTATCATTTTTTTGAACAATTATTCTTGAAAAATAACAAATACTTTCTATTTTTTTGAGGAAATAGAAAGAAGTACTCAAATTTGCACATTTTGGCTCTAAATCATTATGCGATAATGCTAGAGACAAGAACGGCACTTATAACCTCTCTCCCTTTCTAACATCCACCTTCACACATTTTCTTTTGCTATTTTTTTGAAGAGTTAGGGGTGCAAGTAGAGTCAATATTTTGTGTTGTGCGCAGTGTGACAGTGTTTCCGCTATTAAAGATTTCTTTGAAGAAGCACTACATTATTGTTTTCCTTTCTCAATACCTCTAAATAGCAAGAGAGCTAGAGCCATCACTATGTAAAGCCTCTCAAAATATGCTATGAATGCATATATGTGGTCGCTCCAATCCGGTGAAATGCATGTACGATATTTGGGGAAAGAGTGTGAGCCTCTTCTATTCCATACATGATGCATGTTTTACTTGGGGGCGAACATTTGTGAGAGAATGGTCACATGCATTGAACAACCTACTTTATACAAATAACCGTCGCTTCATGTTTTAAAATCATTTTTGTGTAGGATTTTTGGAATTTAAAATTATGTTTTTTAAATTTGTATCACAAGCAAAACAGAGAGAAATACCAAAATTTGAATGTTTTAGCAATAAATTGGGACTCGATAATAAGGGTGATAATATAAGTGGGAATAAGCATGGTAATATTTAAACCACAAAGAAATAACCTCCCACCCCCTCTCTCTTCTTAGGCCAATCCATTTTTCACTCTCTTTATGCGATATGCTGTAAACATTTTCAAAGTTTCATACTGTGAACTTTGAATGATGAGCCATAAAGATGCACTTGGAGAGTGCATCAAGCACTCTAGTTTTTACCCATAAACCTGCATCTTGGTAACTTCCATACATCATGGCTCATAGGCATCAAAAGTCAGCTAATAACCCCAAAATCCACATTTAGCATACATTCCAAACAATTTAATGTCACAACAAGATCCTAGCATACATCATAAGCTAATCAAAACACTAAAATACATTCAAATCTTTCTCTTGAGCCAACAAAGCAATGTGACATTCACTCTATCCTCTGATCTAGTACATCCATTGGTATGTGCCAAATGTAAGAAGTAATCTAAGTGGGCATTTAACATTCATCTTCATCATCCAAACCTTGCTCTTTAAAAATGTTTAAGCCTTTGTGTTTAATCTAAAGCTCTGCATATCAAATTTTATATAGTTTTACATGCTTACGCACAACTGTAGGTTTTACCTTGGTGCCATCCATTTCACATAGCTTGTAGAGAGCACTCAAAAAAGCATGCTTAGCTTATATGAGCCAAACCACCACTTAACCATCTTTTGCATAGCTGTATGATTGGTTGTCCAAACTACCATCATAAATGAGAAGGCAGTTGCCCTTCTATAGATAGAACTTGACCTTATCCTATTCTGCTTGTCAAAAGCCTCCTTCTTATTCAAATGAGGATTCTTCAATTTCTCTTTGCAACTTCAATATCTTAACTTTTGTTTTCTACCTATTGAAACCTCAAGGCAAGTAAATTCTCTCTACTCAACCTTGTATCCCAAGGAAAAACACTCCATGTCGTCACTACCTCCTCTGCGGACATGATAGGATTTTGTCCATACATTAGCTCTAATGGAATAAACCCTATAACTATTCTTTTTGTTGTGTGTAGTGTGATGTGACCATAAAACATATAGAAATAAGGAAGGCCAATCACTAATGCCACATTTTCATGTTTTGTGCAAGGGTTTGATTATGGGAGAATGCTCCCTTTTTCTCTTCCCATTCCCTTATGGATTGCATGTATTACTTTGCACTTGGGGCTGCAAAGTTTACCCTGCATCCTTTGACATTATCAGGTGATCATGTGAAGTTGGAAGAGATTCCAATAAGCTCAGGGGGAGAGGGGTATTTGTTGGATCATGAATACTCTCAGTTTTAGAAAGTTTGCGTTATCAATCTTGGTATTGGTACCTCTGAAGCTCCTATCCCCCTAGACTCAGAAATAGATGAAGCCTCAAAACCCATCAAAAGTGCAGTTGAAATGATCCGGGCTTTGCCTAAACAAAGTAGTTTATTTTAGTCACTAAGTCAAATTGGAGAGATTTTAAAAGTAAAGGAGCTACCTTCTGATTATGATGGATATGTCGGGTTGGAGCTCCCGTCTCCTGGAGACTCATCTGGAATGGCAGGTATGGAATAGTGGCATGATAGTCATTTGTGGACAGATTATGTCAATGGTAGTTCAGATTCATTTTTAGGTGGTGTCAGATTTAGCAGGTGTTCTGGACATCTGAGATGTATAAATGTTGACTTCCCATACTACATTGGGCTCAAGATATGTAATGAAGTTCAATGGAAAGGTCGATTATTAAAATCTCCACCACGTGGGCTAGTATCTCCAGAATATGGAGCTTTAAGTTGTATGCATTGCTCTCAGGCACTAGAATGTGTCGCCATCTGTCTTGTTGTTATCTACTACTGTTTGCCAAGAGATAAATTATATGACACCAGATGTGTTCTTCATTTGGGGGAACACAAACATCCTTGTTGAGAAGGAAAATGTAGAGCATCAGAGGTTGAAATTGATGCACTATTGAAGAAACATGCTACTCTAGAGCCATTCACAACTCCAAAGCAATTGGAGCGCATGACAACTCAGAACATTATTTTTGAAAAATTAGTTGTTGAAGGTGAGCCTATTTCAAATGACATAGGTGATGATGAATTTGCCGCCTTTTTGGACACAATCACCCCACTATCAAATAAACGAAGAATTGAAAGAACATTAGAGATTTCAAAGAAAGCAAAGAACATTTTTGCTAAAGGTTTGGAGGTTGTTCTTGACCTTAAGAGGAAAAGAAGATCTCCTTACATACAAAGTGTTCTTTTTCCAGGACAACTTGGGAGAGATCAAGAACCACATGTTTTCAAGATGTCTGTGAAAGGTCCTAGTAGTGGGGTTGACTTAGTTAATAGAATGAGGCCAGGTGGGAACCTTGAAATTATGTAGATCCATTTTGATCATGTTCATCGTGTTAATGATGGCCAACCATGTATGCCCATGTCTATGATCCATTTGTGTGAGAGTTAATGACCATTGCTACTTGTGAGTTTACTGTTGCGAACTAGTTTTCTCAAATTGAATTTTGGAAAATGCTTAATAAAGTTGTCGAGGATGCAGGCTTTGAAAAGCCAGAGTTTAGAGGCTTTATGGCAGATGAAGCTAATGCTAATTGGATTGCAGTTTGCACAGTTTATTTTGGAGGTGCCAAAAACGTCACACCTAGTAAAGAAAGATCATGTGCTTTTCATTGGGAGCAGTCCATGATACGACACACAGCCAAGTGTATTCGCCCTTCGTCTCAAGAAGAGCACAAAATATTATGCTATAAGTGGAGGTGTGCTCCTTTAGAGAATCAAGCTTACATTTGCAAGGGGGAGCTACGTCACTTTTGGAACATTGGTCATGCTATTCATGATTCCATGTTTGGAAACATGGTTGTTTGGTGGATGTAAGAGTGTCGCATTGGGGGGGGCAGATTTGTGTCCCAAGATGAATCTGGTATTTTTATCCCTAATACGAATCTATCTAAGACAAAGCATGCAAGCTTCTGTTGGCTATAAGAAAAATCTCAACTTGTATGAGGCAGCTGGTGTGGACATGTCAATGGGAGTACTACAAAGTGTGAAATATAATGCCTATCTTAAAGGTGTTCATACATTTGTTGGGCCTGGCTTAGAAAACTTGGCAGAGCGCTTTAATCATCGTACTTCTGGTGCTTCAACTGCAAAAAAACTAGCTGATTATGCTAATGTTTCTATGGAGGAAATAGGCTTCGATAGTCCTAAAATGAATAGAATTCCTACAAGAGAGAAGAGCATTAGAAAAAAAAGACCAGTCTTTGTTGACGCAGAAGTACAACTTGATGAGGACAACCATACGTCTGAATTTTTCACAGAAACCGTTGACATTGGTAGTTCTCAACAGCGAAGAGATGAAGCTCGTGATATAATCAATGTTTGGCCTGAGATGAGAATAGCTAAGAGTATGTGGGCAATAAGATGAACAGAGCCAGGGTCCAAGGTCACATGCTTTGGAGTTGTTGGTGATCAGAGAAATCAATGCGGCCGGTTTATAAATAAGAATTCTTTTGGTGTAAAGAATGGAGCTCTAGCACCTTGCTTTTGGGGACGTCGGCAATATCCCAGTTCAAACTCAAACCCAAGTGGAGTTAGAGAGGGATTTATTTGGTTTTGCAATACCATTAACATGCATACATGGAGAGTCCATGAGATGGTTGTGGGACCTCTTGGACCAGCGCCCGGAGTATGGCCCGTGGTGGCAGAGGGAACAACATTGAATTTGTCAAAAGCAAAGCATCTACAAGTTGGTGGATTTTTGCTTCTTGACACATTAGAGGGTTTGAAAATTGGCAAGGACACTCATGCTCCAAGCAGAAGACCTAGTGCTTTTCGCCCAAAATATCGTGAGGGCAAGGTTATTAAGTGGAGATCTAAGTTGACCAAAGAGTTCCAATGCAGGATTGACTTGGGAAGGACTATGTCAATAGAATTGGTAAAAGAAGCAGTCATTGTATGTAATAGTCACATATATTCTACGTTAATTCGGAGGGGTCATTGGCAAAAGGGGTAACTTAATCAGTCACACTATCTGATTTTCCATGGTGCACATGTGAGGATTTTCAGAAGGGAGAAAGTAAGAATCTTGGATATATACCATGCAAGCATTTATATTATGTGTTTCTTCAAATGCTTGGGTTAGATGAAAGAGCCCATGACTTTATCCACCAAGCAGCTTTTACAAAAGTGGAACTCTTTCAGGCTTTGGGAGGTGTGCGACAACTTTGATGTTGATGAATGCAAGCTTCAGTTTATTAGATAAAACGGCCATGAGTTTATCAACCTATCAGCTTTGTCCAAAGTGGAAGTCGTTCAGGCTTTGGGGGCTCACGAGTAAATATCCAATGCGAGAGAATCTTCAGAGTGCTGCAATTTTGATGTTGATCAATGCAAAATATTTTATGATAGTTTATAAAGTTCTTTACTTTTGTCAAGGTGTCAAATAAACAAAACATAGTGTGAACTTTTTCATATTTTTTTTTGGTGTTAGTGCACTATAATTACTGCTATTTAGAGTGGTTCATCAATTTTTGTGTTTTTAGGTTATCAGATTTGTGAATGCGCTCAACATTGCCTAAGTCATCTCATTTAATATCATAATAGTAGAATGTAGTAAAACTTAATGTGAGCTTTTTCATAAATATTTTTTGTCTACAAGCCCTGTAATTAGTAGTGATATCAAGTGCTTCCTCAATTTTTGTATTTTTAGGTGATCAGATGCATGAATGCACTCAACCTTGCCTAAGTCAACTCATTTAATATGATAACAGTTTAATGTAGTTTGAATTAAAACTTAGTGTGTGCTTTTTCATAAATGTTTTTTTGTCTACACACCTTGTAATTAGTAGTGATTTCTTCCTCAATTTTTGTGTTTTTAGGTGATCAAATGCATGAATGCACTCAACATTGCCTAAGTCAACTCATTTAATATCATAATAGTTTAATGTAGTTTGAATTAATTACAAAATTATTTTTGTATGAGGTCGCTCGAAAAAGTGTTTGCTCGGATTTTGGGATCCCTCACCGACAAAGAATGAGAGTAAGGGCTTGTTTGATACCCAAACAAGAGAAAATGTATCTTGCTTCATCGTTGATATATCCAATTCGTCCCTTTGTATAATTTTTTTACCAACAAATCCATATTTGCATATGAAATCATCAAGCAGAAACTTGCATACCTTACTTCTAGATTTGGTTCTAGACATTTGCAAGGTCATGGACCCACTCTTGGAAATTTGTATAGACTTAGTCTGCCTAAAATTAGACTTTAATGAAATAATATGGCATATTACTATAGTTGTTCTCACTATTAAGAGCCAAGAACTAGTACCCACACAAAATACATAGCTAAAAACACATTGGAAAGCCTTGATTGTGAATTGATCTCACAAGAAAGGTACTTTTTGTGAGTAAATGTTATCATGGCCTAGCATGTCACATGATATCACAACATTGTGATCCTAACAAAGACTTGAGAATGAGGCTAGAATCATATGTTGCAAAATTTTTCTTATACATCAATTAAGAACATATTGAGGTTAATATGATTTATTGGTAATTTTCTTGCCATGTTTGTAAATTTCATTGTGTCCTAATAAAAATAGTGTGAAATTATATTTCAGTTTTCTACACAAGATATCTAAAGATGCAAAAATCATTTTGCAAGATCCTACAGTCCTTTGATTGATATACTTATAGGGAATGTGGCCATGTCCAAAAAGTCAAACTTGAACAATTCAATTTTAGTATGTCTTCCTTAAAAAAACATCTAAGATTATTAGAATATTGAGATAATTTTTACGTAAATTTACATAAATACCATATCAAGTTTTTTCTTTGGTTTTCTGTATCTCCTATAGTGCTTGATGCAAGTTTTCCATAGAAAAAAATTTGATTGAAAATAACTAGCATAAGCCCATTTGTCAACCATTTCAATTAATTTTTTTCTTTAGTTCATCTATGGTATAGATCTAAGGGTTGTGGATGTGTCAAACATATATATGAATTTTGAAATTTTGTGTCATCCAAGTTTTTATTACCTCTTAATCCTAATTGGCTGTAAATTCACATATAATGGAGACTCTACATTTGCAGATGTTAAGGGCGTGTTAAATGTCACACTCTATAACAAACTGTGCAAACTGGGTACACCTCATCTTGCACCCACCCGTTTCAAAGCTCTTCCTTCAACTTGGTTTGTCAAATCTACTTCCCTCCAAAGCACAATATATTTCATTTTTCATAAACCTATTGGCATGTTAATTGAATCAACAACCCACTTGAAAAGCATAGATAATCAATACAATGGGTACAATCTATTACATTGATTCTTAACATTTGAATGCATCTGATATACATCATATAATATACATCAAAGGTTTCAAAAAATTGTACCTTAGCTTTGTACATGTACCTTTCCACCAAGACCAATCTTTGATTTGGAAATGGTGGCCCAAACCCATGTATTCTAGCCATAGTGAAGTAGTAAAATTTATTAAGTACTTGTAACTACATTGCCCTATTTCAACCCAAGCATTGAAGAGTCCCCCTTAGCTTCTTTCGATGCTTTCAGAGGAACCATCCTATAGACTCATCCATTGTAGCTTTTTGGTGGAGCAAAAATAGCATATGCATTGGATTCTCTTTTCTTTTGTGATCCCAAACTCACTGTCCTTTGAAGTTCGTACCATCTCCTCTTAACTTTTTTGCTTCTCTTCCACAATAGCCTCATTGTTTTGAGACCTAGCTATATATGCATACACTAAGAGGGAATCAATAGGATATTTCAACTTAGTGGTATTTCTAATGCAATTACCCACCTTGCACAGTTCTTGATGTGCAACTTTCCCCTTTTGTATTGCTATCATAGCATATGGCCAAAAAATTCATTTCCATAAGAACCATCAGTAGCCTTGCCTTGGAATTTACTTTCAATCTGCAAGTCATAAGTCACTGCTTTCACTATACTTGAATGGTGTTCTTTAGCATACCCTCCATGCTTTTCTTTACTCCACCTTTCACAAATTCGGTTATAAAAGGGCAAGTAAATTTTCTCCAAGTGGATTGTGCCATCCTTCAAGAAAACCAACTAATCTTTGCTTTTTTCTTTTGCAAATTCTTTACAATCACTCCTAATGTGATCTTGGCTATCACACCACATGTAGTTGGAAGTCCTTCTATTCTTTTGTGATTCTACTTGCTTTGATCAAAATGTCAGACTTTCATCCTCAAGCTTGATAGTTTTCAAGCTAAGTTTGAATCATTAAAAGGTGGAGATCACTATATGTAAGACCTATACATCACGTGCATTCAAAGACTATTTATAAAACCTCTTAGTTGTGAAATTTTCACCCAGGGACTTAATATTTACGTGATTATGTGAAATTTCTTGTGATCACAATGTTTATTATCACATTCACATAATCACAATTAATGTGATCACAACAAAGCTGATAAGTGGTGATGTGGAAACCCACCAAAACTACATTGGGTATGTGTTTTTCTCGATGGGCCAATCGGAAAACTATAAGAATGCTAACCGAGCCCACCAGGAAATGAAAAAACCCCAATGGGCGTACTAAATTGAACAATTATATAGGTTAAAGGAAAGTCACGTGAATATTTAACGTGATCACATATTTGTGATCACTCAACCTTATTAACGTGATGACGTATTTGTGATCACATTCATAAGATCCCTGAATTTCACCAATAAAGAAGACACTTCTTATATTCAATCTATAAATTTCTGTTTTGCAATCGTTTTTTCAACACCATTTTGTATGCAAAAATGTGAGAAAATATAGAAAAACTGATCCCTAATGTTGAACCCACATGATAGGGTTTTTTTAATTGTAGTGACTCCCCCCTCTGAAGGGTTCACTTCTTGAATATCTCTCACAAGATCATCATCTATAAAAGATTCCTTAAGATTCAAACCCTTCTCCTTAGATTGCATAGACATCTCTTCTTCTGATTTATCCACACATGCAATTATCCTAAAAAGTTTAACAGCCATGTTGATTGATTTGATCACTTTGTTCCAATCTGTAACTTGAAATCAAGTTCATCTATCAGATCTACCCATATCTTTTGCAATTTTTGGTTTATAGCCTCCATAAATAGTTCCACCTTCTCACAATTCAATGTTGTTTACTCAGTTATAGATAATTGGTTAAATATCTTCTTGAAACCTCTTAGATTAATTGATGTAGAGAGACCTTTATTGCATTGTTGGACCCACAAAAGAAACTCTTCTTTGTAACACTCTCTTTCTCTTTGATATAATATTCATCCTTGAGGGCTTGTTTAAAAACTACACATATAGGTGCATGTGCAGTCTGCACTTCATTAGCTTGTGCCTATAGTTTAGGCACCACAACCCATGAAAATTTATCATTGTAGCTTGCTCATCTATCTCCTTATCTTTCATAGGCTTCGCATACACTTTGCAGAACTTGGAAACATCATGATCTTCAAACCTCTCGATCCAATTTATCTATTACTACCTCCCTGTTCTCACGAATCTAGGATTCTTTTTTCTAGTTTTACTTTGGCTCATCATATTTTTATGGTACAATGTTTTTGGTGCATAAGCGTAGTAAATTGTTGTAGTAATTACTACAACAATGGGATGTAGTAATTACCACATCCCATTACCTTGGCCCATAGGCATGGCTGATACTATCAGAGAGACCTCAAAAATCCTAACAAGAGAACCATTTATGTTCCAAACAACCCCATTTTCATAGTTCATTGCATCAAATTGACATGCATCTTGTAACAAAAAGAAACTCTATAAAGTCCTTATAACTTTATTATTTTTCACCCTATTAGGATGTAGTAAAGCTGGTTTTACCCCCCGACTTGCCATATATCACCAAAGCATGAGAAACACACTAAATTAGATCGTGAATCAATGCATTCATCAACCTCTATTCTATGGCTTCCCCATCCAATGAGGCTCAAAATCTGCGAACCCTATACTTATAATTGGCATGAACTGGCAGTCTCGATCCCAATCTAAATGTTGCAAATCACATCTTATAGCTCATGATTAAGACTATCATCTATCATGCATACCAAACCCATTCCACGAGTAGAAAACTCAACCCCCAAAAAATCTTAACTTGCTGAAAACATTTCCTCCCATGCTCAGATTGGCAAGCCATAAAGACAGTCTTGAAAAGGGTGTTGAGCATTACGCTTTTGGTCCATAAACCAACAATTTGGAAACTTCTATACATCTTGGGTCAAAAGCATCAAAACTCACTTAATAGCCCCGAAATTCCACATTTAAGATGCATTCTAACAATTTGATGTCTTAGTAGCACAATCTTCCCATAAGCCATAATGTACTCAAAAAGGTAAAATGCATCTAGATCCTAGTCGTTGACCCCATGCCGGCAAAGCAGTAGGGCAATAGTTTCTATGTTGTGCTCTAGAATTGTGAGATATTGGAAGATGACACAAAGCAGGGATATCAAAAATTAAAGCTGGTGGACGTTTCTAAAGGTAAATTCAATAGAGTTTATTCCGTGAATTCTTTTTTGATAGCTATTTAGCTTGATCCTTTCAGGCTATCATTATACTGATAGGAATGATGTAGCTCTTCAAATTAATTCTTTATAAAAAATCATTGATATTGTAATATAATCCTTGGAGCTAGGAAACTACGGTACTATTATGATTGGACACACATTGGCATGGTTGTATGCATCTATCCTTGGTTAGTAGTTGAGCGGACGGGCAGAGAGTGTTAGGGTCAAAGAGCTCTAGGCTGTTTGTGGTAGATATAGAGACAGGGTGGTGCACCTTCTTAGAGTGCAACAAGTCCTCAAAAAGGCAAGGGCTGAGATCTATCGCCGAGGAAGATGGTGACTCAAAACCACTAGCACTCAAAGTTGAAAACGTTGACTATCTTGGACTGAAAACATTGGCCTCTCATCATACAACGCAATGCTCCCCACAAATATTGGGTGCTTTGTTCAGAGATTTTCTAGAATAGAACAAAATGCTCCCTAGACATCCCATCTGCGTCATTTTGAGTTTTTCAAGCATAGAATAAACAATCCTCAGACATCTCGTATACGTCGTTCTGAGATTCAGACAATACCAAAATAGCATTTCTCACTACTCCATTGGGTATCCCTAAACCAAGCATTGAAACCAGTATTAAAACCAGAGTCAAACAATTCAAATCGGCACCAAGACAAGTTTAAAATAGGTACCATCCATTTCAAACAAATTTAAAACAGTATCACAAATTCAGTTCTTAGACAAAATTCAAAAAATTTATAACTCAAGCGGCAAAATCATTCTTGACATCGGTCGAGCTCGAGGCCTCATGTTATTTTTGCTAGAGCTGGATGGCACAGGGAGAGTCTCTTGAGGAGATCAGACAATGGAATACATTCATAGAGGGATATTACTGACTTCTTTAGAGCAAGGAATCAACAGTCGTATGAGCTTGCTTCGCAGCAAAATTCAGAGTGCACTTATACCATATGAATTTCAGGTGACAGAGTGATTGAGCTCTAGAGATCTAGACTCACATGGCCACAAGGTCAACAGACAAAGGCTCCATCAAAGGATCAAGACTATTCTACCACAAAATGGGAGACACACATTACAACTATTTACAGAGGTGGACATTGACAAAGCTCTTCAATGATCAATGTAGTACTTTATTGAACATCACCCAATGTTGGGCATCCTTTGGACCTGATCCTACAAATCCAAGAAACTACCATAGTATTATGATTGGAGACACATTGGCATGGTTGCATGCATCTATCCTTGAGAAGCAGTTGAGTGGATGGACAAAGAGTGAGGGCATACGGGCAATAGGACATGCTGGTTTTGAGAGAGGCTTCTCCACTCTTGAACATATTCTGACACTTAGAGCCATCATTGAGGAGGGTAGGGCAGATGAGAGACGTACTTATTGTAGCTTTGTGGATTTTTGCAAAGCATTTGACATGGTGCCCATGGCTAGACTGATGTGCAGACTATAGGAGATGGGAGTACCCAATGAGTTGATTTAGGGGATCATGGCTCTATAAAGATCAGTGGTGGGACATGCACACACTCTAGAGGGGATATCTAATTTATTTCACTCCACTATTGGTGTGAAACAAGGTTTTCCATTGTCTCCTACTCTTTTTGGTATGTATATAGAAGAGATTTCTAATTACATTGACAGAGAGGGTGATAGAGGTGCCAAGCTAGAAGCGACATGGATTCCAATGTTGTTATATGATTATGACATTGTGTTGATCTCTGACTCACCGGAGGGTATGCGACGAAATTTGGATGCATTGCATAGCTTTGCAGATACTAGTAGATTGTCTCTAAACCTTGGTAAAACCAAGGTTATGGTGTTTAACACCAGACCACAGTGGATCAAGAGATCATCACCTACATTCACTTATGGTCAAGAGACTGCGGAGTACACAAATGCATACACTTTATCTTGGGGTAGTCTTCACTGGGACAAATTATTTTTTGAAGAGAGGAGGAGAGCCTAGAGACTGACTAGAGCGTATGCGCCTTTGGGAGGATCGGAGATGATGTATTTGTAGATTTAGTTTCAAGAACCCTGAACAAATATTTGGCTCTTTGATACTTTGGTAGCATTACCTATGCTCTATGGGTCAGGATGTGTGGAGGGCTACTGAGAGGCCCTTGGTATCTATGATCTCTCAACTGATTAGATCCAAGGCCTTCGTGCCACAAGAGATCATTGGAGTAGAGTTAGCAGTCCCCCCCCATGGAGATAGAGGTTCTTACCAGTTCATTCTTCTTTATACGTAGCTCATGGGATACCACCAGAGACAGATATGCTAGATTGTCCCTTGAGTCCTCCAAACAATTAGCTTTATAGGGAGACATATCATGCTAGTATGCACAAATGGAATCATGGTTTCAGATACATGGATTTAACATGAGAAGCTTACCACCCTTCTAGTGCGCCCTTGATGCACCATCAAGTTGAGATGTAGAGAGAGAGAGAGAGAGAGAGAGAGAGAGAGAGAGAGACGAGACAAGAGACACACCATGTACGCTCCCAAAGACTGATTCATATTGAGGACAAGATACAAATATATAGGTGAGACCAATTTGAGTAGAGTGCGCCATATATAGCTCTAACACCCCCACTCAAACAAAGGTCTCTAGATTCGGATGAGAAAACCCATGGGAAGTTCAAGGGAAAAACCCAAGCCCCTATACAATGTGAAAATATAACCAGTGATGATGATGTGAAAGTGAATTGTGCATCTATGTACAAATATACAAGTGACTCAAAAAACACAATGTACAGATGTGGAGTGTGCATAGTGCATGGTACCTAAAGGATTACAATGTCATATGTACAAAGCTATTACAATAGCAAAGAAGCTAATATAGCAAGAGTGAGGCTGAAGAAACTCCAAGCTTTGAGCGCAAGAGGATGAAACGTGACTCATTGAGGCCTTTGGTCAAAATGTCTGCAATCATCTGGTCACCTGGACAGTGTTCAACCATAATGATTCCTTTGCGTACTTCATACCTGACATAATGATAATGGACAGCAATGTCCTTTGACTTATTATGTTGAACATAGTCTTTTGCAAGACTAATAGCACTTTGGTTGTCACACCGCAAGGGTGTGCTAGAAAGAGGAGAGTGACCAATATCAATCAGCATTTGTCGGAGCCAAATCAACTCACGCACTGCAAGTGATGCCGCAACATATTCTGACTCAGTCATAGAAACTGCAACACAACTTTGTTTCTTGCTGGTCCAAGAAACAAGACAACCATTTATAAAGAAGTAGTTTCCACTAGTAGATTGCATAGATAAATGTGAGCTTGCCCAGTCCGCATCAGTGTAACCCAAAAGAGAAAGAGATTGTATAGAATCCGATGTGAGTTGTCATCGATAGACCAAACCAAAATCTGTAGTGCCTTTCAAGTATTTCAACACACGCTTTGTTGCAGACCAATGCTTAAGAGAAGGACGTGCAAGATGTTGTCCAAGATAATTAGCAACAAATAGAATATCAGGATGAGTGTTCATGCATACAAACTGAAGACATCCAATCAAGTTAGCATAAGGTTGATTTGTGACAAGTTGACCACCATTGTCCGAATTTTTCTTCGTAGAGATCCAGGAAAAGATGTGTTGGCTGAATGTGCAAATTCCATACCAAACTTTTGAATAGTATCTACAATAAACTTTGACTGTCAAAGGAATAAAATACCTTTTGTACGATTCCGTTGGATTTGAATGCCAAGACACAAGTGAATCTCTCCAAGATCCACCATATCAAATGCAGAAGACAATTACTTTTTCACTTGCTGAAGAAATCCTAAATCATTGGAAACAAGGATGGTATCATCCACATAAAGAGCAAGAATCACAAAACTACTACCTTGGTGTTTTACATATAAGTTGGGGTCTGAAGAGCAAGATATTAGAGGTGAGAAAAAGATCAAATTTTGCATACCAGGCTTGCGAAGCTTGTTTGAGACCATATAGTGCCTTATGGAGTTGAGCAACAAGGTCTTGTTTACCTGGAATAGCAAACCCTTCTGGTTGTTCCATATAAATTTCCTCTTCCAAGTCACCGTTAAGAAAAGCAGTTCGCACATCCATTTGATGAGCTTCTAAATCAAATTGAACAGCAAATGCCAATAAAACTCGAACACCTGTAATGCGAATAACTGGTGAAAAGGTCTCTTGATAATCAACACCAGCTACTTGGGAGTTGTCATAATAATCAATATCTAATTCTCCTAAATGATTTTCTCATATTAAATTGATCATTTAATGTGGGGAAGTGCCAAGGGAGAAAAAGTTAGAATATTGGTTAAGTTAGCAGACCGGCCACAGTAGGGATCCAAAGGAGGGAAAATAAGGATCCAAAGGGGGGGCCATCTGCAAAAGAGCCATGTGAAACAATGGGCTAAAAAGACCCTAAGGTTCAGCCCATTAAGACTTCCAAAATGCTAAGGTTCCAAAATTCAAAGGTTGTGTCCAAAGGTCAACCTTAGGGAAAATTGGATGCTTAGTGTGTGCCCAAAAAGTCTTTCTACATCCCTACATGGGAGGGGGCGAGCCCCAAAGCTAGGGGATGAGAGAGAAAGCCACACACACACACACAGGCTCCCTTTACACAAAGGGAATGAGGGACACATGTCAGCTCCCTAGGCCAGATGCCCACAAGGTGTGCCCAATTCCTATTGGAAGACCCTTGAAGTGGACCAATGAGAATTAGGCTAGAGTAAATCTAGTTTAATTAATTTAAAAACATTTAATAAAAGAAACCAATAAGAATTAAGTGTCCTAGAAGACTATTGGGCAGTCTCCCAAGGGGTCCAATGAGCATTCAGGAACCCCATGGCTTGCCTGATTCCTATTGGCCAGGAGGCAAAGGGGTCCAATGAGAGTTTAGTTTAATTATTTAATTATCTAAAGCTCTCACAAAAGGGGAAAGGGGGACACATGTCAGAAGGCTATCACTTATGCTGCTTAATCCCTATTGGCTTGACCTGGGGAGGTCCAATGAGGCAAAAGCCGGACTAATTTAGCAGCTAGGGCTCGCCCAAGAGAGGGGGGGGGCTGATTTTTTCTTGGCATGAACACACACACTCTCACACTTGACCATGTGTGAAGGGAAAATACTCTATCTCCTCCCAAGCTTTAATGGAGAGCTCATCACCTACTCCAAGCTTGTGAGATAGAAGCCTACATCAACACTCTCTTGGCATGTGGATGCAAATCCAACCAAGAGCCAAGCTTCAATGCATGCTCATCTTCTCTACCAAGCTAATTACTAAGCTAAGCTATGCTAATATGAGTGATTATGTGAGGAGATGTACTTCTTTCTCGTAAGATACTTCTTTTTCCTCTCAATCTACTCTCATACCCTGCTAGCTCTCACCATCTTCGAAGGTGTGTGAGGTCTTGGGTCTGAGAACGGGGATAATTCAAGTTGTGTTTGATTAAGTGTTTTGCTTGGTGTATGAAGCTTCCATCTTCATTGCACTAGCTAGTCTTGAAGGAACACAAAGAATTGTATTGTACAATGTCTCTCTTGATGGGAGAAACCATAATACAAAGCCTTTTAGAGGGGGGACCGGCTCCATGCAAATCCGGTCCTCAACTGTTGTCAATAGCTTAATTGCTCTCTCTTTTGAAAGTATTGTCGATGCTATCTAACTAGGTGTTATGCTTTTTGTTGCTCTCTCCACCCAAGCACTCTTGTAATTCTCATTAGGAATCTATTCTAATGAAATGCCCACTATGTTCATGCTAATTTCCGCTACAAATAAGATTTTAGGCCATTAAATGTTACATTGGTATCAGAGCTCAAGGTTTCTCTTTTCTTGCTCAAGAAGGGAGGTCCTCAAGCTAGCTACAAATGGTTGGTATTATTAATTGCCTGTGAGTAAGTAGAATAGGGATTTTTCAGCCTTGCAGTGCGCCTGCCTTTGTGCAGTTAACGGGGCATCACCGTCGAGAGCTATGGTCTTAATACTGGAGTCCTACGGGGCTTGCCTACGGCTTAACCACTATTGAGCTATTAGAAGCTTGACAGGAGCCGGTGCTGTTTTGGTGTCGAAAGACCCTCTCTTCTATTCCTTGCAATTAATGGTATTCGAGCCGCGGGTACAGTAGCTTGAGTGCTTTTTCTAAAGGGGTAAAGAGGAGTAGCAACTAGGGCTTGAAGTGCCAAAGTACACCTAAAAATTTTACACCTAAAAGTTGTTAGAATGGCTGACAATATTAAAGAGAGTGAAATTAATGTTGATAACTTTGATTTTGCTCATGAGCAAGCTACTAATGATGCTTCAATGCTTGTTACTTATCTTGTTTCTAGGCTTCAACAAGCCATGGGCAATCCATCTCTCCAAAGTGAAGTGCAACGGCAGCTCCGTGCTCACGGGATTCTCCAAGCTCATCACCATGACGAGAGAATACCTAGGAAGCCTCCTTGTGAGACTACCAAAAGAGGTCTCTCTCCGATTCGGGAAGAAGAAGAGAATCCATATGAAGGGCTCAAGAACTTACTTCTTGATGATGCATCTCCTTCCCAAAGGAGAACTCAAGAGCCTCCACCGAAGGAACGAGAAAGAAGCGAGTCTCCCGCCACCTCGGCGGAGATGGCTCCACGAAGACGGCGGGCTAAACGCTCTCCATCACCACCAAAGCGGAGAAGACCATCACACTCTTCTCCACGCCATAATTCAAAGAGGGATGATAAAAAGCAAGAGAAGAAAAAGGCGAGAAAGAGGACACCCTCTTCTCCATCTTCTTCATCCTCTTCCTCTTATGAAAGCTATGGTGAAGACGACAAAGATCAAGACAAGAAAAAGGCGAGAAAGAGGTCACCCTCTTCTCCACCTTCTTCAAATTCTTCATCTTCTGAAGAAAGTGATGGTGCAACTTTTGAACCATCAAAAAGAAGAGGCCATAGGAAATCCTATGCTGCATGGAAGAGGTCGTCCAAGCTGAAGAAATTCAAAGAGGGAGGGAAGAGCATCTCTTTCCTTACCTATGATGGCACCTTCGGTGCTACAGACAAAGTTTTGGCCTTTATCCAGCAATTCGATGCGGCGTTTGGAGATGAGGGCTTCACGGAGTCCTCTAAGCTACGCCATGTAGCTATGCACTTTCAAAAGTCCGCCAGACAATGGTGGTCTAGCCTACGAGCCAACGGTGAAGCTCCACGAACATGGAAGGCTTTAAGAGCTTCCATTATGAAGCAGTTTTTGGCCACCGATGCCAAAGACAAAGTACTCACCGAATGGCGAAGCTTAAAGCTCTCTCCCAATGAATCCATCCACAAATATGTAGACAAGTTTTGGGACCTACAACTCAAAGCCACTGTCTTCAAAAAGTTGGATTTTGGAGAGCAAAAGCAACAATTTTGTGCGGGCTTAACCGAAGAAATGGCGGAGTATGTCAACTCCCAAAGGCCACGTACCATATCGGCGGTAATACACCATACTATGGTGGCCTCGCGAATCAATTTCCAAACGGGGGGTAAAAGAAATAATAAACCCCCGGAAAACAAAGGTTCCAATGAGCCTAAGGGGAAGGACAATGTCCAAAAGTCTCCTAAGGGCAATTCCAACAAAGCTAAAGAGAAGGGAGTTTACAAAGGAAAGAATAAACTCTCTCCTGAAGAGCTTGAGCGTTATCGTAAAGATAACCGGTGTTTCAAGTGCGGCGAACAAGGGCATGCGTACCGCGCTTGTCCCCAAAAGAACAACCGCCAAGATCCTCCTAGAGCTTCTTTGGTTGAAATCCAAGAGGAGGAGATTCATCAAACTCACCACAAAGGATCTCCTCTATGCCATGCTTGGGGAAAGGTAAGAGAACATGATGCTTTTATTCTCTTTGACCCTGGTTCTACTCACAATTTCATATCTATGGAGTTAGCCACCAAGCTAGGCATACAATCCTACGAGATGGGAGATATCCTACCCGCAGACAGTGCCTTCAAGGGGCAAGAAGCTTCAGTCACTCCCTTAATCGGGAAATTGAGGCTTCATGTTCAAGGCTATGTGGACAAAGAGGACTTCTTTATCTCTCCTTTCAAGCATGAGGATGTAATCCTAGGGGCACCATGGTTTGACCGTCTGGCTGCCCATGTTAAATTTCCTGAAAGGAGAATCTCCTTTAAGTTCAGGGAAAAGGACATGTATATAGATGCTAGGGAGATGGGTAAAACCATTCCCATTGTACATACACCAGCTTTCAACAAGTCAATAAAGAGCTCTATTTCCGTGTACATGATTTTTGTTAAAGATTCTCAAAATGAACCTAATGCTTTAGCAAAAGAAAATAAAAGCAACCAAAAGGAATTAGAGTTATCCAATTTTCTCAAGGGGTTTCAAGATGTCTTTATTGACAACATCCCTTGTGAGCTACCTCCTAAACGAGGTAATGACGACCATGCAATTGAACTTCTTCCAGGAAGTTCACCGCCTAACAAACCTCCTTATAGAGTTTCTCAAGCTCAACAAGAGGAGATTATGCGGCAAGTGCATGAGTTAATTGAGAAGGGCATGGTTAGGCCTAGCTCATCTCCATTTTGCTCACCTGTGCTATTAGTGCAAAAGAAAGACGGCACATATCGTATGTGTGTCGACTATAGAGCACTAAATAGGATCACTATCAAGAATAGGTTTCCCGTTCCACGGGTAGAAGACCTATTTGATAAGCTACAAGGATCGACCTACTTCAGTAGGATTGACCTAAAAAGTGGCTATCATCAAATAAGGATAGTTGATCAAGACATTGTAAAGACCGCATTTCGTACTACATTTGGTCTTTACGAATACATTGTCATGCCTTTTGGCTTGACTAATGCACCAGCCACATTTAACCGCTTGATGGAGAAGCTGTTCAGACCTCATCGAACCTTCACTGGAGTGTTCTTTGATGATATTATCATCTACTCTAATTCATTAGAGGAACACAAGCAACACCTCCAGGTAATATTTCAAGTTTTAAGAGAGAATAAACTTTATGTTAATCGAAAGAAAAGTGAATTTTTCTTGCAAGAGATTCAATATTTAGGTCACATTATCTCTCAAGATGGAATCCAAATGGATCCATCCAAGTTAGAGGTAATAAAAGGATGCCCTAAACCAAGGAATCTTCATGAACTAAGAAGCTTTATAGGTATGTGTGCATACTATCGACGCTTCATAGAAAAGTTCTCACAAATTGCGGGACCATTACATGACCTAACAAAGAAAAATGTTAGGTATACGTGGTCTGCTAAGGAGAACAATGCTTTCGAAAAGCTTAAAGAAAAGCTTATCTCTCAACCCGTGCTTACACTACCGGATCTCTCAAAACCATTTGAGGTCCAATGTGATGCTTGTGGTGATTGCCTTGGGGCTGTTTTGCTCCAAGAAGGGCACGCCATAGGCTATGAGAGTCGAAGGCTCGACCCTGTTGAGCAAGCTCTAGGCATATACGAAAAAGAACTCCTTGCAGTTCTACATGCCTTAGACTCATGGAAGCACTATTTATTGGGGACTCCTTTCATTCTGCGAACGGATCACCAAAGTCTTAAGTACTTCATGACGCAGACCAAGCTCTCCGACAAACAAATGAGGTGGGCAAATTTCCTTTCGCAATTTCATTTTCATATTGCTCACATTGCTGGCAAGCATAATCAAGTAGCCGATTCACTCTCAAGACGACCGAGAGTGAATGCGGTTTCCATAGCAACTCACAATGATCTATCTTCAATGATAGATGAGTATGCTATTGATCCCGATTTTAGAGATGTGATTTCAGCCCTTGCATTAGGGAAGAAAGAAGAACCATTTACTTTACAAGATGGTTATCTTCTCTATGGCAATAGACTATGCGTTACTAACTCACTACGTGAGAAAGTAATGTATGAATCTCATGCTCCCCCATATGCGGGGCATAGAGGGATTCAGTCTACCCTAAAGGGAATTGAAACATATTTCTATTGGCCTACCATGAAAGTGAACATACATGAGTATGTTTCCAAATGTGTGGTATGTCAAAAGACAAAATTTGATAGAGGGAAGCAACTTGGATTGCTTCAACCCTTGCCAATCCCTAATTCACCGTGGGAGAGCATATCCATGGATTTTATCTTTGGATTGCCTAAGTCTATCCATGGGAATACGGGAATATGGACGATAGTAGACAGGTTTAGTAAACAAGCTCATTTTATACCTGTCAAAAAGACTATCAAAGCCCATCAAATGGCAACCCTCTTCATTTCACAAATTTTCAAGTACCATGGCTTGCCAATGTCCATAGTGTCGGATAGAGATCCTAGAATGACCAGTAATTTTTGGAAGGGTCTCTTTGAGAATTTAGGAACAAGGCTAAACTTCTCTTCGGCCTATCATCCACAAACTGATGGCCAAAGTGAAATAGCTAACCTAACTATTCTCGATCTACTAAAAGCCTATGTAACGGAAGTAGATCAAAGATCCCAATGGGAGAAGTACTTACCCTTAGTAGAGTATGCTTACAATAACACTGTACATACTTCTACAGGAAAAGCACCTTTCGAGGTAATTGAGGGAAGATCAAAAAGTCCCTTGCTACTTAAGGTACATGGGAAGATCTTCGCTGCAGATGAGTATAGCCGAGACCTACAAGAATCTTTCCAAAAGATTAAGGATGCTATCTCTATCTCACAGCAAAGGCAAAAGGCTGCTGCTGACAAGCACAGAAGATCCCAAGCCTTTAAATAAAATGATTGGGTCTTGTTAAAGTTTCCCAAGGCTCGATTAAGGCACACGACGGGCAAGAATCCTACGGGCCACCAAAAGTACTATGCTAAACTAGCAAAAAGGTACTATGGTCCCTTCCAGATTCTTAGGCCAATCAATGAGATGGCCTATCAGCTTAAGTTGCCCAATCATTGGCTCATACACAATGCTTTTCATGTGAGCCTCTTGAAGCCTTACAAAGGAGAGCCACCTCAAGAACCAACTATTGAAGACGCACCGGAGATCGAGGACCACGAGGAGGTGCTGCAGCCCGAGTCCATTCTCCGACATGAAGACAAGGTATTAAGAGGCGGTAAGACTATCCGACGATATCTTATTAAGTTTAAGAATTATCCTTTTGAAGATGCTAGATGGATGCAAGGCATACAATTAAAGGATAACCTAAACCTTGTCAATGCTTACAATGCTTCCCAAGAGTAAGCAAATGTACAAAATGTTAAATATGAACAAAATTTTTTTGTCTTATAAGACTCTCTTTTTCTTTATTTGTGCACAAAAATGAAGTAGTATGCATGCTTAGATCAAGTTTGCGGAGACGACGTCTCCCGAACACCAAGTAGAGCTTGTCACTCTACTATGGAAGACTGATAGGACTAATGTGCAGACATGCTTGCGGCAGCCTCAGGCTCTCAAGCGCCAAATGGACTAGTCATCCATTATGGAATGATGTCGTAGGGTAACATAGGGATCCTCTACCCGCTAAGAAAAGGACTCATACATATGCTTTATCTTCTCTACACCATAGTCGAGGACGACTATGATTTCAAGAGAGAGGTAATGTCATAATAATCAATATCTAATTCTCCTAAATGATTTTCTCATATTAAACTGATCATTTAATGTGGGGAAGTGCCAAGGGAGAAAAAGTTAGAATATTGGTTAAGTTAGCAGACCGGCCACAGTAGGGATCCAAAGGAGGGAAAATAGGGATTCAAAGGGGGGGCCATCTGCAAAAGAGCCATGTGAAACAATGGGCTAAAAAGACCCTAAGGTTCAGCCCATTAAGACTTCCAAAATGCTAAGGTTCCAAAATTCAAAGGTTGTGTCCAAAGGTCAACCTTAGGGAAAATTGGATGCTTAGTGTGTGCCCAAAAAGTCTTTCTACATCCCTACATGGGAGGGGGCGATCCCCAAAGCTAGGGGATGAGAGAGAAAGCCACACACACACACACAGGCTCCCTTTACACAAAGGGAATGAGGGACACATGTCAGCTCCCTAGGCCAGATGCCCACAAGGTGTGCCCAATTCCTATTGGAAGACCCTTGAAGTGGACCAATGAGAATTAGGCTAGAGTAAATCTAGTTTAATTAATTTAAAAACATTTAATAAAAGAAACCAATAAGAATTAAGTGTCCTAGAAGACTATTGGGCAGTCTCCCAAGGGGTCCAATGAGCATTCAGGAACCCCATGGCTTGCCTGATTCCTATTGGCCAGGAGGCAAAGGGGTCCAATGAGAGTTTAGTTTAATTATTTAATTATCTAAAGCTCTCACAAAAGGGGAAAGGGGGACACATGTCAGAAGGCTATCACTTATGCTGCTTAATCCCTATTGGCTTGACCTGGGGAGGTCCAATGAGGCAAAAGCCAGACTAATTTAGCAGCTAGGGCTCGCCCAAGAGAGGGGGGGGGCTGATTTTTGCTTGGCATGAACACACACACTCTCACACTTGACCATGTGTGAAGGGAAAATACTCTATCTCCTCCCAAGCTTTAATGGAGAGCTCATCACCTACTCCAAGCTTGTGAGATAGAAGCCTACATCAACACTCTCTTGGCATGTGGATGCAAATCCAACCAAGAGCCAAGCTTCAATGCATGCTCATCTTCTCTACCAAGCTAATTACTAAGCTAAGCTATGCTAATATGAGTGATTATGTGAGGAGATGTACTTCTTTCTCGTAAGATACTTCTTTTTCCTCTCAATCTACTCTCATACCCTGCTAGCTCTCACCATCTTCGAAGGTGTGTGAGGTCTTGGGTCTGAGAACGGGGATAATTCAAGTTGTGTTTGATTAAGTGTTTTGCTTGGTGTATGAAGCTTCCATCTTCATTGCACTAGCTAGTCTTGAAGGAACACAAAGAATTGTATTGTACAATGTCTCTCTTGATGGGAGAAACCATAATACAAAGCCTTTTAGAGGGGGGACCGGCTCCATGCAAATCCGGTCCTCAACTGTTGTCAATAGCTTAATTGCTCTCTCTTTTGAAAGTATTGTCGATGCTATCTAACTAGGTGTTATGCTTTTTGTTGCTCTCTCCACCCAAGCACTCTTGTAATTCTCATTAGGAATCTATTCTAATGAAATGCCCACTATGTTCATGCTAATTTCCGCTACAAATAAGATTTTAGGCCATTAAATTTTACAGGAGTAACCTTTTGCAACTAAATGTGCCTTGAAATTGTCAAAAGATCCATTTTCTTTTACTTTTGTCTTATACACCCACTTACACTTAATAGCTGTACGACCAGGAGGTACTTCAATTAGTATCCATGTACCTTCAGAGATAAGAGAATCGTACTCTCCTTCCATAGCCTCTTTTCATTGATCCTTTTGTGGTGAAGAGATGGCTTCATTATAAGTACCGGGATCTTCAGAAGTAGAAAAAGCATTATCAACAATATCATCATCATAAACATGACATGAGCCATGTTCAAAATCAATAGGCAGATCAACAAAAATATCAACATCATCATTGACACCATTCGGAATCGATGGTTGGGAAGAGGAAAGTTTCTCTATAGGAAGAGCATCATCTGAAAGAAATGGAAAAGTGTGAAGCAATGATTTAGTATCATCAGAATCATCCATGGACCATGAGCCTTCCATAAGCTGTTCGTTAAAAGTAGCATCATGACTCACAATTACTTTCTTGCAGGAAGGGTCATAGAATTTGTAGCCCTTGGAAGTGTCCGAATATCCAATAAAAATAACTTTAAGAATAGGAGCATCAAGCTTTGTTCCTGTTTCTTTGGGAACATGAATATAAGCAATACATCCAAAGGTTTTGAAATGAGATACAAAAGGAATGTAACCTGTCCATGTTGTGATGGGTATCTTACCAGACGGTGCAGTAGTAGAAAGATGATTATGAATAAATACTGCTATCAAAGTAGCTTCAGCCCAAAAAACACGAGATAAACTAGAATGAATCAGTATACATCTTACAGCATTAAGAATAGTACGATTCTTTTGTTCAGCAACGGCGTTCTGGTTGAGGTGAATATGGAATAGTGTGTTCATGATGAATTCCACTGTCAACACGGTAATTCACAAACTCTCGAGAAACATATTCGCATCCATTGTCACTACGAAGCTTCTTAAAGCGACCAGTTTGAAGTTTTGCAGCCTTGTGGAATTGTTTGAAACCACATAAGGCCTCAGATTTTTGTCTAAGTAAAAATACAATCGTATACCGTGACAAATCATCAATGAAAGTAATGAAGTAGCAATATTGAGATCTTGAAGAAGGTAGAGGTCCATATATCAGTATGAACAAGATCCAATATGTCATGAGAATGAGTTGTATTTAAAAGAGGAAAGGGTTTACGATTATGTTTCCCAAGAGCACAAAACTCACAAATTCCCACATGGGGATGAGCTTTAAGATCCATGCCATGAACAAGATCACGACGCTAAAGATTAAGGAGTTTTGAGAAATCAGCATGAACAAAACGGTGATGCCATACTTTACAATCAGGATCACCTGGAGCAGTAACAACATTTTCTACAGCATCATTGAGAGAGATTTCAAACAAATTACCGTTTCGAGGAGCAGTGGCTATAGTCTATCCATATTTCTCAATTCGGCATTTGGTATGATCAAATCCAACAAAGAGACCAAGATCAACAAGTCTAGCAACTGAAAGAAGATTACGTTGAAGATCTGGTACATGTAATACTCCTCGCAAAATTCGAGTGGAAGAAGATAAGGTACCAAGATACAAATCTCCAATACCGTTTACTTGACAAGTTTTACCATCCGCAAGATAAACAACACATTGAACTGGTAGTGGATGATAGTTATGGATCCACTTAGACTGATATGTCATATTTCCTGTAGCACCAGAATCAACAATAAAAAGTGAACCATCACGTACATGAAGTATTCTGTCTGGAGCAACTGAACATAGGATGAAGCTTGTTTCTGGTACACTGTTGTTTCTGGTACAATGTTTTTTCGATGTTCAGTAGCATATGCTCTATTACGATCTGTGTCGAATCGACGCTTATAGCACATATGAGTGAGATTATCAGATCGTCCACAATATTCACAAGAAGAAGAAGTAGAGTCTCTAGATAAACGTGGTTGTTTCGTGGTAATATTGTGTTCTTCATCATATTGACATGCCCAACAATCATCGTTAGTATGGTCCTTTCTGTTGCAGTAAGAACATTGCTTACTAGGAAATTTGAGACGAGAGAAAATATTACCACGACAGCCACCTCTGTGGTTTCCTCTTTGAAACGGACGCCTTCGAGCATAAAAAACACGTTCCATCTGTTGTGACTCAGTCTCCTCTTGTGAAATCATAGTTGTATCATGACCAACATTACGTCGTTCTTGACGTTGAGAGTATTCAATTAAAGACATGCAGGCTTGGTCAAAATCAAGACCATCTTTATTAGAAAGAATAGTAACAATCTTATCATAAGAGGAGTCCTTCACCGTATCAAGGAGACGTGTAATCAGTTGCTCTTGTGGAACATGATCATCGGCAGCAATGTGATTAATAATAGATTTGAAAGACTCAATATGTCCCGTCATGGCAGTACCAACTTCATATTGTAGTTTGTTAAGCAACCCTCTCAAATAAAGTATTTCTGTAACAGATTTCTTCTGAAATTTTGCAATAAGGTACTTCCATATGTCGTGAGAAGTAGGCAGTTCATACATATCAATCAAAAGAGAATCACTAAGAGCAGAAAGAATATACCGACGAGTTGCTTTATCATGTCGTTGCCAATCCATATACGCAACATTCCAATCTTCAAACATAGGTCCTTCAGTGATAAGCACGTTATCATGATCCGGATCAATAGGCTGAGGCGGACAAACACGATTTCCAAGGACAACATCAGAGAGTTCATTGCCTTCAAGAATTAACAACATCTTTGCTTTCCACCCTGGAAATCCTTGGCCTTGGAAAGGAGGAACAAAACGTTGGCCAGAAGGAAAGCCATTGACGAGAATAGTCATAGCCATATCTGGTTGCAAGAAGACGTATAAGATAAGATCCCTAGATCTACACACCATATATGGTGAAGGCTGCAATTGAGGACGAGAGAAATATGCGGACTGTGTTCTATCAACGATAAACGCAAGAAGGATGCTCAATACACGTCGAAAGATGTGAGAGACGTCATTCAGAAATCAGGGAAAAAGAGACGTCAATAATAAAAGAGTCCTCAAAATAGAGTGACGTGAGACGCAAGATTGACGGCCACAATATGAATAAAGATAAATTTTCTCGAAAAAGTTAACACCAAAATTAGAAAAATGATCGCAGACGCTTCACGAAGACGCACGACGAAGAAAGCTCCATCAAGCTCAATTTGCAGTAAAAACAACATAACTTTCTATTGCAAACTCCGATTGACGCAAACCTAGAACTCAAATTGAAGAGCTCGAGGAGACGAACAAGTTTTGGATGAAACATGCCATTACGCTTTTCCCGTTTCTTCAAATTTTGAGAAGAAGACCCCCAAAAATTGAAACGAAGTTCAGGGTGTCAAAAAACAAATCAACAAGAAAACATAATCAATGATTTATTATATCGATAGCAATAAACACCACAGAAAACACTAATCATATTCTTCTTAACATAAAACAACCACAATTAACAAGAATCAATCTTGAAAAAATAAAATTTGTAGCAATTTTGAATCTTACATGCGAATCGCATACACATACTTTTTGTCACCATGAATTGAATTGGTGCATGATCATTACCGCTCTAATACCATGTTGAGATGTAGAGAGAGAGAGAGAGAGAGAGAGAGAGAGAGAGAGAGAGAGAGAGAGAGAGAGAGAGAGAGAGAGAGAGACCAGACAAGAGACACACCATGTACGCTCCCAAAGACTGATTCATATTGAGGACAAGATACAAATATATACGTGATACCAAGTTGAGTAGAGTGAGCCATATATAGCTCTAACACATCATTGTCTCTTACATAGATGGAGCTTACTATATAGACTCATTTGCCAACCTCCAGGACTTGACTAAGTTGGACACCAGTATGACATGGATAGAGTCGACATGGGAGTTGTGCACGAAGATGGGTTATGGTGTGCCATTGGTCAGATATGGACCTCTCCACACCAACTTGAGATTGAGACTGGTAGATTAGAGGGATACCAGTAGCTAACGGGGTATGCCACACTACAGAGCCAAAGACGGAGATGAATTCTATTTGTCAATGCATAGTGTATTACACGATACAGGGTTGCTTCCACTGTATATTAAGAGAAGTCTTCGGAACCTTCTCAAGAGTCATGAGCTATCAAGATTAGAGATGTCTGGGATTATATCTACTTGAGTTACACAAACACGGGGATAGTTTACTGAGGAGATCCAGACAGAGATAATCCCAGACACAGATTATCAATTTCTTCACACCAAAAATTGGACAGATAGAGGAACAACCAGCATTGCAAAGTGCAGCTCAAACTCACACCCGCAGTAATCTCATTGACTGAGCATTGAAGCTAGGGAGATTGAGACGCCCACAATTGAGGAGAGGAGCTTCACAACATCGACTTAGACTACAACAGAGGGTTCGATCCATACTATCTGGACATCTAAAGTAAAAATGAGGAGAAAATTATTAATCACGGGTTGTATCTATCTCTTGTATTGGGCACCCATTGTATTAGTGATCACATATACCCCACACAGTTCTAGCTAGTAATACTTCTAGATTCAATTTAGTATCTCTTTTTTTGTACTATACATGGTTAAAGATTCACGAGTGTGACATAACATTTAATATCTACCTATCCCAAACCATTTTCTCATATTGAACTGATCATTTAATGTGGGGAATGAATGGGAAGAAGAGTTAGAATATAAATATGTGCTTTTAGACCTATTTCAGCATGTGACCAAAGGGAGAGAAGGCTACATCTTATGAGAGGTCCAATAGGTATATGATTTTTTTCAAAGAGTCCATAAATGAACCTAATGCCTTATCCAATGGAGTTGGTAAGAATCAAGAGGAATTAGAGTTGTCTAATTTCCTAAATGGATTCCAAGATGTTTTTATCAATGACATCCCTAGGGAGTTATCTCCAAGACAAGGGGATGATGCACATAAGATAGAGCACCGCCTAATAAGCCTCCTTAGAGAGTTTCTCAAGCTCAACAAGAGGAGATTATGAGGCAGGTACATAAATTGGTAGATAAGGGGATGGTGAGGCCTAGTTCCTCTCCCTTTTGTTCACCAGTCCTATTAGTGCAAAAAAAAGACGGCACATACCATATTTGTGTTGACTATAGGGCACTAAATCAGATTCCTATCATGGACAAAATTTATGTGCCATGGATAGAAGCTCTATTTGTTAAGCCACAAGGCTCTATGTACTTGAGTAGGATTGACATTAAAAGTACATACCATCAAATAAGGGTAGTCAATGAAGATATTGTGAAGACTGCATTTCGTACAACATTTGGTCTTTATGAATATCTTGTCATGCCTTTTGGCTTGACAAATGCTCTGGTCACATTAAACCGCTTGATGAAAAAACAACTTAGGCCATACCACAAGTTCACTAGAGTATCCTTTGATGCTACCATCATCTTCTCCAATTTTCTCGAGGAGCATAAGAAACATCTCTAGGTAATCTTTCAAGCTTTGAGGGAGGAAAAACTTTTAATTAATCAAAAGAAGAGTGATTTTTTCCTTCATGAGATTCAATACTTAGGTCACATTATCTCTCAAGATGGTATCGGTATGGATCCAACAAGTTAGAGGTAATAAAAGGATGTCCTAATCCAGGGAGTCTACATAAGATACAATGCTTTATTGGTATGTGTGCATACTATAGATGTGTCATTGGAAAATTCTCACAAATAGCAGGACCATTATATGACTTGACAAAGAAGAATGTTAAGTATACATAAACTGCGAAAGAGAAAATTCTTTTGACAAGCTCAAAGAAAAGCTTACCTCTCAACCTTTTCTTACACTATCGGATCTCTCAAAACCATTCGAGGTCCAATGTGATGCTTCTAGAGACTGCCTTGGAGAAGTCTTGCTTCAAGAAGGGCATGCCATAGCATAGCAGAGTTGAATATTCAACTCTGATGAGCGAGTATTGGGCATATATGAAAAGGAGCTATTAGATGTTCTCCATGCTCTTGACGCATGGAAGCATTATCTTTTGGGGACTCCATTCATCCTACGAATGGATCACCAAATTCTTAAGTACTTCATGACTCAAACCAAGATTTCCGACAAACAACTGAGGTGGAAATTTTTATTTTTCAAATTAATTTTCATATTGCTCATATTGTTCGTCAAGTGACTAATGCACTATCAGTACGACCAAGAGTAAATGCAATGTCTATAGCAACTCACAATGATCTATCTTCTATGATAGATGAGTATATTGCCCGGGGAGTTTACTAAGTAAGAATTGCATATAGGACGTGTGAACAAGAGGTATTTAAATAATCACTTACTTGTATATTTGCAAGTATTATATGTACCCCTTATGTATGCTTTTTTGTAAAACAACTAGCCCTTATGTATGAAAATTTTCACTTTCTCAATTAAAAACCCTTTATGTAGGTACATTTTTTGTAAATGTACTTAATTATAAATCCCTTATTTTGTTCCCACGTGCTATCTTACATATTTTCTAGTGGACGCCCCAGTGTAAGCTAATGATCCTAACTTCAAGGATATAATTTCAGCCCTTGCCTTAGGGAACAAAGAAGAACCGTTCATTTTGCAGGATGGTTATCTTCTCCATGGAAACAAGTTATGTGTTACTATCTCCCTTTGTGAGAAAGTAATGTATGAATCCCATGTGCCTCCCTATGTAGGGAATAAAGGGATTCAACCTACTCTTTGAGGAGTAGAGACGTATTTCTACTAGCCTACCATGAAACTAGACATACAAGAGTATGTTTCAAAATGCGTGGTATGCCAAAAGACAAAGTATGATAGAGGGAAGAAACCTGGATTACTCCAGACATTTTCAATTCTTAATTCACCATGGGAGAGTGTATCCATGGATTTCATCTTTGGATTACCTAAGTCTATTCATGTGAATACAAGAATATGGAAAATAGTCGAGAGGTTTAGCAAACAAGCACATTTTATACCTTTCAAAAAGACTATTAAGTCACCTCAAATGGAAACTCTCTTCATATCTCATATTTTCAAGTACCATGGCTTGCCCACATGAATAGTATCACATAGAGATCCTCAAATGGCCACTAGTTTTTGGAAGAGTCTCGTTGAGAATCTATGTACAAGGCTAAATTAAATTTTCTCTTCGGCCTATCACTCACAAATGGATAGTCAAAGTGAAATAGCTAACCTTACAATTCTAGATCTACTCAAGACATTTGTTACGAAAGTAGATCAATGCTCACAATGGGAGAAGTACCTACCTCTTGTAGAGTATGCATATATTAACAATGTCCATACTACTACAAGGAAGGCACCTTTTGAGATTATTGAGGGAAGACCTAAAAGTCCCTTGCTACCTAAGGTACATGGGAAGATCTTTGCAGCTGATGAGTATAGCCGAGACCTACAAGAATCTTTTCAAAATATTAAGGAGGCTATAGCAAGCACAGAAGTGCGTTAACTTTCAAGAAAAATGATTGGGTCCTACTCAAGTTTCCCAAGGCTTGATTAAGGCAAACTACGAGCAAAAATCCTATGGGCCACGAAAAGTATTATGCTTAGCTAGCAAAAAGATACTATGGTCCTTTTCAACTCCTATAATTACTAGTCAACAAGATGGCCTGTCAACTAAAGTTTCCCAATAACTGGCTCATACACAATGCTTTTCATGTGAGCCTACTTATGCCTTACAAAGAAGATCCACCGGCAGAACCAATAATTGAGGACCAACTCGAGATTGAGGATCAAGTAGAGGTGTTTCAGCCCAAATCCATCCTTCGACATGAAGAGAAGGTACTAAGACATGGTAAGATTATCCGATGATATCTTACTAAGTTCAAAAATTATCCTTATGAAGATGCTAGATAGATGCAAAGATCATAGCTTAAGGATAGTATGAACCTTGTCAACTCTTACAATGCTACAGTAGAGTAAGCAAATGTAAATATATTTTTTAAAATAAATTATGTTTTGTCGTATAAGACTAGTTCTCTTTTTATTGTGCACAAATTTAAGTAGTATGCATGCTAAGAATCATGTTTGTGATGGCGATGTCTCCCAAACACCAAGTAGAATTTGTCAATCTACTGTGGGAGTATGATATGGACTAAAGAGAAAACATGCTTGCGGCTATTAAGTCTTCCAAGCACCAAATGGACTAGTCACCTATTCTAGAGTGATGTCATGGGGTAAAAAGGGATCCTCTACCCGCTAAGAAATTTAGATTAATGACTAAGGCTTTATTTTCTCTACCTCATAGTCAAGGACGACTATAGCTTCAAGAGCAAGATACTGTTATAAAATCAAATATCTACCTATCCCAAACAATTTTCTCATATTGAGTTGATCATTTAATGTGGAAAACTGAATGGGAACGAGAGTTATAATGTAGATGTGCTTAGACCTAGGAACTTTAGGTACTTTAGACCTTAGGCAAGCTGGGCATGTGCTTGAGGTGCTTGTTGTGCTTGATGACCAAGGTGCTTGTGGTGTACAAGTCAAAGAGGATCCCTAGAAAGGAGAGGGTGAGTCCTAAAGGTAGGGGCATGAGAGAGAACACACACACACACACACTCATACTCAAGGCAAGACAAGACTCAAGAGAAATTAACGACACATGTCAAGCATCTACCCAAGCTGCCCTCATGCTATGCCTAACCCCTATTGGTTGGCCTTTAGGGAGGTCCAATTATAATTTAGATGCATGTAATTAATTAATTAAGCTCTCTCTCACAAAGGGGAAAAGAAGGACACTTGTCCAAATGCTACCCCTATTTCTTGAAATGACCATAGCTTTGTGATTGGCCAGGATTGGCAAGGGCCAATAGGGATCAAGCTAGAGTAGAGAGAGAGAGAGAGAGAGAGAGAGAGAGAGAGAGAGAGAGAGAGAGAGAGAGAGAGAGAGAGAGATGGAGAGGAGTCAACCTAGGCAAGGAAGAGACCTCTTTTTTTTGCACATTGTACACACAAACTCACACATTCTCTCATTGAGTTGAGAAAGAACACCATCTCCTTCTCCGATCTTGCTTGAGAAATAGAGAGCCTACACCAACACCTCTTGGCTATGGAATGCAAATCCAACCAAGAGTCAAGCTTCAATGGCATGCTCATCTTCTCTACCATCTATATTACCATGCTAATCTAAGATCTAGGAGTAATCTATGGTGAGGAGAATACTTATTTCTTGTATGCTACTTCTTCTTCCTCTCCCATTCCCTCACTCCCTGCTAGCTATATCCACCTTTGCAGGTGTTTGAGGTCTTGGTATTAAGGCCAAGGACAAGTTATTGCTTTTTCAAGATAGTTACGGGCATAATGTTGGTGCATGAATCTTACCATCTTCATGTCATCAAAAAGGTCTCAAGGAACACAAAGTATGTAATGGAAATGGCCTATGAACTTTGAGAATAACAGAATTAAGAGAATTAGACTAAGCATTTTTGTGAGGTTACTTTGAGAACATAGAGGGTGAACTTAGTTGATGGTAGCAACACGAACATAGTACTTAATTAACTTGGCATGAACAATACTTTTGCAAGAGAGAGAGAGAGAGTGTTAGAGAACATGACAATAGTAGAGGACCGGATTTACTTGGAGCCGATCCCCCCTCCAAAAGACATTTGTATTATAAATTCTCCCATCAAGTGAGACTTGTTACAATTCAATGTTGGTGTTCCTTCTGACCTTGGTGATGCTATGAAGATGGAAAGATTCATACATCACGAGTATAATATAAACTTTGCAAAAAGAATTAACTATTTCAAGCCTCACTCCAAAGGCCTCAAACACCTTCGAAGGTGGAGAGAGCTAGCAGGGAATGAGGGTACGGAAGAGGAAGAAGAATCATCCATAGGAGAAAGAAATAGTTCCTCACTTATCATCACTCTTCTTGCTTAACATACCATAATAGCATAGTAATGAAGATGAAGAAGATGTCAAGCTTAAGCATTGAATCATGGCTCTTGGTTGGATTTGCATTCCATACCCAAAGAGTGTTCGTGTAGGCTCTCCAGTTCTCTACAGGCTTTGAGAAGGAGATGGAGCTTTTGCACTTTACACTCCACACAATGAGAGAATGTGTGTGTGTGCTTGGGAGAGTATGGCCCCCTCTCATTTTTGGTCCACCTCTCTCTCTCTCTCTCTCTCTCTCTCTCTTACTATTTTATTATTTCATTTGGACATGTGTCCTCTTTTTCCTCTTTGAGAGAAAGTGATGCATGGTTTTTAGGACCCCTTCTGAAGATGCAATAAAGGTACAGTTAGTTGTTGGGGAGATGAGGATACTCTAGTCCAAGGGATCTTGAAAGAGAAGAAAAATCTACTTCACAAGCACCAAAGAGTAAAAAGTGCCATGGACAGAAGATAGGTGGGAACGAGCTCTTATGCATGCCTACAACCTATATCTTACAGAATATCCCATTCTAGGTGTGAATTTCTAGTGAAATTTACACGAGGATGTTCGTGTGGACTCACAGCACAGCATACTCCGTTTTCACTTCTTTACCGACAGTAAATATTTTTTACCTACAGTAAATATTCTTCACCTACATGGTAAATACAAATCACTTTTTACCTACAATACCTTTTTTTACCCTTGGTAAATATTTTTTACTGCACCATAAGTATTTGGTAGGTAACAATTCACTGTTACTAGAAGCAGTGATTGGACATCAACAATGCATTTACAGGAGGAGAAAAGGGGAAAATCTTATGGTAAAGGTGAGTCAACAGGGATAAAGACTTTTGAGTTGAAAAGAGACATGCTCATTTTTTCAAAGAACACATGTCAAACGAAGCCATGGTTGAGGATTTTTTTGAGAATTTGATATTCAGGAGGACCCAGCTGTCACCTCCCTCCCGCAGGTCCCCCCTGACATGTGCAGAACCTCCAGTTTCAACAGCCACCTTACCTGCTCTTAAATGCTGGTCAAGGCCTTATTCCCATGTGTCACAATCAGAAAAATCAGCATTTATCCTCCCCTCTCACATCACTCTAGAGAATATCTTGATGGTGACATATCAGGTGACCTCAATCTGTTGACCACCCTAAGCAAAAAGTAACCCCAATCAGCGGAGTTAAGCATGTTTATCCCTAATCCTAAACCCTCTCAGAACCCTATATAAGGAGGCCTTCTCTCACTCAAAAACAACACTTCACCCACTTCACCAAGCAACAAAGCTATGACGACCTTGCTCACAACGAGGAGCTATGGATGGAACTCTACTCTCTCTCCCTCTCTCTCTCTCCCTCTAGTATGCTACATTACTAGCCCTAAAACCTAAATAAGGAGTCCTCTCTCATGCTCCATGGCCACCATCCTCGCCATCATTCTCTAAGGTATTGATGTGTTGCTAGTAGGATCATACCTACTTGCTGGGTTGATTGTTTTTGACAAGGGGTTATGCCATCCTTGGCTTGCTTCTCTATATCCTTGTTATGTATGATCAGATGCCGTTGTATTGTTAAGCTGATGTCTTGTGTATATATATGCTACATAAGGTCCCTAAGCTTCGTTTCTATGTGTTTTGCCATATGTTTTGATGCCATCATAATGCCAGAACTCTCACTTGCCTATGTGCACTATGTGTGAGGTCCCTAAACCTCTTAATTTAGGGTGGTGCCCCTTTGTTTTGTTCTTTGCTTGTTTGCATGAGGTGTGGTTTGTGGAGTTTGCACGAGTACAGAGGCCACCCGATTGCACTGCTCTTTTTCCCGCTATCATTTTGGTGCCCCCACTGAGGAGGGCTACACAGACCTTCAGTCCACAAGCAATGAAGATGTGCAATCTACAACATGGACGAATGGCGTGAGGAGTTTGCAAATTGGAGAACAGAAGAGGAGGAGGCTTTAGAAGCCTTAAGAGCTTTCATCAAGGTCTTGTTACCAGGTTGCAGTGTCATTGAAATTCAAGAAGTAAGTTCTTCTACATGCCTTGTTCGTGATCGTCGCCAACGAAGGAGAGTGAGAAGAAGAGCTTGATATACCTCTCCTCTCAACCTATGAGTGCTCTAGAAACCTCCATTACACACGAACATGAAATATTCTACATCAACATACACGAAGGTACTGTGGCACACATTAAGGGAAGAGAAAGCATCACCAGACCTCTCTTTCCTGAGTAGCCGACTAAGAGGAGGAAGATCACCTCTACACCTAAGTGGCCCAAGGCCGCAGCGCGTGCTCAAGTGTAAGGTAACATTTGGCTTAATCTCATTAATAAGGGATTACATGACCACTACAGCCAAGAAAAAGGCTAGTGAGCAACCAACTTCAACCTCCAACTTGCAACCACGACTCTCACCCCTAAATCCTCCTGAAGCAAAGAGGCGAAGGCTTGCCTACAAGATTGCCGCCCATCTGCGAGTGCTCCCAGTGCGCTTTGTGAGTCCAGACACCACCAATCCCAAGCCAACCTCCTATCCGCGTGAAGATCATTTTGGATATTGTCCAAAGTGCTTTGGAGACCGGGTGAAAAGCCTCCCTGCCCTACCTTTGCTGCTAATTTTCAAGAAGTTATCTCAATCTAAGGAAACTATCTTAGTTGATGATGTGTTGCACATTAATGGTGTCACTTTCATTCGTCATGCTGATTATGGTAATAGCATCCAATTGTTGCTTGCTAAAAGGCTCAGCATTATACAAAGTGTTGCCATCACACCATACGTCTTCACAGATGCATCAGGAAGAGTCAAAGTGATCCGAGGTGCTGACCTTCTGTGGCTGATCAGGCTCATTGGTCCCAAGGTGGTGCAACTAAGCTAGGCTCTTGTGTGTAAGTATGGATGCCAATAATGAGAATGATGATCCCCGCATGTTTCCTTTCCATTTTGTGCGTCATATCCGTGTGAATATTTGTATTGATAGAAAAATCTTTTATCAGCAAAGAATAGCCCTGTTGTTTGGAGCCGAGAGACTTGGGGAAATCTTGCGCTCTCCTCATCCTGTCATTCTACCCTTACTAGACTATTACCATTCCTTTGATGTGTCGATCTTCATCCTATTTTGAGATAATTTGTGCTAATGCTCCAAATCGTAATTACCATACTCTATTTTAAAATAAATTGGAGCTGTTTGTGTAATTGTTTACTCTCTCACTTATGGACTTCCCTAATTTTTATGGTAAGCCTGGGGAGGTTGCTCCAGACTTTTTGGATAATTTGGAAATGGCCTTTCTGGTATCGGGAAGGGATGACGAAGCTACTAAGTTAAGGGCCTTTCCTTTGGTCTCGAGGGAAGGTGCAAAATTATGGTATCAAACTTTGGCACCTGAAGAAAGAAGAGACTAGGAGTCCTTAAAGATGGCCTTCATCGAAGAATTTCTCCGCCATGAGCCTCCAGAGGAGATATGGAGACAGCTCTTAGAGCTACGCCAAACATCACCCAATGACTATAGAAGCTATGAAGGAAAGTTTTCCAACCTGTGGGAGAAATGGTGTGCATCACTAGGTGAAGGAGAAAGGGCGCCAGAATGCCTAAAGAAGGACTGTTTCCTGGCAGGGCTTTACCCCATCCTTCGAGAAAAGGTAAAAGGTAAATTCCCAGATACCTTTGATAAAGCTATGACTTATGCAAGGGAGAAGGATAGGAAGTTAAAATTCCAAGCTCAACTAGAAGCGGGAATGGAGCCTCCACCGCTAGCTCAACCTACGGCAAGGGTAGTAGCAGGGACAGGAGCAACAGACCAAGAGTCCTCTCAACAAGAATTACTTCAACAAATCACTAATCAACTAGAGAGACTGTCCATCAATCTGGTTCAAGGTGTAAGGGCTCCCCAGCCAGGAAATGAATGAAATAGACAAGAAGTACAAAGGCAAGCACGTGAGTACATTTGCTACAACTGTGGAGACGTAGGTCACGGCATGTATTATTGCCCCCATCCACGACGCTATCAAGGAAATGGTAATCAAAGAGGGCCTCCTCGCCAGCAAGTCACTCCTCCTCGAGCTAGACCACTAAATGGACAAAATGCACACGTGGCTCCACCAATCCAAATATTGAGACCCCCTCCTCCACCACCACAAGCACCAGCAGAGATCCCTCCACTACCATCGGGAGGGGAGGACAGGGCTGTCTCTGTCATAGGTCTTGACAATGGTAAGGATAAAGGGAAAGAAAAAATGGAGGAAGCTGTTGCCATGCCAATAAAGAGAGTTAGGAGACAAAGAACTGATGAAATGGAAGCTTCAGAGCCGGATAAAGGGAATGAGGGTTCCTCCCAAGTGATAGGAGACAAGAAAAGGAAGATTAGGTCAAGGAGGCACATAAGAGTAGAAGACTTTCCACTGGGGGTAGGATCCATACCTTACGACCTGGTAGCAGATGTGAGTAAGCAAGGACCAAAGATTTCATGGCAGCAACTCCTCCACCTTTCTCCAAAGATGCGTAGAACCTGGTCTAAGATGGTCAGCACCAGGAGGGCTAAGGCAAAGTCAGTTGGGTCTATTAGTGCAAGAGGCATGAAGGATATCGTGCCAGTCATTGATGCAGAGATTAAGAGTCAGCGAGTCTCCAATGTGTACGTAGATGGTGGAGCCGAGATTTGTGTTATGACAGAGAAATTAATGCACAGTTTGGGTTTGGAAGTAAACGAGCAAACTTCCTTACAAGCTAAGATGGCAAATAATGTAAGGGTGGCTTGTGTGGGAAATTTTAATGAAGTGAAGGTTTCAGCTTTTGGTGTTGCAATCTCAATTGATGCTTATGTGATCCCAACTAAGGGGGAGGGCTATCCGCTAATCCTTGGAAGACCTTGGCTTATGGCTATGAAAGCTAGGCAAGATTGGGAGATAGGTTCCCTTGAGTTGCGACCAAATCATAAGGTAGGTGGCAAGCAACAAAAAATTGTGTATGACATGAAGCAGGGTAGACAACAAGACCTAGAGATGGAGACTTCTATGGATGAATGGAGCACAAGCAGCTGCTCTTCATCTGAGGATGAGTCATCTGTGGAGGATGCTAGCTCTTTGTAAGTCATGGGTATAATACTGCGAAACCCAGAAGGAGAAGGTGGTCAAGACTCTCTAAACAAGGAAGAAGCCACAGGCTTAGAGGAGATGCTAGCTAAGGACCTACTAGAAGAAGAGAGAGAACCCTATTTGCAGGTACTAAAGAAGCATGCTGGCCTCTTTATAACTGATTATGAGCACATTAAAGGAGTGATGGTAACCCAACACCATATCCAATTAAAGGAAGGTGCCAAACCAGTGGTGCAAAGGCTAAGGATATTAGGGCTAGTGCAACAAGATGCACTCTTAAAAGAAGTAAAAAGATTACTCAAGGCAGGATTTATCTACCCAGTGGAAGATTCTGAGTGGGTGTCTCCAGTTGTGGTAGCACCAAAGAAAAATGGGAAGTGGAGGGTATGTGTGGATTACAAGCCTCTAAACGCAGCCACAAAAAGGGACCATTTTCCTTTGCCTTTTCAAGATGAAATACTAAATGAAGTGGCTGGTCATGAAAGGTACACAGTGTGTGATGGGTACTCAGGCTACTTCCAAATCAGAATTGCCGATGAAGACCAAAGAAACACTACCTTCATAACACCTTGGAGGTGTTTTGCTTATAGAGTTATGCCTTTTGGTTTAACTAATGCCCCAGCTACTTTCCAGAGGTTTATGAACTTGGTGTTTCAACCTTACTTTGGTAAGTCCATACGAGTCTTCATTGATGATTTTTGCATTTACAGCTCTAGGGAAGTACATCTGTCCAAGGTTGATGAAGGTTTCACCCGTCTGGCCCAATTGGGTGGGCAATTGAATAAAGACAAGTGCCACATAGGTGAGAGCAAGGTCACTCTACTAGGCTATGTTGTGTCTCAAGATGGTATTGAGGCTGACCCTGAAAAGGTAAAGACATTGTTAGCTTTACCTACTCCTTCAAACGTGAAGCAACTAGTCTCCTTCATTCAAAAGGTTTGCTACATGGGACGATTCATACATCTCCTTTCTCAGGCAATCTATCCCTTGCAGCAGCTCACTAAACACACTACATTGACATGGAGTGAGGAGGGTGAAAGGTGCTTTCAAGAAGTTAAAACCATTTTGAGCTCATTGCCTGTCGTCCTACAACCCACATGGGGTGAATTATTCTATGTAAATCCTAGTGTAGGTCCAGAATCTCTAGGAGCTATCTTGATGCAAAAAGACCCAAAGACATCTCTCATGAGACCAGTCTACTTCTCTAGTAGAGTGATGACAGCTGCTGAAAAGGGTTTTAGCGCAACTGAGCAATTGGTTCTAGCTCTTAAGTTTGCAGTGGAGAAGTTTCGGGCTTACTTACTTCCGAGACAATTTGTGGTGATCACAACTGAGGAGGTTTTTCCATATGCCCTACAACACATGGAATTGTCTCAAAGAATAGCAAAGTGGGTGGTGCAGCTTCAAGAGTTTGACTACACACTACAAGTAGAGGATTCCACCCGTGCTTGTTTGGCAGATGTCCTCACACAAAGTGTTATGAGAAGGCCAAGAAAGAGGCACCTAGTAAGGTATCGCCTATCCCGGAGCCTGAAGTTCTACTAGGAGCACACAGTTTGTATTTTGATGGGGCTTACAAGAGGACCAAAGACAAGGCATCAGTAGGCATAGTAATATTAGGTCCAGAGAAGGAGAAGATCTTTGCAAAAGGGTTTCATCTAAAAGAGGTTCATTCTAACAATGAGGCAGAGTACCATGCCCTTGTTTTAGGGTTGCAATGTTGTCTTTCTCAAGGCATCACAAAGCTAAATGTTTTTGGTGACTCCATGTTGATTGTTAAGAAAATGGTTGGTGTATGGGCCTGTAAAAATGACAAATTGTTTGTTAAGATGAGGGAAGCAAAAGCCTTGTTGAAGGGTTTTAAAGAAGTTCGAGTTCACTTTGTACCTAAAGATCAAAATCGAGAAGCAGATGCCTTAGCAGGTGAAGAACTACAAACTCTCATAGTAGGTGCTATCCTTGTGAAAAGTCCTTTATACCAGGGAAAGGAGGAGCTGCATGATTTACTTTACTTTCTTGAGCATTGTGAAGGACCCTTTGGTATGAGTAAAAGTGAACGTAGGTGGTTGGCAAAAAAGGCTACCAGCTATAGCTTAGTGAATGAGGACTTGTATTGTAGAGGGAAAGATGCTATCTTAAGGAGAGTTCCTGCATCCCAAGAGATAAAGGATATTTTGTTTAGTTGTCATGAAGGTGTGTGTGGTGGCCACTTTGCACAAGAGATTACTAGCAGAAAGATTTTACAAGCAGGGTTCACGTGGCCAAGCCTCCATCGAGATGTACAACATTGGTGCCGCACATGTGAGGTTTGCCAAAAAGCTGGACCAAGGCGTCTTACCCATGAAAATCAGCATCCAATCAAAACCTATGGGCCATTTAAAAAATGGGGGATAGATGCAATAGGGCCACTACCTTGCACTCAATCAGGGAAGGAATACATCATTATGGGGGTGGAGTACATGACCAGATGGGCAGAAGCTCGTCCCACAAAGCGCATCACAGCCAAGGACGTGAGTGATTTCATTTTTGAATGCCTTTGTTGCCGTTTTGGCACACCGTTGGAGATTCTCTCGGATAGGGGACCGGGATTTCGAGCTGATTTAGTCGGGCAATTGATGAGCAAGTTAAAAATCAAGTGCAGGCACTCTACACCATACTACCCTCAGTGCAATGGTCTTGTGGAAAAGGTAAATGGTCTTATATGTAAAATCATCACTAAGCAAGTGCATTTACATCCTAAGGCATGGGACAAACACCTAGATGCAGCACTTTGGGCCTACAGAACATCCTTTAAAACATCCTTGGGGTATACACTTTTTCACTTGGTTTACGGGCAAGAGGCACTATTGCCTATAGAAGTGGAGCTAGCGAGCCTCCCAGTTCTAAAAGCACATCAAGAGGATAGTCAAGAGAAGCAGGTGGAAGGAATAATCATCGATTTGGAGAGGTTAGGGCTAGATCGAGAGTCAGCAGTAAAGTACTATGCAGCCCAGGCAGAGAAGAAACGAAAGAAGTTCAATCGCAACCATCTCAAGAAAGGTATCAAGGAAGGTTCTTTAGTGCTCAGATACGACAATCGCTTTGATCGCAGGAAGGATGGTAAGTTCTTGCTTAAGTGGGAAGTCCCTTTTGTAGTGATACAGAGGTTCTCAAATGGTAGTTACCAACTAGGTGACCTAGATGGTAAGGTACATCAGACCCCGGTAAATGGTTGGCGATTGAAGGTCTACCAATGTCGTCTTTCACAGCCATATGCTGGTAAAATCAATGCTAAGGATGGTTCAGAGGAGAGCTCATCATATTCGAGCTCCAACTAAGGTAACAATCATGTACATAGTCGTTTCAAAAAAAAAAAAAAAAAAAGGAAAAAAAGAGAAGAAAAAAAGAAAAAAAGAGAATGCTACCAGTGAAAGCGAATATTGACAATGGATGGGGTATGGATTTCAAGGGTCTAGGAGACCAGTTGTTAGTCATGGATGGATACAATTATTCATCAGAAAGGACTAAATAGGGTGCATTAGCCAAGAAATCAGTCACATGGCAAATTCAATTGGTACCAGGTGGGTAAGTATTCAAGAGAACCCTATTGTAGCACAACCTACAGCTAGAGGCATCAAATACCTCTAGCTTAAGGGGGAGGGCTATATGATGCATGGTTTTTAGGACCCCTTCTGAAGATGCAATAAAGCCACAGTCAGTTGTTGGGGAGATGAGGATACTCTAGTCCAAGGGATCTCGAAAGAGAAGAAAAATCTACTTCACAAGCACCAAAGAGTGAAAAGTGCCATGGACAGACGATACGTGGGAACGAGCTCTTATGCATGCCTACAACCTATATCTTATAGAATAGCCCATTCTAGGTGTGAATTTCTAGTGAAATTTACACGAGGATGTTTGTGTGGACTCACAGCACAGCATACTCCGTTTTCACTTTTTTACCGACAGTAAATATTTTTTACCTACAGTAAATATTTTTCACCTACATGGTAAATACAAATCACTTTTTACCTACAGTAACTTTTTTTATCCATGGTAAATATTTTTTACTGCACCATAAGTATTTGGTAGGTAACACTTCATTGTTACTAGAAGCAGTGATTGGGCATCAACAATGAAGTTACAGGAGGAGAAAAGGGGAAAATCTTATGGTAAAGGTGAGTCAATAGGGATAAAGACTTTTGAGTTGAAAAGAGACATGCTGATTTTTTCAAAGAACACATGTCAAAAGAAGCCATGGCTAAGGATTTTTTGAGAATTTGATATTCAGGAGGACCCAGCTGCCACCTCTCCCCCGCAGGTCCCCCCTGACATGTGCAGAACCTCCAGTTTCAACAGCCACCTTACCTGCTCTTAAATGCTGGTCAATGCCTTATTCCCATGTGTCACAATCAGAAAAATCAGCATTTATCCTCCCCTCTCACATCACTCTAGAGAATATCTTGATGGTGACATATCAGGTGACCTCAATCTGTTGACCACCCTAAGCAAAAAGTAACCCCAATCAACAGATTTAAGCATGTTTATCCCTAATCCTAAACCCTCTTAGAAACCTATATAAGGAGGCCTTATCTCACTCAAAAACAACACTTCACCCACTTCACCAAGCAACGAAGCTATGACGACCTTGCTCACAACGAGGAGCTATGGATGGAGCTCTACTCTCTCTCCCTCTCTCTCTCTCCCTCTAGTATGCTACATTACTAGCCCTAAAACCTAAATAAGGAGTCCTCTCTCATGCTCCATGGCCACCATCCTCGCCATCATTCTCTAAGGTATTGATGTGTTGCTAGTAGGATCATACCTACTTGCTGGGTTGATTGTTTTTGACAAGGGATTATGCCATCCTTGGCTTGCTTCTCTATATCCTTGTTATGTATGATCAGATGCCGTTGTATTGTTCAGCTGATGTCTTGTGTATATATATGCTACATAAGGTCCCTAAGCTTTGTTTCTATGTGTTTTGCCATATGTTTTGATGCCATCATAATGCCAGAAGTCTCACTTGCCTATGTGCACTATGTGTGAGGTCCCTAAACCTCTTAATTTAGGGTGGTGCCCCTTTGTTTTGTTCTTTGCTTGTTTGCATGAGGCGTGGTTTGTGGAGTGTGCACGAGTACAAAGGCCACCCGATTGCACTGCTCTTTTTCCCGCTATCAAAAGAACTTAATTGTTTATTTTTATGTATCTAAATTCTCATTGGATCCCTTTAAAACCTATCCAATAGCATTCAAGCACATCATGAGGGCCACATGTGCAGGATAATTTGGTCATGTATCTTTTATGCTTATTTAATCATTTGGTTGAATTGGATACTTCAAGGACTTAGTAAATCAAGCAAGCATGTTTTTTTTATGCTTCTTAAGTCATTTCTTTTGAATTGAATACTTCAAGCCTTAGTCAATCAAGCATGGAAACGTTCATGCCTCTTGAGAATTTATCTTTGAATTTAATGTTTCAAACACCTTAATCATTTAAGCATAACACTCACCTCAAGCTCTGGTAAAGGTTCCCACAACCACTTTAAGAACCTTAGCACCTCATGCTTGGGTAGGATTCCCACCTCAAGGTTATCCCTAGCTTGCGTAAGGTCAAATGATTGTTTAGCACTAACTTTTGTAGGTATTTAATAAATCTAACCCTAAGGTCTTTTAAACTCCATTAGATGAACGTTGCTCTTTGATAGACTACCTCCATTTGGATTCCTTTTGAGATGTAATTATCTCTACTCTTGGTCCCTTGTTGAGGTAAATCTAGAAGCAATTATTACACATTGCTCTTTGGTAGGACGTCTCCTTTTTTTGACCCCTATTGAGATGCAACCATTCCTCCTTTTGGTCACCTGTTGAGATAGGTCTAGAAGCACATATATATATCCTAACTCTTGTTCCGCTTTTATCTTCCCATATTAAGTGATTAGTTTAATATGAGAAAATCATTTGGTAAAGTTAGATATTATATTCTATGAAATTACCTCTCTCTTGAAATCATAGTTTTTCTCAACTATGAGGTAGAGAAGATAAAGCCTAGTCATTAGTCCATGTTTCTTAGCGGGCAGATGATCCCTTTTTACCCTATGAAATCATTCAAGAATGTATGACTAATCCATTTGGTGCTCAAGAGACTTAGCTGTCGCAAGAATGTCTGCTCTTTAGTCCATATCATAGTTCCAAAGTAGAGTGACAAGTTCTTCTTGGTGTTTGGGAGACGTCGTCACCACAAATATGATCCGAAGCATGCATACTTCTTAAATTTTTTGCACAATAAAAGAAAGAGAATGAGTCTCATAAGACAAAAACATTCTCTAGTTTAGCATTGTAAGCATTGACAAGGTTCATATTATCCTTAAGCTAGGTTTCTTGCATCCATCTAGCATCTTTAAAAGGATAATTCTTAAACTTAACAAGATATCATCGTATAATCTTACCGTTTCTTAGTACCTTGTCTTCGTGTCGAAGAATCGATTCGGGCTGAACACCTCTTCTTGATCTTTGATCTCTGACGGGTTGTCCTTCGTAAGGCTTGAGTAGGCTCACATAGTTAGCATTGTGAATGAGCCAATGGCTGGGTAGCTTTAACTAATAATCCATCTCATTGATTGGCTTAATAATTTTAAAAGAAAGGAACATAGTATCTTTTTGCTAGTTTAGCACAATACTCTTGGTGGCTCGTAGGATTCTTGCCCATAGTATGCATTAGAAGAGCCTTGAGAAACTTTAGCAAGACCCAATCATTTTCCTTAAAGGGTACGGCTCTTCTGTGCTTATTAGCAGCAGCCCTTTTTGCCTTTGCTTTGAGATTGATATAACCTTTTTTATCTTTAGAAAATATTCTTGTGAGTTTCGGCTATATTCATCAGCAAAACGAAGATCTTCCCATATAGTTTAAGTAGTAAGGGACTTTTGGATCTTCCCTCATTAACCTCAAAAGGTGATTTCCTCATAGAAGTATGTACAATCTCATTGTACGTATACTCTATAAGAGGTAGGTACTTCTCTCATTGAGAACATTGATCTACTTCCATGACATAGATCGTTAGATTACTTATTTCACTTTGGTCATCCATTTGTGGATGATAGGCCAAAAGAGAAATTTAATCTACTTCCTAGATTCTCAAAGAGACCCTTATGGAAATTACTGGTCATTCTAGGACCTTTGTCCGACACTATGGATGTTGGCAAGCCATGATACTTGAAAATTTGAGATCTAGAGAGGGTTACCATTTGATGTGTCCTAATAGCCTTTTTGACAGGCATAGAGTCTGTTTTCTTGCTAAGCCTGTCGATTGAAACAATCCAGTTTGCTTCCCTTGATCAAATTTCAATTTTTGGTATACCACGCATTTTGAAACGTACTCTTGTATGTTTACTTTTCATGGTAGACCAACAAAAATACATTTCTATTCCTCGAAGAGTAGATTATGGAATCCTTCTTTTCCCCACTTAAGGAGAAGCATGGGATTCATACATGACTTTCTTATTGTATTGGTGAGTAACACGTAGCCTATTGCCGTTTGGAAGATAACCACCTTCAAGATAAATGGTTCTTTTTTTCTTCCTTAATGCAAAGGATGTAATTACCTACTTAAATTCTTCGTCAGTAGCATACTCATCTATCATAAAAGATAGATCATTGTGAGTTGCTATAGACACCACATTTACCCTTGGCCGTTGTGAAAGTGCATCGACCACTTGATTGTGCTTTCCAACAATGTGTGCAATATGAAATTTAAATTGCAAAAGAAAAAATTCCCACCTCATTTGTTTGTTGAAAATCTTGGTTTGCCTCATGAAGTTCTTGAGGCTTTGTGATCCATTCGTAGGATGAATGGAGCCCCTAAGAGATAGTGCTTCCATGTGTCTAGTGCATGTAGAAAGCTAATGCTCTTTTTCATATATGCCCAAGACCGGTTCATCGGCATTGAGCCTTCGACTCTCATATGCTATGGCATGCCCTTCTTGAAGCAAAACTACCCCAAGGCAATCACCACAAGCATCACATTGGACCTCAAATGGCTTTGAGAGATCCGGAAGCATAAGAACTGGTTGAGAGGTAAGCTTCTCTTTGAACTTGTCAAAAGCATTTTGCTCCTTAGCAGTCCATGAATACTTAACATTCTTCTTTGTTAGGTCATGTAATGGTCCTGATATTTGAGAAAATTTTGCTACGAAGCATCTATAGTATGCACACATATCAATAGAGCTTCTTAGCTCATGTAGAATCTTTGGATTAGGCCATGCTTTTATTACCTCTAACTTTGATGGATCCATACAAATACCTTCTTGAGAGATAATATGACCTAAGTATTGAATCTCTTGCATAAAAAAATCACTTCTGTTTTGATGAATAAAAAGCTTATTCCCTATCACAACTTGAAAGATTACCTGGAGGTGTCACTTGTACTCCTCAAGAGAATTTGAGTGGCGTGAAGATTTTTGTCCATCGTGAGTTTGAATCTGGATGGAGCATTTGTTGGGCCAAAACTTGTAGCTTATCAAATATCCTCTACGCGTAGCACATGAAATCTTTTTTTTTTTTTAGTGATCCTATTTAGTGCTCTTATAGTCGACACTTCTGTGATATGTGCCATCTTTCTTTTGCACTAAAGGTACTAGTGAATAGAATGGAGAGGATGTAGGTCTCACCATCCCTTTTTCCACCAATTTATGCACTTGCCTCATGATCTCCTCTTGTTGAGCTTGTGAAACTCAATAAGGAGGTTTATTAGGCTGTGTGCTTCCGAGTAGAAGCTCTATCACTCAATAAGGAGTTTTCTATAAGCACTAGTATTTCCGCGGAATAAAAAAGGAAAAAGGAGAGAGAAAAAATTGCGAGGGCGGCAATAACCGCGCCTTTGGACACGGTAGTGGTTTCTCAGCAATAAGCGCGTTAATAGTCGTGGCAATATACCTGTTGCTATTACCACAACAGTTGTCGCATCTATTACCGCGCTTATTGCACCACTACACGTCAATTCAAAAATAAAGGTGCTCATTTGGGCCACCCAATTTTGGGTGGCCCAAATGAGAACCTTTATTTTTTACCTGCATAAAACAATGAAACATCAATTGTTTTTTGGAAGAGTATGAAAAATACCAAAGAATTGAAATTGAATTTACTTTATCTTGACAATTGGCAGAAGATCAACTATTTAAAAAAGTTACAATAAGAAGTAAATAGTTGTATATACATTGTGCAGAAGATCAACTATTTTAAAAAGTTACAATAAAAAGTAGATAGTTGTATATACATTGTGCCACATTGGGACTTTACGAAAGTTTGGACAAAATATTTTTCTATCTAATCCTCCTCTATCTCGTCGTCCTCTAGAGGCACGTATGTTTGATCACTTTGACTCTACATAAACCCAAACCAAGTTAAACAATTATTAACAGTTCAAAACAATTGATACAAAATACTTTTTTAAACTTACCACTTGTAGTGATCAAACCGCCGCGTTGAATTGCTCACGAGAGATGTGGTTGTTTTTGAACAACCATCACCAAGTATCAAATTATGTATGTCGCTCCCGATACTTGACCATCTCTCTGGTTGGTCGAGAGAGATTGATATTTTCCTAAGTTAGCAATAACAATACCAAATCATCAACTACAGTCTTCAAAATCACCCTATCGACGTTATAATTCAATTAATCTTACATATTTATCCTTCCAAGATCCCTTGCCTCTTGAGCCATAGTGCGTGGGAGTTTGTCTTGCGCGCACCTCGTGTTGTTGTCTGTATGATGAGCCCGTCGCAGCTTGATTGCTCTTTTCTTGAATTGCTCACTCCCACTCCCCGTCTTCCATGTTGCCACCGGGGTAACTCCAATCTGGATCTCTAACGTGGTTGGCTACTGTGCGCCGTACACTGGACAACTTGGTTTTCATAAATGTCTTTATGTAGCCCTCCAACCATTGTTGTAAAAAACGTTGATCGGGGGTGTTTGAAAAATCTAGCTAACATAGAGTCCTCAATGTACCGTGCATGATCGGGCAGGTGGTCTCTAAACTTTATAAAACAGTTTCTATACGTTGAATGTATAAGAATTTGTAGATGGCATCGAAATGTCTTGCCCTGTGTTGTGCCGAAGTCCACCTCCCCGCCATATTTAACCCTGTAGTAGCACCCATGCGTGTCTGGCAAGGTTGTGTCAGTATCCTCGTCCTCTACGTCAGGGGCGGCATGCTCTGAAAGTGGGGACTCTGTTCCCCCACCACTACCAAAACATGCGAAACCACAAGATCCACCGCCGTTTCCTCTCTCACGACGCTCGCTGCCCTGAGACGAGCATCGACGCGCGCTGCCAGAGAAAGTCTATCAAGGATGCTCTTGCGAAGAAGGAGTGGAATGGAGTGGCATAGGACCCTGTGATGCCATGGGAGTGGGACCTTGCAATGCAAGGGGAGTAGGACCCTGTGATGGAATGGGAGTAGGATGATAGGAAGGGGCTGTAGACAGAGGTTTTGTCGGTGCAAGGCTCTCTAGGTAAGGAGTCCCTCCCTGACTCCCCCATGGTGTAGTCTGCGGAGAAAGGCCGTAGGTCGCAAGGTGCTGCGGAGTGTAGCGGCCAAACAAATCCTCCGTTGAACGGAGGTACTGCTCTCATAAAGAGATAGCCCGCTGTAGGTCTGGACTCTATGATCGGTGGAGGAACCTAAGAAGGGTAGGTGTAGGATGGCCATGCCTGCAAATAACAAAAATAAACCTATGACACTCATGGTTTAGGGTTAACTAAGCAAAAACATTCTTTATTTCTTTGCTTGTTCTCACCGACTCAAGACTCGTTTCCACTGGAGGCGATGTCCACTCCGGGTGGGAGCCCACCTGAATGAGAACCAACCAAAAGAAGAGCTAGCTGGCTACTCCCCACCAATTGGTCTCTCGTTTGACATCTACATTACAAAGAGAAACATGAAATTTAGCTTTTGCCCCCTACTCACTCATCTATACATACGTACACAAGTATATATGCACACAAGTACGTAGATACATATACATACTAGTAGACCTAAGTAGGGGTTAGTAGTGGCAAAGGTCAAGTGCACCTCTTTAGATATCATCACAGTCTCAACCGTGGTAAAACCAAAGGCATATTGTGGTAATCCATGCATGAGTGGATCAATGACCACAACGCCACGATTGAAAAAGGACTATACCCAAGAGAAAGTGTCTAACCTTCGGGTGCTATGCTTCCGTACTTAGTGCCTACATACATGCATAAACAAATATGTATGTACACACAAATATATATACATATACGTAATGTAGGCACTCAGTCATGCAGTTGAACTACGAAGCGGAAGCTCCACCCCAGAGTCATGCTTGCACCTCCACGTAAAGGAAGCACTTTCAGAGATGAGAAGCCAAACATGGACGACATCTTCTGCCGAGGCATGGAGGTCTCGGCTAATGTCATGGTGGCTTTTGACTTGGGTGCTCTTTACCTCTTTCCCCTCTCCCTATCTCTCTCTATCCCTCTCTCTCTCTCTTTCCCTATCTCTCTCTATTCCTGCCTCTCCCTCTCTATCTCTCGCTCCCTCTTTCTCTATTTCTCTCCATTTCTATTTACCCTCTCTCTTTCCCTATCTCACTGTCTCTCTCCCTCTCTATCTCTATCCTCTCTCTTTCCCTATTTCTCTCCCTCTCTATCTACTCTCTCTCTTTCCCCCTTTCCCAATCTCTCTGTATTCCTCTGTTTCCCTCTCTCTCTATCTCTCTCCTCCCCCTCTCCCTCTTTCTCTCTCTCTCTCCCTCTTTCCCCTCTTTCCCTATCTCTCCCTATTCCTCTCTTTCCCTCTTTCCCTCTCTCTCTCTCTCTCTCTCTCTCTCTCTCTCTCTCTCTCCCTCCCTCTATTCACTCTCTTTCTATCTCTCCCTCTTTCTCTCTCTATCTCTCTCTCTCTCTCTCTCTTATTATATCCCTATCTCTCTCTCTCTTTCTCTCTTTACATTTTCCTCTCTTTCTCTATTTCTCTCCCTCTCTATCTACTCTCTCTCTCTCTCTCTCCCTCTCTACCCCTCTTTCCCTCTCTCTCTCTTTCTCTCTCGTTCTCTCTCTCTCTCTCTCTCTCTCTCTCTCCCTCTTTCCCTTTTTCTCTCTCTGTCTCTGTGTCTCTCTCTCTATCTATCCCTCATTCTCTCTATTTCTATCCCTATCTCTCTCTCTCTCTCTCTCTCTCTCTCTCTCTCTCTCTCTCTCTCTCTCCCCCTCTTTCCTTATCTCTCTATCTACTCTCTCTCTCTCTCTATCCCTCATTCTCTCTTTCTCTTTCTATCTATCCCTATCTCTCTTTCCCTCTTTCTCTCATTCTCTCTTTATCTATATCTCTCTTTATCTATATATCTCTCTCTCTCTATTTATCTCCCTCTCATTAATTCTCTCCCTCTTTCTCTCTTTATCTCTCTCTCTCTCTCTCTCTCTCTCTCCATTTATCTCCCTCTCATTAATTCTCTCCCTCTTTCTCTCTTTATATATCTCTCTCTTCCCATTTATCTCCCTCTCATTAATTATCTCTATCTTTATCTACCTCTTTCCCTATATCACTCTCTTTATCTATCTCTCCCTCTTTCTCTTTCTCCCCCGCTCTATCTATTTCCCTTCTCATCTCTCTCTATCCATCCTTCTCTATTTATCTCCCTCTCTTTATATTTATCTCTCTATCTCTCTCTCTCTCTTTATCTATTTCTCTTTCTTTCTTCATTTATCTCTCTCTCTCTCTCTCTCTCTCTCTCTCTCTATTTCTATCTAACAAACTTAACATTGCTATCTAGCATTCTATCCAAACAAGCCGAGAAAAGCAATCACTTCCAAACAAGCCTAGCAAAGCAACCATTTTCAAACAAGCTAAGCAAAGAAACCATTTCCAAATGAACGAGGTATGTTATGGATTCTCTTTTTTTTTTAAATGTGTGTGTGTGTGTGTGTGTGTATAGTAGTAGTAAAAAAACAAAAGGGAAAGAGGGGGGGGGGGGGGGGGGGGTGCTTTTTTTTTTGTTTACATCTTTGTTTGTAGCCTGGTTGATATTCGGCTAGGTTGAGCTTCCAAAGACGATGGAGAAAAACCCCCTTCGAACGAAACCCCCTTCAATGTTGTGATTCCAAAGACGATGGCGGAAACTTGGACGAAACCCCCTTGGACGAAACTTGGGAAGCTTGGAGAAGGAGAGTGAGAGGGGAGGAGGGGGGGGGAGCTTGGAGAAGGAGAGAGAGGGAAGAGAGAGGGCGGGTGGGGGGGGGGGGGGGAGCTTGGGAGCAGTGGCGTAGAGCAAGAACGCAGAGTATGCAACAAAAATGTGACATACTTTGCGTATTTTAGGTGCCATGCATTATCGTGGGTATTACCGCGGATGTTACAGCGTCCATTACCATGCCCATTACTGCGTTTATTACCGTGGCCGGTCATTTCAAGCGGATTCATGCGAATTTGAGGTGGGGGGGGGGGGGGGGGGGGGGGGCGGTTACAAACCACCCCGTCTACTCTTAGCTATATATTATTTCATTTTTCATCCTTTTGAGTTTTTTCATGAAGATTTTTTATTTTGTATGGATACTTTATTTTGTAGTACTTATAAATGTTTATTAATTCCATTTTTTAAGTTCTCTCTTAGTTAAAAATAATTTTAGCACCCATTGTCATTATTCCCTTAGACCTTAACTTTATGTAATTTGTTTAATGGAATTAAGGGCTTTTCTTATTATTTATTTTTTAGGAAACATAAATAAATAAACACCATTTTGCGTGTGCAAGATATCGACCAGGATGATCATGGTCCCCCTGGAGGCACTGAGCACAATCATTGGCTCAAGGAAAAACTTCCTTGTCCTTGCGTCAAGTGCAAAAGGGCAATCCCTCGCTTGAGGCGCAATGCTTTGGTGCACATGGAGAACAAAGGGCTTTGGCATCCTCAAAAAAGCACTCGGAGAGATGATAGCGCGACTCACCCGTCTCTAGAGGAGGTGCCCCATTGGTCTGTGTTCGGTGGTGGTGCACCGGCGCGCAAGGCCGAACGGCAGAGGCAAGAGCGACTGGGCTATTTGGGTGCACCACATGGTGATCCTCCCACTGTCTCTACTTTTGCAGCTCCTATGGCGTCTCCGTCGCACTTTGAGACAGAGGATGAGCACATGTTCAACATGTGTGATGCGTTACTAGATCATGAGCACGATGTGTGTGAGGAGGATTGTTAGCCCTACACTAAACGGGTTGCCGAAACAGAGGATAGATTGTTGACGAGTGCCCGAACACCTTTTAGGAAGATGCACGATACTCTCTGCTCCGAGCATCGTTGAAAGTCCTCAACTTGCAAGAAAAATTCGGTTGGAGTAATGCAAGTGTCGATGCACTACTTCTGTAAGTATGGAATGTGGCTTTTATATACTCTCCACTCGCTTTATGGTGTCGTCTTCTAGAGATTATACTAATACAAATGTTTGTTGTAGTTTTATGGGCAAAATGTTGCCAGAAGATCATCGCATGCCTCCATATTGTCACTGCACTTCGAATGGAGTATGAGCGCATCCATGCGTGCGTCAACGATTGCATGTTATACCGCAATGAGCATGCACATGCTACCTCATGTCCTGTGTGCAAGGAGGAACGATACAAGACAGGAGTGAGCGGGGTGCACCTACCCCGCAAAGTATTCAGATATTTTTCATTAATTCCTCGCATCCAACACGTGTTTAAAAGCCGGTCTATCATGGAGCTTCTTGCGTGGCACATGAACCATCACTCAAGTGATGGAATGATGCATGTCCCTGCTGATTCACCTGCATGGAGGCACATCCAAACTCAATGGCTAGGGTTTGGGTTGGAACTTCGACACTTGAGGCTTGGGTCCCTTTGGCACTAAGTCTACTTCATGGAGCACTTGGCCTGTGGTGATCATCAACTACAATATTCCACCACGGGAGACAACCAAGAAGGGCAATATACTTCTTTCCTTGCTTGTGTTGGGGAAGTACAAAGTGTCAAATATTGACATTTACCTCGAGCCCCTCATCGAGGAGCTGGAGGAGTTATGGAGAGGCATTCGTGTTGTCGATGTCTCACTTGCAAAGGGGGGGAGACAGGCCATTTTGAAGGGAATCCTTATGTGGACTATGTAAGACTATTCTGGGCTTCGAGAGATTTCTGGTAACCCCCTTTCCTCTATCTCTCTCTCCCTCTTTCCCCCTCTCCCTTTAGTTCACTTTAGTTAACTCATCTCTCTAACCAGAGGCCCGATTCCTTGCACAAGGTAATCTATCCAAACAACCATCATTTCTTACCCCAAGGGCATAATAAGCAGAAGGCTCCAACAAATGGCAAGACTCCTCTAAAGCTCATGATGGCAGATTGGGCAACCATTTGGGAAGAACACCACAACAACAATCCCGCTCTATGTCCTCCACCAAAAGGTATGTGAAGGTATTCCATATTTTTAAGGCTTCCATATTGGAAGGACTTAAAAATACAACACCTCTTGGATCCCATGCACATATTCAAGAATGTAGCCCAAACACTATGGAACCACATTATTGGCAAGAAGGACTTTTTGGGTGCGAGGGAGGATTTGAGGATTTTAAAATGTGTTCTCGCCTCTGCTACTCCATGCCATGACCCAAATGGAAAGATTGTGCTTCCTAAAGCACCATGGATGCTAGCCAAAGAATAATTAGACAAGGTGAGAGGTACCATTGCCTCTATTCTGTCACCAACAGGATACATGAGGTCGTTGAAGGGAGCTTTCACAAAAGTGAACAAGGGTGTAAGCGTTCAATTGTATGGGTTGAAGTCCCATGATTGGCACAAGATGCTTCAGGTAGTCTTCATACTCCTTATTTTATCTATAGTTTGTATGTATGACCATCACTCACTTTCCCTTTCCCTGATTTACATTGTAGTTCATTCTGCCGGTGAGTATGTGTATATGTCGGGACAAGAAAATCAGGGACGCTATTTTCAAACTAGGAGAGCTAGTAAGGTACACCACAAGACTCCACTCAACTACACATTTTTTATATACACAATAATTTCAACTAGCACTTAGCGTATCCTTGTGTGTTTTCTTGCAATTTGTGAGCTCCAAGGAAATCGAAATAGATGTTGTCTCTACTGCTCAAACACTTGCAACTGAAACTGTGTGTGCTATTGAAGATGCAATTCCTCGGTCCGTCCTTCTTAGTCAAATTCACCTCTTGGTTCACATGGTGGAGGAGATCGCTATATGTGGAGTAGTACACGCATGATGGATGTTCTTCTTAGAGAGGTTTTTAAAGACTCTCAAAGACTTTGTGTTTGTACGGTCACAACCAGAGGCATGTATGGCCGAAGGGTGGATCGTTCAGAAGGCATTTGTTTACATATCAGAGTATTTGGCACAAGTTGATCCTTCAATGCCTCGCATGTGGTCAGACGAGGAAGATGCAAGGATGACTTCACACTTGCCAAGTGGAATGGGAAAACTACTTAACATGATTCTATCATGAGTGGTCAATAACTTTTGTATTCTCCATGCAAAGATTATGACCAAGTGGGTGGAGTTGCGGATAGTGGCAAAGGCTAGGCATTTGCAAGAGAGGGAAGCATGGAAACAAGCACATGGAGGAAGGAGGGCACCCCCAGTGCCTAGAAACCTTGGATGTTTCGCAGATCTCATGAGTACAGAGTGGATTCATGAGAGAATGACCGAGGCAAAAGCATGTGGAGAAGACATCACCAGCAAAGAATGGGAGTATGCACGAGGATTCACACCAAAGGTATAGTACTCATATACTTAAACCATATTGTAACGCTATTTCTTAAACTAATCTTTAGTATATATTTGATAAATTAATATATTTTTCTATTTTGTAGTGCCTTTCCTTTAACTATATGTGGTCAAAGGGCCGTCACTTTCGTACGTGCCACATTGACGAGCGTAGAACCACCATGGATTGTGGCATCATGGGCAACTTTGACATAGACATGGTGATGAAGCCAAGTATTGCGGAACTATTGAAAGGATACTAAAGGTTAATTTTATAACCTTTCATACCTTCATCTTCCAGTGCAAGTGGTTTGCAAATCGATTTGTCTAGACAACATGAGAAAGGCCTCTACATGGTGGACTCTACTGTGCATACACATGGAGGTATGACAATTTAGTTTTACTACGCAATTGTGAGCAAGGCAGTGACATGTACGTTTTCTATTCATATTTGCTTGTAGTGTTATTTATACCAATGTTATTCACTTTGAGCTTCTATTTTATAGGTCATCTACATCCCAACAATCCTCCAACCAAAACTTTGGTTCGTAATTCCCGTAACACCTCAGGGGAGAACCATTTTTTCCACGACCCTCTTCCACCTCCGACTTTGTTTGAGGTGGAAACAGAGGAGAGGGAGGTCGATGAATCAAGTCCGGTGGCAGCAAGTCTTAGTAGGGATGATTGTCATGATGATGAAGATGATGAGATGGAGGATGACGATCTCAAAGATCATGAAGGCAATGCATCCACAAATGACAATTCCGTTTCTCTCTTTTTTTATTTAGGAGCCATGGGCTTAGAATTGGATGATGCCTCATGTAGCGATCTTATGGAAGATGATGCATAAACATCTTGCAATTATGAAGTTTTTTGGTCGTGTAATCCATTCATCTCTCTCTCCCCCCTCTTCCTCTCTTTAGATTTGAGAATATGCTCAATTATGTTAATCAATTGATAGTGATTATTTTTATTGTAACCAAGTGTAATCTTATATCCCCCCTCCTCCTCCCTCCTCTGTGTGTGTGTGTGTGTGTGTGTGTGTGTGTGTGTGTGTGTGTGTGTGTGTGTGTGTGTGTGTGTGTGTGTGTGTGTGTGTGTGTGTGTGTGTGTGTATGTGTGTGTTTCTTTCTATTTTTTTAAAAATTTTAAAATTTTATACATTATTCTTTAATTTTTATTGAGAGGAGGAAAACACCAAATTGGCTTGCTATCCCTTGAAAGCTGCATCGACAGTTACAGTATCTCCCATCTCAAAAGCTTGAATGCCCAACTTAGTGTCCAACTGCGTTGATATGAAGTTGTGAGTAGATCCAAGGTCAAAGAGAATAAAGGCATCATGGTCCCTTACTTTTCCCCAAACATAGGAAAGGGATGAGCCTTTGCAATGAGTATCCTCTTTGGAGCTTCAACCATGGAAGCTCTAGGAGTGTCCTTGCGTACATTTCTTTTGGGGCAAGAACGATAGCCATGTCCCTGCTCCCCACACTTAAAACATTTATGGTCCTTCCAAAAGCTTCAAGCTCTTCATGATTTTACCTTTGTAAACTCCCTTCTTCTTTGACCTATTGTTGTTGTAGGAAGTTCCTTGGGAAGAATTTTGGGCATTGGTTTTCCCCTTTGCATCATTTTTGTCTTTGTTTTCCATGGGTTTGACATTCCATCTAGCCCCTTGTTGGAAATTGATGCAGGTAGCAACCATGGTGTCGTGGATTACTTCGGTGATAGAACCAGGCCGTTGGGAGTTGACATACTCGGCCATTTCTTCAGGTAATCCTGCACCAAATTGGTTCTTTCTCTCAACGAAGTCTATCTTTTGAAAGACAGTAGCCTTGAGATGTAAATCCTTAAACTTGTCCACGTATTTGTGAGCACTTTGTCCTTTGCATTGCTTGCAATGAATTGCTTCATGATGGCAACTCGTAGAGTTTTCCATATCTTTGGGGCCTCGTCAGTGCCATGACGGCTAGCCCACCATTGACGCGTAGTTTTCTGGAAGTGTATAGCTACATGGTGTAGCTTGGAGGACTCCGTAAAGCCCTTGTCTCCAAAGGCCGCAACAAATTGTTGGATGAAGGCCAATACTTTGTTGGTGGTACCAAAGGTGCCATCATAGGTAAGAAAAGAGATACTCTTTCCTCCCTCTTTGAATTTCTTGAGATTTTGGGACCTTTGCCGTGCTGGGTAAGTTTTGCGATGTCCTATCCTCTTGTACTCTAAGAGAATAACTATTGATTTGGTCGGAAGAGGAGGAGGGTGAAGAAGAAGGAGAAGAGGGTGACCTCTTTCTTGCCTTTGTTTCCTCTCTTCCCTTTTAGAGTGGTGAGGAGAAGGACTATGGGTTGATCATTTCCTCTTGGGAGAAGTTGGCGATAGTCTAGACCGCCGTCTTCATGTAGCCACATCTTTAGAGGAACTTAGGGATTCACTTCTTTCTCGTTCTTTGGATTCCTCCTCTCCTGTGATGGGAGAGAGTCTTCTTTTGGGAGTCTCATCAAGAGACCTCCTAAACTCTCTCTCCTCTTGGAGAGGAAGGAAAATCCCACAAGCACGAAGTTGGAGAGTAACTTCAGCTTGCAAAGTAGGGTTGCCCATAGCTTGGTGCAGCATAATAACAAGATAATTGATAAACATGGGGGCATCATCATTAGCACCTTCATGTGCAAAATCAAAGTTACCAATGTTCATTCTACTCTCTTGGTTATTGTCAGCCATGCTAATTATACTTATGTGTTTACTTAGTGTATCCTTTGGAAATTCAAAACCTTAGTTTCTACTCCTCTTAGCCTTTGAAAATAAGAACTTAAGTATCTACACCCACGACTCGAATTGGTTAATTATAGAGAGTAGTGGAGTGGGTCTAACATAGCAGAATTGTTGAGCGATTAGATCCTTTTGGACTTCTTATGGCTCAATAATGCTAAAGCCATAGGAAAGTCTAAAAAGACCCCATTATTCAGACCAAAGCTTTCGAGGTGTGCACCATATCAGACATACTGGTCTCAACAAAACCGATAATAGATCCCAATCCCACTTACCCTAATGTAATAAACAAAATCAACCATTAATAAGCTACAACTTAAGGACCTCTCTTCTTAAGCAAGAAAAGAGAAACCAAACGCTTTGATACCAATGTAATGGAAATGGCCTATGAACTTTGAGAATAGCGAAATTAAGAGAATTAGAGTGACAATTTATGTGAGATTACTTTGAGAACATAGAGGGTGAACTTAATGGTGATGGTAGCAACATGAACAATACTTTTGCAAGAGATACAGAGTATTAGAGAACATAACAATAGTAGAGGACCAGATATACCTGGAGCCGGTCCCCCCTCCAAAAGACGTTAGTATTATAGATTCTCCCATCAAGAGAGACTTGTTACAATACAATCTTTGTGTTCCTTGTGACCTTGGTGATGCTATGAAGATGGAAATCTTCATACATCACGAGCATAACATAAACTTTGCAAAAAGCATTAAGTATTCTAGGCCTCACTCCGAAGGCCTCAAACACCTTCGAAGGTGGACAGAGCTAGTGGGGAATGAGGGTAGGGAAGAGGAAGAAGAATCATCCATAAGAGAAAGAAATAGTTCCTCACTTATCATCACTCTTCTTGATTAGAATAGCATGATAGCATAGTAATGAAGATGAAGAAGATGGTAGGCTTAAGCATTGAAGCATGGCACTTGGTTGGATCAGCATTCCATAGCCAAGAGTGTTGGTGTAGGCTCTCCACTTCTCTACAAGCTTTCAGAAGGAGATGGAGCTCTTGCACTTTGCACTCCACAGAATGAGAGAATGTGTGTGTGTGTGGGAGAGAGAATATACCCGCCTCATGCTTGGTCCACCTCTCTCTCTCTCTCTCTCGTATTATTTTATTATTTCATTTGGACATGTGTCCTCTTTCTCCTCTTTGAGAGAAAGAACTCAATTATTTATTTTTATGTATCTAAATTCTCATTGGACCCCTTTAAAACCTATCCAATAGCATTTAAGCACATCATGAGGGTCACATGTTGAGGATCATTTGAACATGTCTCTTTTAGTCTTATTAAATCATTTGGTTGAATTAATACTTCAAGGAATTAGTCAATCAAGCAATCATGTGTCTTTTATGCTTCTTAAGTCATTTGTTTTGAATTGAATACTTCAAGCCTTAGTCAATCAAGCATGGAAACGTTCATGCATCTTGAGAATTTATCTTTGAATTTAACGTTTCAAAAACCTTAATCATTTAAGCATAAAAATCAACTCAAGCTTTGGGCAAGGTTCCCACAACCACTTTAAGCATCTTAGCACCTCATGCTTGGGTAGGATTCACACCTTGAGGCTAGCCCTAGCTTGTGTAAGGTCAAAGGACTTTTTAACACTAACTTTTGGAGGTCTTTAATGAAACTAGCCCTAAGGTCTTTTAAGCTCCATTAGATGCATGTTGCTCTTTGATAGACTACCTCCTTTTGGACCCCTTTTGAGATGTAATTAATCATCTCTCCTCTTGGTCCCTTGCTGAGGTAAATCTAGAAGCACTTATTACACATTGCTCTTTGGTCGACCGTCCCCATTTGGACCCTATTGAGATGCAACCATGCATTCCTCCTTTTGGTCCACTGTTAAGATAGGTTTATAAGAAGCACATATATAAATCCTAACTCTTGTTACCCATTTATCTTCCCATATTAAGTGATCAGTGTTGAATAGAGACACGACATGAGACGAGGGAGAAGAGAGAGAGGCGACACAATCATCTGCAAATCCCAAAGTGTGTCCAATGACTACACAAGATGAGTTTATATAGAGGGGACGAGGGTGCTATATATAGAGACACTATATATAGCTCAACACCCCCACTCAAATGAAGGTCCCTAACTGTGGATGAAAAAACCCTTGGGGGCTCAAGGGAAAAACCCACATCTCTATATATACCCACCGTTGTATTAAAATATTATAAATGTACATTTACAATGTTCAAAGGAGCTACATCACTCCTGTTTTACAATGTGGCCTTTCAAGGGTCTTCTTATAAAACTGCTTGATGTGATTTAATTCTGTAAAGAACATCAACTCAAGAAACATGTCGAAATGTGAAGGTTAGAAATAATCACATCACATTGTCCTTAGAAACGGTTCGCGACACCGCTCTAGAGATGACATAGATACAAACGTAATGTTGATGCAATCACATGTGCACACATGTATGCACAAAGACGGTACATAAATGCTATGAAACACTAGTGTTGCAAAGTCACAAGTGCCAAATCCCAAATGACGAGAATGAGGACAAGGGTGCAATAAGACGAGAACAACCATAGCACCAATGATGAAGAGGGTGAAATAATACGATAACGAACATAGCACCAATGGCAACGAGGGTGCATGCAATAGGACGATAACAACCAATGACGTGAATGAAGACAAGGGTGCAATGATACGATAACAACCATAGCACCACGGATGATGAGGGTGTTGGTGAGACGATAACAACCATAGTGCCATAAAATATTGAGGCATAGCACCAAGCTCCACACCAGACTCCCAAGTACGTATAAACTTTGTCAGTAATGGGAGGTAATCTATCACATCATCAAGAAAGGTATTAGTAAAGTCATGATGTAAAAATAATGGAAAGCAGTAGTGAAGGCATGATCTAGAACATTCAAAGTGTACTTAACCTTGATGACAAGACGATAGAAAAACATCAAGAGTAGTTTTGACAAAATTGAGCACCAAGCTCTCAAGCATACTTAACCATTTGGATTGATCGCGTTGTGGAACATGGAATTACGTTGCATTATCAGGAACGATGGCCATGGACGATCACAAAGAAAGACTTGTAATCAATGATAAGCAAGGATAGGTGACATTCATAAGATGACAAAGTCACAAACATCGATTTTAAATTTCTTTTGACATGGTATGTTGCCATAGAAGTGATGGGGAATGAATCAAGATCGAGTCTTTAACAAACGGTTTCATCGGCCATAGACAAAGCATTCAATTCGACAACATGTGGGCCGCATCTGGTAAAATATTGCGGACAAAAAAAAATCACTCTATACTAGGCCAATTGATTGAATCAACTCACATTATACTAGGCAGAAGCTTAGCTATCCAGGAACTACAAATAGCCAAGGTGTAGAGGCACCGCTGATCATGAATGGCCAGATAGATCAGACTGCACAATCAAAGCATGCGGAGGCCATTTGGCAGATGGTTCTCATCAATTTTCTCTCGGCCAACTTGAGCATTCACTAAGTCATCTAGGCACTACAAGGCCGTTGATGATAAGCTATTGTCGTAGCCACACTGATGATAATCTATTGTCAGGGCACAATCAAAGCACGCCTAGAATCAAAGTAAGTGAATGCCCTTTGGCAGGTCATTCTTGATGATAAGCTGTTGTCATTGCAAAATTAAAACACGTGGAGAATCAAAGCAAGCAAAGACCCTTTGGCAGTGGGAAGATGGACCGACTTCGAGCAAAGTATCCATGCCTGGTGGTTCAGAAACAGTGGACAGGTGATGAAAGCGTCCACCATAGCGTCCGCGATCGTTTCTCTAATTTTGGAGTTAGCTTTTTTGAGAAAATTTAGCTTTTTGCTATTCGTATTGTGGTCGTCAATCTTGTGTCTCACGCCACTCTATTTTGAGGACTCTTTTATTATTAACGTCTCCTTTACCCTGCCTTTTTTGGGGTGACGTCTCTCACATCTTTGGACGTTCCTTGAGCATCCTTCTTGCGTTTATCATTGACAGAACGCAGTCCTCATATTTCTCTCATTCTCAATTGCGGCCTTCACCATATATGGTGTGCAGATTCTGCGATCTTATCTTATACGTCTTCTCGCAACAAGATATGGCTATGACTATTCTCGTTAATGGCTTTCCTTCTAGCCAGGGTTTTGTTCCTCCTTTCCAAGGACAAGGATTTCCAGGCTGGAAAGCAAAGGTTCTGTTAATTCTTGAAGGCGATGAAATCTCTGATGTTGTTCTTGGAAATCGTGTTTGTCCGCCTCAGCCTGTTGATACGGATAATGATAACGTGCTTATCACTGAAGGACCTATATTTGAAGATTGGAATGTTGCTTATACGGATTGGCAACGATGTGATAAAGCAGCTCGTCAGTATATTCTTTCTACTTTTAGTGATTCCCTTTTGCTTGATATGTATGAACTACCTACTTCCCACGACGTATGGAAGTACCTTATTGCAAACTTTCAGAAGAAATATATTACAGAAATACTTTATTTGAGAGGGTTGCTTAACAAGTTACAATATGAAGTTGGTACTCCATGAGGGGACATATTGAATCTTTCAAATCTATTATTAATCAACTTGCTGCTCTGCCGGTGATCCTCTTCCACAAAAGCAACTGATTACACTTCTCCTTGATACGGTGAAGGACTCTTCTTATGATAACATTGTTACTATTCTCTCTAATAAAGATGGTCTTGATTTTGACCAAGCCTGCATGTCTTTAATTGAATACTCTCAACGTCAAGAACGTCGTAATGCTGGTCACGATACAACTATGATTTCACAAGAGGAGACTGAGTCACAACAGATGGAACATGCTTTTTATGCTCGAAGGCGTCCCTCTCTTGTCTCAAATTTACTAATAAGAAATGTTCTTACTGCAACAGAAATGGCCATACTGAAGATGATTGTTGGGCACGTCAATATGATGAAGAACACAATATTACCATGAAACAACCACGTTTATCTAGAGACTCTTCTTCTTCTTCTTGTGAAAATTGTGGACAATCTGATCATCCCACTCATATGTGCTATAAGAGTCGATTCGACACAGATCGTAATAGAGCATATGCTACTGAACATCGAAACAACATTGTACCAGAAACAAGGTGCGTCCTATGTTCAATTGCTCCAGACAGAATACTTTATGTACATAATGGACCACTTTTTATTGTCGATTCTGGTGCTACAGGAAATATGACATATCAGTCTAAGTGGCTCCATAACTATCATCCACTACTAGTTCAACGTGTTGTTTATCTTGCTGATGATACTACTTGTTAAGTAAAGGGTATTGGAGACTTATATCTTGGTTCCTTATCTTCTTCCACTCGAATTCTGCGAGGAGTATTACATGTACCAGATCTTCAACGTAATCTTCTTTCAATTGCTAGACTTGTTGATCTTGGTTTGTTTATTTGGATTTGATCATACCAAATGCAGAATTGAGAAAGATGGACAAACTATAGCCACTGCTCCTAGAAACGGTAATTGGTTTGAACTCTCTCTCAACGATGATGTAGCAAATGTTGTCACTGCTCCAGGTGATCATGATTGCAAAGTATGGCATCACCGTTTTGTTCATGCTGCTTTCTCAAAACTCCTTGATCTTCAATGTCGCGATCTTGTTCATGGCATGGATCTTAAAGCCCATCCCCATATGGGAATTTGTGAATTTTGTGCTCTTCGAAAACACAATCGTAAACCTTTTCCTCTTTCAAATACAACCCATTCTCATGAAATATTGGATCTTGTTCATACTGATATATGTGGACCTCTACCTTCTTTGAGATCACAATATCGCTAATTCATTACTTTTATTGATGATTTCTCAAGGTATATGATTGTATTTCTACTTAGACAAAAATCTGAAGCCTTATCTATTTTCAAACAATTCCACAAGACTGCAGAACTTCAAACTAGTCGTCGCCTTAAGAAGCTTCTTACTGACAATGGAGGCAAATATGTTGCTCGAGAGTTTGTGAGTACTGTGTTGACAGTGGAATTCATCACGAACACACTATACCATATTCGCCTCAACAGAATGGCGTTGCTGAATGAAAGAATCGCACTATTCTCAATGGTGTAAGATGTATGCTCATTCATTCTGGTTTATCTCGTGTTTTTTGGGCTGAAGGTACTTTAAAAGCAGTATTTATTCAGAATCATCTTCCTACTACTGCACCCTCTGGTAAGATACCCATCATAGCATGGACAGGTGACATTCCTTCGGTATCTCATTTTGGAACCTTTGGATGTATTGCTAATATTCATGTTCCCAAAGAAACACGAACAAAGCTTGATGCTCCTGGTCTTAAAGTTATTTTTATTGGATATTCTGACACTTCCAAAGGCTACAAATTCTATGACCCTTCCTCCAAGAAAGTAATTGTGAATCGTGATGCTACTTTTAACGAACAGCTTATGGGAGGGTCATGGTCCGTGGAAATCATTGCTTCAGGCTTTTCTATTTCTTTCAGATGATGAAACTCTTCCTATAGAGCAAATTTCCTCTTCACAACCATCCATTCCGAATGTTTCCAATGATGATATTGATATTTTTGTTGATCTGCCTATTGGTTTTGACCATGGCTCTTGTCATGTTTATAATGACGATATTACTGATAATGCTTTTTCTTCTTCTGAAGATCCCGTTACTTATGATGAAGCTATCTCTTCACCACAAAAGGATCAATGGAAAGAGGCTATGGAAGCAGAGTACGATTCTCTTATCTCTAAAGGTACATGGATACTAACTGAATTACCTCCTGGTCGTACATCTATTAAATGTAAGTGGGTGTATAAGACAAAAGTAAAAGCAGATGGATCTTTTGACAAGTTCAAGGTGCGTTTAGTTGCAAAAGTTTACTCCCAAGTAGCTGGTGTTGATTATCAAGAGATTTTTTCACCAGTTGTTCGCATTACAAGTGTTCGAGTTTTATTGGCATTTGCTTTTCAATTTGATTTAGAAGCTCATCAAATGGATGTGCGAACTGCTTTTCTTAATGGTGATTTGGAAGAGGAAATTTATATGGAGCAACCAGAAGGGTTTGTTATTCCAAGTAAAGAAGACCTTGTTTCTCAACTCCATAAGGCATTATATGGTCTCAAACAAGCTTCGCGAGACTGGTATACAAATTTTGACCTTTTTCTCACCTCTAAAGGATTCATCTCTTGCTCTTCAGACCCCAACTTAGACATAAAATGCCAAGGTAGCAGTTTTGTGATTCTTGCTCTTTATGTGGATGATACCATCCTTGTTTCCAATGATTTGGGATTTCTTCAGTAAGTGAAAAAGTTACTGTCTTCTGCATTTGATATGGTGGATCTTGGAGAGATTCACTCGTGTCTTGGCATTCAAATCCAACAGAACCGTAAAAAAGGTATTTTATTCCTTCGACAATCAAAGTTTATTGAAGATACTATTCTAGAATTTGGTATGGAATCTGCACATTCAGCCAACACACCTTGTCTTGCGACCTCTACGAAGAACACTTCTGACAATGGCGGTCAACTTGTCACAAAACAACCTTATGCTAACTTGATTGGATGTCTTCAGTTTGTTGGCATGAACACTCGTCCTGATATTCTGTTTGCTTCTAATTATCTTGGACAACATCTTGCATGTCCTTCTCTTAAGCATTGGTCTACTGCAAGCGTGTATTGAAATACTTGAAAGGCACTACAGATTTGAGTCTAGTCTATCGACGAAAACTCACATCGGATTCTATGCAATCTCTTTCTCTTTTGGGTTACACAGATGCAGACTAGGAAAGCTCACATTTATCTATGCAATCTACTAGTGGAAATTGCTTCTTTATAAATGGTTGTCTTGTTTCTTGGACCAGCAAGAAACAATGTTGTGTTGCAGTTTCTATGACTGAGTCAGAATATATTGCGGCATCACTTGTAGCTCGTGAGTTGATTTGGATTCGACAAATGCTGGTTGATATTGGTCACTCTCCTCTTTCTAGCACACCCTTGCGGTGTGACAACCAAAGTGCTATTAGTCTTGCAAAAGACTATGTTCAACATAATAAGTCAAAGCACATTGTTATCCATTATCATTATGTCAGGTATGAAATACGCAAAGGAACCATTATGGTTGAACAATGTCCAAGCAACCAGATGATTGCAGACATTTTGACCAAAGGCCTCAACGAGTCACGTTTCATCCTCTTGCGCTCGAAGCTTGGAGTTTCTTCGGCCTCACTCTTTCTAGATTAGCTTCTTTGCTATTGTAATAGCTTTGTACATATGACATTGTAATCTTTTAGGTACCATGCACTATGCACACTCCACATTTGCACATTGTGATCTCTGAGTCACTTGAATATTTGTACATAGATGCACCATTCACTTTCACATCATCATCGTTGGTTCATATTTTCACATTGTATAGGGTCTTGGGTTTTTTACCTTGAACTCCCCAAGGGTTTTTTCATCTAAAGCTAGAGACCTTTGTTTGAGTGGGGGTGTTTGAGCTATATATGGCTCACTCTACTCAACTTGTTCTCACCTATATATTTGTATCTTGTCCTCAATATGAATCAGTCTTTGGGAGCGTATATGTTGAGCTATATATAGTGTCTCTATATATAAATCAACAGTCAGTTTAATATGGGAAAATCATTTGGTTAACTTAGATATTATATTATATGACAAAGTAAATATTATGCTAAGTCTCTCTGCATGGGAGAATCTATAATACAAAAGCCTTTTCGAGGGGGGCCAAGCTTACTAGGTATAATGTTCATTTTGCTATCTCTATTCAAGTACTCTCTTTTTGCTCTTTAACACTATGAGAGATCATGGTGTTTACCGTGGACCATTACCGCAAAACAAGAGAGAAGAATTCAAAATGAGGAGAGAGAAACCCTTTTGTTGTTCAAGCGGCATTTTACCGCCCGTATTACTACGTGTATTTTCGCGATTATTGCAACGCCCATTACCACTAAGGCCATAGACCCCCTTCCCCCTCCCTCACCCGCGTGTTACCATTTAAATCCAATACAACTCAAAATGTATTTACACACTACAACTCCTACACTCTCCAGAATGCTCACTTCACTTAATCTCTCTTTCACTCTAAAAATTCTATACATAAATCATTGAACTCACAAAAAAACCATTACAAATACTATTCATAAGCACATAACGAAACATTTGCGAATTAATCATATACTACACCACGTGAAATAATGGAGAGTTTTATTAATTCTCATCGTGTATAAGATCTCTACAAGCACTAGGATCCATATTTAGACCCATAGTATTTAAATCAATAAACAAGTTTAGAGATTCTTCCTCCTCCTTATCACCTCGTGTAGAATCATCATCACTTTCTCCCTCTTCCTCATCCTCAAGATGACTATTTGCAAGGCTTTGGCTGACCTTCTTCAACTTCAACTACATCTTCCTCTACATCTTGTGGTGATGGTATGATGGGATCAATTACTGGCTCAATGTCCGTCTCTGCAAAGATAGATCTACCCCGCGGCGTGACTGGAATGACATACCAAAGTCTTCTTTAATATATACATGGCACATAAAAGACCTGTACGTCACACACAAAGAATAAGCTGATATACATATATTAAATTTTTAATTTGAGTTAATTTCACATAGCCTAAATTACCTGCTTGCAACTACTAGGATACACCAAGTTGTCAGTTTTTCCTCGATGGAATTGGGTGGAATCCACCATAATGAGCCCATTTTCATGTCTTTTGACCTCACCCGCAAACCATCGGCACTCAAAGAGAAATTTGTGAAAAGATCTACAATCCACTTTGATTATTCTCTCTATAGTACCACAGTATCTGACCTCATCTGTTGTTGTGTCAAAGTTTCCCATCACGCCACAATCATTAGTGGTCCGACGCTCATCTATGTTGCGGGTACGGAAATGTCGGCCTTCGGACCAAATGGAGTTGAAAATGAGACCCTACAATCACAATGCATAAGAGGTTACATCGCATTTCATTAAGTGATTTTCATACATGCATACATAACATATACACACTCACCTTGCGCAAGCATCCTCGCGCATACTCCCATTCTTTAGGGCTTATTTGTTCTCCTTGTGCTTTGGCATTGTTCATGGAATTATGGATCCACTCTACTTGAATCAAATCAGGATATTTTGCAAGCTCTTTAGGAAAAGGAGTTGCACGTCTACCTCCATGGGACCTCTTCTATGCATCTCTATCCCTTTCTCTAGCTGCGCAGGCTTTCGAGTACATATTGACCCATTTGGTCATGATAGTTGCATTGAGTAAACAGTAGTTGTTGACTATGGCATGAAACTCTCTATCCATGACCAAGAGTGAGCCTTTTCCACTGGGAATGATTGAGTGCTTCCTAGGATCCTCTTCTTCACTCCACAGACGAGGCAATGATGGATCCACTGTGATGAGATACTGTGAGACATACACAAATGCCTCTTGCCACCCAACCTTCTACCATCCTCGCCAAAAAACATTAAAACCACATATTTTATTAGTAACTACATAGCGTATAAATGCTATCTATATTGTGTTGATTTTGCATACCTCCGGTTGTGACCTCAATCTAACAAAATCCTTTAAAGTCTTCAAGAATCTCTCCAAGAAGAACATCCATCTAGAGTGAACCACCCCACAAATGGCAATCTCCTCAACAAAGTGAAGCAATAGGTGTACTTGGCTAACAAGTATTGTATGTGGGAATGCATCCTCAATAGCACACATTGCCTCTATTGCTAGCTGATGGGCTACTGGTATGGCTTCTACTTCTATCTCCTTGGAGCTCACAAATCTATAGGGCTCAAATAATATAGTAGATGAAAAAAAATTCCATTGTTCATGCAGACACAACATGATATAGTACTTGAAAAAAACCCATTACCTCACAATCTCACCCACTTTGAATATTGCAGCCTTCACCTTAGTGTCTCCATAACCACTAATAGTTATGGGAAGTACAAACTACAAACAATAAAACATCTTAGTGAATGTCAACCTATATATAAGGACACATAGACACCACAAACTGTTCTACTCTTACCTGAAGGATTTTATGCCAATCATGGGATTTCAATCCATACAATTGAGTGGAGCCACCCTTTTTGGTTTTTGTGAAAGCACTTTTGAGTGACCGCATATATCCCGTTGGATTTTGGATGGATGCCATAACTTGCTTTGTCCGCTCTTGGTCTTCCTTTGACAGTATCCACGGTGCTTTTGGGAGAATCATCTTTCCCCGCTCGGCTGAAGTGGGGAGATGTCTCATGGCTCTTAAATCTTCCCTAGCACCCAATGAATCCTTCTTGCCAATTATGTGATCCCATATAGCTTGCCCAACATTTTTGAGCACATGCATAGGGTCCAATAAGTGCTGAATTTTCAACAAAGCCCAATAGGGGAGCAACAAGAAGATTGAGTACCTCGACATACCCCTTGGCAGCCCATTGGGAGGCGGTGAGGTACCATGATGCTCCTCCCAATGCTTCGCCCAATCAGCCATGTTCCAATGGAACGGCTACACTCCATTGATAGGGGGAGCATATCTACGATGTGAAGGAGGCAAGAAGCGATGGTTGTTGGAATAGATCACCTTCCTAATAAGAGGAGGTCTCTCTGTCACAAGGGAAGGGCCACCAGTGGGACACGCACTATGTCCAGATGTTGCCAATCCTGCCAAGAGGTAAAAAAATGTTACACATGAGATGATAAACCTAAAGCAAAGAGTACAATTAACATGTGCATACTTACCAGATACCTTTCGAAACCCTGGGTAATCATGCATGGTCCACATGAGGATGCACTTGATGACGGCTTTGCGGTCTCATGGTGGCCGTGAAATGTCAATGACATCTATGCCTCTCCATAGTTCTTGAAGCTCTTCAATAAGAGGATGCAGATATACATCCATGTTTTTTACCTTGTGCTTTCCTGGAATGAAAAGTGATAGTAAAATGTTTCCCTTTTTTGTTGCCTCCCAAGGAGGAATATTATAGTTTACAAACACCACCGGCCAAGTGCTCCATGAAGTAGAGCGGTGCCCAAATGGATTCACTCCATCACTAGCTAACCCAATCCTCAAGTGATAAGGCTCATCCCTGAACTTTGGCCATGTGTCCTCTATGTGCTTCCACGCTGGTGAGTCAACTGGCACTCTCATAATACCATCTGTTGAGCGATTTTTTGCATGCCAAGTCCAAAGCTCGCTCGTACCCTTCGATCTAAACATGTGTTGCATGCGAGGGATGAGTGGAAAATGCCTCAAAACTTTACGTGAAATTCTGTTGCTCTGCATTCCTTCTTTGAACCTACGATGGACATGTGTCACAAACGGCATGCTCATTACGAAAGAGCACACAATCGTTCACGCAAGCATGAATGCGATCATAATCCATCCCTAATCCAGTCACCACTTCGCGTGCTTTTCGTCTATTCTCTGGCATGTGATTGCCAGCTGACAGCATCTTTCCTAGCAACCTATCACAAGAAGAAAGTACATTAAAAGCTAATTTATGCACTCCACAAGCATCCTTCACAATCTGTATACATACCTCAAAAGTGCGTCGACACTAGCATTGCTCCATCCAATCATCGCCTGAAGGTTAAGGACTTCAAGAGATGCCCTTAAAATGGAGTAAGAGCATCTATCATGTAGTGCGGTGTGTGCCGAATCGGGTAGCTCACTCCTCGTTCTTTCGGAAGCTTCTTCACATGCACACTCTGGTTCATGATCCTCCTCTCGTGCAAGGAGATCCTCAACCATTCTATGCAAATGGCCGTCTTCTGCATCCACGTAAGGAGATGGGATGTTGTCACTCGTAGAGGGAGCAGTAGTTGGCTGATTTGATGTGCTTCCTCCCTCTGTAATGGATTCCTCGCACATGCGCTCTTCCACCCTCCTTTCCCCTCCTCCACCAACCACACACCAATGAGGGGTGACATCAATAGCCGTTACAATTCGCGGATTGTTTGTTTCCATCCGTGCACGCTTGCGAGGATCGTCCCATAGTCCATAATCTTCTACATGACTCAAGCATATCCGTCGAAGTCGAGCAATGGCGCATTTGCACCGCACGCATGGGCATGGTAATCACTCGGCCAACCACCGTGATCTATCGGGTTCAGTGGACGGGCCAAAATCATCCCAAGCAACCTACATTAATAAATTACATACACTAATTAAAATCAAATTACAAAAAAAGGTTAATAAAATATTAGTAAAAAATATTTTTTAAAAAATTAACATGCATGGTAATCAAAACTTTTAGGTAGAAATGTCATTTTCAAAGTACTAGGAATACTTTCATTTTATATACATTTTACAAAAAACATAGTACCAATAGATTTTGAAAATCAATAGTAATAATGTCAGAACATGGCCATCTGTGTGGATGGGCCAAAATTGCGCCGCGGTAATATTTGCGGTAATGCTCCGGTAAAACTGGCGGTAATGCTCCCGATAATAGAAGCGGAAAATCAATTTTCAATTTTTTTTATAAATAGGGGCACCCGCGTGCCCCGCGAAGTTCAAAACCCTAAATTTTGAATTTCATCGTCTTCTCCACAGAAGCCAAGAGCGCGAACCTCACAACCTTGAGCTCTTCCTCCATCTCTACTCTTCTACTCTCCACCATCTCTACTCTTCCACTCTCCTACCCTCTCCCAATAAGCTATTCAATTCCATGTAAGTTTTGTTGTTATGTTTTTTGATTTTTTCACACACATACATACACACGCATACACACATGCATACACTCATACACACGCATACACACACATGCATACACACGCACAAGTTAACACACATGCAAATACACATACGCACACACATGCATATGTTAGTATAAGCTATGCATTAGTATGTGCATACACTAATTGGTGTGTGATTACACACACTAATTAGTGTGTGCATTATTCGAATGCACACACTAATTAGTGTAAGTAAAAACACACCAAAACCTAAATTTGTTAATTATTAGTTACTTGCAAAATCTAAACTTGTTAAATTTATTACTTGCAAAACCTAAACTGAACACACACTAATTAGTGTGTGCATTGATCAATGTGATTGGCCAATGCACACACTAATTAGTGTGTGCATTGTCCAATGTGATTAGTGTATGTCACTGCACACACTAATTAGTGTGTGTTTAGTGTGTGTCGTCAATGGGATTGGCCAATGCTCACACTAATTAGTGTGTGATTAGTGTGTGCATTGGTCAATCGGATTGGCCAATTAGTGTGTGTTTAGTGTGTGCATTGGTCAATGGGATTGGCCAATGCGCGCACTAATTAGTGTGTGCATTGGCCAATGAGATTGGTCAATGCACACACAAATTAGTGTGTGCATTGGCCAATGTGATTGGTCAATGTACACACTAATTAGTGTGTGATTAGTGTGTGCATTGGTCAATTGGATTGGCCAATTCACACACTAATTAGTTTGTGATTAGTGTGTGCATTGGTCAATGGGATTGACCAATGCACACACTAATTACTATGTGATTAGTGTGTGCATTGGCCAATCCCATTGACCAATGCACACACTAATTAGTGTGTGATTAGTGTGTGAATTGGTCAATCCCATTAACCAATGCACACACTAATTAGTGTGTGTTAACACACACTATTTATTGTGTGATTAGTGTGTGCATTGACCAATGTGATTGGCCAATGCGCACACTAATTAGTGTGTAATTAGTGTGTGCATTGGTCAATTGGATTGGCCAATGTACACACTAATTAGTTTGTGATTAGTGTGTGCATTGGTCAATGGGATTGGCCAATGCACACACTAATTAGTGTGTGCATTGACCAATGTGATTGGCCAATGCGCACACTAATTAGTGTGTAATTAGTCCAATTACACAAGCCAATGCACACACTAATTAGTGTACGTTAACACACACTAATTAGTGTGTTCACAAGCCAATTACACAAGCCAATGCACACACTAATTAGTGTATGTTAACACACACTAATTAGTGTGTGCACAAGTTAATTACACAAGCCAATGCACACACTAATTAGTGTGTGCATTGGCTTGTGTATTAGTGTGTGCACAAGCCAATGCACACACTAATTAGTCTGTGCACAAGCCAATTACACAAGCCAATGCACACACTAATTAATGTATGTTAACACGCACTAATTAGTGTGTGCACAAGCCAATTACACAAGCCAATGCACACACTAATTAGTGTACCCTAAACACACTAATTAGTGTGTGCACAAGTCAATCACACAAGCTAATGCACACACTAATTAGTGTGTGATTAGTGTGTGATTGGCCAATGCACACACTATTTAGTATGTGATTAGTGCGTACATTGGCCAATGCACACACTATTTAGTGTGTGTTCATGTCAATTACACACTAATTAGTGTGCGTACATGTCAATTACACACACTAATTATGTTAAATTAAACAATAATCAACACAAAAACATAAACATACCTCCATGATTAAGTCGTAGGTGACGTATTAGGCCCCAATGGCCGTCCAAGTGATCGCACAATCGGTCACCCTAATCATAAACACAATAATCTCTTATTAGTCAATACACACACTAGTATCTTATTAGCACTCAAGGCTTTGCAAGACTCTTTTGTAGGTTGTAGACACACCTTAAATCTTTCCACATTGGATTCTTTCAACATTGGATACTATAGAGGATCCAATGTTTGAAAAAAATCAATGTGTAAATTTTTAATCATATATTCGAATTTTTATTACCTAGTTTAATCTCTATCGTAATAAATGCAGACCATGTCTTCTTCTTCCACACCACGCTTTCGCAGCATTGAGGATTTCATGGCAGACGGGATGTCATATCCCAACGCTCTCTCTGCCTATCATTCACAGCTGTCGCCTCAGCAGTCATCATCAGGGTTCGGCTGGTTTCGGGACGCTCTTGGTGGGTCCGCTTCCGTACCTGTGACCGATCCAGATGTGGAGAGGGCATTGCGTCTTGGGGCTGAGTAGTTAGGTTCGCAGCAGACCCTTACGCAGCGCTATTCACTGATGCAGCTAGCAGCTTTTGGATTATCTGTGGTCTCTACTCTGACTGGTGGCACTCCATACCTGCAAAGTTTTCCACCTACAGCTCGAGGTTCATCTTTTCCTTCACAGGGTCCGATGCCCCAGGGTCCGACGCTGTTGGGTGCGACGCCATAGGGTCCGACGCCACGGGTGTCACCTATGCATCACCTATCCCACCTTCTGGCCCAGATTCACGTCGGCGCTCTTCTGGCAGTCGGCGCCAGGGCAGCTCGCGCGCTAGCGCCGGTCGATCTCGACGAGGGAGCGGAGCTAGTTGTTGTTTTTTTTTTGGTGGGGGGAATACTACAGATTCTCCTCCACAGTCACCGCTCCCAGCTCCAGCAGAAGATGAGGACCATGACATGCCTTCACCAGATGCTCGCGGGTTATACTACTAGGTTCATAGAGAAGGTATGGTGGATCTCGGGACAGCGCAGGGCAGGAGATTCTGCACACATGTCAACCAATTAATCCACTCCACATATATCAATTGTTTTCTCAAATTTGATCAGCAGGATCCCTACAACCTCACATATATAGAGACAACCATGCACATGCGTATCCCCAACCCTGAGGGGCAACAATTCTCAAGGCAATGGTTGCAAGAGCATATCAAAACATTTCTCAAGAACAAAAAATCTAGTGTGAGGAGAGCTGCAAAGAAGACAATGGAGTCTCCAGAGCACAGCTATCGGCCAGGAAATGTCCATGATGTGGAGTGGAAGACAGTTATGGAAGAGAAAGAGGACGAAAGGGCAACGGATGCGAGGATGTATACGCGTCAAGTTGAGGCCAGATCCCATCAGACTCCTACGCATTATGGTTCAGGAGGAAAAACGGCTTGGAAAGACAAATATGTAAGTAAAAATATTAGTTTTATTGTAAAAAATCTAATGTTTTTCATTTAATTAATTGGTTGCTATTTTTTGTCAGTATAACATTACCATGAGTCGCCCGACCAGAGATGTGTAGAGATATAGAGAGAACCATACCGAGTATCAAACTTGGTGTTGGTTGTTTGAAAATCAAATGGTCTCTCGAGAGGAGTTCGAAAATGAGTGCAGAAGTCTGCAACATGTAAGTTTAATCTTATTTAAATTATCCAATTGTTGATTTTATATCAAATATTAAATAACAAAGTGTTGATTGTTTCTTTTTCTGGTTTTGCAGAGTCAAGGAGTTCCACGCGAAATGCCGCCATCTCCCCCATGAGCATCCTCTATTTTGTATACGCGGGCCCCGCTTGCCCTATCTACATGACCATTCTCTATTTTGTACACGCGGGCTTTTTTTGCCCTTTATGTAAATACAATACCTATCATTTTTTGGCTCAATACCTCCTCCAATTGTAATTCCACTTACGTAAATGAAATTATCAATCTTTTTTTGGCTCAATGTATTGTCCAATTGTGCTATTTTGTTGTAATTAATAATAATTTTGTAAAATATTTTAAATAAATAAAAAAATAGATGACCTTTTGGATGGCCCTGAAAAGGATAATCCAAACGGTCATCTGTTTTTTTATAATAAACCCGTCTGCGATAATGATCGCGATAACGTCTACGCAGTAAAGGTTGCGGGTATTCTTGCAGTAAGGCCCGCGTTGATACTCGCAGAAATATAGCCGCAGGCATTACCGTGTATTTTACCGCTAGACCATTGCCGCAATATTTGCCGCAGTCTTTTCCGCATACGGGAAATTTCATGTTACAAATTTGTTTTTTTTTTTGCGGTAATGTGAGCGATAATACCGCGCATATGTTATAGTGTAAGAATTCTCTTAAGTAAATGCTCACTATTGTTACTTTAATTTCGACACAATCAATGGTATAGGCATATTTTGTTACAGAATGTAAAAGATTGGTCTCATAGGTTATTTTAGCCTTCTCAATGTCAGGACACGGGTCCTACGGGCAGGGCCCTACCCTAAAGGGGGGTAACGGACCCCGGCCACAGGCCAGAAAGCAGTGTGGACAGGGGATCCGAGGGCTAAGAGCCTATAAGTATGGGCGGTTGGGTGGAGGATCCAGGTCTCTAGCTCCTAGGGTTCTTACACTGGTATAAAAGCAAGGTGGAGAGAAGGGCGAAGCAAGGAGCTATGGAGGAGGGATGCATGGTGTCTCTCTCTTCTCTCTCTTTCTCTCTCTCTTTGGAGAACCTTGAGGAGAACTTTTTCAACATGATGCAGGGCGTGCATGGCCCCTTGTATAGAGGCAGGGTACTCGGGACCGCTTGACAGGGAAATCCCGTATGTAAAGCTCAACCTCCACCAGACCTCTCGAAGGTGCAGTCGATGGGAGCGCAAGGGGGAGGAGACCACTGTTCGTCAAAGGGCCGAGCCCAAACTCGCAGTAGAAGTCGGGTTAGCCAGCTTTCTCTCTCCGCGCAGAGCCGCCATGGCTCCTGCAGGTTTTCTCTCTTTTTTTTTCTTTTTTTTAAAGCTTTTGGCCGTGTTCAGTTGGGCGCCATCCAACCTTGGCAGCCCATCCCACGCTGTGGCCTTCCATGGTTTGCCTCGATGCAGTCATGCATGATTGCATGCTCTTGCAAACAGCCTATCCAAGGTACCAGGGAGAAGGGGGGCATGGAGGAGCATGCAAGGTGAGCAAGGCTCAGCATGGTGTCTCTCTCCCTCTCTCTCTCTCTCTCTCGTTCGTGAAGATACCCATGGCGGAGGAGTCTTGCATGGACTTGAGGAAGGACAGATAGGGAGTCATGGACGATTGCATGTAGCATGTGCAAAAGGAAGTGGTTGTGGTGCAACGCGAGAAGACATCCCTGCTAAGGGTACCCGAGGAGTCGATAAATAGCAGCAGTAAAGGGTTCTTGCACCACACCAAGTCACCGCATTTGGGTGAGCACGACACGGCTCGAGCACTTCGTACGGATCAAGTATGGATGGCGAGGTGCGTCAAGAGGAACATGGGCAACAGGATCACTTACTGAGGTAAGCCGTAGCTTTCGATATTCCCTTTACTTTTGGAATTGGTTATGTCATCATCTGCATTCTGTTGGGTTTGTGCATACCAATTTACGCCATGATGGCCACCCAAGGGGTAGGTTGGACTTTATCAAGAAAGGCTTGATTGCCAGTCCAACATGGCTAATATTAACTTTAGTCACTTACATTTCTTGGCATGGACGATTAGCTAATATGCATGATCATTCATGTACAAAATGCATACGCCTTCAGCATATGGGACATATTTATCATTGGAATTTTTTTTTTATGCATGCCATGTTGCATCCATTATTAGCATAAGACCCATGCTTCCTTGGCATGTTGCTCGGCATGGCTGACTTCGTGTCACTGTTTCTCGAAGCGGACAGAGGATATTTGCCACACAAGACTGGTTACTTTCAGTTGCAATCATTCGACAAGGTCGATGCTTTTTGTCATGATATCGGTGTCTCAACAGCCGAATTCGTCGGCTAGTATCACAAGATTCTTTATGCGAAGCAAGGCTTCAAGCCAGGCATATTGCATGGAAAATTCACACGTTCGGCTTATGCTTTGAGCATACACACTTGGGAAGGATTTGGCAAAATGCTTCCAGCTTAGTTCATTACGTGACAGACGGGCGTATATGATACCAGGGACGTGTATTTACATACAACAGCTCCCATCCGTGTGAGTTTTGCTCCACATAATTTTGAGTCAACTGGTGACCGCAATGACCACGTTAGCTAAGTTTAAGTTTTTCTTGTTTTTTCCATGTTTACACTTTTCTTGGCAATTACTATCATTGTGTAAAGCAAAGTGCTTTGGCAATTTTACATGAAGCAAGTCTTATACCTTATGCCAAGGAACTGCCCAATGACTTGTTATCAAGGGCCGTGGCACACAAGTTTGACAAAACTAGCAAAATAAGGAATATCACCTCACAGAATTCCTCCTAGTTTCGATTGTGCAAGGCACTTATGGTTGTGGCTCTCACGTTTGAGGCCATCACTTTTGCCAAGGGCTTAAAATTATGTATGCACAGCATGCTAGCTAGGTGGATTCAATTCTACCGCCACAGGAAACACGCTTCCGCTCTCACACCAGACACTTTGTCAAGGACAAGATACGTTCTGGATTGTTTTTGGGTTGTTGTTAACATACAGCAACACTTATTTCACAGGCAAAGTGCCAATGCTAAGTCATTTTCATACAATCACGACCCCTGTAAGTAAGGTAGATCAAGATGTGGTTGTGTTTTTTTGTTACCTCTCTCGATGAGAGAGTCATAGCAGAAAACCATTGCATGCTTATAGGATAAGCCGCAAGATAGGCATAAGATGCACACAAGCATGGCAATCAACTATACACGTCATAGTCGTTTAAGGAAAGTTCCTTAGCCCAGCATGCTCTTCTTTTCCCTCTTTCTTATTTCTCTCGAAGAATAATGAAAACTTTTTAAGAATATTTTTGATACATGTTTTGCTCGTGAGTTAGCCTGAGCCAAGGTGCTCTAACTCTCAGCTAGACATTGGGCAAGATGCCATCCACATTAGTCTTCATCCGTTCGATGATTGACCACTAATTGCCATAAGAGCTATGAGCTCCACAGAGGCTGGCTAAGAGCCACTGTCAGATCTGGGGTAAGACCCAATTGTTAGTATTCCTTGGGTGATTGTTCTCCAGCTTGAACCGATCTACCCAGTGGAATCCCCATTGATGTGAATGGCCAAGCTAGAGTCTTGCCATTACATTTGGGTATTCAGTATGCACTATATGTTTTGGTGCGATGATTGAGCTGAGTTGTGAATGAACTTATACTCGCATGGGCTCATCTATAATAGCTAGGCATCTCGTTTTTGTAGATCTCGTGCTCTCTCTATAGCACTACGAATGTCTATAGAAGCACAGATTTGGGGTAAGACCCGGCGGGTGATTGCTAAATCTCCCCATAGGCATTGAGGATCAAAATTTGATTTGCATTGAGGATCACTATTTGATCTCTCCCAGTTATACTTTCAAGGAAATAATTCCGCAGTCTACCACGCGGTAGCGAAAAAAATCAACTTTTCAAGTTGATTCTCATCATTCTGTATACGGTTGACTATGTTGATAACCGTTACCTGCTAGTTGAGCAGTTTCTACACAGGGTCTTACCAAGGGGTTTGACTACATAGATTCTAACCAACGGGTTTGGATTGCGAAGGCAATACCCAAGGGTTCCAGTGCAATATTGTTTGGTTTTTTCACGTCGTACAAATATGCTTGAATGTTTGAGAGCCATGACAAGGGCATGCTGAAACGCGTATTTGGGTCATAGTGTCCAATGTAAATTATGTTGTTATGAATCCATTTGTAGGATTCGATTTGGCACATGTTGTCACATGGGATACAACATGATCTAGGGACTCAAGGAGTTTGGTTTAGCCAGTGTGGAGAAATGAATGAGGGTCCCTCTCACTATTGTCACAGAGTGTTTGTAGTTACCTCCACACACAAGTACCATCTCGTACTTGATGGATGTCTCTTTTCTTGATATCCTTGTTTGATACATATTCCACATGTGGAGAATATGAGTCTCTGGACTAACACTGGCACCAACTATCTAACAATGTGTCGCGACGAAGTCCCTAGGTGCTGGTCGCATCCATGGATTCGACCATTTTGAGCACACAGTATCAGGAGCAATTTCAGTGGCCAGAAATCATTTGAGTGTGAGGATGTATACTTTTATGATTTATCAAATGATTACAGGAATTTAGGAAACACAGCACTTGAGGATGATTTAGGAAACACAGCACTTGAGGATGATTTAGGAAACACAGCACTAATCACAAACAAATGATTACATGATTTAGGCCACAAATGATTTATCAAATGATTACAGGAAAGTCTCTTGAGGAGACCAGGTAGTGGGAGACATTCACAGAGGGAGATCAGTGACTTCTTTAGAGAAGCACTCAACAACCGAATGAGCATGCTTCATAGTAGACTTCAAAGCCCAATTCTACCAGAAGTATATTGATGGACATAGGCACTAGCTTGGAAGCTAGACGCCCACGTCTACGGAGGCCACCACAACATCGATGGAGGCTACACCTGAGAATCAGGACTACTCTAGTGCAACATGAGAGACGCCTAGTACGACTATTTACAGAGGTGGACATTGACGAACTTGTACAACAACCGATGCAATACTTTATCGGACAATGCCCGATGTCGGGCATCCTCGGGCATGGATGGTGATGATGATGACGATTTTCAGGCTGACCATTTTAGTCTTTTAGTCCTAGTCTTTCACTTTACTTCATTTTATTTTTGTACCCAGACATTGGATTAGATCCACAAGGATTGTATCAGTTTCGTCTCATAGGTCATTTTGGCCTTTTGAATACGTTTAATATAACATTTCATCTCTCTCTCTCTCTCTCTCTCTCTCTCTCTCTCTCTCTCTCTCTCTCTCTCTCTCTCTCTCTCTCCCTCCGTGTGTGTGTGTGTGTGTGTGTGTGTGTGTGTGTGTGTGTGTGTGTGTGTGTGTGTGTGTGTGTGTGTGTGTGTGTGCATTTCGCTGCTCAAAAGCCGGCCAGATGGTCTGGGGGAACTACATCACCTCGAGATGGGGTGTGAGCTCTAGATGGGATAGGGAAGATCGGACGTCGACGGCACTCTGTGAGGCGATGGCGCTCTGTCTATGCAAAGCTACGAGGCGATGGCTCTTTGTGTATGGTTGCCGCAAGAGTGAAAATGGCTCTCGCGAGTAAATTTGGGGATTGTTTTTAGAAGTTTTTAGCATCGCTTAAGCAACGCTGTAATGGAAATGGCCTATGAACTTAGAGAATAGCGGAATTAAGAAAATTAGAGTGAGCAACTCTGAGAGCATAGATGGTGAACTTAATTGGTAGTAGCAACTTAATCATAACACTTAATTAACTAGGCATGAGCAATACCTATGCAAGAGAGAGAGAGAGAGAGATTTTAGAGAATATGACAACAGTTGAGGACCGGATTTATGTGGAGCTGGTCCCCCCCTCCAAAAGGCATTTGTATTATAGATTCTCTCATTAAGAGAGACTTGATACAATACAATCTTTGTGTTCCTTGAGACCTCTTTGGCAGTATGGAGATGGAGGCTTCATACACCAGACTTTTGCATAATATCAACAATCAAGAACTCGTGAACATCATTAGTCTTTGTGTTTCCTAAATCATTTGAGTGTATGAGGATGTATACTTTTATGCATCAACTTGTGCCTAAAGCAACAATTAATCCACTTGCATTAAGTAACTAATCTACTTGCAATAAACCATTAGCCTTCTTGCAATAAGCATAACATGCACTTTGTGGAAAGCATTAACTATCCCAAGCCTCAGTCCCAAGACCTCAAACACCTTCGAAGGTGGAGAGAGCTAGCAGGGAATGAGGGTAGGGAAGAGGAAGAAGAAGTATTCCATAGGAGAAATAAATAATTCCTCACTTATCATCACTCTTCTTGCTTAGCATGCATAAAAGCATAGTAATGAAGATGGAGAGGATGGAAAGCTTAAGAATTGAAGCATAGCTCTTGGTTGGATTTGCATTCCATAGCCAAGAGTGTTGGTGTAGGCTCTCAACTTCTCAAGGAGCTTGGAGAAGGAGATGGAGCTCTTGCACCTTGCATAGCACACAATGAGAGTTTTTGTGAGTGTGTGTGGGTGAGTATACCCCCTAAGCAACCCCCTAGCTTGCTTGGGTCGACCCCCCCTTGTAGCTCATGCTTGAAGCTCATTGGACCCCTCCAGGCCTAGCCAATCATAAGCAGGAGGCATTACAAGCAGCAAGGGTAGCCTTGAGACAAGTGTCCCCCTTCTCCCTTTGAGAGGGAGGACTTGATAAATGCAAAATCAATTAATTAAATTCCCTAAATTATCATTGGACCCCTTGGGTGGACAACCAATAGGCTTTAGGCACACCATGAGGGCAACATGAGGAGGAACTTGACAAGTGTCCCTTTTGCTTTCTTTGTACCATGTATGCCTTCTGTGAGTGTGTGGGTGTTCTCTCTCATCCCTTCTCATATAGAGCTCACCCCCTCCTTGTAGGGATTGAATCTTTGACTTTTTGACACCTCAACCCCTCATGCATAGGCCCAGTTCCCACCACAAGCTTGGCCCTTAAGCACTTTAAGCTTGGGCTGGGTTCTCACCTCAAGTGCAACCCTAACATCTCAAGCATGTCAAGAACCTCAATCATCTCAATCATTAAGCACCTCAAGCTGGGTCGGGTTCCCGCGCCTCAAGCTCAATCATAGCTTACCTAAGGTCAAAGGACTTTTACACACATTATTGGAGGTCTTCAATGAAGCTAACCCTAAGGTCTTATGCTCCATTGGTTAGCCTTGCTCTTTGATAGACCATCTCTCATTTGGGCTCCTTTACCATTGGCCCCGTGTTGAGATAGATCTATAAGCACATGTCTATATCTTAACCCTTGTTGCCGTTTATTCTCCCACATTAAGTGATCAGTTTAATATGAGAAAATCATTTGGGTTAGTTAGATTCTAGTTTTTATGACATTACCTCTCTCTTGAAATCATAGTCGTCCTCGACTATGAGGTAGATATGGTAAAGTCTCACCCGTTAGTCCATTGGTCTTAGCGGGTAGAGGATCCATTTTTACCCTACGACATCATTCCAGAGTGGATGACTAATCCACTTGGTGCTTGAGAGACATTGTCTACCGCAAGCATGTATGCTCTTTTTAGTCCATATCATACTTCCAAAGTAGAGTGACAAGTTCTACTTGGTGTTTGGGAGACGTAGTCACCACAAATATGATCCTAAGTATGCATACTTCTTAAAATTTGTGCACGAAACATAAAAAGAGAGTCTTATAAGACAAAAACATGGATCATTTAAAATGCATTTCTTTTACATTTGATTACTCTTTTGTGTCATTGTAAGTATCATTAACAAGGTTCATATTATCCCTAAGCTATGTTCTTTGCATGGATTTAGCAACTTAAATAAGATACTGTCAGTAATCTTACCATTTCTTAATACCTTGTGTTCCTGTCGAAGGATGAACTTGGGTTGGAGCTCGTTTGCTTCATCCTCGATCTCTAATGGGTCTACATTTATAGCCTCTATTGGTGGCTCTCCTTAATAAGGCTCGAATAGGCTCTCATGAAAAATGATATATATGAGCCAATAGTTGGGCAACTTTAATTGTTTAGTAAGACTCAAAGAAATATTTCTTTTTCTTTAAAGGATAAGGCTCTTTTATGCCTAATGGCAGGAGCCTCTTTTGCCTAGCTAATAGATGGATATAGCCTGTTTAATCTTCTAAAAAACATTCGTTTTGATCTCGGCTATACTACTTTTCAATGAAGATCTTCCCAGGTACCTTAAGCTACAAGGGACGTTTGGATCTTCCGTCTTTAGCCTCGAAAGGTACTTTCCCCTTAGAAGTATGTTCATGTTATTAGAGACATATTGTTGTTAGGCTAAGTACTTCTCCCATTTTAAGCATTGATCTACCTCGAATCACAAGCTTTTAGTAGATCAAGGATCATTAGTTTTGTGATTTTCCTTTTGGCCATGCATTGGAATAGTAGGCCAACATAAGAGGGTTACTCTAGTTCTGATAGAGACTCTATCAAAAATTAGTGGTCATGGTAGGATTTCTATCTGACACAATTAGATGTTGGCAAGCCATGGTCCTTCTTCCATACCTCAATAAGCTATATCTTCATCACTTCCCATGCTCCTCCCATATGCGGGGCAAAGAGGAATTCAAATTTATTCTTTTAGTAATAAAAGCATACTTGTATTGGCTTACCAAGAAACAAGAACATACAAGAGTATGTTTCAAAATGTATGGTATACCAAAATATGGCTCTGATACCAATGTAATGGAAATGGCCTATGAACTTAGAGAATAGCAGAATTAAGAGAATTAGAGCGAGCAACTTTGAGAGCATAGATGGTGAACTTAATTGGTAGTAGCAACTTAATCATAACACTTAATTAACTAGGCATGAGCAATACCTTTGCAAGAGAGAGAGAGAGAGAGAGAGAGAGAGAGAGAGAGATTTTAAGAGAATATGACAACAGTTGAGGACCGGATTTATGTGGAGCTGGTCCCCCCCTCCAAAAGGCATTTGTATTATAGATTCTCTCATTAAGAGAGACTTGGTACAATACAATCTTTGTGTTCCTTGAGACCTCTTTGGCAGTATGGAGATGGAAGCTTCATACACCATGCTTTTGCATAATATCAACAATCAATCTTAGCTTGAAAACAATCAAGAACACATGAACATCACTAGTCTTTGTGTTCCCTAAATCATTTAAGTGCATGAGGATGTATAATTTTATGCATCAACTTGTGCCTAAAGCAACAATTAATCTACTTGCATTAAGTAACTAATCTACTTGCAATAAACCATTAGCCTTCTTGCAATAAGCATAACATGCACTTTGTGGAAAGCATTAACTATCCCAAGCCTCAGTCCCAAGACCTCAAACACCTTCGAAGGTGGAGAGAGCTAGCAGGGAATGAGGGTAGGGAAGAGGAAGAAGAAGTATTCCATAGGAGAAATAAATAATTCCTCACTTATCATCACTCTTCTTGCTTAGAATACATAATAGCATAGTAATGAAGATGAAGAAGATGGAAAGCTTAAGCATTGAAGCATAGCTCTTGGTTGGATTTGCATTCCATAGCCAAGAGTGTTGGTGTAGGCTCTCAACTTCTCAAGGAGCTTGGAGAAGGAGGTGGAGCTCTTGTACCTTGCATAGCACACAATGAGAGTGTTTGTGTGTGTGTGTGTGGGTAAGTATACCCCCTAAGCAACCCCCAAGCTTGCTTGGGTCGACCCCCCCTTGTAGCTCATGCTTGAAGCTCATTGGACCCCTCCAGGCCTAGCCAATCATAAGCAGGAGGCATTACAAGCACCAAGGGTAGCCTTGAGACAAGTGTCCCCCTTTCCCCTTTGAGAGAGAGGACTTGATAAATGCAAAATCAATTAATTAAATTCCGTAAATTATCATTGGACCCCTTGGGTGGCCAACCAATAGGCTTTAGGCACACCATGAGGGCAACATGAGGAGGAACTTCACAAGTGTCCCTTTTGCTTTCTTTGTACCATGCATGCCTTGTGTGAGTGTGTGGGTGTTCTCTCTCATCCCCCCTCATGTAGGGCTCGCCCCCTCCTTGTAGAGATTGAATCTTTGACTTTTTAACACCTTAACCCCTCATGCATAGGCCCAGTTCCCACCACAAGCTTGGCCCTTAAGCACTTTAAGCTTGGGCTGGTTCTCACCTCAAGTGCAACCCTAACATCTCAAGCATCTCAAGCACCTCAAGCACCTCAAGCTGGTCGGGTTCCTGCGCCTCAAGCTCAGCCCTAGCTTACCTAAGGCCAAAGGAATTTTACACACATTATTGGAGGTCTTCAATGAAGCTAACCCTAAGGTCTTATGCTCCATTGGTTAGCCTTGCTCTTTGATAGACCATCTCTCATTTGGGCTCCTTTACCATTGGCCCCGTGTTGAGATAGATCTATAAGCATGTCTATATCTTAACCCTTGTTTCCGTTTATTCTCCCACATTAAGTGATCACTTTAATATGAGAAAATCAATTGGGTTGGTTAGATATTAGTTTTTATGACAAACGCCATCTAGTTTGCAAGCATCGCAACATGTGACACTCGAAACGACAGCTCTAGCAATACTTTTACTTTATTAGGTCAAATTATTAGAGGTCTCTTAAGCCCTGCCCATAAATTTTGCAAGCGTCCCTAGCTACGAGGCCCTCTTGTAGTGAGCTACAAAGAAAAAATTTACTAACTCTATCGAAATCGACGAGGTAATTGGGAGTGCAGGGAGGTAGAATCGAGGGGACATGAGCAAGCACGGGTAGAATGCCATCCGTGTGAAAGCTCCTTTAAACCTCTTGAGCTTGACAGGGAGTGATACTTAGGACCCTATTCCCACTAGGTATTAAATAAAATTAAGTAGACGTTCTTAACCTTAAGTTCTCCAATAGATTTTTTTGTTTCTCTGAGAAAACATGAAATGGTATTAAAAGGGTGGAGTATTACAACAGTGCCTCACAGGAGGGAAGAGAGGCGTCCCAACCATTACAAAGCCAGACAAGAATAAATCATTCTAAGTCTATCAGAGGAGTAAAAAAACAGCATGGCATCTTGCCAACTTTGCCACCTTAGGCTTTGCTCACTGATAACTCTATTGTCCCATGGAGCTCAAGAGAAAATAATTTTAGCATGATCAAGGCTATCAAAAACCAAAATATTGAGGTCAAAGATATTCAGAAGATCACCAGATGGCAAAGATGAATTTTATTTTCTCCCTTTATGAACCCTGCAGGATGTGTTTGATTTTTAATATTTCCCCTTGTCCTTTTGGGCTGTTTCCTCCTAGCCAGGATGACCCCTTAGGGGTACTTGTATTTTTCCCTTGATTTTAAGTTGATTCAAGTTGCTAATTCTGTTGTGTTTAAAAACTTTATGTGCATCGCGAAATAAACGTATTTTTAGCACTGAGAAGAGGGACTACCGTTTGTTAGCATATTACTTGCTTAATATTCTGCGGGACTCTACTATAAGAATATGTCATATGGAGAAGAATTTTGTGAATGTGAGGTCTAATGCTTGACCAAAAAGCACGCTTAGGCTTTGGTGCTAGAAAAACCGAATTCAATAAAGTTGCTACGGCGGCAAAATATACCGTGTTCCTGCATGGCACTGGTATACAAGTGACAGCTGACCGTTTCTACCTAGATTTTATTATGTGGTGGAGTGTCGATCTACAAAAGTGACCAGCGAAGGAATGTATCATGACTCCTTGTCGGAGACTCCAGAGACTGAGTTTAAAGAGAGGGACTCATTGCTCATCCGCGTAAGAACAGGATTCATACAGGAATAGCACAGCTGCTTGGGGTCTCTCTCTCTCTCTCTCTCTCTCTCTCTCTCTCTCTCACACACACACACACACACGCACACACACAATTCCACAAGCAGCCGCCCCTCTTTCTCTCACACACACAGACAGTTTTGACATAGTTCTCATCCTCCTCTCTCTCTCTCTCTCTCTCTCTCTCTCTCATACACACACACACACACACACACAACCTCGTCACTTTTGCACATTATAGAATCAATCGCAAATGAGTCATTTAGATCCACAAGGGGGCAACATAGAGGTAGGTCACCTACATAGAAGTAGTGAGAGCACACAGCGGATCGAAGTAGAGGAAGAAGAAGAAGTGTTCATTATGTGCGGAAGGGGCTGCGTCAAAGTGGGAACCACATAAAATTGTTGGTAGACTAGTGGACTAAGGAGTACTAGCTACCTTCACAAGGTATAATCTACAGTATGCGTTAATACTTTGGAATCAACAAACAGTCGCTCCAGCTAGAAGCTGCACGAGATCGCATAATTGGATGATCCCTGCTTCATATCTTTTCAATAGTAAAAGAATATGTGGTGGACGCTCCAGAGGTTTTGGTGTGGCTCCTCTAATTAAGGTAGCAAGCCTCAGCGTTGCTTGGGCTCAGCAGACATGGAGGGCTCTGCTAGTGACCAGGCTAATACGCTTGAAACAGAGGAGAACTCCTCCATCGACATGCAGCAGAGAGAAGGCGGATGCAGCACTAATATTAACATGGCCGCTCGACCTTATGTACGATCCAAGCTTGCTCGCCTTCGATGGACGCCTGATCTTCATCATCTCTTTGTGCATGTGGTTGAGCGCCTTGGCGGCCAAAAGAGTGCGTTTCTGCTCTAATACAATTTCTTTTCTCTTCATCTTTAATGTTTGCAGACTTTGCGGTTGGGTTTGCCCCTGATCAGATCGGTGAATTTGGGAAATAATGAATATATTCCAATAATAGAGCTTAATAGAACGATAAGGACCGAAAATGTGCGGCTGCAGTAATTTGCAGAGTTAATTAATCATTGTGTATGAGGATGCTGACCGTCATCTCATGCTGCCTTCTTTATTTTGCGTGCTGAATAATTTGCAGAGGCTACTCCCAAGCTCGTGCTGCAGCTCATGAATGTCGAGGGCCTGACGATTTCCCACGTGAAAAGTCATCTGCAGGTATTGACTAATATAGTTTAATGGCGATGGAGCTGAGCTGAAAGCTTTTAGACTTTTCAAACTACGTGACCGAGTACCAAACAAAATTGTTTGTTGGTCACAGATGTACAGGAGCGTGAAATGCGATGAGAGCGGAAATGAAGGTGAGCGTTTTTCCCCAGCAAAAATTCTTAGCAAGGATATTGTAAAGCTTAAGATCTCTCTCTCTCTCTCTCTCTGAGAATTGCCTCTGTGCAGCAGATGAAGGGGAGGTCGCCGGTCACGACGGGATGCGGCAGGGTGGCATGCATCAGCAAGCAGCAGACACAAGCAGCTTCATGAGTATGCCGCCGTTCTGCTTTCCTTATTGCGAGTACGAGAGAACGGCTGCAGCGGCGCACCAGATGCTCAACTGTAGTTTCTCAGGCCCAAGGTATAATAGCAATGTGGAATCGCAATGTTGTTCACAGTCTCTCTCTCTCTCTCTCAGTGAATCACACATACACATACACGCGCGAGCGTGAAGTCACATGCACCACATTATGTACGTCAGGTTCCATTTAGTGTGCCCGTCCATCCTTTTGCAGGCCAGGTGTGGCCAGTGCAGCCGGCGCTCCACCTCTACTTCGAAGCAATAATTTTGCCCCTGCGAGCCAGACCATGCCCTGTGGCTACCCTGTGGCAGCAGCCCCAGCTGCAGTGTCGGGCTACTGGCAGCAGCTGCTGAGCTGTCCCTACCATCTGTACCCTCAATATGAAATGAATCCACGCTCCTGCAGTAGTGACGCCGTACCGCCGGTGCAGAAGAGCCGCAGAGGCGGCCAATCCAATAACTCCACCTCTAAACGGGACCATCCCGTGGATTATCATCATCACAAACAAGCTGGTCATCATCATCCCCCTTACTGCCATGTTGACCACGCCCACAAATTCTCGACAGCGCAAAGCTCCATCTCTGCGACGGCCGCTGCTGATGAGGCTGACGACGATGACGACGTCGATGACAACAACGCTTCCTCCTCTGACTGCGTGCTGCAAGCGGATGTCGATGACGACGATGAGGATCATGAGCAATCTAGCCATCACAATCTTCACGCGCCTTTTAAGTCTAGTAAGAAGAAGCAGTCGCGCGAAGGAGAGCTTCATCGTCAATATATTGGAGGGGATTCAGCAGAGACGGCAAATACTCACCCACCTCTTTCGGCGGCCACCTCTCTGCATCCTCTGCACGCACCATCTCCTCCGCTTTATTGGACTGTCCCTTCCTGCAAACAGTTTTCATCATCCCAGGTACGACGCCTGATCTATTGTCCCAAAGAGAGGTTTCACTGCTTTTCAAGAAATGGTGTTTTGTGATTCACCACCGGAATTCAGTAATTACATAATTACTCTCAATCTCAATCTGATTAAGAGTGTTGCTCTAAAATACATAAAATACACTCAATTTACGTATATTTTTAGATGGCTAAGGATCACAACCAACAACCCTAGCGTAACAAAGGACCGAGATAAATTGTTTGGATATTAAAATTATATGTTTTTCTTGTTCATCGTCACTAAATTATGTGTATACATCAACTAATTATTTACGATTAACTGCATATTCATTGATTAGGATAAACTCAGTTAGTATTTATGTAGAAGTGGGAATGATGAGAGCGACAGACACTAGAGAGAGACAAGTGAGATTAAGGCTGCTGAGGATGATTCATGCGTAGTTTACATAAGAATGGGGACAACACAGTTTCGGTGCAGACATTGGTTGAAGTAAAAATTCTCACTTAAGAATAGATAAGATAAAATTAGCTTCAAGCTTCTTCTTCTGCATTGCCTTGTCCTAGGGCATTTGAGACGCTCTTATGCACTTATTGCATCTTTATATCTCCTCTTCGTTTTTCCTTTTCTTTTATTCCAACAAAGCAGTGAACTTAATATTAACAGAAGAAGAGAGAAGACAAAATTACCATCACATCTTACATGACTCTCAGTCCATACCTCATTAGAAAACATTACCTGACTGTAATACCGACCGCTGAGTTTACACATTTAAAGCATTGATCATGCTTTGAATCTTTTCCATGAAGTCTCCAACTTTGGAGACAGCCTCATAAGCCTCTTGTGAAGCTTCCCGATTACCAGCCAACATACTTTTTATTTCCAAAAAAAATCTCTTGTTGATGGGAAGCTTGAGATCCTCATCATCCATTTCAATGTGCACTTTCTCCGCATCTTTGATAATCTTGTTCCTCCGATAGTAGATGTTGACTTCATTGATTCTCAATTTGAAAACCTGCAAATTGAAATCCAGTAACAGAGATCTCAGACTAGGAGCCTCGTAAGCCTCATTAAACACATAGCTGTTTCTCAATTTCCAAATGATCCACAAGAATTTAGCCCTCATTTGGTTCCAGTATAGCCGGTCAAGATGCCTATGGAATCTCCTAGAAGGTTGTCTCCATGAGACTGGCTTTTGAAGGACAGTCCTAATAGGGGACAAAATGAGATGAGATTGGGGACAATTTATAAATAAGCGACCAATCGATTCTACCACTACTCTGCATCAGAAGCAGATATCGGAAGATAACCCTGCATTAAAACTTTTCTCCCTAGTCCAAAGAGATTTATGGAGGATGAGCCATAGAAGGATTGATTTCTTGGGTTGTATTGACTTATCCCACAATTTCTTGAACTTGAACATGCATTGTCTCCTGTCCAGACTGGTATTCCAGTGCCTGTTAAGATTGATATGTAGCGGAAGAGTTATTTCAGTGTATCTCATCTGCGGGTGATGCAATTTATACTCTCCTTTCCACCTGAAGGCATTAAGAGGGACTAATTCATTGAGGGACAGCTTCCATAACGCAGACGTGGGAAATAATTCAGATATGGATAGTATGAGCGTTAGTTTCCATGGCTAGAGGGAAAAGTGTAGCAGCAATTCCTCAGCTTATTTCCACCTATGAATCTGAGCGTTCCACAGAACTTCGCATGTGGATATTCCTTTCATGTGACATCGAAGTGCCATCCTTATTTGATTATTGGTAATCGGGGTAAGGGGGGCGAGAGGCCACCAAATGGAGTCGTATTGCCAAACAGCAATAGCCATGTTGGTAAGCCAGAATACCGACATATTTACTTGAGATCTATTCCAAGCTTCCCATAACGAGGTTAGGAAATCTGACCCTTTTGCCTTGATGGGGAAGGGCCCAAAGAAGATAGTGACCCAATTTAGGTTCTGCCATTGCTTCGAGTTCTCCAGAGAGAAGTTGTTGAGATTTTTTGTCAGGAGAAGGGTCCATTTTTTGTTAATGTCCTCTAGTGCTCGGATGAGCAGTTTGACTACAAGTTTATAGGCCCAGTTGTTCACATTTTTTATACTCAAATCCCCTTTATCACTGGTAGACAACAAATTTCCACCTAACTTTAGATGTTGCTTTCTTAAACGGATCTCCCCCCGAGAGGAAGCTCCTACATTATTTATTAATGATGCTAACATGAGAGTCAAGAGGACGCCAACAACTGAGAAAGAACAAGATATAGGCATTGATAAATTGATTGATTACTATCACTCGGACAACTAGTGAGCCATGAAAGCCTTTCCATTTGTCTAGCTTGGCCGTGAACCGTTCTAGCACCCCACCCCACCTTTGTTTGAGGAAGACCTTGAATCCAAACAGGATACCCAACCGTCTAAAGATTTCACCATCAATAATCGATGTGCACCCTTGATTAAGAAGCCAGTTAGACAAAGGAGTCCGAGAGGATCTGACTCCTGTCTTGCTGTAGTTGATTCTTGATCCAGAAGCACAACAAAAAATTTTCATAGCATACCAAAATGCTTTAAGTGAATTATCCTTGTTACACAGAAAGGCATTTGTGTCATCAACGAACTATGAGAGACATTGTTGGTTGACCCTATCTGGTAGTAGGATACCTTTGATGACACACTCCGCCATCTTTCCTTTGATCAGACAGTTGAGGCCATCTGCACTTATTGCAAACAAAAGAGGGGCCAAGGGGCAACCTGTCTAATTGGCCGATTAATCACAAAGGACTCTGACAAAGCTCCATTGAGGGAGACTCTAGCTCTAGCATGCTCATGACCAAAAAGTGTGGTTACAAACCGGACCAACCCCTTACCAAATCCAATCCTTTCCAGGATGAGCAAGATAAAAGACCATTGGAGACGGTCATAGGCTTTGTCAAAGTCTATTTCTACAAATACATAATCAATTTCCAAGTCTTCTGCATGATCAATTCCTTCCCAAAGAGCTATGACCGCCTCGATTATCCTCCTCCCTTTAATCAAGACCTTTTGTTTTGTACAAACCCATTTCATTAAGATGGGGGTGATCCAGAGAGTAACCACTTTAGCAAAAATCTTTTAACATGAGTTGAGCATAAGAAGAGGTCTCCAATTAGAGAGGTCTTCCTTGGCACCTTTCTTATGCAGCAGTTTGATGCTCCCCATGTTGATAGAACATGGGAGTCCTGAAACCGAACTGCTTCTTTCCATATCTTTAAGACACAAGGGGCAAGAATTTCTTTAAACGCCTGAAAGAGTTCAGAGAGCAGGTCATCTAATCCAAGGGATTTATTGGGGGCCAGAGACTCGATTGTAGTCTTAATTTCAAAAATCGAGAAGGGGAGATCAGCTCGGATACTGGCCTCTTCTAGAACTACCTTCAGCCTATACTTCCAAATTTCCTCCCTTGCTTGTAGCACTTGGGGGTGGATCACCTCATTGAGACTGAACAATTTCTCAAAATAAGTTCGAGCAACTTCCAGATTTTCCTTTTCATTTTGGGCAAAGCCATCGGATGCCACAAATAGCAGGGAGGACTCTCTCTTTTTCTTTTTCCTTAGAATCTTAAACATCTATTTAGAGGTTCTGTCAACTTTTCATGCCCACCACTCTCTAAAGAAGATAGTAGCATGTTTAGTGGCTACATCATCTTCTTGTTTCAATTTGGCCCTTAACTCAGTAATAGAAGTCTGGGTAACTTCACTCTGTGGACCTGTTTCAAGTTGAAGGAGGGTGTTGTAGATCTGATCCCTTCTATTCTATTGAATCAACGTCACTTCCTTGCAAAATTTGAAAGGCTTCTTTGCGTCTATTTGAGGGCTGCAGACCATGCTGCTGCTGGACTCACTGACCGAAAAAAGTGATCCTTCCAAATCCTTTCCACGGTTAGCTGAACTATTGGGAGGTGAATAGGGCCGGGTCGATATGGAACCACTGGTTCTTGATCTTGTTATCCCTCTGGTCGATTACTATAATCATTGTGTAGTGATGAGAAAGGCAAGAATTTCATTTTATCCTTCTCTTAATTTGATTAAAGAAGTTAGCCAAAGGAAGAGAGATGTAGTTGTGGTCTAGTCTGGCCTTCCTAGCAGACTTCCTCTAGAGTAGTTCTGCCAAGAGAAGACTCCTGGTCCCCCACTATCCCACAGCTCCAGGTTGTCCTTCATACTTTTCCAGACCATCTTCTCCTTGCCATTGATGACCACTCCTTTGCCTACGAATCTGTCACAAGAATCTTCCACCATATTGAAGTCTCCAACTATCATGACATCACCCCTCAATTGGGAGAGGTCATTCCACATCTTGGTTCGCTGGGCTGAGGAGCCTGCAGCGTATACAAAGACTGATGTGACTGAAAACGGACCAAAGATGGGGACCGCCACCCAATGATCCCCCACCAAAACATCAAGGTTCTCAGAAAGCCACCCTGTTGAGATGCCTATAGCGGTGCCACCAGACTCTCGAGAGTGTGAAGAGGAAAACCATCTAAGGGACGTCGAAACTTCCTTGAGATGCTTAGAGATATCCTCTCCACTAACCTTAATCTCTTGAAGGGAGATGATGTCTACAAGATTATCCAAGACCCACAATTTTGCGGGATTTGCTAGAGTCTGTCAGACCATTTATATTCCAGTTTAGGACATTCATCTATGCAATTTTTTGTCCTTTTTGGCTTTCCCTGCTGGGAACTTGGTTGCTTTTTGAGTCGCTTGATTTCATGAGCTCTTTTATTGTCTTTCTGAATGTCCATGGGTGCTGGGGGGGGGGTTGTGAAGGTAAAACATTCTCCTTGTTGGCGATATCGGGTTGGGGGGAGGACAAGTTGAGGTCAATGATCATGTCAGCATCCATTTTGTTATCCTGGGTTTCCAACTCAGAGGGTAGCAACTCTTCCACATTCGATTCAGACACTTTCGACCCTTGGAAGTCGTTATCATTGAAGCCCAGTAAGGGAGCCAGAGTAGAGAACCTATTCGGCTTCAAGGTTTTCCCATTTCCCACTTCTTGTCTCTACCCTTGTCATTGTTTTGAGCAACTGTTTTGCCTCTGATGTGTGTTACCGTGGTGAAACCACTCAAGTCCCCTTCTTTGCCCTGATTAGATTTCTTATAAGGTGCATCTTGAGGGCCGGGGGGGATTTGATAGGACAATTTATCACAAAATAAGATTTGGCCCCACAATGGAAGCAAGTATTAGGTAGATATTTGTATAACATCTCTTGCTCAAACAATTCTCCGTCATTCATCAGTATAAATGTCGATGGACATCGGAAGGTCTACCAAAATGTTAATCTCAGTTAAGACCTAAGGATGCCAAGATGGGATATAGATGGCCTTTTGTCTCCCTCCTAGGACCTTTCCGAGTGGAGTGCCTATTTCATCCTGGTGAGCATGATAATGCTTTGAGAGATTAGTAAACTCTACCCATATCGGGTAATTAGCTAGGGTAGAGCGGTCAGGGTTAAAGTCCTTATTCCAACTAAAAAGACTCAGGGGACAAGATCAAATTACCCACTCTCCATGACTAAGAACCGAAAATGCCATCTCTGCATTTTTGAAAACAAATAGATGATGACCCTTAGGTAGGTTCTGTATTGTTTCTACTTCTGCAACCAGTGTACCCCATTGAGTTCTGGTCAAATTTGTGCGGATGTCTACAGGCGAACATGGACCTGGTAGAAGACCGATGAGGGCTCGCTCTTCTAGATCCTTCTACTTCATTCTTATTCAAGAAGCGGGTAGAGTAACATGAGTCTTACCTCTATTACTTGGCGTAGGGACTCCTATAATAGCTCCTTGGATTTCTCCCTTGAGAAGGTCCTCGGGAAGTAGATCCTCTGGCTTGTGGGGGTCGGGGCGATCAGCTTCACCACATCCTTTTGCTGTTCTTTTGAGATAGAGAGATGGCAAGGGGATTCCATCTCCTCTTGCGATGATGGTAGCTTTGAGTCGTTGTTCTTGCCCTTGAGGAAGCGGGGGAGCACCTGTAGGACCTCTTGAAATAGGGAGAGCTTAAAAGCCTGTTCACACCTTCGGGCATATTAGGTAAGACGAGACTTCGATGGGGAAGAAGTTTTGACGGGTGCCAAGCATTGGGGGAAAGGTGAGCATTAGCTTGGTGGGTGCTGTCATGATGAGAGGAAGGGGCGTATCCTCAAAGGGCATGCCCTAACTCAGAGCCTAGACCCTGTCTCTAGCTCATCGCTAAGGTTTCATCACTAGGGTTTCATCTTGTCTTTCTCTCCAATATATCTCCTCTTTGCTAACCTACCAAAATGCACTAAAATAAATATCAACTAAGTGTCAAGATGAGTATTTTCAAAAAATTCACTCCAATTTTTTCATTGATAGATTCATTGTCAGAGTATCCCCCTCCCCACAAGCATAAAGAGATTCATGTGCTTCATTTTAATGAGCTTCTGTATGCTTCCAATAGTCTTCGCTATAATGACCTTTTCTATAACAGTAGATACATGTTATATCACGTGAGCAACGAGTAAATGATTGACTTCATGATGATGATGAGCTTGAGTTCTTGTGAAAGGGTGGTGGTAATGCGTGTGCTAGTGCCCACCCAACCGTGCTATCTTGTAGCCTCCCCCTAGAGTACACACTGTTCGGCCCTGCCGGCGACCTTGCTCATAGGACCCATGTCCTTACATTACCCCCCCCCCCCCCTTGGAGAATCGTTTTCGTCCTTGAAAATGAACGTACGAAAACGTTTCTTAAGTGCGGAGACATTCTCCCATGTAGAATCTTCTTCAGGTCTATCTAGCCATTTTACCAACACTTGTCGTCTGGCATGATGTCTGGTGCGAAGCTCAGGAGAATCCAAAATCTTTTCGAGCTCATGAGGAATGCTTGGAGGTTTGATAAGGTCAACTAAGACACCTATGTCAATGACATTATCATTCTGTCCTAGCTGTTTTCGTAAACAGCTAACATGAAAAACAGGATGAACTCGTGAGTACTCTGGGAGAGCTAACTTATAGGACACTTGACCTATACGTTTGAGAATGGTAAACGGTCCACAATAGCGTGGTGAAACTTTAGCAACTTTTCCCGTCTTCAGACTTTCTGAATGCTCTGAAACTTTGAGGAAAACCTTGTCTCCTTCTTCGAAAGTAGCAAGACGACGATGCTCATCTGTGTACTTCTTATATTGACCTTGAGCTTTCTTAACATTTTGTCAAGAAACTCGAAGCATGTCAAAATGGTCTTGGAGAAAATCCTTCGCTTGTTGTATCTTCTCCATAGCCAACCCCACCGTAACGGATGATCTAGGTTGAAATCCATACAAAAGCATAAATGGACTAACCCCTGTAGTCACATGCTTTGAGCTATTATAAGCACATTCCAATATAGATAATTAGTCTTCCCAATTGGTTTGCTACGTATGCTCATAGCATATCCTCTAGCACTTGATTAACTCTTTCTGTTTGACCATCCGTTTCTAGATGATCAGCCATACTTAGATTAAGTTTTGTTTCCAACTTTTGGAACAGAGCTCTTCAGAAGTGATTATTGAACTTTTGATCTCTGTCACTAATGCTACTAGCTGGAAGACCGTAGAGTTTATATATATGCTCCACAAATAGCCATGCTAATTCTGGTGTCTTAACCATAGTCTTAGTGGGAATGAATCGCCCCATCTTTGTAAGACGGTCTACAATTACCCAAATGGCATCATGGCCACGATTTGTAGTAGGTGGTCCTACTACAAAATCCATAGAGATGCTCTCCCACTTACCTTGTGGAATCTCTAAAGGATGTAAAAGGCGACCTACCTTGAGGCGCTCTGCCTTATTAACTTGGCATTGTTGGCAGTTTAGTACGTACCCTTGAACATCATGATGTAAGCCCGATCAATAAAATTACCGTCGAACTAAGGAATACGTCTTACAAATACCTGGATGACCAGCACTTGGACTATCGTGACACACAAATAAGATTTGGCACCTAGTGTCTGAGTCCTTTCGCACACATACTCTATCCTTGTGGAGTAAGTAGCCATCATCAATGGAAATTTTTTTCCATCACTGTAGCTCTTCCTGAGTAGGGATGGATCTCTGTGTGTTGGAGTTTTTATTTGCGCATGCAGAGACATGTTGATCTGGCTATTCAGAGACATGTGAGTGTGCGGGATCACTTTTTAAAACTACACTCCACACTTTAGCATATGATTGATCTTGTGCACACTTGCCTCCAAAATCCACTCTTTAGTTTCGTGAAAGAAAGTGAATTAATCTGAGGCATCCAACTTAGTGCATCCGTTACTACATTATATCGCCCCTTGCGATATCGTAGCTTACAATCATAATCTTGAAGGATTTTTGCTACGACTCTTCAAGTCTGTTTGAGTAGTAAACCATTTGATACGGATGTGGCCATGGAAGAATGGCAGTGACCTCGTCAGTGTCCATCTTGATGCTAGAATAAGAGATCACATGACGAGGTAATGTATCTTTGTTTTAAGAAATCACACTTGCTTTGCTTAGCATACATCGCATGAGCTCGTAGTTGTTCAAACACTAATCATAAGTGTTCATTGTGTTCATCTTCAGTCTTACTGTAAATGAGAATGTCATCAAGGAAAACCACAATTTAAATTTTCCAAGATAGCGACGTAAGACACTATCCATGAGTGTCATAAATGTAGCTAGAGCATTGGTTAGGCCAAAAGGCATAACCAAAAATTCAAAATGCCCGAATCGTGTTCTAAAGGCAGTTTTGGAGATATCTTGCAGTAGAATACGCACCTAGTGGTGTCCTCACTACAACAAAAAAGGGGTCCTTCGACAAAAATTTCGACACTGCCCGTCAAAAAAACCGTCGAAATATGCATCTCTACAAAAACGTCGCAATATGCGTCGATATACGCGTTGAAAGGTACTGTTATCGACGCATATTTTGACATGCCTAGTGACGCAGATTGCGACGACAATAACGGAAAAATAAATTCTTGGGCAGAGGACAGGCAGCCTGGCCTGTGCCCAGTGAAAAGATGGACACAGCCACAACCAGACTGCCTGTCCTCTGCCCAAGAAAGTGAGCAGCACCAAAATCAACAGTGCTCCCGTAGAAATTTCGGCAGAGTTCCCTTCGTTTTAACATAAACTTTTAAAAAAAAACCATATGTATACGCCTCCTACATGCTATCCATGTAGGATCTCACATGAGATTTAAGGCAAATGAAAGAAATGAAATGAACTTTGTGCAAAACAATAACCAACTTAAAACCATAACCATAACAAACTTTGTGCAAAACCATAACCAAATTAAAACCATAACTGGCCATAACCATATTGATCAAAACGATAATGCAGATAACCATACTATAAACAAAACAATAACCATAACCATAACCATAAACTTAAACATAACCATAAACAAAACTGACCATGGAGGAGATTGATGAGATCCGCCAGCGACGACCGATGCTGGATCTCCTATGATCTACCTATCCCAGCTAGCTGTTTTAGCTGCTTAGTCCACACCCAGCAGTTTAGGATTCCATAATATTTTCTTTTGTCATTTTGTCATCTTGTTACTCTGACTTTGTATCAGATCCACCACATTGTAACTTTCTAGTCTCATAGGTCACTTTGGGCTTTTGAAGACGTTAATATAACATTTCATTTTCATTTCTCTCTTTACTTTCTCTTTCTTTGATTTTAATTTCCTACTCATACATTCTCTCTCTCTCTCTCTCTCTCTCTCTCTCTCTCTCTCTCTTTCTTTAGTTTCTTACACACACACACACACACACGTTTCTCTCTCTCTCTCTCTCTCTCTCTCTCTCTCTCTCTCTCTCTCTCTCTCTCTCTCGCTTTGATTACCTATACACACACACACACACATTTCTCTCTCTCTCTCTCTCTCTCTCTCTCTCTCTCTCTCTCTCTCTCTCTCTCTCTCTCTCTCTTTCCTACACACACACACACACACACACACACACGATGTAGATAGAGAGAGAGAGAGGTTGGGGGGGGGGGGGGGGGAGAGTTTCATAATACCTGCGCAGTAGGTTTCGGCCAAGAGATCTGAGCGCGTTGCAGGCAAAAATGATTGCCTGCACGCGGGTTTCCCTTTTTTTCCCCCAATTTTTTGCGTTGAAATATGCGTCGATATACTCATGGTAATATCCTTCGATGTATTTCCATGCACATATCGACGGATATTCCGGCACATACATCGATGGGATGCAAGTACATCAATAACCGCGTGGAAAGGTACGGCCGTCGATATATACTGCGTCGATATCTTGATGTTATGTTGTAGTGCCTGAACGAAGATTTATCTTTGTATAGTATCTTGCACCGTGGAGTTGATCAACTAACTCATCCACTCGAGGTAGAGGATACTTGTTCTTGATGGTTATCGCATTTAATCAACGATAACCTACGCACATGTGCATAGTACCATCTTTCTTTTTTACCAATAGAATTGGTGATGCCCAAGGTGAAGTGCTAGGTCTAATGAAACCACGAGCGAGGTAGTCATCCAACTCTCTCTCAACCTCCTTGGCTTCTTTAGCACTCATACGATAAGGTGGTTTTCTCACCGGTTTAGTGCGTGGCAAGACATCTATGCCATGCTGCACATCACGTGTAGGGGGTAAACCTGGTGGTAAATAACTTGAGAACACATCACTATTCTCCGTGAGTAAGTGAGTTAGCTTTTTCCGTGCAAAAGGAGAAAGTAAACTAGAGTTATGTTGGGATGGAGAATCTTGTAATTCCTGTAATGTTTGTTTTACAACAGTTGCACATTGCTCTATAGAATTTAAATTGAGAGAACTTTGCTCGGTAGATTTGTTAACACTTTGTTTATCAGTAGAATTCATTGCACTTCGCATACCATTAGAATTCGTTGCACTCTGCATACCATTACTAGAATTCATCGCACTTTGCTCTTGAGAATTCACAAGACTTGGAGACAAGCAGTAACACAAAAAGACTTCATCTATGAAATCTTCTTTCTGCAAAATAGAAAGCTCGGCTGTACATATAAGAGGTGCAAATGGTATATTTTTCTCACCAAGCAAAAGCACATGTTTACCATTGGCCATAAAGGATAAAGAGTTGTGTTCATAACTACTGTGCAATGTGTTTCTTAAACCATGCAGCCACTCCTGTCCTAAGACTACATCAGCACGGTTCATGTTCATAACTTGGAAGTCAAGGGTCATCATATGATTTTGAACAATAAGCTCAACCCCTTGAACTACCGTGTCCCATACTTCTTTATCATTCCCAGACATCTGCTCCACCAAAGCGTACTTGAAAGCAACCTCTTTGCAGTCAATGCAAATGTTACCAATCTTATGGAGTTACTTGTGAAATTTATGAATTCACACACGACTCAAGGAGCCACAAGTGGCACAGTTCAAGGAAACCAAGCTCGCACGACTCGAGGAGTCCAAGAGACAAGTGTTGCAGAATTTGTAGAAGGTAGCAATGCATTACTTAAGAATATCACCATTCCTGAGTTTCACGAGGAAGAGCGTGATCGCAACAAGGATGCGGTCAATACGTTCTTACACAAATGGAGTGATATTCATAGTTTGAGACACACCTCGGATATAAAGATGACTGCAGAAACAAGTCTATCTCTTAAAGACAAGGCCTACAAGTGGTGGATGAGATTTCCAATAGATGCCCGTCCTCCATCTTGGGCTGCGTTTCAAGCTTCTTTCTCCAAAGAGTTTTTGGACTCCAATGAAGAAGATAAGAATTGGTTAGCATCGGATGCATGCCGCATATCTAGCCTCTCTCTCACACAGTACCTTTCAAAGTATTAAGAATACATATTAAACTAGAAGGTCTAGTTCAATTCCAAAAGATACGGTGTTTGAATAGGGCTCTTGAGAAAGACTATCGTCTTCATGTCAAGACCCAGCATAACACAACTAAATATCCATATTGGAGTCATCAAGAGACCAAAGGGAAAATTGAACATGTTAATCAAGTGGTAGAGGATATACTACAAGCATACATTAACAAGAATCAATCTAGTTTGAAAGATTGTCTTCCTATTTTTGAGTTTGCTTATATTAGTACTAAGCATGTCACGACTCATTTCATAATCATGTATGGTTTTCAATCTAGATCACCAATTACAGTGAGGTTGACTACTAAGAAAATTCAGTAACTCAAGAAATTTATCCAGGACCATATGGACATGTTTAACATTGGTCGCCAAAATATTCAACAAGCACAAGACTGATACAAGAAGTATGTTGATGAGAAACTTCAACAAATTATCTTTATGGAAGGAGAAGAGATATTCTTACATGTTCTAGAGCATTTAGAAAGCCTAAAAACTAGACCTACACCTAGGTTATCTACTAGATATTGTGGTCCATTCAAAATACTCAAGCAAGTTGGTGATATGGCTTACAAAAAATTTCTTTACTTATTCACTCTCATAGTCCTCTAGTATTTCATGTTAGTCATTCATGTAAGTGTTTGCATAGAGATAACAGTGTAATTGATCATTAAGTTTTGTTCAATCTAATTAAAACTCCAACCCAACCACATGAGCCCAAGCACATTTTAGACTATCATAATTTATGAAACCATCATGCACATCGCAAAGTATTAGTTACATCTCCCTTGAGAAAGCACCACTTGGGAGAGCATTCATGTCCTTAAGAAGGAATAAACCACATTTGTTTTCGAGGACGAAAATACTTCTCCAGGGGGGGAGTAGTGTAAGCCCAACAGTTGGGCAAACCCAATGAGAAAACGGCATGGGGGATTTCTATTAGTATAGGCATGAAGGTTGGGTGGAGCACGGAGTTCTTTGGCCCTAAACTATCACAAAGATCGAATACTTGCAATGCTAAATCAAAGTGCTTATGATTCAGCTTTAGAATATCCCAAATCTCCTTCAAAGTACTAAGGTGGTGTACTAGGTCAACTTGTTGATCTTTAATAAAGAGAATAAACTTTGATGTTGCCTTAGCATCAGATTCATACCATTTCTCTATGTTGGCTTAATTTGTGACTATTGAGCTTGCTCCCACTACAAGTATATGTGCAAGACATGCATTGGTGCCATCTACATATGAGCATAAGTTTTCTCTAATCAAAAGTGTATACATGCAAACTATCCAAGTACGATAATTATTATTAGCTACGTGCTCAATTTCTCATAAACACATGCTTCCGGTTAGTAGCCACGATGGTCCTTTGTTTGGATTTATGACCTCATGTTGAATAGTCCATGAGCTTGTGAGTATGGAGACTAAGGTTCTTAACCAATCAAGAAAGTTTACACTTTTTCTTTTGCAAAACTCACAATTTTTTTGGTTTTTCAAACAAAATTTACACTTCTAATCAAACAAATACTAGCGAGAGAGTTGAGAAGCTTAGCAATTTTTTGATCATATGTCTGGATGTGCCAATCCAAGTACATGCTCTTTGTAAAGATGCACTACATGAATGAAGCTTTACTAAAATAAAAAAGCTAGAGGATTTTTGTTTTTTGTTTTTTTTTTGGAAAACTCAGAATTTGTTAGTGAATTGTATTAAGCACAACATAAAATCACAAAACAACCTCAAGCTGAGGCTGAGCCTTGAGGTGCTGACAATTACAAGTTGGAATATGTCAACTGCCTTTCTTCAACGCTTAACATCCCTGGCTTACCAAACAAGGTGAAGTAAAGTTCTAGGCTTTTACTTATCACAAGTTGACAACACGACATGGGTAGCCCTAGATCAGTCTTTGGAGACTTGCTTGAATCCGAGCGTATAAATCATCACATTGCTTTCTTGTATAATCTTTGAGAAGCTTGCCACATCAAAATCTCCTTCAAACACACAATGGTTCCTCGCCCGCCACATATGGTGAAAGAAGAAGTACTTGACAGTTTGAGTGCATATAAAAATAGCAAGACTTCCCAACTTCTTGCCACCAAGGAACATATCAGTTTTCAAGAATCTATCTACCATGTCCTTTGAACCCACTTGCAACTTTTCTATGGCAGGCCTCTGATTGCCTCACATTCCATGACTAGATGGTTCAGATCCTCACTAGCTATCATGCACCCCAAGCATCGATTGGACCCAATTCCTCTTTCTTGGATCTTTATGCATGTCGGTAGAGCACCTTACATCACCTTCCATAACAATGTCTATACGATATGTGCCGTCTTTCTTTTGCACTAATAGCACAAGTGAGCAAAATGGAGATGAGGTTGGCCTAACCATACCCTTCTAAACTAACTCATGCACTTGCCGCATAATCTCCTCTTGTTGAGCTTGAGAAACTCTATAAGGAGGTTTATTAGGCGGTGAACTTCCTGGAAGAAGTTCAATTGCATGGTGATCATTACCTCGTTTAGGAGGTAGCTCACAAGGGATGTCGTCAATAAAAACATCTTGAAACCCCTTGAGAAAATTGGATAACTCTAATTCCTTTTGGTTGCTTTTATTTTCTTTTGCTAAAGCATTAGGTTCATTTTGAGAGTCTTTAACAAAAATCATGTACACGGAAATAGAGCTCTTTATTGACTTGTTGAAAGCTGGTGTATGTACAATGGGGATGGTTTTACCCATTTCCTTAGCATCTATATACATGTCTTTTTCCCTGAACTTAAAGGAGATTCTCCTTTCAGGAAATTTAACATCGGCAGCCAGGCGGTCAAACCATGGTGCCCCTAGGATTACATCCTCATGCTTGAGAGGAGAGATAAAGAAATCCTCTTTGTCCACATAGCCTTGGACATGAAGCCTCAATTTCCCGATTAAGGGAGTGACTGAAGCTTCTTGCCCCTTGAAGGCACTGTCTACGGGTAGGACATCTCCCATCTCGTAGGATTGTATTCCTAGCTTGGTGGCCAACTCTATAGATATAAAATTGTGAGTAGAACCAGGGTCAAAGAGAATAAAAGCATCATGTTCTCTTACCTTTCCCCAAGCATGGCATAGAGGAAATCCTTTGTGGTGAGTTTGGTGAGTCTCCTCCTCTTGGACTTCAACCAAGGAAGCTCTAGGAGGATCTTGGCGGTTGTTCTTTTGGGGACAAGCGCGGTACGCATGCCCTTGTTCGCCGCACTTGAAACACCGGTTATCCTTACGATAACGCTCAAGCTCTTCAGGAGAGAGTTTATTCTTACCTTTGTAAACTCCCTTCTCTTTAGCTTTGTTGGAGTTGCCCTTAGGAGACTTTTGGACATTGTCCTTCCCCTTAGGCTCATTGGAACCCTTGTTTTCCGGGGGCTTATTATTTCTTTTTGCCCCCATTTGGAAATTGATTCGAGAGGCGACCATAGTGTGGTGTATTACCACCGATATGGTACGTGGTCTTTGGGAGTTGGCATACTTTTGTTACTTTTGCTCTCCAAAATCCAACTTTTTGAAGACAGTGGCTTTGAGTTGTAGGTCCCAAAACTTGTCTACATATTTGTGGATAGATTCATTGGGAGAGCGCTTTAAGCTTCGCCATTCGGTGAGTAATTTGTCTTTGGCATCGGTGGCCAAAAACTGCTTCATAATGGAAGCTCTTAAAGATTTCCATGTTCGTGGAGCTTCACCATTGGCTCGTAGGCTAGACCACCATTGTCTAGCGGACTTTTGAGAGTGCATAGCTACATGGCGTAGCTTAGAGGACTCCGTGAAGCCCTCATCTCCAAACGCCGCATCGAATTGTTGGATAAAGGCCAAGACTTTGTCCGTAGCACCAAAGGTACCATCATAGGTAAGGAAAGAGATGCTCTTCCCTCCCTCTTTGAGTTTCTTCAACTTGGACGACCTCTTCCATGCGGCATAGGATTTCCTATGGCCTCTTCTTTTTTATGGTTCAAAGGTTGCACCATCACTTTCTTCAGAAGGTGAAGAATTTGAAGAAGGTGGAGAAGAGGGTGACCTCTTTCTCGCCTTTTTCTTGTCTTGATCTTTGTCGTCTTCACCATAGCTTTCATAAGAGGAAGAGGATGAAGAAGATGGAGAAGAGGGTGTCCTCTTTCTCGCCTTTTTCTTCTCTTGTTTTTTATCATCCCTCTTTGAATTATGACGTGGAGAAGAGTGTGATGGTCTTCTCCGCTTTGGTGGTGATGGAGAGCGTTTAGCCCGCCGTCTTCGTGGAGCCATCTCCGCCGAGGTG